>NC_090321.1:15721242-17005750 GCF_040869045.1 Eurosta solidaginis
TATTTGACTCTACTTTGTTTTTTTATAGAAAAATTGAGAGAGTAACAATGAAAACCGGCTTTCAGTTGGTCTCTCTCATGGTCTACTCTAATAGGATAGATGTTGAATGGTTAAATGGGTGGCTGACTTTGCAGACTGGGTGCTCACTGTTGGCCAACATGGCTGCTTGCTTTGTTGTTCCCGTCCTGTTTCTCAACTTCAGTTCTTTACGAACATTAAATGAATTCGGTTGAGTTGTAATAGAAACCGCGCGTGTTTGTGTACTGAAAAAAGTTTTAGTGGAGGAGATGTTCATAAGCTTCAGATGAGGCAGAATAAATGGGAATGGAAAAAATAACATGGAAAAAAAGTTTATGTAAATTCTAATATGAAAATTTTGTGAAGGCAATTAAAGAGTTGTTACTCTATACTTTGTGAATAAACTGAAATACATAGTTACCTTCCTATGTATAACATTCTTTTAATGTGCGGATCATCATACATTTGTGTTTGTATGCATGTACATATCTATCTCTGTATACCTACCTATGTATTAGAGAATAAGTTTGTTGATATCAGTGCTACAACAACTAACTACAACTAAAATCAAGCGAAATATTTTGAATTAAGCCAAAGGCAATTGAACTGTCTAGTTGATTTCTTAATTGTTGTTGTACAATACTTTTACAGTTTAAAAACGCACGTATAATATACGCTGGTGTATACATAAAACACCATATGCACTTTACCATACATACATGATTACCGGCGACCGCAACAAAGCAGCTGCCGCCACATACACCAACACAAACCCATCAACAATTAGTTTCCGGTCTATCGTTGTCAGGTAATACGATTTAAGCTGCAGTTAAACACGAACGTACATACAAAAAACGCGTCAGCTGACACGACATATCTTACGAAGGTGCAATGTAAAGGAAAACTCACCGACGTTCAACGCACGTACGTACGTAGCCCGGAACGTAGAAATCAAAACAATTTTGATTTTTTCCGTAAGAACATGTCAGCTGATCGCTTTCGCAAAAGTTTACTAGGCAACTCTGTCTAGTGAGAAAGCGATCAGCTGACACGTTCTTACGGAAAAAATGAAAATTGATTTGCTTCTTTTAATTTTCTGACCAGTTTTTAATTACGTAAATTTTTTTTATATAGGCTTTGCTGGTCTTTTCAATTTGAAATGAAAAATCTTTATTTTTCCTCCATTTTTACCCAACGTATCGCCAAACTCCTTGGCATCACCAGGGGTTAAATATAGAAAGAAATAATTTAACACATATAATAGCCGTGTTTTTTTTTACACGCGTATAAATTTCGTTTGCGCGTGAAAAAAAAAACGCCTATCCTCGCTTAGATAATGCTTAGGAGACCCATCTAGCGGCTGTGGTTAAACAACTAGCTACAGCAACAGGGTGTACCGCAAAGCGGAGACACAACGCTCTGATGACCATAGGGTATAACATATAGCTGAATCAGTTGCGATGAATTGTGGACACACATAGAATACATAGAATTAGTGTAGAGGGTGAAACAAAGACACATATTTCAGTTACATCTGAATATAATGCGTATTGAAATTTAGTAGGACAAAATTTATGCGCAGCAATTTCAGACGTGTATTTAAAGTTTGTCCCTTAGCAGTCCATATAAAGCTTAAGCGTAAACGGATATACGCGTGTTAAAAAACACGGCTAATATCACAAAAACAAAGTGATTATAAACTAAAAGGATTTATCGGTACCATAATCTTTAGGTTTTGATTTTTACGTTCCGTGCTACGTACGTACGTGCGTTGAACGACGGGGAGTTTTCGTTTACATTGCACCTTCATAAGATAGGTCGTGTCAGCTGACACGTTTTTTGTACGCACGTTCGTGGGTAACTGCAGCTTTAGGCTCCGACGACTAACAACGAGATTGCCTGAATTTTATGTGTGTTAGTGCAGTCGGGTGGTTTCTTGACACACGTATTTGTTGTCGGCTACACGTTGATGAAAATCAAAAATTTTTGATTTTTTCATTGACGCTTGCTTATTTGATCGTCGCGGGGTGTGATTGCCAAAACAGCAATATTGTATTTAGTTTGTGTTGACATTCAAAATGAAGAAGTGTGCGGAAGAACAGCAAATCATATTAAAAATTATTGAAAATTATCAATGTTTACCAGCATTATGGAATATAAAGCTGGACGCATATTGTAATCGTGACGAAAAAGCAAAACAATACGAAATTCTGCTGGAATTTTATAAGGAACAGTACCCTATTCCTCTTTACATGACATTTTTAATTCGTTTAAAAGATGTAAATGTGTAAGCCTATTACGTTTTGCGTATAAGCTTTTCATCCGCTATTTCTTTTATCAATATTTTTCTTTTTATTTACCAAGACTGCTGTAGTTGCAAGAAAAAAAATCATCCGATGGCGACGTATACACGTCCGAACGCTACGGTTTCTCAATGCAAATGTTGATTGATGACTTTTTATTTGATAGTCGCGGGGCAAGCGTCAAATACCCGTAACACACACACCCATACAAAAATTCAGTCAATCTCTTTGTTAATCGCCGGAGCCCTTAATTGGGACGTCGCGAAGCTTGTCGATGTTCAATTGGTCTGATTACTGCCGGTACGATTTAAATATAAAAACGATTGGTGTCATCAATCGTGCCGCATCCTCATATACGCCGCCTCTTATCTTATCATTCGGACAGACATTCAAAAAGAGAATTGGTTCGCTCGCTTTCGCGTCGCGTCGATATAAAAAAACAATAATACAAACAAAAGCCATAAAAAAATTACCAAAATGTTGATTGCTTGTGTGAGTTTAAGCGTGTTTAAACATTGCAACTACAACAACAAATGTTTTTTTGTTTATCAATTACACAAATATTGAATTCATTTTGTGATGATGTTCGTCAGTCTCGCCGCCTTTCGCTTGGTGTAAAAATTCAATTAATGCAGTGACTGCACAAAAATACATACCGATATATGTATACACACATACATTTGAATGTCTGTATATCATGCTTATGCACAACTAAAAAGAACACAACACCGAAAAAGGAAACTATCAAACAACTCGACTTCAACTGCAGTGCTAAATAAACCCTCGGTCGCCATTGTATCGGTCGGTCTTACCGAAATCTCAACTGCCGTGTTAACAAAAAAGTGTAAATTTACCAACACATTAATACATTTGTTTATTTAAGTTTATGTGTTTATAAATGTGTGTATGTTTGGGTGGGTCGATTTGTATCGTCGAAAGTTAACCGATATCGCGCCATCGATTTTTCGATAGGATTTGAGCTGAGGAAAAAAAAGTTGGACTACGCATATCCAAAAAAATAATTTTCGAGCCTGCGACATTTAATTTTATGACTTTTTCGACTTTGATTTTTAAGGTTATTTTCATGACCTACTAAACCAATTTTCATATTTTATTTTATTTTTTTTTTCAAAAAACTGTTATCGCCAACGTTTTTGGCGGACATTTTTGGGTCGGACAGGGTATACATGAAAATTTTACAATCAAATGAAAATTGGTAATGACAAAAAACCTTAAAAAACATAGTAAAAAAAAAATGAAATTTCGCAGGCTCGTTTTTTGGGTATGCGTAGTGGAACTTTTTTCCTGAACCCAAATCCTATCGAAAAATCGATGGCGCGATATCGGTTAATAAATCGACCCAGACTAATGTACATTGTAGATGGACTCAAGGAATAACAAATATTAGTCGGCTCTAACAACAAATATTTGTTTTTGTGCAAAGTGAAGTAAATTAGGTATTTTTGTATTGAAGAGCGTAGACTGCATAGTGGGCTATAGTTACCATCATCTGCCAAATCTGTATATGTATATACATATGTACATACCTGTGAACCCACATACATACCTAAATATGTACAATAAAAAATAAAAATAAACAAAAATGCAATGTAAAATATAAAACTAATTTTAAAAAATAAGTGATTAAATGTGTACAAATATATATACATATATGTATCTATTATAAATACATACGTAACAAGCAGTACGCTTTGAAAAGCTTTTGCATATAAAATAGCAATTACCTGAACAACAAAATGGATTATAGCGGCATCAGGAATCGGTTATTAACCGCAGCCCTTTTCATAATTCTGCTAAAAGGTAAGAGAGAAATTATAAAGAAGGGAATTAAAAAACTAATGGAAATAAAAACAAGTAAGGAAGGCTAAGTTCGGGTGTAACCGAACATTACATACTCAGTTGAGAGCTATGCAGACAAAATAAGGGAAAATCACCATGTTGTAAAAAGAACCTAGGGTAACCCTGGAATGTGTTTGTATGACATGTGTATCAAATGGAAGGTATTAAAGAGTATTTTAAGAGGAAGTGGGCCATAGTTCTATAGATGGACGCCATTTAGGGATATCGCCATAAAGGTGGACCAGGCCTGACTCTAGAATTTGTTTGTACGATCTCAATGTGTCCATAGTTTTACCAGAATTTGTTTGACGGTGAAACGGAAAGACCCAAATCATCTACTAGGACTTATGTTATAGAATAACTCTGTCCTCTTGGCAACTACTGGCAATTTTCTAGGACCTTGCTTAATCGCTGTCTCGAGATCTGGCAGCTCTGCCGCGCCTGGGCGCTGGTGCTTTGACCTCGTGAGCGCAGGACACGAACACAGAACGAGTTCGACCGTTTCTTCCTGCAGTTTGCACTTCATACATATATTGTTACTAACGAGGCCCAACTTATAAGCATGCACCGACCTTTGCCAACTCATCGACCCTTTCCTTGCCTTCTATACCTTTACGACCGTGTTCTAAATAAAAATTAACAAAATCGGAAGACGAACACGCCCACTTAAAAAAAATTTAAAAGTCAAATTTTGACTAGAACTTAGCGAAAAATAGTATTGCGTCAATGATATTTCACTTATCAAGTTTTATTGTAACAGGAAATTGGGAGAATTTTTTTTAAATGGGCGGTGCCACGTGTTATATTATAAAGACATTTATCTGAAATTAACTGTACAATTGAAGCTCACGCTGATTATATAAAGTTTCGGTTACACCCGAACTTAGGTACCCTTACCTGTTTCAATTAAATTCGAAACATACGATCTCATTTTATGTTTCTTCACTTTTGGTAAAAAAGCCGAAGTACTCGCTTGGATCGAGTATACTCGATACGTTTTACTGAGTATGAGTACTAGAATCGATTCTTTGATCGGAGTATTTTATACGAGTACCGATATCGATACTTTTTCTAAAGGTTCTATCACTAGTCGCGAATCTCAAAATTGTAAGTCCTTAAAGGAAAATAGATAGACCCACCAATAAGTATAGAAAGGGAGTTTCAAAATCCATCCCGAAATAACCCCCCAAAAGACCCCAGGAGGATCCCGAGGGAGACCCTGGAACGACCCCCAAAACCATCCCAAAATTACCCCCAAATGACCTCGAAGAAGTCCCCATAACCGTCCCGAAATGACCCCGATGGAGTCTCCAAAATCATCCCGAAACGACCCCCATATTACGCCGATGGAGTCCCCAAAATCCTCCCGAAATGATCCCCAAATGACCGCTAGTGAGTGCCCAAAAATCCCGAAACGACCCCCAAATAACCCCGAGGGAGTGCCCAAAAACATCCGGAATGATCCCCAAATGACCCGGGAGGATCCCGAGGTATTCCCCAAAACCATCCCGGAACGACTCCAAAATGACCCCGAAAAAGTGCCCAACAACTTCCCGGAACGTCCCCCAAATGACACCGAGGGGGTGCCCAAAAATATACCGGAACAGTCCCCAAATGACCCCGGAGCGATACCCAAATGACGCCGGGTGGACTCTGAGGGAGTCCCCAAAACCATCCCAAATACCACTTAAGAATTCCCGGGGTGTCCCAGAAATTACCCCCAAACAACCCTGCGAATACTCCACAAATCATCTCAATATTACCATAAGAAGCTTCAGAACTGCACGCGAACTGGTTACGCATATGGGTATATTTTCAGAGCATTTCGAGGGTTTATTTTTTATTTTTGAATAACTGAATAAAACTTGAAATTTTAATGTTATTCCATATTTTTTAAATAATGAATAATAACTCAACCCTTTTCTTAAAACTTACAAAAATAAGAATGACCGATTATCATCACTCAAAATATTTTGAATAACAATAACTTGTTATTCATAAATCAGAAAATTAAAAATGCTGAATAATGTTTTATTTTTATTTGTTTTATTTAAAATTAACAATCCTTCCCAATATTTTCTTCTATAAATTCTTTAATTTCTTGATGTGTTAGATCTACATATAAAAAAGGAAGATTAGGGTCTCTAGGAAAACCTATTGCCACCGCACAAAGTGTTCCCTTGTGAAGGCCCGGGGCTCCGCCATCTACATGCCACACATTTCTTTCCGTTTCTCCAGCATACAAGGATGTTTCCAATAATTGTGGCGTTACTTCTAAACCCATAAAAGCATTCTTACATTGTTTTATTTCCACGGTCATAGTTTTGAGAGAAGTAGAACGAAAAGAGTTGTAAACTTTTGTGTAACCCCATCCACTGACGTCCAACTTTGCGGGCGGTGCTAATTCATTATTGCAAAGTCCTATTTTGTGTACTACATTATTCTCTACAAAGGGTGTCCACACTTTAACTATAGCTATATTCATAAAATCTGTATCATAATCATATTTAGGATGAGGAAGTATATCCTTCGCATCGCTTGATTGCCCTGCATCTCTGCGTTCTAGTTCTATATCGGTTATACCAGCTTTAACGACGATATCCGACGGAGACTGCCGATATACGCAACGCCCCAATGTAACCACCGAATAAACGCTGACTAGGGAACCGCCACATATATAGGCGGTAGCTCTAAATATTGCCACGGTGTGTGGGCTATCCTTTATATTTATATCTCGGCCAACTATAACGCGAAAGTGCGCATTCGTGTAGCTTGAAAGGTACATAACCAGGACGAACACCAGCTCCAAATTATTTCGTAGATACATTTTAATTTAATACTTCTTCTACCACTTTTTAAGTATGAAATTAGATTAATTTTGTGGGCGCTATTTATACCTAATTGAGTTGTGTAAATAAAATATAAGATTTCCGGAATTTAAATAACAAACAAATATCTCAATTTAAGTTAAAGCTACACAAGGCCAATTTTGTTATACTCAGCGTGCTTTGCCCACAGAGCGTATTAGCTTTGGTAACATAACGGGCATAAACGAATTGAGATAAATATAGACTTCCATATATCAAAATGCTGAGGATGAAAAAAGGAATTGATTTAGCCATGTCCGTCGATACGTCCGTCCATTTGTCGCTGCACACGATAACTTGAGTACATATTGAGGGAAATCGGAAGGTAACCACGCCCACTTTTTACATATATTACATTTTGGAAAACACATAAAACCTGATTATTTAGTAAATAGAATGTTAAAATTTGATGTGTGAACTTATAGTAAAACTCTTGATTATATTTGAAAATGGGGGTGGCCCACGTGTGATAAAACCATTAAACCTATCACAACAAAATTCGAAAAAGAGGCTGCCTTTACTATAAAGAATGCTTCGAATAAAATGAACGAAATCGGTGAAGGACCACGCCCATTTTTTTATAAGAGATTTTTAAAAGGGTCGTAGACGAATAAAATAAACTATATCCTAGCAAAAAAGAGCTTTATATCAATTGTGGTTCATTTGCCAAGTGAAATTATAACAAGAAAAAGAAAAAATTTAAATTTTTGAAAATGAGCGCGGCATGACCAAACAATTTTCTATGTTTCGGGAGCCATAACTCCAAGAAAAATTAAAGGATCAAATAATATTGGGTACATATATCTTCCTTATAGGAGGAAATATTTCTAGGAAAAATGGACGGGATCGGTTAAAAAACACGCCTACTTTTATGTAAAAGATGTTTCAAAGGGTCGTAGAGTAGAATAATAAGATATATCTTAGCGAAAAATAGGTTTGTATCAATGATATTTCTCTTATCAAGTTTTATTGTAAGAGCAATAAAGCGAATTTTTTTTTAATAGGCGGTGCCACGGCCCTTTTCCGATCAAGCATTACAAAACCAACAAAAAAGTAAATCCCTCGTAAAAAAATTCGAAAAAGTAATTTATCTGAAATGAATTGTACAACTTAAACACACGCTGAGTATATATTATTCGGTTACACCCAAACTTAGACATCCTTACTTGTTTTATGATTCAAGGTTTTATGTTTGTTTTAATTAGCTGAACAAACAGATTTTGCTCTATCAAAATAACAAATCAAACGTATTTATTATTATTCTAACGGAATGAAATGACACATTTTGCTATATTTCAGAACAAATTTTCTTTGCAATTGTTTGTTTATTTATATGTGGGCAAATCCCAAAAAAGGTCCATCACGAACCGAAAATCAAAAGTGGTCAGACTTTATTTCTATCACTTGAGATTAAAGGTCAAATACGTATATTATGTGGAAATCAAATAGTTTATTATTTCCCCTCATCCTGGACTGAGAAACATGATTTCAAAGAAAGGCTTCATCAGTTTTGCAAATTTGGATGTTTTACTAACAAATTATAACGTCCTTTCTTTATATTGTTGCGCTGTTAAACGCTGATCTATATTTTTGCCTTTGTTAATGATATTAGAGAAAAATTACAAAGTTTACAAACGGCGATGGTTACTAGGACATGTTTCTGGATCTCACTTCTTCATCAGCTAGCTTCTCGGTTGCTGAGTATTGAACTCCAAATCTCCAACATTCGTACTTTATACTACTGTATTTTTTGCTTTTAATACAATTTTGTCTAGACTTTTATTTAGCGTTAAAAAAACTTTGGAAAACGGAGGTTTTATAAATTAATCCTGCCCTTATACTTATTATTTTCCTAGTAAGCAAACGTCGACTTGAAATTAAAAAAGCTTTTAGAAGTTAAATGGGTCTGTTTACTAAAATTGTTCCGGTAAGTTCGGGTAACATTTTTTATTGGTGTCTAAAATTTGTAAAGTCCATTACCTATCTTCCATTCGTTGAATCATATATTGGACTATAACTTTATTTCTGTTTAGCCAACGAACAAAACTTATATGTTGTCAGAAAGAGGGCATTTTGCGCTTTCAGCAGTGTATAAAACGTTTCTTTTATTCTTGGAGATGTTAGAAAAATCTTACAAAATATGACGAAAATTTAAATTGTTGTATCTGTTTTTTAATTTATATATACAAAGGATTATTTATTTATTTACTTGGATGTCTAATATAAAGCAGACACTTAAGAATATAATACAACTAATGTAAATTAAGTATTACCTAAAAAATAGGTTTTTTATTTGAACTGTATAATTGATTTGGTATACGTTAAATCTAAATCCAGAAAATTTGAGAAATAGTTGCAATCAGACATATTTCTATTCAAAGGAGCGTTAGCGCCTTAGATTGTTCTGTTAACTCCAACACGAAAAACAACAAAATTCCGTAAATTTCTGCAGGGCACATTAAAGTTAAATAGCTGAAGTAAGGAAGGAAAAAATATTTTTTGCTAAGTTATAGCTTATTATTCTAGTCTACGTCCCTTTTAAACTTGTTTTATATCTAAGTTGCCGTGGTCTCTAACCGTTCCCGTCCATTTTTACGCTAAATATTTTCTGCTATAAGGAAAATATGCGTACACAATTTCATTACAATATCTTAATTTTTCTTCGAGTTATGGCTCCTGAAACATAGAAAATTGCTTATCCATAAAAGGGGCGGTGCCACGCCCATTTCTTAAATTTGTAGTTTTTCGTATTTATTGTTATAAATCCACTTTGGAAATGAAATACCATTGATATAAAGCTCTTTTTTGCAAAGATATAGCTTATTTTATTCGTCCAAGACCCTTTTAAAAATCTTTTATATAAAAGTGGGCGTCGTCCTTAACCGATTTCTTTAATTTTTCTTCAAAGCATTCCCTATAGTAAAGGCAACCTCCCTGCCGAATTTTGTTACGATAGGATATCGTGTTAAAGGACAGAGGGACAGACGGATGGACGGACATGGCTCAAATTTTTTTTCCATACTGTTGATTTTGATATATGGAAGTCTATATCTATCTCGATTCCTTTATACCTGTGCAACCAACCGTTATCCAATCAAAAGTAAAATATACGCTGTCTGCAAAGCACGCTGAGTATAATAAGCATGACAGGTTTTGCCAGCGAGGTGCAATTTGTCAAAAGTTTCATGGAAAGCCCATCAACATCAGTCTGAGAATATTCTTTGACATTCTTTAAACCTTCGATGACATCCACTTCAGATAATACCAAAGATCTATAATCAATAGAAGAACCCGGTTTATCGTTGTGGCTAACACGTAAAGCAACTAGGTCGTTTGCAGTCAAGTCCTCTTCTGATACAAAATTCGAAGAAAAGAAGTTGGCAAATAGATTGGCAGCCTCACTGATTGGTGAAGCTGAGACATTGTTGTAGCACATGGTTTTGGGAATACTCGATACATTTTTTTAGATTTAACATAAGTCCAGAACTTTTTAGGATTATTCTTAATGGTTTTCTCAAAGTTATTAATATAATTGTCATATAAAGGTTTATTCAAATCATTCAATTTTTTGTTGTAATAAGCATGCAACTCAAAAAAGTTGACTCTTTTTGTGACTTTTTAGCTTTTGAAAAACTTATTTCTAAAATTTTTCAGATGTTTAAGCTCTGCCGAGTACCAAGGAAACTTATACACTTTACTCCTAATAGTAGGGATATTTTTATGACAAAAAGCTCCAGGGAGCTCTTAAAGATTCTAAAGCAGGTTGTAACTTCATTATTTTTAAACGCGGAATGCCAATTTCCAACGATCAAAATTAAATTACGGTTTGGTCATAGAGAGGACGAGTTGAAAAATTCTAAAAATTCAACTTCCATTAAGATCGTGATATTATGCAAATTAGCAGGCGATATACAAGTTTCAGCCTGCGATAACACAAAGTTCAATTCGTTACTTATAAACATCAAATCCAAAAAGCGATGCAATTTATTACATACATATGTAAATCATTAATTTGCGTTAAGCCGATACTTAAAAAGTTATCTACGACATAGGATTCAATAGCTCTTGTAATATTTACAGCAGTTAAGTAGGAATTGTTATCAAGATAATTCCAATTAACAGAGCTCAAATTGAAATCGCCAAGAACGCATAATTGATTGTTGCCAATGTCTCGATGAATTGAGAGAATGTTGTCAACATGAGATTTGTAGACACATTCATCACTCAATGACGGAATATAAGAAACGCAAATATAAATTTAACCAATGGAAGCACACAAACGGACACAAATTTGATCCAGGAGGGAGCCATTATCACGCAATTCACAAAATGACGCAAGCAAATTGCACCGAGCTGCTGTTAGAACACCTCCACCTCTCTTGCAGCCAGTTTTAATAAGGTCTCTGTCCTTACGAAAAACATCATAACACCTTATTTCAAAAAATTTAGCATAGAAAAAATTTCAATTGAGCCATGTCTCAGTTAAAACAAACACATCATGTTCTGAAAAAGAGCCTATCATGCATACATTACTTGTTTTACTTCTAAGACCAGAAGTATTTTGGTAATAAATCTTAATTTTCTTATAAGCACTGCCTCGGTCTGTTAGTTTCGAGGTGGTTGCTTCTCTTCTCTTTGAACAAAAAAAAAACAGAACGGATGAAAAATCTCTGGATTCGTCAGTTTTTGATATTCGGTTTCAACCACACCCAATTTGAAATTCACGAATCTAAGAGAATTTGTATCAATCTCTTTTTTTACCAGCTTATGGCAGCACAAATGTTGCTTACCAACGTGCGCATATTTTTCGACATGCACCATAATATTCTCCGGCTGAACCGAAGGCTGGAATGACGCTAAATGCATATATTTAAAACGGGCAGCAACCAGCAAATCATCGCTCTCACCAGTTCCTTCCAGTGGTTTTCTCCCAAGGAAAATCCAAAATCAGTTTTGATTTCAACAAAAAAAGAATTTTAAACATTAATGTAGGATTTATTGTTTATTTTTATTACAATTTCATATGGAGACACAAAAGAAAGCAAAACAAACTAGCTTGAATTTTTCTTGTGAATCTTATCTGCTTGAAAATATATACTTATATGTGACCGGGAATCATGAAACGACCCTATTATATACGTTAATTTTCTTATAAGCTCTGCCTCGATCTATTAGGTTCGAGGTGGTTGCTTCTCTTCTCTTTGAAAAAAACAAAAAAAAAAAAAAAAAAAAAACACAGAACGGACGAACAGACAAATTCGCCGGCCAAATCTCTGGATTGATCAGTTTTTCATATTCGGTTTCAACCACACCCAAGCGGCTGGCCGTTGTAAACGAATTTTGTAATTAAAATTTAATTAACTTCCCGATAAGCTAAAAGTTTGAAACTTGGAATATTGTTCAGAACTCGATGACAACGCAATAATAAGAAAAAAAAACTTCGATAGGTGGCGCATGGGTGGAAATATTTAAAGAAATCGTATTTATGGTCCGATTTGGCTTAAATGCGATTTAAAGAAGAAAAATGCAGTTTGTTCCATTGGAAAGAGCGTTAAATTTCCTATAAGAATCACTCAAAAAGTGAAGAACGGTAAAGCGGGCGTGCAAGGCGTGCACAGCACGCGGGCGCCACGTCCAAGCGGCGCCAAATCGCACGACGTAATATTGAAAGTCAATTTCATAATAAATGATGTGGATGATTTCCACACTATAGAAAAAAAAACTTCCTTGCTCGGACAACAATCTTTGCCCTAACAAACCCATCTATTTGAATCCGTTAAGAAACTTCGACTGTCAGAAGTGGAGGCGCCCATCCCTGCTTGATGGCGCTCCAAACTCGATACAAATAGCCATCATTCGGTCGGTCTTCTAGCTCCGTACACGCTTAATTACCACGGAAATGTTCTGGCTCATTGATATTAGTATTTGTCTATTAAAAATTCTCAAGATCCAGTCGTTATGTAGCAGTCTTTTTCATTCCCTAGCAGCACTACACAACACCAAAAAATTAACACAGCTAATCAGATTTACTTTCAGATATTGAGGAGAATGAATGGTCTGATAAGATAGGAGTTTTGTTTTAGACCAGAAAAAAAATAGTCTCTCCCCACGTTTTACATAGTTCTGCACTAAGCTGCTGTAGGGCGAAAAACTAATATTTTGATACTTTTGTCGCTATCCATATGAGGGATACTGATAGATTGCGAGGTATGCTACGTACTCAATGGAGCATATTCATAGAAGGAATTTAGTTTGTGCTTCAAGTTAGTTGCAGCTTTTTTGACAGATAGCCCATAAGAAATTACGTCAAAAAGTTGTCAGTTATAGTTCTTAACTAGGTTTGACTATGAATATACCCCAATATATAATAAAAGTACTTACGATAACAAATAAAAACGAACGATTCTTTGGAATTGTCTTCTTCTGTCATAAGTTGCGATTCTACCTGCACCGGGTACTATATTTCATTATTATATGCCCTTAATACAAAATATTAGTATTAAATCCGTTTTATTTGCAATAAAAAAAATTAACAATTCTTTAAAATTATGTTTTTTACTTACACTACTTGGATTTTCGCTTTCAAAAATATCTTTGATTATATTGCCGACACAAAACTAAGTTAAATCCTTTAATTTGCAATATTTTTTTTTATTTCACCAAACACTGATAATCCACATATTGATGGGTTACGGAGATGCTACACATCAATATATATTGACACTGTTGCCATCCACATTGATGGATTTCAAAATTTCTGTGATCCAAAAATAATGTCAGTATTTACTGAACGTCGGACACTTGCCTTTGGAAGGAAGGACCGGCAAAGTTAGGGGAGTCCCCTGTTAAGCTTATTTCGCAGTTGGTCCGTTGGTTAAGTAGTTTTATATACATACATAAATAGTTCTTGTCGTGGTGCGCATAGTGGATAAACCTTAACGATTACACATTCAATTGCAATTACGTTGTTAAAAGTTCTTTAGAGGTGGATCTAGATATATTAATTGATAATCAAACTTTATTAGAGTGGTCATAATCAAATCGTGATTATGGTAAGTATCTACTTATCTACATTTATTGACTAATCTCAATAATTACTATCACTAACAAGATCATGCGCAAGGACTTTGCCGTAAAGTATGTACTTATGTAGGTACATAGTTTAATAATATTTCGTCGGTCAAATCAGCTAGGGGCGTAACTCAGTATTTCATATTTTACAATAGGAGGATTTAAAACAAGTAAGGAAGTTAAGTTCGGGTAGAACCGAATATTATATACTCAGTTGACAGCTTCTATCGCCAATTTGTTTTAGTCTTTTAACACTAAGCATAATCAAAACCGGGCATGTTTATTGAAGGATCTTGCCTACTTTTTTTTTAGAAATATTCCCCTTTGTAGAGGAATTAAGTGTACCGAATTCATAAATGTCAATTTTTTTTCAGTTGGGGCTCCGAAAACGTAGCCGAAGTATTATTCTAAAAAGGGTAGGTGCCACTCCCACTTTAAGATATTGTTTATTTATTTTTACATATACTCTCTACAACTAAAAGACCATCGACATAAATTTTTATACCTTTCATGAAAATGAAATGGTATATTAATTTCGTCACGAAACCCAAAATTATAAGTCCTTAAAGGAAAATAGATAGACCCAGCATTAAGTATACCGAAATAATCAGGTTGAAGAGCTGAGTTGATTTGGCCATGTCCGTCTGTCCGTCTGTCTGTTTGTATGCAAACTAGTCCCTCAATTTTTGGGATATCTTGATAAAATTTGGTGAGCGGGTGTATTTGGGTGTCCGATTAGACATCTGTTGGAACCGGTCGGATCGGACCCCTATAGCATATATCCTCCATACAACCGATTTTTCAGAAAAAGAGGATTTGTGTAATATCTTACTCAATTTAACAGATTGAAGCTTCAAACTTCACCATATAATTTCGTATATTGCACATATTGTTGCCTGAAAAAATTGATGAGATCGGTCGTATATATAGTATATATCCCCCACAACCGATTGTTCAGATAAGAAACTTTTCGTAATTATTGCCCTATTTTAAGAGCTAGAGGCTTCAAATTTCAGCGAATGCTTACGTATATAGCATGTATTGTTGTCTGAAAAAATCATAAAGATCGGTGGTATATATAGTATATATATGGTGGTACATATAGCATATATATATAGTGTTGTCACGGATATTAGCATCACTAAGCTATACCATCACTAAGGTCATGCTAAGCAGTATTTACGTCAATAATTAAATCATGTATACACATATATAAGGCAGCCGAGAGATATCACACACAGATGCATTTACGCCTATGTGTGCGCGAGAGACTGTAAACTACAAACATTCACATCAATAATTCAATCATTATGTATCTACATAAACGAATCAATCATTATGTCTACACATATGTAGGTACACGCAGCTGAGAAGCAAGGCACAACCATATGCAGACATCTTATTTGAGATGCCCCTAAATGTAGGCAATTATAATTGTGGAAGTGTCGCTCACACATACAAGCATGGGGTATGAGAGAAGCTATAAAATCGTGCAATTGTAGTTACAGCTGAGAAGTTTGAGAGATACTGGACTGGTAGATTCTGGAAGCGTCTAGAAGAGGCGAACGAGGAAACCAAAGAGTATAAAAGGCGACAGATGTACAGGCGCTGTAATTCAGTTTGAGTTGAGCTATCAATCAGTTTGATTAAGCACGCGATCTGGCGGCCAATAGTTGAATTTCATTTGAGTTATCAATCAGTTTGGTTATTAAGCCAGCGAGTAGCAAAGTATAAGTGTTATTGTGAAGTACTTTAATAAAGGCCATTTTTCCATTATTCAATATTGGAGTTATTTATTCAACAGTTTAGCGATACCAACCTAGCAAAAGGGCAAATAAGAGGATTTGCAGCAAATTCGTTACAGTATATATATATATTTTCGCAATCTTAGCCCCATTTTAACAGCTAGAAGCTTCAAATTTCACGAAATGCTTGCGTATATAGCATATATTGTTGTCTGAAAAAATCATAGAGATCGGTGGTATATATATTATATACTTCATATAAACTGTCATTTTTGCCCCTTTTTTACGGCTAGAAGCTTCAAATTTCACCAAATGCTTACGTATATAGCATATATTGTTGTCTGAAAAAATCATAGAGATCGGTGTTATATATATTATATACCCCATATAAACTGCATTTTTTTGTCCCTTTTTTACGGCTAGAAGCTTCAAAGTTCATCAAATTTTATCAAATAGTTACGTTTACGTCATATATTGTTGAAATACGTGATTCGTAGTCATAGTTTTTACACGCAGACCACAAAAAACCTGAAACTTTGCATCCTCACACAAAGTACCTACCTATTTTTTATTTTATATTTATCTTAAAAATCGTTTAGGTATGTAGATCTGTTCATTATATATTTCTTATCTTATACATCTAATTATTCGGAGATTACGAACGGCATAAGATTATTGTTCAGCCCCATTCATGAAAGGTATGAAGTCTTCGGCACAGCCGAAGACAGTTCCGTCCTTACTTGTTTTGCAAAGATTTTGACTTTTATATTCGCCCAGGGTAATTTTCAATATAAAAGGGACGTGGTCCTTAACTGACGTGGTCCATTTTTGGCAGAAATATGTGGGGTTATAAGGAAAATATGTGTTACATTTTATCAGGATACGTCTAATGCACTTCGAGTTCTGGCTGCAGAAAGGTTTGGCAAACTGGCAAACGCTTGGTCAAAACAGGGACCCATTTTCAAATTTGTTTCATTTATTAATTTTCTTATTTATTATATTTGCCGACGGTCCATTTAAATTTCCTTTATATAAAAGTGGGCGTGTCCTTCACAGATTTCGATCATTTTTTCCGGCTTATTCCCTGTTATAAAGGTCAACAGTTTGCCGAGTTTTGTGTTTACAGCTTTAACCGTTTTTTTTTATGACCAATAATTGAAAATTCTATTTTATCAGAATTGGGCAGAGCCATCCCCGTTTTTGTAAATTTTCAAAAGTTTGAACTAGGGGACGCGATATCAACCCACTCCTGAAATTTGGTATGGTAGTTAATAATGCAGCTACTGAATTATCACGTTTTTGGTGTTTTTGAAAGTTTTATGTATATGAAAAGGGGCGTGGTTATTGTCCGATTTCGCTCAATTTAAATAGATTCCGGAGATGAGTGTCAAGGAACCTGCGTATCAAATTTCAGTAAGATATCCCGTGTTTATCGACGGACGGACATGGCTAAATGATTTTTTTGTTCACCCTGATCGTTTTGATATATGGAAGTTATCTATCTCGATTAGTTTATGCCGTTAAAATGTACAGTTACGCGAACAACATTAAAATCCTCTATGAGCTTTGCTCAACTGAGTATAAAAAAAAGAGTGAGTACCAAGTACTCGTGAAGTTCGATTTGTAAACATATTAGCGTACGTCCAAAAACCTAATGTTTTTTTAAATTAAATAGAACTCGCCCGGGGGTTTAAGTTAGACCCCGACAGAGGAGATTTTATCAAAAACAAATAGTTTTGTGTTTTTTGAGAAGAGCTTCGCCGTTCTCATCAAAAACAACTGATACTGACATTATATTGTTTTATTATCGGCCTATTAACAATCACCAATCGTCAAGTTATCGGTTTGATAAGGAATATTTAAAATAACATAAAAAATCGACAACTTTTCGATTAAGAATCGATATCTTTTCCATAAATTATAGAAGGCTATTCTAAAATAAATTTATAAAAGAATCACAAACTCATCCCAGAACTATCTAATTAAAAGACAGTACTAGTACTTTTAACATTGTGATGCCCTACGAAATTACAACTGGCTCTTTCTGCAGACCTTCTAAACGCGTTCTTTACTAGTTCAGTCCTAGGTGGCTCTAAAATAGTCGTGACCTTCGATTTATCAATTTAAATACAAACAGCTCAAACTTTAGCGGTATTAGTACAGCGGTGGCTACCAATTGTCCCGCTATGCATCCTACTAGCACCAGTTCATATAGGTAATTATTAAACCTGTAGGGCGAAACTGTTTCTATGCGGGACCGGCTCCCATTTTCGCTGCAGGGTGGAAGCTGTTATAGTAAATACCCATGTATTATTATTTTGATTACAATTTCTTTTGTAGGTACTTAGATTAATTAAAAATAAATATTTAATGGGTACAAATAATTTTAGGAACCGCAGAAAAAGAAAAAAACTTTTTCGGAGCACAATGACGACAGCGAAAACGAGAAAAAAGGGACAGAAGTAGAGATATGCGCCGCCGATAAACGCCGCCGCCGCCGCCGATTTTGGTCGTTTTTCACACGCCACCGCCGAATGTCAAAAATATCGGCGTGGCGGCGCGGCGTCCGGCGCGTTACTATATTTTCTACTCGTTTAAGACTGTTTAGGCCATTTATTGTTCATGTCGAAAATTGTTCGGATATGGTCGAAAGTGGTATCAACGGATGCACATCACCGCCAGTTATAAGAAACTAATTGCGAAATTTAACTCTTTATAACTATTCAAAAGTTATTTAAAATAACAGGCGCTTTCGATGTCAGCTTAACACGTACTTTCCATCACCCAATTCACCAAGTTATTAAAACAAATTACTAAAAGAAAAGTTATATAATAAATTTATATGCTCACTTTGCATTTTTGAAAAAATTAGTAATGAACAATGAATTCAAATAAAATGACCCAAGGCGAACATGTTTTTAAACTGTCCTCAAGAATAAGCGAAATCAGTGATGCAAAATCCTTTAGTAGGTTCTAGGGGCATAAACACTCCTTTGAAATTATTTTTACCTCATACTTAAGTTGAGGATATATGTACTTATGAGAAGGGTTTGAAAAATCACTTGGGCTTACATTCAAACATCTGTTGTTTATTTGCGAAACTATACAATAGCGTCTGAAATGTTAATTTTGATTTTCACACTTCATCCTTCAACACCCAAGTCTCCCGGTTTGACATTTCCTAAAGTTGGCGGCCCTATCCAAAACTAGTCCCTTGGAGTAAATCACATTGATTATAGCTTAGCAACCAAGTTTAAATATCACCTGCACGTTACGGCTCCTTTTACAATTGTGAATACGTAGGCACATATATTTACCAGGTGAAGCTTTGTCCTTCGCAAGAACACTCAAAGTGGTGAAGCAAAATCCCAAGACAGTGGAACTAATGACCGTGTGTGATATTACCCTAACGTTGCGGACAGTCGAACTTGTCTGAAAACTGAAGCTACGCGGTCATCAATAATGAGCTCCTATATCGTAAGGCCGGAAAACAGTAGTTAACAACTTTCAACTTAAAATCCGTCGACTTTCATTCTAAATTTGATTTAACGAATACTATTGAAATCAATGTTGTGAACACAAACGTCTGCAATCTTTGGTCTAAATTTTAAAAAATTTACCCAGGGTCCTTGTAAAATTTTAATTATGTAGATGCGCCGAGGATTATACGGATTTTCACCCATGACGCAATGACATCCACTTAGACTGCTTATGATTTCGAGGGCGGCATCTTTGGCCGAATAGTCACTACCTAACGTTTCAAAGTGTAGCTCGGCAGCATAGCGCGACAAAAGCATCCGTTGGAAAGTCTTTGGAGCTACACCTAGAGCTTCTAGGAAAGTGACGTCGACGAAGGTATGAGTTCGAAGTCGCAGTCCTATAGCTTCTGTACTGGCATATGGTGTGAGGCTCAGGAGGCGTGGTAGCGACTGGTGGTAGGGATTCCTACTGTTCGCACATCGGAAATTTTAGCTCTTAAAAACAGCCGAAAAAACTAGAGGCGCCCTGTGCCACGATAGTCATGAGTATTAATAGACCATTCATAGCAACCTTAAGTCGCCTTTATGCGTGACCGCCAAGGAGCGACAAATGATTTAAAGAAATTGTGTTCGCGACGATTATTAGGAGTTAACCCTAGGTGAAACTACGCTTTGCACGAGATATACAGGCAAAAGTGTGACTATTTTATGTATATCTATTTCTTTTCAGCAGGCGCAGCAGTACCAATTCCAAAGACTGGGGTTAGGTTCGAAGCCTCTCTGGAGCATGCGAACGAGGGACAATCCCTTCGCAAGGAGCTACTACTGAAAATTTTGGAACGGTCTGCGAGATTTTGATGCAAAAACCCCGGATCTTTCCTAAATACATATAAACAAAACCTTTCCTAAATATTATTTTTTTAAATAGAAAAATCAAGCTTTTAAAGTAAGAACACTGGCGTACGCCGGCGCGCCGCCTACGCCGCCGCCGCCGGTATATAATAGAGCCTACGCCGCCGCCGCCGATAAAGTGATCGGCGTAAACCTCTAGACAGAAGGAGCAATTGCCGGCTTACTTAAAGAAATTTTTAAATAAGCCAGAAAATAAAGAATATGTTGACGAAGCCTTAACAGACGCAGCTTTAAATCAAAAAGCAATGGACGTATCTGAACAAATAGATGTATGTTCTTCAGAAGGAGAGTACAGTGGAATCGGAAAATGTACTTCTGAGGAACCTGTAAGCAATTTCCCGTCATCATTTGTAATTTGTAACAATTTGGATTGTGGTGATGATCCCGGCTTGTGGCCTGCCAGTATTTCTAATGATCTTGTAAATATTTTAGTTAGTCGTGGATCCATACAGGTGTCAAACTACAACTTTCCTCTAAATGATGATGGAAGAAAATTCACAGACAATTACTATTATAGAAATCTTGCCAATGGAGAAAAAGTTATACCAGAATGGCTTGTTTACTCCACTTTAAAAGATTCTGTCTATTTTTTTTTTGTTGTAAAATATTTGGTAAATCTATTAGTAGTTTATCTTCTTTGAACGGTTTTTCTGAAGGGCAGTATTTATCATTAACCTTGAAAAGACATGAAACAAGCGCTTACCACAGTGAAAATGTAAAAGCGTGGGTACAATTGAATAATATGTTAAAAAATAAAGTTACTGTAAATCAAATGCAACAGCGACTATTGGAATAAAAAAAAAACAATGGTGCGGCGTGCTAGAAAGAATCATAGCTGTTACCAAGTTTTTATCTAGAGAGTGCCTGGCTTTCCGGGGGTCATCAAAAATATTATATGAACCTGATAATGGTAATTTTCTAAAACCATTCGAAATGATAGCATCCTTTGATACAGTAACACGGGAACATATTCACAGAATTAAATCCTCAAAATTCGATTCAGGTCGTATGACTCACTATTTAGGAGATCAAATTCAGAATGTAATAATTGATATGGTCAGCACGACTATAAAAAAAATATATACTGAACAACGTGAGAGAATCAAAATATTTCTCCATTATATTGGACTGCACACCCACCAGATGCAAGTCACACGGAACAAATTACAGTTGTACTGAGGCATGTTCTGTTAAATCGCCAAACCAATAATGTTGAGATATGTGAAAATTTCGTTGGTTTCTGTCCGATCACCAGCTCCATAGGTGATTTTTTTGGACGTATTTTCACAATTAAATCTCAACATTCAAAACCTACGCGGGGGGGGGGGGGCGGTGTTTACTTTAATATTTTATGTCGTATATTTGATTGTAACATGACGTAGCCAGGGTGCATTTATTTTGATTTTTACCGATGGCCAAAAACGCAAAACGTTCTCCAGAAAAAAATTTCGATTATGCAATAAGTAAGGAAGTCTAAGTTCGGATGAAACCGAACATTACATACACAGCTGTACACTTGAAATGCTGTTGTTGTTTGTTTTGTTTGCTTGATAGTGTGACAAGGCTCCGCAATAATATATACACATATCGTTCTATTCTGAACTAATTTTTCTTAGAGTTATGGCTCCCGAAATATAGAAAATTGCTTAGTCATAAAAGGGGCGGTGCCACGACCATTTTTGAAAATTTAAAGTTTTTCCTATTTATTGTTATAAATCCACTTCGGAAATGAAATGCCATTGGTATAAAGCTTTTTTTGCAAAGATGTAGCTTATTTTATTCGTCCACGACCCTTTTAAAAATCTTTTATATAAAAGTGGGCGTGGTCCTTAACCGATTTCGTTAATTTTTCTTCCAAGTATTCCTTATAGTAAGGGCAACCTCTCTGCAGAATTTTGTCACCATAGGTTTAACGAATTTTGATTTATGATTAATAATATTTGTAAAATTGACTTTATCACAAGTGGGCGGTGCCACGCCCATTTAAAAATATTTTTTTTTTTTTTCAAATTTGTATCAACAGTCAATATCAGCCCACACGTCAAATTTCAACATTCTAGGTGTATTATTTACTAAATAATCAGGTTTTTTGTGTTTTCCAAAATGTTATAAATATAAAAATGGCCGTGGTTATCATCCGATTTGGCTCATTTTTAATACCAATATATTCTGGGTCCGGATAAGCTCGTTTGCCAAATTTGGTAAAGATATCTCAATATTTACTCAAGTTATCGTGTTAAGGGACGGACGGACATGGCTCAATCAAATTTTTTTTCGATACTGATGATTTTGATATATGGAAGTCTATATCTATCTCGATTCCTTTATACCTGTACAACCAAGCGTTAACACGATAGCTTGAGCAAAAATCGATATATCTTTACTAAACTTAGTTCAAGTACTTATCTGAACGCACTTTATCTTGGTCTAAAAATGGCTCGAATCCGACTATGACCACGCCGACTTTTTCGATATCGAAAATTACGAAAAATGAAAAAAATGCCATAATTCTATACCAAATACGAAAAAAGGGATGAATCATGGTGATTGGATTGGTTTTTTGACGCAAAATATAACTTTAGAAAAAACTTTGTAAAATGGGTGTGATACCTACCATATTAAGTAGAAATTAATGGTTCATGCTATAAAACTACCCATGCGATATATATGCTAGTTGAGATACACAAAAGATGAGCTGTATAATGTGTTCTTCATAAAAAATTATACCGATGAAGAATGTTTAATAGCTGAATATCCGAAAAAAGATAGTTGTTTAATTGAAGCCCCACCAGTTTATTCGAAGCCGTTGCCTCTTCTCGAATCAAAACTAAAATACTTGAAGAAATTGTGGTAAAAACTGGTTATTCCAAAAGAATATCACCACCGTGGTGTGATGGTAGCGTGCTCCGCCTACCACACCGTATGCCCTGGTTTCGCACCCCGGGCAAAGCAACATCGAAATTTTAGAAATAAGGTTTTTTAATTAGAAGAAAATTTTTCTAAGCGGGGTCGCCCCTCGGCAGTGTTTGGCAAGCGCTCCGGGTGTATTTCTGCCATGTAAAGCTCTCAGTGAAAACTCATCTGCCTTGCAGATGCCGTTCGGAGTCGGCATACAGCATGTAGGTCCCGTCCGGCCAATTTGTAGGGAAAATCAAGAGGAGCACGACACAAATTGGAAGAGAAGCTCGGCCTTGGATATCTTCGGAGGTTATCGCGCCTTACATTTATTTTTTTTATTTCATAAAAAAAATCTAACATTTCAGAAAATTCTGGTTCTGGTGAGAGTAAGAACTAGTTCTAAAATTGCAATAATATCTTAAATAAAAAGACTTTAGTGTATATGAAATTGAATTGAATGTGTAACTTTTTTCATTTACCTACATACTTTCGATAAGTCAAAGCCGCGGATGTTTTTCCAGGTACTGTGATGCTCCGAATCCCAATCCGCCAACGGAATTGGCCTAGCAGGCCTTGGCTTGACCCTAGCGTTATTTAAAAATCAATCTGCAGTGAATTTTTTACGTCTTTTGAGGTTAAGGCCATACCATGACCAGTTGGACCAATTCTTATAGCGTTTTCGGATTCAGCGCACCAAAAAGCATAGAAAGCATGAGCCGATTTACCTGATCAGGCTACTTTTAATTTTTTTGTATAGATGTGTTAACAAAAAATTAGATCAGATTTTTAAATTTTTGTTGTGCCAGAAAAATGAATATGCTAAATCTCGGAGAATAGAAGGGATGCAAGCTGAACAATTTTCTCAGTTGAAAGAGCATCGTGGGAGTATAATATATAAGTACATTTTTACACTAGAAACTAATTCCTTTAATTTTGAGGGAGCAATAAACTTTGAAACTCGTTTCCCAACATTTTCATTTTGGCACATTCATGCTTCTGGCAAACGGGCGACGATATGTATGCATGTATTGTCTTAAGTTTTACATTTTAGTAAACAAATATTAATAAAGGCCGTTTTCACCATCTCCGGTTAGCGGTGACTGACAGTTTATTTACCAGAAATCGTCCGGTTATCTGTCAAATAAACTGCCAGTTAGCGTTAACCGGAGATGGTGAAAACGGCCCTAAGACCCCAATCAAAATAAATGTTTTATACCTATTTATTAAGATTTCTTTTCTTTTATATTCTATGGTGAACAAAGTTAAAAAAAAATCTAATTTAAAGCAAAGCTCAGTATAATATTGTTCCTTGAAAAACTAACAGGTTTCAGTTTTTCTCACAGAAAACTAGCACAGAAAATCTGAAACGTGTACGTCTTCCATGGGAGCCACGATATGTAATCATAGGGCGCCAATATCGGCATTTGCACGCCATCAAAAAACTGCCAGCGGCGGGCCTGTAGGGGCATTGGGTCTTTATTTCACTTTCTGTTCTTCCCTTCGCTTCGTTAAGTTTTGCATACTTTCACCTTATCATATATGGTCATGTATATGTACTTATATATTTAAGGTACCCACAATTGTTGCTGCAAATATTGTAATATCCGCTCAGTCCGGTGCTCATGTTCTCTTTTATGCACATTGAAATGCGTTCGAATGTCGCTTACGTTACCAAGGAATTGCCCTTTCGTATTTGCAAAGTGTGTTATTAAGTTGACACTAGTACAATTAATGTATTGTTAATGAAAAGAACAATGGGTATGCTTAATTAGTTTTATCTGTTTTGAGACGTGTAAATAAAAAATAAGATTTCAGGAATTTTAAATAACAAAAGTACCTCTAAATTTAAGTTAAAGCTATACAAGACCAATCATGTTATACTCAGCGTGATTTGCACACATAGTATATTAACTTTGGTAACATAACGGGCATAAACTAATCGATATAAATTTAAATTCCATATATATGCTGACGATAAAAAAGGAATTTAGCCATGTCCGTCGATCCGTCCATCCATCTGTCGGTGCACACGATAACTTGAGTAAATATTGAGAATAAAATATTGAAATTTGGTATATGGGTTCCTTGGCGCTCATCTCCCATCGCTGTTAAAGATGGGAAATCAGATGGTAACCACGCCCACTTCTTACATATATGTATAACATTTTGGAAAACACATAAAACCTGAGTATTTAGTAAATGGAATGTTAAAATTTGATGTGTGAACTCATATTAAAACTCTTGATTATTTTTGAAAATGGGCGTGGCACCGCCCACTTATGATTAAATCAATTTTATATATATTATTAATCATAAATCAGAAACCGTGAAATCTATCATAACAAAATTCGTCAGAGAGGTTGTCTTTACTATACATACATATTTTAGTAGGAAATATTTCTAGGAAAAATGGAAGGGATCGGCTAAAAACCACGTCTACTTTTATATAAAAGATGTTTGAAAGGGTCGTAGACCAGAATAATAAGCTATATCTTAGCGAAAAGTAGTTTTGTATCACTGATATTTCACTTATCAAGTTTTATTGTAAGAGGAAATCCGGCGACATTTTTTAATAGGCGGTGCCACGCCCCTATTCCGATCAAGCATTACAAAACCAACAAAAAATAAATCCCTCGTAACAAAATTCGAAAAATTTATTTATCTGAAATGAACTGTACAATTCAAACTCACGCTGAGTATATAATATTCGGCTATACCCAAACTTGGACACCTTTACTTCATTTTGTTTGTTTTAATTAGCTGAACAAACAGACTTTGCTCTATCTGTTTATTTATACGTGGACGAATCCCATGTATTCTAGCGAAATGAAACGACTTTGTTTGCTATTTTTCAAAACAAAATTTCTTTGCAATTGTTTATTTATTTATACGTGGGCGAATCCTAAATAAGGTCCATCACGAACCGAAAATCAAAAGTGGTCAGACTTTATTTTTATCACTTGGAATTAAAGGTCAAATATGTGTATGATGTGGAAATCAAATAGTTTATTCTTTCCCCTCATCCTGGACTGAGAAACATGATTTCAAAGAAAGTCTTCATCGGTTTTGCAAATTTGGATGTTTTACTAACAAGTTGTAACGTCTATAAATCTATATTTTTGCTTTCTCTTCATCAGCTAGCTTCTCGGGAGCTGAGTATTGAACTCGAAATTTCCAACATTCATACATTATACTACTGTATTTTGTGCTTTAAATAAAAGTTTGTCTAGACTTTTCTTTAGCATTAAAAAAAACTTTGGAAAACTGAGGTTTTATAAATTGATCCTGCCCTTATCCATATTATTTTCCTAGTAAGCAAACGTCGACTTGAAATTAAAAAAGCTTTCAGATGTTAAGTAAACAGGTAACATTTTTATTGGTGTCTAAAATTTTTCAAGTTCACGAAAATTTAAATTGTTGTATCTCTTTTGTAATTTATATATACAAAGGATTATCTAAGGAAAATCTAAAATCAGTTCTGATTTCAACAAGATATGATGTAGGTTTTATTTGTGTATTCAACAATTTCATATGAACACACAAAAGAAAGCACTACAAACTAGCTTGAATTTTTCTTGTGAATCTTATCTGCTTGAAAATATATATGTATATATGCGATCTGGAATCACGATACGACCCTATTGTTTAGCTTGACTCCATGTAGCGGCTGGCCGTTGTGAACGAATTTTGTAATAAAAATTGTATTAACTTCCCGATAAACTACAAGCTTGAAACTTGGAATATAGTTCAGAACTCGATGACAATGCAATAATAAGAAAAAAAAACTCTAGGTGGCGAATGGATCGAAAGATTTCAAAAAATCGTATTTATGGTCCGATTTGGCTTTAAATGCGATTTGAAAAACTAAGGTAGGTAGAAAACTGCGGTTTGTTCCATTGGAAAGAACGTTAAATTTCCTATAAAAATCACTCAAAAAGTCAAGAACGGTATTTTCGCACAATAGGGCCGATTCATGATTCCAGGTCACATATATATATTTTTTGACTAGATATGGTTAAATGAGAATATCTTATCCAAATTTCAATGGATTTATTATATTCGTGAGTTCTTGAACGCAAAATTATATATGATCGCTTTAAAGTTTTGATTTATTTCGTACTTTTGTTTTATATTTTCTATAAAACTAACATTTAATGACCAAAAAATTTATCGAGGGAAAGTTATATACCAGTATACGTCTCCGCTTATGAAAAGGGGGGTTGGGGCCCTTAGTCCGGATTTTGAGGGCGAATTCGAAATTCCAGGTAAGTAGATTTTGTTTACTCCACTAGACCTAAAACTTGATGTCTCGCAAAGAATATAGTTTCATTGTCATTTAGTGTAATTCCTTATCATATAAAACCTTATCATATATGGTCAAATATATGTACTTATATTTTTGAGGTAGCCATAATTGTTGCTTCAAATATTGTAATATACGTTCAGTTCGCTGCTAATGTTCTCTTTTATGCACGTTGAAATACTTTCGAATGTCGCTTCCATTACCAAGGACTTGCCCAGATGTATTTGCAAAGTGTGTTATTAAGTTGACAGTAGTACTGTCTGTATGTATTGTTATTGAAAAGAACAATGGGTATACTTAATTAGTTTTATCTGTTTTGAGACGTGTAGGTAGGTAGGTAGGTGAACTGGCCGGTCCATGAGGACCTCACATAGACTGATTGAGTCCGTAGTGTTACCAGAAGTTTGTTTTAACGACCAAACTGAAAAACCCTATCAAAAACCAGGACTTATGTTATAAAATAACTCCGTCCTCTTGGAAAATACTAGAAGCTTCCTAGGACTTAAGCCACTTGCTGCTTCTAGATCTGACAGCTGTATCACTCCTAATAGCTGGAGTCTTAGCCTGGCAAGTGCAGGGCACGAGCACAGAACGTGCTATATCGTTTCCTCCTCCAACCCGCACTTCCTACATCTGCTATCACTGACCAAACCTAGTTTAAAGGCATGTGACGCCAGCAGGCAGTGTCCAGTCAGAATACCCGTCATGAGTCTACAGTCCTCTCTTTGAGACGTGTAAATAAAAAATAAGATTTCAGGAAAATAACAAAAGTACCTCTAAATTTAAGTTATAGCTACACAAGACCAATCTTGTTATACTCCGCGTGCTTTGCACACAGAGCATATTAACTTTGGTAACATAACGGTCGTAAATGAATCGAGATAAATATAGACTTCCATATATTAAAATGCTGAGGATGAAAAAAGGAATTTAGCCATGTCCGTCGATTCATCACTCCATCTGTCGGTGCACACGATAATTTGAGTAAATATTGAGAACAAAATATTGAAATTTGGTAAATGGGATCCTTGGCGCTCATCTCCCATCGCTGTTAAAGATGAGGGAAATCAGATGGTAACCACGCCCACTTCTTACATACATAACATTTTGGAAAATACATAAAACCTGATTATTTAGTAAATAGAATATTAATATTTGATGTGTAGACTGATACTAAAACCTTAGATTATTTTTGAAAAATAAATATGAATAATATAATAAAATAAAAGGACCAAAATTAAACAAAGTAAAATGGAATAAAATAGAATAAAGTAAAATAAAATAAAATAAAATGAATTTAAACAAAATAAATTAAAATAAAACAGTGTAGTGTAGAAATGAGATAAACTGAATTAAGCAAAGATACAAATACAAGCAGAATAGCCTAGTGGTTAAGACAACTGTAGTTTCATCGTGTGATTCGCGGTTCGAATCTCGGTGAAACCATTGATAAATTACGAAATTGCCTGATGATGAATTCGTGGGGGGTTTCGAATGGTACCATCGCAATATGCCAGTAACCGTTTCTTTCTTTTCAGTTTCTCTTAGAAAAACACAATAACTGAATATTCAGTTATTATAAACCGGTGTTGAGCTCATGAATTCTTTATAACAAGTTTAAAATAAAACAAAATAAATTAAACTGTTAGTCGATGAGTTATCCCTTTGTTATCGAAAAGTTTTGAATTTATTATCGAAAAATTATAGAAATGTTATCAATATATCGTCGAATTATTATCAATTTCTTATCGGCTTGTTATGATAGAGATATCGATAAAACTGTAATATAAAATCGATAACCAATGTGTTACCCTTCTATGACAAGCCGATATGAAACCAATAAGAAGTTGATGACCCGGCAACAACAAACCGATAAGAAACCGATAAGTCGACGATAATTATTCGTTATCGATATTAAGCCTATTATAAAACTATGTGCGTTGTTAACAAAAAAAAAAAAAAAGAACCGACGAAGCGCTTGTCTAAAAGCCCGGAACTACATATTTGTTTCTGGTAAAGTTACTTCTGTTGTAGGTTAACTTCAATCCAGGGCAAGCTCTAGCTAACTTTAAAAAATTTGTTTCCAGACGTCTATTCACTTGTATATTTACACATGGAATTTCAAGAGGTCTTGGTACTCACGTCTTTTTTGTTTTAAATATTTTTTTTTTCCAACATAAATGAACCTCTTTTTGTAACATATGTTGCTAACTGCTTATGTTACTTCTTTGTGTACTAACAGAAGTACACACATTCATATATACATATGTACACACAATAGTAGAAAATTTGAATGGAAATATTGGCAAATATATGTCAAAACTGAAACAAATTCACACATTCAAAAAATCTACTACACGTGTCAAAATAATGCTTCCACTGCAACACATTGCTATGGAGTTGGAGGGAAACTTTTTAGGCCTTTGGGTATGTGAGTTTGCCCGAACAAATGCATACATACTTGTGTAAAAGGATAACCAAAGGCGAAATTCCTGTGTTAGAGCCGTTTTAGAGATTTTACGTTTCGATGTTGTTAATTTGTATACAGATATACATGTACATACTAGAGATATTCGCCACCGCCACTGACTTTCGTCGTTGTTCGCACGCCGCCACCTAATGCCAAAAATATCGGCGCGGCGGCGGAGGCGTTCTACGCCTAACTATATTTTCTACTCATTTAAGACTGTATAGGACATTTATTGTTTATGTCGAAAATGGGCCCGATATGGCCGAAAGTGGTATCGCCGGATGCGCATCACTGCCGGTTATAAGAAAAACAAGTAAGGAAGGCTAAGTTCGGGTGTAACCGAACATTACATACTCAGTTAAGAGCTATGGAGACAAAATAACTGAACCTAGGGTAACCCTGGAATGTGTTTGTATGACACGTGTATCAAAAGGAAGGTATTAAAGAGTATTTTAAGAGGGGTGGGCAATAGTTCTATAGATGGACGCCATTTAGGGATATCGCCATAACGGTGGACCAGGGCTGACTCTAGAATTTGTTTGTACGATATGGGTGTCAAATGAAAGCTGTTAATGAGTATTTTAAAAGGGAGTGGGCCTAAGTTCTATAGGTGGACGCCTTTTCGAGATATCGCCATAAAGGTGGACTAGGGGTGACTCTAGAATTTGTTTGTACGATATGGGTATCAAATGAAAGGTGTTAATGAGTATTTTAAAAGGGAGTGGGTCTTAGTTCTATAGGTGGACGCCTTTTCGAGATATCGGCATAAAGGTGGACCAGGAGTGACTCTAGAATTTGTTTGCACAATATGGGTATCAAATGAAAGGTGTTAATGAGTACTTTAAAAGGGCGTGGGCCTACGTTCTATAGGTGGACGCCTTTTCGAGATATCGCCATAAAGGTGGACCAGGGGTGACTCTAGAATTTTTTTGTACGATATGGGTATCAAATGAAAGGTGTTAATGAGTTTTTTTAAAAGGGAGTGGGCCTTAAATCTATAAGTGGACGCCTTTTCGAGATATCGCCATAAACGTGGACCAGGGTGACTCTAGAATGCGTTTGTACAATATGGATATCAAATGAAAAGTGTTAATGAGTATTTTAAAAGGGAGTGGACCTTAGTTCTATAAGTGGACGCCTTTTCGAGATATCGCCATAAACGTGGACCAGGGGTGACTCTAGAATGCGTTTGTACAATATGGATATCAAATGAAAGGTGTTGATGAGTGTTTTAAACCGGAGTGGGCCTTAGTTCTATAAGTGGACGCCTTTTCGAGATATCGCCATAAAAGTGGACCAGGGGTGACTCTAGAATGCGTTTGTACAATATGGATATCAAACGAAAGGTGTTGATGAGTATTTTAAACCGGAGTGGGCCTTAGTTCTATAAGTGGACGCCTTTTCGAGATATCGCCATAAACGTGGACCAGGGGTGACTCTAGAATGCGTTTGTACAATATGGATATCAAACGTAAGGTGTTGATGAGCATTTTAAACCGGAGTGGGCCTTAGTTCTATGGGTGGACGCCTTTTCGAGATATCGCTATAAAGGTGGACCAGGTGTGACTGTAGAATTTTTTTGTACAATATGGCTATCAAATGAAAGGTGTTAATGGTTCTTTGAAAAGAGCGTGGGCTTTAGTTCTATAAGTGGACGCTTTTTCGAGATATTGCCATAAAGGTGGACCAGGGGTGACTCTAGAATCCGTTTGTACAATATGGATATCAAATGAAAAGTGTTAATGAGTATTTTAAAAGGGAGTGGGCTTTAGTTCTATAGGTGGACGCCTGTTCGAGATATCGCTATAATGGTGGACCAGGGGTGACTCTAGAATTTTTTTGTACGATATGGGTATCAAATGAGAGGTGTTAAAGAGTATTTTAAAAGAGAGTGGGCCTTAAATCTATAAGTAGACACCTTTTCGAGATATCGCCATAAACGTGGGCCAGGGGTGACTCTAGAATGCGTTTGTTTGACAGTTTATTTACCAGAAATCGTCCGGTTATCTGTCAAATAAACTGCCAGTTAGCGTTAACCGGAGATGGTAAAAACGGCCCTAAGACCCCAATCAAAATAAATGTTTTATACCTATTTATTAAGATTTCTTTTCTTTTATATTCTATGGTGAACAAAATTAAAAAAAATCTAATTTAAAGCAAAACTCAGTATAATATTGTTCCTTGAAAAACTAACAGGTTTCAGTTTTTCTCATAGAAAACTAGCACAGAAAATCTGAAACGTGTTCGGAGCGACGATATGTAATCAAAGGGCGCCATTATCGGTATTTGCACGCAGTGAAAAAACTGCCAGCGGCGGGCCTGTAGGGGCATTGGGTCTTTATTTCACCTTCTGCTCTTCCCTTCGCTTCGTTAAGTTTTGTATACTTTCACCTTATCATATATGGTCATATATATGTACTTATATTTTTGAGGTACCCAAAATTGTTGCTGCAAATATTGTAATATCCGCTCAGTCCGCTGCTCATGTTCTCTTTTATGCACATTGAAATTCGTTCGAATGTCGCTTCCGGTACCAAGGAATTGCCCATTCGTATTTGCAAAGTGTGTTATTAAATTGACACTAGTACAATTAATGTATTGTTAATGAAAAGAACAATGGGTATACTTAATTAGTTTTATCTGTTTTGAGACGTGTAAATAAAAAATAAGATTTCAGGAATTTTAAATAACAAAAGTACCTCTAAATTTAAGTTAAAGCTACACAAGACCAAGCTTGTTATACTCAGCGTGCTTTGCACACAGAGTGTATTAACTTTGGTAACATAACGGGTATAAACGATCCAAGATAAATTGACCTTCCATATATATGCTGAGGATGAAGAAAGGAGTTGATTTAGCCATGTCCGTCCATCCGACCGTCCATCTGTCGGTGCACACGATAACTTGAGTAAATATTGAGAGTAAAGAATTACAATTTGGTATACGGATTCTTTGGCGCTCATCTTCTATCGCTATTAAAAATTAGGGAAATCGGATGGTAACCCCGCCCACTTTATACATATATAATATTTTGGAAAACACATAAAACCTGATTAGTTAGTAAATAGAATATTAAAATTTGATGTGTGGACTCATATTAAAACTCTTGATTATTTTTGAAAATGGGCGTGGCACCGCCCGCTTGTGATAAAATCTATTTTAGAAATATTATTAATCATAAATCAAAAACTTATTAAATCTATTATAACAAATACTATAAAGAATGCTTCGAAGAAAAATTAATAAAATCGATGAAGTACCACTCCTATTTTAATATAAAAGATTTTTAGAAGGGTCGTCGACGAATAAAATAAGCTATATCTTTGCAAAAAAGAGCTTTACATCAATGGTGTTTCATTTTTGAAGTGAAATTATAACAAGAAAAAGAAATAATTTTAATTTTTGAAAGTGAGAGAGCATCACAGAAATCAGTTCAAAAATAGAAGTTGAGGCCAAACAGTTACAAACAGTTTTAAGTTTGTTAAAATAGATACGGATGAAATAATTAGAATTGGCAGAAGTCTTAAATATAAAATAGGCGGAAATCAGCTTCTAGCGGAAGGAGTCATAAAATATGCGATAATATATTGTGTGTTTTTTTACATGCAAATAATCAACGAGAGTTTGAAAAATGGGGTGTTTCCAGACTTACGGAAAACTTCTACAGTTGTGCCAATAGAGAAAGTGGCGAATACAATAAAAGCCGATGAGATGAGGCCCATAAACACATTACCAAATGAGAAAAAAATACTCGAAGTAGTGGTAAAAATATCTAGAATCCAACCAAATATTTATCGGGTCTACCACTTTATCCCCAAAATCAAAATCCCCAAAACAAAATCCCCAAAATCAAAATCCCCAACACAAAATCCCCATTTTATGTGTGAAATAAATTCAAATTAGGTTTAAAATCGCCGCGACCAAAAAAGGCTAATAATCTATACCAACTTTCTGCATAGGCGGCCTTCGGCCGCGCTTATAATAAATAACCCGCCATGCCAAGTCCGGGGGTGTGGTATAACCATGGCTACCGCTACGGTGATGTCCTTCTGCGTAGTGCACGCTTCTGTTAGCTTGTTCGACTTAGAGCGACTAGCAGTTCTATATATGGATAAGTAAAAATATGTATTGCCAAAACGTGAATATATATACATACATAAATATGAATGAAAGAGGAAAGAGATATATCTATTTTTACACGGTCATGATGTTTATCATAGTACTGGGATTTTGTGTTTGGGGATTTTGATTTTGGGGATTTTGAATTTGGGGATTATGTGTTTGGGTATTTTTTTTTTCTTTGGGGATTTTGTGGCACTCCCATATTTATCCCGCAACAATCCGGCTTTAGGAGAAAGTACTCTTGCGAAAGTGCTCTAAATCTATTCATTTCCCGTTGGAAAGAAGAGCTGAGTTGCAGTAAATACATCATGGCTGTTTTCTTGGAACTCAAAGAAGCTTTTGAGACAATAGATGAAAACTTCCTTCAAAAAAAGCTGTTTAATATAGGTATAAGTGGTACTGAACTGAAATGGTTCGAAAGTTTCACAAAGAGTCGTAAACAAAGAACTGTAGTTGGTTCGTCAGTATCTGAAGATAAGAACATCACGATTGGACTGCCACAAGGATCAGTATTAGCGCCTATATTATTTAATATATTTATAAATGATATTTCAAATTGTATAAAGTATTGTGATATCAATCTTTTCGCGAATGATACATTAATAATTACTAGTATCGCCTGTGGTCGAAATTCGACCTACGTGTATTTTTTTCAACGCAGTCTATGTATCAAGTGTTGGAAATATATCAAAGTGGTCTAACTTACTTAACTTTTTTTTAAAATTTTGAATTTGATCTAAGACTTTGTACTTTTTTTTTTTTTCTTAAATTTTCTACAAACTTTTCACATGTAATTATAACGTTTTGGTATGGAGCTCCTTAAACAAAAATATAAAAATTATGTAAAATCAAATGAAATTGACACAGAATTATGGTGAAATTACTTGAAATTGAATTGAAAAATAGGCTTTTCCACACCATCCGGAAGGTCCCCGTTGGCGTGCTACCGAAGTTAGTTTTGGGAGCTCGGTTCCCCAGTAGGCCTATAGAACCCATATAAACTACATATACATATATCGCCCATTTACTTCAATAGTGTCATTATTCAGAAAACACGAACTTTTAGTTAAAAACGAAGGAATGTGCCAAAGGAATTTAGCCTATTTCACACCACACTTTAGGTATGCAATTGGCACTTTACCGAGTTTCATTTTGTATAAATACATATGTAATATGTACATAAGTGTGACACAAAACGAAAATTTCGAATAGAATAGAGGATACCTTCATAAAAAATAAAAATAAAAAAAAATTATGTAATGAGAAAGAAGGCAGAGTTTACTAAAAAAATTAAATGAAAGAAAAAAATAAAGTACTTAAAGTGCGAACAAATTAAGTGAAGTGAATAAACAGTTCCATATAAAAACGCAATAAGTGCATTTAAACTTTTTTCCTGGTTTTAATGTTATCATTGTGGAAATATGAAGATTCTAATGTTCGGATATTTAATGTTGAGATTCCCATTGAGATCTATGTACGTAATTAATTTGTATTAAATTTCTAAACACTCCATTTCATGAATATATATGACCATATCTACCATAAAATATCGTCTGTGAACGATATAATACTAAGATATAAAAAATCAGAATAAATTAGAAAGAAAAGAAAAACAAACAAAAACATTGAAATAAAATTGATTTCATAACTTTAAGCGACATAAACAAATTAGGGTTATGGAATCTAAGCATCCGATTAATGGATATATAAGCCAACAAAGTTAGCCTAATAATAAATATAGTGGGTAATATACTGCCTATCCAATACGGCCGCTATGATGCCGGTTGCCGCTTTGACCTAAAATCAAAAACGTTTTTGGGACGTTTTTTTGTTTCGTTTAATATACAACATGAAACTTTCCGATTCCGTCAAGTTGCATTTAAATAATAATAAACCAATTTGAAATAAGAGAATATATAATAAAATGAAATAAGAAATAAAATAAATTAGCATAAAAGGCAATATAAAAAATTTAATGTTATATTTTTGTAACTTTTTTTTTTGGTTCAGTATAAGAGGCGGCCGCCGTGGTGTGATGGTAGCGTGCTCCGCCTATCACACCGTATGCCCTGGGTTCAACTCCGGGGCAAAGCAACATCAAAATTTTAGAAGTAAGATTTTTCAATTAGAAGAAAATTTTTCTAAGCGGGGTCGCCCCTCGGCAGTGTTTAGCAAGCACTCCGGGTGTATTTCTGCCATGAAAAGCTCTCAGTGAAAACTCATCTGCCTTGCAGATGCCGTTCGGAGTCGGCATAAAACATGTAGGTCCCGTCCGACCGATTTGTAGGGAAAATCAAGAGGAGCACGACGCAAATTGGAAGAGAAGCTCGGCCTTAGATCTCTTCGGAGGTTATCGCGCCTTACATTTATTTTTTTTTTTTTATAACACGTACTTTATCTAAAATGAGGATTACATCTGCAATTGACCTTATGACCCCACCATCACATTATTGCATTGTCATCGAGCCTTAATACGTGTGCAAAGTTTCGATCAAACTTATCGCCATTCAAAGTGGTAATAAGGCCAATTGACCTAATGGCCGTTGATCTTATGTCACCACACCATCACATTAATGCATTGTCATCGAGCCTTGATACGTATGCAAAGCTTCAAATTAATCAGACTTCTATATACCGGTGAAAATTAAGCTCAAAGATTCCGTTACATACAGGCCAAGCTAATAAAAGCGTGTTGAAAAGGGCGGAAACATGGTGATTGGATTGGTTTTTTGACCCAAAATATAACTTTGGAAAAAAACTTTGTAAAATGAGTGTAACACCTACCATGTTAAGTAGAAGAGAATGAAAAAGTTCTGCAGGGCGAAATTAAAAGCTCTTGGAATCATGGCAGGAATACTGTTCGTGGAATTACATATATAAATAAATTAGCGGTACCCGACAGATGATGTTCTGGGTCGCCCTGGTCCAAATTTTGGTCGATATCTCGAAAACGCCTTCACATATACAACTAAGGACCATTCCCTTTTAAAACCCTCATTAATACCTTCCATTTGATACCCATGTCATACAAACACATTACAGGGTTACTCTAGATTCATTTTCCTATATGGTGATTTTCCTTTATTTGACAAAGGATGAAGAGAAATCGTTCCAAAAAACGTCACCCTTGGTCTACGATTTGGCCGATATTTCCCAAACGTATGTGATATGGAATTAAAAACCATTTACGAAACCCTACGCAACCAACGCAGCTAAGCAGCTGAGTATGTAATTTTCGGTTACACCCGAACTTAGCCTCCCTTACTTGTTCGAAGTAATACTGACACAACCAAGATTTGTTGTTATGAAAGAAAGAAATAAGTTGCTGTACTGAGGGAATAACAGTACATTGATTATATGGAAAGCTACTACCAGTTCTATTTGGGATTCAAGCCCTGGCGGATTCAGGGCGGTGGCGGATAAAGTTTCTAGACGTAGTGGAACCCTAACGCGAATAATGCCCAACATCGGCGGTCCAGGCGAAGCTACCCGTCAGCTATTATCCCTCGCAGCAGTATGGCACGGATATAAATTGGTCCACCAAAAAGATATACTAGCAGCCTACGGTGTCTGACGACGCGATCCATATTTATCCAGGAAAAATCCCAGTAGATCTACTCTCAGGTAAAATGGACGATCTGTATGGCATTGGAATCAGTCGATCATCTGAAGATGCTAAGAAAAGCGCAAGGTCACGAACAATAGCTCGGTGGCAAGAACGGTGTTAAGAATCGAGAAAAGGGTGCTGAACCTTCATGCTAGTTCGGAATATATTGAAGAATGGTACGATCGAAAACACGACGAACTAAATTACCACCTCACATAGATATTGAGCGGGCACGGCGGCTTCAAGGAATATGTACATAAGCGTGGGATAGAGGAGGATTCTTTCTGTCTACTGTCACTGTCCCTCCGAATTGGAAAGCGCAGAACATGTAATGTTTCACTGCCCTCGTTTTCACGGCGAAAGACTCTCTGTACACAAAGTTTTTGGAGAGGAGCCTTCCATTAGAAATTTAGTTCCCCGAATGTGCAGACAAATAGATTGTTGACCTGCTGTGAGCAAGATTGCCTTCATAGTTATGACGATGCATGATGAAAGGGAGCACAGAGAAATGCGCATGCGAAGTACTGGCGACTAAAACGCTTTTTCCCCCCGTGACGTTATGTCTAACGGCGGTCCCACGGGGTGCGAACACCTGAACAGGATTAGCCTGGTTTGATTGGGCCACTTGAGGGTAGTGCGCTACCCCAACGTCAAAAAAAAAAAACAAGTAAGGAAGGGGCTGTCTTCGGCTGTGCCGAAGACTTCATACCTTTCATGAATGGGGCTTAACAATAATCTTATCCCATTCGTAATCTCCGAATAATCGGATGTATAAGATAAGAAATGTATAGTGAACATATTTACATACCTAAACGATTTTTAAGATAAATATAAAATAAAAAATAGGTAGGTACTATGTGTGAGGATGCAAAGCTTCAGGTTTTTTGTGGTCTGAATGTAAAAACTATGACTAAGAATCACGTATTTCAAAAATATATGACGTAAACGTAACTATTTGATGAAATTTGATGAATTTTGAAGCTTCTATCCGTAAAAAAGGGGCAAATATGAGAGTTTATATGAAGTATATAATATATATGCCACCGATCTCTATGATTTTTTCAGACAAAAATATATGCTATATACGTAAGCATTTGGTGAAATTTGAAGCTTCTAGCTGTTAAAATGGGGAAGAAATTGCGCAAAGTTTCTTATCTGAACAATCGGTTGTATGAGATATATACTATATATACCACCGATCTCAATGATTTTTTCAGACAACAATATATACTATACACGTAAGCATTTGGTGAAATTTGAAGCTTCTAGCTGTTAAAATGGGGAAGAAATTGCGCAAAGTTTCTTATCTGAACAATCGGTTGTATGAGATATATACTATATATACCACCGATCTCAATGATTTTTTCAGACAACAATATATACTATACACGTAAGCATTTGGTGAAATTTGAAGCTTCTAGCTGTTAAAATGGGGAAGAAATTGCGCAAAGTTTCTTATCTGAACAATCGGTTGTATGAGATATATACTATGTATACCACCGATCTCAATGATTTTTTCAGACATCAATATATGCTATACACGTAAGTATTTGGTGAAATTTGAAGCTTCTAGCTGTTAAAATGGGGCCGAAATCGCAAAAAAAAGTATATATATACTATATATATATACTATATGTATATACTATATATACCATCATATATATATTATATATATCACCGATCTCTATGATTTTTTGACACAACAATATATACTATTTACGTAAGCAATCGGTGATATTTGAAGCTTATAGCTGTTAAAATGGTGTAGAAATTGCGCAAAGTTTCTTATCTGAACAATCGGTTGTGGGGGATATATACTATATATACGACCGATCTCATCAATTTTTTCAGGCAACAATATGTGCAATATACGAAATTATATGGTGAAGTTTGAAGCTTCAATCTGTTAAATTGAGTAAGATATTACAAAAATCCTCTTTTTCTGAAAAATCGGTTGTATAGTGGTCCGATCCGGCCGGTTCCGACAAATGTCTAATCGGACACCCAAATACACTCGTTCACCAAATTTTATCAAGATATCTCAAAAATTGAGGGAGTAGTTTGCATACAAACAGACAGACGGACATGGCTAAATCAACTCAGCTCTTCAACCTGATTATTTCGGTATACTTAATGGTGGGTCTATCTATTTTCCTTTAAGGACTTACAATTTTGGGTTTTGTGACGAAATTAATATACCATTTCATTTTCATGAAAGGTATAAAAAACAAATCCCTGGCGGACTTTAGGCAAAACTTCCTAAATTCTCACACACAATGTACATACATGTAGATATTTTGCCCTGCTTTGGTATATGTATGAAAAGGCCCGACGAGAGGAGGGAGAGGGTGGGGGGGGATTCCCCCCGGGCCCGGGGTTTGTCAGGGGGCCCGCAATTTAGAGGTGCTAAGACATTTTTTTAATTCAAGAGAGCCTTTAGTTGTTCCATGTGCAAATTTTAAGCCGAATTTCAAAAGCAACGAATATTTATAATGATTTTTTGCTTGGGCCTGAGGAGACAATAAAAACATCAAACAAAAATGTATGTTTACATGAATCCGAAATCGTAAAATTTTCGTGGTGACACTGATCGTGAATAATGAGTTTTTGGAATCTGAAGAAGTCAACGAAATAATTCGTCGAGGTCATCAAAGGGCCCTGTTATTGTTCCACGTGATTGTCATGACGAGGCATTTCCTACCTCGTTGTTAAACAGAATCTTGCCAAATGGAGAGAAAGTGGAGTGTGACTGGTTAGTTTGGAGTGCCGGTAGCAAAGCTTTTTATTGTCTACCATGTCGTCTATTAAGCACCAATACTTTAAATTGACCTAATATTTGTTTTGCGGATATTCGAAATTCCAGGTATGGAAGAAGCTATACGATAAACTGCCATCACACGAAAATACTCAAGATCACATTAAATGTTATATTCAATGGCGATCTTTACAAAATTTAATTCAAAAGAAGGCTACAATTGATACACTTATCTATGAACAGCTAAACACTGAAACTCAAAAGTGGAAAGAACTTATATATAGAATTTTGGACACTGTTTTATTTTTGGGCGAAAGAGCCTAGCTTTCGAAGGCGAAAGTATATATCTTGGTGAATGAAACGATGGAAATTTTTTGGGCATCTAAGATCTCATAAGCCATTATGATCCGATACTTAGAGATCATTTGGAGAAAGTTAGGATTTCACAACAGCAGCACAAACGTTTACAAGTTCACTATCTTTCCCCAGATATTCAGAACGAATTTATAGAAATTTGTGCTAAGCACGTGAGGGAAAATATATTAGATCAAGGCAAGAAAGCCAAGTATTTTGCTATTATCGTTGATGCTATGTCTGATGCTAGTAACGTTGACACCGTTCATTTTGCGCTAACTCCATTTCAAATCGAAAGCAACAAATTTTACAATTCAAGAACGGTTTTTGGCTTTCGTGAATTGTAACCAAAAAACTGGTTACAAAATTGCTGATCTAATTTGCCATACTTGATTGAAGATTGTCGTGCACAAGGGTAGGATAATGGCGCCAATATGAAAGGAGCTTACAACGGAGCACTTCGTCACATTCTCGACAAAAACTCGAATGCTGATTACTCGCCTTGTGAAACCCTCAGTCTCAATTTATGTGGTATTGATGCTGCAGAATATTGTACGGCTGCAATTACTTTCTTCGGAGTTATAGAAAAATGTTTTACTATTTTCAGCAGCACTCCACAACGATGGGACATCCCCAAAAAAATTTACCGAGCTCTCTTCATAGTCTTTCAGACAAAAGCCAAATTTGACTGTACAAGCATACGGAGATGTTGTCCTCAATTTGGTTCAAACTACTGACTAACATTAATGAAAGCAACGTGGTCCTCCAAGCTAGAGACGCCACCATAGGTGTTGTGGTCCGACATCTAGATGCCTTATTAGCTGCTTTGAAATTGATCAGGAACCAATGGGAAACAATCTTAAACGAATGCAAAACAGTTGCTATTCAATTGAACATCTCGCCAAAGTTTCCGGACATTCGAAAGAGAAAACCCAAAAGACGTTCTGAATATAATTTAAATGAGATGATTACGGATGATTCAGAGTCTGATATTAAAAACAATACATTCCTGGTGATCGTTGATTCAATCACTGGCATTACTGAACGATTTGCAGCTATGAGGAGAAATTTGAGCGAAACGTTTTCCTTTTTGTGGCAATTTGAAGACATGGATGAAACTACGATTCGGGCGAGCGCAGTAAAACTTGGCGAAAATACAAGTCGGACAAAGCTTAAAATACGAAATAATTCACTTGAAACACATTTACGAAGCAAATTTTGATAAAGGTCTGTTACCATTGGAATTGCTAAATGCCATCTACTTTCAAAATCTGTATACAATTTTCCCTACACATTTGTGTTGCTTTACTGTCACTGTAGCTAGTGCAGAACGTTCCTTCAACGTCCTTTCAAGAATCAAAAACTTTCATAGATCGTGTTCATCTCAAGAGCGAGTTTCAGGACTTGCCTCGCGTTGTGTTGAATCCGTTTTGGCAAGACAGTTAAATTTTGATATTATTAGAAAAATTTTGCAGCGAAAAAAGCAAGAAAAGCCACTCATTGATATCCGAACCTTCTATATTGAATAATTAAAATTTATAATCACTATTAAATTTATCAGAAATATATTAAAATGTTACCAAATAACTAGAAAAGATTATTTGACACAATATGTGGCTGTCAAAAGAGAATTTTATTTCTACGTTACAATAAAATAGTATAAATAGTAAATATTCTGTGTTAATTTTATTTTCAGCTCTTAGTCTAAAAATCATTTAGTTGATGTGGCAAACATTTTTTTTTTTATGTAATCCATCAATAATGAATAAGACGTCATTAATTCAAGTTAATCAAATGTATTAGTGGATTTTTTATAGGGGGCCCGTAAATTGTTTAGTCCCGGGCCCGGATTTTCTGTCTACGGCCCTGTGTATGAAGGTACGTCATTGCATAAAAAAGTTCGAACTAACTTTTTGACCTTGATTTTAATAACCCAAAAGTGTGGTATGGCTAGGTTCGATTAAATATTCTCTTAAGTTTTTATGACTAAAATACATCCCTTAAATACATTCTTGACGAAAGTGAAGTAATATCGAAACAGCTTCCGAGGTAGCAACCTCTTTTATAGTTCCTAAGTAATGCGAGTACAAACATACATATAGAGACAGACAGGCACATAATATATTGAAATAAACATCATCAGTTCTTAATGCATCCATGGATACTTTTCCTTTGATACCTTGGTCGTAAGGATACATTCAAGGGTACCCCTGATTTTTATTTTGATCTTTCTCTCGCAAACGGGGTAAGATATCGTTTACCTTTGTGTTAAAGCTCTTATCAGCAGCTTTCATTTGATATCCATATTAAAGAAATACATTTGTAAAAAACCGGGACCCATGTTTTGGGTTTTAAGACCCTAGTGGTCTAGTGGTTTGCAATGTATCTTATCATTTAAGTTAGACCTCGGTAGAAGCAACAGTGAAAGTTGCACTCAATTCTATGCAGTGGTTTCTGAGTGATGCGAGCACAAACATACAAAAGGACAGACATACTAAAATTTAAAAAAATTGCTATTTTAGGTTCAGGGAATCGAAAAAGGGCCCCTGCTATCAATTGTTCTGAAACATCTGCAATGTACAGACATTGAACTCTAAGAATTTTATTATTGACTTGATTGATTGATGACTTTTTATTGGTCGTTTATAATTTATTCTTAGAGCTAATGATTTATGTTTAAAAATATTTGTAAAATTTATTTTATCAGAAGTGGGCAATGTCACATCGAAACAAATACTTACAAGGAGTTACAAATTTAATTCTAGCATAATAGTAATCACGGTTTTTGTGTTTTCCAAAATATTCTTTATACATATATATTAAAAGTGAACGTGGTTGTCATTGAATTTTGCACATTATATATTGGGATCCTTGGGTGCCAAGAAACCATATATCTAATTAAAATCAGATATCTAAAAATTGATTCAAATTATCGGATCTACAAACAGAAGGAGTGGACGAATGGATGGAGATGGATCAATATATTTTTTTCATCTAGATATATCTCAAATCGTTAATGTCATTACAATTTATCGTTAGGCGAATATATGAATACAATATAGATTAAGTGTACTGTCCCATACATATTTAAGCATACATATGTATGGGTATATGCACAAAAGCCATCTCTCAAGGGCATGTGCAAATTTAGGTATTTTCTATCATATATAGTTACACAATAACGTAATCCCATTAAACGTTTTTGTTCAGACTCAATTTCAGAAATAGTATACTCCCAAGTCGATTTTTGATGTTCAGTTATAATTGCTTCACTTTTGTTGAACATCAAATAATGGGCTCCTGTAAAATGTTGCTTAAGATTGTTCCCAAGTTTGCAAATTAGGTCCGGATTTTTAGTAGTGTAAACTAAGCTTAAACTAAGTTTGTTTGAAGGGGGAGACCTCCACAGAGTTGCGAAATGGACGTGGAGAAAGACTTGATCTGTGCACACTGTATTTATACGTTACTTGCGGGATTGTGGACTCTCTGTCGATTTCGTCATGACTACTGTCATACTAAATGAAGATAAATGCTTGTGACCTTTAGAATATAGCTGGATGTTATATAGTTAATTATAATTATATAATTTTGTTTTTTGAAATTTATTTTAATTATGTTACCGGGTTTAAAAGGAAATTTTTGGATTTGTCTTTTTGATATTTTAGTAACAATAACCTGGTCGACGAGGTGAATTCCACGGTTCCTGAAGATGGCTTCAGAATGAAGTCGAAATATCGACATAAAATAAAAATTTACAAATATATGTTTACACATAATCATTTTGTGGTTTAAATTCTATATATTTTTTTTGGCCTAGAGCTTGACTAGTGTTTAAATATTAACCAAGAAGCCCGACGAAACAACAACAACAATTAGAATTTTTCAATAAAAGATTGAATTTCGTTTTTATAATATATAAAAATCAATTTTTGTATCGCGCTTTGACAAAGACACTTCCGTTGAGGATATCAAGTCTTATGTCACTTCGAAAATTAAGGCTGACGGCTTGACTTTAAGAAAATTTAAATTTAATTACGAAAGAAACATTTCTTCATTTAGAATTGATGTCTACTCAAAAGATTTTGATAAACTTTTGGACAGCGCATTTTGACCGCCAGGGGCTTTTGTTCGCGAATTTGTGCATAAGACTATTGAGATTACTCTAATGTAGCAAAAATTCCTCCTCAAAGTTCCGTTCCAAAAAACTTAATTTAACATCTTGCTTAATACTGTTTTCACACAGAAACTTAATAATCTCATTTCACCTGCTAATGAAATCGTAAATTTTTTGCTTTCACACAGAAGTAACTGCTCGATTAGTATGAAGGATGAGACAGACAATCATGGCGGAACGATACAAGGTGGAAGCATGGTGACATACCTACAAACAAACAAAATTCCATGTACTTGTAAATTCGATGGACAAATGTCAAAATCGGACTGCGCCGGTAGTTGATGTATCAAATCAAATAAAAAAGGTTATAATCAGCTGTTCGATGCGGCCACCTTGTACCGTTTCGCCATGCAGACAATGACATTTGCTTTGACAAATGACATTTTTAAGCACTGACCACACCAAAAACTAAGAAGCTGAAACGGAAGCGGAACGCTACCAACAGAGTTGCATTGTGCTTTTGACTTCATTAGGCATTCGATTAGCTACTAATGAAATAATAATAGATTCGAATTTTGTAAAGAAGATTGAGCTCAATAAGCGTCTTAATGTAGAAAATTGCCTTTATTATTCAATAAGCCGTCTGTTTGAAAATAGTATAAGCATTTACTATCAAAACGTTAGAGGCTTAAATACTAAATTAACTGACTTATATTTGAAAACCATTCACTGTAACTATAATATTATTGCTTTTACCGAAACATGGCTGAAACCCAATGTTTTAAATTCCGAAATTTTTTGCGGTATCAGACCTATAGAAATGATCGCTTAAATAGGACCGGAAGTGGTGTCTTGCTAGCTGTACATTCTTCAATTCCATCTGAAGATGTTAATTTAGCCGAAGTTGATTCCATCGAGTTTAAATGCATCCGAATCTTACTAGGCCGGGGTCATATTTACTTAGCCGTTTGCTATATTCCACCGTCTTTTGATCTATCAGTGTATATGCGCCACATTTCACTGTTACAATCAGTCAATTCGATGATAAAGCCCACGGACTCAATAATTGTTTTAGGCGACTTTAACCTGCCACATATATATTGGAATACCGTTGATCACAATATTGTCCCCGTATCATCCAAGATGCATAACAATGACTTTTTGGATGGAATTACTGACCTTTGCCTTAATCAGATCAACTTCTTTCCGAATAAGTATGAAAAATTCTTAGACTTAGCATTTGTTGACGATATATCTAAATTCTCTATAAATCGGTGTGAACCTCTTGTTTTGCCAGAAGACGTTTACCATCCTTCTCTTGAGATAACTTACGAAATCATAAGCAACGAAGTCGGCTGCACTAACAAAACACGTGTCTCTACCAGATGCTTTGATTTTTCCAAAACTAATTTCAACAATTTAAATAAAGAGCTTTCTGCTGAGATAACGTGGCCTCGATATAAAGAGGATGTAGAGCAAAACGTTTTACATTTTAATAAAACCATTTATACTTTATTTGAAAAACATGTGCCCAAACGCACCTGCTCGTACATTGAACCAGTGCAAGCCTGGTTTAATAAAGATTTAAAAGCTTTAAAAAATAAGAAATCACGTTTATTCAAATTATATAAGAGAACCGGTTTACATTCTGATTATGCACAGTACGCTATTTTCCGTCATAAGTATTTTGAACTTAATAAAAAGTGTTATAAAGCATACATATGTAAAATTAAAACAAACATTATTTGCAACCCGAAGTCTTTTTATGATTTCGTAAATTCTAAACGCAGAACTAACGGGTTTCCTTCTGCCATGAAGTTTAGAAATAGCATTTCCAGCGACGATCAAGAGATTGCAAACTTCTTCGCTCAATTCTTTCACTCTAATTACTCTGCTGTGGTTGATTCATCACCTACAAATTATCCGTATAAGCTCCATTCTAGTAACTCAATATATGCCCCACATTTGCTGCCTGAAGATGTTCTACTACATCTAAAGACCTTAAAAGAATCCTTAAAATACTGTCCCGATTAGATCCCAACATGTTTTCTTAAAAAATGTGCGGAATACATTTACCAGCCCCTTACTGATCTGTTTAACCTCCCTTTAAAAAATGGCATTTTCCCGACGGCTTGGAAGGAATCTTTTCTTATCCCACTACATAAAAAAGGAAGCAAGTCGTCTATTGAAAACTATAGTGGAATAGCAAAGCTCTCCGCTATCCCTAAGCTTTTCGAAGCAATCGTTACTAATCACCTTACATTTTCGATTTCTACATTGATAGAAAGTTCTCAGCATGGCTTTTGTAGAGCCAAATCAACCACAACCAATTTGCTTGAATTTACAACTCACGTCTTTAATGGGTTTAGAAACAATCATCATACCGACGTTATATACACTGATTTCAGCAAAGCATTCGACAAAGTACGCCCCTCATTACTTGTTTATAAACTCGAATTGCTTGGTTTTCAACCTGGCCTAACTCGCTGGATCTCCTCCTATCCTTGCGGTAGAACCCAAAGAGTCATTTTTAAAAACATTTGTTCGAATGTCATCGATGTTCCCTCCGGTGTGCCTCAGGGCAGCCATCTCGGTCCTATTCTGTTTTTGATCTTTATAAACGATGTTTCCATAACTATAAAATATTCTAAAATTTTAATGTATGTAAGTAAAACTTTTTAAGTCATACGCGTCGGTTGAAGAACGTTCTGTACTCCAGGCGGATTTAAATCGTTTAGTTACTTGGTGTAATGCGAATTTTAAGCCTTTCAACATAGAAAAATGTAAAGCCATGTGTTTTTCATGTGGGAACATACAGCCAGCTTCCTACACAATAATGGCTAAAGTCTGGAAAGCGTTGATGTTTTTGTCGACTTGGGAGTTACAATGAATTGCAAACTTAGTTTCAACCCTTATATTAATGCCACAGTCAATAAAGCGAGAGGAGTTTTAGGATTTGTGAAAAGATGGGCAAAAGAGTTTAGTGATCCATACGTTACAAAAACCCTCTTTACATCATTGGTGAGGCCGATATTAGAATGTGGATCTATAATTTCGAATCCGCGTTATCAAGTTCATGTGGATAGACTAGAATCAATTCAAAAACAGTTTTTACTTTCGCCTTGAGAAATCTTCAATGGGACTCTCCGTATAATCTTCCTCCTTACACTAATCGATTAAAACTAATAAATCTTCCTACCCTTGCAAGTCGTAGAGAAATGCTAGGTGTACTATTTATGGCTAGACTTTTAAATGGATCGATTTCAAGCCCATTTCTTTTGAACGAAGTAAACTTGAATGTTCCATGCCGAGTTTCAAGGCATTATAAACCTATAATTCTTAAACAATGCAGAAGCAATTTCCAATTACACGAACCTTTTCTATGTTTGTGTGAAGATTATAACTCTCAGTCGAGAATAATTGATGTTTCGGACTCGCTCTTTGCCATAAAAAAGACGGTTCTATCTTCTCTTAATAATTAAACAATTTATATTTATACTGTTAATCTATTGTATTCTTGTGAATCTATATTTCTCAGCTGATGAGTTTCTCTGTAGCTGAGCTGTTTTAGATCTCAGCGCTTAAGAAGCCACTGCCTCTCAAAGACTCGGTAACAAAAAAATTATAACTAACACATAAATCAGAATTAGGATACAAGAAAAAAAAAAAACAAAAACAAAAAGTATGTATGAAGTAAAAAAACAAAAAAAAAAAACCAGGATTAGCCTGGTCCACTGGCCCTGGGCCACTTGAGGGCAGTGCGCTGCCACAACGTCCGAGAAAAAAAATTTAATAGGTTTCAAAGATATAGTGACTGACCCATTCTAGTGTACATGTACTTATACATATATACATACATATATTCATATTAGAGGTTTACGCCGATCACTTTAACGGCGGCGGCGGCGTAGGCTCTATTATGTACCGGTAGCGGCGGCGTAGGCGGCGCGCCGGCGTACGCCGGTTTTCTTACCTTAAAAGCTTGATTTTTCTATTTAAAAAAATAATGATTAGGAAAGGTTTTGTTTATATGTATTTAAGGAAATCAACGTGTTGGCCATTTCGGAAAGATCCGGGGTTTTTGCATCAAAATCTCACAGACCGTTCAAAAATTTTCAGGAGTAGCTCCTTGCGAAGGGATTGTCCCTCGTTCGCATGCTCCAGAGAGGCTTCGAACCTAACCCCGGTCTTTGGAATTGATACTGCTGCGTCTGCTGAAAAGAATTGGGATACATAAACTAGTCCCACTTTTGCCTGTATATCTCGTGCAAAGCGTAGTTTCACCTAGGGTTAACTCCTAATAATCGTCGCGAACACAATTTCTTTAAATCATTTGTCGCTCCTTGGCGGTCACGCATAAAGGCGACTTAGGGTTGCTATGAATGGTCTATTAATACTCATGACTAATGTGGCACAGGGCGCCTCCAGTTTTTTCGGCTGTTTTTAAGAGCTAAAATTTCGGATGTGCGAACAGTAGGAATCCCTACCACCAGTCGCTACCACGCCTCCTGAGCCTCACACCATATGCCAGTACAGAAGCTATAGGACTGCGACTTCGAACTCATACCTTCGTCGACGTCACTTTCCTAGAAGCTCTAGGTGTAGCTCCAAAAACTTTCCAACGGATGCTTTTGTCGCGCTATGCTGCCGAGCTACACTTTGAAACGTGAGGGAGCGACTATTCGGCTAAAGATGCCACCCTCGAAATCATAAGCAGTCTAAGTGGATGTTATTGCGTCATGGGTGAAAATAATAATAATCCTCGGCGCATCTACATAATTAAAATTTTACAAGGACCCTGGATAAAATTTTTAAAATGTAGACCAAAGATTGCAGACGTTTGTGTTCACAACATTGATTTCAATAGTATTCGTTAAACCAAATTTAGAAGGAAAGTCGACGGATTTTAAGTTGAAAGTTGTTAACTACTGTTTTCCGGCCTTACGATATAGGAGCTCATTATGGATGACCGCGTAGCTTCAGTTTTCAGACAAGTTCGACTGTCCACTACGTTAGGGTAGTATCACACACGGTCATTAGTTTCACTGTCTTGGGAAAGCTTTTGCTTCACCATTTTGTTCTTGCGAAGGACAAAGCCTCACCTGGTAGATATGTATATGTGCCTATGTATTCACATTTGTAAAAGGAGCCGTAACGTGTAGGTGATATTTAAACTTGGTTGATAAGCTATAATCAATGTGATTCACTCCAAGGGACTAGTTTTGGATAGGGCCGCCAACTTTAGGAAATGTCCAACCGAGATACTTGGGTGTTGAAGGATGAAGTGACAAAATCAAAATTAACATTTCAGACGCTATTGTATAGTTTCGCAAATAAACAACAGATGTTTGAATGCAAGACTTAGGGATTTTTCAAACCCTTCTCAAAAGTACATATATCTTCAACTTAAGTTTGAGGTAAGAATAATTTCAAAGGGGTGTTTATGCCCCTAGAACCTACTAAAGGATTTTGCATCACTGATTTCGCTTATTCTTGAGGACAGTTTAAAAACATGTTCGCCTTGGGTCATTTTATTTGAATTAATTGTTCATTATTAATTTTTTCAAAAATGCAAAGTGAGCATATAAATTTATTATATAACTTTTCTTGTAGTGTTTTATTTTAATAACTTGGTGAATTGGGTGATGGAAAGTCCGTGTTAAGCTGACATCGAAAGCGCTTGTTATTTTAAATAACTTTTGAATAGTTATAAAGAGTTAAATTTCGCAATTAGTTTCTTATAACTGGCAGTGATGCGCATCCGTTGATACCACTTTCGACCATATCCGACCAATTTTCGACATGAACAATAAATGGCCTAAACAGTCCTAAATGAGTAAAAAATATAGTAACGCGCCGGACGCAGCGCCGCCACGCCGATATTTTTGACATTCGGCGGCGGCGTGCGAAAAACGACCCAAATCGGCGGTGGCGGCGGCGTTTATCGGCGGCGTATATCTCTAATACATATATCATATATTTGTAAGCTTTTCCGTTGCTGTGTTGTCTACCGGTGCAATTCCTTGCCACCTTCCGTTTCACCCGCCAGGATGTCTGTCTGCCATTGCTATTTGTCTGAGTGCAGACGTTGTCCTTAATGGTGCTGTCGTTGTTGGTGTTATTGCCATTGTACTTCAATTTGCCCGCAACCATAGTTGGTTTATGCTCGTGTCTTTTGTTTATTTTATTTTTTTTGGTCTGTCATTACTTTTTCTTTTGTTGAAAAACATTGCTTTCCCTTCATGCCACTTATCGCTGTAGCAGAAAGGTTGACTGCCAGCAAAATACAAGTGTTTGCACGTTGTTGAGCTTTAAATGGGTTTTAAAACTCATTAAAGAATTTCAAATTTTGTTTCAAATAGTTAGATTTTTTTATACCCAGCTGTACTTGAACACAGGGTATTATAACTTTGGTTGGATAACGGTTGGTTGTACAGGTATAAAGGAATCGAGATAGATATAGACTTCCATATAACAAAATCATCAGTATCGAAAAAAAAAAATTGATTAAGCCATGTCCGTACGTCCGTCCGTCCGTCTGGCTGTTCGTTTACACGATAACTTGAGCAAATATTGAGATATCTGCACAAAATTCGCCTTACGGGCTTATCCGGATGCAGAATAGATTGGTATTGAAAATGAGCGAAATCGGACGACTGGCGCGGTCACTTTTTCGATATCGAAAATTTACAAAAATGGAAAAATGAGATAATTCAAAACGAATACCGCCAAGCTAATCAAATTTGGTAGGTGGATTGGCTTTATGACGCAAAACATAAATTCCAAAAAATTTTGGTATATGGACGTGGCACCATCCACATTTAGAAGAAGAAAATTTGTAAGTTTAAGAAGCCGTAAATCAAAAGACGTTAAAGATATTACATTGAAATTTGGCAGAGACACTATCCTCGCCAGATTATATACACTAACTGAAATTAATCAAAATCAGTTAAACGCCACGCCCACTTTTGCTGTCAGGTCTAACCTTAACAAAGTTTGCAATAACTCTAGAGTATTTAGCTACACTTGTTTGATAGTCTACCTCAGTAGTGTTATTATTGAGCTAAGAACAAAACTTAAGCAAATTTTTAAAATTGGCGTGACCCGCCCCTTTATTTTGTTACTCTTTCCAAAATAATTTTAATGCCATAAGTCGAACAAAAATCTGCAAATCCCAACGAAATTCGGCATACACATTTTGTCCATAGCTACAAATGTTTAACTGTACATATTTTTACCCGCTCAAGTTCATTAGTGGTGGCCTCTGTATCCTGTTTGCTTGTTTTGAATGAAAATTAGTTCAGAATAGAACCACATATGTAATATTACGCAGCCTTGTAACGGTTATTAACCGCACAGAGCAAACAACAACGGCGTTTCAAGTGCATAGCTGGGTATGGAATGTTCGGTTTCACCCGAACTTAGACTTTCTTACTTGTTTCTAGTATCTAAGCGTTGGGAGATCACTATAAGAACCGTTTTATTTAAATACAAGTTTTGTTTTATAAAAATAATACTTAATACATACATATTAGATATATACGCCGTCGATAAGCGCCGCCAATTTTAGTTGTTCTTCGCACGCCGCCGCCGAATGACAAAAAGATCGGCGTGGCGGCGGTGGCGTTCGGCGCGTTACTATATTTTCTACTCTTTTAAGACTGTCTAGACCATTTATTGTTAATTTAGAAAATTGGTCCGAGATGGTCGAAAGGGGTATCAGAGGATGCGCATTACCAAAGAGGATAATAATAAAATATAACGAGCCGAACCCGTACGCATCTTGCACAACCAATATAAAAGTCTCTTATCAAATATCAACAGCGACCAGCTGTTCTATGAATCAATTATAATAAAGAACAATGAATTTAAATAAAATGACCCAAGTCGAACACGTTTTCAAATTGTCCTCATGTTGTTAAAAAAGCAAGTTACCCAAAAAGGTGCCGATTTTTTCAAAAATTATATATTCCAATTGGCTGAAAGAATAAGCAAATCAGTGATGCAAAATCCTTTAGTAGGCTCCCGGGGTTTGGAAAGTCTGAAAAGTTAACACCCAAGTCTTCCGGTTTGACATTTTCTAAAGTTGGCGGCCCTATCCCCAACTAGTCCTTTGGAATGAATCACATTTGATATACGGTATCAACCGTGTTTAAATATCACCTACACGTTACGGCTCCTGCTACAAATGTGAATATGTAGGCACATATTTTAACTAGCTTAGGTTTTGTCCTTCGCAAGAACACTCAAAGTGGTGAAGCAAAAGTTTTCCCATGACAGTCGAATAAATGACCGGGTGTTCTACTACCCTAACGTAGGGGATAGTCGAACTAGTCTGAAAACTTAAGCCACGCGGTCATCCATAATGAGCTCTTATGTATATCATAAGACCGGAAACGAAGACTATTGAAGTCAATATTTCAAGCACAAAGGTTTGCACATATTGGTCTACATTTTAAAACTTTTATCCACCTTGTCCTTGTAAAGTTTGAATTATGTAGATGCGCCAAGGATTATACAATTTTCACCCTTGAGTTACGCAATGATCGAAGTAGCAGTCCTATAACTTCTGTGCTGACATATGGTATAAGGGACAGGATGCGTGGTAGAGACTGGTGGTCAGGATTGCTCCTGTTCGCACGTCGGAAATTGTAGCTCTTAGAAACAGCCGAAAATACTGAAAGCGTCCTTTGGCGCGTTCAACAATAAGCCAGCACTGATGCTAATTGGTAAAACTGTGCCACAAGAGTCATGACTATTAGTAGATAATTAACAGCAACCGTAAATCGCTTTTGTGCATAATCAGCATTGAGCCACAAATAATTTAAAGAAATCGTGCCGACGACGAGCATTAGAGTTAGCCAAGAACATCTCCTTCGTCGGAAATACGCTACAAAAGTGTGACCATTTTAAGTATTTCTCCCTCCCTCCAAGAGGAGCTACTTCTGAAATTTTTTGAATGATCCGCGAAATTTTGAGGCAAAAACCCGGATCATTCCGAAATTACCGAAACGTCTATTTCCTTAAATATATATAAACGAAACATTCCCAAATATTATTTTTTAAAATTGTCGTATTAAAAAGCCTCCCAGGTACTAATCCGCAACTTTATAATATTGATCCAGATCCTCAAACATACCATTGACGTCAGCACTATGTTTCCATATTCATTAGTTGTGGACAATGTGATACTCTGAAGTACAGCCATTCAGTTTAGAGGTTTACGCCGATCACTTTGTCGGCGCGCCGGTACCGTCCGCGTATATAATAGAACCTACGCCGCCGCAGCCGATGAAGCGGTCGGCGTAAACCTCTAATACATATGTACCTACCTACGAAATAAATTTAAATACATTTTTAATGACTTGCACTTATAAATTCATAGATAAATTCTTTACTCTATTTTCGCAGCCACAACTAAGGCAGAATCTTCACGTTTTATAACGACACCAAAAAGTCAAACCGTAATCGAAGGTGATTCCGCCACTTTTACCTGTCGCGCCACTGCTCTCTATGGGCTTTACTACACTTGGTTGCATAATAGTAAGTGCAATTAAAATATTAATTATTGTCTAAAAAAAAAAAACAAAATGCCATCATTACATATCTATTTTTAGATTTGCCTGTAGTAAATACGACACGCGTGCGACAAACCGATTCAAATCTGCATATTGAGGCGGTGCAACATGATACTGATGTCGGCGATTACATTTGCATTGCGACGAGTGCGACAAGTGGCGCACGTCAAGCATCACCACCGGCACGTCTGAATGTAATTTGTAAGTTGAGACGAATTTTATTTTTGAATGACTTTTTTTAATTATGCTATGGCTGTGTATACATTTAGGCAATTCACAATGTATCCTACCCCAGCGGGTTAGGGGGTCAGAATTTACCCGCGGTAGGTATGCGTGTCGTAAGAGGCGGCTAAAATACCAGATTCAAGGGGCTGTGTAGCACAAGCCTTTCAGGTTGTCAGCGCAATATATAGCTTCTCCAAACCCAATTGTCAACCTCACCTATCCGTGGCGAATCCTGTTTCACTAACATACCATACGAGGCTCTGGCGACCCCAAGCTCCTCATGGAACTTGGTGGTGGGGAGGGAGGGATGGCCCGAAGGTTTAATGTGGCAATATAAATCGTTCCCGAGATGGTCGGGCTAGCACCTTAATGGTGCTGTGTTACCGGAGCGTACCGGATCTGTATCCGGCAAAGGACCATCACATCGATAACGCTCCCCAAAGCCTTCGGGGAGAAACCTTATCGCTACAACAACAACAACAAGGTATCCTATTAGCGGTATGTGCTATGCTTCAATTAAATTTTATATTGGAAAACATATAAACAACTCAATTCTTAAAATTTTACAGAATAGGACACTCTTGGGAATTGTCCAATTGAAATAAGTACATAAGTTTTTATTGCATTATGCATTCCAATTGAGGAGTGGCGTGCAAAAAGAATCGATTAACCCTTTTTGCGTAAAACAGCTTAATAGGAAGAATAGGTAGGGGAATGTGAGGAATGTCGAACCACACTTTGATTTTGACTTATGTATAACTCACCCGAAAATCGTAATTTTTCAAAATTCGAGAAATAAAGGTTAAACTAGAGGAAAAATGCCACGTTTTGGAAGTTGCAGAATTAAAAAATGCGAATTTATTTCAAAGTTCTAAGGATTATACAAAAATATTTGATTTTGTCATTTTGAAAAATCGTGGGGAATGTACTTTGGAAATTGAGAAAATTTGAACAAACTTTTATGTAAAACGTTCATATATGACCTCATAATGAAAAAACATAAAAAGATTTTAATGAAAAATATAGAAAACAAGTAAAGGTGTCTAAGTTCGGGTGTAACCGAACATTATATACTCAGCGTGAAATTTAAGTGTACATTTCATTTCAGATAAATTACTTTTCTTCATAACACGTGGCACCGCCCGTTAAAAAAAATGTCTCCCCATTTCCTCTTAAAATAAAACTTGATAAGTGAAATATCATTGATTCAAAACTATTTTTTGCTAAGTTATAGCTTATTATTCTAATCTACAACCCCTTTGCATTTGTTTTATATCTAAGTTGCCGGGGTCTTTAACGGATCTCGTCCATTTTTACTAGAAATATTTTCTGCTATAGGGAAAATTTGTGTACCCAATTTTATTACGATATGTTAATTTTTCTTTGAGCTATGGCTCCCGAAACATAGAAAATTGCTTAGTCATAAAATGGGCAGTGAAACACCCATTTAAAAAAATTTTTTTTTGTTTTACAATTTAATGCTATAATTCAATTTAGAAAGTAAGATTCTATTGCTACACAGCTTTTTTTTCGCTAAGATATAGCTTATTTTATTCGTCCACGACCCTTTTAAAAATATTTTATATAAAAGGGGTCGTGGTCCTTTGACGATTTCCTTAATTTGTCTTCAAAGCTTTACTTATAGTAAAGGCAACCTCTCTGCCGCATTTTGTTACGGTAGGTTTAACGATTTTTGTTTTATGATTAATAATATTTGTAAAATTGATTTTATTATAAGTGGGCGGTGCCACGCCCATTTAAAATTTTTTTTTCTAATTTCTGTCAAGAGTCTCAATATCAGTACACACGTCGAATTTCAGGTTTTTTGTGTATATATAAAAAGTGGGCGTAGTTATCATCCGATTTCGCTCATTTTCAATAGCAATCTATTCCGGGTCCAGATAAGCTCGTGTACCAAATTTGGTGAAGATATCTCAATATTTGCCCAAGTTATCGGAAGTCTATATCTATCTCGATTCCTTTATACAGGTGTACAAGCAACCGTTATCCAATCAAAGTTAATATACTCTGTGTGCAAAGCACGCTGAATATAAAAAAAATTTACATATTGTAACGAATTTAGTGCAATTCCTCTTATTTGCAACCTTCTACTAACGTTCGAATCACTAAACTGTTCAATAAATAACTCCACTATTCAATAATGCAAAATGGCATTTATTAAAGTACTTCACAATAACACTTATACTTCGCAACTGATAGCATGCTTAAATCAAACTGATTGTCGTGCCTCAACTGTTGCTGCTTTTTATACTGTTTGGTTTCCTCGTTGACATATTTTCAGGCGCTTCTATTTCTAGAACTTACTAGTTAGTTATCAGCTATAAAATTACCAACTATAACTACGTTATAGCTCCTCATATGCGCGTGTATATGTGAGTGATACTTGCACAATTATATCTTCTCATATGCGCGTGTATATGTGAGTGATACTTGCACAAATGATTGCATACTCTCGGGAGTATCTCAGATATATGCATGGGGTTGTGCGTTGCTCTCCGCTGCTTGTATGGACATAATGATTAATTTGGTTATGTGCATACGAGTCACTGCTCAGTAACGGCTTAGAGATGATAGTATCCCTTAGTGTTGCTAATATTCGTCACAATATGTTGTTTATTCAGAGTCGCAGTTTTTGCATGTGAAATAGCCACCAGTCATGTGTACACATCACAAGTGAGCAGCTCGATCGCACTCGTTACAATGAATCGTGTTGTTTCGGTTCTGCTTATTTGCCAACTTTTTGCCGCAAATGATGCAGGAATTATCATCCACATCTTCATCAGTATTTGGTGGTTCGACATTCCCTACAAGCTATGTTTTACGACATTGCCGCGCATGAGTCACAGAACCAAATTTCATGCAATGTAGTGTAAATTATATTCACACACATTGATTTCGAAGATATTTACTTGCTTAGTTTTACGCAAAAATGTTGAAAAAGCAATGTAGTTTTTAAAACTCAAAAACACTTTTGGAATCGCAAAAATCACTTGATTATCGCAGAGAGCACAAAATACGTCTCACGGGTCGACTGCTAATGAAAAATTGAGATGAAGCTGAAACAATACCATGACAAGAGTTTCGTATATATTGAATGTGAATAATGACAGATAAGTCTAATGGCTCGACATTCCCATGGTTCGAAATTCCCCAAATTCTCCTACTGATCTATACCCAGACCAAATATTTTTTTTTATACCTCTGAAACTGGCTTCGGCCGGGTTTTTCAGTGCGAGTTTATACTCTAGTTAAAGTTGACTGGTGTTTAATCCTGCCACTTCGGTGGCTTAAGCTGAGATGAGCAGCAACATTTTATGTTATCGAACAAAGTGGCAATGTTAAACACTAGTCAACTTAACGGGAGTTTAAACTCGTACTGAAAAACCAGGCATTAGTAACACCGAAAAATGTAAAGCTTTGTGCTGGTGTTTTGCTTTGTTAAAAATAGTTAAGTTAAGTTACTCATGCAGTGTACCATAGAAGCTATGTAAAAGTCTCCCGATATCGTTAAAATTTTATATTTGAGCTGTTTTACATAGGAAGTGGGACACACAAAAATTTCATTGATTGAACCACTGTTAAAAAATAAATGCAAGGCCCGATAACCTCCGAAGAAGTTTTAGGCCGAACTTCTCATCCAATTTCCCTACAAAATTGCCTGGACGGGACGTATATGTTTTATGTCGACTCCCAACGGCATCTGCAAGGCAGATGAATTTTCACAAAGAAGCTTTTCATTGCAGAAATACACCCGGAGTGTTTGCCAATTCACTTCCGAGGGGCGGCTCTGATTAGAATTTTTTTTATTTCTAATTGAAAAAGTTTGTTTCATAATTTTTGATGTAACTTTGCCCGGGAGTTAAACCCAGGACCCTAAGTGTGGGAGACGAGCGCGCTACCACCACACCACTTTTGCTTCTATGTTATACGGGCGATTCTTCGCGAGCTCTCAGTTTTACTAACCCAAAATTTTGGAAAAAAAAAATATTCGATTTTCAAATATTTTGAATTATTTTTCTATGAGTTTTTATAGCTAAAAAATATTTCCAAAGTGGACGAGCTACAGCTATTAATTTCTGTTCTTGATATTGTAAGCTGCCACGGTTGTGACATTTTGACCATAAATTGCTCATTAAAGCTAGTATGACTCGCAAGATTTTCCGTAAAATTTTAAGGTTATGTCCGCAAATCTTAAAGAAAAATGGTACAATAGACGGTACTTAACAAAGATACAAGTGCCACGGTTGTGACACGATTTTTGATACGTATCGTTTTTCCAGTTCTTCAGTGTTTAAAAATGGATATTAGTTATTTTAAGACTGCAAACATTAACATGGAAATATGCGGGGACACTTGCTGATCAAAATTCACACTCACATGTCACAAACCAGTGTGCAATAAAGCAGTACCAACCTAACGATTTAAATAACATTTTTTACTCAAAAACTCATGGACACTTTTCAAAATTAAATTACAAAGCGAAAACAGAAATGTTATCATTCAAACAACATTTAATATTGCAGATCAAGTCAAGTATTTAATATAATGACAGTTTATTACTTGTGTAATTAAAGATTAAAAAAGTTACCACCTAAAATGTTATGAAAAATGTGGTTGTAGACATGCCACGGTTGTGACATTTGTAAGGTATTATGAACTATAACTTCATAAAATTGATGACCAGTGAATAAAATTTAACATGAAACTTTAAAATAAACATAATTTTAACTCAATTACACAATTTAATTCGTAGAAAATGCCCTAATATATTTCAAATTTCGCAAAGACAAAAAACTGTAAGCTCGCGGAGAATCGCCCATATGCAAAACGCTCACATCATCCCCATTTATTTAGCTTGACTTGACAGGCCGGCCGGTATGAATTTTGTAATTAAAAGTTAAGTAACTTCCCGATAAGCTACAAGCAATAGTTCAGAACCCGATAACAATGCAATAATAAGAACAACAAGTAAGGAAGTCTAAGTTCTGGTGAAATCGAATAATACATACCCAGCTGTACACTTGAAATGCTGTTGTTGTTTGTTTTGTGTGCATAATAGTGTTAAAAGGCTGCGCAATAATACGTATACATATGGTTTTATTCTGAACTAATTTTTCTTCGAGTTATGGCTCCCGAAACATAGAAAATTGCTTAGTCATAAAAGGGGCGGTGCCACGCCCATTTTTTAAAATTTGAATTTTTTCCTATTTATTGTTATAAATTCACTGGGGAAATTAAATACCATTGATAGAAAGCTCTTTTTTGCAAGGATGTAGCTTATTTTATTCGTCCACGACCCTTTTAAAAATCTTTTATATAAAAGTGGGCGCGGCCCTTAACCGATTTCGTTAATTTTCTTTCAAAGCATTCCTTATAGTAAAGGCAACCTCTCTGCCGAATTTTGTTACGATAGGTTTAACGATTTTTGATTTATGATTAATAATATTTGTAAAATTGATTTTATCACAAGTGGGCGGTGCCACGCCCATTAAAATTTTTTTTTTAATATTTATCCAGAGTCTCAATATCAGTCCACACGTAAAATTTCAACATTTTAGGTGTATTATTTACTAAATCAGTTTTTTTGTGTTTTCCAAAATGTTATATATATAAAAGGTGGGCGTGGTTATCATCCGAGATCGCTCGTGATAAGCTCGTGTACCAAATTTGGTGAATGTATCTCAATATGTACTCAAGTTATCGTGTTAACGGACAGACGGACGGACATGGCTCAATAAAATTTTTTTCGATATTGATGATTTTTAAATATGGAAATCTATATCTATCTCGATTCCTTTATACCTGTACAACCAACCGTTATCCAATCAAAGTTAAAATACCCTATATACAAGTACAGCTGGGTATAAAAACTCCGATAGGTGGCGCAGGGATCGAAATATTTAAAAAAATCGTATTTGTGCTCCGATTTGGCTCATATTTGGAACACATATTACATACAGGAAAAGAAAGCGACCAATGAAAAGAACGCCGCTAGGTGGCGCAAGGATCGAGATATTCAAAAAAATCGTATTTGTGATCCGATTTGGCTCATATTTGGAACGCATAATATATGCATGAATAGAAAGGGACCTATAAAAAATCGCCGCTAAATGTCACAGGTATCGAGGTATTCCAAAAATCGTATTTGTGCTCCGATTGAGCTCATATTTTGAACACATATTACATACAGGAATAGAAGCGACCTATGAAAAAAAAACGCCGCTAGGTGGCGCAAGGATCGAGATATTCAAAAAAATCGTATTTGTGATCCGATTTGGCTCATATTTGGAACACATAATATATGTATGAATAGAAAGGGACCTATAAAAAATCGCCGCTAGATGGCACAGGTATCGAGATATTCCAAAAATAAAATAATGCCGCTAGGTGGCGCAAGGAACGATATATTCAAAAAATCGTATTTGTGTTGCGATTTGGCTCATATTTCGAACAAATATTACATACAGTCCGGTAGAAGTGACATCAAATTACTTTGGACTTCGAGGACTTAGATTGTAACAAATTGTCAGGAAGGAGTCCTTGTAAGAATGAGTCACTAAATGAACTAAATAGAATGAGAAATATAGACTAAAAGATTGAAAATAAAATAATTTGAAAAAATTCCGAAGTTAAACGGTTTTATTGAAAATAATACTTACATTATGTAATAATAACACTAAAAGCTAGAAAATAATTAGGCAGGTCCTAGGTACTAGTCATCACACTCTTCATTAATCTAGGGCTTTGATCAGACAATTAATCAATGAGGGTATTGCAGCTCAATTTAAACCATTGCGAGGCAGCCCAAGAGCTATTATCCCAAACAGTCTATGAAGGAGGATATGACATAGTGGTACTCTCTGAACAATACAAAAATCGCCAGGAGCAGGGTTGGCTGTCAGATTCAGCAGGGAAAGCCTCAATTTGGGCACCAGGGAAATTTCTCCCACAGGAAATTATGACGCCAACGGTAGCAGGATTCACGTGGGCAAAAATCAACGGTATATACGTCTCCAGTTGCTATGCCCCTCCGAGTATGATCATCGCCAAGTTCGAAGACATGATATACGGGATCACCATTGAAGCACGAGGTAAACACCCGCTTTTAGTGTGTGGAGACTTCAATGCATGGTCATCTGTGTGGGGAAGTAGATGAACCAGCGAAAGAGGGAGAGTTCTTCTCGAAAGCCTTACTTCTTTGAGGCTAGAACTCCTAAATGAACCAGGGATATATATCTTCGATACAGGTACCAGTAGATCATGAAAAAATCCTTAAAAATCAAAATCGAAAAAAGTACAAAAAATGAAATTTCGCAGGCTCGAAAATTATTTTTTTGGGTATGCGTAGTGGAACTTTTTTTTCTGAACACAAATGGTATCCACAAATTGATGGCGCGATATCGGTTAATAAATCGACCCAGTCTAATGTACATATATACACTTACGGTAAAAAAGGGATAAGATAGCTCTGCTGAATACATTTAAAACTACCACAGAAATTGCCATTGAGTTTAAGGATAGTATAAACATGAAAATTAAGATCGCAACGGTACAGCGTCTCTTGAGGAAAAATAATTGATGCCTCATGGCTAAAAAACCCGCTTTCCACCACAAAAAAGCGATCCCGCACTCTAACTGGTATTGCGAATTCATAAATTGGACAGGCAACGATTGGCTATGATTCGTCTCCTAATATGAGTGCAAAATAAATATTATTCAGTTAAAGTTCGCGATGCGTAGTAAGTCCCAAAAATCGGGAAGACTGAGTCAAAACTGCGTTAAGGCACCTGTGAAGGATTATCCGTATATAATGGTGTAATACGCAATAAAACCCGTGAGAGTTGCTTAGATTTTGTTATTGGGGAGTTAAGCATAACATATTTATTTTGCGTTAATCAGAGAATACGACACGTCCCAAGTCGCTCCCAGGCCATTTTCTTTTTTCGCAGAACCAGGGAAAGGGAAAGGATTTTTGTGGTAAGACGCTTATTCTAGCCAGGGACCATCTAATTAATTTACCTCAAGTGACAGCTGACCAACAATATTATAGTTTTCATGTTTATACTATCCTTCAATTTCGCGGAAGTTTCTGGAACAGTTTTAAATGTATTCAAAAGAGCTATCGTGATTATATTCCTATTAACGCGTTCAGTGGCATTTCGTGGTCGTGCACTTCGATAACGAGTGGATATCGTCACCTGTTCAATATATTTAGTCCAGAATCTCCTTATGGATAATTCATTATAAAATTATGCGCCGACCATTTCCATATTTTGCGTGATTTATAATTTTTAGACAATTATATAAATTTTTTTTTAAGGATAAAACTATTACTTATATGAAATATAGTTGATTTTACGAAAACTCCTAGGGCTTTCGAACTTTCTCGCTTTAAGCAACCACATAATGAGTTGAGAAAATATCTATGTTAACCACAATAAGTAAAAAGTTTCGTTACGCAGCTGTAATGACTGTAGAAACGCTGTAACAGGAAAAAAGTTTTCCTCGGCTTTTTTTTACCGTAAGTGTAGATATTGTGGCAAATATTAGCATCACTATGCTGTTAGTAAATAATCACAACAACAAAAACAGCAAGCAGCCACACTTATGTACATGTACACATTAAAGAAGCAGCCACACTTGCATAGAAGGCGACGACGAATATTCCACATATATAACCAGCAGCTTAAAGCCAAGAGACTAATTCACATACACATATGTAGTCATCAGCTAAGAGTATAAGTTGTTACTCACATATACACACGCATATAGCTAAATAACCAAGTATGCGATACAACTGGTCCATGTTCGTGAAAAGTCTATACCTTAGGAGAAATATGCGAACGAGGCAACAGAGCGTATATAGGCAGCACGCAAGCTGATAAATCTAATCAGCTATTAGTTGTGAGGTATAATTGTGAAGTACTTCTCCCAAAGTAAAAAAAGACAATTTTGCAATACTGAATATTGGAGTTATTTATTCGACAGTTCAGTGATTCGAACGTTAGCAGAAGGTGCAAAATAATTGGAATCCCCCAAAAATCGGTATAATATGTACGTTCACATCTACGCATTAGCGCGAAAAAAAATCCAGTGCTCATTCCCTTTCGAAACTTCTCGAAATAAAAAATGTTCCCTGATTTTCTAATCAGCTGATAAATCTAATCAGCTATTAGTTGTGAAGTATAATTGTGAAGTACTACTCCCAAAGTAGTCTAAATAAAGACAATTTTGCAATACTGAATATTGGAGTTATTTATTCGACAGTTCAGTTATTCGAACGTTAGCAGAAGGTGCAAAATAATTGGAAACCCCCAAAAATCGTTACAATATGTATGTTCATATCTACGCGTTAGCGCGAAAAAATCCAGTGCTCATTCCTAATCGAAACTTCTCGAAATAAAAAATGTTCCCTGATGTTCGAAAGTTAGAAGGGCAAGATTGTATAGTAAAAATATTGTTCAGCACAACGGAGAAGATGATCCTTAAATATTGCAGCTTTTAATTTTTATGTTAAGAAGTGCCTCATCGTGATTTTAGTTTCCCATACAAAATTACATGGGAAGTCTTTGCTTTTTATTAGAAGTGTACCTGTGCTTTAACAACTGGGTCTTAAATGATGAGCACATTTCTATAGAAAATTGGATGATCTATAAAAAAGGTCTCAAGAGAATTTTCACTAAGACGACTCGTTTGAAAGATAATGTGACCCCGAATTCAAAAATCTGCATATTTTACCTAAACTTTGAACTATTGGCTTAGGCTCTTAAGAATAATTCTGGTTATGCGGTGAGTTTCCAGTAGCTGAGAAGCCGCGTTAATTTTTAATAATTTTTTTCAGACTAATTTACACACTTTTCCCATATAGTCTACGAGAATTAGTTTTTCTGGTGGAACTTTTCCGGACCATTTACGTAAAAGTCATTAAAGCGTAGGTATAGTTCGAATAAGAAATAAAAATTTCCCCATGTAATTTGTAAGAGAAAACTAGATTCGCATGATCCACCTCTTAACATTAAAATTAAAAGCTGCAATTTTTACGGGCTAAATTTTTAGTTCTTCTCAACAATATTTTCTAATAGCATGCGCGCAGGAGATCTGCCCTAGCGCGTACATATGTATAATGTGCATGCCAGTTTGAATACAATTGTATACATTTGGATAGATTTTTAGTGAGTGGATACAAAGAAAATAGCTATTGCACTAACATTGCTTTGGCTAAAAGTTCCATAAAATTATATATGGGTATATTGTTTTTAAATGTACTTTTCGGAAAAAATACAAAAAAAAATTTAAAGTTTTTTTTTAATTTTTCAGTTTTTCGAGATTTTTCGAATTTCGCCATTTTTTTTTCTCATAAAAAACCAATCAATTCTGCAGTCATCCCCACTAATTTTTTTTTTTTTTATCAATTTTATTTATATAACAAAAAAATGTAAGGAAATGATTTTTAAATATTCTTTTCTTTATATATTATGGTAATCTACGATTAAAATAACCAGGATTAATGATGGACAGCGAAAGCGAGTCATTTTAATCGTAGATTACCATAATATATAAAGAAAAGAATACATAAAAATAATTTTCTTACATTTTTTTGTTATATAAAAAAATTGATAAAAAAAAATTTTTATTTTTGAAAATTTTTTTTTCAATTAAATAAAAAAAAATATAAAAAAAATCGGCCCACTCCGGGATTAGTGAGGATGATTGCAGAATTGATTGAAGTTGTTTATGAGAAAAAAAAAAAATGGCGAAATTCCAAAAGTCTCGAAAAACTGAAAAATTAAAAAAAAAACTTTAAAAATTTTTTTGTATTTTTTCCGAAAAGTACATTTAAAAAAAAGTAAAAAAAAAAGATTCCAAACGGTCAATATTTGAAAAAGTTATAGCATTTTGAAAACAAAAACGGTGTTTTTTTTTAAAATTCATAACTTTTTTTGAGTTGGATGAAAAAATTCTGAAAAACGTCTTTGTTAAGCTAGAAAAAGAAGAAAAGCTTTCAGCCAATTCTAAAGGGGTCGGGTTCAAAATTGGTCGAAATGGGATGGAATACCCCATATACAATTTCATTTTAAATTTTGAATATCTTCAGATAACACTGGTGGCCAAAATAGCATTTTTTGTCTGTTGCATAGACTTTTTCTTTTTTTAGCACTAATTTGGGGTCGCTGATTTCAAATCTTCTCTCAAATTTCTTCTAGTACCTCTAGTAGGTGTAGTAACTGGTGTAATCCATTGCGTTAATTATTATAAGTTCATCAATGGGAATGTGTGTAAACAATACAAACCGTTTTTGTTTTATTGGAGCAATATAAATATATTAAGCTCTTAGACAAAAGTGGTGAATGTTTCAAATACATTTCTTAATTATTTCCAAAACTGAGTTCTGAAAAAGTGAAAGCTGTTGTTTTAGTTGGCCTAAAAACTTTTAAGGGAACAAGAAGCTACCTCACTTGCCTGAGCATGAAGACCAAGTGATACTAAGCATAGAGAGCAGCGGTATCCAGATCATAAGAAAACGCTCAAGAATTTTTTTTTTTTTGTGATCCAAACTTGCAGATCTTTGAAATGAATGTATCTAATTTCCTTTTTATACCTTTCATGAAAATGAAATGGTATATTAACTTTGTCACGAATAGTGATGGAACGTTATGAGTACTGAGTGAGTAGTATCGATACTTTTCCAAAAAATACTCGAATATTTCGTACTCCATCATTTTTCCCAAGTACTGAGTAAATTATCGATATTTTTCCTCGATACTTTTCCCCGATACTTTACCAAGAGCCGATGGTCTACATGTTAAGATGAACAAAGTTTAGTCCATTAACACCACAACCTGGGTATAAATTGAGATCGTCAACGATGCGGTAAAAACTCCGCGTTCAACTTAAACCGACTTTTTGAGAATGGTGGAATGGTAGATGATTTCTGCATATGGTGGTAAAAGAAAAGTTTGTGTATATGGTCCAGAATCATTAACTGCAACAAAATTATGAAAAGCTGCTAACTCCATAAAATTTTAATACATTTTAACTTGTCATGCAATAGAGCCTCTTCGTTCTACTGTGAAATTTTGGTGGATGGAGTAAGAAGCAGATTTTACAGCATCGTCGAAGATATATTGGTATTGAAAATGGTCGACATCAGATTATATCCACGTCTACTTTCAAAAATGGGAAAAAGGAACAATGTTTTAACAAATACTGATGAAGTGGTGAAACATGACGAGTGGATAAAAAAACTTGCGATGTACAATATAAATTTATTACAATTTTGCAAAATTGGCGTGGCGCCGCCCACATTAAACAAAAGAAACCTTAAAAGTTTTGCAAATCGTTAATCAAAATCCCTTGATATCACTTTGCAATATGGGCGAAATATGGTCTTTGGCATTATATATAGATCCGATCAAAAGCGGATAAGGACCACGATTACTTTAAAGAAAAGGGGCTTAGAGTTTTAATTTTAACAAAATTTTCAATATATATATATGGTACCTAACAATACTATAAGAAGAGATAGACTCAAAAGCTTTTGATAGAGTCAACCACGGCACGTTAGTGCAAGATTTTTAAGGATCCCCTCTTCCTTCTAGTTTCAAAAGGTAGACCGCAAATTATATGTCTGGTCGGAAGGCATCGGTGCAATCAGGTACGTAACATCTAAATCCAGAAGAATTAAACACGGTGGTGTTTGCCGCGTTTGTTTAATTTCTACATATCGAAGCTCTCTTAACCACCAAAAGGAGTTAAGGATTGTTTTCTACGCCGATGACTGCACGATAATGGCTACAGGTCCTAGCCGACCCATCGATGATCTATGTAATAAAATAAACAACTATCTCCCTGATTTCTCCAGTCTTTTCGCCTTGCGAGACCTAACATTGTCACCGGCCAATTCATAGGTGGCATTATTTACAACATACATAAAACAAATGTCGACCATATTGGACATCCACGGCGATGGCATTGCGCTACCGACTAGCAAAAATACTTGGTGTGATGTTCGGTCAGCAAGTATGTATCCGCGATTGTATTTAGAATCCAGAGCCATGAAAAATCATCAAAGCTCTTGCTGGCAGCGCCAGGGGTAAAGATAAAGAGACGCTCATTACCACTTAAAAAGCAATTGGTCGGCCGCCAAGGTTACTTACTGGAAGAAAATGTAGGCCTGTCAAAACACCGCTCTCAGAGCCTATAATTGCTGTTTTCATAAGTCCCCAGAGCACCACTTACATAGTGAGGCGAGAGTACTCCACATTAGGGCGAGAAATGAAATGTTAAACAAACAGTTTCTGCTGAATACATAGAAACCTGGGCATCCCAGCAAACATCTAATTAAAGGACCCGTCCCCAGGGTCTTAAGAAGCCATGTCCGCAAGCATTATGAGGCAATACGGAAAAAACATAAAAATGTTCTAAGTGATATCCACAAAAAGGCAGCGGACCTCTATGCCAGGAATAGCCCGGCGAACCCCGTTCTTAAAGTTAAATACCATTAGCTCGCAGAAGAGGAAAGCGATCTCCCTAGGCAGACGTACGTCACTCTAGTTCAACTTTGATCTCGATACTGTAACAGGCTAAAATCTTACCTATCCAGAATCAACCACATGACACGAACCATCTTTTCAATTGCAATGAGGGATCGACACCTCTAATACCCCTTTATCTGTGGTCAACCCCTGTCGAAACTGCAGATTTCTTTGGACTCCCGTTAGAAGATATTGATGACAATTTGTGAGTGGTCGCACCTATTGGAAGGGGGCGAAGCACTGTTACAACATCAGCAACCAGTAGAGATATGGCAGTGCAATGTAAATCAATTCTATTGAGTTAATCTCTACACAAGACGTTTAATGCCATAAAAAATGCTTGACACGATTTACCTCCGAGGAGATTTAGACCCAGCTGCTCTTCCAAATTGCTTCATGCTACATATTTCATGACGATTCCGAACGGCAGATAAATTTTCACTGGGAAGCTTTTCATGGGAGAAATCATGGGAGAAAAGTGCCAGTACAAGTACAAGTATCAGTACCTCAGTACTTTGAAAAATAAGTACAAGTATAAGTATCGAGGTACTTCTACTTGAATTGTTGAAGTACAAGTAAAGTACTTGTAAGTACTTTCGAAGTACTTTGATAAGTATTGAACGGTTTTGAAGCGCACCAACCAGCACCCTTACGATCACCTAACTTTGACAACATGGTTGAAGAAGAGTTTTACAGGTATTTTAATGATACATCAACAGATTTCAGTATGCTTCAGAGTTATCCTCTTATGAAGGACCTATCATGAATACGCCCTCAGCTTCTTCGGACCCAGTAGAGCGTTTATTTTCCTTAGCAGGCATTGTTTATAGTCCTAGAAGGCAATCAATCACAGACTTTTCGTTTGAAAAACTAGTACTGATGAAGGCAAACACAAAACTACTTTAATATTGTTAGCTGTTGTACAATTTACACTTATTTGATATGTAGTTTTACTTCTTGTTGCTTTCTAATATAAACTTTACTCATATTTTGATTTTCCATTTATGAATCAAACTGACATATTTTATCAGAAAAAGTACTTTTGTGTACTTGCAAGTATTTCGTAAGTATATCTACTTGTACTTTCGGATTCGAATTACAAGTACTGTAGTATTAATACTTTGTACTTAGGTTTGAAGTACTTGAGTACTTGTACTTATTTGGTACTAGTACAAGTATGCACTCAGTACTTTACAGGTCTGGGAGAAATACACTCTAAGTGCTTGCCAAACAATTGCGAAGGGGCGACTCGTTTCAGAAAAACTTTTTTCCAAGTGAAAAAACTTTTTTTTAAACGCTATAAGTCGACTGAAAATCTTTTAAATCATTAAATATTCGTGAGGTTTCTCTTCGAATGTATCCTTAAAATATATGTAAGAGCACACAAATGGGTGATCGGTTTCTTCCAAACTTCAACTTCCTTATTATACTCAGTTGAGCAGAGCTCACAGAGTATATTAACTTTGGTTGGATAACGGTTGGTTGTACAGGTATAAAGGAATCGAGATAGATATAGACTTCCATATATCAAAATCATCAGTATCGAAAAAAATTTGATTGAGCCATGTCCGTCCGTCCGTCCGTTAACACGATAACTTGAGTAAATTTTGAGGTATCTTGACGAAATTTGGTATGTTGGTTACTGGGCACTCATCTCAGATCGCTATTTAAAATGAACGATATCGGACTATAACCACGCCCACTTTTTCGATATCGAAAATTTCGAAAAATCGAAAAAGTACGATAATTCTTTACCAAAGACGGATAATACGATGAAAGTTGGTAGGTGGGTTGAACTTATGACACAGAATAGAAAATAAGTAAAATTTTAAACAATGGGGGTGGCACCGCCCACTTTTAAAAGAAGGTAATTTAGAAGTTTTGCAAGCTGTAATTTGGCAGTCGTTGAAGATATCATGATGACATTTGGCAGGAGCGTCACTCCTATTACTATATGTATGCTTAATAAAAATTAGAAAAATCGGAGAACGACCACGCCCATTTAAAAAAAAAAATTTTTTTTAAAGTGAAATTTTAACAAAAAATTTAATATCTTTACAGTATATAAGTATATTATGTCAACATTCAACTCCAGTAATGATATGGTGCAACAAAATACAAAAATAAAAGAAAATTTAAAAATGGGCGTGGCTCCGCCCTTTTTCATTTGATTTGTCTAGGATACTTTTAATGCCATAAGTCGAACAAAAATTTACCAATCCTTGTGAAATTTGGTAGGGGCTTAGATTCTAGGACGATAACTGTTTTCTGTGAAAAAGGGCGCAATCGGTTGAAGCCCCGCCCATTTTTTATACACAGTCGACCGTGTGTCCTTCCGCTCGGCCGTTAACACGACAACTTGAGCAAAAATCGATATATCTTTACCAAACTCAGTTCACGTAATTATCTGAACTCACTTTGTATTGGTATAAAAAATGGCCGAAATCCGACTATGACCAAGCCCACTTTTTCGATATCGAAAATTACGAAAAATGAAAAAAATTCCATAATTCTATACCAAATACGAAAAAAGGGATGAAATATGGTAATTGGATTGGTTTATTGACGCAAAATATAACTTTAGAAAAAACCTTTGTAAAATGGGTGTGGCATCTACTATATTAAGTAGAAGAAAATGAAAAAGTTCTGCAGGGCGAAATCAAAAGCCCTTGGAATCATGGCAGGTATACTGTTCGTGGTATTACATATATAAATAAATTAGCAGTACCCGACAGATGATGTTCTGGGTCACCCTGGTCCACATTTTGGTCGATATATCGAAAACGCCTTCACACATACAACAACCACCACTCCTTTTAAAATTCTCATTAATACCTTTAATTTGATACCCATATTGTACAAACACATTATAGAGTCGCCCCTGGTCCACCTTTATGGCGATATCCCGAAATGGCGTCCACCTATAGAACTATGGCCCACTCCCTTTTAAAATACTCTTTAATACCTTCTATTTGAAACCCATGTCATACAAACACATTCCAGGGTGACCCTAAGTTAATTTTGCTAAATGGTGATTTTCCCTTATTTTGTCTCCAAAGCTCTCAGCTGAGTATGTAATGTTCGGTTACATCCGAACTTAGCCTTCCTTACTTGTTAAGTGTGCGCTTTGTTCATAAAAATATTAAGCTAATATAAGAAGAAATTTCTATAGATATGTCATTTCAAAAAGCTGTGTAAATATTTTGTATTTTTCATCATTAAGGCCATTGAAATTTTAATTAGGTCGAGGAAAAAAAAAATTACTTTGTATAAATTGCTTTAACTTAAACTCTTAATTATTGTTCAAATTCTTGAAATCTAGAAGGAAACGTTTTTGCTTATTCTTTATTCACACGACCCATTTATGTATAAATAGCGGCCACATAATTGATATCGGTGTAGTTTATATTTAAAAAGCGGAAATAGTCTTAAAACAAAATGAATTTACGCCATTACTTCGCGCTCCGGTTTTTGATATTTATCTGCATTTCGACTTATGCGAGTTCGGAATTTCGCATTGTAGGGGGCCTTGCTTGGCCTATAGAGTTAGCCCCACATTTGGTATCAATACACTATTTGCGAAGAAATCGTTGCGTTGGTTCACTGGTCACTTTGAAGAAGGTGGTTACAGCTGCGAGTTGCGTGGCAAGTTTAGTAAATTTACAAGAGAGCGAATTAATTGTTGCAGCTGGTGTAACGGATTTATGTGATATACCCTCAGCTGGACAAACTAGCAGTGTGGCCAATGTATATGTTCCATGTGATTATAATCCCGTAACAAAAGATATGGATATAGCTTTGATGATATTGCGTGTATCGTTTGAAGAGAGTGAGGCAGTACAAACAATACCATTTTGCGAAACGGAGTTATATAGGGGCATGGATATGCGAGTTAGTGGATGGGGTTGGAAAACCCCCAAAAATGGGCAGACTTCGAATACACTCCAATCTACCGTCCTGACCACAATTCCAAAGGCCACATGTAGGTATCGTTATAAGAAGGCACAGAGAACAATAACGGCATCAATGATTTGTGCTGCGGAAGAAAGATCGGATGCGTGCTATGAAGACTTTGGGGCACCGGGCGTTGTGAATGGAGAACTTTGTGCAGTGTTATCACATAATCTGGGTTGTTCACACCCCTACTATCCGACTATTTTTACAATCATAAATAATCCAAGAGTTGACACATTTTTAGTAGAAGCAATGACATTACAATTGCAAGACGTTGTTATCACTCGACTCCCGATAAATAAATGTTAATAATTACGATTTAAAAAAAACACACATTTTTTTTATTTTATGCAATGAAGTCATCATTCCCATTTTAGTACAACATTTATTTATAAGTCATTGAATTGAAGAAAGAATACAAGGTTTATGTTGTTGACTTATCTTGTTTGGTTGATTTTCCGACAGGGTGGATAAATGATGTATATTGGAACGATTTTCCGTCATCCCTTGTCAAATTTGGTTTTGAGACAAACCGGTTTCGGCGTTGGGCCATCGTCAGTGTCGATTTTCGTTCTGATCTGTTGTTGTCGTTTGTGCTGTATTTATAGTTCGTAGGTATATGAGCAGGTATTGTCAAATTGATGCTTGTGTATATTTAGTTATGTGTATGTGCTGTGTGTTCATTCAGAACCGAGGGTGGTTTACTAATCGATTTGTGTGGCTGACTGGGGTAGGTAGAAGGCGGAGCCACGCCCATTTTGAAATTTTCTTTTATTTTTATATTTTGTTGCATCATATCATTACTGGAGTTGAATGTTGACTTAATTTACTTATATACAGTAAAGATATTAAAATTTTTGTTAAAATTAGACTTTAAAAAAAATTTTTTTTAAAAAGTGGGCGTGTTCTTCATCCGATTTTGCTAATTTTTATTTAGCAAATATATAGTAATAGTAGTAACACTCCTGCCAAATATCATCATAATATCTTCAACGACTGCCAAATTACAGCTTGCAAAACTTTTAAATTACCTTCTTTTAAAAGTGGGCGGTTCCACGCCCATTGTCCAAAATCTTACTAATTTTTTATTCTGCGTCATAAGGTCAACCCATCTACCAAGTTTCATCGCTTTATCCGCCTTTGGCAATGAATTATCGCATTTTTTCGGTTTTTCGAAAGTTTCGATATCGAAAAAGTGGGCGTGGTTATAGTCCGATATCGTTCATTTTAAATAGCGATCTGAGATGAGTGCCCAGGAATCTACATACCAAATTTCATCAAGATACCTTAAAATTTACTCAAGTTATCGTGTTAACGGACAGACGGACGGACGGACATGGTTCAATCAAAATTTTTTTTCGATCCTGATGATTTTGATATATGGAAGTCTATATCTATCTCGATTCCTTTATACCTGTACAACCAACCGTTATCCAATCAAAGTTAATATACTTTGTGAACTCTGCTCAACTGAGTATAAAAACAGAACGGACGAGCAAACACATTCGACGGCCAAATCTCTGGATTCATCAGTTTTTCATATTCGGTTTCAACCACACCCAAGCGGCTGGCCGTTGTGAACGAATTTTGTAATTAATAAGCTAAAAGCTCGAAACTTGGAATATTGTTCAGAACTCGATGACAATGCAATAATAAGAAAAAAACTCCGATAGTTGGCGCATGGGTGGAAATATTTAAAGAAATCGTATTTATGGTCCGATTTGGCTTAAATGCGATTTAAAGAAGAAAAATGCAGTTTGTTCCATTTGAAAGAGCGTTAAATTTCCTATAAGAACCACTCAAACAGTGAAGAACGGTAAAGAGAGCGTGCAAGGCGTGCACAGCACGCGGACACCACGTCCAAGCGGCGCCAAATCGAACGACGTAATATTGAAAATCAATTTCATAATAAATGATGTGGATGATTTCCACACTATAGAATAAAAAAAAAAAAACTTCCTTGCTCGGACCGCAATCTTTGCCCTAACAAACCCATCTATTGGAATCCGTTAAGAAACTTTGACTGTCAGAAGTGGAGGCGCCCATCCCCGCTTGGTGGCGCCCCAAACTCGATACAAATAGCCATCATTCGGTCAGTCTTCTAGCTCCGTATCACGCTCAATTACCACGGAAATGTTCTGGCTCATTGATGTTGGTATTTTCCTATTAAAAATTCTCAAGATCCAGTCGTTATGTACATAGCAGTCTTTTTCATTCCCATGCAGCACTACAAAACACCAAAAAATTAACACAGCTAATCAGATGTACTTTCAGATATTGAAGAGATTGAATGGTCTGATAAGATAGGAGTTTTGTTTTAGACCAGAAAAAAATAGTCTCTCCCCACGTTTTACATAGTTCTGCACTAAGCAGCTGTAGGGCGGAAAACTAATATTTTGATACTTTTGTCGCTATCCATATGAGGGATATTGATAGATTGCGAGGTGTGCTACGTTCTCAATGGAGCATATTCATAGCAGGAATTTAGTTGGTGCTTCAAGTTAGTTGCAGCTTTTTTGACAGATAGCCCATAAGAAATTACGTCAAAAAGTTGTCGCTTATAATTCTTAACTAGGTTTGACTATGAATATACCCCAATATATAATAAAAGTACTTAAGATAACAAATAAAAACGAACGATTCTTTGGAATTGTCTTCTTCTGTCATAAGTTGCGATTCTACCTGCACCGGGTACTATATTTCATTATTATATGCCCTTAATACAAAATATTAGTATTAAATCCGTTTTATTTGCAATAAAAAAAATTAACAATTCTTTAAAATTATGTTTTTTACTTACACTACTTGGATTTTCGCTTTCAAAAATATCTTTGATTATATTGCCGACACAAAACTAAGTTCAATCCTTTAATTTGCAATATTTTGTTTTTATTTCACCAAACACTGATAAGCCACACATTGATGGGTTACGGAGATGCTACACATCAATATATATTGACACTGTTGCCATCCACATTGATGGATTAAAAAATTTCTGTGATCCAAAAATAATGTTAGTATTTACTGAACGTCGCCTTTGAAAAGAAGGACCGGCAAAGTTAGGGGAGTCCCCTGTTAAGCTTATTTCGCAGTTGGTCCGTTGGTTAAGTAGTTTTACATACATACATAAATAGTCCTTGTCGTGGTGCGCATAGTGGATGAACCGTAACGATTACACATTCAATTGCAATTACGTTGTTTAAAGTTCTTTAGAGGTGGATCTAGATATATTAATTGATAATCAAACTTTATTAGAGTGATCATAATCAAATCGTGATTATGGTAAGTATGTACTTATCTACATTTATTGACTAATCTCAATAATTACTATCACTAACAAGATCATGCGCAAGGACTTTGCCGTAAAGTATGTACTTATGTACATAATTTAATAATATTTCGTCGGTCAAATCAGCTAGGGGCGTAACTCAGTATTTCATATTTTACAATAGGAGGATTTAAAACAAGTAAGGAAGTTAAGTTCGGGTAGAACCGAATATTATATACTCAGTTGACAGCTTCTATCACCAATTTCTTTTAGTCTTTTAACACTAAGCATAATCAAAACCGGGCATGTTTATTAAAGGATCTTGCCTACTTTTTTTTAGAAATATTCCCCTTTGTAGAGAAATTAAGTGTACCGAATTCATAAATGTCAATAGTTTTTTCAGTTGGGGCTCCGAAAACGTAGACGAAGTATTATTCTAAAAAGGGTAGGTGCCACTCCCACTTTAAGATATTGTTTATTTATTCGTTTACTTCTTACATATACTCTCTACAACTAAAAGACCATCGACATACATTTTTTTGCAAAGATTTCGACTATTATATTCGCCCAGGGTAATTTTCAATATAAAAGGGGCGTGGTCCTTAACTGACGTGGTCCATTTTTGGCAGAAATATGTGGGGTTATAAGGAAAATATGTGTTACATTTTATCAGGATACGTCTATTGCACTGCGAGTTCTGGCTGCAGAAAAGTTTGGCAAACTGGCAAACGCTTAGTCAAAACAGGGACCTATTTTCAAATTTGTTTCATTTATTAATTTTCTTATTTTAAATAGGTACACTTAAAAGTAAAGTATCATGTTTTTTTTTCAGAAAGATATTGCCTATTACATTCGCTGACGGTCCATTTAAATTTCTTTTATATAAAAGTGGGCGTGGTCCTTCACAGATTTCGATCATTTTTTCCGGCTTATTCCCTGTTATAAAGGTTAACAGTTTGCCGAGTTTTGTGTTTACAGCTTTAACCGTTTTTTTTTATGACCAATAATTGAAAATTTTATTTTATCAGAAGTGGGCAGAGCCATCCCCCTTTTTGTAAATTTTCAAAATTTTTAACTAGGGGACGCGATATCAACACACTCCTGAAATTTGGTATGGTAGTAAATAATGCAGCTACTGAATTATCACGATTTTGGTGTTTTTGAAAGTTTTATGTATATGAAAAAGGGGCGTGGTTATTGTCCGATTTCGCTCAATTTAAATAGGTTCCGGAGATGAGTGTCAAGGAACCTGCGTACCAAATTTCAGTAAGATATCCCGTGTTTACCGACGGACGGACATGGCTAAATGATTTTTTTTTTCACCCTGATCGTTTTGATATATGGAAGTTATCTATCTCGATTAGTTTATGCCGTTAAAATGTACAGTTACGCGAACAACATTAAAATCCTCTATGAGCTTTGCTCAACTGACTATAAAAAAAGGAGTGAGTACCAAGCACTCGTGAAGTTCGATTTGTAAACATATTAGCGTACGTCCAAAAACCTAATGTTTTAAATTAAATAGAACTCGCCCGGGGGTTTAAGTTAGACCCCGACAGAAGAATTAGACCCCGAAGAGCTTCGCCATTCTCATCGGAAACAACTGATACTGACATTATATTGTTTTATTATCGGCTTATTAACAACCACGAATCGTCGAGTTATCGGTTTGATAAGGAATATTTAAAATAACAATATAAGAAATCGACAACTTTTCGATTAAGAATCGATATCTTTTCCATAAATTATAGAAGGCTATTCTATAATAAATTTATAAAAGAATTCCCAAACTCATCCCAGAACTATCTCATTAAAATACAGTACTAGTACTTTTAAATTGTGATGTCCTACGAAATGACAATTGGCTCTTTCTGCAGACCTTCTGAACGCGTTCTTTACGAGTTCAGTCCTAGATGGCTCTCAAATAGTCGTGGCCTTCGATTTATCAATTTAAATACAAACAGCTCAAACTTTAGCGGTATTAGTACAGCGGTGGCTACCAACTGTCCCGCTATGCATCCTACTAGCACCAGTCCATATAGGTAATCATTAAACCTGTAGGGCGAAACTGTTTCTATGCAGGACCGGCTCCCATTTCCGCTGCAGGGTGGATGCTGTTATAGTAGATACCCATGTATATTATTTTGATTACAGTTTCTTTTGTAGGTACTTAGATTAATTTAAAATAAATATTTAATGGGTACAAATAATTTTAAGAACCGCAGAAAAAGAAAAAACTTTCCGGAGCACAATGACGACAGCGAAAACGAAATAAAGAGAGACAGGAGGAGCAATTGGCAGCTTCCTTAAAGAAATTTTTAAGTAAGCCAGAACATAAAGAAACGAAATGTCAAGAATATGTTGACGAAGCCTTAACAGACGCAGCTTTAAATCAAGAAGCAATGAACGTATCTGAACAAATAGATGTATGTTCCTCAGAAGGAGAATACAGTGAAACCGAAAAAAGTACTTCTGAGGAACCTGTAAGCAATTTCCCGTCATCATTTGTAATTTGTAGCAATTTGGATTGTGGTGATGATCCCGGGTTGTGGCCTGCCAGTATTTCTAATGATCTTGTAAATATTTTAGCTAGTCGTGTGTCCATACAGGTGTCAAACTACAACTTTCCTCTAAATGATGATGGAAGAAAATTCACAGACAATTACTATTATAGAAATCTTGCCAATGGAGAAAAAGTTATACCAGAATGGCTTGTTTACTCCACTTAAAAAGATTCTGTCTAGTTTTTTTTTGTTGTAAAATATTTGGTAAATCTATTAGTAGTTTATCTTCTTTGAACGGTTTTTCTGAAGGGCAGCATTTATCATTAACCTTGAAAAGACACGAAACAAGCGCTTACCACAGTGAAAATGTAAAATCGTGGGTACAATTGAATAATATGTTAAAAAAAAAAGCTACTGTAAATCAAATGCAACAGCGACTATTGGAATAAAAAAAAAAACAATGGTGCGGCGTGCTAGAAAGAATCATAGCTGTTATCAAGTTTTTATCTAGAGAGTACCTGGCTTTTCGGGGGTCATCAAAAATATTATATGAACCTGATAATGGTAATTTTCTAAAACCATTCGAAATGATAGCATCCTTTGATACAGTAACACGGGAACATATTCACAGAATTAAATCCTCAAAATTAGATTCAGGTCGTATGACTCACTATTTAGGAGATCAAATTCAGAATGTAATAATTGATATGGTCAGCACGACTATAAAAAAAATATATACTGAACAACGTGAGAGAATCAAAATATTTCTCCATTATATTGGACTGCACACCCACCAGATGCAAGTCACACGGAACAAATTACAGTTGTACTGAGGCATGTTCTGTTAAATCGCCAAACCAATAATGTTGAGATATGTGAAAATTTCGTTGGTTTCTGTCCAATCACCAGCTCCATAGGTGATTTTTTTGGACTTATTTTCACAATTAAATCTCAACATTCAAAACCTCCGGGGGGGAGGGGGGGGGGGCGGTGTTTACTTTATTATTTTATGTCGTATATTTGATTGTAACATGACGTAGCCAGGGTGCATTTATTTTGATTTTTACCGATGGCCAAAAAGGCAAAACGTTCTCCAGAAAAAAATTTCGATTATGCAATAAGTAAGGAAGTCTAAGTTCGGATGAAACCGAACATTACATACCCAGCTGTACACTTGAAATGCTGTTGTTGTTTGTTTTGTTTGCTTGATAGTGTGACAAGGCTCCGCAATAATATTGTTACGAATATTAGCAAAACTAAGGAGTGCTGCCATCTCCAGGCCGATGCTAAGCAGTGACGTGAATTCACATCAATAATTCAATCATTATGTATCTACATAAACGAATCAATAATTGCGTCTACACATATGTACACATTCCGACGAGCAACATTTACATACAAGGCAGCGAGAGATGAGATGTCACACACAGATGAATTTACTTATACGCTTATGTGTGTGCGGGAGACTGTAAACTACAAACTCACATATGTACATCTGAGAAGCGCTAAAAAGTAGACAATTGTAAACAAGTAAAAACTATATGAGAACTATACACACACGAATATAGTTGGTAAGTTCTGGAAATCGAAGAGCCTAGAAGTATGCAGCGTAAACTATAAAAGCGGGGCAAGCGAGTAAGAAGTAATTCAGTTTGAGTTGAGCAATCAATCAGTTATTGATTAAGCACGCGATCTGGCGGCCAATAGTAGAGTTTAATTTGAGTTATCAATCAGTTTGGTTATTAAGCCAGCGAGTAGCAAAGTATAAGTGTTATTGTGAAGTACTTTAATAAAGGCCATTTTTCCATTATTCAATATTGGAGTTATTTATTCAACAGTTTAGCGATACGAACTTAGCAGAGGATTGCAAATAAGAGGATTTGCAAGCAAATTCGTTACAATATATACACATATCGTTCTATTCTGAACTAATTTTTCTTAGAGTTATGGCTCCCGAAACATAGAAAATTGCTTAGTCATAAAAGGGGCGGTGCCACGACCATTTTTGAAAATTTAAAGTTTTTCCTATTTATTGTTATAAATCCACTTCGGAAATGAAATGCCATTGGTATAAAGCTCTTTTTGCAAAGATGTAGCTTATTTTATTCGTCCACGACCCTTTTAAAAATCTTTTATATAAAAGTGGGCGTGGTCCTTAACCGATTTCGTTAATTTTTCTTCCAAGTATTCCTTATAGTAAGGGCAACCTCTCTGCAGAATTTTGTCACCATAGGTTTAACGAATTTTGATTTATGATTAATATTTGTACAATTGACTTTATCACAAGTGGGCGGTGCCACGCCCATTTAAAAATATTTTTTTTTTTCAAATTTGTATCAACAGTCAATATCAGCCCACACGTCAAATTTCACCATTCTAGGTGTATTATTCACTAAATAATCAGGTTTTTTGTGTTTTCCAAAATGTTATAAATATAAAAAGTGGCCGTGGTTATCATCCGATTTGGCTCATTTTTAATACCAATATATTCTGGGTACGGATAAGCTCGTGTACCAAATTTGGTAAAGATATCTCAATATTTACTCAAGTTATCGTGTTAAGGGACGGACGGACATGGCTCAATCAAATTTTTTTTCGATGCTGATGATTTTGATATATGGAAGTCTATATCTATCTCGATTCCTTTATACCTGTACAACCAACCGTTAACACAATAACTTGAGCAAAAATCGATATATCTTTACTAAACTTAGTTCAAGTACTTATCTGAACTCACTTTATCTTGGTATAAAAAATGGCTCGAATCCGACTATGACCACGCCGACTTTTTCGATATCGAAAATTACGAAAAATGAAAAAAATGCCATAATTCTATACCAAATACGAAAAAAGGGATGAATCATGGTGATTGGATTGGTTTTTTGACGCAAAATATAACTTTAGAAAAAACTTTGTAAAATGGGTGTGATACCTACCATATTAAGTAGAAAATAATGGTTCATGCTATAAAACTACCCATGCGATATATATGCTAGTTGAGATACACAAAAGATGAGCTGTATAATGTGTTCTTCATAAAAAATTATACCGATGAAGAATGTTTAATAGCTGAATATCCGAAAAAAGATAGTTGTTTAATTGAAGCCCCACCAGTTTATTCGAAGCCGTTGCCTCTTCTCGAATCAAAACTAAAATACTTGAAGAAATTGTGGTAAAAACTGGTTATTCCAAAAGAATATCACCACCGTGGTGTGATGGTAGCGTGCTCCGCCTACCACACCGTATGCCCTGGTTTCGCACCCCGGGCAAAGCAACATCGAAATTTTAGAAATAAGGTTTTTTAATTAGAAGAAAATTTTTCTAAGCGGGGTCGCCCCTCGGCAGTGTTTGGCAAGCGCTCCGGGTGTATTTCTGCCATGTAAAGCTCTCAGTGAAAACTCATCTGCCTTGCAGATGCCGTTCGGAGTCGGCATACAGCATGTAGGTCCCGTCCGGCCAATTTGTAGGGAAAATCAAGAGGAGCACGACACAAATTGGAAGAGAAGCTCGGCCTTGGATATCTTCGGAGGTTATCGCGCCTTACATTTATTTTTTTTATTTCATAAAAAAAATCTAACATTTCAGAAAATTCTGGTTCTGGTGAGAATAAGAACTAGTTCTAAAATTGCAATAATATCTTAAATAAAAAGACTTTAGTGTATATGAAATTGAATTGAATGTGTAACTTTTTTCATTTACCTACATACTTTCGATAAGTCAAAGCCGCGGATGTTTTTCCAGGTACTGTGATGCTCCGAATCCCAATCCGCCAACGGAATTGGCCTAGCAGGTCTTGGCTTGACCCTAGCGTTATTTAAAAATCAATCTGCAGTGAATTTTTTACGTCTTTTGAGGTTAAGGCCATACCATAACCAGTTGGACCAATTCTTATAGCGTATTCGGATTCAGCGCACCAAAAAGCATAGAAAGCATGAGCCGATTTACCTGATCCGGCTACTTTTAATTTTTTTGTATAGATGTGTTAACAAAAAATTAGATCAGCTTTTTAAATTTGTGTTGCGCCAGAAAAATGAATATGCTAAATCTCGGAGAATAGAAGGGATGCGAGCTGAACAATTTTCTCAGTTGAAAGTGCATCGTGGGAGTATAATATATAAGTACATTTTTACACTGGAAACTAATTCCTTTAATTTTGAGGGAGCAATAAACTTTGAAACTCGTTTTCCCAACATTTTCATTTTGGCACATTCATGCTTCTGGCAAACGGGCGACGATATGTATGCATGTATTGTCTTAAGTTTTACATTTTAGTAAACAAATATTAATAAAGGCCGTTTTCACCATCTCCGGTTAGCGGTGACTGACAGTTTATTTACCAGAAATCGTCTGGTTATCTGTCAAATAAACTGCCAGTTAGCATTAACCGGAGATGGTGAAAACGGCCCTAAGACCCCAAACAAAATAAATGTTTTATACCTATTTATTAAGATTTATTTTCTTTTATATTCTATGGTGAACAGAATTAAAAAAAATTTAATTTAAAGCAAAGCTCAGTATAATATTGTTCCTTGAAAACTAACAGGTTTTAGTTTTTCTCATAGAAAACTAGCACAGAAAATCTGAAACGTGTTAGTCTTCCATGGGAGCGACGATATGTAATCAAAGGGCGCCATTATCGGTATTTGCACGCAGTCAAAAAACTGCCAGCGGCGGGCCTGTAGGGGCATTGGGTCTTTATTTCACCTTCTGTTCTTCCCTTCGCTTCGTTAAGTTTTGCATACTTTCACCTTATCATATATGGTCATGTATATGTACTTATATATTTAAGGTACCCACAATTGTTGCTGCAAATATTGTAATATCCGCTCAGTCCGCTGCTCATGATCTCTTTTATGCGTATTGAAATGCGTTCGAATGTCGCTTACGTTACCAAGGAATTGCCCTTTCGTATTTGCAAAGTGTGTTATTAAGTTGACACTAGTACAATTAATGTATTGTTAATGAAAAGAACAATGGGTATGCTTAATTAGTTTTATCTGTTTTGAACGTGTAAATAAAAAATAAGATTTCAGGAATTTTAAATAACAAAAGTACCTCTAAATTTAAGTTAAAGCTATACAAGACCAATCTTGTTATACTCAGCGTGATTTGCACACAGAGTATATTAACTTTGGTAACATAAAGGTCATAAATTAATCGATATAAATTTAATTTCCATATATATGCTGACGATGAAAATAGGAATTTAGCCATGTCCGTCGATCCGTCCATCCATCTGTCGGTGCACACGATAACTTGAGTAAATATTGAGAATAAAATATTGAAATTTGGTATATGGGTTCCTTGGCGCTCATCTCCCATCGCTGTTAAAGATGGGAAATCAGATGGTAACCACGCCCACTTCTTACATATATGTATAACATTTTGGAAAACACATAAAACCTGATTATTTAGTAAATAGAATGTTAAAATTTGATGTGTGAACTCATATTAAAACCCTGGATTATTTTTGAAAATGGGCGTGGCACCGCCCACTTATGATTAAATCAATTTTATAAATATTATTAATCATAAATCAAAGACCGTGAAATCTATCATAACAAAATTCGTCAGAGAGGTTGTCTTTACTATACATACATATTTTAGTAGGAAATATTTCTAGGAAAAATGGAAGGGATCGGTTAAAAACCACGTCTACTTTTATATAAAAGATGTTTAAAAAGGTCGTAGATCAGAATAATAAGCTATATCTTAGCGAAAAATAGCTTTGTATCACTGATATTTCACTTATCAAGTTTTATTGTAAGAGGAAATCCGGCGACATTTTTTAATAGGCGGTGGCACGCCCCTATTCCGATCAAGCATTACAAAACCAACAAAAAATAAATCCCTCGTAACAAAATTCGAAAAATTTATTTATCTGAAATGAACTGTACAATTCAAACTCACGCTGAGTATATAATATTCGGCTATACCCAAACTTGGACACCCTTACTTGTTTTTGTTTGTTTTAATTAGCTGAACAAACAGACTTTGTTCTATCTGTTTATTTATACGTGGACGAATCCCATGTATTCTAGCGAAATGAAACGACTTTGTTTGCTATTTTTCAAAACAAAATTTCTTTGCAATTGTTTATTTATTTATACGTGGGCGGATCCCAAATAATGTCCATCACAAACCGAAAATCAAAAGTGGTCAGACTTTATTTTTATCACTTGGAATTAAAGGTCAAATATGTGTATGATGTGGAAATCAAATAGTTTATTCTTTCCCCTCATCCTGGACTGAGAAACATGATTTCAAAGAAAGTCTTCATGGTTTTGCAAATTTGGATGTTTTACTAACAAGTTGTAACGTCTATATTTATATCTATATATCTATATTTTTGCTTTCTCTTCATCAGCTAGCTTCTCGGGAGCTGAGTATTGAACTCGAAATCTCCAACATTCATACTTTATACTACTGTATTTTGTGCTTTAAATAAAATTTTGTCTAGACTTTTCTTTAGCATTAAAAAAAACTTTGGATAACTGTGGTTTTATAAATTGATCCTGCCCTTATCCATATTATTTTCCTAGTAAGCAAACGTCGACTTGAAATTAAAAATGCTTTCAGATGCTAAGTAAATGGATATATTTACTAAAATTTTCCGGTAAGTTCGGGTAACATTTTTATTGGTGTCTAAAATTTGTCAAGTTCACGAAAATTTAAATTGTTGTATCTCTTTTGTAATTTATATATACAAAGGATTATCTAAGGAAATTCTAAAATCAGTTCTGATTTCACACAAGATATGATGTAGGTTTTATTTGTGTATTCAACAATTTCATATGAACACACAAAAGAAAGCAGTACAAACTAGCTTGAATTTTTCTTGTGAATCTTATCTGCTTGAAAATATATATGTATATATGCGATCTGGAATCACGATACGACCCTATTGTTTAGCTTGACTCCATGTAGCGGCTGGCCGCTGTGAACGAATTTTGTAATAACAAGTAAGGAAGGTTAAGTTCGGGTGTAACCGAACATTACATACTCAGTTGAGAGCTATGGTGGCAACATAAGGGAAAATAACCATGTAGGAAAATGAACCGAGGGTAACCCTGGAATGTGTTTGTATGACATGTGTATCAAATGAAAGGTATTAAAGAGTATTTTAAGAGGGAGTGGGCCATAGTTCTATAGGTGGACGCAATTTAGGGATATCGCCATAAAGGTGGATCAGGGTTAACTCTAGAATTTGTTTGTACAATATGGGTGTCAAACGAAAGGTATTAAAGAGTATTTTAAGAGGGAGTGGGCCAAAGTTCTATAGGTGGACGCCATTTAGGGATATCGCCATAAAGGGGACCAGGGGTGATTCTAGAATGCGTTTGTACAATATGGGTGTAAAACGAAAGGTATTAATGAGTATTTTAAGAGGGCGTGGGCCTTAGTTCTATATGTGGACGCCTTTTCGAGATATTGCCATAAAGGTCGACCAGGGGTGACTCTAGAATTTCTTTGTACTATATGGGTATCAAATGAAAGGTGTTAATGACTATTTTAAAAGGGAGTGGGCCTTAGTTCTATAGGTGGACGCCTTTTCGGAATATCGTTATAAAAGTGGACCAGGGTTGACTCTAGAATGCGTTTGTACAATATGGGTATCAAACAAAAGGTGTTAATAAGTGTTTTAAAAGGGAGTGGGCCTTAGTTCTATGGGTGGACGCCTTTTCGGGATATCGCCATAAACGTGGACCAGGGGTGACTAGAATGCGTTTGTACAATATGGGTAGGAAATGAAAGGTGTTAATGAGTATTTTAAAAGGGCGTGGGCCTTAGTTCTATAGGTGGACGCCTTTTCGAGATATCGCCATAAAGGTGGATCAGGGGTGACTCTAGAATTTGTTTGTACGATATGGATACCAAATGAAAGATGTTAATGAGTATTTTAAAAGGGCGTGGGCCTTAATTCTATAGGTGGACGCCTTTTCGAGATATCGCCATAAAGGTGGACCAGGGGTGATTCTAGAATTTGTTTGTACGATATGGGTATAAAATGAAAGGTGTTAATGAGTATTTTAAAAGAGAGTGGGCCTTAGTTCCATAGGTGGATGCCTTTTCGAGATATCGCCATAAAGGTGGGCCAGGGGTGGCTCTAGAATTTTTTTGTACGATATGGGTATCAAATGAAAGGTGTTAATGAGTATTTTAAAAAGGAGTGGGCCTTAGTTCTATATGTGGACGCCTTTTCGAGATATCGCCATAAACGTGGACCAGGGGTGACTCTAGAATGTGTTTGTACGATATGGGTATCAAATTAAAGGTATTAATGATGGTTTTAAAAGGGAGTGGCCCTTAGTTGTATATGTGAAGGCGTTTTCCAGATATCGACCAAAATGTGGACCAGGGTGATCCAGAACTTCATCTGTCGGATACCGCTAATTTATTTATATATGTAATACCACGAACAGTATTCCTTCCAAGATTCCAAGGGCTTTTGATTTCGCCCTGCAAAACTTTTTCATTTTCTTCTACTTAATATGGTAAGTGTCACACCCATTTTACCACGTTTTTTTCTAAAGTTATATTTTGCGTCAATAGACCAATACAATTACCATGTTTCATCCCTTTTTTCGTATTTTGTATATAATTATGGCATTTTTTTCGTTTTTGATAATTTTCGATATCGAGAAAGTGGGCGTGGTCATAGTCGGATTTCGGCCATTTTTTACACCAATACAAAGTGAGTTCAGATAAGTACGTCAACTGAGTTTAGTAAAGATATATCGATTTTTGCTCAAGTTATCGTGTTAAAGGCCGAGCGGAAGGACAGACGGTCGACTGTGTATAAAAACTGGGCGCGGCTTCAACCGATTTCGCCCTTTTTCACAGAAAATAGTTATCGTCCTAGAATCTAAGCCTCTACCAAATTTCACAAGGATTGGTAAATTTTTGTTCGACTTATGGCATTAAAAGTATCCTAGACAAATTAAATGAAAAAGGGCGGAGCCACGCCCATTTTGAAAATTTCTTTTATTTTTGTATTTTGTTGCACCATATCATTACTGGAGTTGAATGGTGGCATAATTTACTTATATACTGTAAAGATATTAACTTTTCTTTTAAATTTTGAATTTAAACAAATTTTTTTTTAAAAAGTGGGCGTGGTCGTTCTCCGATTTTGCTAATTTTTAGTAAGCAGACATATAGTAATAAGGGTAACGTTCCCGCCAAATTTCATCATAATATCTTCAACGACTGCTAAATAACAGCTTGCAAAACTTCTAAATTACCTTCTTTTAGAAGTGGGCGGTGTCACGCCCATTGTCCAAAATTTTACTATTTTTCTATTCTGCATAATAAGTTCAACTAACTTACCAAGTTTCATCGCTTAATCCGTATTTGGTAATGAATTATCGCACTTTTTCGATTTTTCGAAATTTTCGATATCGAAAAAGTGGGCGTGGTTATTGTCCGATATCGTTCATTTTAAATAGTGATCTGAGATGAGTGCCCAGGAACCTACATACCAAATTTCATCAAGATACCTCAAAATTTACTCAAGTTATCGTGTTAACGGACAGACGGACGGACGGACATGTCTCAATCGAATTTTTTTTCGATACTGATGATTTTGATATATGGAAGTCTATATCTATCTCGATTCCTTTATACCTGTACAACCAACCGTTATCCAATCAAAGTTAATATACTCTGTGAGCTCTGCTCAACTGAGTATCAAAATTGCATTAACTTCCCGATAAACTAAAAGCTTGAAACTTGGAATATAGTTCAGAACTCGATGACAATGCAATAATAAAAAAAAAACTCTAAGTGGCGAATGGATCGAAAGATTTCAAAAATTGTATTTATGGTCCGATTTGGCTTTAAATGCGATTTGCGAAAAAACTAAGAAAGGTAGAAAACTGCAGTTTGTTCCATTGGAAAGAGCGTTAAATTTCCTATAAAAATCACTCAAAAAGTCAAGAACGGTATTTTCGTACAATAGGGCCGATTCATATTTCCAGGTCACATATATATATTTGTCGACTAGATATGGTTAAATGAGAATATCTTATCCAAATTTCAATGGATTTTTTATATTCGTGAGTTCTTGAACGCAAAATTATATATGATCGCTTTAAAGTTTTGATTTATTTCGTACTTTTGTTTTATATCTTCTATAAAACGAACATTTAATGACCAAAAAATTTATCGAGGGAAAGTTATATACCAGTATACGTCTCCGCTTATGAAAAGGGGGGTTGGGGCCCTTAGTCCGGATTTTGAGAGCGAATTCGAAATTCCAGGTATGTAGATTTTGTTTACTCTACTAGACCTAAAACTTGATTTCTCGCAAAGATAATATTTTCAATGTCATTTAGTGTAATTCCTTATCATGTAAAACCTTATCATATATGGTCAAATATATGTACTTATATTTTTGAGGTAGCCATAATTGTTGCTTCAAATATTGTAATACCCGTTTAGTTCGCTGGTCATGTTTTCTTTTATGCACGTTGAAATACTTTCGAATGTCGCTTCCATTACCAAGGACTTGCCCATACGTATTTGCAAAGCGTGTTATTTAGTTGACAGTAGTACTGTCTGTATGTATTGTTAATGAAAAGAACAATGGGTATACTTAATTAGTTTTATCTGTTTTGAGACGTGTAAATAAAAAATAAAATTTCAGGAAAATAACAAAAGTACCACTAAATTTAAGTTATAGCTACACAAGACCAATCTTGTTATACTCCGCGTGCTTTGCACACAGAGCATATTAACTTTGGTAACATAACGGTCATAAATGAATCGAGATAAATATAGACTTCCATATATTGAAATGCTGAGGATGATAAAAGGAATTTAGCCATGTCCGTCGATCCGTCCATCCATCTGTCGGTGCACACGATAACTTGAGGAAATATTGAGAACAAAATATTGAAATTTGGTAAATGGGTTCCTTGGCGCTCATCTCCCATCGCTGTTAAAGATGAGGGAAATCAGATGGTAACCAAGCCCACTTCTTACATATATAACATTTTGGAAAATACATAAAACCTGATTATTTAGTAAATAGAATATTAATATTTGATGTGTAGACTGATATTAAAACTCTAGATTATTTTTGAAAATGGGCGTGGCACCGCCCTTTTTTTATATAAAAGATTTTCAAAAGGGTAGTGGACGAATAAAATAAGCTATATCTTTGCAAAAAGAGCTTTATATCAATGGTGTTTCATTTTCCAAGCGAAATTATAACAAGAAAAAGACAAAATTTTAATTTTTGAAAATGGACGTGATCAAACAATTTTCTATATTTCGGGAGCCATAACTCGAAGAAAAATTAAAGAATCGTAATAAGATTGGGTACATATATCTTCCTTATAGGAGGAAATTTTCTAGGAAAAATGGAGGTTTCGGTTAAAAACCACGCCCACTTTTATATAAAAGATATTTAATAGGGTCATAGACTAGAATAATAAGCTATATCTTAGCGAAAAAGCATTATAAAACCAACAAAAAAAAAGTTCCTCGTAACAAGATTCGAAAAAGTTATTTATCTGAAATAAACTGTACAATTCAAACTCACGCTGAGTATATAATATTCGGTTACACCCAAACTTAGACACCCTTACTTGTTTTTTGTTTGTTTTAATTAGCTAAACAAACATATTTTGCTCTATCAAAATAACAAATCAAACTTATTTATTGATATTCTAGCGAAATGAAATTACGCATTTTGCTATACTTTTTCAAAACAAATTTTTTTAGCAATTGTTTGTTTATTTATATGTGGGCGAATCCTAAATAAGGTCCATCACGAACCGAAAATCAAAAGTGGTCAGACTTTATTTCTATCCCTTGGGATTAAAGGTCAAATATGTGTATGATGTGGAAATCAAATAGTTTATTCTTTCCCCTTATCCTGGACTGAGAAACATGATTTTAAAGAAATGATCTAGTGTTGGGAAGTAATGATCAGTTTTAGCACTACTTGGGTAACGATACGTTTAAGAATCGTGTACTTGTTAAATTACTTGGTACTATATAAGAAGTTTTCATATCGCTCATTAAAAGCTGATGTACTTTTGCAATTTCAAAATAATGGCCCCGAAATCATCAAACTCATATTATTCTATCAAAACTGAAGAATTTTCTTTTAATATCCATTTCGAATGCCGGTTCGAAAACGTCTTATTTTAGAATTTGTTTAAAGAGCACCATACTAAAGAATTTTTTCCTTAAAGGGCTATCTCAGAGGTTGTTTCCACAATGCTCTTTCTAGAAATAAATTCAATCCATTTCGACATGCGATAATGCGTTTATGAAAAAAATTCTAAGACGGGCCATTTTCATCAACCAAATTTTGAGATATGTTCGACGTTATTGAAAGAAGCCATTAGATAGATTCGGTTGTCTGAAACTGAATACCTGGTAAAACTTTTTGGGCAAATCTTGTGACCTCCAAGTACTTTTTTGTATTTTGACCTAAGTACTCCTTAAATACCCAGTACTTTATACAACTTTTATTCTATTTATTTACTTGATCCTTTTTAAATATAAAGTAGATTTAAGGTAAGGAGTGCATTTGAGTACTCAGAATCGATCTTTTAATAAATAATATATAATAAAAACCCAACGGCTCAAATGAGTACTGACGATATTTCTTATAAGCAAGTACATACTTAAAGCGAGTTATCAACATCATAAGACATCGCTCAAGAAAAGTTTCGTAAAACTAATATAAACTGAATTAAAAATGCACCTTAAACTTAAGCAGAGGATACGCTAAGCAAGTGTAAGAGATTGTGCTCAAACCGAATTGCAAATTCCATTCATAAAAATCTCATAAATACAGTCACTTTTATACCTGATATTTAATCGATTGTGTTCTTAGGGAGTGGTTGCTCAAGGAATAATGAGAAACGCATATGTATTTATGTATCTTGGCGAAACCATGTGGACGTTTGCTAAAGAAACTTTCTTTTGAGTTTTCTTGAGAGCGGGATACTACTTGACAACCGACAGTTTTCTTCAGCGTTTGGAATTTTTCATTTCTTACGGTGTGGTTACCGCACTATAAGGCTGGATGGATCAGCGGTTTTACATGGATATGGATACGTCCGCTTTGACAGGGCTTTAAAAGTCGTGGAAAACTTGCCACCTACCTTTTGGAAATCAACGTATTTGGTCAATGGTGCCATACCATAACGCCCTAGCCATAACTATACCATAGCCACCCAATTGGTTTTTGGTTTTTCGCCGTATCCATAACCTAAAAATATTTCAGTTGGTGAATTTATTAACTTTTTGTATATTTTATTTAGTAAGTTAGTTTTGGATACGTTTTGACTAAGACGCTTATTATTTGTGGTATATGTTTGTAATTTTTTGCGTTTTCATCATTTTTACGAAAATTTTAAGATTTGTATGTTAAGGCACCAATAACTGATATGGATAAGTAAAAAAATGGTTATGACTATGGCGTTAAGACTATGGCAACTTTGTCAGGCCCTTTGTGTGCATAAATAGTTGCTACGCCTGCAAAAACAACTAGAGTAGAAGTCTTTTACCACCGAGTTGTAAAAAAAAAACATTCGTTAGATAGCCTAAAATCTAAGGAATACTAAAATGCGAGTGGAACAAGGAGGTGTTCAACAAAGTCGATAAGAAAATATAAACTGCTGCACTGTGAATGAGAAGTATGCCAATACAAAGAAGTTTTTAACACGCTTTTATTATCTTGACCTGTATGTAACGGAATCTTTGAGCTTAATTTTCGCCGGTTTCTAGAAGTCTGATTAATTTGAAACTTTGCATACGTATCAAGGACCGATGACAATGCATTAATGTGGTGGTGTGGTGACATAAGGTCAACGTCCATAAGGTCAATTGGCCTTATTACCACTTTGAATGGCCATAAGTTTGATTGAAACTTTTCACACGTATCAAGGCTCGATGACAATGCATTAATGTGATGGTGCGGTGACATAAGGTCAACGGCCATAAGGTCAATTGGCGTTATTACCACCTTGAATGGCCATATGTTTCATTTAAACTTTGCACACGTATCAAGGCTCGATGACAATGCATGAATGTGATGGTGCTGTGACATAAGGTCAAGGGCCATAAGGTCAATTGGCCTCATTACCCCTTTGAATGGCCATAGGTTTGATTGAAACTTTGCACGCGTATCAAGGCTCGATGACAATGCATTAATGTTATGGTGTGGTGACATAAGGTCAACGTCCATAAGGTCAATTGGCCTTATTACCACTTTGAATGGCCATAAGTTTGATTGAAACTTTTCACACGTATCAAGGCTCGATGATAATGCATTAATGTGATGGTGCGGTGACATAAGGTCAACGGCCATAAGGTCAATTGGCGTTATTACCACCTTGAATGGCCATATGTTTCATTGAAACTTTGCACATGTATCAAGGCTCGATGACAATGCATGAATGTGATGGTGCTGTGACATAAGGTCAAGGGCCATAAGGTCAATTGGCCTCATTACCCCTTTGAATGGCCATAGGTTTGATTGAAACTTTGCACGCGTATCAAGGCTCGATGACAATGCAATAATGTGATGGTGGGGTGACATAAGGTTAACGGACATAAGGTCAGTTGAACTTATGACCACCTCACATGACCATAGATTTGAAACCTTGCACATAATGCGAAAAACGCATTCCTTTATTAATGATAGAAGTGGATGCATGGCACATCTACGAAAGAGCATACTGGAGCCCTTTTTAACACGCTTTTATTAGCTTGGTCTGTATCTATCTATGTATCTATGTATCCATGTATGTATGTAACGGAATCTGGAGTGGAGCCGAGAGCACCGGTAATGCAGAGCTCCGAACTCCGTTGCACCTTTTGAAGCATTTTAAGATAGGTACTTTTAGCTAGTGCAGGCCACCAGACCAAGGCACCATAAAGAAGAATCGGGCGCACAATGGCTGTGTAAATCCAGTAGGTCACCTTAGGGGAGAATCCCCAGGAGGTGCCAATTGCCCTCTTGCAGGTGAACAACTCTGCTGCTGCCTTCCGGGATCGCTCCACTATATGGTCACACCATAATAGCTTCCTATCCAGAATGACTCCCAAATACTTGACTTGGCCGCTAAATGCTAAGAACGTACCCCCAATTCTTGGCGGTGTAAGATTTGGTGCTTTGTACCTCCTCGTGAAGAGGACAAGCTCGGTTTTATCCGGGTTGACTTCCAAACTTGTAGCGGGTTGTACTCCTGGAGCAGCTCCAGGATGTCAGCTGGGTCTGTTGGCGTCACTGGAACCCAGGCTCTAGCCCTTGGTCGTGAGGGGATATCACGCGCCTCCACTACCTTGAGGCGCGCGCCCGGATATACCACCCCTATCAGCGTGACGGCGGCCCTATAGAGGTTTACCGACCTGAGGTCGTCAACGGCCACCGTAGCGAGCGCGGCCTCGATCCACTTCCACTGTTGTTTCGGGATCCTGCCATCTTCGCTGCTCTCGTCTATAATGCCAATGATCTGCCGACCCTTGGCAATTTCGGCGAAAGACCGCATCCAGCCTCCCTGCGTCTTGGCCCTTTTCGGTGCCATGGGCCGCTGGCGTTTCGAGGTTTTATCACTCTCGACTAAAACTTTTAAAATTACTTGAACTAAAAAATTAAAAATAAAAAAATAGTTTTAAAAAACTAAAAAAACACGCTTTTATAGCTAACCGAACTAAAAAATATAAAATAATTTTCAATTAAAAAGAGTTTATATAACAGTAGTAGAAGGTCAAACAATCATTTATAGTTAATCACCTCAAAATAAAATTATAATAAAATTTAATTTATTAACAGATTAATTTAATTCACAGTAAAAAGCGTGGGGTGCTTGATATTGAATGTTACAATCATTCTATTGGCAACTATCTGAGAGGAAATATATGAAATGTAGTCAAATGCACCCCACGCTTTTTACTGTGAATTAAATTATTCTGTCAGTAACTTAAATTTTATTATAATTTTATTTTGAGGTGATTAACTATAAATGATTGTTTGACCTTCTACTACTGTTATATAAACTCTTTTTAATTGAAAATTATTTTAAGTTTTTTTAGTTCGGTTAGCTATAAAAGCGTGTTTTTTTAGTTTTTTTAAACTATTATTTATTGTGAAACTAGTGTTAACAAAAACTCTTAAACATCTTTAATGTACTAAGTTCGTTGTTATTTTTACAGCTCGAAAGACTACAGTCAAAGAGGATAAATACAATAAGAGCCGTCACTCGTTATTTTGTGGCGATTATCTCGCTGGAAATTGAAAAAATTGATGCCGAATGTTTTCTGAGAGGGACATTTTTAATTGTCTCGCATTTATCCATGCCGTGTAAGCCCCTTGTGCAACTATGATTTTTGGAAAGAGAATTAAATAAATTAATTAAATGCAGTCGAAAAATAAATACAAATACCCCACGAAAATGTACAGAAGACATTTATAAACATCTCGCCCAAAAAAAAGTAGCGACTACCTCTCAGTATACATCGAGTAAATGCCAAAAAAATAACGAGTGACGGCTCTTATTGTATTTATCCTCTTTGCTACAGTTGAAAAACTTAAACTGATGTACAAACATCAACCAATACCGCAATAAGAAGAACTAAGAAACAAAAGAAATGCATAAGTATATTCAATTTAATTGAAGGTGGCTACAATTCGGCGTGGATGCTACTTCCAAGAAGTAAATAAAAACGAATATCAAACATGACGAACGTAAAACTGTGCAGCATATGTGATCTGTGCTGTTGCCTTTTGCTTTTTTTTCCTAATGCAACTTCAGAGGCTGGGCCGGCGGAAGGCGTGGGTATGGTGGGTTATATGGGGTAGGTGATTTGTGGATACAATTGTATCAATTTGGAGTGGATACAAAGATACAAAAAAATCAAATGGATACATTTTTAATAGGTTCATCGATTGATAAAACGAAGTAGAGATATATTTTTGTATGTAGCTTTGATTGTGTTCATAGCGTTAGAGTATTGTGTTGCTTTTCTATTAAATACATATTTGTATTTCCTGGTCCTGGACAGTTTCTGACTGTTTCTTGGAGTACGGGAATAGACTGAACATATCATATGTTTTCCCATTCATTTGTTTTGTTTTATTGTCAGATCAAAAAAAAAGTGTTTGGGAAAATTTCAGGGTTACAACAAAGGTTTCAAGAAGAAGAGACCAGACAACTTTTCACACATTGTAATGCTCAGAATTTAAATCTTGTAGTACAAGATACAATCGAACAAGTTCTCACTGCGAGAAAATTCATCGGGGTAGTGAAGGGGTTGATCAATTTTGTGAGAGATACGCCGAAACGTCTCACGAAAATCAAAGAACTGCAGGCAGAAGAGGAAGACAATGGAAAAATGATTCCTGCTATTGCAGCGTAATGCCCAACGAGTTAAAATCACACCCTTTAATCAAGGAGATAATTAAGAAAGTCGTAAAACCTTGTTTTGTGGGAATATTATTTTCTGTCAGATTTACATTGTGAATCAAGTCTCTAAAAAGCGCATTGGCTAATTACGAACCTCTGATTGCATTCTTTGAAGGGCTGGTGGAAGATCGGGAAGTCGATAGCACAATCGTCGCCAAAGCTGCAGGTTTTTTGGGCGTATGGAGTCTTTCTCATTGTTGTTCCTTATAAATGCTTTAATAGAGATATTTGACCGAATTGAAGTACTAAACAAAGAATTTCAAAAGGTAGAAATTTATGTCGTAGATTCGTCTCGTAAAATTGAAGCTGTAACACACACGTTGGAAATTTCCCGCGATTCCAGATTTGAATCAATTTGGCTAAAATATAGAGTTGCCAAAGAAATTTGCAATCAGGGAACCGAATTTGCCACGTCAACGGAAAATTTCAAAGCGAATTGACAGCAAAAATGATAACGACCATGTATTCAACACTCCAAAAGAATATTATCGTAAAATTTACTGTGAACCAAGTACTTTGCTCTTTGAAAAGTAGATTCGACACAGATTCAGCCAAATTTTTTCGAACATTGGTACAATTTGCAGTTGGTGAAACAGTTGACTTGGAAAAAATCACCTGTTTTATAAAAGTGATTTTGACGAGTTCAGTAGTGGAATTCATTAACTTTTCTAACCACATTTGCATTCGCTTAATTTGCGAATCGATAACCATAACGATTTCGTTATTCAGTAACTATGTTTATCGATATTTATTTATCGACGATCAGCTGTGTTGTTAAATAAACAGCAAGTAAATTGGCTGCGTGGAAAATCACAAAATTAACATTTCCGGCATTTTTAGTTAAAAAAGAAAATCGGAACTTTAATTAAATACTTTTAAACACAAAAACTGCTTTATTTATAAATCAAATTGCATTTGAGTACTTGGCGTACGTTTGAGTGATATTACTTCTTTGAGTGATATTACTTGTTGACGCCAATCTATTTTAATGTGAGAAATTGGATATGTTGGGAAATATGCAACTAGTACCGCATTTACTTACCTTTTTGTTAAAATAGGTAAAAATTTGCACAAATTGACTTTTAAAAGCAGTTTGTATACGGAATTTATTTATCTTTGGCATTCCTTTTGTGCTTTTCGCATTTTTTCTACTATTAAAACGAAATTTAAATGTCAACTATGTCGAGTCGTTAAAACGATTAGTGAATAGGGACTATCGATAAGGTAAGCGACAAAATCGTTAATTAAAATCTCGACAAATCGCATCGTTATAAGTTAGTGAATTCCACTACAGGTTAGTCAGTGTGAGAGATGTGGCATTGAATTTAATGAAACGTACAAAAGTATTTCCAAGAGCATTGAAAGATATTGTACAATTTATGAAAGAAAATAATTGATGTAGAGGACTTGTTCCTGAATATTTAAGTTTTATACAATTGTTGATTACTATTCCGGGGTAAACTTGCTCTAACGAGAGAAGTTTATCTGTTTTACGTAGAGTAAAAAATTATTTGAGATCGACTATGGCGTAAGATCGACTGAATCATGTCGCGATTCTACATTCGTACTCAAAGGAAACTGATGATCTTGATCTTGATATCCTCATGAATAAATTTAAAATAAATAAATGTAAGGCACGATAACCTCCGAAGAGATCTAAGGCCGAGCTTCTCTTCCAATTTGCGTCGTGCTCCTCTTGATTTTCCCTACAAATCGGCCGGACGGGACGTACATGTTTTATGCCGACTCCGAACGGCATCTGCAAGGCAGATGAGTTTTCACTGAGAGCTTTTCATGGCAGAAATACACCCGGAGCGCTTGCCAAACACTGTCGAGGGGCGACCCCGCTTAGAAAAATTTCTTCTAATTGAAAAACCTTATTTCTAAAATTTTGATGTTGCTTTGCCCGGGTGTGAACCCAGGGCATACGGTGTAGTAGGCGGAGCACGCTACCATCACACCAAGGTGGCCGCCGAATAAATTTATTTCCAAAAATTCGAAGCGAGCTGCCATATTCGCGCTTCAACAATGAGAATTTAATATAAATTGTAGTTTTACGAAAATTGTTTTTTGTAACTTAAAGTGATTAATAAAGTTGGTTGAAAACAGTACAATGTTATAATTTTATAAGAATTACAGCAAAAGTCAAAATAAGGGGAAGTTTTTCCGGTTCGAAAAATTACCCACCCGAATTTTTAATGTTTCGCCGGCCCTGTTCAGAGGCGGCCTAAAATCAAAAGAAACACATAAATGCATACAAGTTTATTATGGCGTAAACTAATTAAGTTGATGACTACTAACTTACCTATATGCACATAAGTATCTACATAAGGATTGTTCCAAAAAGAAAGTGCACTTCATATTTTACTTGTAATTCGATTGTTTGAAATGTTTGATCAAAGCTAGTATTCTAAAACTACTTGACCATTGAAATGTGCAGAAACTAAATTCTAATAAAATAATCACAGTGTACCTACCGTCTAACAGCGCCAAACCCATAATGATCCGACACAACTAATTCGGGATATAAAAATAAATAAATGTAAGGCGCGATAACCTCCGAAGAGATCTAAGGCCGAGCTTCTCTTCCAATTTGCGTCGTGCTCCTCTTGATTTTCCCTACAAATTGGCCGGACGGGACCTACATATTTTATGCCGACTCCGAACGGACTCTGCAAGGCAGATGAGTTTTCACTGAGAGCTTTTCATGGCAGAAATATACCCGGAGCGCTTGCCAAACACTGCCGAGGGGCGACCCCGTTTAGAAAAATTTTCTTCTAATTTAAAAACCTTATTTCTAAAATTTTGATGTTGCTTTGGCCGGGGTGCGAACCCAGGACATACGGTGTGGTAGGCGGAGCACGCTACCATCACACCACGGTGGCCGCTGAAAGAAATTGAATAGTAAAAGATAAAATACTACTAAAAACATTTTTTTTTAAAGGCAACCCTACGATTGATATGGAAGAGAGAGCGAAGAAAGCTTCTGTGCACTGTATGCACGCAAGAGGATGCTAGGATGCTCGTGGGGCCTATCGCCCAAATTTTCACATTGGGTATTTACGGCAACTGTTCAAGTCCGTCCTTTACGATGGTGTCCCAGTTTGGTTGAATGCCGCATAAAACGCACGTTTACCAAAAAAACTTGAGGGGCTATGCAGATTATCAATGATTGACACAACGGGAGCTCTTAAAACTACATCGACAACATCATTGCATGCCATTCAGCACATACTACCTGCAGACATAATGGCCAAAATCAGGGCAGCTTGAGTGCAGGTCACATGGCCAAAGCAGTATATCGTCATTAAATGTAGGGCGAACGGGCTGCATGGTGCATGAGCTGCGAAAAATATCTTGGCTCCAATATGGAGCCGGAGAGCTGTGCAAAGGTGCGAAAAGCGCAGGAAATACTATACACGCATAAACCGATGGTTTCAAATTCACGGAAAGGGTTCGGGTCTTGCTGTTTGCTGTCTTTCAGGTGGAAGTTCTATCCGTGAAGAAAGCAGCAGAAATTCAGGAGGAAGCGTGCTTAAGCTGCAGTCAAGGCAAAACATATATTGGCAGTCAGGCGGCGATCAAGGTAATAATAACAAATAGTATTTCGTCTATATTGGGTTCTCGGCCATAAACGGATAGAAGGTAACGAAAACGTCGATGAGTGGGCAAAAGAGGGTGCAACACTAGATGAATCGACGATATACGTCGCGATCCGTTTGGGAGAAATTAAAAGTTGACAGGAGTTGCATATGGTCCATCAAGCAGGAAAGGCGTGGACAGAAGTGCGAGGCTGCACAATTTCTAATAATATCAGATAGTTTCTGATATCTCTAAAGAGATATTACTTAAGGCTGATGATGGACATACTGCCTTCTGGCGTCACATGCTTATAAGCTCACCTCGTCAGTAACAGCAAATGTAAGAAGTGCGAGCTGTAGGAAGAAACGGTTGGCACATTCTGTGTTCGTGTACATCGCTCGCGGGGTCAAGCTATTAGGGCGACAGAGCTGCCAGATCTCGAAGCTAGGTCCTAGAAAATTTCTAGTATTTGCCAAGAGGACGGAGTTATTCATAACATAATTGCTGTTACCTGATTGAGGTGTTTCCGGTTGGTTGTCAAACAAATTTTGGTAACACTATGAACACATTCAGTCTATGTGAGATCGTTAACTTTAAACTGGCCGGTCAGTTCAACATAACCTACGATTGGGTGGAATATCATCCTATCTCGGCTTCCTGTTCGAAAACGCCTTATCTCAGATTATTTTTATACAACGGCCTATCCCAGGAATTGTTTCAAAAAAACCTGTAATTCAGAATTTGGTAAAAGAGCCCCTTATTTGAAAACTTTCGAAAACTGAATGTTGGATAGTACAGTAGATATAAATTGATACTTTTTGGAAATATCAGCATTCGAAATTATCGAATTGGCAATAACTTCATTGCGGCTTCTTGAATAAAAAAAAAAAAAAATAAAATAAAAAAAAAAAATAAATTGAATATTCATTATAAAAATCACAATTTTTGTTTTTGAGATATCCTAATGTACATACACATATATGTATTTAGCATAATATGCAGATATTTACACACACATACAAACATACAGTTTGTTTTATAAAACCCAAGTCAAATGTTGTTTCTGATTTGCTTGTTGTTCCGCACTCCTCCACGCAGTTGCTGCAAAAGCTGTTATTCGTCTGTGTTCAGCTGCCGCTCGTAAAATTTTATGTGTTTTTCCGACGTTGCAAATGAAAATAAAATGGAAGTTATCGGACACAGTTCCTCACATTGAATCAAACACAATCAAGGGGGAGTAAATGTTATACCGACAGATATGATGGGATATAGCATTGTAGCATGTTCATTACAGAGTATCGAGAAAACAAGTTTGCGTCATAGACAACAGTTAGACCCGGTTTTTCTGTACAAGTTCAACTCAGTTTGTCAATTAAACTACGCTTATACTTATTCTGCAATTTTTCAGTCTACTTTAACTGAAGTTTAAGCTGAGCTTAAGCGGCCCATCTGGCAGCGTTGAACTCTACTTAACCCATCAATTATTTGCGTTCTTTCGAAATGGCGTCGAATATACCCAACAAATATTTGGGTTTGAGTACCATTAGAGCTCATGTTGATAACTAGGCATACTTCTAAAATCTCAAGAGTTGTTTCGAAACAGTGGCTCAACTCGAGAATCATAGCAATCGCAGCAAAAGAGGGAATAATATAAAGCGAAAAATGCTATTACTAAAGTTGAAAAATTGCAGTTCCCAACTTGTGGTTCGTTGCAAGGTTCCAATACTACAGTATTTTCAGGAAAATAAAATAAAATGTATATAATTTATTTTCGATAAATTACGTTTCATTACTGCTATCAATCAGGTGTTTAAAAAAATAAATAAATGAAAGGCGCGATAACCTCCGAAGAGATCTAAGGCCGAGCTTCTCTTCCAATTTGCGTCGTGCTCCTCTTGATTTTCCCTACAAATCGGCCGGACGGGACCTACATGTTTTATGCCGACTCCGAACGGCATCTGCAAGGCAGATGAGTTTTCACTGAGAGCTTTTCATGGCAGAAATACACCCGGAGCGCTTGCCAAACACTGTCGAGGGGCGACCCCGCTTAGAAAAAATGTCTTCTAATTGAAAAACCTTATTTCTAAAATTTTGATGTTGCTTTGCCCGGGAGTTGAACCCAGGGCATACGGTGTGATAGGCGGAGCACGCTACCATCACACCACGGTGGCCGCCCAAATATTTCTCACAATAAATAGCTGTTGGCTTTGGTGATAACACTGTGGGGATTTTTTCAACCCCACCTCAACTTGATATGCAAGGATATCAATTGGAGAAACGTGTATTCATTTGAGAACTGTACATTTCTCAAAATCTGTCAAAGGTTGGATAATAATTTGGTAAATGGTAATGACGTTGGAGATTAACTCGAGAACTATAAATTTTACAAAAATTCTCAAAGGCTGAATAGTGATTGGAGAATGAAGTTGTATATCAACTTGAGAGCTATATGGTTTAAGAATAACTAGATAATGATGATGGATATCACCTCCGGAACTAGATATATATTTTGCTGGATAAATATATTTTAAATGTTGGTTGGGTGAGCAAAATCCAGCTGTTGTCGTATCTATATATTATCTAAATATTAAAAAACCAATGTTGACGTACAAAAAGCCTAGCCCAAAGGAGGCCTTAAACTGTGACTGAAAAATTGCTTCGTAGTTTAACTGGAGTTGAAATTTGACTAGAGTTTAAGCAAACTTAGTTTAAGCTTAGCTTAACCAACTACTGAATAACCGGGCCTAAATGACGCAAAAACTTTCCTTTAAATATTTATTCGCCTTCTTTTACTGGAGAATTTCAGATCAAAATAAACCTAAACATAAAGACAAACATTTTTTACAGAAAACGCAAACCAAATTCTAATTATTAAAACATCACTACATGCAGATGTATATTTTCTAGATTGGTTAAGGTTGAATGTTACCAGAAGTTTGCCCAATGACCATACTGAATGCCTTTTTCAGTAACCAGGACCTATGTTACAAAAAAACCTTTGTCCTCTTAACAAATACTAGAAGCTTTCCAGGACCTATGCTACTTGCTGCTTCTAGATTTGAAAGCTGTACCACCCCTTAAAGTTGGATTCTCTGTCTGGCGAGCGCAGGACACGTACATAACACGTGCTCGATCGTTTCCCCCCTCAACACGCACTTCCTACATCTGCTAGCACTGACAAAGCCTAATTTAAATCGTGTGACGCCAGAAGGCAGTGTCCAATCAAAATACGCATCATGAGCCTACAGTCCCCTCTTTACAATGATAAGAGTGACTTTGTTAGTCCAGGGTTGTAAGACCTGTACATGGCCTGTAGCCCCGTGCTGGGTGCCACACGGTTCCCGCTTGGTCTATCATGTGGAAATCTCGCCTTTTTTAATCTCGCCCAATCTGATTGCGACGTCTACGGTACAAACGTCTACGGTACAAGCGCCTACAAGGAAGCTCGTCCGCTTTTCCATTTCCATCTATTCCCATATACAAGAGACCCAATATAGATCTATATTTCTTCCTATCCTTGTTCTTTCCAGGGATTTCTTACCATCTTTTTCTTTACACACTTTTAGATGTTGTGCTGTGTGAGATTATTGCCCGAATTCCTAGTAGGCTGTCAATATAAAAATTTATGCAACTGCAGTTTAAGCTTTTTTCCTGAACTGTTTGAACTGCTTCAGCTTCTACTACCGCCTGAAAAACACTAACGTGATCTGGCAGCTTGTAGTATCTGTTTATTTCCGGATCAGCACAGTAAACCGCAGACTCATTTCTTCTATTACTTCATAACCGTCGGTGTACACATGCTTCGCTTCGTCTGCCATTTGAGCGTCCTTACGTCAACCTTCCACCTCTATTGTGGCTTGAAAAGACCCATCGAAGCTCCGGTAGGGGGCTAGGTTGTGTGTTCGTCCAATAATTGATGACTCTATTCTACTATGGCCGTATGGCCTGCGCTCAAGGTGTCCGAATTATTCATTCTTGTTGCAGCTGTTAACTCCATGTTCTGCTCCATCAGATGTACAGGTGGAATGTGCAGAATGGCATACAGTGCAGCCTTCGGGGTTGTTTTCAGGGCTCCAGATAGACCCCACGTAAACCCCAGCATTCTTTTACATTCATAAAGTGACATCGAAAGCTCAGCCATCAAAGAGCTCATTGTTGAGTTCCGATCTATCGAATATTTATTTATTTATTTATTTATTTATTTATTAAACATTTCTTAATGCATATTTTATTTTTATATAGCTAATTGTTGGAAGGAACTTTCCTCTTATGACAACTGCATCATCATATGTGTAAAACGTAAGTTTGACGGGTCCCTCATTGAACCGCCGGAGCATTTTGCTGATGACTAACGTCTACTGCAGAGGTCATAATACCCTACTCTGCGACGTGCACCTGTCCATCGATGTTGTAGCCCCATATAGCCCCCACTGCGAAGTAACCGTTCTACAAATAAGCATGCAGCCGAACCACCAGTCTCACGAAGGGTTTGAGCAGAAATAATGTTTTTCTATTTGCCTGTGCATTTTTATATTCCCTTAATCTGATTTCTTAGAGTTCTTGTGACTTGTGCTTTCACTTATGTGAGCCGTTTATTTTGAAAGTGGCATAAGTCATTTCATGTCGTTTATGTTCAGTGGTAATTTGTTTGTATCTCTCCTCGCCTCCAGTTTTTTAGAGTCCAATATCCAAAAGATGCACTTCTTATTATTATTTTATAATTGTAGAACCATCTATATATGCATTCGTTCAAAAATAACAATGGATTTAAGACCATGAGTTGGAAATGACTTATGCCACTTTCAAAATAAACGGCTCATGGTAAAGTGTTTCAATATCACAAGATGCACACAAAATAACAACCAACCCTCGAATGATGAAAATTACAAATGTTCGTATTCCAAATACTCGAATACTGAAGTAATAAATGTAACGACTGACTGACTTTGCAAACATTTCTTTTTAGCATTCGTTCTCCGATTATGAAAAGGAGTTCCTCGGTTACCACTCGTTGCCAGACAAATTTGTTCACTTTCCTTTGTTGTAAGGGAATTGATTTTGTTATTTTTGCATATTCTGTTGTTGACGTTTATTGTTTAGATTTGAGCGTGATGTCGAGTATTGTTGACTGCTGCTTTATTCAGAAAAATTGGTGTATCAAGCGAGGTGTGGAGTGGTGTGCACTATGGGCCAGACGATTCGAAGTTCAAAATTCATTTGCAAATATTTCGTTTCAAGATATACAATACATTAGATGTTTTAAAAAGAAATTTCAATTAGAAAAAAGTTTTTCTATGCGGGGTCGCCCCTCGGCAGTGTGTGGCAAGCGCTCCGAGTGTATTTCAGCCATGAGAAGTTTCTCAGTGAAAACTCATCTGCCTTGCAGATGCCGTTCGAAGTCAGCGTAAAACATGTAGGTCCCACTACGCCACGTTGTAGGAAACGATTAAAGGGAGCTCGAAGCCAAATGGAAGAGAAGTACGGCCTTAAATCTCTTCGGAGGTTAGCGCGCCTTGTATATATTTTGTTTTTTAATCCAAAAAATGTTCAAATTCTTTATTACTTACTTAATTGGTGCTTACCCGTTTAAACGGTTATGGCCGTTCAACAAGGCGCGCCAGTCGCTCGTTCTCTCTGCCAACCGGCGCCAATTGGTCACAACAAAGGAGTTTAAATCGTTTTCCACCTGGTCCTTTCAGCGGAGTGGGGGCCGCCCTCTTCCTCTGCTTCCATAGGCGGGTTCCGATAGAAACACTCTCTTGGCCGGAGCATCATCCTTCATTCGCATAACATGGCCAAGCCAGCGCATCCACTGCGTTTTAAATCGCTGGACTATGTTGATATTTGCGTAGAGCTCGTACAGCTCATCGTTGAATCTTCTTCTTTCACACAGCCGCTTCATTTAATGTTGTGACGGTCCATGCTTCTGCACCATATAGCAGGACGGATACGATAAGTGACTTGTAGAGTATTATTTTCGTTTGCCGAGAGAGGACTTTACTTTTCAATTGCCTACCTAGTCCAAAGTAGCATTAATTGGCAAGAGTGATTCTTCGCTGGATTTCAGAGCTGATGTTGTTGTTAGTGTTGATGCTGGTTCCCAAATAAACGAAGTCGTTTACTATTTCGAAATTATGGCTGCCAACAGTAGCGTGGTTGCCAAGGCGCATATGCGCTGACTCTTTGCTCTATGACAGCAGCTACTTAGGTTTATCCTCCCCAACTTCTGCTTGGCCATAAATGTATATGAAAAATTAATGAAGATCATGTACAGCGCTTTCAGGCCTCTTAACTATTAAATTTGATTATCTGAATAGCAATGTTAGGTTGAGCTGGCCGGTCAATTAAGACCTCACATAGAATGAATGTGACCATAGTGTTATCACACCGTGATCATTAAGTTTTGTCTGTTTAGAGATATGAGCAACTTTGTGAGTCTATCGTTGTACGATTTGCGCATGTTCTTAAAAATTTTGCAGGCCCGTTCTTCTGTCCACGCCTTTCCTTCTTGATTGATCATGTGCAACTTCTGCCTCCCTTAGATTTCTCTTGAAAAGGACTTGAACGCCTACTGTCGATTTATCGAGTGCTGAACCCTCCTCAGCCAACTCCGCGGCCTTTTCTTAACTTCCTCACCGTTACGACAACCTTCTATTGTGGCCCCAAGATCTCTTCTGAAGCTCAGGGGACCAAGTAGTCCTCTCACCCTGTTGTAGTTGCTTACGCAACAAATTTTTGGCCGTTAAGTCTGCAGGTGGGATGTGATGAATGGCATGCTATGCTACTGTTGGGGTAGTCTTGAGGACTCTCGTTATGCCAATCATTGATAGCCTGCATACCCCCTCAGGATTTTTTGTAAACGTACTTTTTTGCGTGGGTGTTCACCAAACTAGGGCCCATAGGAAAGTATGGGCTTGACAATCGCCGCAAATGGCCAGTGTGAGGGTTTGGGCGATAGGCTCCACAAGCAACACAGCATCCACTTGCATGCATAGAATGCCACGGAGACTTTCTTCGCCCTCTCTTCAATATGAATGAAATGTCCACAACAACTTACGATGTAGTATAATTTCTAGATATTTTGTGATATACTATTCCTATAGGGTCACCCCACCAAGCTTGGACTTAGTAAAATTAGGGATCTTATATTTCCTAGACTTTAATACTAGATCAGTTTTTTCCGCGTTAGCGGTTCGCATTACTCCAGATGCGCAAGCAATTACTTCCCAAATCGCCTAATCCCTCAGAGAACTGATTGTTGGAAGACATCGGCCGCTTATAATGGCTAAAGCATCATCTGCATACGCCGTAAGTTTTACGAACCGCCAAAGCAATTGGTTGATGACCAGCATCCACAGCATTGGTGATAGTACCCCACTTGGCGTCGTTCCACTGTTTACATATTTTGTGGCCCTGCATAGACCCTGCTGCGACGTGATCATTCTGCAGCTTAACAAGGAATCGATCCAAATTGTTAAGGCCGGAGGGACTTCAATCGAGTTGAGACTGTCTATGATTGCTTGTCCGGTGAGATTTTTGAAAGCCCCGACAATGGCCAGAAAAACACTTAGGGCATATTTCTGGTGTTCCGGAGCTTTCTCTATGTTCATAACCACCCTATGCAATTGACCTTAATGTAACCACGTTGTGCTTATCTTGCTACGATATAAACTGTAGCTTTCATGAAATTGACAATATCAAAACATACCAAAAGGTCACTGAACCTTAAAATTTATTTACTACATTCTTTGGGCCTTCATCGTCTTTACTGGTCTTTTGGTTTTAAATGTGTTTTCCTCTTTTCACACCTTCATTTTGTCTTCACCTCACTAAGGTGATAAATGTATTGTCTATGTTCTTCTATACGTAATTATGTATGATGCATTGATGTGTGCATGACCTCCAGTACATTAAGAAATAGTTCCCTACTTATGTACTTACATTCATATTCACATACTTAAATGAATGTATAAATATAACATAATAAACAATTTCATAGCAACGGTAAAATTAAAGCAACCATATTAATTACAAATTCCAGCTGAAGAAAAGTATAAATTTAATTAATCCTTTTTTAATGAATTTGTTTATTTGATGCCTGTCTAAAAGTGCATAGAAAGTAGACGTAGGCAGAAAAGTATGTTCTTATGAATAACAAGTAAGGAAGGCTAAGTTCGGGTGTAACCGAACATTACATACTCAGTTGAGAGCTGTGGAGACAAACTAAGGGAAAATCACCATGTTGTAGAAAGAACCTAGGGTAACCCTGGAATTTGTTTGTATGACATGTGTATCAAATGAATTTAAAGAGTATTTTATGAGGGAGTGGGCCATAGTTCTATAGGTGGACGCCATTTAGGGATATCGCCATAAAGGTGGACCAGGCCTGACTCTAGAATTTGTTTGTACGATATGGGTATGAAATGCAATGTGTTAACGATAATTTTAAAAGGGAGTGGGCCTCAGTTCTATAGGTGGACGCCTTTTCGAGATATCGCAATAAGGGTGGACCAGGGGTGACTCTAGAATTTTTTTGTGAAATATGGGTATCAAACGAAAGGTGTTAATGAGTATTTTAAAAGGGAGTGGGCCTTAGTTCTATTGGTGGACGCCTTTTCGAGATAACGCCATAAAGGTGGACCAGGGGTGACTTTATAATGTGTTTGTACGATATGGGTATCAAATTAAAGGTATTAATGAGAGTTTTAAAAGGGAGTGGCGCTTAGTTGTATATGTGAAGGCGTTTTCGAGATATCGACCAAAATGTGGACTAGGGTGATCCAGAACAGCATCTGTCGGGTACCGCTAATTTATTTATACATATATGTAATACCACGAACAGTATTCCTTCCAAGATTCCAAGGGCTTTTGATTTGGCCCTGCAAAACTTTTTCATTTTCTTCTACTTAAAATGGTAGGTGTCACACCCATTTTACCAAGTTTTTTTCTAAAGTTATATTTTGCGTCAATAGACCAATACAATTACCATGTTTCATCCCTTTTTTCGTATTTGGTATATAATTATGGCATTTTTTTCATTTTTCGTAATTTTCGATATCCAAAAAGTGGGCGTGGTCATAGTCGGATTTCGGTCATTTTTTACACCAATACAAAGTGAGTTCAGATAAGTACGTGAACTAAGTTTAGTAAAGATATATCGATTTTTGCTCAAGTTATCCTGTTAACGGCCTAGCGGAAGGACAGACGGTCGACTGTGTATAAAAACTGGGCGTGGCTACAACCGATTTCGCCCTTTTTCACAGAAAACGGTTATCGCCTAGAATCTAAGCCTCTACCAAATTTCACAAGGGTTGGTAAATTTTTGTTCTACTTATGGCATTAAAAGTATCCTAGACAAATTAAATGAAAAAGGGCGGAGCCACGCCCATTTTGAAATTTTCTTTTATTTTTGTATTTTGTTGCACCATATCATTACTGGAGTTGAATGTCGACATAATTTACTTATATACTGTAAAGATATTAAATTTTTTGTTAAAATTTGACTTAAAATTTTTTTTCTTTAAAGTGGGTGTGTTCGACGTTCAATTTCGCTAATTTTTATTTAGAACACATATAGTAATAGGAGTAACGTTCCTGCCAAATTTCATCATCATATCTTCAACGACTGCCAAATTATAGTTTGCAAAACTTTTAAATTACCTTCTTTTAAAAGTGGGCGGTGCCACACCCATTGCGTCATAAGGTCAGCATACCTACCAAGTTTCATCGATTTAGCCGTCTTTAATAATGAATTATCGCACTTTACGGTTTTTCGAAATTTTCGATATCGAAAAAGTGGGCGTGGTTATAATCCGATTTCGTTCAGTTTAAATAGCGATCTGAGATGAGCGCCCAGGAACTTACATACCAAATTTCATTAAGAGAGCTCAAAATTTACTCAACGGGACATGTGTGTGTGTTTTTTATAGGCATCCAAAGTACTCAACCGATCTTCACAAAATTTTCAGGTTAGGTTCACGTGATCACCCGGTATTTTTTTTTTTTTTGCTATATAAATATTTTGAAAATTGTGCGGTGCTACGCCCCCAGTCAATATTATTTTCGTTTTGTCCAAAATGTGAGTCTGTTTGCCTCTACTTACTTACTTTACTTAATTGACTCTTAACCATTTAAACGGTTATGGCCGTCCAACATTATTACATTTCCACCTGGTTCTTCCAGCGAAGTGGGGGCCGCACTCTTCCTCTGCTTCCATAGGCGGGTTCCGATAGAAAGACTTTCTTAGCCGGAGCGTCATCTTTCATTCGCATAACATGGCCTAGCCAGCGCTGGACTATGTTCATGTCTGCGTAGAACTCAACGTTAAATCTTCTTCGATACTCGCCATCGCCAACGCGTAGAGGTCCATAAATCTTTCGAAGAACTTTTCTCTCGAACACTCCCAGACTCGCTTCATCTGATGTTGTCCATGGTCCATGCTTCTGAACCATATAGCAAGACGGGTACGATAAGTGACTTGTAGAGTATGATTTTCGTTTGCCGAGAGAGGAATTTACTTTTCAGTTGCCTACCTAGTCCAAAGTAGCATTTATTGTCAACAGTGATTCTTCGCTGGATTTCAGAGCTGATGTTCTTGTTAGTGTTAATGCTGCTTCCCAAATAACCGAAATCTTTTACTATTTAGAAATTATGGCTGCCAATAGTGGCGTGATTGGAAAAGCGCTGACTCTTTGCTCGATGACAGCAGGTACTTCTTTTTCCAGTTTGGAGTAAGCAGAACTAACTGCGCGGTGTTAAGGCCAATGATATCAACGTCATCAGCATATGCCAGTAATTGCACGGTGGAAATCTGGCCAATAGTAGTTTTACCAGGTCTGCATCCGCGCTGATAATGTCCAATCATCCGATTTACGGTGATCTGATAGACGTTTTTGTATGTGCCTTACCAACTCCTCGCCGCCGTATATAAATAGCTCTGCAAGCAATCCATCAGCGCATGCGGCTTTGATTTTTTAATCTGGTTATCGATACTCTTACTTCGTCGTAGTCGGGTTAAATAAAAATAAATGTAAGGCGCGATAGCCTCCGAAGACATATTTTAGGCTGAGCTTCTCTTCCAATTCGTGCCGTGATCCTTTTAATTTCTCTACAAATTGGCGGCATGGGGCCTGCTTGTTTTATGTCGACTCCGAACGGTATCTGCCAGACAGAGGAGTTTTCACTGAGAGCTTTTCATGGCAGAAATATACTCGAAGTGCTTACCAAACACTGCCGAGGGGCGACTCGGCTTAGAAAGCTTTTCTTCTAATTCAAAAATCTTATTTCTAAAATATTGATGTTGCTTTGCCCGGGGTGTGAGCCGAGAACCTTCGGTGGTAGGCGGAGCACACTACCATCACACCACGGCGATCGGGTTAGGGAACAATTATTCCATCATCACATATTGAGGGCTTGGGTTCCTCCTCCTCCCTGGGCTTTTCATCCCCATTTAAAAGCACAGAGAAATGTTCCCTCCATGATCTAATCACCCTCTGGACATCGGTTACTATGACTTCTTCTTCGTTTTAACAGGAGTTTACTCTGGGCTTAAAACACTCTGTCTGTCGCCGTACTTTTTGATAAAATGTGTAATAGTATCTATGTATGTATATATATTTTTTTAATTTTCCATGTTACTCTCATTCGCGTCATTATGCATTCATTATTCACTTGAAGTTCATAATAAATAGCGGCCAATCAATCAAAATATAATGCTGTAAATATTAGACTCGTCCAAAACTAATTTGCAAAATACTTCAATATTTACTCTTCTTTCTCTCTTACCTAGTATTTACAAATCTTTACTTAACCTTTTACAGGGATTCAAACGGCCTCCGTCCAACTACTGAATGGCAATCGCAATGAAGTCACACTCAAGTGCCATGTGGAGGGCTCTTCTGGTGATGGAATGCTCGAAATCGAATGGTTTCGCAACAGCGAAAAATTGAGTACTCTCAAAAATATTGAATTGCAGCAAAACCGTCTTATTATACGCCAACCGACTGCTGCCGATAGTGGACTCTATCGTTGTATTGCGTCTAATGCAGCTGGACGAGCGATGAGTAAAAAAGGTTACGTACTTCAATGGTCTGGTAATGCTGGTGGATTGCCTGAACGTAATGAACTCATCATCGGCGGTGGTAGAAGTGGCAGTACCGCCTTTTCCGCCTCCAGTTGCATACCACGCCTTAAGAAAAACCAAAAATTGCCTATAGAATCAATGAATCAAGTATTTCTTTGCCGTGGTAAACGTGGTGGACAGATGAACGAAGATAAATTAGCTCCCATCACAGATGTTACCATCACAATGGGTCCAGGCAACAAGAACATTAAAGAGAACGAACCCACAGAATTGATCTGTTCGCATACGGTGCCAGAAAAATATCATCAAGCCCAATTACGTTGGCGAAAAGATGGCAAACTTTTTAAGACGTTAGAGCTCAATGCATTTTCTACAGCATCTACAATCACACCTTCTGAAGCGGGAAAGGAGCTGACATTGCGCGAGGATACACGCATTGTGCTAAGTCGTAGTAATGGTTCTTTGTTGTTTAGTAATGTAATTGCGAGCGATGCCGGGCAATATGTTTGTCAAATCTACGTGGAAGGTCATCGGCCGATTACATCAGAACCTGGCGAATTGCAAGTCATCGAACAGTTAAAGTTTGTACCGCAACCGACATCAAAGAATTTAGAGCTGGGCAGTATAGGAAAGGTGCATTGTAAGGCACAGGGCACGCCACCGCCGCAAGTCAAATGGATACGGGTAAGTCTCTACTTACTTAAGTACTTACTTACATAAATATGCAAATATATTTGACTTATGAAAGAACGTACATATGTATGTTTTTATATACGAATATGTGCTTTAAGCGTGTTGTAAGTTGTAAGCTAAAACTACTTTAAATATGTGTATATATTAGGGTGGGTCGATTTATTAACCGATATCGCGCCATCGATTTTTCGTTAGGATTTGGACTCAGGAAAAAAAGTTACAATACGCATATCCAAAAAATTAATTTGCGAGCCTGCGAAATTTCATTTTCTTGATTTTTTTTCTACTTTGATTTTTACGGTTTTTTCATGACCTACTAAAACAGATTTCATTTGATTGTAAAATTTTCATGTATACCCTGTCCGACCCAAAAATGTCCGCTTAAAACGTTGGCGATAACAGTTTCTTGAAACAAAAAAAAAAAAATAATTCTAACTTTTTTCAACTTAGATTTTTAAGGTTTTTTTCATGACTTACTAAAAAAAATTTCATTTGTAAAATTTTCACGTACACCCTGTCCGACCCAAAAATGTTCGAAAAAAAAAAAAATATTTTGACTTTTTTCGACTTTGATTTTTAAGGTTTTTTTCATGACCTAATGTCCGCTAAAAACGTTGGTGATAAGTTTTTTGAAAAAAAAAATAAATAATAATTTTTGGGTTTTGCGGAGTGTTTTGGTCGAAAAATTGACCCTTTCGCAATTTTTTTTACGCAGGCTCCAAAATTATTTTTTTGGGTATGCTTAGTGGAACTTTTTTTCCTGAGCCCAAATCCTATCGAAAAATCGATGGCGCGAGATCGGTTAACCTTCGTTCATACAAATCTACCCACCCTAGTATACATACTCATATTATATTTATTTGTAGCTATGTAAATCTGTCGGCCGCGAAGACTAAGCTGTATAAGAGACCAAGAATGAGTATGCAGAGAAGACAAACAACAGAATAGTTGGCTGAGATATTAAATGTTCAAACAATGTGGCAGGGCACAAAAGCGCAGCGGTTATTCCACTTTAACCATTGTCCATTTCAAATAAACTTTCAGCATTGTTTGGGTTGTTCAAAAAAGCAATGTGAAAGATAATAGCTAGTAATGGCAGTGCAACTGACTTCGAAAAGTGAATGGGGCTCTGGACTCAAGTAACACAGCAGACTTTCTTATGTTCGCATTTTTTATACCCAGTTATGCTATGAACACATTAGCTCAATTGTGTGTGCTTAACGAACAGCACGAAAAGCTGCAAGAATCACATGTGCTTCGCAGAAAAATTCGAGCACGGCTATCGCGTACTCCACCTACCACACCGAAGGGTTCGGTTCTCAGGCAAATACACATCCGGCACATGTATGTGGGCAATTAGATATTGTCTTCTCTAGGACTACAGTTAAACCGAATGTAGAAAGTGCGGGATGCAGGGGCCTAGACTAAGATTCTAGCTTTTAGGGGTGGCTTCTAGAAGCAGCAAATAAGATAGGTTAGTGATGTATATTGGAACGATTTTCCGTCATCCCTTGACAAATTTGGTTTTGAGACAAACCGGTTTCGGCGTTGTGCCATCATCAATGTCGATTTTCGTTCTGATCTGGTGTTGTCGTTTGCCCTGTATTTATAGTTCTCTCTTATATGCTTGAACTTGAGGTCATATATAATATCGCTGCAAACAACGGATATAAAAAAGCATTAGTAGATAAGCTCAGAAGGACAAATGGAGAACCAAAAAGAAATAATGAAAAAGAAAATAATAGCTGGACGACTATGACATATACTGGAAAAGCAACATATAAATTGGTAAACTTCTTTAAAAAAAATACAACATGAACACGGCATTTAAAACATCGAACAATCTAGGGCGAAAATTAAGAACTAACACTAACTCAGAGGATCTGTTTAGCAGCCACGGCGTATACACGCTTACCTGCGGATGCCAGCATAGTTACATAGGACAAACAGGACGGCAAATAAGAACGAGGTTCAGAGAACATATTAGAGATTACAACAAAAAATACGGAATCCAAACATTATACCCGAGTCTAACTTCGCGAATCACATGGTCGAGAATGAATGATCCCCAGCAAACATCAATAAGACAGTTAGGGTTCTTCACATACAAGCAAAAGGCCGACGTCTCAACGTACTCGAAATATGGAAATCTACAAACAGAAAACATTCGACGGTAGAATAATAAACGAACAGATAAACACAATTTCTGACACAATATTCGAGCCTTTAAAACTTGTTTACAAGAAACAAAGTAATCACACAGGTACAACAACAAACAAACACAAAACGATTAACGCACCAAAGTAACAAACCCACAAAGAAGGTCAAACGACTAAAATCACGGATTTTTACCTACCCCAGTCAGCCACACAAATCGATTAGTAAACCACCCTCAGTTCTGAATGAACACACAGCACATACACATAACTAAATATACACAAGCATCAATTTGACAATACCTGCTCATGTACCTACGAACTATAAATACAGAGCAAACGACAACAACAGATCTGAACGAAAATCGACACTGATAATGGCACAACGCCGAAACCGGTTTGTCTCAAAACCAAATTTGTCAAGGGATGACGGAAAATCGTTCCAATATACATCATTTATCGACCCTGTCGAAAAATCAACAAAACAATATAAGATAGGTCAGCTTTTAGTACTATCCAAGAGGACGGAATTGTTTATAACGCAAGTCGAGCAAACTTCTGGTAATATTATGGACACTTTCGTTTTATGTGGGATCTTCACGGATTGGTCAGTTCGACCAAACACATGTAATTTCGAATCTTCTTACTTCAAATTTTGAAGAAATACATTACATAGTAACAATATGGTAATTGCCCGAGTTTTTCATTCCATTCACTGAAAAAGTGATGTAAAATGCTATTTAGGTAGCTTGCAACAATCTGCGCAAGTGAACGCAATCGTGATTCCTCATTGATAATCTGTATATTTTTATAAAAGTTAGCTAACATTTTATAAGAATATATATGAAGCTATTAACATTAATTAAGAAAATACTTGGCACATTTAACCTCTGAGGAGATTTATGCCGACCTTGTCTTCTGGTTTGCGTCGTGCCCGTTTAAATTTTTCCGGGACGGGACCTACATTAATTAATTATCACTGATAAGCTTTTCATGGCAAAAATACACGCGGAATGTTTGCCAAACCACTGCTGGGGTCGACCCCTCTTAGTAAGACCTTTTTATTTATTTATTAATACAGTCTACAGAATACAAGTCTTACAGATTAATTGGCATATTAGAAAACTTTCTAAGCAAATTATTAATTAAACAACAAAAACAGATTTAATTTAAACCTATCAATATACAAATTAAAATTAAGGGAATTAGAGTAAGTATTACAAAGCTTGATGCATCTAGTAATTGGCTCATTATCACCATAATTCGTATAATGCCTTGTACTTTCAAATATACGAACGTTCCTTAAACTACGAGGAGGAATATATAAAATGATCAAATTTTCTAAAGCTGTGCAACTGATGCGTCTATTAATTATATTATACACAAAGATAAGTGAGAAATATTTCCTTCTGTCATGCAAGGACTGCAAACCTAGCAGCTTACGCCTCCAATCACAAGAAGGGAGGAAACTATGCCACTGAAGCTTACATAATGCGAATTTTTTAAATATTCCGCTTATTTGCAAACTTCTACTAACGTTCGAATCACTAAACTGTTGAATAAATAACTCCACTATTCAATAATGCAAAATGGTCTTTATTAAAGTACTTCACAATAACACTTATACTTCGCAACTGATAGCTGCTTTTATACTGTCCGGTTTCCTCGCCGACATATTTCTAGGCGCTTCTATTTCCAGAATTTACTAGTTAGTTATCAGCTATAAATTTCTCAGCTATAACTACAGATGCACGATTTTATAGCTTCTCTCATACCCATGCGCGTGTATATGTGAGTGATACTTGCACAATTATTGCATACTTTCGGGAGTATCTCAGATATATGCATGTGGTTGTGCGTTGCTTCTCCGCTGTGTGTATGTACATATGTGTAGACATAATGATTAATTCGTTTATGTAGATACAAGTGACTGCTTGCTTTATTGTTGTTATTGGTTCATTTACTTAGCATCAGACTAGTGATGTGAGTAGCACTTAGTGTCACTAATATTCGTCACAATATCTTTTGTACGCGTTCGATTTTTTGAATGTGTGCAACATAATAGGGACTCCAAATTAGGGAACAGTATTCTAGGCAGCTCCTTACTAGATAAATATATAGCGATTTTAAAGTCAGTGGATCCTTGAACTCTTTGGTGGTGAACTCTTTGTTTTCCGACTATCAGAGAGGTCACGTATAACTGAGAAAATTTTCACATCGTCGGCGAAAATCAGACAGTTTGTGAAGTTGAAACAATCTGGTAAGTCATTTATAAATAATATTTTTATATAATATATAACATAATATTAGAAGTGGACCACAGTGGGTACACTGAGGTATAACTGATACAGCGTCTATCATAGTTCTTGATAACGCAGCTCCCATTTTAACCCGCAGTTTTCTTCCTGTAAGAAAGCTCTTAAAGAAGTTAAGTAGCTGGCCGCTTACTCCATTACACTCCAGTTTTTTTCAAAAGTATATATGTTCTGTGTACACAACATCCATTTGCGTTCGATTTTCAAAAGGATTGATTATCTGGTTTGTCAATGTGGTTAGATTCGTACAGGTTGATCTACCTGGGAAAAAACCATGTTGGCAATTTTAAATAACTGTACTAACATGGTCGAATAATTTTGACTGCAGAATATGGTCAAATAATTTAGCCAAGGTGCATTGTTTAACAATTGGTCTGTAGTTGAGTACATCATTACGATCACCAGATTTATGGACTGGAATAACAGTGCATATCTTCCATTGATTCAAAAAAATTTCATTATTAAGGCACAGTTCAAAGAGAAGAGCAATATAGAGAGCAATTGCACTGCAACAATTTTTGAAAAATAATGGTGAGAAACCTTCGCAATCCGACTTTGGGCTAGAATTCAGCGACGAAATTGCAGAAATGACATCCTCTTCAGAAGCCGTGAAAGTAGTTATTATAGGCAAAGAAGTAGCTGAAAACGACGGAGATGAATGTTTTATACACAGTTTGGAAAAACTTGGCAAATAATTAGCAGGAGTCAACTGTGTCGTCAGAAGAATCACCATTATAATGCAAGCTGGTGGGAAAACCATTTATTTTACGTTTTGAGTCAATAAAACGCCAGAAACCTGATGGGTTAGATTTAAGGTTATCTTCAATTTTATACATGTAATTCCGAAACAAAAAGCCATGGAGATAATCAAAATCATTTCTTAAGCGAAGGAAATTAAGTAGGCCAGTTTCCAGATTACTTTTTTTAAACCTTTTTAATGCTTTGCTTTTCAAATTCTTTAAATTACAAAGCCTAGAACAAAACCAAAGTGCTTTATTTCGGATAATTAGTCTTTTGACAGGGCATAACGAGATATGGCAAGATTTAAATTTTCCCGAAAAGTATTATATTGTAACGAATTTGCTTTAAATCCTCTTATTTGCCCTTTTGCTAGGTTCGTATCGCTAAACTGTTGAATAAATAACTCCAATATTGAATAATGGAAAAATGGCCTTTGTTAAAATACTTCACAATAACACTCAAACTGTGCAACGAATAGCTTAATAACCAAACTGATAGCTTAAATGAAACTGACTTTCAAAATAATACTGCTATTGCTCGCTAGATATCGTCTTAGTCGTAACTGCTTGACAACTCAAATCAAACTGAATTTTAGCGCCTCTACATCTGCGGCCTTTTATACTCTCTGGTTTCCTCGTTCGCATCTTCTAGAATCTACTAGCATTGTCCATGAGCTCTCAAACTTCTCAGCTGTAACTACAATTTTATACATCTTCTAGGCGCTTACAGCATCTACTAGTCCAGTAGCTCTCAAACTTCTCAGCTGTAACTACAATTGCACAATTTTATATTTTTTCTCATTGCATACTTATAGGAGTATCTCAGATATATGCATGTGTTAGTGCATTGACTCTCCGCTGCTCGTATACGTACATGGTACATATATGTAGACGTAGTTATTGTTTCGTTTATGTAGATACATAATGATTGAATTATTGATGTGCATTCACGTCACTGCTTAGCATCGGCTTAGAGACGGCAGCACTCCTTAGTTTTGCTAATATTCGTAACACTGCCCTCCACCTAAGTCTGATCGTCCCGATTAGACAAATCTCTTGATTTAACCGCTGCTAGCCTCTCCAAATGAACCACTTTCATTTTGGTTCGTGGCTTGCCAATGGTTTGTATGCGGTACACTACATCGTTGATCCGTTTTACAACTTTGTATGGGCCTTCCCAGTTACACTGCAATTTCGGGGACAAACCTTTTTTTCGTTGTGGGTTGTATAGCAGCACCAAATCTCCTTCCTGAAACCCTTCCGAATTAATTGCTTTATCGTACCTCGCATTCATCTTGTCACTCATAATCTTCGCTCGTTGCCTTACCAGATCGTGTATCTCTCTCAGCTCTTCTTCCAAGACACCAGTGGATTTCTTGACATTCTTCTCCGCATCGGCATCTATCCCATACTTCAAATCAGCTGGCAGTCGAAGGTCATTGCCAAAAATTACCTTTGCGGGAGTTTGGCCCGTTGTGTCATGTCCTGCCGATCGGTAGGCCATCAAGAATAACGATATGTGTGTATCACAGTCCTTATGGTACTTGTCTACTACTTTCCTTAAATGCTCCTCCAATGTTCTATTGAAGCGTTCCACCATACCATCGGACTGAGGATGCAATGCAGTTGTCCGTGTTTTTCGAATGCCCAACTTCTTGCACATTTCTTGGAACACAGCTGATTCAAAATTCCTGCCTTGGTCAGAATGTAACTCCATTGGTACACCAACCTTGCAACCCATTCGTTTTTAACCACTTCTGCCACTATTTCTGCTTCTTGGTTTGGGATTGGGTATACCTCTGGCCATTTACTGAAATAATCCATAACCACCAGTACGTATTTGTTTCCGCGGTTGCTAGTATGAAATGGACCTGCGACATCCATGGCGATCCTTTCAAATGGTGCACCTGAAATATACTGCTTCATCTGGCCATGACTTCGGGTTTTGGGCCCTTTCGCTCTGTTGCATACCTAGCAATTGGCAATCCACTCGGTGACCGACTGACGGCAACCAACCCAATAGAATATCTGCTTAATTTTCTCGAGTGTCTTCGTGATTCCAAGATGACCTCCACTTGGACCATTGTACAGCTCGCTGAGCACGTCAGGAATCCTCTTCCTGGAAACAACTATCAGCTTCTTCTTGCATTGACCATCCTCACTCTCCCATACTCGATTCAAGCAACCGGATATCAATTCTAAACTCTTCCACTGTGCCCAATATGACTTCGCAATGGGACTCTCTGCTGACATCTCTCTGCTTGGTCTTTCGTTTCGTCCGAGCCCTTGCATAACATGTGACAGATCTGTATCCTCTAGCTGACACTTTCTTAGTTGTTCCTTGTCCCATTCATCCGTACACGTTATAGTCATTAGCCGGACATCTATAATGTCTACTCTAGCCTCGGCCTTTGAGCAGTGCTTGCATTCCAGACTACATGGTCTTCGTGACATTGCATCAGCATTTCCATGGGTACTACCTTTTCGATGCTCAATGGAAAAGTCATAGCTTTGTAGTCGCTCGATCCACCGTGCAAATTGTCCTTCCGGATTACGGAACTGCAGAAGCCATTTTAACGCTGCGTGATCTGTCCTGACACGGAATCGCTGGCCGTAGAGGTATTTGTGAAAATGTTTAATGCACTCTACCAATGCCAACAGCTCTCTCCGTGTAACGCAATAGTTCCTCTCTGGTTTTCCAATTGAACGACTGTAACATGCAACTACCTTCTCTTGTCCATCGACCAGTTGTGATAAAACGCCTCCTATAGCATATCCGCTCGCATCTGTATCTAGAATAAACGTTGCTCCTGGAATCGGGTATGCCAACATTGGGGCAGTGCACAACCGCTCTTTCAGTGTTTGGAAAGCTACTTCTTGCTCCTTCTTCCATTCAAAGGCTCTATTTTTTCTTGTTAGCTCGTGGAGACTATGGGCTACGCTGACAAAATTTGGTACAAATCGGCGGTAATATGTGCACAGCCCAAGGAAACTTCTCAATTCATGCAGATTCTGTGGTCTTGACCAATCCTTTACTGCCTCTATCTTTTCATTCGCTGTACAGGTACCTTCTGTCGTTACCTTGTGACCCAAATAATTTACTTCCTTTTTAAACAGCGCACACTTTTTGGGACTTAACTTCAGACCAGCGCCAGCTATTCTTTGGAAAACTTCCTCCAAGTTCCTAAGATGTTCATCAAAATTCTTGCCCAATACGATGATGTCGTCCAGGTACACCAAGCATGTTTTCCAATGTAGTCCTTTCAGTATCTGGTCCATGAGTCTCTCAAAATTGGCTGGTGCATTACAAAGTCCAAAAGGCATCACTGTAAATTGCCAAAGACCATCACCGACACTAAAGGCTGTTTTCTCTTTATCTTCCTCCTTCACCTCCACTTGCCAGTAGTCGCTTTTCAAGTCCAGTGTGGAAAACCATTTCGTACCAGATAGCGAGTCCAGAGTGTCGTCAATTCTTGGCAATGGGTAGCTATCCTTTTTCGTTACGTCATTCAACTTCCGGTAGTCCACGCAAAACCTCATTTTTCCATCCTTCTTTTTTACAAGTACTACCGGTGAGCTCCATGGACTAGCTGATGGTTCGATGACGCCGCTGTCGCTCATTTCTTGAATGATTTGACTCACAACTTCCCGCTTCGCCAGTGGAACACTACGTGGAGCTTGACGGATCGGCCTCGCATCTCCAGTGTCAATTTGATGTTTCACAACGTTGGTGCGGCCTGGTTTAGAATCATACTGGTCAAATATGTTCGCGTACTTTAGGAGCAGTTGTTTTGCCTTACTCTGTTATGCTTCCTCTAGCCCCTGCGTCCATGCCTTGATGTCATTTGAAAGATCAGTATTACTAGCTGAAACGTGTTCCTGGAGCTGTTCATAGTTAATAACTACTTCAGCCTCTTGGCATCTTCCCAAAATAGCTCCTTTAGTCAGTTTGAGTGGTGACTTGAACTCATTGAGTACTCTTACCGGAATACGTCCATCTTGTTTTGTCATAGCGAGGGTTTTTCCTACAAGTATGTTTAGTGCTGATTTGTTTGCTGCTTCGACAACCCACAATTTGTTTGTCCCACAATCTCCATCAACCTTTGCCCAGATGACTGCTTCGGATTTTGGTGGTATTTGCTGAATCTCTTCCACCAGCACTCGTTTACTGCTGTAGCCTCTCTCGTAGCCGAAATTAAGTGGTACATCCATGTTTTTATATCGCATCGTCTTGCTTTGCATGTCGATCTTGATGCCCTGGTCGATTAAGAAGCCCACTCCAATTATGATTTCATCAACAATTTCTGCCACTATAAAATTGTGTACTACCATGACGTTCCCAATTGCGACTTCACATTCTACTTCTCCAATTACCTGGGTGTCCTCTCCCGTGGCTGTACGTAATCTTGCTCCAAGCAATGGTCTTATCTTTTTGTTGACTAAATCCGCTCGAATGATGGAATGAGATGCACCCGTATCTACAGTCAGTAAACGCTCCTTTCCGTCCACATGTCCTCCAACAGTAAGATTGCTCGATCTTCTTCCAATTTGTGAGATAGAGATTATGGGGCATTCAATTGCGGGAGCCAGCTGTCGCCCCTTGCGGCTGACTCGATTTAGTTTAACGATTGAGTGGTCTTGGAGATTTGCTCATCACCTTCTGCTCTGCGTTTACGACCACCCACATTGTTGGAGCTATTGGAACCGCTGCTGCAATGTCGTGCAATATGACCGCCGCACTTGAAACATTTAATAACTCCGGCATTTTTCTGTTGTGATCCCTTCAGTGCTTCCAAAATTGTGTCTACCCAATCTGGTCTTTCCACTTACACACGATGAGCTTTGTATGCTGGTTTACTCAATAGTGAGGCCGTTTCCTGAGTCAATGCATGTGATACCGTTTCAGCAAATGTCAGCTTTGGGTTTGCGTATGTAGCTCGCTTCGTTTCCACGTCCCGTATGCCATTTATGAAACTCTGGATTTTTACCCTTTCAGTGTATTCCACGGGTGCGTCCGCATTTGCAAGATGAGCCAATCTTTCAATATCTGAAGCAAACTCCTGCAATGTCTCATTTGCTTTTTGGTAGCGGTTTTGCAACTCAATTTGGAATATCTGTTTTCTATGCTCGCTTCCATAACGTCGTTCTACAGCAGCCATCAATGCTTCATAATTGTTCCGCTCTCCTTCGGGAATCGTCTGTAGGATTTCCGCTGCTGGCCCCTTCAATGCCACGAACAGTGCAGCAACTTTATCTTCCGCATTCCAGTTGTTCACTGCTGCGGTCTTCTCAAACTTTAGCTTGAAGACCTGGAAAGGAACAGAACCGTCAAAAGATGGAGTTTTTACCTTCGTATTACTCGCTGAAGCAGCCGGCCGATTAAGTTGCAATTCCTGTATACGACCTCTCAACGCATCCACCTCTGCCTCGAATTTTTCTTCAAACTGCATTAGTTTTTCGTCCATGCGCGCTTCGAGTTTTGATGATATACGCCCCTCTTGTGCTTCTAGTTGTACTGTTATGCGTGTCTCTTGTTCTTTCAGTTGCGTTGGCATATATGTATTTTGTTCTTCCAACTGTGATGACATATTTGTGGATATTTGTGATGACATTTCTGTTATACGTGCCTCTTGTGCTTCAATCTTCGCTGTTATACGGTTCTCCTGCGATTCCAGCTGAGTTTCCATCTTGGATGTAATCTGTGTCGACATTTCTGACATACGCGTTTCTTGTGCTTCAATCTTCGATGTTATGCGTGTCTCCTGTGATTCCAATTGTGATGACATGTTGGTAGATATTTGTGATGACATTTCGGACATTTGTGCCGATATTGCAGCCAATATCATGTTCAGGTCTGTGTTCGCCATTGTCTGCGGTATTTCTTCCATTTTTGTTATTTCCTCGCCATCAAGATGAAAGTCATACTCTTCCACATCAATTCTTTCTGCTTCCATTGCCTCTCGTAGCCGTGCCTGAAGTTCAAGTTTAACGCCGCTTGTATTCAATCCACGGCTCTCCAACTCCTTCTTTAGTTGCTGGATCTTCAATTCACTGAACTTTGCCATGTCCTTGTTGTCCTCTGGAATTTATTCAACAATTCCTCTTCTGACACCAATTGTAACGAATTTGCTGCAAATCCTCTTATTTGCCATTTTGCTAGGTTCGTATCGCTAAACTGTTGAATAAATAACTCCAATATTGAATAATGGAAAAATGTCCTTTATTAAAATACTTCACAATAACACTCAAACTGTGCAACGAATAGCTTAATAACCAAACTGATAGCTTAAATGAAACTGACTTTCAAAATAATACTGCTATTGCTCGCTAGATATCGTCTTAGTCGAAACTGCTTGACAACTCAAATCAAACTGAATTTTAGCGCCTCTACATCTGCGGCCTTTTATACTCTCTGGTTTCCTCGTTCGCATCTTCTAGAATTTACTAGCATTGTCCATGAGCTCTCAAACTTCTCAGCTGTAACTACAATTGCACAATTTTACACATCTTCTAGGCGCTTCCAGAATCTACTAGTCCAGTAGCTCTCAAACTTCTCAGCTGTAACTACAATTGCACAATTTTATAGTTTTTCTCATTGCATACTTATGTACTCATTGTGACTATGTATGTAATAGGAAACTTAATGTTGTGTATAACAACATTGCTAGATACGTCTATGGGTTGAAAAGACTTGACCACGTCTCTCAACATGCTTACAGGTTGCTAAACATTTCTTTCGATAACCTTATTAAACTTAAAACGCTCACTACGCTACATAAATTAATATATATGAAGGAACCTGACTATCTGTATCGGAGGCTAAATTTTCTCCAGTCGTCTAGATCTGTTCTCCTTACCCACTTCAGACATCGTATGCTAATATCTGATCGCCAGTTCTTCATTAATTCCATACGTCTTTGGAACTCGCTCCCTTCTAGACTTAGGCTTATAAGCAATGCTCTGCTCTTCAATAAAGAATTAACAAGTTTCTATAATAACCTAGACAATTAAAATACTGATTCCTTCTAAGCAAATGTACTGTATCATTCCTTTATTTATCTATTTACTATTTATTAAATATATTATTTGTTGTAACCTTTTCTTAGCCATAGTCATTAGCTTTAAGTTTCAAGATTAGATTGTTCCTATTTTATGCCTTGTACCGACTAGCACTGTAAAATAATTTTTGTCAAATTGTTGTGCTGGGATGAATTGCCTAATAAATACAAATACAAATACAAATACTTATAGGAGTATCTCAGATATATGCATGTGTTAGTGCATTGACTCTCCGCTGCTCGTATACGTACATGGTACATATATGCAGACGTAGTTATTGTTTCGTTTATGTAGATGCATAATGATTGAATTATTGATGTGCATTCACGTCACTGCTTAGCATCGGCTTAGAGACGGCAGCACTCCTTAGTTTTGCTTATATTTGTAACAATATGCAACGGTCGGGCCGTTCAAGCCATTAAGAAACGCCCAGTCCATTGAATTTAAAAAATTATTTTACGCTACATAATCCGCCTTCGAATAATCGCGTTCCTCCAAAACATTGGATTTTATAGTTTCGAAATTGTAAAATTGGGTCACAACTAAAATCGCTTTGTGATGCAAGCTGTTACCTAAAATTGGATGCAGGCACTCCTCACAGCACAATTTCAAGTTACTCGAAGAAAAAATTAAATCAAGTAATCTACCGTTATCATTGAAAAGTGAATTGTGCTGATTAAAACCATAGGAGAATATAGTGAGGCAGCAAAGTATTACTGTACAATGACCAAGATAGATGAGTTAGATTGAAGTCGCCAAGAAAAATTATCTCATCAGAGTCATTAGCAAGATCAGCAATATGAGCCAAATTATCTAGGTGCATTTGATAAATATCAATGCTACTACACGGTGGAATATATAAGAGTAATAGTATCAGTGATTTCTTGCATGAAACCTTAATTCTAACACAAATTTGATCAATTAAATCATTAGCCAGATTTAGAGCAATTTTTTTGTTTTACTACATATCTCCGCTTTTATCGCAATCATTACACCGCCTCCCTTTTCATGACCTGTGGCAATAGAACTACGATCTTTACGGTACACATTGTAGCTGTTGTCAAAAAATTCACTTGTGGAGATGTTACTGTTAAACCAAGTTTCAGCGATGGCTAAACAATCTTATTCACGTAAGGATATGCGTGGATAAAATTCTGATGATTTCGTTCGCATTCCGCTAACATTGTGGTAGTAAAGTTTAAGTTGCTTCGGAATCACGTTGCTTTGCCTAGAGTTAGTTATGGCTCTGTTGGACGAAGTCCTTTCTGGGAAAAAAACAAAAAGGGCGGATCCTAACGCTGGCAGGCCAGATATCAGCATTGAGCAATTTATCATAGCAGCAATCCAATACACCCAGTTTAAAATTAACTCTTCTGAGTTTGCCGATATCGCTATCTTTATTGTAGGAGGGCAATAAATATCTGCATGCTTAGAAACATACGCTAGAATATCAGCATCAGATACATTAGGTGAAAAGGAAGCTATATGCAGCCATTTAAAATCAGGAACTACACTTAGTTCATTATTGCTGCTTGAACCAAATATTATTGGTTTAATTATGTTGCGCTTAGCTTTGGTTATAAGTTTCCAGTCGGGTGTTTGCTCAGATGACGATGAAGATGCTTTAGAAGTAGTTTGGTCGACAGTCGAATTACTTTTATCTGGTAAAGGAATTGAGATAGTTGGAGATGGAGAGTTACTGATAGTGCAAGCATGACTTGCTGACTCGCAAGTTGTTGATTTCTTCTCCATCGTGCTAATGAGAGGGGTGAGCTTATGTTTGTTTTGCACACCATCTTTAACGGGCGCAGTAGCAGTCGGTGCTGACAGAAGGGTCTGCTTGTGTTTCTTATTGAAAAAACTTTTTTTCTAAATTTTTTATGTTGCATTTCCTCAAAATTGACTCTTCAGGACATTCGGTGTGTTAGCACGCAAACATCGCGCTGGCCGGATTGGATAAAGGGGCAAACAAATCGAGTCATTTACGCTTTCGCACCCAGGTTTCTATTACGGATATACATTCGAGTCGATGTAGGACGTCGTTGATCGCAGCTTTAACAGCGAAAACAATGTCAGCCTAGAAATCAAACAGAAAATCATTTTTGCTAACTAGTACTACTTTGCACTACGCAGGCAAAAGATTAGTACAGGTCTCCCCTATCAAAAAGAGTCACCACTCTCCATAAGTCTCCCATCATACCTTCCCTGATGTATTACTCAGAATCGTAGACGGTGACGAGAGAGGATAGGATGACTGTTGAAATATTCGACAGAAAAGTTCTATGGAAGATTTTAAGTCCAGTACGTGTAATTGAGCTTTGCGCTGACATCATCATAGAGCAAAGAATAAAAGCCCAAAGGCTTCGCTCTCATGTTATAAGAATGAAAGAAGATGCTCCGTTCCAGAAAGTATTCCCATCAGCATCCTTATTTGATTACCTATGGCCGTATGGACTTTTTTCATGGAATGTATTGAAGTAAATTTATGTAAAATCTGAATGTAACAGGAATGCTAAAAATATACCCATCTCAATGTATGTAAATATGTATCTGCAAGCTCAAATATAGAGGCACACAGGTCCATTACGCAAGACTAGACTTTCAATTAAAAACAAGTAGCTTTGCGTAGACATCATATGTCTATGTAAATATGTACATACATATATGTATAAGTATATTTCATATGTGAGTTTGCATCTCTAATCCATTAATGGTGTTTTTTCTTTTTATGTGGAATTTTTGTTTCGCTTCTATTTGACTTTGGCAACACTTCCAGGTTGACTGCAACACCAAGTTCCTGAATATGAAAAGCAAACCCCACCTACGAGTTAGCAAACAACATAAACCAAAAAATATATAGATATACGAATGTGTGTATGTTTGTGTCATATGCTTACAGGTATATAAGCATTGGTTAGCACTGCAATAGACACATGCAGGCGCCAATATAAGTGCCCAGAGTCAACACATATGGATGTTGCATTCATGTATTTGATTTTTGCTTAGGGGGTGTTGGCTGGTCTCCAACGAAATATTTTAGTAAAATTCTGAGAAGGAGCGTTTTTGAAAAATTCTGGAGCATGGCGTTTTCAAACAAGTTTTGATACAGGGCGTTTTTAAAAGGTTTGCATAGATAGGGTAATCTGAATCCAAAGAAATTGCCACAAAAGAACTGGAGAAATCCAATAACTTCCTATCAAAGAAAATTCAAAAGTAGCAAGTATATGAGTCTTCTTAGAGGACAGGTAAAAGAAATGTTCAAGCTGGCAACAAAGGTCCCGGTACGCGAAGTCTTGAGGGACGAGCACAGAGATCTGTTGAGGATTTGCAAGCGCGAAATCCACAGGACAAAAAGAGCCTCATGGAAGAGTTTCTGTGGGGACATCGAGTGCTCCAGCGAAACAGCGCCGTTGAAGAAAGTCCTAGCTAGGGGAAATAGTTATAGCCCAGAAAAATAACGGGGAAGGGTCACGTAGTAGGAAGAGTCCCTTGGAGCGGCTCTCGACGCACATTTCCCATGGGAAGATAGTGCAGAAATGCCAATAGACAACGCTTACACTTCAATGATGGAGCGGGTAGTGCCGGACTTAGTGACTGATACCTAGATCGAATGGGCGGTGAGGATTTTTTGTAATTTAAAATCGCCGGGTCCAGATATTTTCCCGGCATTGCTACAAATTTCGGTTGGAGCGGTCGTGGCATGGCTTAAAACAATATTCGACGGATGCATGAGACTAATTCATATGTATATCCAACTCTTGAAGAATCGCTCGTGTCGTTTTCCTACCAAAGGCGGGGAAGATCAGTCATATGCGTCGCAAAAACTATAGACCCATTATCTTAACATCGTTTCGGTATACATAGGAAGTTGGCAAACACTACACTGCATAGGGTGGTTGTAAACATAAAGAAAGACTTGGAATATAAGGAGTACTCCTTAGGAGCCGGTGCTGTCAACAAAGTCTCTTAACAGGCGATAACGGAAGGTCTTAAGTACATTAAAGTACATCCATCCCTAAACAGATGGATCGGCTGCATGATTAAATGCGGAAAGATTGCTTCGCAGTGGGGACTGTATGAGGCCACAAAATCGTTGGACAGGGGCACGTCACAGGGCGGGGTAGCAACTGCTCCAGCGGTTCGATTTTTTTTTGGATCGGTCGGGTTGAATGCCAATGCTGATAAGATGGATATGCTCTTGGTCTAGGCCTAAGCTAAAAGGTCCGTATAAGCTCGTACCGTAGACGTCCCTATCAGTTTGGACAAGATTAAAAGAAGAACGAGAGTTACACATGATCGACCAAGCAGGAAAGGCGCAGAAACAAGCGGCTGCAAAGTGTCTTACAACCTTGGACTAACAAGGTTACTTTTATTGAAAAGAGGGGACTGTAGGCTCATGATGAGTATTCTGATTGGACACTGCCTTCTGGCGGCACATGCTTTAAAATCAGGCCTAGTTAGTAATTTCAGATATAAGAAGTGCGGGTCTGAAGAAGAAATGGTCGAGCACGTTTTGTGCTCATGCCCTGCGCTCGCCAGGCTAAGAGACTCCAGCTATCAGGAGTGACACAGCTCTCAGATATAAAAGCAGCAAGTAGCATAGAACCTAGAAAGTTACTGGTATTTGACCAAGAGGATAAAGTTGTTTATAACACAGGTACTGGTTTCTGATGGGGGTTGTCAGTTTGGCGGCCGCCGTGGTGTGATGGCAGCGTGCTCCGCCTACCACACCATATGCCCTGGGTTCGCACCCCGGGCAAAGCAACATCAAAATTTTAGAAATAAGGTTTTTAAATTAGAAGAAAATTTTTCTAAGCGGGGTCGCCCCTCGGCAGTGTTTGGCAAGCGCTCCGGGTATATTTCTGCCATGAAAAGCTCTCAGTGAAAACTCATCTGCCTTGCAGATGCCGTTCGGAGTCGGCATAAAACATGTAGGTCCCGTCCGGCCAATTTGTAGGGAAAATCAAGAGGAGCATGACGCAAATTGGAAGAGAGGCTCGGCCTTAGATATCTTCGGAGGTTATGGCGCCTTACATTTATTTTTTTTTTTTTTGTCAGTTTGGTCGTTGAGCAAACTTCTGGCAACACAATGGACTTTTTCTAAGTTCGTTTGTGATACGGGGAATGGGAGAAGACAAAAAATTACCAAGAATTTTGTGTTCATAATTGCGCGAATGGGAGATGGGACAAATCTCCAAAAAAAAATGTGTTTAGAATTGGGTTGTATATGTTCGTAAGTATGTATTGGTTTAGTTATACATAAAATTTTTTAATCTCTTCTAGGAGTTCGATGCTCAATTACCCGAGGCTGTCGATGATATTAACGGTACATTAATATTCAAAAACGTCAGCACTGAGCATCGCGGTAATTACACTTGCATAGCAAGCAATTCACAAGGACAAATCAACGCTACTGTTATTGTCAATGTAGTGGTAGCGCCACGTTTCTCCGTCGCACCCGAAAGTCCCATTGAAACTGGTGAAATGGGTATTGCTGTTATGCATTGTCAAGCAATTGGTGATCCCAAACCCACAATAAAATGGGATAAAGATTTGAACTATTTAAGTATTAATAATACAGACAAAAATCGTTTCCGCTTTCTGGATAATGGTACGCTGGAAATACGCGATGTACAGCAAGATGATGAAGGGCGTTATGGATGTACGATAGGTAATAGTGCCGGATTGAAACGCGAAGAAGTGCGCTTTGTTGTCAAATGTGAGTAAAGCCCATATACATATCGTGCTTTGACCTCCAAAAAGTAAACAATTTAACTGTCTAGTAAAACAATTTTAATTTATTAAAAAAAAAAAACACTTTTAAAAACATATGCATATATAAACAAATTTATGTATGTATGCGCTGTGAAAACCCCGCCATTTCACCGTTTATGTATTTATTGGGGGTGAGCACTTCGGCTCTAAGGAATTGGCTGCGTTTTGAGCAACCTTATTTTGTTATGAAAAACCCCCTTTGGGATAAAATTTTAAATTATGTCTTTAGAATATTTCACTAGTCAGTTGAGAAGTACAAGCGCACTCAATGGCCAATGAAACAAACGAAAGAAAAACGTTCATAGTTTAAGTAACTTGAAAAATGGGGCTTCCCGTCTTTGTTTCTCTCCTAATACCCAGATCTTACTTGAAGAAAATAATAAAAACATGTATATTTAAGAATTGTTGGTTAGAATCTATCGATGTTACATAAGGTCAGCCAACTTGACCCAGTGTTAGTTATGCTATTCATTAATGACCTTCCAAATGCGTAATGACCTCCCACTTTGTTGATTTCGTACTGATTTCAATAAGCACTGCAAAAATATGGACACGTCCGTCTCACTCCTCGTAATAAATAAATATCTACTTTCATAAGCAATGATTTGGAAGGATGGATTGGAAGACGTCCTTTTCAACACCCCAAACTTATCACCAGCTCCAATAACTTTGGGCGGGCGGCTTGGAATGTGACATCCTTTTCAGCCTACCCAACCCTAAATATTGTGTGATAAATACATATATATTAGCTGCTCGAAATCACGTCTATTCCGACAGCATTAGCAATCAATTCTCGTTGCTCGGCATCACGTACATCCCGACAATTTATTTAATAATATATATATAAACAAGTAAGGAAGGCTAAGTTCGGGTGTAAGCGAACATTACATACTCAGCTGAGAGCTTTGGAGACAAAATAAGGGCAAATCACCATTTAGTAAAATGAACCTAGGGTAACCCTGGAATGTGTTTGTATGGCATTGGTTTCAAATGGAAAGTATAAAAGAGTGTTTTAAAAGGGAGTGCGCCATAGTTCTATAGGTGGACGCAATTTCACGATATCGCCATAAAGGTGGACCAGGGGTGACTCTAGAATGTGTGTTGTACGATATGGGTATCAAATGAAAGGTGTTAATGATTATTTAAAACGTAGTGGGCCTTACTTCTATAGGTGGACGCCTTTGCGAGATATCGCCATAAAGGTGGAACCGGGGTGACTCTAGAATGCGTTTATACGATATGGGTACCAAATTAAAGGTATTAATTAGGTTTTAAAAGGGAGTGGCGCTTAGTTGTATATGTGAAGGCGTTTTCGAGATATCGACCGAAATGTGGATCAGGGTGACCCCGAACATCATCTGTCGGGTATCGCTAATTTATTTATATATGTAATACCACGAACAGTATTCCTGCCATGATCCCAAGGGCTTTTGATTTCGCCCTGCAAAACTTTTTCATTTTCTTCTACTTGATATGGTAGGTGTCACACCCATTTTACAAAGTTTTTTCTATAGTTACATTTTGCGTCAAAAAACCAATCCAATTACCATGTTTCATCCCTTTTTCGTATTTGGTACAGAATTATGGCTTTTTTTCATTTTTCGTAATTTTCGATACCGCAAAAGTGGGCGTGGTCATAGTCGGATTTCGGCCATATTTTATACCAAGATAAAGTGAGTTCAGATAAGTACGTGAACTAAGTTTAGTTAAGATATATCGTTTTTTGCGCAAGTTATCGTGTTAACGACCGAACGGAAGGACAGACGGTCGAATGCGTATAAAAACTGGGCGTGGCTTCAAACGATTTCGCCCATTTTCACAGAAAACAGTTATCGTCATAGAATCTATGTCCCTACCTTCACAAGGATTGGTAAATTTTTGTTCCACTTATGGCCTTAAAAGTATTCTAGACGAATTAAATGAAAAAGGGCGGAGCCACGCCAATTTCTAAATTTTGTTTTATTTTTGTATTTGGTTGCACCATATCATTACTGGAGTTGAATGTTGGCATAATTTACTTATATACTGTAAAGATTTTAAACTTTTTGTTAAAATTTGACTTTAAAAAAAATTTGTAAAAGTGGGCGTGTTCGTCATCCGATTTTGCTAATTTTTATTTAGCGCACATATAGTAATAGGAGCAACGTGTCTGCCAAATTTCATTCTGATATCTTCAACGACTGTGAAATTACAGCTTGCAAAACTTTTAAATTACCTTCTTTTAAAAGTGGGCGGTGCCACGCCCATTGTCCAAAAATTTACTAATTTTCTGTTTTGCGTCATAAGATCAACGCACCTACCAAGTTTCATCGCTTTACCCGTCTTTGGTAATGAATTATCGCACTTTTTCGGTTTTTCGAAATTTTCGATATGGAAAAAGTGGGCGTGGTTGTAGTCCGATTTCGTTCATTTTAAATGGCGATCTGAGATGAGCGCCCAGGAACATACATGCCAAATTTCATCAAGATAGCTGAAAATTTACTCAAGTTATCGTGTTTACAGGCGGATGGACAGACGGACATGGCTAAATGAATTTCTTTTTTCACCCAGATCATTTTGATATATAGAAGTCTATGTCTATCTCGATTAGTTTATGCCGTTACGGATTACCGTTATGCGAATAAAGTTAATATACTCTGTGAGCTCTGCTCAGCTGAGTATAAAAATAAAAAGTTCTTTTGAGCTGGGCAGCTGTTTTCACTTAGTCGCCTATTCATAGTTTGGTGAAACGAGATGCATACTTTATGGGGCTACAACTCGCTTAGCTGTCAGAACTATATAAAAATGACTTTAGGACATAAGAAAAATATATCGAGCTTCTCAAGACGACAAATTACCAAGTCATAACAAAAAGACAAAAACAATTTCGTTTGTGCTTTCGCAAGGATCAAATAAAACATTTAATAATTTTCCGAGCCCTTCCCTGCCACATTTTTTTTTATGGGCTGAAATTTTGCATTAGCTTGAAATTACCTGATTTAGTATTAATATTAAATAGTGATGTATATGAGTTAATTTCTTGCATCAATATATTTCCAGCCACCGACGGTACCGATGATTCTGGTGAAGGTTTTCTCATAACACGCGCTGTGCTCATCACCATGTCCGTAGCGTTTGCTTACATTATCTTGGTTGTTGGCCTGATGATTTGGTGTCGCGTACGCCGTCAGGCGCGTAAAGCGCGCTTAAACGAAGCCAATAAAGATAACGCTGAGGCTGGTGAGCTAGGAAAATTGGCTGAAAATGAACCTTGCCTACCCGATCACGCCACAAAGGCAAAAACACAAAAAGTCAATGGTAACAATAATCCACGTGGCAGCGGTAATGAAGCAGCAAAATCTGATGATACGGCCTGTAGCAATCACTCCAAAGGCTCAAAACGTTCACACGCTTTAGATCAATTGTCTCTACCGCGTTCGGGTATAAGTGAGTTAATACAGATTGGCCGTGGTGAGTTTGGTGATGTATTTGTGGGTAAAGTAAAAGCCTCAGTCATACGTCAAATGGAAGAAAAAGATATTGAGGCGGAAAGACATAATAGTGGCGATAATAATGGCGGAATTACATCGATCGAAAAACGGCGCTCTAAAACTTCAATGGATGATATTGAAGAGATACGAGAGGAACAAGAAACAGGAAGCGCTAATGGTGACACCACATCTACGACCACAGATGAATATAAACTTGTATTGGTTAAGGCATTGAACAAGTTTAAGGACGAAAATATTTGTCAAGAGTTCAAAAGACAAATAGATCTATTTCGTGCGATTTCTCATAAAGGTGTGGTGCGTTTATTTGGTATTTGCAGAGAAAAAGATCCACATTACATGGTGTTGGAGTACACAGATTGGGTGTGTAATAGAATACAAAAATAAAGCAACAACCGTTAATTTATATACAATTATCATCTGTTTCACTTTGAATTTGTAGGGTGATCTCAAACAATTCTTGTTGGCAACTGCTGGTAAAGTAAACACATCAAATAATTCGGCACAATCACCTCCACCTTTGCTGACGGGCCAAATCTTGGCAGTTGCATATCAAATAGCGCGTGGCATGGACGCTATTTATAGAGCGCGGTTTACACACAGGTATGTAGCGATTACGTCCAGAGCATTGTAAAGTTTTTGAAAACCTCTTTTATAAATTCAACATACCGAACATTAAGGCCCTTATTATTCTCTATTGCGAAACGAACTTATGCTAAACGTTGGCAACATATCATATGACAATTACTTGCGCCTTCTTCTGTGACATAACGTATGAAACGTAAAGGCCGAACGAAACTTGTAGAGAATACTTGCTAGACGAATTCGCTAAAGACCTTTGTTCTTCTGGGCAATCGTTCGCAACATAGAATGATGCCCTAGGTATTTCCCTATTCGTGCGGAAAATTCAGTACGAAAATTTCGGGATTTCTTTTAGTTTCTTCTTTTGCTGTTTTATCCATAATTTTTTATTTCGAACAAAGTAACTTTTTTAATAGACTTAGTAACTATTTCCAGCATATGTCCAATTTTGTTTTCTATTTTTTCTTCTTAAAAGGGACTTGGCAACACGGAATTGTGTAATCTCTAGCGACTTTATAGTGAAAGTTTCATATCCCGCTCTATCCAAGGACAAATATAGCCGAGAATATTTCAAGCATCGCAATACTTTATTGCCCATTCGTTGGTTGGCGCCCGAGTGCATTCAAGAGGATGATTACACAACAAAAACTGATATATTTGCTTTTGGTGTTGTTGTGTGGGAACTATTCAGTCAAGCCACTAAATTACCTTTCGAAGAACTCAGCAATGAAGAGATCATACAACGTAGTCAATCTGGAGAATTGCAATGGAAATGTGCGAATGGTACCCCAGAGGGTCTAAAAGAGATTTTGGTGAGTTTTATTTTATTTATTTAACAAATATCTTGATCAGTATATAAGATTGGTGTTTCAATGAAAAAGGATATGTGCGATATCTTGTAATTTCGCAGTACTTTGTTTTTTGTTGTCACTTAAAAAACTCTTCTCCAATTTAGCGAGCCCCGCTTTTCGGATGTTACATTCAATGTGATTTGTGTGTTTATCTGGACCTTTTGGCAGCGCACTGCGCTCAGGTGGCCCAATGAATCCATGTCTTATATTTTTCTTCGCCGAGTCTGCGAAAGGCAGTGATTTGTTAAGCGTCGAGATCTAAAACTGCCCAATTACAGAGAAAGCTCATCAGCTGATAAATATATATATACAAACAAATAGAATACATAATACAATTTAGGTACGGGTCTTCAGTACGAGTTTAAACTCCACTTAAAGTTGACAAGAGTTTAACCCAGCCACTACGGCCGCTTAAACCGAGATGAACAGCAAAAGTTTATGTTATCGTAAAAAGTGGCAAGGTTAAAGTCTAGTCAACATTAACTATAGTTTAAAGTCGTAGTGAAAAAGAAAGACAAGAAGTAAGAACAGTTTTTTCATTGTAAAAAGCGAGTCCAAAACTTAAGTGAGAGTTATACAGTACAGTCAGAAAATATTAGAAGAAGTTAAAGCAAGTTGTTGACGTTAAAATAGCCTCAAAATTATATTTTCCCAGATTACAAATGGTCAAGCGAAAGGAAATATCCGTTGAAATACGAGCCCAAATCATTATTTTGCAAAAAAAAAAAACATAGAGAAAAACTATCAAGAAATAGCCAAACTTTTGAAAATATCTCTGTGTTCCAATCGATGGAAATCTGCATCATAAATTCGTGCTTAAATCAATGAAGGCTTGGATTCACCAATATCGCTCACGACAGTCAAAGCTTATGATTGGACGCATTTGCTGTCAGAAAGCCACTTCTACGGCCAGTAAATAAACAGAAAAGACTGAAGTGCGCTCAAAAACATACTGACTGGATGATTTAACAGTGGAAATCATTTTTATGGTCAGACGAATCAAAATTCGGTAGCTATAGGCGTCAATATGTTCGCCGAAACGTCAATGAAAGTTTCAAAGCAGATTACATTGTGTCACCTGTGAAACATGGCGGTAGCTCAGTGATGGTTTGGGGCTGTTTTAGCTACACTAGCGTTGGTCAACTAAAGACAATTGAAGGAATTATGAAAAAGATCAGTATCACAATATACTCCAACGCCATGTAATACCATCTGGCATTAGTTTGATTGGTCGTGGATCCATTTACCAAAAAGATAACCATCCGAATCATATAACTTTACTTCTTATTGAGAACGAAATCAGTTGCAGGTGATCCTGATATAATGGAGTGGCCACCACAATCCCCCGATTTGAATTCCATCGAGTTATTGTGGGAAGAATTGGATCGATGTGTGATAGATCTAAAGCCAAGAAGCCTTTCTGACCTCTGGGATTGTTTGAACGAAGCGTGGAATAATATTCCATATCAAACACTTCAAAAACTCATCGAAAGAATGCCGAAATTGTGCGCTGCAGTCATCAAAGCAAAAGTTGGCCATTTTCAAGAAAATCGTTTAATGTAACATACTCACTGTTTTCTTATAAATTTTGATGGAACTCATAGAACTACGTTGAATGTACAAAACTACTGCGAATATGTAAATAATATTTTAATAAATGATACGAGAAAGTGACAAAAACAACTTTTTTCATCTTGATCTAATACTTTCCGGCTGTACTGTATGGTCTTCGCACAAACACTCAAGAGCGTCGTTTAATTGGAAATTGGTTCTGTATTGTTTAAAAATAAGAATATTTTCAATATTGAGATCCATATAGTTTACATTACCCCACGTAACTAAGCGCTTTAAATCCTAATCCAATCGCCTAAAAAGTTTTTACGTTGTCCGCATGCATTAAGATTTTTGAATATTCTAACGAATTTTGGGAAATTTCGCTTATTTGAAACCTTCTGCTAACGTTCGAATCGCTTAACTGTTGAATAAATCACTCCAATCTTCTGTATTGCAAAATGCTTATTAGCCTACTTTGGGAGCAGTACAATTATACTTCACTTCGCAACTAATAGCGTGTTTAAATCAAACTGATTACTGACTACTCAGCTTGTGCAACTTTTATACTATCCGTTGCTTCATACGCATATTTCTACTAAAGTCTAGACGTTTCGCCTTCTAGAATTGCTGCTTGGTCACCAGCTATACATGTATATTTGTAGTTTATGCGTTTCTCATTGTCATATGCGTGTGTATGTGTGAGCAACTACTTCGGCTGATGACCACATGTGTGCGCGTGAAATATCTCTTCTTTGCCTTTTATATATGTGTGTAAATGACGGCCATTTTCTAGATGTGCTCATGTATATACGAGTGGCTGCTTCATGTTTTTTGTTTTATTGTTGCGTGATTATTTACCTAGTGTCAGCTTAGTGATGCTAATATTCGTCACAATATTTTACTGTCGTAAAAATATCGTTTATAAACAGCAAAAACAGATCGGTTCAACTTACACCCGAGGAGACATCAATAACATTAGCAAAAAATATTTTTATAAACTACTTTCTCTGTGTTCTACCACAGAGATAGGAGGAAATCCTACTAGTGAGATCAGGCTGAAAACCAAGCAAGTCGACTTCATAGAAAATATAAGAGTGACATGCCTTACAAATGCTTTACTTAAATCAGTATATACAAGGTCAGTTGAAGACTGTTTTTAAACCCTTTCGAGACGTGAGTTGAGAATTCAAGTAAATTGTTTATGGTTGATTTGCCCTTATAAAAGCCATGCTGAACACTGTTAATAAATATTGAAATCGGAGAGGAAAGATGATTTGTAACGATAGAGATAGCCAAAAGCTTTGCTAATCAAAAATGTTTTTCTATAGATGACTTGCTGCCTTCTTTATGGAGCGGGATAGAAAAAATATTCCTTCCAAGCCGTCAGGTAAACGTCAGACTTCAAAGAGAGGTTAGGCAAATCAGTTAGGGGCTCTTGAACGTATTTTAAGAACATGTTGGGATTAAGTCAGCACCGTATTTAAAAGACTCTTAAAATAAATTTACTAATTGGTTTTATTATATATTTTTTTCTCTGTCTCTTTTAGCTCTCCTGCTGGAATTTAAATCCTAAAGAAAGACCATCATTTAGTCAACTCTGCACAGCACTAAGTAAAGCTATGCAAAACGGTGATAAATAATTTTTTTTTTATTTTTAAGTACTCTTATATAAATAACTTTGAAGGCAAGATAGGATGTCAAATTTTTTCCCTTTAATTTAACTATTTTTAAGTTCAAATATATAATAAACTGAAATGTCAGTACTTTAGAGATAAACCAAAAAAAAAAATTTTTTTTTGTTATGTCCAAAATATGTAGCATATAAAAATAAGTATAATGACAACTTTATATTTATTATTTAGGCTATATTTATATTAATAAGCTTCACTGTATGTATATTTAAGAAACAAACTTGTGAGGCTTGATTGAGTGAGCCGTGGAAAGGTTCAAGGAGCCCAAAGTCTCATAAAATGCATAGTTCATGAGAGAAATTGCCATTTTTTTTTTTTTTGTAAAGTAATTAAAATTAAGTACATAATTTGCATTTAATAGAACAAATACTTATTAACATACATATTATGTATATAATGTGCGTGTATGTATGTGACGAATCTTAGCTTGCCATCAATATTTTATATTAAAGGTCCTTGAGAAAAAAGGATTTCCAGACTTTTAATTTTTTAGTCCAAAAGAACTTAATATACCCGGACTTTTATTTTATAAGTCTGAAAATAAAAGTTAAATCCAGACGTTTATTTTTTAAGGACAGAATAAAAGTCCGGCCGTATAACTATGGAAAGGCTCATTCGAATAGTAGTAATTTTTTTCACACAGAAAGCGGTGTATCAGATTTCAGGGCCATATCTCAATTGGATCAAATTTCATGGCGAAAAAATAGGTGCAAGCTTACTATGGAAGAGTATACTTAGTACTATGAGAGTTAGTTATGGTTTTTCGATGACGAATTTCCAGTATAAGTAACAAAAATTTTGCAGTCTCCCGACAGGCTTCAAATCCAGATATTTAGAAGAATCGGTTGATAAAAAATGCGTTTCATTTGATTGAGCCGCTCCTTAGTTATTGGACCGGAATTTTATTCTGTCCTAAAAAAATAAAAGTCCGAATTTAACTTTTGTTTTCGGACTTATAAAATAAAAGTCCATATTTTACCTTTATTTGTGGATTTTTTTGAAAAAATTCCAAAACATAAAAGAGACATGATTCGTCATGACAATGCTATGGGTATCCTCAGGATCCCATACAAATTCACCTAGGATAATTTTTTGATACGGTTTTTTGACTAAAAAAAAAACAGCACTATTAAAATGGCCACCAGACATAACATAAAATGAGACTAAAAATAATTTTAAAGAGAAAAAAATAAATATTTAAAAACCAAGAAAAAAGCTTAGAGCTTAAGTTACATAAACAGCAAACTCAGACTTCCAATAAAGTTTTCCCTTTTAAACACTATAAGACGCGCGAATATTAACTTATTACGTTCTTTTATCTATAATATGACATTATTTTTATATGCAACAGATGACTGCTTTAGACCTTTACTATATATGAACTGCCGGAAATAAAAATAGATTTATTTGAAGAAATGCAAAAAAAAATTCATATAAGGTTTCAATGAGTTGTCCCATTTTTCTTTTTTTTATACTCAATTGAGCAGAGCTCACAGTATATTAACTTTGATTGGATAACGGTTGGTTATACAGGTATAAAGGAATCGAGATAGATATAGACTTCCATATATCAAAATCATCAGTATCGAAAAAAAATTTGATTAAGCCATGTCCGTCGGTCCGTCCGTCCGTCTGTCCGTTAACACGATAACTTGAGTAAATTTTCAGATATCTTGACGAAATTTGGTACGTAGGTTCCTGGGCGCTAATCTCAGATCGCTATTTAAAATGAACGATATCGGACTATAACCACGCCCACTTTTTCGATATCGAAAATTTCGAAAAATCGAAAAATTGCGATAATTCATTACCAAAGAGGGATAAAGCGATGAAACTTGGTAGGTGGGTTGAACTTATGACGCAGAATAGAAATTAAGTAAAATTTTGGACAATGGGCATGGCACCGCCCACTTTTAAAAGAAGGTAATTTAGAAGCTTTGCAAGCTGTAATTTGGCAGTCGTTGAAGATATCATGATGAAATTTGGCAGGAACGTTACTCCTATTACTATATGTATGCTTAATAAAAATTTGCAAAATCGGAGAACGACCACGCCCACTTCTTTACAAAAAATTTTTTTAAGTGAAATTTTTACAAAAAATTTAATATCTTTACAGTATATAAGTAAATTTTGTCAACATTCAACTCCAGTAATGACATGGTGCAACAAAATACAAAAATAAAAGAAAATTTCAAAATAGGCGTGGCTCCGCCTTTTTTCATTTGATTTGTCTAGGATACATTTAATGCCATAAGTCGAACAAAAATTTACCAATCCTTGTGAAATTTGGTAGCGGCTTAGATTCTAGGACGATTACTGTTTTCTGTAAAAAAGGGCGAAATCGGTTGAAGCCACGCCCAGTTTTTATACATAGTCGACCGGCTTTCCTTCCGCTCGGCCATTAACACGATAACTTGAGCAAAAATCGATATATCTTTATTAAACTCAGTTCACATAATTACCTGAACTCACTTTCTATTGGTATAAAAAATGGCCGAAATCTGACTATGACCACGCCCACTTTTTCGATATCGAAAATTACGAAAAATGAAAAAAGTGCCATAATTCTATACCAAATACGAAAAAAGGGTTGAAACATGGTAATTGGATTGGTTTATTGACGCAAAATATAACTTTAGAAAAAAACTTTGTAAAATAGGTTCCTACCATATTAAGTAGAAGAAAATGAAAAAGTTCTGCAGGGCGAAATCAAAAGCCCTTGGAATCATGGCAGGTATACTGTAGTATTACATATATAAATAAATTAGCGGTACCCGACAGATGATGTTCTGGGTCACCCTGGTCCACATTTTGGTCGATATCTCGAAAACGCCTTCACTATACAACTACCACCACTCCCTTTTAAAATTCTTATTAATACCTTTAATTTGACACCCATATTGTACAAACACATTATAGAGTCACCCCTGGTCCACCTTTATAACGATATCCCGAAAAGGCGTCCACCTATAGAATTAAGGCCCACTCCCTTTAAAAATACTCGTTATCACCTTTCGTTGATACCCATAATGTACAAACGCATTCTAAAGTCACCCCTGGCCCACCTTTATGGCGATATATCGAAAAGGCGTCCACCTATAGAACTAAGGCCCACTCCCTTTCAAAATACTCATTATCACCTTTCGTTGATACCCATAATGTACAAACGCATTCTAGAGTCACCCCTGGTCCACCTTTATGGCGATATATCGAAAAGGCGTCCACCTATAGAACTAAGGCCCACTCTCTTTTAAAATACTCATTATCACCTTTCGTTGATACCCATATTGTACAAACACATTATAGAGTCACCCCTGGTCCACCTTTATAACGATATCCGGAAAAGGCGTCCACCTATAGAACTAAGGCCCACTCCCTTTTAAAATACTCATTAACACCTTTCATTTGATCTCCATATCGTACAAACAAATTCTAGAGTCACCCCTGGTCCACCTTTATGGCAATATCTCGAAAAGGCGTCAACCCATAGAACTAAGGCCGACCCACTTTTAAAATACTCATTAACACCTTTCATTTGATACCCATATCGTACAAATTAATTCCAGAGTCACCCCTGGTTCACCTTTATGGCAATATCTCGAAAAGGCATCCACCCATATAACTAAGGCCCACTCCCTTTTAAAATACTCATTAACACCTTTCATTTGATACCCATATCGTACAAACAAATTCTAGAGTCAGTCCTGGTCCACCTTTATGGCGATATCTCGAAAAGGAGTCCACCCATAGAACTAAGGCCCACCCACTTTTAAAATACTCATTAACACCTTTCATTTGATACCCATATCGTACAAACAAATTCCAGAGTCATCCCTGGTCCACCTTTATGGCGATATCTCGAAAAGGCGTCCACCTATAGAACTAAGCCCCATTCCCTTTTAAAATACTCATTAACACCTTTCATTTGATACCCATATCGTACAAACAAATTCTAGAGTCAGCCCTGGTCCACCTTTATGGCGATATCTCGAAAACGTGTCCTCCTATAAAACTATGGCCCACTCCCTCTTAAAATAATCTTTCATACCTGCCATTTGATACGCATGTCATACAAACACATTCCAGGGTTACCCTAGGTTCATTTTCCTACATGGTGATTTTCCCTTATTTTGTCTCCATAGCTCTCAACTGAGTATGTAATGTTCGGTTACACCCGAACTTAGCCTTCCTTACTTGTTTAGTTTCGTTTTTGCGGATATTTTTATGCGTTCTTCTTTTCTTCACTCTTAGAATTAATCAATTTTTTTAACAGACCGTTCATTTATGGTGTAGACCTATATAATTTTTTAGAGAATAAAAAACACCATTAGTATTTTGTAATTACACCAAAGGAAATGAAGCTAGTTAAATCAGCAAATTAGGTTGGTTGTTCTTGAGTTAACAGACATTATGTAAAATTGACCATATTAAGGGGAATTCAACCGAGGTTTTTGTGAAGAGAACAAACTTGCTTAGTTATTTCAACAGAAGAAAACCTGTTTCAAGTTAATAATATTCTGTAAAAATTACACATTTTCAATCAATCTTAACTTATTTTTCTGTTAAAAAAAAAAAACTAATTTCAGTGCTCATTTCAGCAGTGACAAACCTTCAAGCTAATTTAAATACTATCATCTTATGGCTATCATTCAACAGAAATCTCTGCCATATCAACAGCCATTGTTATTCCAATGTATTCCAATTGGTATTAGTAGCGCAAATTAGTTAGTTAACAGAGCAGAGCCACCATGGTATTATGGTAGCGTGCAACGTCTACCACACCCTAAATCCTGTGTTCAGACCCTGGAAAAGCAATATCACAATTTAGAAAAATGTTTTTTTTTAAAGCAGTGTTATATTTGATTCTTAGTTGAATCAACAGCTATTTGCGATGGATAAGAATTTATAGAAATATTAGTTGAATTTACCTGTAACTAAGTTGATTTTACCAGCTTTTTTCTTTCAATGTACATCTTCGTTTACAATGCACATATGCGTATCAGCATATGTAACCCGGCTATGAAAATGTGGCTTATGACTCAAAAAAGAAATTGCGAGAAACAGCTGTTAAAGATAAACAAAGCATTTCTTCAGGACGTTTGTGCTCTTCTTTTTTTTTTTTTAGTCATAAGCTACCTTTTCATAGACCGGGTCACATATACATATATTGGGGTGGATCGATTTTTCTCCAAAAAATCGTATTTGCAGAAAATACTCCTATAGCTCTCGAACTGATGCGTAATATTTTGAAGATTTCTTCTTTTCTTTAAGTACTTGCTAATTTTATATTTTTTATTTTGTAAGATGGTAGTTGTTAGCTACCTTAAACCTGATTCTATTGTACTAAAGTTTTATAAACTTTTATATTATATGCAATACTTAAAATAAAAAATAAAAAGTTTTCGAAAAAAAGATGTTTATACCCAAAACACTTTTACCTTGTAGATAAGGCCAATTTTGTAATATGCCTCAGTAGTATGGAACCCGGGCTATCAAATTCATTGCGATAAATAAGAATCGGCGTAAAAACACCATGAGGTACCATGGGATCCTGAACGAAATCTCCCTCCTACTGCAGTCGCTTAAAACTTATTCAGTTACCTACATTACATAGTCGTAGAGACCCACGAGATACTTCAACCACTTTCCTTAAGCACTTGCAGATCGAATTTTGTATCGCATGAACATTTCAGTTCTCTGTGTCAGGATTTCAATAAGCATTACAATATTTTGCATACCTCTCACTTGCTTTTCCCTTAAGTGGGCTTCTGCTGTCTATGCATCACTCAAGTATGATCGAGTATTACTTCCCAACAACAATACTATACATAAATTTACTTTCACTGCAAACCGCACTTCATTAACAACCAAACGCTATAGTGCTCGGAATCTCGTGCCTCCCGACATCATCAACAAGCTCTAACTTGAATCGAACTCAGTTGTACATTAAATAAATGTTAATGAATACCAGTACAATGAGTGACTTTATTGTAAGCATTTATAGTCTAAAAGATTTACCAGCCTGTAGATTAAATAAGTAAAAAAAAATAAACTTCCCCCTAAAAATAAGCGCGTTGAAATCGCTTTTATACCCAAACTGACTTGAGCAATGTTGCTCGGAGTAGAGTATTTTCCGCATATGCGAATTTTCCGTGTTTTCGATGCCCAAAAATTCGACCCGCTCTAATATGTGCACCTATACATACATATATTTGCAAGCACACCCAGTTGGAAATTAGCTTACTATCGTCAGGACCGGGTTGGTTTACAGTTTAGTGCTGCTTTTGCACATTTTCCCTGCTCGTTGAAGGTTAGAATATCTCGCCGTAACGCAAGTAAAATCCTGGACACAAAACCCGTAGCTCAGTGGAATTGCTCAAAAGCAGAAAGAGTTTGGAAATTTCAGCGGAAGTGAAGCGATGTCTATGATTTTCCAGTTACCTGTTTTCAATTTCCAATTGGGTAGATATACAAGTTTATACATACTTAGAAAAGGATGTTTGTTTGTTAGCTAATAAATTGTCAGTCAGTTCAAAAATTATCAACGAATGTATTTTAGGTTATAAGATTTAAATAAAAAAAATATAGCAGCTTCACATGCTAAATTAACAGCCATTTTATAAAAGCTTAAACATATAAGTAATAAAATTGTCTACTGTATATAAAATAAACAATATACTTAAACATATACATACATACCCAAAATTGTGGGATACTTTGAATACAAATTATTGTATAAATAAATAATAATAGAAACACCAGTAAAGCATTTATAAAAGTGACTGATACTAACAAATTCAGCATTTAAGTATTAAACAAATTAGGAAGTCAGCGTTTGCACGCAATATAATTATCAATAAAAAATACTTCAAATTGTTTTTTTTGTTAAACAGTTTACTTATGCAACAATTTGTAAAAATTACACTTTTACTTAAAGCTCGGTATTCACAGCAAAAGAAAACGCTCATATCGTAACGAATTTTGGGAAATTCTGCTTGTTTGCAACCTTCTGCTAACGTTCGAATCGCTAAATTGTTGAATAAATAACTCCAATATTCAATAATACAAAACGGTCTTTATTAGACCACTTTGAAAGTACTTCACAATAACACTTATATTTTGCAACCAATAGCGTGCTTAAATCAAAACTGATTACTGACTAATCAGCTTGCGCTGCTTTTATACTCTCTGTTGCCTTGTTCGCATATTTCTCCAAATGTCTAGACGTTTCTCTTTCTAGAATCTCCTACTTGGTTACCAGCTATATACGTGTGTATTTGTAGTTTATAGCCTCTCGCATAGCCATATGCGTGTGTATATGTGAGTACTACTTGGGCTGATGATGAGTATCTCTCTGTTGCCTTGTATGTACATGTGTAAATGATGATTGATTTGTTTACGTATGTATGAGTGGTTGCTTAGTGTCGGCTTAGGGATGCTGCTATCACTTAGTGATGTTAATATTCATCACAGTATGTATTTCTTGTATAATAGAGCAGTTACGTAGTTTTGCCACTTCCTTTAGCTCTCTGTTCTCTATGAAGCGGCATCAGTTTCCTGGCATGAAAGTCAGATCCACCAAATGCATAAAAAAAAATTTGTTATAATTAAGCATTCGAACTGAAAATTCACTCAAGTTAAACTGTAATTTACACTAAACAAGAGAAAAAGAACACTTGCGCTCATATAGAATTGCTAATTCTATTCAAAACAAACTCTGTATACATATACAGTCACTGTTATCACTGGTATTTAACCGACTGTGTTCTTACAGAGTCATTGCTTAAGAAATAATGAGACGCACATATATTTGTTAGCGAAATCAGGGCTGGTGCCCTTGTGCACGTTTTCCAAAAAGAAACTTTTAAAAAAAGTAGCAGACACCGTATGAGTTTTCTTGAGGGTTTTTTTTTTTTTGTATGGAATTTTTTAATTTTTGCGGTGGATACCATGCTCATCGCTATAAATAGTCTGATCAAAATCTTCATTTAAAATAAGTTTAAGATTTAGCTTAGTCTTCCTAAGTAATTTAGTATATTTAGGCTAATAATTTTATACAATTTTTACGTGTTGGTGAATAAGTATTTTTGCTAAAATAAAATCAAATTTGTGCACTTTTGTATAATTACTTTAAATTCTATGATAAGCATAAAAAAGTAATATATAAAAAGAATTTACATAGAATTCTGCGTTCAGCCATTTTTAAAGTGTTACTTTTAACATGGCAAGTCAAATACGATCTAGTTAGTAAGATCTGAAAAGTATTATTTTCGTTTGTATTTTTAAATAAAGTACGAATCGAGATCCTTTATTCCATTTTATTGTCGATGTGCTAATTCTCTCCTAATGATCTATTATATTCTATTAGAGGATCCACAATTTTCCACGATGACATATTTTTGTCGCACATTTTGCCATAAAATACAAACATAAGTCTTAATGAAACAAGTTTTTAATACAAAATGGTTTTGTTAGGTACGCGTTTGTTTGTGAATTAAAAACTTTGTGAAATTTGATATTTATAACTGCACAAAAAAATGTTTAATTAAAAAGCCACAGGAAAGATTTAACGGACAAACTAATTGTTATGTATGTATTGATCAATAATATGTAAATGTATTTTAAGCTTTTCATGTTTGAAAAATAGAATTTTTTATAATAACATAAAGTAATATTATAAGCATAAACAATAAAAAAAATGAATTTGAAAATAATTTTAAGCACACCTCTTTTTATTTATATCGAGCTAGCCGACCAGTCACACGTTTTCCTTTACAAACAATCACTTGCCTCTTCTTCTTCTCTTAGCTTTCTTTCCACCCTTTTCCGAAATTTACTTACGGCCGAGACACAATGAAAGTTTATCATATAGATGCGTCCATAACGCAATCTTATGCATTCCAGTAACATCGCCACAATCACACAAGATGTTGCATTTGTAAATATGCAGAAACTTGAGACTTGGCAATTGAAGTTTATTTCTATTAGACGATAATGCCCATTCACGTACAAAATTTTGCGAATCACTGTTATAAGCATTCTCACTATACAAGAAATATATTTGTCACAAATTTTTTGTCCTATTCATTTGTTAAATTGTAGTTTTTAACCGTGAACAATTTTAGAAAAGTACCAACGTGTGGGAAAAACAATTTCACTTGCAATGTGTGAAAGCACCCTTAGCCAAACAAATGTCAAATTTGTCTTCTTATGCTTTGCTTACAACAAAAGTGGAAAGTTGGCTACTTTTTCATATCAGATGGTGTCAGTGTCGCTCAATTTGCCGTTCTCCATAAAATTACGTGCAATCTACTCATAATGCATAAGATTGTGTCAAACGTTTCTTTATGAAAAACTGCTTACGTGACGGAGCATTTACTTACTTAATTAGCGCTTAACCGTTTAAACGGATATGGTCATCCTACAAGGCGCACCAGTCGCCTCTACGCTGGGTTAACCGGCACCAATTGGTCACACCAAGGGAATTTAAATCATTTGCCACCCTCTCCATCCAGCGGAGAGGGGGTTTCTGTCTTGCTCTGCATCCATAGGCGAGTTCCGATACGAATAACTTTTGGCCGGAGCATCATCTTTAATTCGCCCAACATAGCCTGCTTAGCCGCTGTGTTCTAATTCGATGGACTATATTGGTGTTGCATAAAGCACGAACAGCTCATCATTAAATTTTCTTCTGTACTCGCCGTCACCAACGCGTAGAAGTCCAGTCCGTAAAAACATCGAAGAACTTTTTTTTCGAACACTAGTACTGTCGCCTCATCTGGTGTAGTCATGGTCTATGCTTCTGTACCATATACAAGGACGGGTACGATAAGTGTATAACATTTGCCAGAGAGGGCTTTACTTTTTAATTGTCCACTCAGTCCAAAGTAACATTTATTGGCAAGAGTTTTTCTTCGCTGGATTTCAAAGCTGATGTTGCTGTTTGTGTTAATGCTGGCTCTCAAATAACCGAAGTCTTTTACTATTTGGAAATTATGGCTGCCAACAATGGCAGCCAAAGTGCAAATGCGCTGATTCTTTGCTCGATAACAGCAGGTACTTCGTTTTGTCCTCGTTCACCATCAACCCATCTCTTCCGCTTCTTTTTACAGTTTGGCGTAAGCAGAACTTTCGGCGCGGGTATTCAGACCAATGCTATCAATGTCGTTAGCATACGCCAGTAATTGCATGCTTCTATGGAGTATTGTTCCAGAGCGGTTAAGTTCTGCAGTTAGTATGATTATGTTCTGCAGGTTAGTATGATTTTCGCTTGCTCAACGTCATTTTGCACAGCCATATAAGTTTTGCAGAGGAACCAAATTCAGACATAGCAGCATATAGGCAGCTCCTTTTCATGCTGCCGAAGGCGGCTTTAAAATCGACGAAGAGTTGATGTGTGTAAATTCTTTTTTTAAGGATTCTTTCGGCGATTTGATGCATTATGAAAAGCTAGCCGATGGTAGATTTACCAGGTCTGGGCCGCACTGATAAGGTCCAATAATCCGATTCACGGTGGGCTTCAATTTTTCGCACAATACTCATGACAGAACCTTATATGCGATATTAAGAAGGCTGATTCCGCGATAGTTGGCGCAGTTTGCAGGATTCCGTTTCTTGTGGACTGGACAAAGAACAGTATGAGATGTGAAATAATTTGTGTGACATGGTATATTAACTTTGATTGGATAACGGTTGGTTGTACAGGTATAAAGGAATCGAGATAGATATAGACTTCCATATATCAAAATCATCAGTATCGAAAAAAAATTCGATTGAGCCATGTCCGTCCGTCCGTCCGTCCGTCTGCCCGTTAACACGATAACTTGAGTAAATTTTGAGGTATCTTGATGAAATTTGGTATGTAGGTTCCTGGGCACTCATCTCAGATCGCTATTTAAAATGAACGATATCGGACAATAACCACGCCCACTTTTTCGATAACGAAAATTTCGAAAAATCGAAAAAGTGCGATAATTCCTTACCAAATACGGATAAAGCGATGAAACTTGGTAGGTGAGTTGAACTTATGACCCAGAATAGAAAACTAGTAAAATTTTGGGCAATGGGCGTGGCACCGCCCACTTTTAAAAGAAGGTAATTTAGAAGTTTTGCAAGCTGTAATTTGGCAGTCGTTGAAGATATCATGATGAAATTTGGCAGGAACGTTACACTTATTACTATATGCCTGCGTAATAAAAATTAGCAAAATCGGAGAACGACCACGCCCACTTTTAAAAAATTTTTTTTTTTTAATTCAAATTTTAAAAGAAAAGTTAATATCTTTACAGTATATAAGTAAATTAAGTCAACATTCAACTCCAGTAATGATATGGTGCAACAAAATACAAAAATAAAAGAAAATTTCAAAATGGGTGTGGCTCCCCCCTTTTTCATTTAATTTGTCTAGGATACTTTTAATGCCATAAGTCGAACAAAAATTTACCAATCCTTGTGAAATTTGGTAGAGGCGTAGACTCTAGGACGATAACTGTTTTCTGTGAAAAAGGGCGAAATCGGTTGAAGCCACGCCCAGTTTTTATACACAGTCGACCGTCTGTCCTTCCGCTCGGCCGTTAACACGATAACTTGAGCAAAAATCGATATATCTTTACTAAACTCAGTTGACGTACTTATCTGAACTCACTTTGTATTGGTGTAAAAAATGGCCGAAATCCGACCATGACCACGCCCACTTTTTCGATATCGAAAATTACGAAAAATGAAAAAAATGCCATAATTATATACCAAATACGAAAAAAGGGATGAAACATGATAATTGTATTGGTCCATTGACGCAAAATATAACTTTAGAAAAAAACTTGGTAAAATGGGTGTGACACCTACCATATTAAGTAGAAGAAAATGAAAAAGTTTTGCAGGGCGAAATCAAAAGCCCTTGGAATCTTGGAAGGAATACTGTTCGTGGTATTACATATATAAATAAATTAGCGGTACCCGACAGATGATGTTCTGGATCACCCTGGTCCACATTTTGGTCGATATCTCGAAAACGCCTTCACATATACAACTAAGGGCCACTCCCTTTTAAAACCCTCATTAATACCTTTAATTTGATACCCATATTGTACAATCACATTCTAGAGTCACCCCTGGTCCACGTTTATGGCGATATCTCGAAAAGGCGTCCACATTTAGAACTAAGGCCCACTCCTTTTTAAAATACTCATTAACACCTTTCATTTGATACCCATATCGTACAAACAAATTCTAGAGTCGCCCTTGGTCCACCTTTATGGCGATATTTCGAAAAGGCGTCCACCTTAAAAACCAAGGCCCACGCCCTTTTAAAATACTCATTAACACCTTTCATTTGATACCCATATCGTATAAACAAATTCTAGAGTCACCCCTGGTCCACGTTTATGGCGATATCTCGAAAAGGCATCCACCTATAGAACTAAGGCCCACGCCCTTTTAAAATACTCATTAACACCTTTCATTTGATACCCATATAGTACAAACAAATTCTAGAGTCACCCCTGGTCCACGTTTATGGCGATATCTCGAAAAGGCGTCCACATATAGAACTAAGGCCCACTCCTTTTTAAAATACTCATTAACACCTTTCATTTGATACCCATATCGTACAAACAAATTCTAGAGTCACCCCTGGTCCACCTTTATGGCGATATTTCGAAAAGGCGTCCACCTATAGAACTAAGGCCCACGCCCTTTTAAAATACTCATTAACACCTTTCATTTGATACCCATATCGTACAAACAAATTCTAGAGTCACCCCTGGTCCACCTTTATGGCGATATCTCGAAAAGGCGTCCACCTATAGAACTAAGGCCCACGCCCTTTTAAAATACTCATTAACACCTTTCATTTGATACCCATATTATACAAACGCATTCTAGAGTCACCCCTGGTCCACTTTTATAACGATATTCCGAAAAGGCGTCCACCTATAGAACTAAGGCCCACGCCCTTTTAAAATACTCATTAACACCTTTCATTTGATACCCATATTATACAAACGCATTCTAAAGTCACCCCTGGCCCACTTTTATAACGATATTCCGAAAAGGCGTCCACCTATAGAACTAAGGCCCACTCCATTTCAAAATACTCATTAACAACTTTCATTTGATACCCATATTATACAAACAAATTCTAGAGTCAACCCTGGTCCACTTTTATAACGATATCTCGAAAAGGTGTCCACCTATAGAACTAAGGCCCACGCCCTTTTAAAATACTCATTAACACCTTTCATTTGATACCCATATTATACAAACGCATTCTAAAGTCACCTCTGGCCCACTTTTATAACGATATTCCGAAAAGGCGTCCACCTATAGAACTAAGGCCCACTCCATTTCAAAATACTCATTAACAACTTTCATTTGATACCCATATTGTACAAACAAATTCTAGAGTCACCCCTGGTCCACCTTTATGGCGATATCTCGAAAAGGCGTCCACATATAGAACTAAGGCCCACGCCCTCTTAAAATACTCATTAACACCTTTCATTTGATACTCATATCGTACAAACAAATTCTAGAGTCACCCCTGATCCATCTTTATGGCGATATCTCGAAACGGCGTCCATCTATAGAACTTAGGCCCACGCCCTTTTAAAATACTCATTAATACCTTTCATTTGATACCCATATCGTACAAAATAAATTCTAGAGTCACCCCTGGTCCACCTTTATGGCGATATCTCAAAACGGCGTCCATCTATAGAACTTAGGCCCACGCCCTTTTAAAATACTCATTAATACCTTTCATTTGATACCCATATCGTACAAAATAAATTCTAGAGTCACCCCTGGTCCACCTTTATGGCGATATCTCGAAAAGGCGTCCACCTATAGAACTTAGGCCCACTCCCTTTTAAAATTATCATTAACACATTTCATTTGATACCCATATAGTACAAACAAATTCTAGAGTCAGGCCTGGTCCACCTTTATGGCGATATCACTAAATGGCTTCCATCTATAGAACTATGGTCCACTTCCTCTTAAAATACTCTTTAATACCTTCCATTTGATACACATGTCATACAAAATAAAATACTCATTAACACCTTTCAATTGATACCCATATCGTACAAACAAATTCTAGAGTCACCCCTGGTCCACCTTTATGGCGATATTTCGAAAAGGCGTCCACCTATAGAACTAAGGCGCACGCCCTTTTTAAAATACTCATTAACACCTTTCATTTGATACCCATATCGTACAAAATAAATTCTAGAGTCACCCCTGGTCCACCTTTATGGCGATATCACTAAATGGCTTCCATCTATAGAACTATGGTCCACTTCCTCTTAAAATACTCTTTAATACCTTCCATTTGATACACATGTCATACAAAATAAAATACTCATTAACACCTTTCAATTGATACCCATATCGTACAAACAAATTCTAGAGTCAGGCCTGGTCCACCTTTATGGCGATATCCCCAAATGGCGTCCATCTATAGAACTAAGGCCCACTCCCTTTTAAAATACTCTTTAATGCCTTTCATTTGATACACATGTCATACAAACACATTCCAGGGTTACCCTAGGTTCTTTTTACAATATGGTGATTTTCCCTTACTTTGTCTCCACAGCTCTCAACTGAGTATGTAATGTTCGGTTACACCCGAACTTAGCCTTCCTTACTTGTTTTATTTTATATTTATCTTAAAAACCGCTTAGGTATGTACATCTGTTCACTATATACATATTTCTTATCATATACAGCCGATTATTTGGATATTGTGAATGGGATAAAATTATTGTTCAGCCCCATTCATGAAGGTTATGAAGTCTTCGGCACAGCCGAAAGCAGTCCCTTCCTTACTTGTTTTTATACTCAGTTGAGCAGAGCTCACAGAGTATATTAACTTTGATTGGATAACGGTTGGTTGTACAGGTATAAAGGAATCGAGATAGATATAGACTTCCATATATAAAAATCATCAGTATCGAAAAAAAATTCGATTGAGCCATGTCCGTCCATCTGTCCGTTAACACGATAACTTGAGTAAATTTTGAGTTATCTTGATGAAATTTGGTATGTAGGTTTCTGGGCACTCATCTCAGATCGCTATTTAAAATGAACGATATCGGACAATAACCACACCCACTTTTTCGATATCGAAAATTTCGAAAAATCGAAAAAGTGCGATAATTCATTACCAAATACGGATTAAGCGATGAAACTTGGTAGGTGAGTTGTATTTATGACGCAAAATAGAAAACTAGTAAAATTTTGGACAATGGGCGTGGCACCGCCCACTTTTAAAAGAAGGTATTTTAGATGTTTTGCAAGCTGTAATTTGGCAGTCGTTCAAGATCTCATGATGAAATTTGGCAGGAACGTTACTCTTATTACTGTAAGTCTGCTCAATAAAAATTAGCAAAATCGGATGACGAAAGCGCCTACTTAAAAAAAAAAAAAAAATTTTAAGTAAAAAAATTTAATATCTTTACAATACATAAGTAAATTATGTCAACATTCAACTCCAGTAATGATATGGTGCAACAAAATGCAAAAAGAAAAGAAAATTTCAAAATGGGCGTTGCTCCGCCCTTTTCATTTAATTTGTGTAGGATGCTTTTAATGCCATAAGTCGAACAAAAATTTACCACTCCTTGTGAAATTTGGTGGAGGCTTAGATTCTAGGACGATAACTGTTTTCTGTGAAAAAGGGCGAAATCGGTTGAAGCCACGCCCATTTTTTATACACAGTCGACCGTCTGTCCTTCCGCTCGGCCGTTAACACGATAACTTGAGCAAAAATCGATATATCTTTACTAAACTCAGTTCACGTACTTATCTGAACTCACTTTATATTGGTGTAAAAAATGGTCGAAATCCGAATATGACCACGCCCACTTTTTCGATATCGAATATTACGAAACAAGAAAAAAATGCCATAATTACATACCAAATACGAAAAAAGGGATGAAACATGGTAATTGTATTGGTCTATTGACGCAAAATATAACTCTAGAAAAAAACTTGGTAAAATGGGTGTGACACCTACCATATTAAGTAGAAGAAAATGAAAAAGTTTTGCAGGGCGAAATCAAAAGCCCTTGGAATCTTGGAAGGAACACTCTTCGTGGTATTACATATATAAATAAATTAGCGGTACCCGACAGATGATGCTCTGGATCACCCTGGTCCACATTTTGGTCGATATCTCGAAAACGCCTTCAAATATACAACTAAGGGCCACTCCCTTTTAAAACCCTCATTAATACCTTTGATTTGATACCCATATCATACAAACACATTCTAGAGTCAACCCTGGTCCACCTTTATGGCGATATCTCGAAAAGGCGTCCACCTATAGAACTAAGGCCCACTTCCTTTTAAAATACTCATTAACACCTTTCATTTGATACCCATATCGTACAAACAAATTCTAGAGTCACCCCTGGTCCATCTTTATGGCGATATCTTGAAAAGGCGTCCACCTATAGAACTAAGGCCCACGCCCTTTTAAAATACTCATTAACACCTTTCATTTGATACCCATATCGTACAAAAAAATTCTAGAGTCACCCCTGCCCACCTTTATGGCGATATCTCGAAAAGTCATCCACCTATAGAACTAAGGCCAACTCCCTTTTAAAATACTCATTAACATCTTTCAAGTGATACCCATATCGTACAAACAAATTCTAGAGTCACCCCTGGTCCACCTTTATGACAATATCTGGAAAAGGCGTCCACCTATAGAACTAAGGCCCACGCCTTATAAAATACTCATTAACACCTTTCATTTGATACCCATATCGTACAAACAAATTCTAGAGTCACCCCTGGTCCACCTTTACGGCGATATCCCGAAAAGGCGTCCACCTATAGAACTAAGGCCACGCCCTTTTAAAATACTCATTAACACCTTTCATTTGATACCCATATCGTACAAAAAAATTCTAGAGTCACCCCGGCCCACGTTTATGGCGATATCTCAAAAAGGCATCCACCTATAGAACTAAGGCCCACTCCCTTTTAAAATACTCTTTAACACCTTTCATTTGATACCCATATCGTACAAACAAATTCTAGAGTCACCCCTGGTCCACCTTTATGGCGATATCTCGAAAAGAGGTCCACCTATAGAACTAAGGCCCACGCCCTTTTAAAATACTCTGTTTGACATTATCAAACCGTCAACCAATAAAAAACCAATCGATTTAGAACACTTATCATTATGGAGTAAAAATTATCTGATTGGTAAAACGAATTGGATCCTTGCACCAACGGAACACAGCTTTTCAACATCTTGGCTATGCAGTTGACTTCAAGTTCGCAAGTGACAAATCACTCATCTCTATATTTTCGCTGAATACACACCTACGAAATTTTCTAATACCATTTTAAACTTTGTAAAGTAAATTATATTGTAAATTTAAAATTAAAGTTGTATTAAATCACAATTGAAATCAGCGCTCTGGGTTTTGTTCATTGGAGGAATAACAAGGAAGGTAACCCAGATTCAACAGCCGTTCCATTTTGCTCCTGTGAATTGAAGTACAAACCCATCTAATTGCCACCACACGATAGGGTGCCCCCGTTTTGCCGGATAACCTCACGTAAGTGAAAAACCAATTTTTCTTTTTGTAAGTTCAATATTGCAGTGAACAAGCTGGTCCTTCGAGACGGATCTCTTGATCTGGCTAATGGCCATTAGGGAAGGTCATAAAACTGCATCCCGGTCGCGATGGGTTAACCCGAGTAGTTACCGTCAAAACCGCAATCACTACTCTGGGTCGCCCTATAAATAAACTATGTTTACTTCCTAATCCTGTGAATCAAACAGAAGAAGATTCCGACATTCAACTTAAAGCAAACCGACATACAACTTAATTTCACCTTTTTCGCAACCAAGCATTTGCCCCTTTACTTGGTGCAACGCGGGGAGTATGTTTGACATTATCAAACCATCAACCAATAAAAAACCAATCGATTTAGAACACTTATCAATATGGAGTAAAAATTATCTGATTGGTAAAACGAATTGGATCCTTGCACCAACGGAACACAGCTTTTCAACATCTTGGCTATGCAGCTGACTTCAAGTTCGCAAGTGACAAATCACTCATCTCTATATTTGCGCTGAATACACACCTACGAAATTTTCTAATACCATTTTAAACTTTGTAAAGTAAATTATATTGTAAATTTAAAGTTAAAGTTGTATTAAATCACAATTGAAATCAGCGCTCTGAGTTTTGTTCATTGGAGGAATAACAAGGAAGGTAATCCAGATTCAACAGCTGTTCCATTTTGCTCCTGTGAATTGAAGTACAAACCCATCTAATTGCCACCACACGATAGGGTGCGCCCGTTTTGCCGGATAACCTCACGTAAGTGAAAAACCAATTTTTCTTTTTGTAAGTTCAATATTGCATTGAACATACTCATTAACACCTTTCATTTGATACCCATATTGTACAAACGCATTCTAGAGTCACCCCTGGTCCACGTTTATGGCGATATCCAGAAAAGGCGTCCACCCATAGAACTAAGGCCCACTCGCTTTTAAAACACTTATTAACACCTTTCGTTGAGAGTCATCTCAAAAAGGCATCCACCTATAGAACTAAGGCCCACTCCCTTTTAAAATACTCTTTAACACCTTTCATTTGATACCCATATCGTACAAACAAATTCTAGAGTCACCCCTGGTCCACCTTTATGGCGATATCACGAAAAGGCGTCCACCTATAGAACTAAGGCCCACGCCCTTTAAAAATAATCATTAACACCTTTCATTTGATACCCATATCGTACAAAAAAATTCTAGAGTCACCCCTGGCCCACTTTTATAGCGATATCTCAAAAAGGCATCCACCTGTAGAACTGAGGCCCACTCCCTTTTAAAATACTCTTTAACACCTTTCATTTGATACCCATATCGTACAAACAAATTCTAGAGTCACCTCTGGTCCACCTTTATGGCGATATCTCGAAAAGGCGTCCACCTATAGAACTAAGGCCCACGCCCTTTAAAAATACTCATTAACACCTTTCATTTGATACCCATATCGTACAAAAAAATTCTAGAGTCACCCCTGGCCCACCTTTATGGCGATGTCTCAAAAAGGCATCCACCTATAGAACTAAGGCCCACTCCCTTTTAAAATACTCTTTAACACCTTTCATTTGATACCCATATCGTACAAACAAATTCTAGAGTCACCCCTAGTCCACCTTTATAGCGATATCTCGAAAAGGCGTCCACCTATAGAACTAAGGCCCACGCCCTTTTAAAATACTCATTAACACCTTTCATTTGATACCCATATTGTACAAACGCATTCTAGAGTCACCCTTGGTCCACGTTTATGGCGATATCCCGAATAGGCGTCCACCCATAGAACTAAGGCCCACTCCCTTTTAAACCACTTATTAACACCTTTCGCTGAGAGTCACCCCTGGCCCACCTTTATGGCGATATCTCAAAAAGGCATTCACCTATAGAACTAAGGCCCACTCCCTTTTAAAATACTCTTTAACACCTTTCATTTGATACCCATATCGTACAAACAAATTCTAGAGTCACCCCTGGCCTCTCTTTATGGCGATATCTCGAAAAGGCGTCCACCTATAGAACTAAGGCCCACGCCCTTTTAAAATACTCATTAACACCTTTCTTTTGATACCCATATAGTACAAAAAAATTTTAGAGTCACCCCTGGTCCATCTTTATGGCGATATTTCGAAAAGGCGTCCATCTATAGAACTTAGGCCCACTTCCTTTTAAAATTATCATTAACACATTTCATTTGATACCCATATCATACAAACAAATTCTAGAGTCAAGCCTGGTCCACCTTTATGGCGATATCCCTAAATGGCGTCCATCTATAGAACTATGGCCCACTTCCTCTTAAAATACTCTTTAATACCTTCCATTTGATACACATGTCATACAAACACATTCCAGGGTTACCCTAGGTTCTTTTTACATCATGGTGATTTTCCCTTACTTTGTCTCCACAGCTCTCAACTGAGTATGTAATGTTCGGTTACACCCGAACTTAGCCTTCCTTAGTTGTTTGTTATTCATGCCAAAAAAGTGTAGATTTCGAAATAAATGTCTTTAAATGATTAAAATGATTTTGGTCTGGTGGGGGACTTTGCCCTGAATTTTTTTTCACATTTATTCTAAAAATAAACTAAAAATTCCGTACAAGATACAATTTTGAAGAATTTAGTAAACAACTCGGAGAGTTTACGAAAAAAGACGAAAACGATTTTAATATTCTTGAAAACTGTTAAAGGGGTATTCACGTAGCTTCATTTTCAGGTTATCCGGTTATGCAACAGCGAAGAACACTAGAGTGAAGTAATTTCGAAAATACTGAAAGGATTATTTTGTATTTGCTGCCAACCAAAAATGTGGAGGATTTCAATAACTTACTGTAAAACATACATACAAACACTTTAAATGACTGTAATATTTATCTGGCCAAACCTGTAAACATGCCAGGTCGTATACCAACTTATCTATAGAAAACAGTTATTTGTTAGCTTTATTGTGGCTTGTTAGAACTTTCGAAGCATATGTAATCATAGATACACAAGTTTATACAAAGTATGTACAATTTCAATAACATCCCGGAACGACCCCAAAAGCACCCGGAAGAACCCCGAGAGAGTCCTCGAAATGACATAAAAATTTACCCCAAAATACTACTTGAGAATCCCCAGGGTGTCCCATAAATTACCCCCAAAAACCCCGCGAATACTCTCCAAAATCATCTCAATATTTCCACAAGAAGCTTCAGAACTGCACGCGAACTTTTACGCATATGGGTATATTTTCAGGGCATCTCGAGGGTTTATTTTTTTATTTTTGAATAACTGAATAAAACTTGAAATTTTAATGTTATTCCATATTTTTTAAATAATGAATATTAACTCAACCTTTATCTTAAAACTTATCAAAATAAGAATGACCTGTTATCATCACTCAAAATATTTTGAATTACGATAACTTGTTATTCATCATTCAGAAAATTAAAAATGCTGAATCATTTTTTATTTTTATTTGTTTTATTTAAAAATGACTCAATTCGTCATCTTGTCGCTTATAAATTGTTGAATGCTTGGTTGTGATACATCTATATATAAATGCGGAGCATTAGGGACTTCAATAGGACCTATTGCCACCGCACAAAGTTTTCCATTGTGAATACCCGGGGCTCCGCGATCACAATCCCACAAATCTCTTTGATATTCTCCAGCATACAAGGTTGTTTGAAATATATCATGGATTATTTGTATACCCCTAATATGTTTCCTACACTGCTTTATTTTCACGATCGTACGTTTGAGAGAAGGAGAAGGAGACGTTGATCCAATTTCTGTGACACCCCATCCACTAACTTCCAATCTTGTGTCCGGTGTTAATTCAGTATCGCAAAGTTGTATTTTATGCACTACAGGACTCTCTCCAAAGCATTCAAACACTTCCACTACAGCAATATTCATATAATCTGTAATATAATTATAATCATGATGTACATGGTTTGTGCTCACGTCGTGTTTTCCACCTTCCTCTAATAGACAGGTTACACCAGCTTTAACGAAGAAAACCGAACTAGGAAACAAATAAACGCACTTTGCCAATGTAACCACCGATTTAGCGCTGACTATGGAACCAACACATTCATAGGAGCCCGCCATATTGCTAGGAGATCGCTTAAATATTGCCACGGTATGTGGGCTTTGACTTATATCTATTTCTTCGCCACCTATAATGCGAAAGTCCGCATTCGTATAGCCTGAAAGGCACATAACCAGGTCGAACACCAGCGTGAAATTATTTCGTAGATACATTTTTATTTAATACTTCTTCTAAAACTTTTTAAGTATGATGTTAGATTAATTTTGTGGGCGCTTTTATACCTAATTGAGTTGTGTAAATAAAAATAAGATTTCCGGAATTTAAATAACAAACGAACATCTCAATTTAAGTTAAAGCTACACAAGGCCAATTTTGTTATACTTAGCGTGCTTTGCCCACAGAGTGTATTAACTTTGGTAACATAGCGGACATAAACGAATCGAGATAAATATAGACTCCCATATATCAAAAAGCTGAGGATGAAAAACGGAATTGATTTAGCCATATCCGTCGATTCGTCCGTCCATCTGTAGGTACACACGATAACTTGAGTAAATATTGAGAGTAAAATATTACGATTTGGTATATGGGTTCCTTGGCGCTCATCTTCTATCGCTATTAAAAATGAGGGAAATCGGATGGTAACCACGCCCACATTTTGGAAAACATATTGCAATGAATTTAGTGAAATTCCGGTTATTTCCAACATTCTACAAACATTCGAATCGGTAAATTGTCGAATAAACAACTCCAACACTCAATAATGCAAAATGGTCTTTATTAGAGTACTTCACAATAACACTTATACTTCAAAACCAAAAACCGTGTTTAAATCAAACAGAATAAGGACTACTCAGCTTCTGCTGCTTTTATACTCTCTGCCCAAATGTCTAGACGTTTCTTCTTCTGGCATCCTCTACCTGGTCACCAGCCATACGCGCGTGCATTTGTCGTGTGTAACCATATGCGTGTGTATATGTGAGCGAAATAGTAGCTGAAGATGGCATGCGTTTGCGAGTATCTCTCTGCTGCTTGTATGTATGTGTGTACATGATGATTAATGTGTTTATGTAGCTTGCTTTAATAATTTTGTTGTTGTGCATTTACTTAGTACCAGCTTAGAGATGGTAATATTCGTCACAATATAAAACCTGATTATTTAGTTAATAGAATATTAATATTTGATGTGTGGACTGATATTAAAACTCTTGATTATTTTTGAAAATGGGCGTGGCACCGCCCATGTATGATAAAATCAATTTCATAAATATTATTAATCATTAATCAAAAACTGTTAAATCGATCATAACAAAATTCGACAGAGAGGTTGTCTTTACTATAAAAAATGCTTCGAAGGAAAATTAACGAAATCGGTGAAGGGCCACGCCTATTTAATAGTTTTATATAAATGGCGTTTCATTTCACAAGTGAAATTATAACAAGAAAAAGGAAAAAATTTTAATTTTTTGAAATGGACGTGGCATGATCATACAATTTTTAATGTTTCTGGAGCCATAACTCGAAAAAATTTAAAGGATAGTAATAAGATTGGGCACACATATTTTCCTTATAGCAGGAAATATTTATAGGAAAAATGGACGCGATCGGTTAAAAACCACGCCTACTTTTATATAAAAGTTGTTTAAAAGGGTCGTAGACTAGAATAAAAAGTTATATCCTAGCGAAAAATAGTTTTGTATCAATGAAATTTTACTTATAATGTTTTATTGTAAGAGGAAATCAGGCGACATTTTTTTAATAGGCGGTGCCACGCCCCTATTCCGATCAAGCATTACAAGACCAACAAAAAATAAATCCCTCGTAGCAAAATTCGAAAAAGTAATTTATCTGAAATGAACTGTACAATTCAAACTCACGCTGAGTATATAATATTCGACTATACCCAATCTTGGACACCCTTACTTGTTTTTGTTTGTTTTAGTTAGCTGAACAAACAGATTTTGCTCTATCAAAATAAAAAATCGAATATATTTGTTGATGTTCTAGCGAAATGAAATGACGCATTTTGCTATATTTCAAAACAAAATTGCATTGCAATTGTTTGTTTATTTATACGTGGGCGAATCGCATGTATTCCAGCTAAATGAAACGACGCATTTTACTAGGTTAGGTTAGGTTAAGTTAGGTTAGGTTAGATGGTAGCTGCCCTGATAAGGATAGCTCACTTGGACAACACGAAGATCCGTTGTGATACCACATACACCAAAAAAAACGGTGACTTAGATCTAGCTACTTAGAGAATCGTCGGGTAGCAACGATAAAGCTCCGAATGATAGCGATCTCAACTTTGGATAAATCCTCGGGAGATCCAAGTGAGTCGCGACCGAAGTACTTTCGCCTAGTTCTGGCAAAAGCTGGGCAATCAAGCATAAAGTGATTTGGTGATTCCACCTCATAATCCTCCATACAGCTGCAGCAGGATGGAGTTTCCAGTATATTGAGACGTACCGCATGGATACCCATGGGAGAGTGCCCTGTCAATACCCCAATGACCATTGATTGGTGAGCCTTAGTGAACCCAATTATTTCAGCAGACCGCCTGCCATCCACTTTCTGTCAGAAAGATCTTGCTACCCTGCAAGACGTGGTGTCCGCCCAACGTTTGCTGAGCTGACTCGAGCCCCAGCTATGGAGGAGCAATCTACAGGTGGCCAGCGGAATCCCGAAATCCCTACGGCCATCTTCATCCGGTTCAGTTGTACCGATGTGGGCTAAGAGATCCGCTTGACACTTACCCGGATATCACTATGGCCCGGGACCCAGATAATCTTAATTGCAAAATAATTCGATGCAATCGCAAGCGAGGTCAGGCACTCCCAGACCACCCTAGATCGCACTGTAGTTGAGCTCAAGGCCTTGATGGCCGCTTGGCTATCAGAGTAGATGTTAAGTTCCCTAACCGTAGCAGCACTGGACAAAATTTCATCCACCGCATCCATAATCGCAGCAACTTCCGGTTGGAATACACTACAGTGATCAGCCGACTTAAACTTGCGGCTTACATTTAGCTCTTGACAAATACCCACCCCCACCAACCTTTCCGTCCAGCTTCGACCCATCCGTGAACAAGTTAACCGGTCCCATGCCCGAGATAATTCCTCTTCCCCACTCCTCTCTCGGTGGAATGACTGGGGTGAAGGTTGTATAGGGAACAGTTATCGGCATACAATAGTCCGTTCTGTCAGGAATAAAGTGGAAACTGGTAAGAAGGCTAAATTGTCCGAAGTCAGAAAGCCGATAGCCCATATCACGAAGCCTGACCAACGACCTTGCCGCGGCCGCCTTTCCCGCAATATCTACTGGATAGATGTTCAGCATGACGTTCAGTGCCAAGGTAATTGTTGTTCTGAGAGCGCCACTGATACCGATCAGCGCCGTCCGTTGCACTGACATTAACATTTTGGAGGTGCTCGCCGTGTCCAGTGCTTTCCACCAGACTAGCACCCCATACAGCAGAATCGGTTTGACCACCCACCTGGCGAGAGTCCCCATCTCTTTCCGATAGCCCCTCTGCAGCAGTACAAGGCAACGGCGGCCTTCCTGGCCTGATCTTCCACATTAGGTCTCCAGGACAGTTTCTTGTCCAAAACAATCCCCAAATATTTAACCCTATCAGAAAGTACTAACGGTACCTCTCCAATCGAGGGAGTTCTGAAATCGGGCATCTTATATCTCCTTGTAAAAAGAACCAATTCCGTTTTTCCCGGGTTGACCGCCAATCCACATGATTTATCCCTCCTAGCCACAGTATCCAGGTAGCCCTGCAGAACATCGCGCAGGGTGCCCAGAAATTTGCGTCTGCCTAGGATAGCGAGGTCATCTGCATAGGCAACCACCCGACAACTATTGGCTTCCAACTCAACAAGAAGCTCGTTGACTACCAAAACTCATAGCAGAGGAGATAGGACACCCCCTGTGGGGTGCCCCTGCACACCTTCCTCTTAAATATGGCACCTCCCCACTCCGCTGCGACAATTCTGCCGCATAGAAGTTTGCTAATAAATTCACCCAGAGCCGCCTCGACTCCTAAACCCACCAGAGCTCTTTCTATTGCCCCCGGAAAGACATTGTTAAAAGCCCCCTCTATGTCTAGAAAGGCACCCAGACCATACTCTTGTGTTCTAGGTACCCCTATATTTGCTTTACAATCGAATGGAAAGCCGTTTCCGTCGATCTGCCCTTGCATTACGCATGCTGTTAAGCTGACAGTAACCCCCGAGGTATCCGTTCCCGTAGGTACAGGTCAATCAACCGCTCAAACGTCTTAAGAAGAAACGAAGAGAGACTGATGTAGTGTAAACAGCCAACAATTTAATGCCAAATATTTAAATCAGCTAATATGCTACCCTGTAACAAAAATAGTCTAAATGTTCATCAACACATAAAAAGGCATCTGATAATTGTTGCTAACATAGCCATTCACACGATAGAATACAGGTGTGTGTACAACACACAACCAAACAAATTTGCATTCCAGCAAATTTGCGAACGTTGCATTTCCCACAGAAGTCACAACTCAACACAGGTGTGTAGTCACATATTTTGTATCGAGTTGTATGTAGGTATGTAAGTATGTATGCTTAAGGTAAATATGCATGTAAGTATGTATACTTAAATTTAATATGTATGTAAGAATATGTTTAGAATAATTTAGTATAAATAAGCTGACAATATTTGAATAAAAGGCATTCGCGCATTGATGTTAAAAACTGACAAAACCAATTCCTCCATTTTAATCTTTTATATGGCGAACCTGCCTATGATTCCACTGGCTGATTTCTCAGCCTAATTTCATAGCTGGCAAGGATACGTCTTTTTAATCTTTTATATGGCGATCCTGCCTTGATTATACTTGCTGATTATTTAGCCTAATTCATTGGTAAGGATTTTACTGGCTGATTACAGCCTAAGCCTTGTAAAAGAAAAAAGAAAAAAAAAGAAGAGAAATGACAATTAAATTAGGGCACCAACAGTAAAAATTGCGGCAATTGGAAGACCTCAACAAAACATACATTGGAACGATACAGAGAACATCAGCACGGCCTCTGCACAAGGATGACACCGAAATCGTGAAACCTTCAGGACTAGCAGCTAATAATTATAAGTATAATACGTATTGTAACGAATATGAGTAACACTAAGGGGTACTGTCATCTCTAAGCCGATGCTAAGCATCACATGTCAATAATTCAATCATTATGTCTACACACATGTACGTAAACGCAGCGGAGAAGCAACGCACATACACATGCAGATATCTTATCTGAGATATGCAATTATAATTGCGGAAGTGTCGCTCACAAACACACGCGCATATGAGAGCTATACACATACATCTGTAGTTATAATTATAACAGATAACCAACTAGTAGATTATAGAACAGAAACGCCTAGAAGATGCAACGAGGAAATCAAAGAGTATAAAAGGCAGCAACGGTAGAGGCGCTACAAGCAGTTTCGATTAAGCACGCTCTCTGTCGAGCAGTAGAAGTGTTATCTTGAAAGTACTTGAATAAAGGCCATTTTTCATTATTAAATATTGGAGTTATTTATTCAACATTTTAGTGATTCGAACTTAGCAGAAGGTTGCAAATAAGAGGAATTGCAGTAAATTCGCTACAATTGGTGTCAGAAGAGGAATTGTTGAATAAATTCTGGAGATTTCGAATACACCTTGGACATGGCAAATTTAAGTGAATTGAAGATCCAGCAACTGAAGAAGGAGTTGGAGAGCCGTGGATTTAATACAACCGGCATTAAACTAGAACTTCAGGAACGACTACGACAGGCAATGGAATTAGAAGGAATTGACGTGGAAGAGTATGTCTTTCATCTTGATGGCGATGAGACAACAAAATTGGAGGAGAAAAATGAAACACCGCAGACAATGGCGAACATAGACCTGAACATGATATTGGCTGCAATATCGGCACACATGTCCGAAATGTCATCACAAATATCCACCAACATGTCATCACAACTAGAATCCCAGGAGAACCGTACAACATCCAAGATGGAAGCACAGGAGACACGTATCTCAGGAATGTCGTCAGAAATAACATCTAAAATTGAAGCACAAGAGGTCCGTATATCAGAAATGTCGACACAAATTTTAGCACAGGTATCATCGCAGATCTCTGCACAACTGGAAGCGCGTATGGAAGAGAAACTAACGCAGTTTCAGGAATGGTTCAGTAGTCGACAAGATAAAATGGAGGCCGAGATAGATGTTTTAAAAGATCGTATTCAGGAGTTACAATTGAACCGTCCAATAACTTCAACGTCTACTCTGAAGGTAAAATCCCCAACGATTGATGGTTCTTTTCCTTTCCAGGTATTGAAGCTCCAATTTGAGAAGACGTCGGCAGCAAACAACTGGAATGCCGAAGATAAAGTTGCTGCACTGTTCGTGGCTTTAAAAGGACCAGCTGCTGAGATCTTACAGACCATCCCAAAGTACGAACGTAACAGTTATGAAGCACTGATAGCTGCTGTAGAACGACGGTACGGAAGCGAACAATGGAAACAGATCTACCAAATAGAATTGCAAAACCGCTATCAAAAAGCTAATGAGACTTTGCAAGAGTTTGCTTCGGATGTTGAAAGGTTGGCACATTTGGCAAATGCGGATGCACCCGTGGAGTACACCGAGAGGGTAAAAATCCAGAGTTTTATAAATGGCATACGGGACGTAGAAACGAAGCGAGCGACATATGCAAACCCAAAACCCACATTCGCAGAAACGGTATCCATGCACTGACTCAAGAAACAGCGTCACTTTTGAGTAAGCCCGCATACAAATCTCATGGCGTGGAAGTGGAAAGACCAGACTGGGTACACACAATTTTGGAAGCACTAAAAGGAACGCAGCAGAAAAACGATAGTGCCGTCAAATGCTTTAAATGTGGAAGGCCAGGGCACATTGCACGTTATTGCAGTACCAATCCTAACAGTTCCAGCAATGTGGGTGGGCGTAAACGCAGAGCTGAAGGAGATGAGCAAATCTCCAAATCTACTCAATCGCTAAACTAAAGCGAGTCAGCCGCAAGGGCGACAGCTGGCTCCCTCAATTGAATGCCCCATAATCTCTATCTCACAAATTGTAAGAAGGTCAAGCAATCTTACTGTCGGAGGACATGCGGATGGAAAGGAGCGTTTAATGACTGTAGATACGGGTGCATCCCATTCCATCATTCGATCAGATTTAGTCAACAATAAGATAAGACCATTGCTTGGAGCAAGATTACGTACAGCCACGGGAGAGGACACCCAGGTATTGGAGAAGTAGCATGTGAAGTAGGAATTGGGATCGCCACGGTACTACACAATTTTATAGTGGCAGAGATTGTTGATGAAATCATAATTGGAGTGGACTTCTTAATCGACCAAGGCATCAAGATCGATATGCAAATCAAGACGATGCGGTATAAGAACATGGATGTGCCACTTAATTTCGGCTACGAGAAAGGCTACAGCAGTAAACGAGTGCTGGTGAAGAGAGTCAGCAAATACCACCAAACTCAGTTGCAGCCATCTGGGAAAAGGTTGATGGAGATTGTGGGACAAACAAATTGTGGGTGGTCGAGGCAGCAAACAAATCAACACCGAACATACTTGTAGTAAAACCTTGGCTATAACAAAACAGCATGGACGTATCCCGGTAAGAGTACTCAATGAGTTCAAGTCACCACTCAAACTGATCCGAGGAGATATTTTGGGAAGATGCCAAGAGGCTGAAGTAATAATCAATTGTGAACAGCTCCAGGAAGAGGTTTCAACTAGCAATATTGATCTTCCAGATGACATCATGGCATGGACAGAGGGACAAGAGGAAGGCTATCAGAGTAAGCCAAAGCAACTGCTCCTAAAGTACGGGAACATATTTGACCAAGATGGCTCCAAACCAGGCCGCACCAACGTTGTGAAATATCAAATTGACACTGGAGATGCGAGGCCGATCCGTCAAGCTCCACGTAGTGTTCCACTGGCGAAGCGGGAAGTTGTGAATCAAATCATACAAGAAATGAGCGAAAGCGGCATTATCGAACCATAAGCTAGTCCATGAAGCTCACCTGTGGTACTTGTGAAGAAGAAGGATGGGAAAATGAGGTTTTGCGTGGACTACCGCAAGTTGAACGACGTCACGAAAAAGGATAGCTACCCATTGCCAAGAATTGACGACACTCTGGTCTCGCTCTCTGGTACGAAATGGTTTTCCACACTGGCCTTGAAAAGTGGCTACTGGCAAGTGGAGGTGAAGGAGGAAGGCAAAGAAAAAACAGCCTTCAGCGTCGGAGATGGTCAATACCTTTTGGACTTTGTAATGCACCAACTACTTTTGAGAGACTCATTGATCAGGTATTGCACTGGAACTGCACTGGAAAACATGCTTGATATACCTGGACGACATCATCGTATTGGGGAAGTTTTCCAGAGAATAGCTGGCGCTGGTCGGAAACTAAGTCCCAAAAAGTGTGCGCTGTTTAAAAAGGAAGTAAATTATTTGGGTCACAAGGTAACGACAGAAGGTATCCATACAGCAAATGAAAAGATAGAGGCAGTAAAGGATTGGCCAAGACCACAGAACTTGCATGAATTAAGAAGTTTTCTTGGGCTGTGCACATATTACCGGCGATTTGTACCAAACTTTTCCAGCGTAGCCCATAACCTCTATGAGCTTACAAGAAAAAATAAAGCTTTTTAATGGAAGAAGGAGCAAGAAGTGGCTTTCCAAACATTGAAAGAGCGTTTGTCCACTGCCCCAATGTTGGCATATCCGATTCCAGGAGCAACCTTTATTCTAGATACAGATGTGAGTGGATATGCTATAAGAGGCGTTTTATCACAACTGGTCGATGGACATGAGAAGGTAGTTGCATACTACAGCCGTTCGATTGGAAAACCAGAGAGGAACTATTGCGTTACACGGAGAGAGCTGTTGGCATTGGTAGAGTGTATTAAACATTTTCACAAATATCTCTACGGCCAGCGATTCCGCGTCAGGGCAGATCACGCAACGTTGAAATGGCTTCTGCAGTTCCGTAATCCAGAAGTACAATTGGCACGGTGGATCGAGCTGCTACAAAGCTCTGACTTTTCATTGAGCATCGGAAAGGTAGTACCCATGGGAATGCCGATGCAATGTCACGAAGACCATGTAGTTTGGAATGCAAGCACTGTTCAAAGGACGAGGCTAAAGAACACATTATAGATGTCCGGCTAATGACTATAACGTGTGCGGATGTATAGGACAAGGAACAACTAAGGAAATGTCAGCTAGAAGATACAGATCTGTCACATGTTATGCAAGGGCTCGAACGAAACGAAAGACCAAATAGAGAGGAGATGTCAGCAGAGATTCCCATTGCAGTCATATTGGGCACAGTGGAACAGTTTAGAATTGATATCCGGTTGCTTGCATCGAGTATGGGAGAGTGAGGATGGTCAATACAAGAAGAAACTGATAGTTGTTCCCAGAAAGAGGATTACTGAAGTGCTCAGCGAGCTGCGTAATGGTCCAAGCGAAGGTCATCTTGGAATCACGAAGACGCTCGAGAAAATTAAACAGAGATTCTATTGGGTTGGTTGCCGTTAGTCGGTCACTGAGTGAATTGCGAACTGCGAGGTTTGCAGCAGAGCGAAAGGGCCCAAAACCCGAAGTCAAGGCCAAATGAAGGAATATAATTCAGGTGCGCCATTTGAAACGATCGCTATGGATGTCGCAGGTCCATTTCCTACTAGTAACTGCGGAAACAAATATTTACTGGTAGTTATGGATTATTTCAGCAAATGGCCAGAGGTATACCCAATCCCAAATCAAGAAGCGGAAACAGTAGCAGAAGTGTTTATAAACAATTGGGTTGCAAGGTATGGTATACCAATGGAGTTACATTCCGACCAAGGCAAGAATTTCGAATCAGCTGTATTCCAGGAAATGTGTAAATCATTGAGCATTCGAAAAACACGGACAACTGCTTTGCATCCTCAGTCCGATGGTATGGTGGAACGATTCAATAGAACATTGGAGGAGCACTTAAGGAAAGTAGTGGACAAGTACCGTAAGGAGTGGGACACCCGCATACCATTATTCGTGATGGCTTAGCGATCAGCAGTGCATGAGACAACAGGCCAAACCACTGCAAAAGTAATTTTTGGCAATTACCTTCGACTGCCAGCAGATTTGAAGTTTGGGATAAATGCCGATGCGGGCAGAAATGTCAAGAAATCCACTGGTGTCTTGGAACAAGAGCTGGGTGAGATACACGATCTTGTAAGACAACGAGCAAAGATTATGAGTGACAAGATGAAAGCCCGATACGATAAAGCACTTAATTCGGAAGGGTTTCAGGAAGGAGATTTGGTGCTGTTATACAACCCACAACGAAAAAAAGGTTTGTCCCCGGAATTGCAGTGTAATTGGGAAGGTCCATACAAAGTTGTAAAACGAATCAACAATGTAGTGTACCGCATACAAACCATTGGCAAACCACGAACAAAAATGAAAGTGGTTCATTTGGAAAGGCTGGCAGCGTTTAAATCGAGAGATTTGATCGACCCGATCAGACTTAGGTGGAGGACAGTGTAACGAATATTAGTAACACTAAGGGGTACTGTCATCTCTAAGCCGATGCTAAGCAGTGACTGTATGCACATCAATAATTCAATCATTATGTCTACACATATGTACGTACACGCAGCGGAGAAGCAACGCACAAAAACATACAGATATCTTATCTGAGATATGCAATTATAATTGTGGAAGTATCGCTCACAAGCACATGGGCATATGAGAGCTATACACGTACATCTGTAGTTATAATTATAACAGATAACCAACTAGTGGATTCTAGAACAGAACCACTAAATGTCAACGAGTAAACCAAACAGTATAAAAGGCGGCACCAGTAGAGGCGCGAGAATCAGTTTCGATTAAGCACGCTATCTGTCGAGCAATAGCAGTATTATTTTGAAAATCAGTTGTAGTGTTATTGTAAAGAACTTTAATAAAGGCCATTTTGCATTATTAAATATTGGAGTTATTTATTCAACAGTTTAGTGATTCGAACTTAGCAGAAGGTTGCAAATAAGAGGATTTGCAGTAAATTCGTTACAGTATATTTAGGCTAATAATTTTATACAATTTTTACGCGTTGGTGAATAAGCATTTTTGCTAAAATAAAATCAAATTTGTGCACTTTTGTATAATTACTTTAAATTCTATGATGAGCATAAAAAAGTAATACATAAAAAAAATTTACATAGGATTCTGCGTTCAACCATTTTTAAAGTGTTACTTTTAGCATGGCAAGTCAAATACGATCTAGTTAGTAAGATCTGAAAAGTATTATTTTCGTTTGTATTTTTAAATAAAGTACGAATCGAGATCCTTTATTCCATTTTATTATCGATGTGCTAATTCTCTTCTATTCCTCTATTATATTCTATTAGAGGATCCACAGTTTTCCACGATGACATATTTTTGTGCCTGAAGCAAGTTTAATTGAAGGGTCAAAGCACAACCGTTTTTTCTCGTGGATTCTTATTTTATGGACCAAATTAAGTCAGAATCCAAAATTTAAGCTTGTTCTACCGAGCCGTTTTTGAGAAAATTCGATTTAAATTTTGAAAATAGCAAAAAATCAATACTAACTTTTTTGATCTTTTTTGATTTGTGGTCCGATTTGGCTCATATTTGGAACACATAATACATACAAGGATAGAAATCGACCTATGCAAAAAAATTGCCGCTAGGTGGCGCATGGATCCAGATATTCACAAAAATCGTATTTGTGATCCGATTTGGCTCATATTTGGAACACATAATACATACAAGAATAAAATAAGAATCCACGAGAAAATCGGTTGTGCTTTGACCCTTCAATTAAACTTGCTTCAAGCACACCGTGACGCGTTTGATTGAAAATTAAAAACTTTTTGAAATTTGATATTTATATCTGCACAAAAAATTTTTAATTAAAAAGCCACAGGAAAGATTTAACGGACCAACTAATTGTTATGTATGTATTGTAAATGTATTTTAAGCTTTTCATGTTTGAAAAACAGAACTTTTTATAATCATACAAAATAATAAAATAAGCATAAAAAATAAAAAAAAATGAATTTGAAAATAATTTTAAGCACACCTCTTTTTATTTATATCGAGCTAGCCGACCAGTCACACGTGTTCCTTTACAAACAATCATTTGCCCCTTCTTCTTCTCTTAGCTTTCTTTCCACCCTTTTCCGAAACTTACTTACGGCCGAGACACAATGAAAGTTTATCATATAGATGCGTCCATAACGCAATCTTATGCATTCCAGTAACATCGCCACAATCACACAAGATGTTGCATTTGTAAATATGCAGAAACTTGAGACTTGGCAATTGAAGTTTATTTCTATTAGACGATAATGCCCATTCACGTACAAAATTTTGCGAATCACTGTTATAAGCATTCTCACTATACAAGAAATATATTTGTCACAAATTTTTTGTCCTATTCATTTGTTAAATTGTAGTTTTTAACCGTGAACAATTTTAGAAAAGTACCAACGTGTGGGAAAAACAATTTCACTTGCAATGTGTGAAAGCACCCTTAGCCAAACAAATGTCAAATTTGTCTTCTTATGCTTTGCTTACAACAAAAGTGGAAAGTTGGCTACTTTTTCATATCAGATGGTGTCAGTGTCGCTCAATTTGCCGTTCTCCATAAAATTACGTGCAATCTACTCATAATGCATAAGATTGTGTCAAACGTTTCTTTATGAAAAACTGCTTATGTGACGAAGCTTTTACTTACTTAATTAGCGCTTAACCGTTTAAACGGTTATGGTCGTCCTACAAGGCGCACCAGTCGCTTCTTCGCTGGGTTAACCGGCACTAATTGGTCACACCAATGGAATTTAAATCATTTGTCACCCTCTCCATCCAGCGGAGAGGGGGTTTCTGTCTTCCTCAACTTCCATAGGCGAGTTTCGATACGAATAACTTTTAGCCAGAGCATCATCTTTAATTCGCACAACATAGCCTGCTTAGCCGCTGTGTTCTAATTCGCTGGACTATGTTGGTGTTTATTTAATTTTATTTATTTATTTCTTACAGCTTATACTAAGCCTAGCTTATACCTATATATAGTAATTAATATATAATCTAATTAAATTAATTTATCTGCATCTATTGACTGCACAAATGGAGTGAGAGATGGGTAGCAGACGAATGACACCAATGCAAGGATTTTGCCAGTTGTATCTGACGCTGTTAACGTATTTAAAGTGCGAAGGCAACATCTGAACGGCGATGCACTTACTAGGATGAGTTATGCGTTACAGTATGAGCTTGAGCTACTTTTTCATACGTGGGAAAGCTTCCTAGTGCCAGCGTGTTGCATAAAGCACGAACAGCTCATCATTAAATTTTCTTCTGTACTCACCGTCGCCAACGCGTAGAAGTCCAGTCCGTAAAAATTTCGAAGAAATTTTTTCTCGAACACTAGTACTATCGCCTCATCTGGTGTAGTCATGGTCTATGCTTCTGCACCATATACCAGGGCGGGTACGATAAGTGTATAACATGTAGAGCATGATCTTCAATTGCCAGAGAGCGTTTTACTTTTTAATTGTTTACTCAGTCCAAAGGAGCATTTATTGGCAAGTTTTTCTTCGCTGGATTTCAAAGATGATGTTGCTGTTTGTATTAATGCTGGCTCCCAACTAACCGAAGTCTTTTACTATTTGGAAATTATGGCTGCCAACAGTGGCAGCCAAAACGCAAATGCGCCGACTCTTTGCTCGATAACAGCAGGTACTTCGTTTTGTCCTCGTTCACCATCAAACCCATCTCTTCCGCTTCTTTGTACAGTTTGGCGTAAGGAGAATTTACGGCGCGGGTCTTCAGGTCAATGAAATCAATGTCGTCAGCATACGCCAGTAATTGCATGTTTCTATGGGGTATTGTTCCAGAACGGTTAAGTTCTGCAATTAGTATGATTAAGTTCTGCAGATTAGTATGATTTTCGCTTGCTCAGCGTCATTTTGCACAGCCATATAAGTTTTGCAGAGGAACCAAATTCAGACATAGCAGCATATAGGCAGCTCCTTTTCATGCTGCCGAAGGCGGCTTTAAAATCGACGAAGAGTTGAGAATGCGATTTGATGCATTGTGAAAAGCTAGCCGATGGTAGATTTACCAGGTCTGGAGTCGCACTGATAAGGTCCAATAATCCGATTCACGGTGGTCTTCAATTTTCCGCATAATACACATGACAGAACCTTATATGCGATATTAAGAAGGCTGATTCCGCGATAGTTGGCGCAGTTTGCAGGATTCCGTTTCTTGTGGACTGGACAAAGAACAGTATGAGATGTGAAATAATTTGTGTGACATGGCGTATGAGTATTGATTTCTTAATTTTTTGTTATTCATCCCAAAAATGTGTAGATTTCGAAATAAATCCCAGCCAGCATTTTTTGAAAATGTTGATCAAAAAATATTTAAATATCATACCCCAAATGATTAAAAACGTTCAAATTTAAAAGCATTTCATTAAAAGATATCATCGGCCTAAACACCCGCGCTGTTAGTTCTGCTTACTCCAAACTGGAAAAAGAAGCGGTAAAAATGGGTTTGATGGTGAATGAGCACAAAACGAAGTACCTGCTGTCATCGAGCAAAGAGTCAGCGCATATGCGCCTTGGCAACCACGCTACTGTTGGCAGCCATAATTTCGAAATAGTAAAAGACTTCGTTTATTTGGGAACCAGCATCAACACAAACAGCAACATCAGCTTTGAAATCCAGCGAAGAATCATTCTTGCCAATAAATGCTACTTTGGACTAGGTAGGCAATTGAAAAGTAAAGTCCTCTCTCGGCGAACGAAAATCATACTCAACAAGTCACTTATCGTACCCGTCCTGCTATATGGGGCAGAAGCATGGACCATGACAACAGCAGATGAAGCGGCTTTGGGAGTGTTCGAGAGAAAAGTTCTTCCAAAGATTTATGGACCTCTACGCGTTGGCGATGGCGAGTACCGAAGAAGATTTAATGATGAGCTGTACGAGCTATACGCAAACATCAACATAGTCCAGCGAATTAAAACGCAGCGGCTGCGCTGGCTAGGCCATGTTATGCGAATGAAAATGATGCACCGGCCAAGAAAGTGTTTCTATCGCAACCCGCCTATGGAAGCAGAGGTAGAGGGCGGCCCCCACTCCGTTGGAAGGACCAGGTGGAAAACGATTTAAACTCCCTTGGTGTGAGCAATTGGCGCCGGTTGGCGGAGCGAAGGAGCGACTGGTGCGCCTTGTTGGACGGCCATAACCGTTTAGACGGTTAAGCGCCAATTAAGTAAGTAAGTAAGTAAAAGCGTGTTCTGTTCGAAAATTAACGTATCGTCGGGAGAAAAATGTACCATAAATGTGATTATTCTTGAATAATCATTTATGATTCATATTTCGAAACGCTTTTTGTTCATATTTGATACCATTGCAAAATTGAGCTTTAATTGTTTTAGAGTAATCACAGTCATTTTCTGATCATATTCGTGAACATATTTCAATCGTTTTGGTTAAGATTTTTGAATCATTTTTGAATGCGATTATCATGCATTTATTCTTCATATCTCATACAAAATAAGATACTACATGATAATCTTATTCCATCAGGGGAAGGAAACATGCGAAAGTGAGCTATTCGAACCACAGCTAACTCGCAAACAAACTTGACCGATATACACCTGCGACTGCAACATATCGAACATCAGCATTATCGTCTGCATATTAAAATACAGATACGATACGGGATGTTGAAGCCGTATCCAGGTACATATGTCAAGATAGTTTCACTTACCTGGGGTTCAAATAGCTCACAACCTATGTATTGTCCAATCATTATGTATTTTCTGGGAAGCTGAAGGGGAGAAATGGTTGGGGAAATCTTTGTTCACGAGCAGCATTACATTATTTTTGTCTTGAGGAATATCTTTTGCATAAATAATAAAATTTTTATATATTTTTTTTTAGCTTCATGATTGAAAAAATATGTGTATGTGAAAAAAATAAAATTTTTAATGAAAAGTAAAATTTCAACAAGTATACAATTCATTATTCAGTCACCAAATATATTCATAAAAGATTCAGAAAGCTGAATGAAAAATGATTATAAATTTTTGATGACCTAAAAAAAACACATTTGATTCAAATATGATTCCAAAATGTGATTGAAAAACTATATTCAGTTTTTGATCATCAAAGGTAAGCATATTTGATTATTCTTTTTGTTGGTTTTCATGAAATATTAAAATTTAGTCAATAAAGGACTTCAAAAATGATTCCAAAAAGTGAGCGAAAATGCTTTTTAGTTTTTCATCATGAAAAGTATTCATATTTGATTATTTCTTTTGTTCAATTGTATGATAACTCATTATTTAGTCAGAAAGAGTAATCAAATTATATTTATATGTAGGGAAATTCAAAATTGAATCACCTAAATGCTGAGTGGGATGTCTTTAAATGATTAAAATGATTTTGGTCTGGTGGGGGACGCCGCCCTTTTTTTCACATTTATTCTGAAAATAAACGAAAAATTCTGTACAAGATACGATTTTGAAGAATTTAGTAAACAACTCGGAGAGTTTACAAAAAAAGAGGAAAAAGATTTTAATATTATTGAAAACTGTTAAAGGGGTAGCTTCATTTTCAGTTGATCCGGTTACAATAGAGTGAAGTAATTTCGAAAATACTGAAAGGATTATTTTGTATTTACTGCCAACCGAAACTGTTGAGAATTTCAAAAACTTACTGTAATACATACAAACACCTTAAATGACTGTAATATTTAACTGGCCAAACCTGTAAACATGCCAGATCGTATACCTATTTATCTATAGAAAACAGTTATTTGTTAGCTTTATTGTGGCTTGTTAGTACTTTCGAAGCATATGTAATCATAGATGCAATAGTTTATATAAAGTATGTACAAATTGAATAGGGATTTTTTTAATAAACCATATTTAAGCCAAAACAAAAAACAACCAAATATGAGCAAATAAAAAGAAGTACCATTACAATTCTTCAACAACATGCGCGTAACATTTTTTTGCTATTCAAATAAAAAGTTTTGCATAAACTGCAATTCATAGGTAAATTTATTTACACATTAGGCTGTCTACGAAAAAAAATTTAAATTACTTCACCGTAGTAAGAAAGTGTAATATGACCGGGTCGATTTATTAACCGATATCGCGTCATCGATTTTTCGATAGGATTTAGGCTCAGGAAAAAAAGTCCACTACACATGTTATCGCCAACGTTTTTACAACAGTTTTTTGAAAAAGAAAAATATTTTATGGGTTTTGGGGAGTGTTTTGGTCGAAAAATTTACCGTTTTGCCGTTTTTTTTCGCAGGCTTGAAATTTTTTTTTTTTGGTATGCGTAGTGAGGTGAGGCGGTTTCAACGGCAAACTTCTTGCAAAATCGTATAGTAACAAGCTCAATTAATTGTACGCCTTATGAGAGATGGGAAGGGAAAATCCCTCATGTGAAATATTTAAGAATATTTGGTTCAAAGGCGTTTGTTATAATTCCTAAAAAAAAAAGGAAGAAATGGGATAGAAAGTCTGAATTACTTACATTTGTAGGATACGATGAACATGCAAAAGGATATAGAATGTTAGATGTAAAGACAAAGAAAATTATTATCAGCAGAGATGTTGTCTTCCTGCAAATGAAGAAAGAAGGAAAGAAGTAACAACAAGTATCCAGTGTGAAGATAATAATTCATTTAAAAGCTTAGATGATGAAATTGATTTTGTAAATAGTCATAAAGAAGATGAAAGGGGGATTAATATTGAACACGTTTGTTCAAATGATAGTGACGAAGAATCAGCAGCTCAAAATTTTATTGAGCAATTACTTGATATTCAAGATTCAGAGCCCTTACCACGACGGTCTTCAAGAGTAAACAAAAGTAGACCTCCACTACGTTTGAATTACAATGTTTGTAATGAAATTATATAACCAAATACCTATAACGAAGCGATTAAATCTGACCAACGTGATGAATGGATTGCTGCAATGAAGGAAGAATATTCATCACTTATATCGGCAAAGACTTGGGATTTGGTAGTACCACCTAAAGATTCAAACATAGTTAGTTGTAAATGGACATATAAAATTATAAAGCCCGTCTTGTAGCAAGAGGTTTTAGCCAAAAATATGGTGGTGATTACGACGAAGTTTATGCACCAGTTGTGCGACAGACAACTTTTAGAATATTACTAAGCATTGCTGGATCCAAGAAAATGACGGTAATGCATATTGATGTAAAATCCGCATTTTTAAATGGTAACTTGAACGAAATTATTTACATGAGACAACCTCCAGGGTTCGATGATGGGAATAATACACTTGTTTGCAAACTTAACAAAAGCCTATACGGCCTTAAGCAGGCTGCGAATGTTTGGAATAAAACTTTGCATAACGTACTCATATCCGGAGGGTTTTCTCAGAGCCAATTTGATGTGTGTCTATATACCAAATATACCAACAAGGAAGGGATTACATATGTGTTGGCATATGTCGATATTTTAATTGCAAGTTGCAAAAGGGATAATATTTCAGAAGTAGAAAAACTACTCAAAGGAAACTTTGAAATTAATAATTTAGGAAATATTAAACATTATTTCGGCATGGAAGTTTTTACTGATACAAATAATAATTTCCGTATTCGACAGAGAAAGTATATTGAAGAATTAATAAATAAATTTGGATTGAAGGATGCTAAAGTTTCAAGTTATCCCTTGGATCCTGAGTATGGCAAATCAAAATCAGAACTTTTGCTATCCAACACAAAATATCAACAACTCATTGGATCATTGCTGAATATAAGTGTTAATGTAAGGCCTGATGTTGCAGCTAGTATTTCAATTTTGGCAAGAAAAGTTAGTACTCCAACTCAGGAGGACTGGAATGAGGCTAAACGAGTACTGAAATATTTAAAGGGCACTATTGATTTTTCATTGAAGTTAAGTAATATGCAAAATAATAACATTTTAATTGGCTATGCTGATGCAAACTGGGCTGAAGATAGATGTGATCGCAAATCTTATTCTGGTTATATTTTTCAGTTAATTGGTGGAACTATAAGTTGGCCACGTAAAAAGCAAATGTGTGTGTCACTTTCGTCAACAGAAGCTGAATTCGTAGCATGTAAAGAAGCCTTATGAATTAGACAAGTACTTGCAGATTTTTATGTGGAACAAGCATCACCTACTGTGACATATGAAGATAACCAAAGCTGTTTAAATTTAATTAAGGAGGAGAAACTCAGCTGCCGAACAAAACACATTGATATGAGAATTTACTTTATCAAGGATCATATTCGGAAGAGTAATATCAAATGTTTATTTTTTCCCAGCGAAAAAATGGTAGCAGATATGTTGACAAAGCCTTTACCTGCCGTTAAGTTAAACTATCTGCGAACAGTTGCTAAAGTACTTCTCAATTGAGGAAGGGTGTTAGAAATATCAATTTCAATGTACTTGTTTGAGATTATACTTTGTATTTTATTGATCAACAAAAGAAGATTATACATTTGATTCAATAACTTTCAAATAGAGAAAAATTATTTTGTCTGTCTGTTATAAAATCTCATACAATAAAGATCATTCTTGTTATATTTTAAATCCACTGCACAATTACTTTGAAATAATTTCAATACCATACACTATTAAATTTTCCAACTAAACTCACTAAAATGATCTTCCCGTATCTAAATTTGAAATTGCATCTATTGATACTGCAAACAAAGAAAAAACACTATAAAGTATCTTAAGGTCATTTAGGTCCAAACTTTGGTCAACATCTCGAAAACGAGGGCTAACAAAAAAAAAGTAAAAAGAAGATACATAAATTTAAATATCAAAGGTCAACGAAACTAATTCTTTGCTTAAAAAAACATTTTTCATATCTCTTAATTTTCTCCTTTTGTTGCATTGCTCAGCGTGACTTCAGCCATGTATAAGATTTCATGTTTCTACCTCATGGAATAGTAACTTAAAAATCCATCACAAGATTTCGCAATTCTAAGTAGACTTTTTAATAACTTTTTAAATACCTTAATCCCTGTTCTATCTAGAAAACTCTTTTATCCTAAATATTGAAGCCCGAAGTTTCGTTCAAAGCTTCAGGTCTCTGGGTAATCGGGAAGTTCCTTATAACTCGAATGCAAAATTTCTAAGTTCGGACGATTTATTTATTTTTCACGGTCCCTGGACTACCTAGCGGAAATTTTGTTCTCTCATGTTTTAGTGTCAGGGTGTTCTGAAGTATGTTCTTAGTTAAAAAAATCTGGCTCAGTGGGAAGTTACTCAAATAGCGACCGCAAAACTCCACATGTTGTAGATGAACCCTCTAAATATCTCGAATCATGTCACATATAGAAAACTTTTTATCCTAAATATTAGAAGTTAAGAGAGCCCAATGCTTAAACTCGACTTCCTAAAAACTCGTAAGCAAAATTTCTAAGTTCGAACAATTTTTTTTTACGATCCCTGGGGCACCTAGTGTGGTTTTGTTTCACTCATGTTGCATTTTTATGGGGCTCTGAAGCAAGTCTTTTGTTTCAAGAAGCCAGCTCTAGTCGCAAGATTCCAAATGTTGTAAATGGACTTTCTTAATAGCTCTATCCCTGTCTTATATAAAGAAACTATTGTATCCTAAGTATTACAACGTAATCAAGTCCAAAGATGTGTTGCAACTTTCAGGTCACTGGGTTAACGGGAAATCCTTAAAACTCGACAGAAAATGTACAAGTTTGGAACGCTTTTTGAATTTTCACGATCCCTAGTTTACTTAGCAAACCATTTTCATGTTGTTGCATTTTAATCGGGCTCTGAAGTATAAACGCAAAGTTTCAAGGATCTAGTTCTACGGGAAGCTACTCAAAGTTTCAGATCTCTTAGTTATCGCGAAGTTCCTTAGAACTCCAACGCCAAATTTCCAAATACGGAAGTTTTGTAGAATTTTCACGATCCCTTCCTTTGACTGATACAAGCATTTTCTACAAAAACAAAGCACGAGTCTACCTATTCAAGTTTAACTTGAAATTAGTTTCTTTTCAGGGTTTTGCTAATTGTAAAATCTTTGTATATTATTTGGTTAGATTTATATAAAGTAATAAAATACAAACAAAGAAAAAAAAAAGTAATTACAATAAAATGAAATTATACTAAATATAATATAAATATATTAAATATAATATAAACAAAAATAGGAAAAAAAATTTAATGAAATATAATAAAATAAAAGGACCAAAATTAAACAAAGTAAAATTGAATAAAATAGAAAAAAGTAAAATAAAATAAAATAAAATGAAGTTAAACAAAATAAATTAATTCTTCTTTTCAGTTTCTCTTAGAAAAACACAATAACTGAATAATCAGTTATTATAAGCCGGTGTTGAGGTCATGAATTCTTAATAATAAGTTTAAAATAAAACAAAATAAATTAAATTAAACTGTTAATCGATGAGTTATCCCTTTGTTATCGAAATTTTTTGAATTTATAATCGAAAAATTATAGAAATGTTATCAATATGTTATCGAATTGTTATCAATCTCTTATCGGCTTGTTATGATAGAGATATCGATAAAGCTGTAATATAAAATCGATAACAAATGTGTTACCCTTCTACGACAAGCCGATATGAAACCAATAAGAAGTTGATGACCCGGCAATAACAAGGCGATTGATTAGAAACCGATAAGTCGACGATAATTATTCGTTATCGATATTAAGCCTATTATAAAACTATGTGCGTTGTTAACAAAAAAAAAACAAAAAACCGACGAAGCGCTTGTCTAAAAGCCCGGAACTACATATTTGTTTCTGGTAAAGTTACCTCTGTTGTAGGTTAACTTCAATCCCGGGCAAGCTCTAGCTAACTTTAAAAAGTTTGTTTCCAGACGTCTATTCACTTGTATATTTACACATGGAATTTCACGAGGTCTTGGTACTCACGTCTTTTTTGTTTTAAATTTTTTATTTTTTTCAACATAAATGAACCTCTTTTTGTAACATGTTTTACTAACTGCTTATGTTACTTCTTTGTGTACTAACATAAGTACACACATTCATATATACATATGTACACACAATAGTAGAAAATTTGAATAGAAATATTGGCAAATATTTGCTGTTGAAATACAGAGCTTGTCAAAACTGAAACAAATTCACACATTCAAAAAATCTACTACACGTGTCAAAATAATGCTTCCACTGCAACACATTGCTATGGAGTTGGAGGGAAACTTTTTAGGCCTTTGGGTATGTGAGTTTGACCGAACAAATGCATACATACCTGTGTAAAAGGACAACCAAAGGCGAAATTCCTGTGTTAGAGCCGTTTTAGAGATTTTACGTTTCGATGTTGTTAATTTGTATACAGATATACATGTACATACTAGAGATATTCGCCACCGCCACTGATTTTCGTCGTTGTTCGCACACCGCCGCCTAATGCCAAAAATATCGGCGCGTTACTATATTTTCTACTCATTTAAGACTGTCTAGGTCATTTACTGTTCATGTCGAAAATGGGCCCGATATGGCCGAAAGGGGTATCGACGGATCCGCATCACTGCCAGTCATAAGAATCCAGTTGCGAAATTTAACACTTTCTACCCGTTCAAAAGTTATTTAAAATAAGTAAGGAAGGCTGAGTTCGGGTTTAACCGAACACTACATACTCAGCTGAGAGCTATGCAGACAAAATAAGGGAAAATCACCATGTAGGAAAATGAACCTAGGGTAACCCTTGAATGTGTTTGTATGACATGGGTATCAAATGGAAGGTATTAAATAGTATTTTAAAAGGGAGTGGGTCATAGTTCTATAGGTGGAAGCCATTTCGGGATATCGCCATAAAGGTGGACCAGGGGTGACTCTAGAATGTGTTTGTACGATCTGGGTATCAAATTAAAGGTATTAATGAGGGTTTAAAAAGGGAGTGGTCCTTAGTTGTATATGTGAAGGCGTTTTGGAGATATCGACAAGAATGTGGACCAGGGTGACCCAGAACATCATCTGTCGGGTACCGCTAATTTATTTATATATGTAATACCACTAACGCATTCCTGCCAAGATTCCAAGGACTTTTGATATCGCCCTGCAGAACTTTTTCATTTTCTTCTACTTAATAGGGTAGGTGTCACACCCATTTTACAAAGTTTTTTCTAAAGCTTTATTTTGCGTCAATAAACCAATCCAATTACCATATTTCATCCCTCTTTCCGTATTTGTTATAGAATTATGGACTTTTTTTCATTTTTCGTAATTTTGGATATCGAAAAAGTGGGTGTGGTCATAGTCAGATTTCAGCCATTTTTTATACTAAGATAAAATCAGTTCAGCGGCCACCGTGGTGTGATGGTAGCGTGCTCCGCCTACCACACCGTATGCCCTGGGTTCACGCCCCGGGCCAAGCAACATCAAAATTTTAGAAATAAGGTTTTTCAATTAGAAGAAAATTTTTCTAAGCGGGGTCGCCCCTCGGCAGTGTTTGCCAAGTGCTCCGGGTGTATTTCTGCCACGAAAAGCTCTCTGTGAAAACTCATCTACTTTGCAGATGCCGTTCGGAGTCGGCATAAAACATGTAGGTCCCGTCCGGCCAATTTGTAGGTAGATCTCTTCGGAGGTTATCGCGCCTTACATTTATTTTTTTTTTAAGTCAGTTCAGGTAAGTACGTGATCTAAGTTTAGTAAAGATATGTATATCGATTTTTGCTCAAGTTATCGTGTTAAAGGCCGAATGGAAGGATAGACGGTCGAATGTGTATAAAAACAGGGCGTGGCTTCGGCCAATTTCGCCCATTTTCACAGAAAACAGTTATCGTCATAGAATCTATGCCCCTAACAAATTTCACAAGGATTGGTTAATTTTTGTTCGACTTATGGCATTAAAAGTATTCTAGACAAATTATATGAAAAAGGGCGGGGCCACGCCCATTTTAAAATTTTCATTTATTTTTGTATTTTGGTGCACCGTATCATTACTAGAGTTGAATGTCGACATAATTTATTTATATACTGTAAAGATATTCAATTTTTTGTTAAAATTTTACTTAAAAATTTTTTTTTAAGTGGGCGTGTTCTTCATCCGATTCTGCTAATTTATATTTAGCACACAAATAGTAATAGGAGTAACGTTCCTGCAAAAATTTAATCATAATATCTTCAACGACTGCCAAATTACAGCTTGCAAAACTTTTAAATTACCTTCTTTCAAAAGTGTGCGGTGCCACGCCCATTGTCCAATATTTTACTAATTTTCTATTGTGCGTCATAAGGTCAACCCATCTACAAAGTTTCATCGCTTTATCCGACTTTGGTAATGAATTATCGCACTTTTTTCCGTTTTTCGAAATTTTCGATATCGAAAAAGTGGGCGTGGTTATATTCCGATATCGTTCATTTTACATAGCGATCGGAGATGAGTGCCCAAGAATCTACATACCAAATTTCATCAAGATACCTCAAAATTTACTCAAGTTATCGTGTTAACGGACAGACGGATGGACATGGCTCAATCAAATTTTTTTCAAAACTGATGATTTTGATATATGGAAGTCCATATTTATCTCGATTCCTTTATACCTGTACAACCAACCGTTATCCAATCAAAGTTAATATGCTCTGTGTGCAAAGCACGCTGAGTATAAAAACAGGCGCTTTCAGTGCTAGCTTAATACGAATTTTGCATCAGCCAACTCACGAAGTTATTGAAACATAACACTAAAAGAAAAGTTATATAAAAAATTGAAAAATGAATAATTTCTTCAGAAAATTAATAAGGAACAATGAATTCAAATAAAATGACCTAAGTCGAACATGTTTTCAAATGCGAGATCCTTTAGTAGGTTCCAGGGGGTTTAAACACTCCTTTGAAAGGATTCTCTATGAGTTGAGATATATGTAAGTATGTGAAGGGTTTAAAAATCACGTGGCCTTATATTCAAACATCTGTTGGTTATTTGCGATTCATTAAAATATCGTCTGAAATGTTAATTTTGATTATCTTAATTCATCATTCAACACCCAAGTCTCCCGGTTTGACATTTCCTGTAGTTGTCGGCCCGAACTAGTCCGAAAACTAAAGCTACGCGGTTATTCATAATGAATTCTTGTATCAAAAGTCCGGAAAACAACAGTTTGGACTGAGCATATAATCTTAATATCTTTCAACTTATAATCAGTCGACTTTCATTCTACAATATCGTTTGGGTTAGCGAAAACTATTGGAATCAATGTTTCGAACTTAAAAGGTAGATAATTGATGGCAACCGTAAGTCGCCTTTGTGCGTGACCAGCCTGGAGCCTCAATTGATTTAAAGAAATCGTGCCGACAATGAGTATTTGAGTTAGCCCAGAATATCTCCTTCGGTAAAATTACGCTACAGAAGTGTGACCATTTTCAGTATAACTCCCTCCGCAAGGAGCTACTCCTGAAATTTTTTTAACGATCCACGAGATTTTGAGGCAAAATCCCCGGATCTTTCCGAAATGGCCGAAACGTCGATTTCCTTACAAATATTTTTAATTTAATTTTCGTAGTACAAGCTTCCCAGATAGTCATCCGCAATTTTACGATATTGTTCTAGATCGTCAAATATACCATTTACTTTTTTTGTATTGACTGTAATGAAGTATATTATATTAATATACATAGTAATTTCTTATCACACAAGGGATTTTTACTAATTTTTAATTGTTCTTGCTTTTTTACATTATCATTATATATATTTAAAAAAAAAAAATGTTCCCCCCTAGAACGTAAAAAAGCAAGAAAAATTCAATATTAGTAAAAATCCGTTTTGTGATAAGAAACTACTATGTAGATTAGAATTATATATTTCATTACTGTCAGTACAAAACAGAGTGACACCCCCCCCCCCCCCCCCCCCCCTGGAACCGCGCATAATTAACGTCGCCAGTATGTTTCCATATTCATTAGTTGTGGACAATGTGATAATCTGAACTTCAACCGTTCAGCGTCGGCTAGGGCTCTATTATATACCGGCGGCGTGCCCGGCGCGCCGACAAAGCGATCGGCGTAAACCTCTAGTATCCGGATCATAATAAAATGACCCCGAGGGAGTTTGGGGACTCCTCCCCAAATGACTCCGAGAGAGTGCTCAAAAACATCCCGGAACGATCCTCAATTGGCCCCGAGGGAGTGCCCAAAAATAACCCGGATCGATCCCCAAATGACCCGGGTAGACACCGAGGGAGTCCCCAAAACCATCCCAAAATTACGCCCAAATGACCTCGAGAGAGTCCCCAAAACCATCCCGGAGTGATCCCCAAATTACCACGAGGGAGTCCACAAAACCCTCCGGAAATGATCCCCAAATAACCCCGGTAGGACCCCGAGGGAGTCCTCGAAATGCCCCAAAAATTTACCCCAAAAGACCACTAGAAAATCTCCAGGGTGTCCCAGAAATTACCCCCAAGAAACCCCGCGACTTCTCCCAAAAATCATCTTAATATTGCCATAAGAAGCTTCAGAACTGCACGCGAACTGGTTACGCATATTGAAATATTTTCAGGGCATCTCAAGGGTTTATTATTTTTTTTTTTTTTTTGAATAACTGAATAACACTTGAAATTTTAATGTTATTCCATATTTTTTAAATAATGAATAATAACTCAACATTTTTCTTAAAACTTACAAAAATAAGAATGACCGATTAACATCACTCAGAATATTTTGAATAATGATAACTTGTTATTCATCAATCAGAAAATTAAAAATGCTGAACATTTTTTTATTTTTATTTGTTTTATTTTATTTCTTTTATTGATGACTCAATTCGTCATCTTGTCTCTAATAAATTGTTGAATGCTTGGTTGTGATACATCTATATATAAATGCGGAGCAAAATCGATGTAACTTTAATATGTGCCAAGTCTAGATGTACACCGCTTAAGGGTATGACAATACCGCGTTTGGAACTGCAAGCTGCTGTACTGGGCTGCCGTCTGAAGGAGTCGATGGAACGATGCCACGATTTCCACATACACAGCACACCATTTTGGAGCGACTCAAAAACTGTAATTTCTTGGATTCGCTCGATTAACAGAAACTTTAAACAATTCGTCGCATGTCGTATATTTGAGCATAACAACCGTGAACCAATGGCGGTGGATACCATCATCACTGAACGTAACAGACGAAGCAACGAGAGCTCGTACAAAATTTGAATATATTTTATTGTCAAGGTGGTTGCAGGGACCATCGTTTCGAGCTCTGAAAATGGGAAAATGCGTACCAAAATCATCATGTTTACACCAACTAACTCCGTTCTTAGACGATGATGATTTGATAAAAGTTAACGGAAGAATCGACGCTAAATACTGCTTGCCGATTACTGCACGACATCCAATAATTCTACCTTACAATCACTATATAACGCGTTTGATCGTCCAACAATATCACCGTAAGCTGCATCATCAAAACGATAACTTAACAATAAACGAGATGCGCCAAAGGTTCTGGGTACCTCGCATACGTACCTTGTTAAAGTCGGTAAAAAGAGAGTGCGCAGTTTGCATCGCCAACACAGCTAATCCTGTTGCAACTAATGGGTCAATTACCACAAGATCGCCTTAGGCCATATGTCAGGCCATTTTCATATACCGGGGTTGACTATTGTGGCCCATTTTTTGTTGCTATCGGTAGAAGACGAGAGAAACGGTGGGTAGCACTGTTCACATGCCTGACAACTCGAGCAGTTCACTTAGAAATTGCCACAGATTTATCAACTGACGCCTTTATCATCTGCTTTCGGAACTTCGTCAACCGTCGTGGAGTGCGTTCGAAGCGATAATGGCACCAATTTGGTAGGAGCGCAAAAGGAGCTTAACAAGGAAAACCGATTATTCGACTTTGACCTCATCGACCAAGAGATGTGCAACCGAAATATCCAGTGGGTGTTCAACTGTCCTGCGAATCCATCAGCAGGAAGTTGCTGGGAGCGCCGCGTACAATGCGTCAAACGATTGTTACAGCGAGTATTAAAAGAGGAAGCCCCGCGCTTAGAAACCTTCAACAGCGTTTTAATAGAGGCCGAAAACATTATTAACAGCCGCCCACTGACAGAACTGCCTGTATCGCCGCAAGGCGAAGAGCCTTTGACTCCGAACCACTTTTTACTCGGTTGTCTTAACTCCACTCAGACGCCGGCTATAAATGAAGAAAAAGTATGCCTAAGGAAACAATGGCGTATATCGTAAAACCTCAAAGACCCACTATGGAAAAGATGGACACATGAATATTTGCCTCAACTCCTCCAACGATCAAAATGGAGAGAAAAGGCAACGCCTTTGAAACCTGGACAGCTGGTGATTATCTGCGATCCTGCAAGACCTCGAAATCAATGGGAACGAGGCCTAGTGGCCGAGGTGTTTACCACAAAAGATGCCTGGCACACCATCCGGGACAATACGTAGACCAGCCAGTAAGCTAGCCGCTTTACTGATTAGTGAATCCTCCTGCGGATCCACCGCGGGGTGGGATGTCGTTACAAAATGACTTACACACGTATGACTGGGTACATTTGCCAATTTACGTGCCTACTGGGTTTGCCTTTTATGTTTTTTATGTTTGCCTGTTTTTTATGTTTGCCTGTTTTTTATGTTTCTTTTATTGTACTGCCTGTATGTATAGTAAGCTGCATAGATTAGATTGATACGAATCTTTTGTTTACGCTCTCATATTTTTGCTCTCACGAGGGATTTATCTTCTAGTTGTTGCTGGCAACAATCACAGATAAATCCCTCGTGCCAGCTGAAGCGGGTGCCAGAACGAAAAATGTGCCAGCCAAAACGAAAAACAGGCCAATAATTTTGGTAAACTTTAGTTTGACGTACAACTGTAGAATAGCGTTCAAAAATTATGGGAAAAAGGATAAAAATACTTGTTTTAGTGTAAGTATTATTAGTTCGAAGCCGGAGGGTAAATATTATATCCCATTCAAAAGTTATCACTAAAAACAGGTTTTGTAAATATGAACTCCCGATGCAACGAGTCCATTTTGATCACAGAACCTGGAACGCCAGACATGTAGGATAAGCCCTCTCCATTAAATAATGTTAACTGTTATATCATAGGTCCGATTTACTGAAATTTCAGAAGAATATGTGGTTTTCACTGCGAGTTAAATGCTTTACAATAGCCGTGTTTTTTAACACGCGCGTATACGTTTCGTTTGCGCGTGTTAAAAAACGCCTATCTTCGCTTAGATAATGCTTAGGAGACCCATCTAGCGGCTGTGGTAAAACAACTAGCTACAGCAACAGGGTGTACCGAAAAGCGGAGACGCAACGCTCTGATGGCCATAGGGTATAACATATAGCTGAATCAGTTGCGATGAATTGTGGACACACATATAATACATAGAATTAGTGTACAGGGTGAAACAAAGACACATATTTCAGTTACATCTGAGTATAATGCGTATTGAAATTTAGTCAGGCATGCTTAACGAACGAAACGATATCATTTCGTTACGATAATCAACGCTAATAAACGAAACGAAGTCACTTCGTTTCGTTTATTAACGTTAAGATCGTCAAATTAACGTTAATTTGTCGTTGAAGTGACTTCGTTTCGTTTATTAGCGTTGATTATCGTAACGAAATGATATCGTTTCGTTCGTTAAGCATGCCTGAATTTAGTAGGACAAAATTTATGCGCAGCAATTTCAGAGGTGTATTTATAGTTTGTCTCTTAGCAGTCAATATAAAGTTTAAGCGTAAACGGATATACGCGTGTTAAAAAACACGGCTAATATTTGACTAATTAATTTAATCGAAATGTTAGTTTTATTTAGATTTGTTTATATTTAACTCTAACTAGTCGTATTATTGTAAAATAACTTTAAGGAAATAAATATTTTACGACTATCATTTGATTAAATGATTGAAACTATAATCGCCGAAATGTATGTCAAAAATCCCCATTTTCAGATCTATTCATTTTTGTTTGGAGTGGCATCATTGATAAATGTTATAAAAAATGTGCATTTTGACAGCGCTCTCTCGAAACAAAGAGTTGCAAATCCATTCATCTATGGTAAGCTGTGCTGTTCTTTTCCAACATCGCATAGCGAGACTTTAAAAATTACCTAATCAACTTCCGATTTAAATAGGCAGAATTTGACTTAGAAAATTATTCTCGTACATTCGTTCGCAACGTTGGAGGCTGCAACGAAACACATTAGTGAAAACGCCACTATGTCAAAGCAGTGAAATAATTATTACTTGTATAATTTAATTGAAATAAATTAAATGCCATAAATTAAACTCAGTTTTGTTCTAATTTTATTTTGCCATTAATGTAAAGTACTGCCGTCGCCGTCGACAGTCATCTTGTCTCTAATAAATTGTTGAATGCTTGGTTGTGATACATCTATATATATATACGGAACATTAGGGGTTCTAATAGGAGCCATTGCCACCGCACAAAGTTTTTCATTGTGAACGCCCGCGGCTCCGTAATCATAATCGGCCAAATCTGTTTGATATTCTCCAGCAAACAAGGTTGTTTGCAATAATGACTCGCTTATTGGCATGCCCTTAAAATGTTTCCTACACTGCTTTATTTCCACGATCGTACGTTTGAGAGAAGGAGAACGAGACCTTGATCCAATTTGTGTGACACCCCATGCACTAACTTCCAAACGTGTGCCCGGTGTTAATTCATCATCGCAAAGATGTATTTTATGCACTACAGGTTTCTCTACAAAACGTTCAACCACTTCAACTACAGCAATATTCATAGATTTTGTAATTGGATCATAATTAGGATGTACATGGCTTGTCCTCACCCTGTGTATTTCCCCTTCCTCTGCTAGATGGGTTATACCAGCTTTAACGGAGAGAAACATAACAGGAATGCAATGAACGCACTTCGCCACTGTAACCACCGAAAAATCGCTGACTATGGAACCAGCACATTCGTACAAGGCCTGCATTTTGATAGGAGACCACATAAATATTGCCACGGTATGTGGGCTTTGTCTTATATTTATTTCTTCGCCATTTAAAATGCGAAAGTCCGCATTCGTGTAGCTTGAAAAGCACATAACCAGGACGAACACCAGCGCTAAATTATTTCGTAGACACATTTTTGTTTAATACTTCTTCTACCACTTTTTTTAAGTATGCAATTAGATAAATTTTGTGGGCGCTAGTTATACCTAATTGAGTTGTGTAAATAAAATATAAGATTTCCGGAATTTAAATATCAAACAAACATCTCAATTTAAGTTAAAGCTACACAAGGCCAATTTTGTTATACTCAGCGTGATTTGCCCACAGAGTGTATTAACTTTAACGGGCATAAACGAATCCAGATAAATATAGACTTCCATATATCAACATGCGGAGGATGAAAAAAGGAATTGATTTAGCCATGTCCGTCGATCCGTCCGTCCATCTGTCGGTGCATACGATAACTTGAGTAAATATTGAGAGTAAAATATTACAATTTGGTATATGGGTTCCTTGGCGCTTATCTCCAATCGCTATTAAAAATGAGGGAAATTGGATGGTAACCACGCCCACTTTTTACATATAACATTTTTTACATATAACATTTTGGAAAAGACATAAAACCTGATTATTTAGTAAATAGAATATTAAAGTTTGATGTGTGGACTCATATTAAAACCCTGGATTATTTGAATGGGAGTGGCACCGCCCACTTGGGGTAACATCTATTTTACAAGTATTATTAATCATAAATCAAAAACCATTATATCTATTATAACAAAATTCGATAGTTGCCTTTGCTGTAAAGAATGCTTCGAAGAAAAATTAAAGAAATCGGTGAGGGACCACGCCTATTTTTATATAAAAGACTTTTAAAAGGGTCGTAGACGAATAAAATAAGCTTTATCTTTGCAAAAAAGAGTTTTATATAAATGGTGTTTCATTTTCCAAGTGAAATTGTAACAAGAAAAAGGAACAAATTTTAATTTTTGATAATGGGCGTGGCACGACCAAACAATTTTCTATGTTTCGGGAGCCGTACTTCGAAGAAAAATTAAAGGATCATAGTACGTTGGGGTACATATATTTTCCTTATAGCAGGAAATAGGTCTAGGAAAAATGGGCGGGATCGATTAAAAACCACGCCTACTTTTATATAAAAGATGTTTAAAAGGGTCGTAGACCACAATAATAAGCTGTATCTTAGCGAAAAATAGTTTTGTATCACTGATATTTCACTTATCAAGTTTTATTGTAAGAGGAAATCAGGCGACATTTTTTAATAGGCGGTGCCACGCCCCTATTCCGATCAAGCATTACAAAACCAACAAAAAATAAATTCCTCATAACAAAATTCGAAAATGTAATTTATCTGAAATGAACTGTACAATTCAAACTCACGTTGAGTATATAATATTTGGCTATACCCAAACTTGGACACCCTTACTTCTTTTTGTTTGTTTTAATTAGCTGAACAAACAGATTTTGCTCTATCTGTTTATTTATACGTGGGCGAATCGCATGTATTCTAGCGAAATGAAATGACGCATTTTGCTATATTTTAGAACAAAATTTCTTTGCAATTGTTTGTTTATTTATACGTGGACGAAACCCAAGTAAGGGCCTTTACGAACCGAAAATCAAAAGTGATCAGACTTTATTTCTATCACTTGGGATTAATGGTCAAATATGTTTATGAGGTGGGAATTAAATAGTTTATTCTTTCCCCTCATTCTGGACTGAGGAACATGCTTTCAAAGAAAGGCTTCATCGGTTTTGCAAATTTGGATGTTTTACTAACAAAATATAACGCCCTTTATTCATATTCTTCCGCTGTTAAACCCATATCTATATTTTTTCTTTTGTTATTGATATAAGAGAAAAGTTTCAAAGTTTACAAACGGCGACGGTAACTAGGGTTTCTGGATTTCACTTCTGCATCAGCTAGCTTCTCGGGAGCTGAGTATTGAACTAGAAATCTCCAACATTCATACTTTATACTACTGTATTTTTTTGCTTTTAATAAAATTTTGTCTACACTTTTATTTAGCATTGAACAAACTTTGGAAAACGTAGGTTTTATAAATTGATCTTGCCCTTATCTTTATTATTTTCCTAGTAAGCAAACGTCGACTTGAAATTAAAAAAATTTGCAGATGTTAAACGTGTCTGTTTACTAAAATTGTTCCTGTAAGTTCGGGTAACATTTTTTATTGGTGTCTAAAATTTGTCAAGTCCATTACCTCTCTTCCATTAGTTGCTCCATATATTGGACTATAACTTTATTTCAGTTTAGCCAACGAAAAACTTTTATGTTGTCAGAAAGAGGGCATTCAGCGCTTTCAGCAGTGCATAAAATTTAAATTTAATTTATTGGAGATGTTAGAAAAATCTTGCAAAATATGACGAAAATTTAAATTATTGTATCTCTTTTTTAATTTATATATACAAAGGATTATTTATTTATTTACTTGGATGTCTAATATACAGCAGACACTTATATACACTATAATACAACTAATGTAAATTAAGTATTGCTTAAGAAATAGGTTTTTAATTTGAACTATATAACCGATTTGGTATACGTTAATTCTAAATGCAATGTACGCAGCCGTAGCTTCAAATCTTGTATGCATTCTGACTCATCGTTGGTTGATTCACAATGCCGCATTAAGTAGTAAACATGTACTATTACTAAATGTAAGGTTGGATAGCTATCGCCTTCCAAATCTTTTGATGTTTCCTCAAATTTAGCCAGCACTTTAAGGGAATCTGTTAAGGCATTTAAGCTTATTCCACTAATACATCTCAGTAGACGATTTTCCTCCAAAATATTTCCAACGTCAACCCAGTTATTTTTGAGAGGCTGTGGCATGTAGTAAACTGTGTTCCATCTTGTCGGAGAAATGCTTTTAAGGGTTGTTGTCAATTGTGCATTGGCTCCAGATTTCTTGAAATACCTGACGACATGTGACATTTTTCTTTCATTTCGCTAATATTGGCTGACTCGTTAAGAGATTTTTCCACGATGTTGTGCAATAAATGGGTAATACAAAATATGTGGTTGTGATGTTGGAAAGCGGCTTTCATGTTAGTTCCTCTATCCGTAACAATAATGGCTTTATCCAAGGAGCAATCAAATTCGTCCAAAGCTTCCGTCACTTTCTGCAGAATTCTTTGAGCTATTGTGAAAAAGTTCGTGAAAAAACAATCAGGGTATTCAGCAGGGTATTTAAATAGGCAATTCTTACTGGTACAGGGATCGGAATCCATGGACTTAAAAGCAAGCAGTTTTGTGACTAATTTTGCATTTGTAATAAAGTAAATATTAAAAGGCTTCAGAAAAAGTATTGTGGTTTAGTTGGTGAAACTTCAATGTAGTTATCCGTTGGTATGATCTTTCTTCAGTTAATTTCTCTATTTATATAGTTCTATTCCGCGCTTTTTTTCAAAGCGTATGTACATGCATTCTATATATACTGAAGTGCGTTTAATTATATAAATAGTTAAAGAAATAGATAATGAAATTTTTCTACAATGCAATATGTATACACATAAATATATCCTAACCCATTTTTAAGGCCATAATCGATGGCCTTCAGGCAGGCAAATGTCTATCATCATACAAGTGTAATAATGGTGATTAGCGATGCACAACATACATGTTTCAGGATCGTTAATTATGGGAAAGCCCCACATAAACTGAGAATGCCTACCATTGTTTTGTATCGCGGATTTTCATTGTCTAATGAAAATAGTTTTATGTATATATGCATGTGTATTAATTTTAGGGAAATAACGTTTTACCAACTAATCAATGACTTTCAGCCTAGAATAATTCTATACATACATCATACAAGTTGATGGTGATTAGGGATAACGGCGCAATATATGTATATTTTGAAGTTTTGTTAATTTTTGAAATTTGTGTATGAAGGCCGGGAAACATTGCAAATTAACGTACTTTGACGTTCTTAACGTTAATAAACGAAACGAAATGACTTTGTTACGTTTATTAACGTTGATTATCGTAACGAAATGATATTGTTTCGTTGGTTAAGCATGCCTGCAATACAAACTCATTGGCGTGAAGTACAATGGATACTGAGACAGTTTCGGTATGTCTCATTGTACATTCACGTGTGAATGCATTCATGCAGGACTCTAGTCCTTATGTACATAATTTAATAGAATTTCGTCGGTCAAATCAGCTAGATGCGTAACTCAGTATTTCATATTTTACAATAGGAGGATTTAAAACAAGTAAGGAAGTTAAGTTCGGGTAGAACCGAATATTATATACTCAGTTGACAGCTTCTATCGCCAATTTGTTTTAGTATTTTAACACTAAGCATAATCAAAACCGGGCATGTTTATTAAAGGATCTTGCCTACTTTTTTTTAGAAATATTCCCCTTTGTAGAGGAATTAAGTGTACCGAATTCATAAATGTCAATATTTTTTTCAGTTGGGGCTCCGAAAACGTAGACGAAGTATTATTCTAAAAAGGGTAGGTGCCACTCCCACTTTAAGATATTGTTTATTTTTTCGTTTTCTTCTTACATATACTCTCTACAACTAAAAGACCATCGACATAAATTTTTTTGCAAAAATTTTGACTTTATATTCGCCCAGGGTAATTTCCAATATAAAAGGGGCGTGGGCCTTAACGGACGTGGTCCATTTTTGGCAGAAATATGTGGGGTTATAAGGAAAATATGTGTTATCTTTTATCAGGATACGTCTATTGCACTTCGAGTTCTGGCTGCAGAAAGGTTTGGCAAACTGGCAAACGCTTGATCAAAACAGGGACCTATTTTCAAATTTGTTTCATTTATTAATTTTCTTATTTTAAATACACTTAAAAGCAAAGTATCATGTTTTTTTTTCAGAAAGATATTGCCTATTACATTCGCTGACGGTCCATTTAAATTTCTTTTATATAAAAGTGGGCGTGGTCTTTCACAGATTTCGATAATTTTTTCCGGCTTATCCCCTGTTATAAAGGTTAACAGTTTGCCGAGTTTTTTGTTTACAGCTTTAACGGTTTTTTTTTACGACCAATAATTGAAAATTTTATTTTATCACAAGTGGACAGAGCCATCCCCCTTTTTGTAAATTTTCAAAATTTTGAACTAGGGGACGCGATATCAACCCACTCCTGAAATTTGGTATGGTAGTTAATAATGCAGCTACTGAATTATCACGCTTTTGGTGTTTTTGAAAGTTTTATGTTCATATAAATACAGGGGGCGTGGTTATTGTCCGACTTCGGTCAATTTAAATAAGTTCCGAATTTGAGTGTCAAGGAACCTACGTACCAAATTTCAGTAAGATATCCCGTGTTTACCGACGGACGGACATGGCTAAATGATTTTTTTTGACCCTGATCGTTTTCACGAATCGTCGAGTTATCGGTTTGATAAGGAATCTTTATAATAACAATATAAAAAATCGACAACTTTTCGATTAAGAATCAATATCTTTTCCATAAATTATAGAAGGCTATTCTAAAATAATTTTATAAAAGGATCCCCAAGATCTTCCCAGAACTATCTCATTAAAATACAGTACTAGTACTTTTAACATTGTGATGTCCTACGAAATGACAATTGGCTCTTTCTGCAGACCTTCTGAACGCGTTATTTACTAGTTTAGTCCTAGGTGGCTCTAAAATAGTCGTGACCTTAGATTTATCAATTTAAATACAAATAGCTGAAACTTTAGGGCTATTAGTACAGCGGTGGCTACCAACTGTCCCGCTATGCATCCTACTAGCACCAGTTCATATAAACCTGTAGGGCGAAACTGTTTCTATGCGGGACCGGCTCCCATTTCCGCTACGGGGTGGATGCTGTTATAGTAAATACCCATGTATTATTATTTTGGTTACAGTTTCTTTTGTAGGTACTTAGATTAATTTAAAAGAAATATTTAATGGGTACACATAATTTTAGGAACCGCAGAAAAAGAAAAAACTTTCCGGAGCACAATCACGACAGCCAAAACGGGAAAAAGAGGGACAGAAGGAGCAATTGGCAGCTTCCTTAAAGAAATTTTTAAGTAAGCCAGAACATAAAGAAACGAAATGTCAAGAATATGTTGACGAAGCCTTAACAGACGCAGCTTTAAATCAAGAAGCAATGAACGTATCTGAACAAATAGATGTATGTTCTTCAGAAGGAGAGTACAGTGAAACCGGAAAAAGTACTTATGAGGAACCTGTAAGCAATTTCCCGTCATAATTTGTAATTTGTAGCAATTTGGATTGTGGTGATGATCCCGGCTTGTGGCCTGCCAGTATTTCTAATGATCTTGTAAATATTTTAGCTAGTCGTGGGTCCATACAGGTGTCAAACTACAACTTTCCTCTAAATGATGATGGAAGAAAATTCACAGACAATTACTATTATAGAAATCTTGCCAATGGAGAAAAAGTTATACCAGAATGGCTTGTTTACTCCACTTATTTTGAAGTGTCTATTTTTTTTTTTTTTTTGTAAAATATTTGGTAAATCTATTAGTAGTTTATCTTTTTTCTTGAACGGTTTTTCTGAAGGGCAGCATTTAGCATTAACCTTGAAAAGACATGAAGCAAGCGCTTACCACAGTGAAAATGTAAAATAGTGGGTACAATTGAATAACATGTTAAAAAGTAAAGCTACTGTAAATCAAATGCAACAGCGAATATTGGAATAAAAAAAAACAATGGTGCGGCGTGCTAGAAAGAATAACAGCTGTTATCAAGTTTATATATAGAGAGTGCCTGGCTTTCCGGGTGTCATCAAAAATATTATATGAACCTGATAATGGTAATTTTCTAAAACCATTCGAAATGGTAGCATCCTTTGATACAGTAACACGGGAACATATTCACAGAATTAAATCCTCAAAATTAGATTCAGGTCGACTATAAAAAAATATATACAACAACGAGAGAGAATCAAAATATTTCTCCATTATATTGGACTGCACACCCACCAGATGCTTCTTTATTTTATGTCGTATATTTGATTGTAACATGAAGGTGCATTTATTTTGATTTTTACCGACGGCCAAAAAGGCAAAACGTTCTCCAGAAAAAAATTTCGATTATGCAACAAGTAAGGAAGTCTAAGTTTGGATGAGAAAATTACATACCCAGCTGTACACTTGAAATGCTGTTGTTGTTTGTTTTGTGTGCTTAATGGTATTACAAGGCTGCGCAATAATATATATACATATGGTTCTATTTTGAACTAATTTTTCTTCGAGTTATGGCTGCCGAAACATAGAAAATTGCTTAGTCATAAAAGGGGCGGTGCCACGGCCATTTTTGAAAATTTGAAGTTTTCCTATTCATTGTTATAAATCCACTTGGGAAATGAAATGCCATTGATATAAAGCTCTTTTTGCAAAGATATAGCTTATTTTATTCGTCCACGACCCTTTTAAAAATCTTTTATATAAAAGTGGGCGTGGTCCTTAACCGATTTCGTTAATTTTTCTTCCAATCATTCCTTATAGTAAAGGCAACCTCTCTTCTGAATTTTCTCACGATAGGTTTATCGACTTTTGATGTATGATTAATAATATTTGTAACGCCCATTTAAAAAAATTTTTTTTTTCAAATTTGTATCAATAGTCTCAATATCAGTCCACTCGTCAAATTTCAACATTCTAGGTATATTATTTACTAAATAATCAGGTTTTTTGTGCTTTCCAAAATGTTATATATATAAAAAGTGGGCGTGATTATCATCCGATTTGGCTCATTTTCAATACCAATCTATTCTGGGTCCGGATAAGCCCGTGTACTAAATTTGGTGAAGGTATCTCAATATTTACTCAAGTTATCGTGTTAACGGACGGACGGACATGGCTCAATCAAATTTTTTTTTCGATACTGATGATTTTGATATATGGAAGTCTATATCTATCTCGATTCCTTTATACCTGAGCAACCAACCGTTATCCAATCAAAGTTATAATACCCTGTGTTCAAGTACAACTGGGTATAAAAAGAATGTCGAAGTCAAAAATTGCAAAGCGTCTGCCCCAGAAGATGGGCCAATGCCATGAAGCGGTATCCACTTACATTGAACTTCAGCCAGCAATATTTGAAGCCTTTGAAGAGATAGCAGAAGAGCAAAACGACAAAACTTCAGCAAAATATTCTCAGTTTCAAGCTGCTATTTCCAGCATGCAATTCCAAACGTTGCTGTTGTTGTTGCAGCGATAAGGACACTCCCCGAAAGCCTTGGGGAGTGTTATCGATGTTGATGTTCCTTTCCCGGATGCATATCCGGTACGTTCCGGTAACAAACACAATAAAGGTACCAGCCCGACCGTCTCGGGAAACGATTTTTTATGACTACATGAAACCTTCTAGGCCATACCGCCCTCCCACCCCTTTGATCCAACAGGAGTTCGGGGTCGCCAGAACCTCGGCTGTTAATGAAACATGATTCGCCACGGGTAGGTGAGGTTGACAATTGGGTTGGATAAGCTATATAATGCGCTGGCAACCCCTTGAGAGAGTTGCACTACACATGAAACCACGCATCAATAAACATCAATTAAATAGATGCAACGTTGATACTGAGAGCGTCGAAGATTATTATAGAATCGCATTCTATATTCCATTCCGTGATGCATTCATAATTCACATCAAGAGCCGTTGCATGAAACACCAACTAATTTTCGAAAATTTCGGTGTTTTGTTCCCCAAAAATTAATACAACGCTGAAAAATGCAATAAACTGCATGAATTTTATGAAAGTGTTGTGAATTGTTCCAAAACCGAGTTTGCAATGGATGTCAAAATGTGGAGAAAGCGAGTCGATGGTCACAATTTTAAAAACGCTTTTGATGTATTTAGGTGGGTACAATTTTGATGATTACCTACACAATTTGTATGCTATATTTCTTATTTATCTTATTTTTGAGATGGTGAATCCAAGTGCTTTCGGACATGTAAATAAGTTATTGTGCATATTAGCCGTTCTACCAGTTTCGACAGCAACACCAGAACGCACATTAAAAGGTTAAAATCATACTTGCGGAGTACAATCAGTCAAGAACGTTTGAATGGACTCCACCACCACTTCGGTAAACGAAGTACTAGAAGAGTTTTTCAAAAAACCTAGGTGATTGTTGGGAAATAGTTATAGGAAACATTAGTTTCTTTATTCTGTATGTGTTTAAAGCTTGAATATACAGACATATTTTACTGACCGATTTTGGCTATGAACCAATTTTGATGTCATAAAAAACATACGAAAAATAACTCACATCTACACCATCTTCTTCAATTTTGTAATTATCAAGCTTTAGATGCCCATTTTACAAGCTGAAGCAAATTTAAAGTATTTTCCGTACCTTTTTCAAATATAAAGACAAGAAGAGTTAAGTTTTTGTAATATGTATACATATGTATGTACGTATTGTTTTAAGTTTTACATTTTAGTAAACAAATATAATTAAAGGCCGTTTTAACCATCTCCGCTTAGCGTTGACTGACAGGTTATTTACCAGAAATCATCCGGTTATCTGTCAAATAAACTGCCAGTTAGCGTTAACCGGAGATGGTGAAAAGGGCCCTAGGACCCCAATCAAAATAAATATTTTATACCTATTTATTAAGATTTCTTTTCTTTTATATTCTATGGTGAACAAAATTTAAAAAAATCTAATTTAAAGCAAAACTCAGTATAATATTGTTCCTTGAAAAACTAACAGGTTTCAGTTTTTTCTCATAGAAAACTAGCACAGAAAATCTGAAACGTGTTCGTCTTCCATGGGAGCTACGATATGTGATCAAAGGGCGCCATTATCGGTATTTGCACGCAGTCAAAAAACTGCCAGCGGCGGGCCTGTAGGGGCATTGGATCTTTATTTCACCTTCTGTTCTTCCCTTCGCTTCGTTAAGTTTTGCATACTTTCACCTTATCCTATATGGTCATATATATGTACTTATATTTTTGAGGTACCCACAATTGTTGCTGCAAATATTGTAATATCCGCTCAGTCCGCTGCTCATGTTCTCTTTGATGCACATTGAAATGCGTTCGAATGTCGCTTCCGGTACCAAGGAATTGCCCATTCGTATTTGCAAAGTGTGTTATTAAGTTGACACTAGTACAATTAATGTATTGTTAATGAAAAGAACAATGGGTATACTTAATTTGCTTTATCTGTTTTGAGACGTGTAAATAAAAAATAAGATTTCAGGCATTTTAAATAACAAAAGTACCTCTAAATTTAAGTTAAAGCTATACAAGACCAATCTTGTTATACTCAGCGTGCTTTGCGCACATAGTATATTAACTTTGGTAACATAACGGGCATAAACGAATCGAGATAAATTTAACTTCCATATATATGCTGACGATGAAAATAGGAATTTAGCCATGTCCGTCGATCCGTCCATCCATCTGTCGGTGCACACGATAACTTGAGTAAATATTGAGAATAAAATATTGAAATTTGGTATATGGGTTCCGATGCGCTGATTAACCATCGCTATTAAAGATGAAGGAAATCGGATGGTAACCACGCCCACTTTTTACATATATGTATAACATTTTGGAAAACACATAAAACCTGATTATTTAGTAAATAGAATGTTAAAATTTGATGTGTGAACTCATATTAAAACTCTTGATTATTTTTGAAAATGGGCGTGGCACCGCCCACTTATGATTAAATCAATTTTATAAATATTATTAATCATAAATCAAAAACCGTTAAATCTATCATAACAAAATTCGTCAGAGAGGTTGTCTTTACTATACATACATATTTTAGTAGGAAATATTTCTAGGAAAAATGGAAGGGATCGGTTAAAAATCACGTCCACTTTTATATAAAAGATGTTTGAAAGGGTCGTAGACCAGAATAATAAGCTATATCTTAGCGAAAAGTAGTTTTGTATCACTGATATTTCACTTATCAAGTTTTATTGTAAGAGGAAATCAGGCGACATTTTTTAATAGGCGGTGCCACGCCCCTATTCCGATCAGGCATTACAAAACCAACAAAAAACAAGTAAGAAAGGCTAAGTTCGGCTGTAACCGAACATTACTTACTCAGCTGAGAGCTTTGGAGACAAAATAAGGGAAAATCAACTTTTAGCAAAATGAACCTAGGGTAACCCTGGAATATGTTTGTATGACATGTGTATCAAATGAAAGGTGTTAATGATTATTTAAAACGTAGTGGGCCTTAGTTATATAGGTGGGCGCCCTTTCGAGATATCGTAATAAGGGTGGACCAGGGGTGACTCTAGAATATGTTTGTACGATATGGGTATCAAATTAAAAGTATTAATGAGGGTTTTAAAAGGGGGTAGCCCTTAGTTGTATATATGAAGGCGTTTTCGAGATGTCGACCAAAATGTTGACCAGGGTGACCCAGAACATCATCTGTCGGGTACCGCTAATTTATTTATATATGTAATACCACGAACAGCAGAAATACCATAATTCCAAGCGCTTGCGATTTCGCCCTGCAGAACTTTTTCATTTTATTCTACTTAATATGGAAGGTGTCACACCCATTTTACAAAGTTTTTTCTAAAGTTATATTTTGCGTCAATAACCATGTTTCATCTCTTTTTTCATATTTGGTACAGAATTATGGCATTTTTTTCTTTTTCGTAATTTTCGATATCGGAAAAGTGGGCGTGGTCATAGTCGGATTTCGGCCATATTTTATACCAAGATAAAGTGACTTCAGATAAGTACGTGAACTAAGCTTAGTTAAGATATATCGTTTTTTGCGCAAGGTATCGTGTTAACGGCCGAGCGGAAGGACAAACGGTCGACTGTGTATAAAAACTGGGCGTGGCTTCGTCCTAGAATCTAAGCCCCTACCAAATTTCACAAGGATTGGTAAATTTTTGTTAGACTTATGGCACTAAAAGTATCCTAGACAAATTAAATAAAAAAGGGCGGAGCCACGCCCATTTTGAAATTTTCTTTTATTTTTGTATTTTGTTGCACCATATCATTACTGGATTTGAATGTTGACATCATTTACTTATATACTGTAAATATAAAAAAAATTTTGTTAAAATTTTACTTAAAAAAAATTTTTTTTAAAAGTGGGCGTGGTCGTTCTCCGATTTTGCTAATTTTTATTAAGCATACATATAGTAATAGGAGTAACGTGCCTACCAAATGATAGTCCGATTTCGTTCATTTTAAATAGCAATCTGAGATGAGCGCCCAGGAACCTACATACCAAATTTCATCAAGATACCTCAAAATTTACTCAAGCTATCGTGTTTACAGACGGACGGACGGACATGGCTAAATGAATTTCTTTTTTCACCCAGGTCATTTTGATATATAGATGTCTATATCTATCTCGATTAGTTTACGCCGTTACCGATTACCGTTATGTGAACAAAGTTAATATACTCTGTGAGCTCTGCTCAGCTGAGTATAATAAATCCCTCGTAACAAAATTCGAAAAAGTTATTTATCTGAAATTAACTGTGTAATTCAAACTCACGCTGAGTATATAATATTCGTCTATACCCAAACTTGGACACCCTTACTTGTTTTTGTTTGTTTTAATTAGCTGAACAAACAGATTTTGCTCTATCTGTTTATTTATACGTGGGCGAATCCCATGTATACTAGTGAAGTGAAATGACGCATTTTGCTATATTTCAAAACAAAATTTCTTTGAAATTGTTTGTTTATTTATACGTGGGCGAATCCCATGTATTCTAGCGAAATGAAACGACGTTTTAACACGCTTTTATTAGCTTGGCCTGTATCTATGTATGTAACGGTTTCTTTGAGCTTAATTTTCACCAGTTTCTAGAAGTCTGATTAATTTGAAGCTTCGCATATGTATCAAGATGACAATGCATTAATGTTGTGGTGTGGTGACATAAGGTCAACGGCCATAAGGTCAATTGGCCTTATTACCACTTTGAATGGCCATAAGTTTGATTGAAACTTTGCACACGTATCAACGCTCGATGGCAATGCAATAATGTGATGGTGGGGTGACATAAGGTTAACGCACATAAGGTCAATTAAACTTATGACCACCCCAAATGGCCATAGATTTGAAACCTTGCACATAATGCGAAAAACGCATTCCTTTATTAATGATAGAAGTGGATGCATGGCACATCTACGAAAGAGCATACTGGAGCCCTTTTTAAAACGCTTTTATTAGCTTGGCCTGTATCTATCTATGTATCTATGAACCATGTATGTATGTAACGGAATCTGGAGTGGAGCCGAGAGCTCCGGTAATGCAGAGCTCTGAGCTCCGTTGCACCTTTTGAAGTATTTTAAGATAGGTACTTTTAGCTAGTGCAGGCCACCAGACCAAGGCACCATAAAGAAGAATCGGGCGCACAATGGCTGTGTAAATCCAGAATGTCACCTTAGGGGAGAATCCCCAGGAGGTGCCAATTGCCTTCTTGCAGGTGAACAGCTCTGCTACTCCCTTCTTGGATCGCTCCACTATATGGTCACTCCATAATAGCTTCCTATCCAGAATGACTCCCAAATACTTGACTTGATCGATAAACGCTAAGAATGTACCCCAGTTCTTACCGGTGTATCACGCGCATCCACTACCTTGAGGTAGTCCGGATATACCACCCCTATCAGCGTGACGGCGGCCCTATAGAAGTTTACCGACCTGGCGTCGTCACAGGCAATTAGCTTGACATTGCCCTGGAACCACCCTGTATCGGTGTAAGATGGCGGTGGACCAGGGTTGTCTTTCTTAACCTTGACGGCCGGCGTAGCGAGCGCGGCCTCGATCCACTTCCACTGTTGTTTCGGGATCCTGCCATCTTCGCTGCTCTCATCTATAACGCCAATGATCTGTCGACCCTTGGCAATTTCGGCGAAAGACCGCGTCCAGCCTCCCTGCGTCTTGGCCCTTTTCGGTGCCGTGGGGTTGGATTCATATATGGGCCGCTGGCGTTTCGAGGTTTCATCACTCTCGACTAAAACTTTTAAAATTACTTGAACTAAAAAATTTAAAATAAATAATAGTTTAAAAAAAAACTAAAAAAACACGCTTTTATAGCTAACCGAACTAAAAAATAGAAAATAATTTTCAATTAAAAATAATTTATATAACAGTACTAGAAGGTCAAACAATCATTTATAGTTAATCACCTCAAAATAAAATTATAATAAAATTTAAGTTATTAACAGAATAATTTAATTCACAGTAAAAAGCGTGGGGTGGTTGATATTGAATGTTACAATCATTCTATTGGCAACTATCTGAGAGGAAAGATATGAAATGTAGTTAAATGCACCCCACGCTTTTTACTGTGTAATTCACATTCAGTTATTCTGTTAATAACTTAAATTTTATTATAATTTTATTTTGAGGTGATTAACTATAAATGATTGTTTGACCTTCTGGTACTGTTATATAAATTCTATTTAATTGAAAATTATTTTCAATTTTTTAGTTCGGTTAGCTATAAAAGCGTGTTCTTTTAGTTTTTTTTAAACTATTATTTATTTTTGCTATTTTTCAAAACAAAATTTCTTTGCAATTGTTTATTTATTTATACGTGGGCGAATCCCAAATAAAGTCCGTCACGAACCGAAAATCAAAAGTGGTCACACTTTATTTCTATCACTTGGAATTAAAGGTCAAATATGTGTATGATGTGGAAATCAAATAGTTTATTCTTTCCCCTCATCCTGGACTGAGAAACATGATTTCAAAGAAAGGCTTCAACGGTTTTGCAAATTTGGATGTTTTACTAACAAGTTGTAACGTCTATAGATCTATATTTTTGCTTTAGCTATTGATATAAGAGAAATATTACAAAGTTTACAAAGGGCGGCGGTTATAGGACATGTTTCTCGATTTCACTTCTTCATCAGCTAGCTTCTCGGGAGCCTAGTATAGAACTCGAAATCTCCAACATTCATACTTTATACTACTGTATTTTTTCGCCTTTAAAAAAATGTTGTCTAGACTTTTATTTAGCATTAAAAACTGAGGAAAACTGAGGTTTTATAAATTCATCCTGCCCTTATCCATATTATTTTCCTATTAAGCATACGTCGACTTGAAATTAAAAAAGCTTTCAGATGTTAAATGGGTCTATTTACTAAAATTTTCCGGTAAGTTCGGGTAACATTTTTATTGGTGTCTAAAATTTGTCAAGTCCACGAAAATTTAAATTGTTGTAACTCTTTTTTAATTTATGTATACAAAGGATTATCTAAGGAAAATCTAAAATCAGTTCTGATTTCAACAAGATATGAATTTTAAAGATTAATGTAGGTTTTATTTGTGTATTCAAAAATTTCATATGAACACACAAAAGAAAGCAGTACAAACTAGCTGTGAATCTTATCTGCTTGAAAATATATATATAAAGTTTGATTTATTTCGCACTTTTGTTTTATATCTTCTATAAAACTAACATTTAATTACCTAAAAATTAATCGAGGGAAAGTCATATACCAGTATACGTCTCCGCTTATGAAGAGGGGTGTTTGGGCCCTTAGCCCGGATGTTGAGGGCGAATTTGAAATTCCTGGTATGCAGATTTTGTTTACTCTACTAGCCCTATAACTTGATGTCTCGCAAAGAATATATTTTCAATGCCATTTAGTGGTAGGTAGGTAGGTATAATGGCTGCAACCCTGATCGCCCAAGTAGCTAATGAAAAGCCGTTTTGATGCCATGAACCTACTGGGTACTACATGGATATGTTTTACAACCATCCTGAGTTGTGTATAAAATCAAGAATGTTTGCCGTCCCTATTTCCGCTAATCTTCCTCAATAGTCCAAAAAAGGGCTCCCGAATGATCTTAAACGGGTTCTAGCTAGAGCCGGGCATTTACACAGAAAGTGCTCGACAGTTTTTTTTTTCATCTATGACCTTACAACTTCTGCAGTGGTCATTGTGCAGAATACCCATCTTTGCCGCATGCGTGCCTAAAGCCCAGGGACCAGTGCAGGCGGCTATAAGTCTATGGGTGTCAGCCCTGGATCACCCCAGCACATAACTCGTTTTCCTTTCGTTGTAGTACGGCCAAATGACTTTTGATATCGCACATCACGCGGTGCTCTTCCATTTTTGTTCGGATTTGCTCACATAAAAATCTCGAATATCTCCTTTGGCTACCCCTGGGTATACCCACTTCGACACTAGTTATACCCTCAACCCCCTTTGCTGAGCCCCTACTTGCCAGTTCTTCAGCCATCGCATTTCCCTCGATTCCCCTATGTCACGGTACCCAGATAATGGATATTTCCAGAGTGTCTGTCAACGCCGATAATAGTTGTTTGCAAGACCCTACCAGCTTTGAGCTAGTATATACGCCTTAATTGCAGCTTGGCTGTCAGAAAGGATAGACACTTTGCAAGTTATGCTCCTGGCCTCGAGTAATTTACAGGCCTGCCAAATTGCGAGGACTTCTGCTTGAAATACACTGCAGTATGACGGTAGTTTAAGCGACTTAGAAATTTCTAGGGAATGCGAGAAAATTCCAGCTCCCACCCTTGAGTCCCTCTTAGAGCCATCAGTGTAGATTAGTATGCCGTTACCCACTGGAGCCACTTCACTCTTCCAATCATTCCCACTTGGAATGACAGCGGTGATGTTGCCCTCAAACTGAAGTTTGCGGGGATTATATTCTATATCGGAATTTAGTACTCCCGTCGGGAGTTGATAAAGGATAGTGCCATGCCCCTTCTGAGTATCCTTCGAACACCCAGACTGTCTGAGTCTCAGAGCGGTCCGCGCCGCTGTGCATAGTATGTGCATGTCTATCGGAAGCAGGTTTAAGATGGGGTCCAAAGCCGCAGTGGGGCAGGTGCGGCATCCTCTGGTGGCCTCAACGCTCGCAGTACGTTGAACCTTCTCTAGGCTGGTGAGGTTGTACTTCTTGCTAAGAGCCATACGTTAGCACTGGCCGCACTACTGCCTCATACAGCCAAAGGACCATCTTAGGCCTGAGACCCCACTTCTTACCGAACATCGCTTTACAAGCATAGAAAGCGACGCAGGCCTTCCGCGCTCGCTACTCGATGCATGCTTTCCAGTTGAGTTTTGAGTATTTTATTAGTGCCAGGTACCTAGTACTGCTTGATAGTGTTAGTTGCTGGCCGTTTAATCTTGGTAATTCAAAGGTAGGTGCTTGGTACCTCTTTGTGAAGAGTAGTAAATCCGTCTTCTCCGGATTCAGCCTAAGCCCACATCCCTGTGCCCACCTACTTAGTTTTGCTAACGTTCTCTCCATGATTTCACTCATCAATGAAGGGAAAGGACCCGAAATCAGGATTGCCACATCGTCAGCGTACGCCACGACCTTCATACCATTAGCGTCGAGTCTTGTTGGAATGGTGTTCAGGATAGTAAGCCATAGCAGAGGCGAGAGCACCCCACCTTGTGTGTCTCTACATATCTGCTTACCAATTTTCGCTCCTTCGAGCTAGCTGTTATCTAGCGGTTGAGGAGAAGAGACGATATCCAATTCCTTATTGGTTCCTCCACCACTGTCGTTCCGAGAGCTGATCTTATCGCGTCAGCCTTCACGTTTTTGAAAGCACCCTCCACATTAACAAACGCGGCTAGAGTGAATTGTTTATGCATTAGGAATTTCTCCACCGTCCGTACCACCTCATGTAGCGCGGTCTCTGTAGATTTTCCCTTCAGGTAAGCATGTTGTACCGTGGAAAGAGGACTCTTATCCAGAAGTTCTCTTATATGAACATGAAGCAATCTCTCCAGAGCTTTTAGCACAAAAGATGTAGGACTTATTGGCCTAAAATTCTTGGCCAGTTCGTGTCCCCTTCTTCCTGGCTTAGGTGTGAAGGCCACCCTAGTTTTCCTCCACGAGAGAGGAACGGGGCTATAGCGTATACATGCAGAAAAAATATCTTTTAGGTCCTTAACTAAAGATTTTTGAGTCTTCTGCAGCATGATGGGGAGAATACCATCAACTAATGTTGATTTGTATGGCGATAAGCTATTTATCGCACAGGCGATTTTATCTTCTGCCAAGAGCTTTGCTATAAGTTGGTCAGTAGACTCCTGCTGTTCCACTACTTCTACTATAGCTACCTCTCCGGAGCCATCCGGAAAGTGAGCCTCTATGAGAATGTCTAGTGTCTCGGGTGCTGATCCTGCCCATTCTCCATCAGCGCGCTTGACAAAGGTCTTATTGGAATGACACCTGGCAAGTATCCTTCCCAGTCTTCCTGGGTCCTTCGTGGACTCAATGGTCTCGCAAAGTTCCCGCCAGGATTTTCCTCTTGCACTGCGCATGGCTTTCTTGTATTCCCTCATGGAGCCCTATACTGCTGAAAGTCACCTATTGAATGGCATACATTGAATACCTTCATGAGATTTGACCTTAGATCGCTAAGGTTCTTGTTCCACCGAGGAGGGAAGGTCTTCTTGCTCCTGGAAATTGGACAGACAACCTTATATGCGACCTGAAAACTTTTTCCAGAGACCGTACTCAGTCATCTAGGCTATCCGAAAATTGAATGGGTGCTTTGATCCTACCTAGCCTCTCGCTGACTATTCTGCTGAACAGACCCCACAATGTTCGCTTAGGATTTCTGTAAGGTGGTTTTATTTCGCTCTCCCAGTCTATTTCAAGACGGATAATACGATGATCAGACATGAAGATCTTTTTCGAGACCTCCCAATTCCTAACTGAGAGCTCTTGGTAATCATTTGATATCGTGATATCAAGGACTTCCTCCCACCCTGCAAAGTTCTCTTAACTTGGGAAAACAAAGGTGGGAGCATTGCTCCTGATACATATGCTGAGATTATTTGTTACTATATAGTTATAACCATCATTATATACTTTTACAAGAAAAACCTTTGTAATTTTCAGGAAATCGTATATCATTTTGTTTTCTTTTATCAATTTTGGTATATGAAAAATTAATTAGAAAAAATATACATATATTGTACATTGAAGTCGTTGGAATACTTTATTTATAATAAAACTCAATACAACGAAAATATAATTTTATTACATCAGGTGTGGGGGGAATCCAAGTTGAATGACGTCTACAAAAGAAAATTTTGCGCATCTTTTAAGTGATGCTGGTATTGAATTCCCGCCGGCAGTCACGCTTTCGCAACTCAAACGAATGGCAGCGGATATAATTGGTGCTACAGTTGAGCCAATATCGCAACAAACCGATAAGGGTACCGTGCTTGTTGAGAACGTTTTCGAAGATATGTCTTATGGTAATTATGATGGTGCATCTACTGTTGATGTCTCTCCTGTTGGTGTATCTACCGCTGGTACCTCTGCCGTTGATGCTTTTACCATTGATGCTTCTACAGTTGGTGCATCTGCCGTTAATAATTTTGCAAACGAAGTTTCTGCCGTTGGGGTCTCTTTTTCTGACGCCTCTGTTTCTCTACCAAAGTTCAGTTCCTTACCTATAGCTGGTGGTAATTCAAGTTCAAATTTTACTCTAGCTGCCGGCATGAACACGAAGGCATTTGGAGGTTCCAATATTGCCCGTGATAGTGTGGACGAAGAGTAAATTTATTAAAAATAAAAAATAAAACCTGAAATACTAGCGCTAAAAACCCGTTTATATGAAATAGACCAAAATGCAACAACGCCCATGGCATAAGCTAGTTACAAAAACAATTTTTGTGACATTGAACATGCATTGACAAAGTTTAGTGTTGATGACATTGCATATTCCGTTAGATTTTTTTGAAAGATTTCGAATAAACGCTGATGACCGTTTCCGTTTTTTAAGTTTACGTCGTCCCCTTACTGGTACAGCAAGAGTATTTCTTGCTACAACACCCGCAATGACGTATGATCAGTTATGTAAGCAACTTCTTAAATCATTCGATAAACCTATTAGTCTTCAACTAATTGTTGTTGCGTAGAAGCTGTTGGAAGAAGGATGAATCTCTTCATTGCTATATTCTTAGCATGCAAGCGATTACCAAGCGTCCTGATATTACTGAATCAGAAGTCATCGAGTTTATAATAGATTAGCTTATTCCCATGGGTTCCACCCCACGTTTCTATAAAAATATTCAAAATAAATAACACAAATTTTAAAGTTATTTAAGGATGTGTATTTGCAAATTTAGGTACTGCTGAGACTATAGGATATACAATATTTTTTGTAAATTATTTGGTGTATAAATAACAAGTAAGGAAGGTTAAGTTCGGGTGTAACCGAACATTACATACTCAGTTGAGAGCTATGGTGACAACATAAGGGAAAATAACCATGTAGGAAAATGAACCGAGGGAAACCCTGGAATGTGTTTGTATGACATGTGTATCAAATGAAAGGCATTAAAGAGTATTTTATGAGGGAGTGGGCCATAGTTCTATAGGTGGACGCCATTTAGGGATATAGCCATAAAGGTGGATCAGGGTTGACTCTAGAATGCGTTTGTACGATATGGGTATCAAATGAAAGGTATTAATGAGTATTTTAAAAGGGCGTGGACCTAAGTACTATAGATGGACGCCTTTTCGAGATATCGCCGTAAAGATGGACCAGGGGTGACTCTAGAATGCGTTTGTACGATATGGGTATCAAATGAAAAGTGTTAATGAGCATTTTAAAAGGGAGTAATCCTTAGTTCCATAGGTGGACGCCGTTTCGAGATATCGCCATAAAGGTGGGCCAAGGGTGACTCTAGAATTCGTTTGTGCAATATGGGTATCAAACGAAAGGAGTTAATGAGTATTTTAAGAGGGAGTGGGCCTTAGTTCTATAGGTGGACGCATTTTCGAGGTATCGCAATAAAGGTGGACCAGGGGTGACTCTAGACTTTGTTTGTACGATATGGGTATGAAATGAAAGGTGTTAATGAGTATTTTTAAAAGGGAGTGGGCCTTCGTTTTACAGGTGTTCGCCTTTTCGAGATATCGCCATAAAGGTGGACCAGGGGTGACTTTAGAATTTGTTTGTATGATATGGGTATCAAATGAAAGGTGTTAATGATTATTTTAAAAGGGCGTGGGGCTTAGTTCTATAGGTGGACCCCTTTTCGAGATATCGCCATAAAGGTGGACCAGGTGTGACTCTAGAATGCGTTTGTACGATATGGGTATCAAATGAAAGGTGTTAATGAGTATTTTAAAAGGGAGTAATCCTTAGTTCCATAGGTGGACGCCGTTTCGAGATATCGCCATAAAGGTGGACCAGGAGTGACCCTAGAATTCGTTTGTGCAATATGGGTATCAAACGAAAGGAGTTAATGAGTATTTTAAGAGGGAGTGGGCTTTTCTGGACCAGGGGTGACTCTAGACGTTGTTTGTACGATATGGGTATCAAATGAAAGGTGTTAATGAGTATTTTTAAAAGGGGGTGGGCCTTCGTTTTATAGGTGTTCGCCTTTTCGAAATATCGCCATAAAGGTGGACCAGGGGTGACTCTAGAATGAGTTTGTACGATATGGGTATCAAATTAAAGTTATTAATGAGAGTTTTAAAAGGGAGTGGTGGTAGTTGTATTTGTGAAGGCGTTTTCCAGATATCGACCAAAATGTGGACCAGGGTGACCCAGAACATCATCTGTTGGATACCGCTAATTTATTTATATATGTAATACCAAGATTTTAAGGGTTTTTTATTTCGCCCTGCAGAACTTTTTCATTTGCTTCTACTTAATATGGTAGGTGTCACAACCATTTTATAAAGTTTTTTCTAAAGTTATATTTCGCGTCAATAAAACAATCCAATTACCTTACCATATTTCATCCCTTTTTTCGTATTTGGTATAGAATTATGGCATTTTTTCATTTTTCGTAATTTTCGATATGGAAAAAGTGGGCGTGGTCATAGTCGGATTTCGTTCATTTTTCATACAAAGATAAAGTGAGTTCAGATAAGTACGTGAACTGAGTTTAGTAAAGATATATCGATTTTTGCTCAAGTTATCGTGTTAAAGGCCATGCGGAAGGACAGACGGACGACTGTGTATAAAAACTGGGCGTGGCATCAACCGATTTCGCCCATTTTCACAGAAAACAGTTAACGCCATAAAATCTATGCTCCTACCAAATTTCAAAAGGATTGGTTAATTTTTGTTCCACTTATGGCGTTAAAAGTATCCTAGACAAATTAAATGAAAAAGGGCGGAGCCACGCCCATTTTTAAATTTTCTTTTATTTTTGTATTTTGTTGCACCATATCATTACTGAAGTTGAATCTTGACATAATTTACTTATATACTGTAAAGATATTAAATTTTTTGTTAAAATTTTACTTTTAAAAATTTTTTTTTAAAAGTGGGCGTGGTCCTTCTCCGATTTTGCTAATTTTTATTAAGCGTACATATAGTAATAAGAGTAACGTTCCTGCCAAATTTCATCATGATATCTTCAACGACTGCCAAATTACAGCTTGCAAAAGTTTTAAATTACCTTCTTTTAAAAGTAGGCGGTGCCACGCCCATTGTCCAAAATTTTACTAATTTTCTATTTTGCGTTATAAGCTCAACTCATCTACCAAGTTTCGTCGCTTTATCGGTCTTTTGTAATGAATTATCGCACTTTTTCGGTTTTTCGAAATTTTCGATATCGAAAAAGTGGGCGTGGTTATAGTCCGATATCGTTCATTTTAAATAGCGATCTGAGATGAGTGCTCAGGAACCTACATACCAAATTTCATCAAGATACCTCAAAATTTACTCAAGTTATCGTGTTAACGGACGGACGGACGGACGGACGGACGGACGGACGGACATGGCTCAATCAAATTTTTTTTCGATCCTGATTATTTTGATATATGGAAGTCTATATCTATCTCGATTCCTTTATATATGTACAACCAACCGTTATCCAATCAAACTTAATATACTCTGTGAGCTCTGCTCAACTGAGTATAAAAACATTCTTTGATGAGCCAACTCTGGAGTAGGCTACCTAAAATTAGCCATGGGTCAAACATGAGTTGGTAAGATTGACTCCTACTACAGCTAATGACTGTCCTTGAGTTTTATTGATAGACATTGCGAAAGCCAACCTAATAGGAAATTTGAGGCGTTTGAAATTTAAAAGCATATCTGTCGGTATTAATTGAATCCTTGGTATGAAAACTTCGTTGTTTTCGAAATTTCTCGATCAAATCAGTGCTTCAAGGACATTGGAAGTTTTATGATGATAAGCCTTGTCGCATTACATAAGCGCGGAGGATCCAAATTACGAAGCATAATATTATGGACCCTTTTTTAAGGATCAATCGATGAAGAGGAATTCCTGGTGGCTTCAAGGAGTTAAGCAACTCAACCGGACAATGCACAGCTTGCGATTCTTCCACGACTGTGTCAATGGATTGATAAGTAGTATCGTTTGTTTGAATTTTATATAAGGTAAGTGTCCCTAATTTCGTGGTAGTACGTTATTTCGTGGCATTTCGATTTTTTCTTCCAAACAAGGAATTGGGGGAGTGTTTCTTTAAACTGAAAATTTCATAATAAAGATTGGTTTTTATGGTATAATAATTGATATTTTACTAATTTTTAATATTAAACCTAATATTAAATATCAAGCAATATAAAGTTGGAAGCTCGGAAAATGAGCCTGTTGTAAGGAGACCTCTTAAGTAAAGTGTTAAGGAGTCCAGTGTATTTTGTTAAGCCTGTAAAAATTGGATCGGTAAATTTTTTTTTATGATGATAATTTTTCGGTATTTAGTGAACATTTCTTAAACGTTTCTATGACTTCAAAACTCATTCCAATAATTTTTTTAACTTTTTTTTTTTAATATTTCTAACCCACGAAATTAGGGACACACTTTTTTGTGGTGTATCTAATTTCGTTGTACCCATGAAATTAGGGTAATATAATACTTTATGGTTTTCATATTTTCTTTAACATTTCATAAGAAAACATATTTTTTAAGTATTTTAATTATTAAATAAACCCCGAGGAATATTTTGATGTAATTTCGTGGTACACTTTTATTAATCTATTCGTCAATATTTTGATCAAAAAGCTCTGCGAAGCACATTTTAACGAAATAATGGCATTATAGAACTTTTGTTTATTCAATAATTTTTCGTTTAATTTAAAAAAATGTATCAAGATTCCAACTTCTTTACTATTGTTTTGAATGGATATTGGTAATAGAAATAAAAATTTGAATATAAACCTAAAATTACCGCTTAAAGCGATACCACGAATTTACGTACACCAAATTTTGTGCATGTCCCTAATGCCGTGGTATACTGCGCATTTACATTTCAGCAGGAAAGCACGCATTTTTGGAGTGGAGTTATTTATGCGCGTATTTTTATACTCAGTTGAGCAGAGCTCACAGAGTATATTAAGTTTGATTGGATAACGGTTGGTTGTACAGGTATAAAGGAATCGAGATAGATATAGACTTCCATATATCAAAATCATCAGGATCGAAAAAAAATTTGATTGAGCCATGTCCGTCCGTCTGTCCGTTAACACGATAACTTGAGCAAATTTTGAGGTATCTTGATGAAATTTGGTATGTAGGTTTCTGAGCACTCATCTCAGATCGCTATTTAAAATGAACAATATAGGACCATAACCACGCCCACTTTTTCGATATCGAAAATTTCGAAAAACCGAAAAAGTGCGATAATTCATTACCAAAGACGAATAAAGCCATAAAACTTGGTAGGTGAGTTGAACTTATGACGCAGAATAGAAAATTTGTAAAATTTTGGACAATGGGCGTGGCACCGCCCACTTTTAAAAGAAGGTAATTTAAAAGTTTTACAAGCTGTAATTTGGCAGTCGTTGAAGATAACATGATGAAATTTGGCAGGAACGTTGCTCCTATTACTATATGTATGGTCAATAAAAATTAGCAAAATCGGAGAACGACCTCGCTCACTTTTAAAAAAAAAATTTTTTTAAAGTGAAATGTTAACAAAAAATTTAATATCTTTACAGTATATAATTAAATTATGTCAACATTCAACTCCAGTAATGGTATGGTGAAACAAAATGCAAAAATAAAAGAAAATTTCAAAATGGGCGTGGCTCCGCCCTTTTTCATTTAATTTGTCTAGGATACTTTTAATGCCATAAGTCGAACAAAAATTTACCAATCCCTGTGAAATTTGATAGGGGCTTATATTCTGGGACGATAACTTATTTCTGTGAAAAAGGGCGAAATCGGTTGAAGCCACGCCCAGTTTTTATACACAGTCGACCGTCTGTCCTTCCGCTTGGCCGTTAACACGATAACTTGAGCAAAAATCGATATATCTTTACTAAACTCAGTTCACGTACTTATCTGAACTCACTTTGTATTGGTATAAAAAATGGCCGAAATCGGACTATGACCACGCCCACTTTTTCGATATGGAAAATTACGAAAAACGAAAAAACGCCATAATTCTATACCAAATACGAAAAAAAGATGAAACATGGTATTTGGATTAGTTTATTGACGCAAAATATAACTTTAGAAAAAAACTTTGTAAAATAGGTGTGACACCTACTATATTAAGTAGAATGAAATGAAAAAGTTCTGCAGGGCGAAATAAAAAACCCTGGAAATCTTGGCAGGAATACTGTTCGTAGTAGTATATATATAAATAAATTAGCGGTATCCAACAGATGATGTTCTGGATCACACTGGTCCACATTTTGGTCGATATCCGGAAAACGCCTTCACATATAAAACTACCACCACTCCCTTTTAAAAGCCTCATTAATACCTTTAATTTGATACCCATATCGTACAAACACATTCTAGAGTCACCCCTGGTCCACCTTTATGGCGATATCTCGAAAAGGCGTCCACATATAGAACTAAGCCCCACGCCCTTTTAAAATACTCATTAACACCTTTCGTTTGATACCCATATCGTACAAGCACATTCTAGAGTCACCCTTGGTCCACCTTTATGGCGCTATCTCGAAAAGGTGTCCAGCTGTAGAACTAAACCCACGCCCTTTATAAATACTCATTAACACCTTTCGTTTGATACCCATATTGTACAAACGCATTCTAGAGTCACCCCTACCACTACCACCACTCCCTTTTAAAACCTTCATTAATACCTTTAATTTGATACCCATATCGTACAAACACATTCTAGAGTCACCCCTGGTCCACCTTTATGGCGATATCTCGAAAAGGCGTCCACATATAGAACTAAGCCCCACGCCCTTTTAAAATACTCATTAACACCTTTCGTTTGATACCCATATCGTACAAGCACATTCTAGAGTCACCCTTGGTCCACCTTTATGGCGATATCTCGAAAAGGCGTCCACATATAGAACTAAGACCCACGCCCTTTTAAAATACTCATTAACACCTTTCGTTTGATACCCATATTGTACAAACGCATTCTAGAGTCACCCCTACCACTACCACCACTCCCTTTTAAAACCTTCATTAATACCTTTAATTTGATACCCATATCGTACAAACACATTCTAGAGTCACCCCTGGTCCACCTTTATGGCGATATCTCGAAAAGGCGTCCACATATAGAACTAAGCCCCACGCCCTTTTAAAATACTCATTAACACCTTTCGTTTGATACAAAAATTTACCAATCCTTCTCAAATTTGGTAGGAGCATAGATTCTATGACGGTAACTGTTCTCTGTGAAAATGGGCGAAATCGGTGAAAGCCACGCCCAGTTTTTATACACAGTCCACCGTCTGTCCTTCCGCTCGGCCATTAACACAATAACTTGAGCAAAATCTGATATATCTTTACTAAACTTAGCCCACGTACTTACCTGAGCTCACTTTTTCTTGGTATAAAAAATGGGCGAAATCTGGCCATAACCACGCCCACTTTATCGATATCGAAAATTACGAAAAATGAAAAAAATGCCATAATTCTATACCAAATACGAAAAAAGGGATGAAACATGGTAACTGGATTGGTTTGTTGACGCAAAATATAACTTTGGAAAAATCTTTGTAAAATGGGTGTGACACCTACTATATTAAGTAGAAGAAAATGAAAAAGTCCTACAAGGCGAAATCAACAGCCCTTGGAATCTTGGCAGGAATACTGTTAGTGGTATTGCATATATAAATAAATTAGCAGTACCCGACAGATGATTTTCTGGATCACCTGGTCCACATTTTGGTGGATATCACGAGAACGCCTTCACATATACATCTAAGGGCCACTCGCTTTTAAAACCCTCATTAATACCTTTAATTTGATATCCATATCGTACAAAAACATACCAGAGTCACCCCTGTCCCACCCTAATGGCGATATCTCGAAAAGGCGTCCACCTATAGAACTAATGCCCCCTCTCTCTTAAAATGCTAGTAACACCTTTCGTTTGATACCCATATCGTACAAACATTCTAGAGTAACCCCTGGCCCACCCTAATGGCGATATCTCGAAAAGGCGTCCACCTATAGACCTAGTGTCCACTCCCTCTTAAAATGCTCAGTAACACCTTTCGTTTGATACCCATATCGTACAAACATTCTAGAGTCACCCCTGGCCCACCCTAATGGCAATATCTCGAAAAGGCGTCCACCTATACACCTAATGCCCACTCCCTCTTAAAATGCTCAGTAACAGCTTTCGTTTGATACCCATATCGTACAAACATTCTAGAGTCACACCTGGCCCACCCTAATGGCGATATTTCGAAAAGGCATCCACCTATAGAACTAAGGATTACTCCCTTTTAAAATACTCATTACCACCTTTCATTTGATACCCATATCGTACAAACACATTCTAGAGTCACCCTGGCCCACCCTAATGGCGATATCTCGAAAAGGCGTCCACCTATAGACCTAATGTCCACTCCCTCTTAAAATGCTCAGTAACACCTTTCGTTTGATACCCATATCCCACAAACATTCTAGAGTCACCCCTGGCCCACCCTAATGGCGATATCTCGAAAAGGCGTCCTCCTATAGACCTAATGTACACTCCCTCTTAAAATGCTCAGTAACACCTTTCGTTTGATACCCATATCGTACAAACATTCTAGAGTCACCCCTGTCCCACCCTAATGGCGATATCTCGAAAAGGCGTCCACCTATAGACCTAATGCCCACTCCCTCTTAAAATGCTCAGTAACACCTTTCGTTTGATACCCATATCGTACAAACATTCTAGAGTCACACCTGGCCCACCCTAATGGCGATATCTCGAAAAGGCGTCCACCTATAGAACTAAGGATTACTCCCTTTTAAAATACTCATTACCACCTTTCATTTGATACCCATATCGTACAAACACATTCTAGAGTCCACCTGGCCCACCCTAATGGCGATATCTCGAAAAGGCGTCCACCTATAGACCTAGTGCCCACTCCCTCTTAAAATGCTCAGTAACACCTTTCGTTTGATACCCATACCGTACAAACATTCTAGAGTCACCCTTGGTCCAGCTTTATGGCGACATCTCGAAAAGGCGTCCACCTATAGAACTAAGGATTACTCCCTTTTAAAATACTCATTACCACCTTTCGTTTGATACCCATATCGTACAAACACATTCTAGAGTCACCCTGGCCCACCCTAATGGCGATATCTCGAAAAGGCGTCCACCTATATACCTAATGCCCACTCCCTCTTAAAATGCTCAGTAACACCTTTCGTTTGATACCCATATCGTACAAACATTCTAGAGTCACCCTTGGTCCACCTTTATGGCGATATCTCGAAAAGGCGTCCACCTATAGACCTCATGCCCACTCGCTCTTAAAATGCTCAGTAACACCTTTCGTTTGATACCCATACCGTACAAACATTCTAGAGTCACCCCTGGCCCACCCTAATGGCGATATCTCGAAAAGGCGTCCACCTATAGACCTAATGCCCACTCCCTCTTAAAATGCTCAGTAACACCTTTCATTTGATTCCCATATCGTACAAACACATTCTAGAGACACCCCTGGTCCACCTTTATGGCGATATCTCGAAACGGCGTCCACCTATGGAACTAAGGATCACTCCTTTTCAAAATACTCATTAACAGCTTTCATTTGATACCCATATCGTACAAACACATTATAGAATCACCCCTGGTCCACCTTAATGGGGACATCTCGAAAAGGCGTCCACCGATAGACCTAAGGCCCACTCCCTCTTAAAATGCTCAGTAACACCTTTCATTTGATACCCATATCGTACAAACAAATTCTAGAGTCAGCCCTGGTCTACCTTTATGGCGATATCCCTAAATGGCGTTCATCCATAGAACTATGGCCTATTCTCTCTTAAAATACTCTTTAATACCTTTCATTTGATACACATGTTATACAACCACATTCCAGGGTTACCCCAGATTGATTTTCCTTATTTTGTCTCCATAGCTCTCAACTGAGTATGTTATGTTCGGTTACACCCGAACTTAGCCTTCCTTACTTGTTAAATTGGTAAGCGACCACCGTGGTGTGATGGTAGCGTGCTCCGCCTACCACACCGTATGCCCTTCGTTCAAACCCCGGGCACAGCAACATCAAAATTTTAGAAATAACATTTTTAAATTAGAAGAAAATTTTTCTAAGCGCGGTCGCCCCTCGGCAGTGTTTGGCAAGCGCTCCGGGTGTATTTCTGCCATGAAAAGCTCTCAGTGAAAACACATCTGCCTTGCAGATGCCGTTCGGAGTCGGCATAAAACATGTAGGTCCCGTCCGGCCAATTTGTAGGGAAAATCAAGAGGAGCACGACGCAAATTGGAAGAGAAGCTCGGCCTTAGATCTCTTCGGAGGTTATCGCGCCTTACATTTATTTATTTATAAGGGAGTAAAAAACTTTAATTAACGAAATTTGAAAAAATCCCATCATGAATGCTAAAGTGTTACTGTTGTTGCGTTTTCAAAACTGTGATCAGAAACGCAAGTATTGAGTGCTTTTCGTACCCGATTGATTGCCTCGTTCAAATACTATTACAGCTATTGTGTAGATGGTCCCAGTATAGATTGAGACCCTGACAAACTTGCCAAATCCATAGAAAACATCAGACGCACCCAATCTTATGGAAGTCAATGTTATTAGTCAATGGTGATATACCATAACGCCCGAGCCATAAACATGCCATAGCCAATAAATTGGTTGTTGGTTTCTTTTTATACTCAGTTGAGCAGAGCTCACAGAGTATATTAACTTTGATTGGATAACGATTGGTTGTACAGGTATAAAGGAATCGAGATAGATATAGACTTCCATATATCAAAATCATCAGTATCGAAAAAAAATTTGATTGAGCCATGTCCGTCCGTCCGTCCGTCCGTCTGTCCATTAACACGATAACTTGAGTAAATTTTGAGGTATCTTGATGAAATTTGGAATGTAGGTTCCTGGGCACTCATCTCAGATCGCTATTTAAAATGAACGATATCGGACTATAACCAGGCCCACTTTTTCGATATCGAACATTTCGAAAAACGGAAAAAACGCGATAATTCATTGCTAAAGATGGGTAAAGCGATGAAACTTGGTAGGTAGGTTCACCCTATGACGCAGAATAGAAAATTAGTAAGATTTTGGACAATGGGCGTGGCACCGCCAACTTTTAAAAGAAGGTAATTTAAAAATTTTGCAAGCTGTAATTTGGCAGCCGTTGAAGATATCACGATGAAATTTGGCAGGAACGTTACTACTATTACTATATATATTCTAAATAAAAATTAGCAAAATCGGATGAAGAACGCGCCCATTTTTAAAAAAAAAATGTTTAAAAGCCAAATTTTAACAAAAAATTTAATATCTTTACTGTATATAAGTAAATTATGTCAATATTCAACTCCAGTAATGATATGGTGCAACAAAAAACAAAAATAAAAGGAAATTTCAAAATGGGCGTGGCTCCGCCCATTTTCATTTAGTTTGTCTAGAATACTTTTAATGCCATAAGTCGAACAAAAATTTACCAATCCTTCTGAAATTTGGTAGGGGCATAGACTCTATGACGGTAACTGGTTTCTGTAAAAATGGGTGAAATCGGTTGAAGCCACGCCCAGTTTTATACACAGTCCACCGTCTGTTCTTCCGCTCGGCCGTTAACACGATAACTTGAACAAAAGTCGATATATCTTTACTAAACTTAGTCCACATACTTATCCAAGCTCACTTTATCTTGGTATAAAAACAAACACATTCTAGAGTCACCCCTGTTCCACCTTTATGGCGATATCTCGAAACGGCGTCCACCTATGGAACTAACGATCACTCCCTTTTAAAATACTCATTAACACCTTTCATTTGATGCCCATATCGTACAAGCACATTTTAGAGTCACCCCTGTTCCACCTTTATGGCAATATCTCGAAACGGCGTCCACCTATGGAACTAAGGATCACTCCCTTTTAAAATACTCATTAACACCTTTCATTTGATGCCCATATCGTACAAGCACATTCTAGAGTCACCCCGGTCCACCTTTATGGCGATATCTCGAAACGGCATCCACCTATAGAACTAAGGATCACTCCCTTTTAAAATACTCATTAACACCTTTCATTTGATGCCCATATCGTACAAACACATTCTAGAGTCACCCCTGTTCCACCTTTATGACGATATCTCGAAACGGCGTCCACCTATAGAACTAAGGATCACTCCCTTTTAAAATACTCATTAACACCTTTCAGTTGATGCCCATATCGTACAAACACACTCTAGAGTCACCCCTGTTCCTCCTTTATGGCGATATCTCGAAACGGCGTCCACCTATGGCACTAAGGATCACTCCCTTTTAAAATACTCATTAACACCTTTCATTTGATGCCCATATCATACAAACACACTCTAGAGTCACCCCTGGTCCACCTTTATGGCGATATCTAGAAAACGCCTTCACATATACAACTAAGGCACACTCCCTTTTAAAACACTCATTAATGCCTTTCATTTGATACCGATACCGTACAAGCACATTCTAGAGTCACCCCTGGCCAACCTTTAGGGCGATATCTCGAAAAGGCGTTCACCTATAGAACTAAGGATCACTCCCTTTTAAAATACTCATTAACACCTTTCATTTGATGCCCATATCGTACAAACACATTCTAGAGTCACCCCTGGTCCATCGTTATGGCCATATCTCGAAACGGCGTCCACCTATGGAACTAAGGATTACTCCCTTTTATAATACTCATTAACACCTTTCATTTGATGCCCATATCGTACAAACACATTCTAGAGTCACACCTGTTCCACCTTTATGGCGGTATCACGAAAAGGCGTTCACCTATAGAACTAAGGCCCATTCCCTTTTAAAATACTCATTAACACCTTTCATTTGATGCCCATATCGTACAAACACATTCTAGAGTCACCCCTGGTCCACCGTTATGGCGATATCTCGAAACGGCGTCCACCTATGGAACTAAGGATTACTCCCTTTTATAATACTCATTAACACCTTTCATTTGATGCCCATATCGTACAAACACCTTCTAGAGTCACCCCTGTTCCACCTTTATGGCGGTATCACGAAACGGCGTCCACCTATAGAACTAAGGATCACTCCCTTTTAAAATACTCATTAACACCTTTCATTTGATGCCCATACCGTACAAGCACATTCTAGAGTCACCCCTGGCCCACCTTTATGGCGATATCTCGAAAAGGCGTCCACCTAGAGAACTAAGGATCACTCCCTTTTAAAATACTCATTAACACCTTTCATTTGATGCCCATATCGTACAAACAAATTCTAGAGTCAGCTCTGGTCCACCTTTATGGCAATATCCCTAAATGGCGTCCATCCGTAGAAATATGGCCTAATCTCTCTTAAAATACTCCTTAATACGTTCCATCTGATACACATGTCAGACAACCACATTCCAGGGTTACCCTAGGTTCATTTTCCTACATGGTTATTTCCCTTATTTTGTCTCCATAGCTCTCAACTGAGTATGTAATGTTCGGTTACACCCGAACTTAGCCTTCCTTACTTGTTATATTAGAAATTAAGGGAGAAATTGCTAAAAATCATTCTATCTGAACGATCGGTTGTAAGGGGATATATACTATATATAGCTCCGATCGAAGTGATTTTTTCAGGATATCTTCTATGATATATTAGAATAAATATCACCAAATTTAACGTTTTCATATTGGAAATTAAGGGAGAAATTGCTAAAAATCATTCTATCTGAACGATCGGTTGTATGGGATATATACTATATATAGCTCCGATCAAAGTGATTTTTTCAGGATATCTTCTATGATATATTAGAATATATATCACCAAGTTTCACGTTTACACTTTCTAAAATGCGGCAGGAATGGCCAAAATCGTCTTATCTGAACGATCGGTTGTATGGGAGATATATGTTATAGTGGTCTGCTCCTACCGGATCCGAAAAATGTTTAATATAATACAAAAATATACCCTTGTGCCAAATTTCATTGAGATAACTCAAAATTTGAGGGACTAGTTTGCGTTCAAACAGACAGACGGACGGACAGACGGACATGGCTATATCACCTCAGTTCGTCGCGTTTATCAATTCGGTATACTTAATGGTGAGTCTATCTTCTATATTTCTCAACGTTACAAACATCGGACCAAAGTTAATATACCATTTCATAATCATGAAAGGTATAATAAAAATAAAAAAGTACGTACATTAAACTATTTTTTTTTACTTATTTATTTTGGTCTTGAAACTCTTTCTTTTCATAAATAAAATTACAACAAAAAAAAAATAGTTTAAATTTAAAATTTCTGATTATGAATTTCAGTAAATGAATTTGTGTATCCTTAGGAATCTTTAGAAATTAGGTACATTTGGGGTACTCACACATTTTGATTTATATAAATTAAAGCATTTGTTAGCTTTGTTTCAAAGTAGGTGGAAACTTATCTTAATTGATCAACTAAATGGGAAAAATTTACTTTTTTAGTTTTCCTTCATTTGTTTTCACGCAAGAGAGGTAGAAATTCAGAAAAATCCTTAGTACCACGAAATTAGGGACACTTACCTTAGATATAGAAGATGTAGACAGACTGAAATTAACAACAAATTTTAACGGCGGCAGATTACTAAACGTCCAAACGGAATAACAGCCAAACTCAAGTCTGTAGTTAAATTTTAGCTGTTAAAATAACCTAAGTTTGTACGGCAGCCATAGTTCTAAAAAATCCCATTTGTAGGGAAGGTGCCACGCCTGCTTTTCCCCAATTCCACATTTTACTGGAGGTCTTAACTTCATATAGCTCCTTACCAATTTTTATTATTCTATTATTTCTACATCCAGAGATATAAGGTATGATATATTCCATTTGTATGGTAGGTGCCACGCCCCCTTCTCCCTCAAACCAAATTTTCTTGGTGGTGTTAGGGATTGACCTCATATAACTCCTTGCTGAATTTCAATGTTCTAGCATGAATACCTTCAGAGTTATGCACTATCAAAGATTCCATTTGTATGGCAGGTGCCACGCCCCTTTTATATATCGAAATTATTTTTAGCCTATGACCATCCGTGAAAGGTTCTAGTGGGTTTTACAAATTTGGTTGTGATCGGTCGAACCGTTTAGGACGCAACTCGGTCTATACATACATACATACATACATAAATTGAATTTTAAATATATATAGATGGTTTGGGGAACAATATATCCAACATAAATCTTCTTTTGAGTACTAAGACATTTCATGAATTGAAAGTACTGGTGGTCAGATATGAAAAAAGTACCTAATTCGTGAAAACGAAGTGATCACTAAGCTACCAATGAAAGAATCCACCAAAATCACAAATAAAGGGGATGCGAATATTTGTTTTAATTGTTACAAACGGGTCATATTAAGCCGAACTGTCTTTATCCACTTAGACCGAAAGGGTCATGTTTTCGATGCTGGCAAATGGGCCATGAACATCGCTCCTGTCCAAATCCTAAAAAATGTTAAAGAAGTTGGAGAAACAACAAGTATCTGCAATTGAAGGTGTCGACAATGATGACTTTTTAGGTGCCTTTAACGAAGTGGGTATTTTATTTCAAAATAATAAAACAAACATTTTTAATAAATATCTTTCCCTATTTGACACTGGTAGTCCGGTTAATTTATTACGTGAATCTGACGTTCCGATTGAGTTGGCAAGAGCAGACATACGTCCAATACAATCCAAGTTTGTTGGATTTGGAGGAAAAAAATTATTTATCAAAAATAAATTAAGTGGTTTAGTGAATTTTAGAAATGAAATAAAAATGATTTCATTTTACGTACTATCTGAATGTTTGATCATGCCAGTCATTTTAGGACGAGACTTCTAAGTGTAATATTTGTTTGAAAAAAGTAAAATTAAAGTATACAAAAGAAAAATTAATGCATCTTAGAGGGAAAAATATTGATAATGCATACGGAAAAAAGATTACTTATGACTTCAGCAAACACGGATTTCTAAAATCAAATGTCAGTCGGGAGCCTACTTTTAATTTGAATCAGCCTTTTGTTAATGAATGTCACATTGAAAATTTAGACGTTAGCAAAGCAAATGATATACTTTGTATAGATGTTTTTTCTGATCTACCTGAACCAGATATAAATCCTAAACTAGAAAAGAAAAAGTTATTAATGCTACAGAATATTATAAAAAAATCGTATCTTCATCCAGAAGAAATAAAAGTTCAACCACTCGATTACGAAATGAAAATTAATTTGACGACTGAAACGCCATTTTTTTGTACACCAAGGCGGTTGTCTTATTTAGAGAAAGCTGAAGTTCAAAAAACTATTGATGAGTTAATGAAAGAGGGAATCATTAGGCCTAGTAACTCGCCATATGCTTCTGCCATTGTTTTAGTGAAAAAGAAAGGTTAAATGCGAATGTGCGTATACTACAGAAGTTTAAATAAAATAACGGTAAGGAATAATGATCCGTTACCATTAATAGATGATTGTATTGAGTATTTAGAAGGGAAAAAGATATTTACAGTACTACATTTGAAAAGTGGATTTCCTCAAGTTAGCATGTCTCCTGAATCAGTCCATACACGTCTTTTATAACGCCAAATGGGCAGTATGAATACTTAAGAATGCTATTTGGATTGAGGAATGCATCAGCCGTAGCTCAGAGATTTATAAATATTCAAAACAATTAATTATATATATGGATGATATAATAATAACTTCGAAAACTTTTGAGAAGCACAAAAAGATACTGGATTCAGTTTTGAAACGAGTTTCTCAGAAAGGACTCAAATTAAATCTTACCAAATGTAGGTTTGGTTATAGTGAAATTGAATATTTAGGATATCTAGTCAGTTTTAAAGGAATCTCACTAAGTGATTCCCATTTGAAAGCAATTAAGCGTTACCCGATACCTAAAAATCAAAAGGAGTTACATTCTTGTATTGGTCTTTTTTTTATTTTTTTCGACGTTTTGTGCCATCATTTTCTCCTATTGTAAGACCATTACAACAACTATTAAAGAAGAACGCAAACTTTAACTTTAACGATCAGTGCATTAATGCATTTGACGAGTTGAAAACGAAATTGACTGAAAGTCCTGTGCTCGCTATTTATAATCCTATAAAAGAAACAGAATTACATTGTGACGCCAGTTCTCTGTCAAGAAGATAGTAAATTTCATCCAGTTTCCTACTTTTCGAAAACTGCTTCCAATGCTGAAAATAGATTCCATAGTTTTGAGTTGGAAACTCTAGCCATAATTTACGCTTTAAGAAGATTTAGAGTATCCCTTGAAGGTATTCCATTTAAAATTGTAACTGATTGTAATTCTTTAGCAATGACCTTAGGGAAAAAGCAAATAAACGCACGTATAGCAAGATGGGCATTGGAACTTGAAAACTTTAACTATACCATTCAATATAGAAAAGGTGCATCCATGGGGCATGTTGATGCGTTAAGTTGATGTCAAGTTGCTAACGTATACATTAGTCAAGCCGAGTTTCAAATACAATTAGCCCAAGAGCGTGACGATTTATTAAAAGATTTAAAAGAAAGTTTGGAAAAAGAGGAAATAAAAGACTATAAATTATCAGATGGCTTGAATTATAAAGTTAAAGGGGATGATAAAGCTACGCTGTATGTACCTCGGGAAATGGAAGATAATTTAATAATGTTAATACATCAAAAAAATGGACATCGATCCGTAGAATGTTTAAACTATTGGTTTCCAAAAATGAAGCAAAAAGTTGAAAAATTTGTACGAAACTTTCTTAAATGTATTATGTATGCAGGGCCAGTACGTGTAAATGAACGAAATTTATATAACTTATCTAAAAGTCCGTGCCATTTGATACAATTCATGTTGACCACTTTGGTCCTCTGCCTTCAATACAATCCAAGCGGAAACACCTGTTAGTTGTGATTTACGCCTTCACAAAATTTGTTAAACTTTATCCCACTAATTCAACAAGTACCCGAGAAGTTGATGCCGCATTGGATAAATATTTTAGTTACTATAGTAGGCCGAGACGTTTAGTAAGCGATAGAGGATCATGTTTCACGTCATTGGAATTTGAAAATTATTTACTAAAAAGTAACATATTGCATATAAAAGTAGCAACAGCCTCTCCACAGGCGAATGGGCAGGTAGAACGTGTTAATAGAGTCTTGAAAACGATGCTAGGTAAACTCAGCGATCCTCTTAATAATGCAGATTGGACAAGCAAACTTCTTCAAGTGGAATATGCTATTAATAATTCAGTTCATTGCAGTACAGGAAACTCACCCAGTAAAATTTTATTCGGTGTCGAACAGAGAGGGGAGATAGTTGACGAGTTAACAGAATACTTTGAAGATAAAATAAATGTAAATATACTGCGCAACCTTGAGCAGATTAGAGATGTTTATGCTGTTACATAATGCCTTAGATTTATATTAAAACATGTTAAAAGAAATATTAATTGTTATGAAAACTAGCTTAAGTTATATGACCGTGATCGGTCTAAATCAGGTTGGCCGAGTTGTAAACAGCTTTTCAGGAAATCGTATATAATTTTGTTTTTCTTTTATCAATTTTGATATGTCGCTGCCCGGAAAATTTTCAGTTTGGCTTACCTGATGCAAAACCTCAATATGTTCCCTTTTTGTCTGAGAACATCCACGGACTCGTTGTATATCAGCAACAGCACTGGCTGGCTATTCTTTTGCTGCTCCTCCACTTTGAGAACACCCCATTTGTTCATCGAAACATCCAGATTCTGCAGCCTCAAACAGTGAAGGAGTTTCGGCCCATCGACCTTCATTTTGGACAACCAAATCCGCGCCCTTGGTCTTCTGGGAATCTCCGAAGCCGGGATAGTTTTTAACGTAAGACCATCGAATGCGTTTCTAACCATAGACACACATCGCTCGAGGAATCCCCGCGAGAACTCGTCCGCGCACTTGATGACCCTGCATCCACGGCAGACCTCATCACACCTATAGGTCGGCACTGGAGTCTGCCTCTCCAAAAGGTGTTCGACAACCATCTCAGAGTCGTCCCTCTATGGAGCTCCACACATCCAGAACCTGCCTCGCACTATTGCTCACAGCATCGACGAGCCCCACCTGCAGGTGATCCCTGAACACCTCGCTATAGGCATGCTTTGCCGCTGCTGCCACCACAGTGGAAGGCCCCTCAACGATTGCGCTTCGCCGACTCTTTTTGTGGTTGTTACTGACGTGGGTACGTCGCCGGCTTCTGTGCGAGGGCGGTCCGGTACTCCTGGAATACCGCTTCGCACCATACCCTGTCCATCCCGCTCATGCACCACGCCGCTCTTCTCATTCTTAGCTATCTTCTTTAGTATGTACAAAGCCCTCACGGACCTTACCCTCTGCAGGGTTTCCGACGACTTCTTAGATTTCCTGAGAGCCATTTTGGCTGGTGCGCTCTCCCCTACTACCACTGGTCGTGCTGGAGCAACACGGGTACTATGGATGGTACCCGGGCCTCCTCCTTTTTTGATAATTTTCGGCTTAGAGTGTCACGGGTGCTGTAGCTGCCATCTACATTTACGACGCTCTCCTGGCTACTTTCCAGGAGTTCGTCCTCCGAAAGCGTCCCCAAGACGCCTTCCTCCTCATCCTTTTTGTTTTTGTTTAAGTTTTTATTATTGTTGTACATAAAGAAAAGATACCACGAGTAAGCATGGAAGGGGTTCATCCACCCCGGTAGAGCCAGCATACCGGGGTAAGGCACTTATACAACCGACCTTGCCCGGGCATCGGAGGGGACCGTTCGCGCCCAGCTATTCAATAACCGCCCGCTGACCATTCAGCCGTCGGCACGGGTACCTCTACACCTTGGCTTAGGGTGGGTAGCCATGGTATTATGGCCGCCTTTTACGACCGGTATACCTAGCGTGAGCATATTATTCTGTCCCTAACCCACTGGGGGAGTAATTCACTGTGAAAAAATTGTCGCGTCCGTAACCTTGCTTAAGCATTTTAAAAAGATATTTAAGATTTCGAAGATATACGGGCATTGTGTCTTTGTTTCACCTTCTGGTCTTCCCTTCCTTCGTTAAGTTTTGCATACTTTCACAAGCATTAAAAACCTTATCATATATGGTCAAATATATGTACTTATATTTTTGAGGTACCCACGATTGTTGCTTCAAATATTAAGCGTGCTTTGCCCACAGAGTGTATTAGCTTTGGTAACATAACGGGCATAAACGAATCGAGATAAATATGGACTTCCATATATATGCTGAGGATGAAAAAAGGAATTGATTTCGCCATGTCCGTCAATCCGTCCGTCCATATGTCGGTGCACACGATAAATTGAGTAAATATTGAGAATAAAATAATGAAAGTTGGTATATGGGATCCTTGGCGCTCATCTTCCATCGCTATTAAAAATAAGGGAAATCGGAAGGTAACCACGCCCACTTTTTACATATATAACATTTTGGAAAACACACAAAACCTGATAGATAATTTAATAAATAGAATATTAAAATTTGATGTGTGAACTCATATTAAAACTCTTGATTATTTCGGAAAATGGGCGTGGCACCGCCCACTTGTGATAAAATCAATTTTATACATATTATTAATCATAAATCAAAAATCATTAAACCTATTATAACAATATTCGACAGTTGCCTTTACTATAAAAGTTGCTTCAAAGAAAAATTTACGAAATCGGTGAAGGACCACGCCTATTTTTATATAAAAGATTTCTAAAAGGGTCGTGGATGAATAAAATAAGCTATATCTTTGCAAAAAAGAGCTTCATATAAATGGTGTTTCATTTTCCAAGTGAAATTATAACAAGAAAAGGGAAAAAAATTTTATTTTTGAAAATGGGAGTGGCACGACCTAAACAATTTTCTATGTTTCGGGAGACATAACTCGAAGAAAAATTAAAGGATCGTAATACGATTGCATACATATATCTTCCTTATAGGAGGAAATATCTCTAGGAAAAATGGAAGGGATCGGTTAAAAACCACGCCTACTTTTATATAAAAGATGTTTAAAAGGGTCGTAGACTAGAATAATAAGCTATATCTTAGCGAAAAATAGTTTTGTATCAATGATATTTCACTTATAAATTTTTATTGTAAGAGGAAATTACGCGAAATTTTTTTAATAGGCGGTGCCACGCCCCTATTCCGATCAAGCATTATAAAACAAAAAAAAAAAAAAACAACAAATCCCTTGTAAAAAAATGCGACAAAGTAATTTATATGAAATTAAGTATACAATTCAAACTCACGCTAAATATATAATATTCGGTTACACCCAAACTGAGACACCGTTACTTGTTTTTTGTTTTTTTTTTTTTAAATTAGCTAAACAAACAGATTTTGCTCTATCAATATAACAAATCAAACATATTTATTATTAATCTATTAGCGAAATGAAATGACGCATTTTGCTACACTTTTTCAAAACAAATATTCTTTGCAATTGTTTGTTTATTTATATGTGGACAAATCCCAAAAAGTTCCATCTCGAACCAAAAATCAAAAGTGGTCAGACTTTATTTCTATCACCTGGGAGTAAAGGTCAAATATGTGTATGATGTGGAAATCAAATAGTTTATTCTTTCCCCTCATCCTGGACTGAGAAACATGATTTCAAAGAAAGGCTACATCGGTTTTGCAAATTTGGATGTTTTACTAACAAATTACAACGACCTTTCTTTATATTGTTGCGCTGTTAAACGCAGATCTATATTTTTGCCTTTGTTATTGACATTAGAGAAAATTTACAATCTTTACAAATGGCGATGGTTTCTGAATTTCATTTGTTCATCAGCTAGCTTCTCGGGAGCTGAGTATTGAACTCGAAATCTCCAACATTCCTACTTTATACTACTGTATTTTTTCGCCTTTAATAAAATTTTGTCTAGACTTTTATTTAGCATTAAGAAAAACTTTGGAAACGGAGGTTTTATAAATTGAACCTGCCCTTATCCTTATTATTGTCCTAGGAAGCAAACATCGACTTGAAATTAAAAAAGCTTTCAGATGTTAAATTGTTCCGGTAAGTTCTAGTAACATTTTTTATTGGTGTCTAAAATTTGTCAAGTCCATTACCTCTCTTCCATTAGTTCATCCATATATTTTACAAGGGATGAACGATATTCCACTATCGGTGATTGCATCGCCGCGAATGAAAAATCGCTAATAGTTAGCCATTGCTATCCAAATATATCAGTGATGGGCGATTTTCCTTAAGCATGAAATTCTTTTGAATGACAATCACATCTGTCAGCATTTCGCCAACAGCGACTACGGCGATATTTCTTCATGAAGAATGAAAATCACCTCTGGCAGCACTCGGTTATGTTTACTTTAGCTAGTTTGCTCTTTCTGGCGACATTATTTTGAATTGAGATTTTAATAAACGACGTTTTAATCTGGTTGGCTGCGAAAGTTTGGTTGTAGGTATTAATTTATTAAAAATCCGTTTTAATACCGAGTGAAAGATGACAGCAAATTATAGTGAAAAAAGGAGTGAATGTGGCAATTTTATGAGCCCATAAATGAAACGCATGTAAAGCCCGGTGATAATTGTAAAAGTCCCCGTTCATACAAATATTTCATGAACTGTATAAAAGAAATTAAATGACTGAATTTTTTTGTTTCTAATTACATTATGTGACACCAAATAAACCTGGGTCTTTAGACTTGGTTAGAGATTGGTCGCCTGTGTAATTCCTAAGTTAATACTTGTAGGCAGCCGTTAGCAGTTTTATAAAATTTATGTTTTTGATGGAGAAATAAAAGAATTATGGAAATATATATCACACGTTTTATTGTAAACACATGTAACCCAAAATTTAAGTTTTTTTCAATAAAAGGTACATATTTTTCTTTTTTTTTTTGCAATTTTGGTTCATATATTCTGTATATATTCGCTTGTTAAAAATAAATTAAAGCGATCGCTATAGCTGTAAAAAATAGCCGCGATTCAAAAATCGACATCACTATTTTCACTGATAGTTCAAAATCACTGTATCGCCCATCAAGCTATTGGACTATAACTTTTAATTCTGTTTAGCCAACGAACAAAACTCATATGTTGTCAGAAAGAGGGCATTTTGCGCTTTCAGCAGTGTATAAACCGCTAACTTATTCTTGGAGATGTAAGATAAATCTTACAAAATATGACGGAAAATCTAAAATCAGTTCTGATTTCAACAAGATATGAATTTTAAAGATAAAGGTTTTATTGGTGTATTCAACAATTTCTTATGAAGACACAAAAGAAAGCAGTACAAACTAGCTTGAATTTTTCCAGTGAATCTTATCTGCTTTAAAATATATATATATGCGACCTGGAATCACGAAACGACCCTATTGCGCGAAAACAAGTTTTCGAACAAAACGCATTTAAAGTTTTTGTTTAGCTTGAGTCTATGTAGCGGCTGGCCGTTGTGAACGAATTTTGTAATTAAAATTGAATTAACTTTCCGATAAGCTACAAGCTTGAAACTTGGAATATAGTTCAGAACTCGATGACAATGCAATAATAAGAAAAAAACTCCGACAGGTGGCGCATGGATTGAAATATTTCAAAAAATCATATTTGTGATCCGATTTGGTTTTAAATGCGATTTGTGATAGAAAAATGCGGATTGTTCCATTGGAAAGAGCGTTAAATTTCCTATAAGAATCACTCAAAAAGTCAAGAACGGTATTTTCGCACAATAGGGCCGATTCATGATATATTATTAGATATTTGTCGACTAGACATGGTTAAATGAGAATATCGTATCCAAATTTCAATGGATTTATTATGTTCGTGAGTTCTTGCACGCAAAATTATATATGATCGCTTTAAAGTTTTGATTTATTTCTTACTTTTGTTTTATATCATCTATAAAACTAACATTTAATGACTTAAAAATTTATCGAGGTAAAGTTATATACCAGTATACGTCTCCGCTTATGAAAAGGGGGGTTGGGGCCCTTAGTCCGGATTTTGAGAGCGAATTCGAAATTCCAGGTTAGTAGATTTTGTTTACTCCACTAGACCTAAAACTTGATGCCTCGCAAAGAATATATTTTCACTGTCATTTAGTGTAATTCCTTATCATGTAAAACCTTATCATATATGGTCAAATATATGTACTTATATTTATGAGGTACCCACAATTGTTGCTTCAAATATTGTAATACCCGTTTAGTTCGCTGCTCATGTTATCTTTTATGCACGTTGAAATACTTTCGAATGTTGCTTCCATTACCAAGGACTTGCCCATACGTATTTGCAAAGTGTGTTATTAAGTTGACACTAGTACAATTAATGTATTGTTAATGAAAAGAACAATGGGTATACTTAATTAGTTTTATCTGTTTTGAGGCGTGTAAATAAAAAATAAGATTTCAGGAAAATAACAAAAGTACCTCTAAATTTAAGTTTTAGCTACACAAGACCAATCTTGTTATACTCCGCGTGCTTTGCACACAGAGCATATTGACTTTGGTAACATAACGGGCATAAATGAATCGAGATAAATATAGAATTCCATATATTAAAATGCTGAGGATGAAAAAAGGAATTTAGCCATGTCCGTCGATCCGTCCATCCATCTGTCGGTGCACACGATAACTTGAGTAAATATTGAGAATAAAATATTGAAATTTGGTATATGGGTTCCTTGGCGCTCATCTCCCATCGCTGTTAAAGAAGAGGGAAATCAGATGGTAACCACGCCCACTTCTTACATATACAACATTTTGGAAAATACATAAAACCTTATTATTTAGTAAATAGTAGAATATTAATAAAATTCTTCTCTCACAATTGTTTTTGTGGTTAGCGCAGCATGCCTAAAGCGTACTGATGATGAAGGCTTAGCACCCTTCGAAATGGATCTATCTGCGCAGCTATGGCAGGTTGTCTGAAAAATTTTCTACTTACTATTCCAGAAACAAAATACAATTTTTCAAATTTAGAAAAATTAAAAAAAATAACAATAATTATAATTAGAAAAAAATTATTGTTCTGGCCTTGAGCTCGATTCGAACCCTGAATCTTCTGTCACGGTTTTAGAGGCTTAACTCCTCAGAAACGGCTGAACCGATTCTCATGAAATTTTATGAGCATATTTGGTAGGTCTGAGAATCGGCCAACTTCTACCTTTTTTTCGCTACGTGCTAGGGTCTTGAGATCAAAACGTGGACCCCGGCACCCCTAGATTGTGTTTATACAATATGGATATCAAATGAAAGCTGTTGATGAGTGCTATAGTACAGGATAATTTTCATACCCCTGGGTGACTAGGGTTTCGAGATAAAGGCCAAAACGTGGACCCGGGTACCCCTAGAATGTGTTTACCCAATATGGATAACAAATGAAAGCTATTGATTAGAGATTTAGCAGAGGATAATTTTCATACCCCTGGGTGACTAGGGTCTGGAGATGTAGGCCAAACGTGGGCCCGTGAACGCCTAGACAATGTTTTTACATTTTGGGTATCAAATTGAAGCTGTTGATGAGTGTTTTAGTACAGGGTGGTTTTCATACCTATTGGTGACTAGGGTCTCGAGATATAGGCCAAAACGTCGATCAGGGTAACACTAGGATGTGTTTTTACATTATGGGTATCAAATTGAAGTTGTTGATGTATGCTTTAGTACATAGTAAGTTTTACACCGCTGGGTGACTACGGTCTCGAGATATAGGCCAAAACATGGACCCGGATACCCCTAGAATGTGTGTGTATTATGGATATCAAATGAAAGATGTTGCTGAGAGCTCTAAAGTGCATTGTGATATTCGATTTAGTCGCATCAACCTGGCAAAACTGATAAATATGCATGCGAAGCCGAAATAAAGACAAGAATATTATTAATTCATACCTATTTATATACGTCCTATTCGATTTGCCTGAAATTTCGTATATAAATTTGCCTATATTAGTATTTACGGGAAGTATACCAGAGACGGACTGGGACTGGTATTAGGACTAGGACTGGGACTAAGACTGAGACTCGGAGTGGGACTGGGACTGAGACTCGGAATGGGACTGGAACAAAATACATACCAACCTCTGGGACTGGCAATAAGAGATAAAGAAGAATGAGAAAAAATTGAGAGAAAAGAAAAGAGAGAAGGAGACTGAGAAAGATATAGAATGAGACGAAGATGGAGATATATGAAGCGAAAACGACGGGGGGAGAAGTGAATAAAAAGATTAGGAAAAAGTGTAGAGGGGTAGGACAGAGTTAGACTGAAAAAGCTTATTAAAATGTATGCAGATAGACGAAATTTAGGGCAGAACAACGTCTGCCGGGTCTGCTAGTAGAATATTAAAATTTTATGTGTGGACTCATATTTAAGCTCTTGATTATTTTTAAAAGAGTCGTGGACGAATAAAATAAGCTATATCTTTGCAAAGAAGAGCTTTATATCAATGGTGTTTCAATTTCCAAGCGACATTATAACAAGAAAAAGAAAAAATTTAAATTTTTGAAAATGGGCGTGGCATGACCAAACACCTTTCTATGTTTCGGGAGCCATAACTCGAAGAAAAATTAAAGGATCAAATAAGATTGGGTACATATATCTTCCTTATAGGAGGAAATATTTCTAGGAAAAATGGACGGGATTGGTTAAAAACCACTCCCACTTTTATATAAAAGATATTTAAAAGGGTCGTAGACTAGAATAATAAGCCATATCTTAGCGAAATATAGTTTTGTATAAATGATATTTCACTTATAAAGTTTTATTGTAAGAGGAAATCAGACGACATATTTTTTTAATATAAATAAATTACATTTTTTTAATAGGCATAGTCAAGCATTACAAAACAAACAAAAAAGTAAATCCCTCGTAACAAAATTCCAAAAAGTAATCTATCTGAAATGAGCTATACAATGCAAACTCACGCTGAGTATATAATATTAGGTTACACCCAAACTTAAACACCGTTACTTGTTTTCTGTTTGTTTTAATTAGCTAAACAAACAGATTTTGCTCTATCAAAATAACAAATCAAACGTATTTGTTGATATTCTAGCGAAATGAAATTACGCATTTTGCTTTACTTTTTCAAAACAAATTTTCTTTACAGTTTTTTTTTTTTTATTTATATGTGGGCGAATCCTAAATAAGGGCCATCACGAACCGAAAATCAAAAGTGGTCAGACTTTGTTTCTATCACTTGGGATTAAAGGTCAAATGTTTGTATGATGTGGAAATCAAATAGTTTATTATTTCCCTTCATCCTGCACTGAGAAACATGATTTCAAAGAAATGTTCTAGTGTTGGGAAGTAATGATCAGTTTTAATATCAACTACTTCGGTATCGATACTTTTGAGAATCGTGTACTTGCTAAATTACGTGTTACTTTATAAGAAGTTTTCATATCGCTCATTAAAAGCTGATGTACTTTTGCAATTTCAAAATAATGGTCCCGGAATCATCAAACTCATATTATTCTATCAAAACTGAAGAATTTTCTTTTAGAATATCCATTTCGGCTGCCGGTTAGAAAATGTCTTGTTTAGAATTGCTTTAAAGAGCACCATACTTAAGATTTTTTTTTATCAACGGCTATCTCAGAGATTGTTTCCAAAATGCTCTTTCTAAAAATAAATTCAATCCATTTCGACATGCGATAATGCGTTTATGAAAAAATGCTAAAATGGGCCATTTTCATCAACCGAATTTTGAGATATGTACGACGTTATTGAAAGAAGCCATTAGATAGATTCGGTTGTCTGAAACTGAATACCTGGTAAAACTTTTTGGGCAAATCTTGTGACCTCCAAGTAAAAAATAAAAAATAAATGTAAGGCGCGATAACCTCCGAAGAGATCTAAGGCCGAGCTTCTCTTCCAATTTGCGCCGTGCTCCTCTTCATTTCCCTACAAATTGGCCGGACGGGACCTACATGTTTTAAGCCGACTCCGAACGGCATCTGCAAGACAGATGGGTTTTCACTGAGAGCTTTTCATGGCAGAAATACACCCGGAGCGCTTGCCCAGGGCATACGGTGTGGTAGGCGGAGCACGCTACCATCACACCACGGTGGCCGCCGCCTCCAAGTACTTTTTTGTATTTTCAACCTAAGTACTCATTAAATACCCAGTACTTTATACAAATTTTGTTCTAATGAAAACCCAACGGCTTCTTACCCCCCAAACGAGTACTGACGATATTTCTTATAAGCAAGTACATACTTAAAGCGAGTTGTCAACATCATAAGACATCGCTCAAGAAAAGTTTCGTAAAACTAAAATAAACTGAATTAAAAATGCACCTTAAACTTAAGTAGAGAATACACTAAGCAAGTGTAAGAGATTGCGCTCAAACAGAATTGCAAATTCCATTCAAAAAAACTCATAAATACAGTTACTTTTATACCTGATATTTAAACGGCTGTGTTCTTAGGGAGTGGTTGCTCAAGGAATAATGAGAAACGCATATGTATACATATATGTATCTTGGCGAAACCATGGCTCCATGTGGATGTTTGCTAAAGAAACTTTCTTTTGAGTTTTCTTGAGAGCGGGATACTACTCGACAACCGAAAGTTTTCTTCAGCGTTTGGAATTTTTCATTTCCTACGGTGTGGTTACCGCACTATAAGGCTGGATGGATCAGCGGTTTTATATGGATATGGATACGTCAACTTTGACAGGGCTTTAAAGGTCGTGGAAAACTTGCCACCAACCTTTTGGAAATCAATGTAATTGGTCATTGGTGCCATACCAAAACGCTCTAGCCATAACTATATCATAGCCAACCAATTGGTTTTTGGTTTTTCGTCGTATCCATAACCCAAATATATTTCAGTTGGTGAATTTATTCACTTTTTGTATATTTTATTGAGTTAGATAGTTTTGGATACGTTTTGACTAAGAGACTTATTATTTGTGGAATATGTTTGTAATTTTTTGCGTTTTCCTCATTTTTATGAAAATTTTAAGATTTTTAAGTTAAGGCACCAATAACTGATATGGATAAGTAAAAATATGGTTATGACTATGTCAAGACTATATCAACTTTGTCAGGCCCTTTATGTGCATAAATAGTTGCTACGCCTGCAAAAACAACTAGAGTAGAAGTCTTTTACCACCGAGTTGTAAAAAAGAAGTAAGGAAGGTTAAGTTCGGGTGTAATCGAACATTACATACTCAGTTGAGAGCTATGGTGACAACATAAGGGAAAATAAGAAAATAACCAAGGTATAAAAGAGTATTTTATGAGGTAGTGGGCCATAGTTCTATAGGTGGACGCCATTTAGGGATATCGCCATAAAGGTGGACCAGGGATGATTCTAGAATTTGTTTGTACGATATGGGTATAAAATTAAAGAAGTTAATGAGAATTTTAAAAGGCGTGGGCTTAGTTCTATAGGTGGACGCCTTTTCGAAATATCGTCACAAAGATGGATCAGGGTTGGCTCTAGAATTTGTTTGTACGATATGGGTATCAAATGAAAGGTGTTAATAAGTATTTTAAAAGAGAGTGGGCCTTAGTTCTATGAGTGGACGCCTTTTCGAGATATCGCCATAAAAGTGGACCAGGGGTGACTCTGGAATGCGTTTGTACAATATGGGTATCAAAGGAAAGGTGTTAATGAGTATTTTAAAAGGGCGTGGGGCTTAGTTGTATAGGTGGACGCCTTTTCGAAATATCGCCATAAAGGTGGACCAGGGGTGACTCTAGAATGCGTTTGTACAATATGGGTATCAAATTAAAGGTATTAATGAGGGTTTTAAAAGAGAGTGGTGGTAGTTGTATATGTGAAGGCGTTTTCCAGATATCGACCAAAATGTGGACCAAGGTGACCCAGAACATCATCTGTTGGATACCGCTAATTTATTTATATATGTAATACCACGAACAATATTCCTGCCAAGATTTCAAGGGTTTTTTATTTCGCCCTGCAGAACTTTTTCATTTTCTTCTACTTAATATGGTAGATGTCACACCCATTTTACAAAGTTTTTTTCTAAAGTTATGTTTTGCGTCAATAAACCAATCCAATTACCATGTTTCATCCCTTTTTTCGTATTTGGTAAAGAATTATGGCATTTTTTTCATTTTTCGTAATTCGATATCGAAAAAGTGGGCGTGGTCATAGTCGGATTTCGGCTATTTTTTATACCAATACAAAGTGAGTTCAGATAAGTACGTGAACTGAGTTTAGTAAAGATATATCGATTTTTGCTCAAGTTATCGTGTTAACGGCCGTGGGCGTGGCTTCAACCGATTTCGCCCTTTTTCACAGAAAAAAGTTGCCGTCCTAGAATCTAAGCCCCTACCAAATTTCACAAGGATTGGTAAATTTTTGTTCGACTTATGGCATTAAAAGTATCCTAGACAAATTAAATGAAAAAGGGCGGAGCCACGCCCATTTTGAAATTTTCTTTTATTTTTGTATTTTGTTGCATCATATCATTACTGGAGTTGAATGTTGACATAATTTAATTATATACTGTAAAGATATTAAATTTTTTGTTAAAATTACACTTAAAAAAATTTTGTTTTTTAAATGGGCGTGGTCGTTCTCCGATTTGGCCCATTGTCCAAACTTTTACTAATTTTCTATTCTGCGTCATAAGTTCAACTCATCTACCAAGTTTCATTGCTTTATCCGTCTTTGGTAATGAATTATTGCACTTTTTCGGTTTTTCGAAATTTTCGATATCGAAAAAGTGGGCGTGGTTATAGTCCGATATCGTTCATTTTAAATAGCGATCTGAGATGCGTGCTCAGAAACCTACATACCAAATTTCATCAAGATACCTCAAAATTTATTGAAGTTATCGTGTTAACGGACGGACGGACGGACGGACATGGCTCAATCAATTTTTTTTTTCGATCCTGATTATTTTGATATATGGAAGTCTATATATATCTCGATTCCTTTATATCTGTCCAACCAACCGTTATCCAATCAAAGTTAATATACTCTGTGAGCTCTGCTCAACTGAGTATAAAAACATTCGTTAGATAGTCTAAAATATAAGGAATACTAAAATGCGAGTAGAACAAGAAGGTGTTCAACAAAGTCGATATGAAAATATAAATTGCTTCACTGTGAATGAGAAGTATGCCAATACAAAGAAGTTTTTATGAAACTAGTGTTAACAAAAACTTTTAAACATCTTTAATGTACTAAGTTCGTTATTATTTTTACAGCTCGAAAGACTACAGTTGAAAAGACTTAAACTGATGTACAAACATCAACCAATACCGCAATAAGAAGAACTAAGAAACAAAAGAACTGCATAAGTATATTCAATTTATAATTTATTTAATAATTTGGGAAAAATTTAAACAACGTGACATCAGGACGGACAAGGCGACAGCTGTTTCGATTATACCTTGTAAATCTCTTCAAAGCCTTTTCTCCCGGGAGTGGGAGTCGAACTCGCACCCCTACGATAGTTGAGATGGTTGTAAACGCATTCAGCTACGTCATGCCTGTTGTGAAGTCTTTCCCAATTGCCTTCTTTATGCATATTTTAATCTTTTACACATTGCATACTTCGTATGCAATTATGTGTTAAAGCTATGCTTGGTACGGCGGTTTTCAAAGAAACTTTGGTTTTTGTTGTTGTTTTCGTTCTATTTATAGAACTACAACGAATTAACCAATTTTGTCTGTTTGTATGATTTTTAATAATCGGGGATTGCCCATATTGCTTTTTTTTTTTTTTTTTTTTTTTTTTTTTTTTTTTTTTTTTTTTAATGTATGAAAACATTTATTTGAAGCAATGCGTTTACAACCATTTCAACTATCGTAGGGGTGCGAGTTCGACTCCCACTCCCGGGAGAAAAGGCTTTGAAGAGATTTACAAGGTATAATCGAAACAGCTGTCGCCTTGTCCGTCCTGATGTCACGTTGTTTAAATTTTTCCCAAATTATTAAATAAATTATAAAATTAAAAAATTTCTTCAAATAAATGTTTTCATACATTTAAAAAAAAAAAAAAAAAAAAAAAAAAAAAAAAAAGCAATATGGGCAATCCCCGATTATTAAAAATCATACAAACAGACAAAATTGGTTAATTCGTTGTAGTTCTATAAATAGAACGAAAACAACAACAAAAACCAAAGTTTCTTTGAAAACCGCCGTACCAAGCATAGCTTTAACACATAATTGCATACGAAGTATGCAATGTGTAAAAGATTAAAATATGCATAAAGAAGGCAATTGGGAAAGACTTCACAACAGGCATGACGTAGCTGAATGCGTTTACAACCATTTCAACTATCGTAGGGGTGCGAGTTCGACTCCCACTCCCGGGAGAAAAGGCTTTGAAGAGATTTACAAGGTATAATCGAAACAGCTGTCGCCTTGTCCGTCCTGATGTCACGTTGTTTAACTTTTTCCCAAATTATTAAATAAATTATAAAATTAAAAAATTGCTTCAAATAAATGTTTTCATACATTTATAAAAAAAAAAAAAAAAAAAAAAAAAAAAGCAATATGGGCAATCCCCGATTATTAAAAATCATATATTCAATTTAATTGAAGGCAGCTACAATTTGGCGTAATAAATAAATAGCTCCTCGTAATAAATAAATATCTACTTTCATAAGCAATTGATTTGGAAGGATGGATTGGAAGACGTCCTTTTCAACACCCCACACTTATCACCAGCTCCATAACCTTGGGCGGGCGGCTTGGAATGTGACATCCTTTTCAACCTACCAGATAACTCAACCCTAAATATTGTGTGATAAATGCATATATACGTACATCCCGACAATTTATTTAATAATATATATATAAACAAGTAAGGAAGGCTAAGTTCGGGTGTAAGCGAACATTACATACTCAGCTGAGAGCTTTGGAGGCAAAATAAGGGAAAATCACCATTTAGCAAAATGAACCTAGGGTAACCCTGGAATGTGTTTGTATGGCATTGGTTTCAAATGCAAGGTATAAAAGAGTGTTTTAAAAGGGAGTGCGCCATAGTTCTATAGGTGGACGCAATTTCACGATATCGCCATAAAGGTGGACCAGGGGTGACTCTAGAATGTGTGTTGTACGATATGGGTATCAAATGAAAGGTGTTAATGATTATTTAAAACGTAGTGGGCCTTACTTCTATAGGTGGACGCCTTTGCGAGATATCGCCATAAAGGTGGAACAGGGGTGACTCTAGAATGCGTTTATACGATACGATATGGGTACCAAATTAAAGGTATTAATGAGGGTTTTAAAAGGGAGTGGAGCTTAGTTGTATATGTGAAGGTGTTTTCGAGATATCGACCGAAATGTGGATCAGGGTGACCCCGAACATCATCTGTCGGGTATCGCTAATTTATTTATATATGTAATACCACGAACAGTATTCCTGCAATGATCCCAAGGGCTTTTGATTTCGCCCTGCAGAACTTTTTCATTTTCTTCTACTTGATATGGTAGGTGTCACACCCATTTTACAAAGTTTTTTCTATAGTTACATTTTGCGTCAAAAAACCAATCAAATTACCATGTTTCATCCCTTTTTCGTATTTGGTACAGAATTATGGCATTTTTTTCCTTTTCGTAATTTTCGATACCGCAAAAGTGGGCGTGGTCATAGTCGGATTTCGGCCATATTTTATACCAAGATAAAGTGAGTTCAGATAAGTACGTGAACTAAGTTTAGTTAAGATATATCGTTTTTTGCGCAAGTTATCGTGTTAACGAACGAACGGAAGGACAGACGGTCGAATGCGTATAAAAACTGGGCGTGGCTTCAAACGATTTCGCCCATTTTCACAGAAAACAGTTATCGTCATAGAATCTATGTCCCTACCTTCACAAGGTAAATTGGTAAATTTTTGTTCCACTTATGGCCTTAAAAGTATTCTAGACGAATTAAATGAAAAAGGGCGGAGCCACGCCCATTTCGAAATTTTGTTTTATTTTTGTATTTGGTTGCACCATATCATTACTGGAGTTGAATATTGGCATAATTTACTTATATACTGTAAAGATTTTAAATTTTTTGTTAAAATTTGACTTTAAAAAAAATTTGTAAAAGTGGGCGTGTTCGTCATCCGATTTTGCTAATTTTTATTTAGCGCACATATAGTAATAGGAGCAACGTGTCTGCCAAGTTTCATTCTGATATCTTCAACGACTGTGAAATTACAGCTTGCAAAACTTTTAAATTACCTTCTTTTAAAAGTGGGCGGTGCCACGCCCATTGTCCAAAAATTTACTAATTTTCTGTTTTGCGTCATAAGATCAACGCACCTACCAAGTTTCATCGCTTTACCCGTCTTTGGTAATGAATTATCGCACTTTTTCGGTTTTTCGAAATTTTCGATATGGAAAAAGTGGGCGTGGTTGTAGTCCGATTTCGTTCATTTTAAATGGCGATCTGAGATGAGCGCCCAGGAACCTACATACCAAATTTCATAAAGATAGCTCAAAATTTACTCAAGTTATCGTGTTTACAGACGGATGGACAGACGGACGGACAGACGGACATGGCTAAATGAATTTCTTTTTTCACCCAGATCATTTTGATATATAGAAGTCTATGTCTATCTCGATTAGTTTATGCCGTTACGGATTACCGTTATGCGAATAAAGTTAATATACTCTGTGAGCTCTGCTCAGCTGAGTATAAAAATAAAAAGTTTTTTTGAGCTGTGCAGCTGTTTTCACTTAATCGCCTATTCATAGTTTGGTGAAACGAGATGCATACTTTATGGGGCTACAACTCGCTTAGCTGTCAGAACTATATAAAAATTACTTTAGGACATAAGAAAAATATATCGAGCTTCTCAAGACGACAAATTACCAAGTCATAACAAAAAGACAAAAACAATTTCGTTTGGGCTTTCGCAAGGATCAAATAAAACATTTAATAATTTTCCGAGCCCTTCCCTGCCACATTTTTTTTTATGGGCTGAAATTTTGCATTAGCTTGAAATTACCTGATTTAGTATTAATATTAAATAGTGATGTATATGAGTTAATTTCTTGCATCAATATATTTCCAGCCACCGACGGTACCGATGATTCTGGTGAAGGTTTTCTCATAACACGCGCTGTGCTCATCACCATGTCCGTAGCGTTTGCTTACATTATCTTGGTTGTTGGCCTGATGATTTGGTGTCGCGTACGCCGTCAGGCGCGTAAAGCGCGCTTAAACGAAGCCAATAAAGATAACGCTGAGGCTGGTGAGCTAGGAAAATTGGCTGAAAATGAACCTTGCCTACCCGGTCACGCCACAAAGGCAAAAACACAAAAAGTCAATGGTAACAATAATCCACGTGGCAGCGGTAATAAAGCAGCAAAATCTGATGATACGGCCTGTAGCAATCACTCCAAAGGCTCAAAACGTTCACACGCTTTAGATCAATTGTCTCTACCGCGTTCGGGTATAAGTGAGTTAATACAGATTGGCCGTGGTGAGTTTGGTGATGTATTTGTGGGTAAAGTAAAAGCCTCAGTCATACGTCAAATGGAAGAAAAAGATATTGAGGCGGAAAGACATAATAGTGGCGATAATAATGGCGGAATTACATCGATCGTAAAACGGCGCTCTAAAACTTCAATGGATGATATTGAAGAGATACGAGAGGAACAGGAAACAGGAAGCGCTAATGGTGACACCACATCTACGACCACAGATGAATATAAACTACGACCACAGATGAATATAAACAAGCTTAAGGACGAAAATATTTGTCAAGAGTTCAAAAGACAAATAGATCTATTTCGTGCGATTTCTCATAAAGGTGTGGTGCGTTTATTTGGTATTTGCAGAGAAAAAGATCCACATTACATGGTGTTGGAGTACACAGATTGGGTGTGTAATAGAATACAAAAATAAAGCAACAACCGTTAATTTATATACAATTATCATCTGTTTCACTTTGAATTTGTAGGGTGATCTCAAACAATTCTTGTTGGCAACTGCTGGTAAAGTAAACACATCAAATAATTCGGCACAATCACCTCCACCTTTGCTGACGGGCCAAATCTTGGCAGTTGCATATCAAATAGTGCGTGGCATGGACGCTATTTATAGAGCGCGGTTTACACACAGGTATGTAGCGATTACGTCCAGAGCATTGTAAAGTTTTTGAAAACCTCTTTTATAAATTCAGCATACCGAAAATTAAGGCCCTTATTATTCTCTATTGCGAAACGAACTTATGCTAAACGTTGGCAACATATCATATGACAATTACTTGCGCCTTCTTCTGTGACATAACGTATGAAACGTAAAGGCCGAACGAAACTTGTAGAGAATACTTGCTAGACGAATTCGCTAAAGACCTTTGTTCTTCTGGGCAATCGTTCGCAACATAGAATGATGCCCTAGGTATTTCCCTATTCGTGCGGAAAATTCAGTACGAAAATTTCGGGATTTCTTTTAGTTTCTTCTTTTGCTGTTTTATCCATAATTTTTTATTTCGAACAAAGTAACTTTTTTAATAGACTTAGTAACTATTTCCAGCATATGTCCAATTTTGTTTTCTATTTTTTTTTCTTAAAAGGGACTTGGCAACACGGAATTGTGTAATCTCTAGCGACTTTATAGTGAAAGTTTCATATCCCGCTCTATCCAAGGACAAATATAGCCGGGAATATTTCAAGCATCGCAATAATTTATTGCCCATTCGTTGGTTGGCGCCCGAGTGCATTCAAGAGGATGATTACACAACAAAAACTGATATATTTGCTTTTGGTGTTGTTGTGTGGGAACTATTCAGTCAAGCCACTAAATTACCTTTCGAAGAACTCAGCAATGAAGAGATCATACAACGTAGTCAATCTGGAGAATTGCAATGGAAATGTGCGAATGGTACCCCAGAGGGTCTAAAAGAGATTTTGGTGAGTTTTATTTTATTTATTTAACAAATATCTTGATCAGTATATAAGATTGGTGTTTCAATGAAAAAGGATATGTGCGATATCTTGTAATTTCGCAGTACTTTGTTTTTTGTTGTCACTTAAAAAACTCTTCTCCAATTTAGCGAGCCTCGCTTTTCGGATGTTACATTCAATGTGATTTGTGTGTTTATCTGGACCTTTTGGCAGCGCACTGCGCTCAGGTGGCCCAATGAAACCATGTCTTATATTTTTCTTCGCCGAGTCTGCGAAAGGCAGTGATTTGTTAAGCGTCGAGATCTAAAACTGCCAAATTACAGAGAAAGCTCATCAGCTGATAAATATACATATACAAACAAATAGAATACATAATACAATTTAGGTACGGGTCTTCAGTACGAGTTTAAACTCCACTTAAAGTTGACAAGAGTTTAACCCAGCCACTACGGCCGCTTAAACCGAGATGAACAGCAAAAGTTTATGTTATCGTAAAAAGTGGCAAGGTTAAAGTCTAGTCAACATTAACTATAGTTTAAAGTCGTAGTGAAAAAGAAAGACAAGAAGTAAGAACAGTTTTTTCATTGTAAAAAGCGAGTCCAAAACTTAAGTGAGAGTTATACAGTACAGTCAGAAAATATTAGAAGAAGTTAAAGCAAGTTGTTGACGTTAAAATAGCCTCAAAATTATATTTTCCCAGATTACAAATGGTCAAGCGAAAGGAAATATCCGTTGAAATGCGAGCCCAAATCATTATTTTGCAAAAAAAAAAAACATAGAGAAAAACTATCAAGAAATAGCCAAACTTTTGAAAATATCTCTGTGTTCCAATCGATGGAAATCTGCATCATAAATTCGTGCTTAAATCAATGAAGGCTTGGATTCACCAATATCGCTCACGACAGTCAAAGCTTATGATTGGACGCATTTGCTGTCAGAAAGCCACTTCTACGGCCAGTAAATAAACAGAAAAGACTGAAGTGCGCTCAAAAACATACTGACTGGATGATTTAACAGTGGAAATCATTTTTATGGTCAGACGAATCAAAATTCGGTAGCTATAGGCGTCAATATGTTCGCCGAAACGTCAATGAAAGTTTCAAAGCAGATTACATTGTGTCACCTGTGAAACATGGCGGTAGCTCAGTGATGGTTTGGGGCTGTTTTAGCTACACTAGCGTTGGTCAACTAAAGACAATTGAAGGAATTATGAAAAAGATCAGTATCACAATATACTCCAACGCCATGTAATACCATCTGGCATTAGTTTGATTGGTCGTGGATCCATTTACCAAAAAGATAACCATCCGAATCATATAACTTTACTTCTTATTGAGAACGAAATCAGTTGCAGGTGACCCTGATATAATGGAGTGGCCACCACAATCCCCCGATTTGAATTCCATCGAGCTATTGTGGGAAGAATTGGATCGATGTGTGATAGATCTAAAGCCAAGAAGCCTTTCTGACCTCTGGGATTGTTTGAACGAAGCGTGGAATAATATTCCACATCAAACACTTCAAAAACTCATCGAAAGAATGCCGAAATTGTGCGCTGCAGTCATCAAAGCAAAAGTTGGCCATTTTCAAGAAAATCGTTTAATGTAACATACTCACTGTTTTCTTATAAATTTTGATGGAACTCATAGAACTACGTTGAATGTACAAAACTACTGCGAATATGTAAATAATATTTTAATAAATGATACGAGAAAGTGACAAAAACAACTTTTTTCATCTTGATCTAATACTTTCCGGCTGTACTGTATGGTCTTCGCACAAACACTCAAGAGCGTCGTTTAATTGGAAATTGGTTCTGTATTGTTTAAAAATAAGAATATTTTCAATATTGAGATCCATATAGTTTACATTACCCCACGTAACTAAGCGCTTTAAATCCTAATCCAATCGCCTAAAAAGTTTTTACGTTGTCCGCATGCATTAAGATTTTTGAATATTCTAACGAATTTTGGGAAATTGAATAAATCACTCCAATCTTCTGTATTGCAAAATGCTTATTAGCCTACTTTGGGAGCAGTACAATTATACTTCACTTCGCAACTAATAGCGTGTTTAAATCAAACTGATTACTGACTACTCAGCTTGTGCAACTTTTATACTATCCGTTGCTTCATACGCATATTTCTACTAAAGTCTAGACGTTTCGCCTTCTAGAATTGCTGCTTGGTCACCAGCTATACATGTATATTTGTAGTTTATGCGTTTCTCATTGTCATATGCGTGTGTATGTGTGAGCAACTACTTCGGCTGATGACCACATGTGTGCGCGTGAAATATCTCTTCTTTGCCTTTTATATATGTGTGTAAATGACGGCCATTTTCTAGATGTGCTCATGTATATACGAGTGGCTGCTTCATGTTTTTTGTTTTATTGTTGCGTGATTATTTATCTAGTGTCAGCTTAGTGATGCTAATATTCGTCACAATATTTTACTGTCGTAAAAATATCGTTTATAAACAGCAAAAACAGATCGGTTCAACTTACACCCGAGGAGACATCAATAACATTAGCAAAAAATATTTTTATAAACTACTTTCTCTGTGTTCTACCACAGAGATAGGAGGAAATCCTACTAGTGAGATCAGGCTGAAAACCAAGCAAGTCGACTTCATAGAAAATATAAGAGTGACATGCCTTACAAATGCTTTACTTAAATCAGTATATACAAGGTCAGTTGAAGACTGTTTTTAAACCCTTTCGAGACATGAGTTGTGAATTCAAGTAAATTGTTTATGGTTGATTTGCCCTTATAAAAGCCATGCTGACCACTGTTAATAAATATTGAAATCGGAGAGGAAAGATGATTTGTAACGATAGAGATAGCCAAAAGCTTTGTTAATCAAAAATGGTTTTCTATAGATGACTTGCTGCCTTCTTTATGGAGCGGGATAGAAAAAATATTCCTTCCAAGCCGTCAGGTAAACGTCAGACTTCAAAGAGAGGTTAGGCAAATCAGTTAGGGGCTCTTGAACGTATTTTAAGAACATGTTGGGATTAAGTTAGCACCGTATTTAAAAGACTCTTAAAATAAATTTACTAATTGGTTTTATTATATATTTTTTCTCTGTCTCTTTTAGCTCTCCTGCTGGAATTTAAATCCTAAAGAAAGACCATCATTTAGTCAACTCTGCACAGCACTAAGTAAAGCTATGCAAAAGGTGATAAATAATTTTTTTTTTTTAAGTACTCTTATATAAATAACTTTGAAAGCAAGATAGGATGTCAAATTTTTTCCCTTTAATTTAACTATTTTTAAGTTCAAATATATAATAAACTGAAATGTCAGTACTTTACAGATAAACCAAAAAAAAAAAAAATTTTTTTTGTTATGTCCAAAATATATAGCATATAAAAATAAGTATAATGACAACTTTATTTTTATTATTTAGGCTATATTTATATTAATAAGCTTCACTGTATGTATATTTAAGAAACAAACTTGTGAGGCTTGACTGAGTGAGCCGTTTAAAGGTTCAAGGAGCCCAAGTCTCATAAAATGCATAGTTTTTTTTTTTTTTGTAAAGTAATTAAAATTAAGTACATAATTTGCATTTAATAGAACAAATACTTATTAACATACACATTATGTATATAATGTGCGTGTATGTATGTGACGAATATTAACTTGCCATCAACATTTTATATTAAAGGTCCTTGAGAAAAAAGGATTTCCAGACTTTTAATTTTTTAGTCCAAAAGAACTTAATATACCCGGACTTTTAGTTTATAAGTCTGAAAATAAAAGTTAAATCCAGACGTTTATTTTTTAAGGACAGAATAAAAGTCCGGCCGTATAACTATGGAAAAGCTCATTCGAATAGTAGTAATTTTTTTCACACAGAAACCGGTGTATCAGATTTCAGGGCCATATCTCAATTGGATCAAATTTCATGGCGAAAAAATAGGTGCAAGCTTACTATGGAAGAGTATACTTAGTACTATGAGAGTTGGTTATGGTTTTTCGATGACGAATTTCCAGTATAAGTAACAAAAATTTTGCAGTCTCCCGACAGGCTTCAAATCCAGATATTTAGAAGAATCGGCTGATAAAAAATGCGTTTCATTTGATTGAGCCGCTCCTTAGTTATTGGACCGGAATTTTATTCTGTCCTAAAAAAATAAAAGTCCGAATTTAACTTTTGTTTTCGGACTTATAAAATAAAAGTCCATATTTTACCTTTATTTGTGGATTTTTTTTGAAAAAAATCCAAAACCTAAAGGAGACATGATTCGTCATGACAATGCTATGGGTATCCTCAGGATCCCATATAAATTCACCTAGGATAATTTTTTGATACGGGTTTTTTGACTAAAAAAAAACAGCACTATTAAAATGGCCACCAGACGTAACATAAAATGAGACTAAAAATAATTTTAAAGAAAAAAAATAAATATTTAAAAACCAAGAAAAAAGCTTAGAGCTTAAGTTACATAAACAGCAAACTCAGACTTCCAATAAAGTTTTCCCTTTTAAACACCATAAGACGCGCGAATATTAACTTATTACGTTCTTTTATCTATAATATGACATTATTTTTATATGCAACAGATGACTGCTTTAGACCTTTACTATATATGAACTGCCGGAAATAAAAATAGATTTATTTGAAGAAATGCAAAAAAAAATTCATATAAGGTTTCAATGAGTTGTCCCATTTTTCTTTTTTTTATACTCAATTGAACAGAGCTCACAGTATATTAACTTTGATTGGATAACGGTTGGTTATACAGGTATAAAGGAATCGAGATAGATATAGACTTCCATATATCAAAATCATCAGTATCGAAAAAAAATTTGATTAAGCTATGTCCGTCGGTCCGTCCGTCCGTCTGTCCGTTAACACGATAACTTGAGTAAATTTTCAGATATCTTGACGAAATTTGGTACGTAGGTTCCTGGGCGCTAATCTCAGATCGCTATTTAAAATGAACGATATCGGACTATAACCACGCCCACTTTTTCGATATCGAAAATTTCGAAAAATCGAAAAATTGCGATAATTCATTACCAAAGAGGGATAAAGCGATGAAACTTGGTAGGTGGGTTGAACTTATGACGCAGAATAGAAATTAAGTAAAATTTTGGACAATGGGCATGGCACCGCCCGCTTTTAAAAGAAGGTAATTTAGAAGCTTTGCAAGCTGTAATTTGGCAGTCGTTGAAGATATCATGATGAAATTTGGCAGGAACGTTACTCCTATTACTATATGTATGCTTAATAAAAATTTGCAAAATCGGAGAACGACCACGCCCACTTCTCTAAAAAAAATTTTTTTAAGTGAAATTTTTACAAAAAATTTAATATCTTTACAGTATATAAGTAAATTTTATCAACATTCAACTCCAGTAATGACATGGTGCAACAAAATACAAAAATAAAAGAAAATTTCAAAATAGGCGTGGCTCCGCCTTTTTTCATTTGATTTGTCTAGGATGCATTTAATGCCATAAGTCGAACAAAAATTTACCAATCCTTGTGAAATTTGGTAGCGGCTTAGATTCTAGGACGATTACTGTTTTCTGTAAAAAAGGGCGAAATCGGTTGAAGCCACGCCCAGTTTTTATACATAGTCGACCGGCTTTCCTTCCGCTCGGCCATTAACACGATAACTTGAGCAAAAATCGATATATCTTTATTAAACTCAGTTCACATAATTACCTGAACTCACTTTCTATTGGTATAAAAAATGGCCGAAATCTGACTATGACCACGCCCACTTTTTCGATATCGAAAATTACGAAAAATGAAAAAAGTGCCATAATTCTATACCAAATACGAAAAAAGGGTTGAAACATGGTAATTGGATTGGTTTATTGACGCAAAATATAACTTTAGAAAAAAACTTTGTAAAATAGGTTCCTACCATATTAAGTAGAAGAAAATGAAAAAGTTCTGCAGGGCGAAATCAAAAGCCCTTGGAATCATGGCAGGTATACTGTAGTATTACATATATAAATAAATTAGCGGTACCCGACAGATGATGTTCTGGGTCACCCTGGTCCACATTTTGGTCGATATCTCGAAAACGCCTTCACTATACAACTACCACCACTCCCTTTTAAAATTCTTATTAATACCTTTAATTTGACACCCATATTGTACAAACACATTATAGAGTCACCCCTGGTCCACCTTTATAACGATATCCCGAAAAGGCGTCCACCTATAGAATTAAGGCCCACTCCCTTTAAAAATACTCGTTATCACCTTTCGTTGATACCCATAATGTACAAACGCATTCTAAAGTCACCCCTGGCCCACCTTTATGGCGATATATCGAAAAGGCGTCCACCTATAGAACTAAGGCCCACTCCCTTTCAAAATACTCATTATCACCTTTCGTTGATACCCATAATGTACAAACGCATTCTAGAGTCACCCCTGGTCCACCTTTATGGCGATATATCGAAAAGGCGTCCACCTATAGAACTAAGGCCCACTCTCTTTTAAAATACTCATTATCACCTTTCGTTGATACATATATTGTACAAACACATTATAGAGTCACCCCTGGTCCACCTTTATAACGATATCCGGAAAAGGCGTCCACCTATAGAACTAAGGCCCACTCCCTTTTAAAATACTCATTAACACCTTTCATTTGATCTCCATATCGTACAAACAAATTCTAGAGTCACCCCTGGTCCACCTTTATGGCAATATCTCGAAAAGGCGTCAACCCATAGAACTAAGGCCGACCCACTTTTAAAATACTCATTAACACCTTTCATTTGATACCCATATCGTACAAATTAATTCCAGAGTCACCCCTGGTTCACCTTTATGGCAATATCTCGAAAAGGCATCCACCCATATAACTAAGGCCCACTCCCTTTTAAAATACTCATTAACACCTTTCATTTGATACCCATATCGTACAAACAAATTCTAGAGTCAGCCCTGGTCCACCTTTATGGCGATATCTCGAAAAGGAGTCCACCCATAGAACTAAGGCCCACCCACTTTTAAAATACTCATTAACACCTTTCATTTGATTCCCATATCGTACAAACAAATTCCAGAGTCATCCCTGGTCCACCTTTATGGCGATATCTCGAAAAGGCGTCCACCTATAGAACTAAGCCCCATTCCCTTTTAAAATACTCATTAACACCTTTCATTTGATACCCATATCGTACAAACAAATTCTAGAGTCAGCCCTGGTCCACCTTTATGGCGATATCTCGAAAACGTGTCCTCCTATAAAACTATGGCCCACTCCCTCTTAAAATAATCTTTCATACCTGCCATTTGATACGCATGTCATACAAACACATTCCAGGGTTACCCTAGGTTCATTTTCCTACATGGTGATTTTCCCTTATTTTGTCTCCATAGCTCTCAACTGAGTATGTAATGTTCGGTTACACCCGAACTTAGCCTTCCTTACTTGTTTAGTTTCGTTTTTGCGGATATTTTTATGCGTTCTTCTTTTCTTCACTCTTAGAATTAATCAATTTTTTTAACAGACCGTTCATTTATGGTGTAGACCTATATAATTTTTTAGAGAATAAAAAACACCATTAGTATTTTGTAATTACACCAAAGGAAATGAAGCTAGTTAAATCAGCAAATTAGGTTGGTTGTTCTTGAGTTAACAGACATTATGTAAAATTGACCATATTAAGGGGAATTCAACCGAGGTTTTTGTGAAGAGAACAAACTTGCTTAGTTATTTCAACAGAAGAAAACCTGTTTCAAGTTAATAATATTCTGTAAAAATTACACATTTTCAATCAATCTTAACTTATTTTTCTGTTTAAAAAAAAAAACTAATTTCAGTGCTCATTTCAGCAGTGACAAACCTTCAAGCTAATTTAAATACTATCATCTTATGGCTATCATTCAACAGAAATCTCTGCCATATCAACAGCCATTGTTATTCCAATGTATTCCAATTGGTATTAGTAGCGCAAATTAGTTAGTTAACAGAGCAGAGCCACCATGGTATTATGGTAGCGTGCAACGTCTACCACACCCTAAATCCTGTGTTCAGACCCTGGAAAAGCAATATCACAATTTAGAAAAATGTTTTTTTTTAAAGCAGTGTTATATTTGATTCTTAGTTGAATCAACAGCTATTTGCGATGGATAAGAATTTATAGAAATATTAGTTGAATTTACCTGTAACTAAGTTGATTTTACCAGCTTTTTTCTTTCAATGTACATCTTCGTTTACAATGCACATATGCGTATCAGCATATGTAACCCGGCTATGAAAATGTGGCTTATGACTCAAAAAAGAAATTGCGAGAAACAGCTGTTAAAGATAAACAAAGCATTTCTTCAGGACGTTTGTGCTCTTCTTTTTTTTGTTTTAGTCATAAGCTACCTTTTCATAGACCGGGTCACATATACATATATTGGGGTGGATCGATTTTTCTCCAAAAAATCGTATTTGCAGAAAATACTCCTATAGCTCTCGAACTGATGCGTAATATTTTGAAGATTTCTTCTTTTCTTTAAGTACTTGCTAATTTTATATTTTTTATTTTGTAAGATGGTAGTTGTTAGCTACCTTAAACCTGATTCTATTGTACTAAAGTTTTATAAACTTTTATATTATATGCAATACTTAAAATAAAAAATAAAAAGTTTTCGAAAAAAAGATGTTTATACCCAAAACACTTTTACCTTGTAGATAAGGCCAATTTTGTAATATGCCTCAGTAGTATGGAACCCGGGCTATCAAATTCATTGCGATAAATAAGAATCGGCGTAAAAACACCATGAGGTACCATGGGATCCTGAACGAAATCTCCCTCCTACTGCAGTCGCTTAAAACTTATTCAGTTACCTACATTACATAGTCGTAGAGACCCACGAGATACTTCAACCACTTTCCTTAAGCACTTGCAGATCGAATTTTGTATCGCATGAACATTTCAGTTCTCTGTGTCAGGATTTCAATAAGCATTACAATATTTTGCATACCTCTCACTTGCTTTTCCCTTAAGTGGGCTTCTGCTGTCTATGCATCACTCAAGTATGATCGAGTATTACTTCCCAACGACAATACTATACATAAATTTACTTTCACTGCAAACCGCACTTCATTAACAACCAAACGCTATAGTGCTCGGAATCTCGTGCCTCCCGACATCATCAACAAGCTCTAACTTGAATCGAACTCAGTTGTATATTAAATAAATATTAATGAATACCAGTACAATGAGTGACTTTATTGTAAGCATTTATAGTCTAAAAGATTTACCAGCCTGTAGATTAAATAAGTAAAAAAAAATAAACTTCCCCCTAAAAATAAGCGCGTTGAAATCGCTTTTATACCCAAACTGACTTGAGCAATGTTGCTCGGAGTAGAGTATTTTCCGCATATGCGAATTTTCCGTGTTTTCGATGCCCAAAAATTCGACCCGCTCTAATATGTGCACCTATACATACATATATTTGCAAGCACACCCAGTTGGAAATTAGCTTATTATCGTCAGGACCGTGTTGGTTTACAGTTTAGTGCTGCTTTTGCACATTTTCCCTGCTCGTTGAAGGTTAGAATATCTCGCCGTAACGCAAATAAAATCCTGGACACAAAACCCGTAGCTCAGTGGAATTGCTCAAAAGCAGAAAGAGTTTGGAAATTTCAGCGGAAGTGAAGCGATGTCTATGATTTTCCAGTTACCTGTTTTCAATTTCCAATTGGGTAGATATACAAGTTTATACATACTTAGAAAAGGATGTTTGTTTGTTAGCTAATAAATTGTCAGTCAGTTCAAAAATTATCAACGAATGTATTTTAGGTTATAAGATTTTTTATAAAAAAAATATAGGAGCTTCACATGCTAAATTAACAGCCATTTTATAAAAGCTTAAACATATAAGTAATAAAATTGTCTACTGTATATAAAATAAACAATATACTTAAACATATACATACATACCCAAAATTGTGGGATACTTTGAATACAAATTATTGTATAAATAAATAATAATAGAAACACCAGTAAAGCATTTATAAAAGTGACTGATACTAACAAATTCATCTCATCAAAAAAGCACTAGTGAAGCATTTAAGTATTAAACAAATTAAGAAGTCAGCGTTTGCACGCAATATAATTATCAATAAAAAATACTTCAAATTGTTTTTTTGTTGAACAGTTTACTTATGCAACAATTTGTAAAAATTATACTTTTACTTAAAGCTCGGTATTCACAGCAAAAGAAAACGCTCAGGAGAAATTTCCTATCGTAACGAATTTTGGGAAATTCTGTTTGTTTGCAACCTTTTGCTAACGTTCGAATCGCTAAATTGTTGAATAAATAACTCCAATATTCAATAATGCAAAACGGTCTTTATTAGACCACTTTGAAAGTACTTCACAATAACACTTATATTTTGCAACCAATAGCGCGCTTAAATCAAAACTGATTACTGACTAATCAGCTTGCGATGCTTTTATACTCTCTGTTGCCTTGTTCGCATATTTCTCCAAATGTCTAGACGTTTCTCTTTCTAGAATCTCCTACTTGGTTACCAGCTATATACGTGTGTATTTGTAGTTTATAGCCTCTCGCATAGCCATATGCGTGTGTATATGTGAGTACTACTTGGGCTGATGATGAGTATCTCTCTGTTGCCTTGTATGTACATGTGTAAATGATGATTGATTTGTTTACGTATGTATGAGTGGTTGCTTAGTGTCGGCTTAGGGATGCTGCTATCACTTAAAAAAAAAATAAATGTAAGGCGCGATAACCTCCGAAGAGATCTAAGGCCGAGCTTCTCTTCCAATTTGCGTCGTGCTCCTCTTGATTTTTCCCTACAAATTGGCCGGACGGGACCTACATGTTTGCTATCACTTAGTAATGTTAATATTCATCACAGTATGTATTTCTTGTATAATAGAGCAGTTACGTAGTTTTGCCACTTCCTTTAGCTCTCTGTTCTCTATGAAGCGGCATCAGTTTCCTGGCATGAAAGTCAGATCCAGCAATAGCATAAAACAAAAATTTGTTATAATTAGGCATTCGAACTGAAAATTCACTCAAGTTGAACTGTACTTTACACTAAACAAGAGAAAAAAACACTTGCGCTCATATAGAATTGCTAATTCTATTAAAAAAAACTCTACATACATATACAGTCACTGTTATCACTGGTATTTAACCGACTGTGTTCTTACAGGGTATTGCTTAAGAAATAATGAGACGCACATATATTTGTTGGCGAAATCAGGGCTGGTGCCCTTGTGCACGTTTTCCAAAAAGAAACATTTAAAAAAAGTAGCAGACACCGTATGAGTTTTCTTGAGGGTTTTTTTTTTTTTTTTTGTATGGAATTTTTTAATTTTTGCGGTGGATACCATGCTCATCGCTATAAATAGTCTAATCAAAATCTTCATTTAAAATAAGTTTAAGATTTAGCTTAGTCTTCCTAAGTAATTTAGTATATTTAGGCTAATAATTTTATACAATTTTTACGCGTTGGTGAATCAGCATTTTTGCTAAAATAAAATCAAATTTGTGCACTTTTGTATAATTACTTTAAATTCTATGATAAGCATAAAAAAGTAATATATAAAAAACATTTACATAGAATTCTTCGTTCATCAATTTTTAAAGTGTTACTTTTAGCCTGGCAAGTCAAATGCGATCTAGTTAGTAAGATCTGAAAAGTATTATTTTCGTTTGTATTTTTAAATAAAGTACGAATCGAGATATTTTATTCCATTTTATTGTCGATGTGCTAATTCTCTCCTAATGCTCTATTATATTCTATTAGAGGATCCACAATTTTCCACGATGACATAATTTTGTCGCACATTTTGCCATAAAATACAAGCATAAGTTCTAATGAAACAAGTTTCTAATACAACATGGTTTTGTTAGGTACGCGTTTGTTTGATAATTAAAAACTTTTTGAAATTTGATATTTATAACTGCACAAAAATGTTTAATTAAAAAGCCACAGGAAAGATTTAACGGACAAACTAATTGTTATGTATGTATTGATGAATAATATGTAAATGTATTTTAAGCTTTTCATGTTTGAAAAATAGAATTTTTTATAATAACATAAAGTAATATTATAAGCATAAACAATAAAAAAAATGAATTTGAGAATAATTTTAAGCACACCTCTTTTTATTTATATCGAGCTAGCCGACCAGTCACACGTTTTCCTTTACAAACAATCACTTGCCTCTTCTTCTTCTCTTAGCTTTCTTTCCACCCTTTTCCTTTCCTTTACTTACGGCCGAGACACAATGAAAGTTTATCATATAGATGCGTCCAAAACCCAATCTTATGCATTCCAGTAACATCGCCACAATCACACAAGATGTTGCATTTGTAAATATGCAGAAACTTGAGACTTGGCAATTGAAGTTTATTTCTATTAGAGGATCATGCCCATTCACGTACAAAATTTTGCGAACCAGGGTTATAAGCTTTCTCACGATACAAGAAATATATTTGTCACAAATTTTGTGTCCTATTCATTTGTTAAATTGTAGTTTTTAACCGTGAACAATTTTAGAAAAGTACCAACGTGTGGGAAAAACAATTTCACTTGCAAAGTGTGAAAGCACCCTTAGCCAAAGCAAATGTCAAATTCTAATTCTTATGCTTTGCTTGCAACAAAAGTGGGAAGTTGGCTACTTTTTCATGTCAGATGGTGCCAGTGTCGCTCAATTTGCCGTTCTCCATAAATTTACGTGCAATCTACTCATTATGCGTAAGATTGTATAACGTTCCTTTATGAAAAACTGCTTATGTGACGGAGCTTTTACTTACTTAATTAGCGCTTAACCGTTTAAACGGCTATAGTCGTCCTACAAGGCGCACCAGTCGCTTCTTCGCTGGGTTAACCGGCACCAATTGGTCACACCAAGGGAATTTAAATCATTTGTCACCCTCTCCATCCAGCGGAGAGGGGGTTTCTGTCTTCCTCAACTTCCATAGGTGAGTTTCGATACGAATAACTTTTAGCCAGAGCATCATCTTTAATTCGCACAACATAGCCTGCTTAGCCGCTGTGTTCTAATTCGCTGGACTGTGTTGGTGTTGCATAAAGCACGAACAGCTCATCATTAAATTTTCTTCTGTACTCACCGTCGCCAACGAGTAGAAGTCCAGTCCGTAAAAATTTCGAAGAAATTTTTTCTCGAACACTAGTATTATCGCCTCATCTGGTGTAGTCATGGTCTATGCTTCTGCACCATATACCAGGACGGGTGCGATAAGTGTATAACATTTGCCAGAGAGGGCTTTACTTTTTAATTGTCCAATCAGTCCAAAGTAACATTTATTGGCAAGAGTTTTTCTTCGCTGGATTTCAAAGATGATGTTGCTGTTTGTATTAATGCTGGCTCCCAAATAACCGAAGTCTTTTACTATTTGGAAATTATGGCTGCCAACAGTGGCATCCAAAGCGCAAATGCGCCGACTCTTTGCTTGATAACAGCAGGTACTTCGTTTTGTCCTCGTTCACCATCAAACCCATCTCTTCCGCTTCTTTGTACAGTTTGGCGTAAGGAGAACTTACGGCGCGGGTGTTCAGGTCAATGAAATCAATGTCGTCAGCATACGCCAGTAATTGCATGCTTCTATGGAGTATTGTTCCAGAACGGTTAAGTTCTGCAATTAGTATGATTTCCGCTTGCTCAACGTCATTTTGCACAGCCATATAAGTTTTGCAGAGGAACCAAATTCAGACATAGCAGCATATAGGCAGCTCCTTTTCATGCTGCCGAAGGCGGCTTTAAAATCGACGAAGAGTTGAGAATGCGATTTGATGCATTGTGAAAAGCTGGCCGATGGTAGATTTACCAGGTCTGGAGTCGCACTGATAAGGTCCGATATTCCGATTCACGGTGGGCTTCAATTTTCCGCACAATACACATGACAGAACCTTATATGCGATATTAAGAAGGCTGATTCCGCGATAGTTGGCGCAGTTTGCAGGATTCCGTTTCTTGTGGACTGGACAAAGAACAGTATGAGATGTGAAACAATTTGTGTGACATGGCGTATGATTTCTTAATTTTTTGTTATTCATCCCAAAAATGTGTAGATTTCGAAATACATCCCAGCCAGCATTTTTTGAAAATTTTGATCAAAAAATATTTAAATATCATACCCCAAATGATTAAAAACGTTCAAATTTAAAAGCATTTCATTAAAAGATATCATCGGCCTAAACACCCGCGCTGTTAGTTCTGCTTACTCCAAACTGGAAAAAGAAGCGGTAAAAATGGGTTTGATGGTGAATGAGGACAAAACGAAGTACCTGCTGTCATCGAGCAAAGAGTCAGCGCATATGCGCCTTGGCAACCACGCTACTGTTGGCAGCCATAATTTCGAAATAGTAAAAGACTTCGTTTATTTGGGAACCAGCATCAACACAAACAGCAACATCAGCTTTGAAATCCAGCGAAGAATCATTCTTGCCAATAAATGCTACTTTGGACTAGGTAGGCAATTGAAAAGTAAAGTCCTCTCTCGGCGAACGAAAATCATACTCAACAAGTCACTTATCGTACCCGTCCTGCTATATGGGGCAGAAGCATGGACCATGACAACAGCAGATGAAGCGGCTTTGGGAGTGTTCGAGAGAAAAGTTCTTCCAAAGATTTATGGACCTCTACGCGTTGGCGATGGCGAGTACCGAAGAAGATTTAATGATGAGCTGTACGAGCTATACGCAAACATCAACATAGTCCAGCGAATTAAAACGCAGCGGCTGCGCTGGCTAGGCCATGTTATGCGAATGAAAATGATGCACCGGCCAAGAAAGTGTTTCTATCGGAACCCGCCTATGGAAGCAGAGGTAGAGGGCGGCCCCCACTCCGTTGGAAGGACCAGGTGGAAAACGATTTAAACTCCCTTGGTGTGAGCAATTGGCGCCGGTTGGCGGAGCGAAGGAGCGACTGGTGCGCCTTGTTGGACGGCCATAACCGTTTAGACGGTTAAGCGCCAATTAAGTAAGTAAGTAAGTAAAAGCGTGTTCTGTTCGAAAATTAACGTATCGTCGGGAGAAAAATGTACCATAAATGTGATTATTCTTGAATAATCATTTATGATTCATATTTCGAAACGCTTTTTGTTCATATTTGATACCATTGCAAAATTGAGCTTTAATTGTTTTAGAGTAATCACAGTCATTTTCTGATCATATTCGTGAACATATTTCAATCGTTTTGGTTAAGATTTTTGAATCATTTTTGAATGCGATTATCATGCATTTATTCTTCATATCTCATACAAAATAAGATACTACATGGTAATCTTATTCCATCAGGGGAAGGAAACATGCGAAAGTGAGCTATTCGAACCACAGCTAACTCGCAAACAAACTTGACCGATATACACCTGCGACTGCAACATATCGAACATCAGCATTATCGTCTGCATCTTAAAATACGGATACGATACGGGATGTTGAAGCCGTATCCAGGTATGTCAAGATAGTTTCACTTACCTGGGGTTCAAATAGCTCACAACCTTTGTATTGTCCAATCATTATGTATTTTCTGGGAAGCTGAAGGGGAGAAATGGTTGGTGAAATCTTTGTTCACGAGCAGCATTACATTATTTTTGTCTTGAAGAATATCTTTTGCATAAATAATAAAATTTTTATATATTTTTTTTAGCTTCATGATTGAAAAAATATGTGTACGTGAAAAAAATAAAATTTTTAATGAAAAGTAAAATTTCAACAAGTATACAATTCATTATTCAGTCACCAAATATATTCATAAAAATTCAGAAAGCTGAATGAAAAATGATTATAAATTTTTGATGACCTAAAAAAAACACATTTGATTCAAATATGATTCCAAAATGTGATTGAAAAACTATATTCAGTTTTTGATCATCAAAGGTAAGCATATTAGATTATTCTTTTTGTTGGTTTTCATGAAATATTAAAATTTAGTCAATAAAGGACTTCAAAAATGTTTCCAAAAAGTGATCGAAAATGCTTTTTAGTTTTTCATCATGAAAAGTATTCATATTTGATTATTTCTTTTGTTCAATTGTATGATAACTCATTATTTAGTCAGAAAGAGTAATCAAATTATATTTATATGTAGGGAAATTCAAAATTGAATCACCTAAATGCTGAGTGGGATGTCTTTAAATGATTAAAATGATTTTGGTCTGGTGGGGGACGCCGCCCTTTTTTTCACATTTATTCTGAAAATAAACGAAAAATTCTGTACAAGATACGATTTTGAAGAATTTAGTAAACAACTCGGAGAGTTTACAAAAAAAGAGGAAAAAGATTTTAATATTATTGAAAACTGTTAAAGGGGTAGCTTCATTTTCAGTTGATCCGGTTACAATAGAGTGAAGTAATTTCGAAAATACTGAAAGGATTATTTTGGATTTACTGCCAACCGAAACTGTTGAGAATTTCAAAAACTTACTGTAATACATACAAAACTTTAAATGACTGTAATATTTATCTGGCCAAACCTGTAAACATGCCAGATCGTATACCTATTTATCTATAGAAAACAGTTATTTGTTAGCTTTATTGTGGCTTGTTAGTACTTTCGAAGCATATGTAATCATAGATACAATAGTTTATATAAAGTATGTACAAATTGAATAGGGATTTTTTTAATAAACCATATTTAAGCCAAAACAAAAAACAACCAAATATGAGCAAATAAAAAGAAGTACCATTACAATTCTTCAACAACATGCGCGTAACATTTTTTTGCTATTCAAATAAAAAGTTTTGCATAAACTGCAATTCATAGGTAAATTTATTTACACATTAGGCTGTCTACGAAAAAAAATTTAAATTACTTCACCGTAGTAAGAAAGTGTAATATGACCGGGTCGATTTATTAACCGATATCGCGTCATCGATTTTTCGATAGGATTTGGGCTCAGGAAAAAAAGTCCACTACACATGTTATCGCCAACGTTTTTACAACAGTTTTTTGAAAAAGAAAAATATTTTATGGGTTTTGGGGAGTGTTTTAGTCGAAAAATTTACCCTTTCGCCGTTTTTTTTTTTTTCGCAGGCTTGAAAATTATTATTTTTTTTTTGGTATGCGTAGTGGAACTTTTTTTTCTTAGGCCCAAGTCCTATCGAAAAATCGATGGCGCGATATCGGTTAACTTTCGTCCATACAAATCGACCCAGTATAACGTATATGCCTTAAGGCTGCTGTAAATATACTAGCCCAAGCCACAATTAATACTTATACTTCTTACGGAACAAATAATAACATAAATATAGTTTAATAAAACTAAACAACACGCCGTAGTACAGAGGCTCGTGTTTCCGCTATTAAACACAACTCGTTTGCCTTCTTCAATAACTGCCGCTAGATGGGTATCTTTGCGCGCGTAGCCTAGAGAGTTAAAAACATACAAATGAAGCTAATATAAGCGTGTTAAAAAAGCTTTTTGTCATAGAAATTTTAGTTTAGAGTATTAACAATCTACGTTTTAAACTTTGAACCTTTTAGCGTATCGTTGAAAAAGGTAAAACTGTTTCTACTGAATTTAACAATTCAGTTGTGTTGATATCAAAAATTACGAGATAATTTATTTTGACAGAATGTAGATGCAGCATTGAAGAACAATTCGTCTATAGGAACTAATACGTGTTAGAGTTCACACATATGTATGTATGTATGACCAAATCACACAGCAACTCAAGACAAACACGTCACCTACATATAAATTTTTAAGTCTCTGAGTAGTAATACAATTTTATATGCATGCAAATGCACGAACAGATGTATACACTGCTTTTTTGTTGGAAATAAAGAGCCACAGCAAACATGTGCAAATGCGTAATTTTTATTACTGATGCAAAACGTGCTTACAAAAACAAGCACGTGGTAAAGTATTTAGGTTTAAGTTGAAATTTGTTTCTTTTTGGGGTTTTGTTGATTGTAAAGTCTTTGTGAATTATTTGATGAGATTTATATGAACAATAATAAAATAAATTAAATAAAATTAAATGAAATTACGTAAAAATACAAAAAAAAAAAAAAATTATAAAATAAAAAAAAAAAATTGTTTGCAAAAAGAAAAAAATGTGTGTAAAATGCAATCAAATGAAATGAAATTAATAATTTGAACAAAACTTAAACAACGTGACATCAGAACGGGTAAGGCGACAGCTTTTTCGATTACACATTGTAAATCTCTTCAAATAATTCGATCCCAAGAGTGGGACTCGAAGCCGCACTCCTACTATGGTTGAAGTGTTACAAACGCATTCAGCCACGTCAATCCTAAGTTGTTGTAAGCTTATACCGATTGCCTTCTTTGCATATTTTATTCTTTGCACAGTACATACTTCGTATATTATCATGTGTCATAGATATGCTTTTTTTGTTGGCAGCTTATTAATGGACGAGGTATTGGTTTTTTCTTTTCAAAAGGATATCAATATGTTTTCAGATACGTATATATTTGTTACCGAAGGGTTAGCAATTTGTTATCGGTGTGTTATCGAAAAGCTATGAACTTTGTAATGAAAACTCTATCGATTTGCTATCGAAAAGTTATCGATATTTTATCGAAATATTACCAATTTTTATCGGCATTTTTTTGATTTATTAAAGTAGACTCATCGGTTTGTTATAAAACACATATGTACTTTCAAAACGTTATTATAAAATCCATCACACACATTTAACCCTGCGATAGCAAGCCGCTAAGAAACAAATAAGAAGAAAGAAGAATGAAAAGCTCATAACATATCGAAATCAAGCTGATAAAAACTCAAAGATAATAAATAATTCGCTATCATTCGGTGAGCTCAAGTACACCTATATGATTACCTACATATATGAAGTTTAAAGAAACCTGTGAATGTAATGATTGGATATTATCAGGAATACTGCAAGTATAAGAAATATAGTCAGGCAAATTGCAAATAAAAAATTTAATTGGTAGAGCTTAAAAAAGTCAAAGAAGAGCTTACAGTAGAGATATTATCAATATAGTAAAATGTGGGAAACTCATTTCTGTTAGAAATATCAATTTCAATGTACTTGTTTTAGTTTATACTTTGTATTTTATTGATCTACAAAAGAAGCTTGTACATTTGATTCAATACCTTTCAAATAGAGAAAAATTATTTTGTCTGTGTTATAAAATCTCATACAATAAAGATCATTCCTGTTATATTTTAAATCCACTGCACAATTACTTTGCAATAGGTTATGGGCCGTCGCATGATGGAATTCGTTAAAGGATCTTTTGCTAAATTGAATAATGATAATTACCACTTATGGAAGTATAAGCTGGAGCTAATTTTAAAGAAAGAGGGTACATGGAAATGCATTGCAGAAGAAACGCCAAAGCAGCCAGATGCAGCTTGGACTCAGTTAGATGACGAAGCGACTGTTACCATAGGCTTAAGTGTTAAGCTTTTGCTAATCAAGAAAGCTAAAAATGCACGTGAATCATGGAAGATTTTGAGGAGTCATCACGAAAAGGATACACTCGGTAGTAGTGTCAGGCTAATGAGAAGGATATGCGGCATGAAATTTTCGGAAGGTAGCAGTATCAGTGAGCATATAATGGAAATGAAGGTGTTGTTTGAAAAGCTAGAGGCGTTAGGAGCAAGTTTTTCAGTTCGCTGGTTGGTGGCTATGCTTCTGAGTAGCTTACCATCTGCATTTGATATCCTAGTGACTGCATTGTAAGCAAGAAAAATGGATGATCTCACATTGAAAGTTGTAGAGGCAAGTATGTTGGAGGAATGCGAGCGAAAAGTGAGTTTTAATGATAATACAGCATTGAAGACAACGAAAGATGAGAAGTATGATAGAAAGTTCGAAAAGCGTTGCCATTTTTGTAAGGCGAAAGGGCATCTTAAACGGAATTGTTGGAAATTAAAGAAATTAAACAGCAACAATAGCGTCAATGAAGTTAAAGGTAGCAGTCAGGCAGGAGGTAATTACTGTTTTGGAGTTTCGTACGATCTGAAATCTTGGGTCATCGATTCCGGTGCTACGTGTCATATCAACTCAGAGATACATGAATTTAAAACGCTTGATGAGCCAATTCATGAGAAAGTTACTGTTGCAAATGGTCAAACGGTTATATCTGAAGGTAAAAGTATATGTGAAATTAAATTTATAATAGAAACGGAGAAAAGCATTTGGTAAAGATTGAAGGTGTACTTTTCATTCCATCGTTTCATGGAAAAATCATGTCTATGAGTAGAATTCTAAAAAAGGGGTTAGTGGTACAATTTCAGCATACATCTTGCAGCATTCAAACGACTGATGGTAAAGAAATCGGATCAGCACATCTTCATGATGGTCTATTCTTGTTAAGGCAAAATAACATACAATCGGTTATCCAAGTTAAAAATTGTGAGCTGAAAAATTGTCAACATTACTGACGCAAAGTGTTTGGCCATCGGGACATTAACGCAATAAAGATGATGCAATACAAAGATATGGTAAGCGAATTTAAACTTGTAAGTTGCGGTATAAAGAAGAATTCCGATATTTGTATTCAAAATAAAATGACTAGGAAACCTTTTAGTGATTCTTGTATAAAGTCTCACTCAGTAATGGATATTGTGCACACGGATGTTTGCGGACCTATGCAAACTATAATGCCAGGTGGAAAGATTTATTTCATAACATTTATTGACGACTATAGTAGATACACCGTACTGTAATTACTTCATAGTAAATCAGAGGTATTTGATAAATTGAAAATGTATATGGAATATGTTAGGAACAAGTTTGCCACTTATCCAAAAGTAATAAGATCTGATAACGGATGTGAATTTTGTTCGAAAGCCCTGGTAAATTTTCTCGATTCTAAGGGGGTGCAGCGACAATATACTGTACCTTATACTCCAGAGCAAAATGGTGTTACTGAGAGAAAATATAGAACTTTAGTTGAAATGTCGAAATGTTTATGGGCAGAAGCAAATTTATCAAATTTATTTTGGGTTGAGGCGGTTTCAACGGCAAACTTCCTGCAAAATCGTATAGTAACAAGCTCAATTAATTGTACGCCTTATGAGAGATGAGAAGGGAAAATCCCTCATGTGAAATATTTAAGAATATTTGGTTCAAAGGCGTTTGTTATAATTCCTAAAAAAAAAGGAAGAAATGGGATAGAAAGTCTGAATTACTTACATTTGTAGGATACGATGAACATGCAAAAGGATATAGAATGTTAGATGTGAAGACAAAGAAAATTATTATCAGCAGAGATGTTGTCTTCGTGCAAATGAAGAAAGAAGGAAAGAAGTAACAACAAGTATCCAGTGTGAAGATAATAATTCATTTAAAAGCTTAGATGATGAAATTGATTTTGTAAATAGTCATAAAGAAGATGAAAGGGGGATTAATATTGAACACGTTTGTTCAAATGATAGTAACGAAGAATCAGCAGCTCAAAATTTTATTGAGCAATTACTTGATATTCAAGAGTCAGAGCCCTTACCACGACGGTCTTCAAGAGTAAACAAAAGTAGACCTCCACTACGTTTGAATTACAATGTTTGTAATGAAATTATAGAACCAAATACCTATAACGAAGCGATTAAATCTGACCAACGTGATGAATGGATTGCTGCAATGAAGGAAGAATATTCATCACTTGTATCGTCAAAGACTTGGGATTTGGTAGTACCACCTAAAGATTCAAACATAGTTAGTTGTAAATGGACATATAAAATTAAGCGTGATGAAAAAGGAAAAATAAGTCGTTATAAAGCCCGTCTTGTAGCAAGAGGTTTTAGCCAAAAATATGGTGGTGATTACGACGAAGTTTTTGCACCAGTTGTGCGACAGACAACTTTTAGAATATTACTAAGCATTGCTGGATCCAAGAAAATGACGGTAATGCATATTGATGTAAAATCCGCATTTTTAAATGGTAACTTGAACGAAATTATTTACATGAGACAACCTCCAGGGTTCGATGATGGGAATAATACACTTGTTTGCAAACTTAACAAAAGCCTATACGGCCTTAAGCAGGCTGCGAATGTTTGGAATAAAACTTTGCATAACGTACTCATATCCGGAGGGTTTTCTCAGAGCCAATTTGATGTGTGTCTATATACCAAATATACCAACAAGGAAGGGATTACATATGTGTTGGCATATGTCGATGATATTTTAATTGCAAGTTGCAAAAAGGATAATATTTCAGAAGTAGAAAAACTACTCAAAGGATACTTTGAAATTAATAATTTAGGAAATATTAAACATTATTTCGGCATGGAAGTTTTTACTGATAAAAATAATAATTTCCGTATTCGACAGAGAAAGTATATTGAAGAATTAATAAATAAATTTGGATTGAAGGATGCTAAAGTTTCAAGTTATCCCTTGGATCCTGAGTATGGCAAATCAAAATCAGAACTTTTGCTATCCAACACAAAATATCAACAACTCATTGGATCATTGCTGAAGATAAGTGTTAATGCAAGGCCTGATGTTGCAGCTAGTATTTCAATTTTGGCAAGAAAAGTTAGTACTCCAACTCAGGAGGACTGGAATGAGGCTAAACGAGTACTGAAATATTTAAAGGGCACTATTGATTTTTCATTGAAGTTAAGTAATATGCAATATAATAACATTTTAATTGGCTATGCTGATGCAAACTGGGCTGAAGATAGATGTGATCGCAAATCTTATTCTGGTTATATTTTTCAGTTAATTGGTGGAACTATAAGTTGGCCACGTAAAAAGCAAATGTGTGTGTCACTTTCGTCAACAGAAGCTGAATTCGTAGCATGTAAAGAAGCCTTATGAATTAGACAAGTACTTGCAGATTTTTATGTGGAACAAGCATCACCTACTGTGACATATGAAGATAACCAAAGCTGTTTAAATTTAATTAAGGAGGAGAAACTCAGCTGCCGAACAAAACACATTGATATGAGAATTTACTTTATCAAGGATCATATTCGGAAGAGCAATATCAAATGTTTATTTTTTGCCAGCGAAAAAATGGTAGCAGATATGTTGACAAAGCCTTTACCTGCCGTTAAGTTAAACTATCTGCGAACAGTTGCTAAAGTACTTCTCAATTGAGCAAGGGTGTTAGAAATATCAATTTCAATGTACTTGTTTGAGATTATACTTTGTATTTTATTGATCAACAAAAGAAGATTATACATTTGATTCAATAACTTTCAAATAGAGAAAAATTATTTTGTCTGTCTGTTATAAAATCTCATACAATAAAGATCATTCTTGTTATATTTTAAATCCACTGCACAATTACTTTGAAATAATTTCAATACCATACACTATTAAATTTTCCAACTAAACTCACTAAAATGATCTTCCCGTATCTAAATTTGAAATTGCATCTATTGATACTGCAAACAAAGAAAAAACACTATAAAGTATCTTAAGGTCATTTAGGTCCAAACTTTGGTCAACATCTCGAAAACGAGGGCTAACAAAAAAAAAGTAAAAAGAAGATACATAAATTTAAATATCAAAGGTCAACGAAACTAATTCTTTGCTTAAAAAAACATTTTTCATATCTCTTAATTTTCTCCTTTTGTTGCATTGCTCAGCGTGGCTTCAGCCATGTATAAGATTTCATGTTTCTACCTCATGGAATAGTAACTTAAAAATCCATCACAAGATTTCGCAATTCTAAGTAGACTTTTTAATAACTTTTTAAATACCTTAATCCCTGTTCTATCTAGAAAACTCTTTTATCCTAAATATTGAAGCCCGAAGTTTCGTTCAAAGCTTCAGGTCTCTGGGTAATCGGGAAGTTCCTTATAACTCGAATGCAAAATTTCTAAGTTCGGACGATTTATTTATTTTTCACGGTCCCTGGACTACCTAGCGGAAATTTTGTTCTCTCATGTTTTAGTGTCAGGGTGTTCTGAAGTATGTTCTTAGTTAAAAAAATCTGGCTCTGTGGGAAGTTACTCAAATAGCGACCGCAAAATTCCACATGTTGTAGATGAACCCTCTAAATATCTCGAATCATGTCACATATAGAAAACTTTTTATCCTAAATATTAGAAGTTAAGAGAGCCCAATGCTTAAACTCGACTTCCTAAAAACTCGTAAGCAAAATTTCTAAGTTCGAACAATTTTTTTTTTACGATCCCTGGGGCACCTAGTGTGGTTTTGTTTCACTCATGTTGCATTTTTATGGGGCTCTGAAGCAAGTCTTTTGTTTCAAGAAGCTAGCTCTAGTCGCAAGATTCCAAATGTTGTAAATGGACTTTCTTAATAGCTCTATCCCTGTCTTATATAAAGAAACTATTGTATCCTAAGTATTACAACGTAATCAAGTCCAAAGATGTGTTGCAACTTTCAGGTCACTGGGTTAACGGGAAATCCTTAAAACTCGACGGAAAATGTACAAGTTTGGAACGCTTTTTGAATTTTCACGATCCCTGGTTTACTTAGCAAACCATTTTCATGTTGTTGCATTTTAATCGGGCTCTGAAGTATAAACGCAAAGTTTCAAGGATCTAGTTCTACGGGAAGCTACTCAAAGTTTCAGATCTCTTAGTTATCGCGAAGTTCCTTAGAACTCCAACGCCAAATTTCCAAATACGGAAGTTTTGTAGAATTTTCACGATCCCTTCATTTGACTGATACAAGCATTTTCTACAAAAACAAAGCACGAGTCTACCTATTCAAGTTTAACTTGAAATTAGTTTCTTTTCAGGGTTTTGCTAATTGTAAAATCTTTGTATATTATTTGGTTAGATTTATATAAAGTAATAAAATACAAACAAAGAAAAAAAAAAGTAATTACAATAAAATGAAATTATACTAAATATAATATAAATATATTAAATATAATATAAACAAAAATAGGAAAAAAAATTTTATGAAATATAATAAAATAAAAGGACCAAAATTAAACAAAGTAAAATTGAATAAAATAGAATAAAGTAAAATAAAATAAAATAAAATGAAGTTAAACAAAATAAATTAATTCTTCTTTTCAGTTTCTCTTAGAAAAACACAATAACTGAATAATCAGTTATTATAACCCGGTGTTGAGGTCATGAATTCTTAATAATAAGTTTAAAATAAAACAAAATAAATTAAATTAAATTGTTAATTGATGAGTTATCCCTTTGTTATCGAAATTTTTTGAATTTATAATCGAAAAATTATAGAAATGTTATCAATATGTTATCGAATTATTATCAATCTTTTATCGGCTTGTTATGATAGAGATATCGATAAAGCTGTAATATAAAATCGATAACAAATGTGTTACCCTTCTTTGACAAGCCGATATGAAACCAATAAGAAGTTGATGACCCGGCAATAACAAGCCGATTATAAACCGATAAGTCGACGATAATTATTCGTTATCGATATCAAGCCTATTATAAAACTATGTGCGTTGTTAACAAAAAAAAAACAAAAAACCGACGAAGCGCTTGTCTAAAAGCCCGGAACTATATATTTGTTTCTGGTAAAGTTACCTCTGTTGTAGGTTAACTTCAATCCCGGGCAAGCTCTAGCTAACTTTAAAAAGTTTGTTTCCAGACGTCTATTCACTTGTATATTTACATATGGAATTTCACGAGCTCTTGGTACTCACGTCTTTTTTGTTTTAAATTTTTTATTTTTTTCAACATAAATGAACCTCTTTTTGTAACATGTTTTACTAACTGCTTATGTTACTTCTTTGTGTACTAACATAAGTACACACATTCATATATACATATGTACACACAATAGTAGAAAATTTGAATAGAAATATTGGCAAATATTTGCTGTTGAAATACAAAGCTTGTCAAACTTGAAACAAATTCACACATTCAAAAAATCTACTACACGTGTCAAAATAATGCTTCCACTGCAACACATTGCTATGGAGTTGGAGGGAAACTTTTTAGGCCTTTGGGTATGTGAGTTTGACCGAACAAATGCATACATACTTGTGTAGAAAGGACAACCAAAGGCGAAATTCCTGTGTTAGAGCCGTTTTAGAGATTTTACGTATAGATGATGTTAATTTGTATACAGATATACATGTACATACATACTAGAGATATTCGCCGCCGTCACTGATTTTCGTCGTTGTTCGCACGCCGCCGCCTAATGCCAAAAATATTGGCGCGGCGGCGGCGTTCGGCGCGTTACGTTATTTTCTAATCATTTAAGACTGTCTAGGCCATTTATTGTTCATGTCGAAAATGGGCCCGATATGGCCGAAAGTGGTATCGACGGATCCGCATCGCTGCCAGTTATAAGAATCCAGTTGCGAAATTTAACACTTTCTATCCGTTCAAAAGTTATTTAAAATAAGTAAGGAAGGCTGAGTTCGGGTATAACCGAACATTACATACTCAGCTGAGAGCTATGCAGACAAAATAAGGGAAAATCACCATGTAGGAAAATGAACCTAGGGTAACCCTGGAATGTGTTTGTATGACATGGGTATCAAATGGAAGGTATTAAATAGTATTTTAAAAGGGAGTGGGTCATAGTTCTATAGATGGAAGCCATTTCGGGATATCGCCATAAAGGTGGACCAGGAGTGACTCTAGAATGTGTTTGTACGATCTGGGTATCAAATTAAAGGTATTAATGAGGGTTTCAAAAGGGAGTGGTCCTTAGTTGTATATGTGAAGGCGTTTTGGAGATATCGACCAGAATGTGGACCAGGGTGACCCAGAACATCATCTGTCGGGTACCGCCAATTTATTTATATATGTAATACCACTAACGCATTCCAGCCAAGATTCCAAGGACTTTTGATTTCGCCCTGCAGAACTTTTTCATTTTCTTCTACTTAATAGGGTAGGGTAGGTGTCACACCCATTTTACACAGTTTTTTCTAAAGCTTTATTTTGCGTCAATAAACCAATCCAATTACCATGTTCCATCCCTTTTTCCGTATTTGTTATAGAATTATGGCATTTTTTTCATTTTTCGTAATTTTCGATATCGAAAAAGTGAGTGTGGTCATAGTCGGATTTCAGCCATTTTTTATACTAAGATAAAGTCAGTTCAGCGGCCACCGTGGTGTGATGATAGCGTGCTCCGCCTACCACATCGTATGCCCTGGGCTCACGCCCCGGGCAAAGCAACATCAAAGTTTTAGAAATAAGGTTTTTCAATTAGAAGAAAATTTTTCTAAGCGGGGTCGCCCATCGGCAGTGTTTGCCAAGCGCTCCGGGTGTATTTCTGCCACGAAAAGCTCTCAGTGAAAACTCATCTGCCTTGCAGATGCCGTTCGGAGTCGGCATAAAACATGTAGGTCCCGTCCGGCCAATTTGTAGGTAGATCTCTTCGGAGGTTATCGCGCCTTACAATTATTTTGTTTTTTTTTTTAGTCAGTTCAGGTAAGTACGTGACCTAAGTTTAGTAAAGATATATCGATTTTTGCTCAAGTTATCGTGTTAAAGGCCGAATGGAAGGATAGACGGTCGAATATGTATAAAAACAGGGCGTGGCTTCGGCCGATTTCGCCCATTTTCACAGAAAACAGTTATCGTCAAAGAATCTATGCCCCTAACAAATTTCACAAGGATTGGTTAATTTTTGTTCGACTTATGGCATTAAAAGTATTCTAGACAAATTATATGAAAAAGGGCGGAGCCACGCCCATTTTAAAATTTTCATTTATTTTTGTATTTTGGTGCACCATATCATTACTGGAGTTGAATGTCGACATAATTTATTTATATACTGTAAAGATATTAAATTTTTTGTTAAAATTTTACTTAAAATTTTTTTTTTAAGTGGGCGTGTTCTTCATCCGATTCTACTAATTTATATTTAGCACACAAATAGTAATAGGAGTAACGTTCCTGCAAAAATTTAATCATAATATCTTCAACGACTGCCAAATTACAGCTTGCAAAACTTTTAAATTACCTTCTTTAAAAAGTGTGCGGTGCCACGCCCATTGTCCAATATTTTACTAATTTTCTATTGTGCGTCATAAGGTCAACCCATCTACCAATTCTCATCGCTTTATCCGCCTTTGGTAATGAATTATCGCACTTTTTCCGTTTTTCGAAATTTTCGATATCGAAAAAATGGGCGTGGTTGTATTCCGATATCGTTCATTTTAAATAGCGATCTGAGATGAGTGGCCAGGAACCTACATACCAAATTTCATCAAGATACCTCAAAATTTACTCAAGTTATCGTGTTAACGGACAGACGGACGGACATGGCTCAATCAAATTTTTTTCAAAACTGATGATTTTGATATATGGAAGTCTATATTTATCTCGATTCCTTTATACCTGTACAACCAACCGTTATCCAATCAAAGTTAATATACTCTGTGTGCAAAGCACGCTGAGTATAAAAACAGGTACTTTCAGTGCTAGCTTAACACGAATTTTGCATCAGCCAATTCACGAAGTTATTGAGACTTAACACTAAAAGAAAAGTTATATAAAAAATTTAAAAATGAATAATTTGTTCAGAAAATTAATAAGGAACAATGAATTCAAATAAAATGACCTAAGTCGAACATGTTTTCAAATGCGAGATCCTTTAGTAGGTTCCAGGGGTTTAAACACTCCTTTGAAAGGATTCTCTGAGTTGAGATATATGTTGAAGATATATGTAAGTATGTGAAGGGTTTAAAAATCACGTGGCCTTATATTCAAGCATCTGTTGTTTATTTGCGATTCATTAAAATAGCGTCTGAAATGTTAATTTTGATTATCTTAATTCATCATTCAACACCCAAGTCTTCCGGTTTGACATTTCCTGTAGTTGTCGGCCCTATCCCAACTAGCCCCTTGGAGTAGATCACGTTGATTCTAGCCTATCAACCAAGCTTAAATATCACCTACACGTTACGGCTCCTGGTACATCTGTAGGCACATATATTTACCAGGTGAGGATTTGGGCCTTCGCTAGAACAATTAAAGTGGTGATACAAAAGCTATCCCAAGACAGTCGAACAAATGACCGGGTGTGCTATTACCCTATTAGTGGACAGTCGAACTAGTACGAAAACTAAAGCTACGCGGTTATTCATAATGAATTCTTGTATCAAAAGTTCGGAAAACAACAGTTTGGACTGAGCATATAATCTTAATATCTTTCAACTTATAATCAGTCGACTTTCATTCTACAATATCGTTTGGGTTTAGCGAAAACTATTGGAATCAATGTTTCGAACTTAAAAGGTAGATAATTGATGGCAACCGTAAGTCGCCTTTGTGCGTGACCAGCCTGGAGCCTCAATTGATTTAAAGAAATCGTGCCGACAATGAGTATTGGACTTAGCCCAGAACATCTCCTTCGGTAAAATTACGTTACAAAAGTGTGACCATTTTCAGTATTACTCCCTCCGCAAGGAGCTACTCCTGAAATTTTTTGAACGATCCGCGAGATTTTGAGGCAAAATCCCCGGATCTTTCCGAAATGGCCGAAACGTCGATTCCCTTACAAATATTTTTAATTTAATTTTCGTATTACAAGCTTCCCAGATAGTCATCCGCAATTTTACGATATTGTTCTAGATCGTCAAACATACCATTTACGCATGCGCGGTTCCAGGGGGGGAGAGGGAACTTTTTTTGTATTGACTGTAATGAAGTATATTATATTAATCTACATAGTAATTTCTTATCACACAAGGGATTTTTACTAATTTTTTATTGTTCTTGCTTTTTTACATTATCACTATATATGTATATTAAAAGAAAAAATGTTCCCCCCTAGAACGTAAAACAGCAAGAAAAATTTAATATTAGTAAAAATCCGTTTTGTGATAAGAAACTACTATGTAGATTAGAATTATATATTTCATTACTGTCAATACAAAATACAGTCCCCCCCCCCCCTGGATCCGCGCATGATTAACGTCGCCAGTATGATTCCATATTCATTAGTTGTGGACAATGTGATACTCTGAAATTCAACCATTCAGCGTCGGCTTAGGCTCTATTATATACCGGCGGCGGGCCCGGCGCGCCGACAAAGCGATCGGCGTAAACCTCTAGTATCCGGATCATAAGAAAACGCTAAAGATATTTTTTCTTTCTTTTTTTTGATCCACACTTGAAGGACTTTGAAATGAAAGTATCTAATTTCCTTGTTATACCTTAAAAAATGGTATATTAATTTTGTCAGGAATCTCAAAATGTAAGTCCTTAAAGGAAAATAGATAGACCCACCAATAAGTATACCGAAATGATCAGGATGAAGAGCCATGCCGAAATGACCCCTAAAAGTCCCCGAAATTACCTCCAAAAGACCACGGGAGCACCCCGAGGAAGTTTCAAAAACCATCCCGAAATTACCCCCAAAAGACCACAGGAGGATCCCGAGGGAGACCCTGGAAGGACCCCCAAATGATCACGGGAGGACCACATCCCGAAATTACACCCAAATGACCCCGAGGGAGTTTGGGGACTCCTCCCCAAATGACTCCGAGAGAGTGCCCAAAAACATCCCGGAACGATCCTCAATTGGCCCTGAGGGAGGGCCCAAAAATAACCCAGAACGATCCCCAAATGAACCGGGTAGACACCGAGGGAGTCCCCAAAACCATTCCGGAGTGACTCCCAAAGTACCACGAGAGTGTCCGCAAAACCCTCCGGAAATGATCCCCAAATAACCACGGGAGGACCCCGAGGGAGTCCTCGAAATGCCCCAAAAATTTACCCCAAAAGACCACTAGAAAATCTCCAGGGTGTCCCAGAAATTACCATCAAAAAACCCCGCGACTTCTCCCAAAAATCATCTTAATATTGCCATAAGAAGCTTCAGAACTGCACGCGAACTGGTTACGCATATTGAAATATTTTCAGCGCATCTCAAGGGTTTATTTTTTTTATTTTTGAATAACTGAATAAAACTTGAAATTTTAATGTTATTCCATATTTTTTAAATAATGAATAATAACTCAACATTTTTCTTAAAACTTACAAAAATAAGAATGACCGATTATCATCACTCAGAATATTTTGAATAATGATAACTTGTTATTCATCAATCAGAAAATTAAAAATGCTGAACAATTTTTTATTTTTATTTGTTTTATTTTATTTATTTTATTGATGACTGAATTCGTCATTGCCGTTACAAAATGAATTACACGCTTATGACTGGGTACATTTGCCAATTTACGTGCCTACTGGTTTTGCTTGCCTTTTTATGTTTTTTATGTTTGCCTGTTTTTATGTTTCTTTTATTGTACTGCCTGTATGTAGAGTATAAGCTGTGCTGTTCTTTTCCAACATCGCATAGCGAGACTTTAAAAATTACCTAATCAACTTCCGATTTAAATAGGCAGAATTTGACTGAGAAAATTATTCTCGTACATTCGTTCGCAACGTTGGAGGCTGCAAGGAGACACATTAGTGAACACGCCACTATGTCAAAGCAGTGAAATAATTATTGACTTGTATAATTTAATTGAAATAAATTAAATGCCATAAATTAAACTCAGTTTTATTCTAATTTTATTTTGCCATTAACGTAAAGTACTGCCGTCGCCGTCGACATAAACTATTTGTTTTTTGTTATATCGTTACTGTGGCCGCTCTTTGTCAGGCATCCCTCTGGTGTGTACACATATGCGTTTAATGTGAAATTGCCAAGCGATTATATAAAACAAAACTTCGAGACAATTTTCAAGCGCCTTCCAGCCACAAGTTTGAGCAGCATCAATATGAATACTCATCAAAAAGGTAAAAATACCACCACCCAAGGTAATGATAGTGACGAAGAAATGGACGGAGATACTACAGCGGTAAATATAGGAGAGTGTACCGCAGCCCAGCAAGCATTGGGTGGTACCGGCGAAACACTGGCTTCGTTAGTAGCAAGTATTGCATAGCTTCGAGACTGTGTGCGAGAGCTTCGTAACGAAACAAGCCGTAGCCAAGTGGAACTGCAGCAACTGCGAGAACGGATTGAAACAGATACCAATACTACCGCGCCCACTAGTTTAGCACCAATCTTGGGTGCACCTGCTCCATCATCACAAACAGCGCCACCACCAGCACAACTACAACCATCGTCAGCAGCAAATGCAATGCTACTAATGGAAGGACATGCCACCAAACTGTACCCGCTACCTATGTTCGATGGAAACCCGGAGGATTGGCCGAATTCGTGGACTGGCGAATTTCGTGGACTACACTGCTGAATTTTCATACAATAATAGGCAGAATCTCATGCGCCTTCAGAAAGCGCTCCAAGGCAATGCAAAGCGCGCAGTGACATCAATGCTGATCTACACAGACGACGTACCAAAAATAATAAAAGAATTGGAGTTCAATTTCGGCCGACAAGATTTACTCATACGATCCCAACTGCAGAAGGTGCAACAGTTTCCCATTGTACATGACAATCGCCTCGACCAAGTACTTGAATTTGCAAACCGTGTGCGAAACGTCTCAGCGTATTTGAAATCAGCCAAGTGTGAACACCACCTCTTGAACCCCACTTTACTGGACCAGCTGATAACAAAACTTCCAGCATCAAAGCAATTCGAGTGGAGTAAGTATGCTTCTAACATTTCTCCATTCACAACTGTGGTTACCTTTTCAGACTGGCTAAGCGATCTTGCGAAAGTTATAACAATTATGCCTGGAGTCAACGAGAGCTCTCTGCGTTCCAGCCAGCAAATATTGCACCGCCGCGCTAGAGTACGAATGCTAATCGTCGGCATGGTCTAAGTGGGGGTTCAGTTCGCCGAGTTTTGCGTACAAGTGAAGAACAACCAAAATGTCTATGTTGCAGCCAAACTCACTTATTAACCGATTACCGTAAATTTCAATCAATGGAGATAGACGCCAGATGGTCACTTGTCAAGCAGGAGTGGTCATGCTTCGGATGTTTGGTGAAAGGTCACAGTCTATTGAATTGTCGTCGCCGTAAGCCATGTGCGCTAAACAATTGCAAGCGTATGCATCACCAATTGTTACATAAGGAAATTGCATCACAGTCCACATTGCTGGCCGATCGAGAACGCCTTTTAAATTTTCGCGAAGAGCAGGTAGCTAATCTCTTTAAAGTTGTTCCCGTTGTTTTGGCAGAACCCTTAGGTAAGATCACCACGTATGCCATGATCGGCGAAGGGTCGTCGGTTACGCTCCTGGAAGACGATGTCGCCGCACAGTTAGGGCTTCGGGGGCATGTCACGCCTCTCACCCTACAGTGGTACGGTGATAGCCAAACAACGGAAAACTCTACACGAGTATCATGTGAAATTGAAACTGTCATCAAGGGTCCCAATTTGCCGACGCAGTCATTAAACAAAGAACAATTTGATCATTTAAAGAATTTGCCAGTACAGAGTTATAATGACGTCAAACCTGTTTTGCTACTCGGTCTTGATAATGCTCACTTGTATTTGCCAGGAAAAATCGTCGAAGCTGGAGGTGAGCAACAAATAGCAGCAGCGACAAAGTTAGGCTGGGTAGTATACGGGCCACACAGTCACGAAAGTATCGCCATGCCTCGGGTGCTAAATATACGTAGAGGTGAATCTTGCAAAGGTCTAAACAAATTGCTGGAGGAGTATTTTTCGATCGAAAGTTTTGGAGTACGAAATGCAGAAGTCGTCTTAGAGTCTGATGCGAATCAACGCGCCCGTAAAATACTCACGGAAACTACAAAGGATCTCGGTCAGCGGTATGAGGTAGGGTTGCTTTGGCGACAGGATTCTATGGTACTTCCGTCGAGCTATGCCATGGCGAAGCAACGTCTACTAAACGTAGAGACGCGTATTCAGAAAGACCCTATTTATGCCAAAAAATACAGAATGGAAATAGCCAAGTACATTGACCGGGGATACGCAAAATTGCTAACGCCAGAACAGGCTGCCTATGTACGACCAACGACATGGTACCTACCGCACTTTGGGGTTGTCAACCCTTCGAAGCCAGAAAAACTACGCATCGTGTTCGATGCAGCCGCCATTTCTAACTCATGTTCTTTAAATTCCTCTTTACTTAAAGGTCCTGAACAAGCACAGCCATTAATAGCCATTATCCACAAATTTCGTCAAGGTATCGTAGCAGTAGCCGGGGATATTGAAGAGATGTTTTCACAGGTGAGAATCAGGGAGGCAAATCAAGATTCACAAAGGTTTTTGTGGAGAGACGGTAAATCAGATAAGCCGATCCAAACGTACTTAATGTCCTCGATGATATTCGGAGCAATCTGTTCGCCGTGTTGCGCTGAGCACATAAAAAATGTTAACGCCCGTAAGTATGAACCCATAATGCCCAGGGGTAGTCATGCTGTGATTGCCAGTACGTACGTTGACGACTTGATAGTAAGTTTTAATAGCGCCGACGAAGCACTGATAATAACTGGCGAGGCCATCAAGATAAATGCTGCTGCCGGATTCAAGCTAAGAAATTTTTTATGTAACAACAAAGATGTACAAAATGAACTGAACGGTAAAAATGTAGTAACCAATTCGCAAATTGTCACGATGGATCACCAAACAACAACGGAAAAGGTCCTTGGTATGTATTGGAATACTACGAATGATGCGCTCGAGTTTCATTTTCAGTTCCACAAGATTGCCCGTGGTGTTTTGAACGGCTTACGCATGCCAACTAAGCGAGAGTTATTGGGTATATCCATGTCAATTTATGACCCATTTCGTCTTTTAGCAAATGTCACTATATATTTGAAAATATTAATGCAGTCATTATGGCGCTTACAGGTGAAATGGGACGAAACGGTACCACACGACTTGGCAGAACAATGGAAATTGTGGTGGAGTAGTTTTCAGTCCGTAAAAGATTTTTCGGTGCCACGTTGTTATTCGACGATTTTATCGGTTGCTGACGATATACAATTGCATGTTTTTGTTGACGCAAGCGAACCTGCATATGCTGCCGTTGCCTATCTACGAATTAGAAAGATGAGTAAAATCGATGTAACTTTAATATGTGCCAAGTCTAGATGTACACCGTTTAAGGGTATGACAATACCGCGTTTGGAACTGCAAGCTGCTGTACAGGGCTGCCGTCTGAAGGAGTCGATGGAACGATGCCACGATTTCCACATACACAGCACACCATTTTGGAGCGACTCAAAAACTGTAATTTCTTGGATTCGCTCGATTAACAGAAACTTTAAACAATTCGTCGCATGTCGTATATTTGAGCATAACAACCGTGAACCAATGGCGGTGGATACCATCATCACTGAACGTAGCAGACGAAGCAACGAGAGCTCGTACAAAATTTGAATATATTTTATTGTCAAGGTGGTTGCAGGGACCATCGTTTCGAGCTCTGAAAATGGGAAAATGCGTACCAAAATCATCATGTTTACACCAACTAACTCCGTTCTTAGACGACGATGATTTGATAAAAGTTAACGGAAGAATCGACGCTGCATACTGCTTGCCGATTACTGCACGACGTCCAATAATTCTACCTTACAATCACTATATAACGCGTTTGATCGTCCAACAATATCACCGTAAGCTGCATCATCAAAACGATAACTTAACAATAAACGAGATGCGCCAAAGGTTCTGGGTACCTCGCATACGTACCTTGTTAAAGTCGGTAAAAAGAGAGTGCGCAGTTTGCATCGTCAACACAGCTAATCCTGTTGCCACTAATGGGTCAATTACCACAAGATCGCCTTAGGCCATATGTCAGGCCATTTTCATATACCAGGGTTGACTATTGTGGCCCATTTTTTGTTGCTATCGGTAGAAGACGAGAGAAACGGTGGGTCGCACTGTTCACATGCCTGACAACTCGAGCAGTTCACTTAGAAATTGCCACAGATTTATCAACTGACGCCTTTATCATCTGCTTTCGGAATTTCGTCAACCGTCGTGGAGTGCCAATTAAGATTCGAAGCGATAATGGCACCAATTTGGTAGGAGCGCAAAAGGAGCTTAACAAGGAAAACCGATTATTCGACTTTGACCTCATCGACCAAGAGATGTGCAACCGAAATATCCAGTGGGTCTTCAACTGTCCTGCGAATCCATCAGCAGGAAGTTGCTGGGAGCGCCTCGTACAATGTGTCAAACGATTGTTACAGCGAGTATTAAAAGAGGAAGCCCCGCGCTTAGAAACCTTCAACAGCGTTTTAATAGAGACCGAAAACATTATTAACAGCCGCCCACTGACAGAACTGCCTGTATCGCCGCAAGACGAAGAGCCTTTGACTCCGAACCACTTTTTACTGGGTTGTCTTAACTCCACTCAGACGCCGGCTATAAATGAAGAAAAAGTATGCCTAAGGAAACAATGGCGTATATCGTAAAACCTCAAAGACCGACTATGGAAAAGATGGACACATGAATATTTGCCTCAACTCCTCCAACGATCAAAATGGAGAGAAAAGGCAACGCCTTTGAAACCTGGACAGCTGGTGATTATCTGCGATCCTGCAAGACCTCGAAATCAATGGGAACGAGGCCTAGTGACCGAGGTGTTTACCACAAAAGATGGCCAGGTTAGGACTGCCAAAGTTCGCACACCATCCGGGACAATACGTAGACCAGCCAGTAATTTAGCCGCTTTACTGATTAGTGAATCCTCCTGCGGATCCACCGGGGGGTGGGATGTCGTTACAAAATGACTTACACACGTATGACTGGGTACATTTGCCAATTTACGTGCCTACTGGGTTTACCTGCCTTTTTATGTTTTTTATGTTTCTTTTATTGTACTGCCTGTATGTATAGTATAAGCTGTGCTGTTCTTTTCCAACATCACATAGCGGGACTTTAAAAATTACCTAATCAACTTCCGATTTAAATAGGCAGAATTTGACTGAGAAAATTATTCTCGCAACGTTGGAGGCTGCAAGCAGACACATTAGTGAACACGCCACTATGTCAAAGCAGTGAAATAATTATTGACTTGTATAATTTAATTGAAATAAATTAAATGCCATAAATTAAACTCAGTTTTGTTCTAATTTTATTTTGCCATTAATGTAAAGTACTGCCGTCGCCGTCGACAGTCATCTTGTCTCTAATAAATTGTTGAATGCTTGGTTGTGATACATCTATATATATATACGGAACATTAGGGGTACTAACAGGCTCCATTGCCACCGCACAAAGTTTTCCATTGTGAACACCCGCGGCTCCGTTATCATAATCTCCCAAATCTGTTTGATATTCTCCAGCATACAAGGTTGTTTGAAATAATGGCTCGGTTATTGGTATACCCCTAAGATGTTTCCTACACTGCTTTATTTCCACGATCGTACGTTTGAGAGAAGGAGAACGAGACCTTGATCCAATTTCTGTGACACCCCATGCACTAACTTCCAAACGTGTGCCCGGTGTTAATTCAGCATCGCAAAGTTGTATTTTATGCACTACAGGTTTCTCTACAAAACGTTCAACCACTTCAACTACAGCAATATTTATAGATTTTTTATATGGATTATAATTAGGATGTACATGGCTTTTCCTCACCCTGTGTACTTCCCCTTCCTCTGCTAGATGTGTTATACCAGCTTTAACGGAGAGAAACTTAATAGGAATGCAATGAACGCACTGTGCCACTGTAACCACCGAAAAATCGCTGACTATGGAACCAGCACATTCGTACACGCCCCCCATTTTGATATGAGACCACATAAATATTGCCACGGTATGTGGGCTTTGTCTTATATCGATTTCTTCGCCATTTAAAATGCGAAAGTCCGCATTCGTGTAGCTTGAAAAGCACATAACCAGGACGAACACCAGCGCTAAATTATTTCGTAGACACATTTTTGTTTAATACTTCTTCTACCACTTTTTTTAAGTATGCAATTAGATAAATTTTGTGGGCGCTATTTATACCTAATTGAGTTGTGTAAATAAAATATAAGATTTCCGGAATTTAAATATCAAACAAACATCTCAATTTAAGTTAAAGCTACACAAGGCCAATTTTGTTATACTCAGCGTGATTTGCCCACAGAGTGTATTAACTTTAACGGGCATAAACGAATCCAGATAAATATAGACTTCCATATATCAAAATGCTGAGGATGAAAAAAGGAATTGATTTAGCCATGTCCGTCGATCCGTCCGTCCATCTGTCGATGCATACGATAACTTGAGTAAATATTGAGAGCAAAATATTACAATTTGGTATATGGGTTCCTTGGCGCTTATCTCCAATCGCTATTAAAAATGAGGGAAATTGGATGGTAACCACGCCCACTTTTTACATATAACATAAAACCTGATTATTTAGTAAATAGAATATTAAAGTTTGACGTGTGGACTCATATTAAAACCCTGGATTATATTTGAAAATGGGAGTGGCACCGCCCACTTGTGATAACATCTATTTAACAAGTATTATTAATCATAAATCAAAAACCATTAAATCTTTTATAACAAAATTCGATAGTTGCCTTTGCTGTAAAGAATGCTTCGAAGAAAAATTAAAGAAATTGGTGAGGGACCACGCCTATTTTTATATAAAAGACTTTTAAAAGGTCATAGACGAATAAAATAAGCTATATCTTTGCAAAAAAAGAGCTTTATATAAATGGTGTTTCATTTTCCAAGTGAAATTATAACAAGAAAAAGGAAAAAATTTTAATTTCTGATAATGGGCGTGGCACGACCAAACAATTTTCTATGTTTCGGGAGCCGTACTTCGAAGAAAAATTAAAGGATCGTAGTACGTTAAGGTACACATATTTTCCTTATAGCAGGAAATATTTCTAGGAAAAATGGGCGGGATCGGTTAAAAACCACGCCTACTTTTATATAAAAGATGTTTAGAAGGGTCGTGTACCACAATAATAAGCTGTATCTTAGCGAAAAATAGTTTTGTATCACTGATATTTCACTTATCAAGTTTTATTGTAAGAGGAAATCAGGCGACATTTTTAATAGGCGGTGCCACGCTGAACAAACAGATTTTGCTCTATCTGTTTATTTATACGTGGGCGAATCGCATGTATTCTAGCGAAATGAAATGACGCATTTTGCTATATTTCAGAACAAAATTTCTTTGCAATTGTTTGCTTATTTATACGTGGACGAATCCCAAGTAAGGGCCATTACGAACCGAAAATCAAAAGTGGTCAGACTTTATTTCTACCACTTGGGATTGATGGTCAAATATGTTTATGAGGTGGGAATTAAATAGTTTATTCTTTCCCCTCATTCTGGACTGAGGAACATGCTTTCAAAGAAAGGCTTCATCGATTTTGCAAATTTGGATGTTTTACTAACAAAATATAACGCCCTTTATTCATATTTTTCCGCTGTTAAACCCAGATCTATATTTTTTCTTTTGTTATTGATATAAGAGAAAAGTTTCAAAGTTTACAAACGGCGACGGTAACTAGGGTTTCTGGATTTCACTTCTGCATCAGCTAGCTTCTCGGGAGCTGAGTATTGAACTCGAAATGTCCAACATTCATACTTTATACTACTGTATTTTTTTGCTTTTAATAAAATTTTGTCTACACTTTTAGTTAGCATTGAAAAAACTTCGGAAAACGTAGTGTTATAAATTGATCTTGCCCTTATCTTTATTATTTTCCTAGTAAGCAAACGTCGACTTGAAATTAAACAAGTAAGGAAGGTTAAGTTCGGGTGTAACCGAACATTACATACTCAGTTGAGAGCTATGGTGACAACATAAGGGAAAATAACCATGTAGGAAAATGAACCGAGGGAAACCCTGGAATGTGTTTGTATGACATGTGTATCAAATGAAAGGCATTAAAGAGTATTTTATGAGGGAGTGGGCCATAGTTCTATAGGTGGACGCCATTTAGGGATATAGCCATAAAGGTGGATCAGGGTTGACCCTAGAATGCGTTTGTACGATATGGGTATCAAATGAAAGGTATTAATGAGTATTTTAAAAGGGCGTGGACCTAAGTTCTATAGATGGACGCCTTTTCGAGATATCGCCGTAAAGATGGACCAGGGGTGACTCTAGAATGCGTTTGCACAATATGGGCATCAAACGAAAGGTGTTAATGAGTATTTTAAAAGGGAGTGGGCCTTAGTTCTATAGGTGGACGCCGTTTCGAGATATCGTCATAAAGGTGGCCCAGGGGTGACTCTAGAATGCGTTTGTACGATATGGGTACCAAATGAAAGGTGTTAATGAGTATTTTAAAAGGGAGTAATCCTTAGTTCCATATGTGGACGCCGTTTCGAGATATCGCCATAAAGGTGGACCAGGGGTGACCCTAGAATTTGTTTGTACAATATGGGCATCAAACGAATGGTGTTAATGAGTATTTTAAAAGGGAGTGGGCCTTAGTTCTATAGGTGGTCGCCTTTTCGAAATATCTCCATAAATGTGGACCAGGGGTGACTCTAGAATGCGTTTGTACGATATGGATATCAAATTAAAGGTATTAATGAGTATTTTAAAAGGGAGTAATCCTTAGTTCCATAGGTGGACGCCGTTTCGAGATATCGCCATAAAGGTGGACCAGGGGTGACCCTAGAATTTGTTTGTACGATATGGGTATCAAAAGAAAGGTGTTAATGAGTATTTTAAAAGGGAGTAATCCTTAGTTCCATAGGTGGACGCCGTTTCGAGATATCGCCATAAAGGTGGACCAGGGGTGACCCTAGAATTTGTTTGTACAATATGGGTATCAAAAGAAAGGTGTTAATGAGTATTTTAAAAGGGTGTGGGGCTTAGTTCTATAGGTGGACACCTTTTCGGAATATCGCCACAAAGGTGGACCAGGGGTGACTCTAGAATGTGTTTGTACGATATGGGTATCAAATTAAAGCTATTAATGAGGGTTTTAAAAGGGAGTGGTGGTTGTAGTATAGGTGGTCGCATTTTCGAGATATCGCCATAAAGGTGGAGCAGGGGTGACCCTAGAATTTGTTTGTACAAAATGGGCATCAAAAGAAAGGTGATAATGAGTATTTTAAAAGGGAGTATTCCTTAGTTCCATAGGTGGACGCCGTTTCGAGATATCGCCATAAAGGTGGAGCAGGGGTGACCCTAGAATTTGTTTGTACAATATGGGTATCAAAAGAAAGGTGTTAATGAGTATTTTAAAAGGGTGTGGGGCTTAGTTCTATAGGTGGACGCCTTTTCGAGATATCGCCATAAAAGTGGACCAGGGGTGACTCTAGAATGAGTTTGTACGATTTGGGTATCAAATTAAAGGTATTAATGAGAGTTTTAAAAGGGAGTGGTGGTAGTTGTATATGTGAAGGCGTTTTCCAGATATCGACCAAAATGTGGACTAGGGTGACCCAGAACATTATCGGTTGGATACCGCTAATTTATTTATATATGTAATACCTGGCAAGATTTTAAGGGTGTTTTATTTCGCCCTGCAGAACTTTTTCATTTTCTTCTACTTAATATGGTAGGTGTCACAACCATTTTATAAAGTTTTTTCTAAAGTTATATTTCGCGTCAATAAAACAATCCAATTACCTTACCATGTTTCATCCCTTTTTTCGTATTTGGTATAGAATTATGGCATTTTTTTCATTTTTCGCAATTTTCGATATCGAAAAAGTGGGCGTGGTCATAGTCGGATTTCGTTCATTTTTCATACCAAAGTAAAGTGGGTTCAGATAAGTACGTGAACTGAGTTTAGTAAAGATATATCGATTTTTGCTCAAGTTATCGTGTTAACGGCCATGCGGAAGGACAGACGGACGACTGTGTATAAAAACTGGGCGTGGCATCAACCGATTTCGCCCATTTTCACAGAAAACAGTTAGCGCCGTAAAATCTATGCCCCTACCAAATTTCACAAGGATTGGTAAATTTTTGTTCGACTTATGGCATTAAAAGTATCCTAGACAAATTAAATGAAAAAGGGCGGAGCCACGCCCATTTTTAAATTTTCTTTTATTTTTGTATTTTGTTGCACCATATCATTACTGGAGTTGAATCTTGACATAATTTACTTATATACTGTAAAGATATTAAATTTTTTGTTAAAATTTAACTTTAAAAAAATTTTTTTTTTCAAAGTGGGCGTGGTCCTTCTCCGATTTTGCTAATTTTTATTAAGCGTACATGCAGTAATAAGAGTAACGTTCCTGCCAAATTTCATCATGATATCTTCAACGACTGCCAAATTACAGCTTGCAAAAGTTTTAAATTACCTTCTTTAAAAAGTGGGCGGTGCCACGCCCATTGTACAAAATTTTACTAATTTTCTATTTTGCGTCATAAGTTCAACTCATCTACCAAGTTTCGTCGCTTTATCGGTCTTTTGTAATGAATTATCGCACTTTTTCGGTTTTTCGAAATTTTCTATATCGAAAAAGTGGGCGTGGTTATAGTCCGATATCGTTCATTTTAAATAGCGATCTGAGATGAGTGCTCAGGAACCTACATACCAAATTTCATCAAGATACCTCAAAATTTACTCAAGTTATCGTGTTAACGGACGGACGGACGGACATGGCTCAATCAAATTTTTTTTCGATCCTGATTATTTTGATATATGGAAGTCTATATCTATCTCGATTCCTTTATATATGTACAACCAACCGTTATCCAATCAAACTTAATATACTCTGTGAGCTCTGCTCAACTGAGTATAAAAAGCTTGCAGATATTAAACGGGTCTGTTTACTGAAATTGTTCCGGTAAGTTCGGGTAACATTTTTTATTGGTATCTAAAATTTGTCAAGTCCATTACCTCTCTTCCATTAGTTGCTCCACATATTGGACTATAACTTTATTTCTGTTTAGCCAACGAACAAAACTTTTATGTTGTCAGAAAGAGGGCATTCAGCGCTTTCAGCAGTGTATAAAACGTTAATTTATTCTTGGAGATGTTAGAAAAATCTTACAAAATATGACGAAAATTTAAATTGTTGTATCTCTTTTTTAATTTATATATACAAAGGATTATTTATTTGTTTACTTGGATGTCTTATATACAGCAGACACTTTAGAATATAATACTACTAATGTAAATTAAGTATTACTTAAAAAATAAGTTTTTAATTTGAACTGTATAACCGATTTGGTATACGTTAAATCTAAAACCAGAAAATTTGAGAAATAGTTGTAAGCAGACATATTTCTATTCAAGAGAGCGTTAGCGCCATAGACTGTTCTGTTAACTCCAACACGAAAAACAACAAAATTCCGTAAATTTCTGCAGGGCACATTAAAGTTAAATAGATGAAGTAAGGAAGGAAAAAAATATTTTTTGCTAAGTTATAGCTTATTATTCTAGTCTGCGTCCCTTTTAAACTTGTTTTATATCTAAGTTGCTGTGGTCTTTAACCGATCCCGTCCATTTTTGCGCTAAATATTTTCTGCTATAAGGAAAATATGCGTACACAATTTCATTACAATATCTTAATTTTTCTTCGAGTTATGGCTCCCGAAACATAGAAAATTGCTTATCCATAAAAGGGGCGATGCCACGCCCATTTTTTAAATTTGTAGTTTTTCCTATTTATTGTTATAAATCCACTTGGGAAATGAAATATCATTGATATAAAGCTCTTTTTTGCAAAGATATAGCTTATTTTATTCGTCCAAGACCCTTTTAAAAATCTTTTATATAAAAGTGGGCGTCATCCTTAACCGATTTCTTTAATTTTTCTTCAAAGCATTCCCTATAGTAAAGGCAACCTCCCTGCCGAATTTTGTTACGATAGGACATCGTGTTAACGAACAGACGGACGGATGGACAAGGCTCAATCAAATTTTTTTTGATACTGTTGATTTTGATATATGGAAGTCTATATCTATCTCGATTCCTTTATACCTGTACAACCAACCGTTATCCAATCAAAGTTAATATACGCTGTCTGCAAAGCACGCTGAGTACAATAAGCATGACAGGTTTTGCCAGCGAGGTGAAATTTGTCAAAAGTTTCACGGAAAGCCCATCAACATCAGTCTGAGATATTCTTTGACATTCTTTAAACCTTCGATGACATCCACTTCAGATAATACCAAAGATCCATAATCAATAGAAGAACCCGGTTTATCGTTGTGGCTAACACGTAAAGCATCTAGGTCGTTTGCATTCAAGTCCTCTTCTGATACAAAATTCGAAGAAAAGAAGTTGGCAAATAGATTGGCAGCCTCACTGATTGGTGAAGCTGAGACATTGTTATAGCACATGGTTTTGGGAATACTCGATACATTTTTTTTTAGAACTTTTTAGGATTATTCTTAATGCTTTTCTCAAAGTTATTAATATAATTGTCATATAAAAGTTTATTCAAATCATTAAATTTTTTGTTGTAATAAACATGCAACTCAAAAAAGTTGACTCTTTTTGTGACTTTATAGCTCTTGAAAAACTTATTTCTAAAATTTTTCAGATGTTTAAGCTCTGCCGAGTACCAAGGAAACTTATACACTTTACTCTTAATAGTAGGGATATATTTATGACAAAAAGCTCCAGAGAGCTCTTAAAGGTACTAAAGCAGGTTGTAACTTCATTATTTTTAAACGCGGAATCCCAATTTGCAACGATCAAAATTAAAAGACGGTTTGGTCATGGAGGCGGACAAGTTGAAAAATTCTAAAAATTCAACTTCCTTTAAGATCGGGATATTATGCAAATTAGCAGGCGATATACAAGTTGCAGCCTGCGATAACACAAAGTTCAATTCGTTACTTATAAACATCAAATCCAGAAGGCGATGCAATTTATTACATACATATGTAAATCATTAATTTGCGTTAAGCCGATACTTAAAAAGTTATCTACGACATAGGGTTCAATAGCTCTTGTAATATTTACAGCAGTTAAGTAGGAATTAACAGAGCTCAAATTGAAATCGCCAAGAACGCATAATTGATTGTTGCCAATGTCTCGATGAATTGAGAGAATGTTGTCAACATGAGATTTGTAGACACATTCATCACTCAATGGCGGAATATAAGAAACGCAAATATAAAGTTAACCAATGGCAGCACACAAACGGACACAAAGTTGATCCAGGAGGGAGCCATTATGACGCAATTCACAAAATGACGCACGCAAATTGCACCGAGCTGCTGTTAGCACACCTGCAACTCTCTTGCAGCCAGTTTTAATAGGATCTCTGTCCTTACGAAAAACATCATAACAGCTTATGTCAAAAAATTCAGCATAGAAAAAATTTCAATTGAGCCATGTCTCAGTTAAAACAAACACAGCATGTTCTGAAAAAGAGCCTATCATGCATACATTACTAGTTTTACTTCTAAGACCAGAACTGTTTTGGTAATAAATCTTAATTTTCTTATAAGCACTGCCTCGATCTGTTAGTTTCGAGGTGGTTGCTTCTCTTCTCTTTGAACAAAAAAAAAAACAAAAACAGAACGGACGAAAAATTTCTGGATTCGTCAGTTTTTCATATTCGGTTTCAACCACACCCAATTTGAAATTCACGAATCTAAGAGAATTTGTATCAATATCTTTTTTTACCAGCTTATGGCAGCACAAATGTTGCTTACCAACGTGCGCATATTTTTCGACATGCACCATAATATTCTCCGGCTGAACAGAAGGCTTGAATGACGCTAAATGCATATATTTAAAACGGGCAGCAACCAGCAAATCATCGCTCTCACCAGTTCCTTCCAGTGGTTTTTCTTCCAAGGAAAATCCAAAATCAGTTCTGATTTCAACAAAAAAAGAATTTTTAAGATTAATGTAGGGTTTATTGGTGTATTCAACAATTTCATATGGAGACACAAAAGAAAGCAGTACAAACTAGCTTGAGTTCTTCTTGTGAATTTTATTTGCTTGAAAATCATGAAACGACCCTATTGTGCGAAAACAAATTTTCGAGAAAAACGCGTTTAAAGTTTTTGTTTATCTTGACTATACGTTAATTTAATTAATTTTCTTATAAGCACTGCCTCGATCTATTAGTTTCGAGGTGGTTGCTTCTCTTCTCTATGAAAAAAACCAAAAAAAAAAAAAAAACAGAACGGACGAACAGACAAATTCGCCGGCCAAATCTCTGGATTCATCAGTTTTTCATATTCGGTTTCAACCACACCCAAGCGGCTGGCCGTTTTGAACGAATTTTGTAATTAAAATTTAATTAACTTCCCGATAAGCTAAAAGTTTGAAACTTGGAATATTGTTCAGAACTCGATGGCAATGCAATAATAAGAAAAAAACTCCGATAGGTGGCGCATGGGCGGAAATATTTAAAGAGATCGTATTTATGGTCCGATTTGGCTTAAATGCGATTTAAAGAAGAAAAATGCAGTTTGTTCCATTGGAAAGAGCGTCAAATTTCCTATAAGAATCACTCAAAAAGTGAAGAACGGTAAAGCGGGCGTGCAAGGCGTGCACAGCAAGCGGGCGCCACGTCCAAGCGGCGCCAAATCGAACGACGTAATATTGAAAGTCAATTTCATAATAAATGATGTGGATGATTTCCACACTATAGAAAAAAAACTTCCTTGCATCAGCTTTAAATCAAGAAGCAATGAACGTATCTGAACAAATAGATGTATGTTCTTTAGAAGGAGAGTACAGTGAAACCGGAAAAAGTACTTCTGAGGAACCTGTAAGCAATTTCCCGTCATCATCTGTAATTTGTAGCAATTTGGATTGTAGTGATGATCCCGGCTTGTGGCCTGCCAGTATTTCTAATGATCTTGTAAATATTTTAGTTAGTCGTGGGTCCATACAGGTGTCAAACTACAACTTTCCTCTAAATGACGATGGAAGAAAATTCACAGACAATTACTTTTATAGAAATATTGCCAATGGAGAAAAAGCTATACCAGAATGGCTTGTTTACTCTACTTGAAAAGATTCTGTCTTTTTTTTTTTTTTGTAAAATATTTGGTAAATCTATTAGTAGTTTATCTTCTTTGAGCGGTTTTTCTGAAGGGCAGCATTTATCATTAACCTTGAAAAGACACGAAACAAGCGTTTACCACAGTGAAAATGTAAAATAGTGGGTATAATTGAATAACATGTTAAAAAGTAAAGCTACTGTAAATCAAATGCAACAGCGACTATTGGAATAAAAATAAAATTATGGTGCGGCGTGCTAGAAAGAATCATAGCTGTTATCAAATTTGTATCTAGAGAGTGCCTGGCTTTCCGGGGGTCATCAAAAATATTATATGAACCTGATAATGGTAATTTTCTAAAACCATTCGAAATGATAGCATCCTTTGATACAGTAACACGGGAACATATTCACAGAATTAAATCCTCAAAATTAGATTCAGGTCGACTATAAAAAAATATATACAACAACGAGAGAGAATCAAAATATTTATCCATTATATTGGAATAAATTACAGTTGTGCTGAGGCATGTTCTGTTAAGTCGCCAAACCAATAATGTTGAGATATGTGCAAATTTCGTTGGTTTCTGTCCGATCACCAGCTCCATAGGTGATTTTTTTGGACTTATTTTCACAATTAAATCTCAACATTCAAAACCTACAGAGGGGGGGTTGGGTTTTACTTCATTATTTTATGTTGTATATTTGATTGTAACATGAAGTAGCCAGGGTGCATTTATTTTGATTTTTACCGATGGCCAAAAAGGCAAACCGTTCTCTAGAAAAAAATTTCGATTATGCAACAAGTAGGGAAGTCTAAGTTCGGATGAAACCGAACATTACATACCCAGCTGTACACTTGAAATGCTGTTGTTGTTTGTTTTGTTTGCTTAATAGTATTACATTACAAGCTGCGCAATAATATATATACATATGGTTCTATTTTGAACAAATTTTTCTTCGAGTTATGGCTGTCGAAACACAGAAAATTGCTTAGTCATAAAAGGGGCGGTGCCACGACCATTTTTGAAAATTTGAAGTTTTTCCTATTTATTGTTATAAACCACTTGGGAAATGAAATGCCATTGATATAAAGCTCTTTTTGCAAAGATATAGCTTATTTTATTCGTCCACGACCCTTTTAAAAATCTTTTATTTAAAAGTGGGCGTGGTCCTTAACCGATTTCGTTAATTTTTCTTCCAAGCATTCCTTATAGTAAAGGCAACATCTCTTCTGAATTTTCTCACGATAGGTTTATCGACTTTTGTTTTATGATTAATAATATTTGTAACGCCCATTTTAAAATTTTTTTTTTTTCAAATTTGTATCAATAGCCCACTCGTCAAATTTCAACATTCTAGGTGTATTATTTACTAAATAATCAGGTTTTTTGTGCTTTCCAAAATGTTATATATATATAAAAAGTGGGCGTGATTATCATCCGATTTGGCTCATTTTCAATACCAATCTATTCTGGGTCCGAATAAGCCCGTGTACTAAATTTGGTGAAGGTATCTCAATATTTACTCAAGTTATCGTGTTAACGGACGGACGGACATGGCTCATTCAAATTTTTTTTTTCGATACTGATGATTTTGATATATGGAAGTCTATATCTATCTCGATTCGTTTATACCTGTACAACCAACCGTTATCCAATCAAAGTTATAATACCCTGTGTTCAAGTACAACTGGGTATAAAAAGAAAGTCGAAGTTAAAAATTGCAAAGCGTCTGCCCCAGAAGATGGGCCAATGTCATGAAGCGGTATCCACTTACACTGAACTTCAGCCAGCAATATTCGAAGCCTTTGAAGAGATAGCAGAAGGGCAAAACGACAAAACTTCAGCAAAATATTCTCAGTTTCAAGCTGCTATTTCTAGCGTGCAATTCCAAACGTTGCTGTTGTTGTTGTAGCGATAAGGACACTCACCGAAAGCCTTGGGGAGAGTTATCGATGTTGATGTTCCTTTCCCGGATGCATATCCGGTACGTTCCGGTAACAAACACAATAAAGGTACCAGCCCGACCGTCTCGGTAAACGATTTGTTATGACTACATGAAACCTTCTAGGCCATACCGCCCTCCCACCCCTTGATCCAACAGGAGTTCGGGGTCGCCAGAACCTCGGCTGTTAATGAAACATGATTCGTCACGGGTAGGTGAGGTTGACAATTAGGTTGGATAAGCTATATAATGCGCTGGCAACCCCTTGAGAGAGTTGCGCTACACAAGAAACCACGCATCAATAAACATCAATTAAATAGATGCAACGTTGATACTGAGAGCGTCGACGATTATTGTAGAATCGCATTCTATATTCCATTCCGTGATGCATTCATAATTCACATCAAGAGCCGTTACATGAAACACCAACCAATTTTCGAAAATTTCGGTGTTTTGTTCCCCAAAAATTAATACAACGCTGAAAAATGCAATAAACTGCATGCATTTTATGAAAGTGTTGTGAATTGTTCCAAACCCGAGTTTGCAATGGAAGTCAAAATGTGGAGAAAGCGAGTCGATGGTCACAATTTTAAAAACGCTTTTGATGTACTTGAGGTGGGTACAATTTTGATGATTACCTACAAAATTTGTATGCTATATTTCTTATTTATCTTATTTTTTCAGATGGTGAATCCAAGTGCTTTCGGACATGTAAATAAGTTATTGCGCATATTAGCCGTTCTACCAGTTTCGACAGCAGCACCAGAACGCACATTAAAAGGCTAAAATCATACTTGCGGAGTACAATCAGTCAAGAACGTTTGAATGGACTCCACCACCACTTCGGTAAACGAAGTACTAGAAGAGTTTTTCAAAAAACCCTGGGCGACTGTTGGGAAATAGTTATAGGAAACATTAGTTTCTTTATGCTGTATGTGTTTAAAGCTTGAATATACAGACATATTTTACTGACCGATTTTGGCTACGAACCAATTTTGATGTCATAAAAAAGATACGAAAAATACCTCACTTCTACACCATCTTCTTCAATTTTGTAATTATCAAGCTTGAGATGCCCATTTTACAAGCTGAAGCAAATTTAAAGTATTTTCCGTACCCTTTTTACGACATGAGAATTGGTTAGTAGCCAAAATCGGCCAGTGCTGATATTCTTAATAAAAGTGTATATTTTAATTTATTTAAATTTTACCGGTAACACCGTCATTTTAACGTTGGTAGTTTCTATCAACATCCCAAGGGGGGGTTTGCTAATATAAAGACAAGAAAAGTTAAGTTTTTGTAATATGTATACATATGTATGTACGTATTGTTTAAAGTTTTACATTTTAGTAAACAAATATAATTAAAGGCCGTTTTCACCATCTCCGCTTAGCGTTGACTGACAGTTTATTTACCAGAAATCATCCGGTTATCTGTCAAATAAACTGCCAGTTAGCGTTAACCGGAGATGGTGAAAAGGGCCCTAAGACCCCAATTAAAATAAATATTTTATACCCATTTGTTAAGATTTCTTTTCTTTTATATTCTATGGTGAACAAAATTTAAAAAAATCTAATTTAAAGCAAAACTCAGTATAATATTGTTCCTTGAAAAACTAACAGGTTTCAGTTTTTCTCATAGAAAACTAGCACAGAAAATCTGAAACGTGTTCGTCTTCCATGGGAGCGACGATATGTAATCAAAGGGCGCCATTATCGGTATTTGCACGCAGTCAAAAAACTGCCAGCGGCGGGCCTGTAGGGGCATTGGGTCTTTATTTCACCTTCTGCTCTTCCCTTCGCTTCGTTAAGTTTTGTATACTTTCACCTTATCATATATGGTCATGTATATGTACTTATATATTTAAGGTACCCACAATTGTTGCTGCAAATATTTTAATATCCGCTCAGTCCGCTGCTCATGTTCTCTTTTATGCACATTGAAATGCGTTCGAATGTCGCTTCCGGTACCAAGGAATTGCCCATTCGTATTTGCAAAGTGTGTTATTAAGTTGACACTAGTACAATTAATGTATTGTTAATGAAAAGAACAATGGGTATGCTTAATTAGTTTTATCTGTTTTGAGACGTGTAAATAAAAAATAAGATTTCAGGCATTTTAAATAACAAAAGTACCTCTAAATTTAAGTTAAAGCTATACAAGATCAATCTTGTTATACTCGGCGTGCTTTGCGCACATAGTATATTAACTTTGGTAACATAACGGGCATAAACGAATCGAGATAAATTTAACTTCCATATATATGCTGAGGGTGAAAAAAAGAATTGATTTAGCCACGTCCGTACATCCATCCGTCCATTTGTCTGTGCACACGATAACTTGAGTAAATATTGAGAATAAAATATTGAAATTTGGTATATGGGTTCCTATGCGCTGATCTACCATCGCTATTAAAGATGAGGGAAATCGGATGGTAACCACGCCCACATATATGTATAACATTTTGGAAAACACATAAAACCTGATTATTTAGTAAATGGAATGTTTAAATTTGATGTGTGAACTCATATTAAAACTCTTGATTATTTTTGAAAATGGGCGTGATACCGCCCACTTATGATTAAATCAATTTTATAAATATTATTAATCATAAATCAAAAACCGTTAAATCTATCATAACAAAATTCGTCAGAGAGGTTGTCTTTACTATACATACATATTTTCCGTATATATTTCTAGGAAAAATAGAAGGGATCGGTTAAAAACCACGTCCACTTTTATATAAAAGATGTTTAAAAGCAGGCATGCTTAACCAACGAAACGATATCATTTCGTTACGATAATCAACGTTAATAAACGAAACGAAGTCATTTCGTTTCGTTTATTAACGTTAAGATCGTCAAATTAACGAAATTATTTCGTTTCGTTTTCTGCCATATCAAAACGAAATCAAATCGTTTATGTTGATTATTAATTTCAAACTATGCTGGCAAAGCTGATTGATGGCGGAGTCATTAAAGGTGAAAGCATTATCCAAGCTGATTGCAACTTTTCTCATGAATTTTGACAGTACGAACATTTCTCAGAGCATTTTTGACATTACCACCAACGAATTACACAAACAAATTACATAGAGTTTGTGTGTGTATGTGCGCTCGTTGTTGCCACCTTACGGCTTCACCATGGCTATAGCATTGCCAGCACAATTCAAACATAAAGTATCACGTTTTCGTTAACGTTTTTAACGTTAACGAAAGCTTTTCGTTTCGGTTAAAAACGAGATGCAATTTATCTTGATAATTTCTTTATCGATAATATTTCGAAGTGTTTCAACGGAAACGGTGGAAATTTTTTGATAAACGATTAGCTTAACGTTAAGGTGCATCCCTGTTTAAAAGGGTCGTAGACCAGAATAATAAGCTATATCTTAGCGAAAAATAGTTTTTTATCACTGATATTTCACTTATCAAGTTTTATTGTAAGAGGAAATCAGGCGACATTTTTTAATAGGCGGTGCCACGCCCCTATTCCGATCAGGCATTACAAAACCAACAAAAAACAAGTAAGGAAGGCTAAGTTCGGCTGTAACCGAAACCTACTTACTCAGCTGAGAGCTTTGGAGACAAAATAAGGGAAAATCAACATTTAGCAAAATGAACCTAGGGTAGCCCTGGAATGTGTTTGTATGACATGTGTATCAAATGAAAGGTGTTAATGATTATTTAAAACGTAGTGGGCCTTAGTTATATAGGTGGATGCCTTTTCGAGATATCGCAATAAGGGTGGACCAGGGGTGACTCTAGAATGTGTTTGTACGATATGGGTATCAAATTAAAAGTATTAATGAGGGTTTTAAAAGGGAGTAGCCCTTAGTTGTATATGTGAAAGCGTTTTTGAGATATCGACCAAAATGTGGACCAGGGTGACCCAGAACATCTTCTGTCGGGTACCGCTAATTTATTTATATATGTCATACCACGAACAGTATTCCTGCCAAGATTCCAAGGGCTTTTGATTTCGCCCTGCAGAACTTTTTCATTTTCTTCTACTTAATATGGTACAAAGTTTTTTCTAAAATTATATTTTGCGTCAATAAACCAATTCAATTACCATGTTTCATCTCTTTTTTCATATTTGATACAGAATTATGGCATTTTTTTTTTTCATTTTTCGTAATTTTCGATATCGGAAAAGTGGGCGTGGTCATAGCCGAATTTCGGCCATATTTTACACCAAGATAAAGTGACTTCAGATAAGTACGTGAACTAAGCTTAAGCTGGAGACATTGGTGCTTTATCGGTAACCGTACCGGTAACCTTATAACAGCTGATTCGACCAATCTTATGAGAATCAATGCAATCGATTATTGGTGCCGCTAAGGTCGTAACCGTATCGTAGCCAACCAATTGTGTTTTGGTTTACCGTAGTAACGATAAACAGCTGATTACGTTAGGGATACGGATACAGCGATACGACATACGGCACCAAGTTATCGTGTTATCGGCCGAGCGGAAGGACAAACGGTTGACTGTGTATAAAAACTGGGCGTGGCTTCAACCGATTTCACCCATTTTTACAGAAAACAGTTATCGTCATAGGATTTATGTCCCTATCAAATTTCACAAGGATTAGTTAATTTTTGTTCGACTTATGGCATTAAATTCTAGACGAATTAAATGAAAAAGGGCGGAGTTACGCCCATTTTGAAATTTTCATTTATCTTTGTATTTTGTTGCACCATATCATTACTGGAGTCGAATGTTGACAAATTTACTTTTATACTGTAAAGATATTAAATTTTTTGTTAAAATTGGACTTAAAAAAAAAACTTTTTCATCCGATTTCGCTAATTTTTATTTAGCACACATATAGTAATAGGAGTAACGTGCCTACCAAATTTCATCATGATATCTTCAACGACTGCCAAATTAAAGCTTTCAAAAATTTTAAATTACCTTCTTTAAAAAGTGGGCGGTGCCACGCCCATTGTCTAAACTTTTCTAATTTTCTATTTTGCGTCATAAGGTCAACGCACCTACCAAGTTTCATCGCTTTATCCGTCTTTGGTAGTGAATTATCGCACTTTTTCGGTTTTTCGAAATTTTCGATATCGAAAAAGTGGGCGTGGTTGTAGTCCGATTTCGTTCATTTTAAATAGCAATCTGAGATGAGCGCCCAGGAACCTACATACCAAATTTCATCAAGATACCTCAAAACTTACCCAAGTTATCGTGTTTACAGACGGAAGGACAGACGGACGGACGGACGGACGGACATGGCTAAATGAATTTCTTTTTTCAACCAGATCATTTTGATATATAGATGTCTATATCCATCTCGTTTAGTTTATGCCGTTACGGATTACCGTTATGTGAACAAAGTTAATATACTCTGTGAGCTCTGCTCAGCTGAGTATAATAAATCCCTCGTAACAAATTTCGAAAAAGTTATTTATCTGAAATGAACTGTACAATTCAAACTCACGCTGAGTATATAATATTCGGCTATACCCAAACTTGGACACCCTTACTTGTTTTTGTTTGTTTTAATTAGCTGAACAAACATATTTTGCTCTATCTGTTTATTTATACGTGGGCGAATCCTATGTATTCTAGCGAAATGAAACGACTTTTTAACACGCTTTTATTAGCTTGGCCTGTATCTATGTATGTAACGGATTCTTTGAGCTTAATTTTCACCGGTTTCTAGAAGTCTGATTAATTTGAAACTTTGCATATGTATCAAGGACCGATGACAATGCATTAATGTGGTGGTGTGGTGACATAAGGTCCACGGCCATAAGGTCAATTGGCCTTATTACCACTTTGAATGGCCATAAGTTTGATTGAAACTTTGCACACGTATCAAGGCTCGATAACAATGTATTAATGTGATGGTGCGGTGACATAAGGTCAACGGCCATTAGGTCAATTGGCCTTATTACTACTTTGAATGGCCATAAGTTTGATTGAAACTTTGCACACGTATCAAGGCTCGATGAAACTACATTAATGTGATGGTGTGGTGACATAAGGTCAACGGCGATAAGATCAATTGGCGTTATTACCACTTTGAATGGCAATAAGTTTGATTGAAACTTTTCACACGTATCATGTCTCGATGACAATGCGTTAATGCGATGGTGCGTTGATATAAGGTCAACGGCCATAAGGTCAATTGGCCTTATTCCCACTTTGTATGGCCATAAGTTTGATTGAAACTTTGCAAACGTATCAAGGCTCGATGACAATGCATTAATGTGATAGTGTGGCGACATAAGGTCAACGGCCATAAGGTCAATTGGCCTTATTACCACTTTGAATAGCCATAAGTTTGATTGAAACTTTGCATACGTATCAAGGCTCCATGACAAAGCAATAATGTGATGGTGGGGTGACATAAGGTTAACGCACATAAGGTCAATTGAACTTATGACCACCCCAAATGGCCATAGATTTGAAACCTTGCACATAATGCGAAAAACGCATTCCTTTATTAATGACAGAATTGGATGCATGGCACATCTACGAAAGAGCATACTGGAACTCTTTTTAAAACGCTTTTATTAGCTGGGCCTGTATCTATCTATGTATCTATGTACCATGTATGTATGTAACGGAATCTGGAGTGGAGCTGAGAGCTCCGGTAATACAGAGCTCCGAACTCCGTTCCACCTTTTGAAGCATTTTAAGATAGGTGCTTTTAGCTAGTGCACGCCACCACACCAAGGCATCATAAAGAAGAATCGGGCGCACAATGGCTGTGTAAATCCAGTAGGTCACCTTAGAGGAGAATCCCCAGGAGGTGCCAATTGCCCTCTTGCAGGTGAACACCTCTGCTGCTCCCTTCTTGGATCGCTCCACTATATGGTCACTCCATAATAGCTTCCTATCCAGAATGACTCCCAAATACTTGACTTGATCGCTAAACGCAAAGAATGTACCCCCAAATCTTAGCGGTGTAAGATTTGGTACTTTGTACCTCCTCGTGAAGAGGATAAGCTCGGTTTTATCTGGGTTGACTTCCAAACCTGTGGCGGGTTGTACTCCTGGAGCAGCCAGGATGTGAGCTGGGTCCGTTGGCGTCGCTGGCTCTAGCCCTTGGTCGTGTGGGGATATCACGGGCCTCCACTACCTTGAGGCGCGCGCCCGGATATACCACCCCTATCAGCGTGATGGCGGCCCTATAGAGGTTTACCGACCTGGCGTCGTCACAGGCAATTAGCTTGACATTGCCCTGGAACCACCCTGTATCGGTGTAAGATGGCGGTGGACCAGGGTTGTCTTTCTTAACCTTGACGGCCGCCGTAGCGAGCGCGGCCTCGTTCCACTTCCACTGTTGTTACGGGATCCTGCCATCTTCGCTGCTCTCGTCTATAATGCCAATGATCTGCCGCCCCTTGGCAATTTCGGCGAAAGACCCCGTCCAGCCTCCCTGCGTCTTGGCCCTTTTCGGTGCCGTGGGGTTGGATTCATCCATGGGCCGCTGGCGTTTCAAGGTTTCATCACTCTCGACTAAAACTTTTAAAATTACTTGAACTAAAAAATTAAAAATAAATCATAGTTTAAAAAAAAACTAAAAAAAAACACGCTTTTATAGCTAACCGAACTAAATAAGTAAGGAAGGCTAAGTTCGGGTGTAACCGAACATTACATACTCAGTTGAGAGCTGTGGAGACAAAGTAAGGGAAAATCACCATGTAGGAAAATGAACCGAGGGAAACCCTGGAATGTGTTTGTATGGCATGGGTAGGTATTAAATAGTATTTTAAAAGGGAGTGGGTCATAGTTCTATAGGTTTAAGCCATTTCGGGATATCGCCATAAAGGTGGACCAGGGGTGACTCTACAATGTGTTTGTACGATCTGGGTATCAAATTAAAGGTATTAATGAGGGTTTCAAAAGGGAGTGGTCCTTAGTTGTATATGTGGACGCCTTTTCGAGATATCGCCATAAAAGTGGACCAGGGGTGACTCTAGAATGCGTTTGTACAATATGGGTATCAAATGAAAGGTGTTAATGAGTATTTTAAAAGGGCGTGGGCCTTAGTTCTATAGGTGGATGCCTTTTCGGGATATCGCCATAAACGTGGACCAGGGGTGACTCTAGAATGCGTTTGTACAATATGGGTATGAAATGAAAGGTGTTAATGAGTATTTTAAAAGGGCGTGGGCCTTAGTTCTATAGGTGGATGCCTTTTCGAGATATCGCCATAAAGATGGACCAGGGGTGACTCTAGCATGTGTTTGTACGATATGGGTATCAAATTAAAGGTATTAATAAGGGTTTTAAAATGGAGTGACCCTTAGATGTATATGTGAAGGCGTTTTCGAAATATCGACCAAAATGTGGACCAGGGTGATCCAGAACATCATCTGTCGGTACCGCTAATTTATTTATATATGTAATACCACGAACAGTATTCCTTCCAAGATTCAAAGGGCTTTTGATTTCGCCCTGCAAAACTCTTTCATTTTCTTCTATTTAATATGGTAGATGTCACACCCATTTTACCAAGTTTTTTTCTAAAGTTATATTTTGCGTCAATAAACCAATCCAATTACCTTACCATGTTTCATCCCTTTTTTCGTATTTGGTATAGAATTATGGCATTTTTTTCATTTTTCGTAATTTTCGATATCGAAAAAGTGGGCGTGGTCATAGTCGCATTTCGGCCATTTTTTACATCAATACAAAGTGAGTTCAGATAAGTACGTGAACTGAGTTTAGTAAAGATATATCGATTTTTGCTCAAGTTATCGTGTTAACGGCCGAGCGGAAGGACAGACGGTCGACTGTGTATAAAAACTGGGCGTGGCTTCAATCGATTTCACCCTATTTCACAGAAAACAGTTAGCGTCCTAGAATCTAAGCCTCCACCAAATTTCACAAGGATTGGTACATTTTTGTTCGACTTATGGCATTAAAAGTATCCTAGACAAATTAAATGAAAAAGGGCGGAGCCACGCCCATTTTGAAATTTTGTTTTATTTTTGTATTTTGTTGCAACATATCATTACTAGAGTTGAATGTTGACATAAATTACTTATATACTGATATGATGATGATAGATATTAACTTTTCTTTTAAGATTTGAATTTAAAAATTTTTTTTTTTTAAATTGGGCGTGGTCGTTCTCCGATTTTGCTAATTTTAATTAAGCAGACATACAGCAACAAGAGTAACGTTCCTGCCAAGCTTCATCATGATATCTTCAACGACTGCCAAATTACAGCTTGCAAAACTTCTAAATTACCTTCTTTTAAAAGTGGGCGGTGCCACGCCCATTGTCCAAAATTTTACTAATTTTCTATTCTGCGTCATAAGTTCAACTCAGCTACCAAGTTTCATCGCTTAATCCGTATTTGGTAATGAATTATGGCACTTTTTCGATTTTTCGAAATTTTCGATGTCGAAAAAGTGGGCGTGGTTATTGTCCGATATCGTTCATTTTAAATAGCGATCTGAGATGAGTGCCCAGGAACCTACATACCAAATTTCATCAAGATACCTCAAAATTTACTCAAGTTATCGTGTTAACGGACAGACGGACGGACGGACGGACATGGCTCAATCGAATTTTATTTATTCTGTTAATAACTTAAATTTTATTATAATTTTGTTTTGAAGTGATTAACTATAAATGATTGTTTGACCTTCTAGTACTGTTATATAAATTCTTTTTAATTGAAAATTATTTTCTATTTTTTGGTTCGGTTAGCTATAAAAGTGTGTCTTTTAGTTTTTTTTTTACACTATTATTTATTTTTGCTATTTTTCAAAACAAAATTTCTTTGCAATTGTTTATTTATTTATACGTGGGCGAATCCCAAATAAAGTCCGTCACGAACCGAAAATACTTTATTTCTATCACTTGGAATTAAAGGTCAAATATGTGTATGATGTGGAAATCAAATAATTTATTCTTTCCCCTCATCCTGGACTGAGAAACATGATTTCAAAGAAAGGCTTCATTGGTTTTGCAAATTTGGATGTTTTACTAACAAGTTGTAACGTCTATGATCTATATTTTTGCTTTAGCTATTGACATAAGAGAAATATTACAAAGTTTGCAAAGGGCGGCGAGGAAAACTGAGATTTTTTAAATTGATCCTGCCCTTATCCATATTATTTTCCTAGTAAGCAAACGTCAGCTGCATCACGCTGGAACCCGCTTTGAAAAAATTCAAATTTTTTTTGTGATTTCTATAACTACAAACGATGCAATTGATTGTAGTGAAGTTCATATTTTTGTAGTTCTTATAGTTACTCCGAAAATATAATACATTGTGCGGAAACCAAGCAATTTAAGCAAATTTGGTTTTTTTCTTTTTGAAATACGTTTTAAATCGTTTGTAGTTTTTCATACGAAAAATACATTTTTTTTTGGTCCACAGGTTTCGGAGATATCGCTAACGCATCTCAAAAAAACCAAGAACGCAGCAATTTGGAAACACTAAAAGTACTTTTCCTATAACTACAAACGATGAAATTGATTGTAGTGAAATTCATTTTTTTGTAGTTTTTATAGTTACTCCGAAAATATAATACATTGTGCGGAAACCAAGCAATTTAAGGAAATTTGGGTTTTTTCTTTTTGAAATACGTTTTAAATCGTTTGTAGTTTTTCATACGAAAAAAAAATTTTTTTTTTGGTCGACAGGTTTCGGAGATATCGCTAACGCATCTCAAAAAAACCAAGAACGCAGCAATTTGGAAGCACTAAAAGTACTTTTCCTATAACTACAAACGATGAAATTGATTGTAGTAAAATTCATTTTTTTGTAGTTCTTATAGTTACTCCGAAAATATAATACATTGTGCGGAAACCAAGCAATTTAAGCAAATTTGGTTTTTTTCTTTTTGAAATACGTTTTAAATCGTTTGTAGTTTTTCATACGAAAAATAAATTTTTTTTTGGTCAACAGGTTTCGGAGATATCGCTAACGCATCTCAAAAAAACCAAGAACGCAGCAATTTGGAAACACTAAAAGTACTTTTCCTATAACTACAAACGATGAAATTGATTGTAGTGAAATTAATTTTTTTGTAGTTCTTATAGTTACTCCGAAAATATAATACATTGTGCGGAAACCAAGCAATTTAAGTAAATTTGGTTTTTTTGTTTTTGAAATACGTTTTAAATCGTTTGTAGTTTTTCATACGAAAAAAATTTTTTTTTTGGTCCACAGGTTTCGGAGATATCGCTAACGCATCTCAAAAAAACCAAGAACGCAGCAATTTGGAAGCACTAAAAGTACTTTTCCTATAACTACAAACGATGAAATTGATTGTAGTGAAATTCATTTTTTTGTAGTGTTTATAGTTACTCCGAAAATATAATACATTGTGCGGAAACCAAGCAATTTAAGCGAATTTGGGTTTTTTCTTTCTGAAATACGTTTTAAATCGTTTGTAGTTTTTCATAGGAAAAAAAATTTTTTTTTGGTCCATACGTTTCGGAGATATCGCTAACGTATCTCAAAAAAACCAAGAACGCAGCAATTTGGAAGCACTAAAAGTACTTTTCCTATAACTACAAACGATGAAATTGATTGTAGTGAAATTCATTTTTTTGTAGTTCTTATAGTTACTCCGAAAATATAATACATTGTGCGGAAACCAAGCAATTTAAGCAAATTTGGGTTTTTTCTTTTTGAAATACGTTTTAAATCGTTTGTAGTTTTTCATGCGAAAAATAAATTTTTTTTTGGTCCACAGGTTTCGGAGATATCGCTAACGAATCTCAAAAAAACCAAGAACCCAGCAATTTGGAAGCACTAAAAGTACTTTTCCTATAACTACAAACGATGAAATTGATTGTAGTGAAATTAATTTTTTTGTAGTTTTTATAGTTACTCCGAAAATATAATACATTGTGCGGATACCAAGCAATTTAAGGAAATTTGGGTTTTTTCTTTTTGAAATACGTTTTAAATCGTTTGTAGTTTTTCATACGAAAAAAATTTTTTTTTTGGTCGACAGGTTTCGGAGACATCGCTAACGCATCTCAAAAAAACCAAGAACGCAGCAATTTGGAAGCACTAAAAGTACTTTTCCTATAACTACAAACGATGAAATTGATTGTAGTGAAATTCATTTTTTTGTAGTTCTTATAGTTACTCCGAAAATATAATACATTGTGCGGAAACCAAGCAATTTAAGTAAATTTGGTTTTTTTGTTTTTGAAATACGTTTTAAATCGTTTGTAGTTTTTCATAGGAAAAAAAATTTTTTTTTTGGTCCATAGGTTTCGGAGATATCGCTAACGCATCTCAAAAAAACCAAGAACGCAGCAATTTGGAAGCACTAAAAGTACTTTTCCTATAACTACAAACGATGAAATTGATTGTAGTGAAATTCATTTTTTTGTAGTTCTTATAGTTACTCCGAAAATATAATACATTGTGCGGAAACCAAGCAATTTAAGTAAATTTGGTTTTTTTGTTTTTGAAATACGTTTTAAATCGTTTGTAGTTTTTCATACGAAAAAAAATTTTTTTTTTGGTCTACAGGTTTCGGAGATATCGCTAACCCATCTCAAAAAAACCAAGAACGTGGACCAAAAAAAAAATTTTTTTTCGTATTAAAAACTACAAACGATTTAAAACGTATTTCAAAAACAAAAAAACCAAATTTACTTAAATTGCTTGGTTTCCGCACAATGTATTATATTTTCGGAGTAACTATAAAAACTACAAAAAAATGAATTTCACTACAATCAATTTCATCGTTTGTAGTTATAGGAAAAGTACTTTTAGTGCTTCCAAATTGCTGCGTTCTTGGTTTTTTGAGATACGTTAGCGATATCTCCGAAACCTGTGGACCAAAAAAAAATTTTTTTTTCGTATGAAAAACTACAAACGATTTAAAACGTATTTCAAAAACAAAAAAACCAAATTTACTTAAATTGCTTGGTTTCCGCACAATGTATTATATTTTCGGAGTAACTATAAAAACTACAAAAAAATGAATTTCACTACAATCAATTTCATCGTTTGTAGTTATAGGAAAAGTACTTTTAGTGCTTCCAAATTGCTGCGTTCTTGGTTTTTTGAGATACGTTAGCGATATCTCCGAAACCTGTGGACCAAAAAAAAATTTTTTTTTCGTATGAAAAACTACAAACGATTTAAAACGTATTTCAAAAACAAAAAAACCAAATTTACTTAAATTGCTTGGTTTCCGCACAATGTATTATATTTTCGGAGTAACTATAAGAACTACAAAAAAATGAATTTCACTACAATCAATTTCATCGTTTGTAGTTATAGGAAAAGTACTTTTAGTGCTTTCAAATTGCTGCGTTCTTGGTTTTTTTGAGATGCGTTAGCGATATCTCCGAAACCTGTGGACCAAAAAAAAAATGTTTTTCCTATGAAAAACTACAAACGATTTAAAACGTATTTCAGAAAGAAAAAACCCAAATTTGCTTAAATTGCTTGGTTTCCGCACAATGTATTATATTTTCGGAGTAACTATAAGAACTACAAAAAAATGAATTTCACTACAATCAATTTCATCGTTTGTAGTTATAGGAAAAGTACTTTTAGTGCTTCCAAATTGCTGCGTTCTTGGTTTTTTTGAGATGCGTTAGCGATATCTCCGAAACCTGTGGACCAAAAAAAAAATTTATTTTTCGTATGAAAAACTACAAACGATTTAAAACGTATTTCAAAAAGAAAAAAACCAAATTTGCTTAAATTGCTTGGTTTCCGCACAATGTATTATATTTTCGGAGTAACTATAAGAACTACAAAAAAATGAACTTCACTACAATCAATTGCATCGTTTGTAGTTATAGAAATCACAAAAAAAATTTGGATTTTTTCAAAGCGGGTTCCAGCGTGATGCAGCTGCAAACGTCGACTTGAAATTAAAAACGCTTTCAGATGTTAAATGGGTCTATTTACTAAAACTTTCCGGTAAGTTCGGGTAACATTTTTATTGGTGTCTAAAATTTGTCAAGTCCACGAAAATTTAAATTGTTGTACCTCTTTTGTAATTTATATATACAAAGGATTATCTAAGGAAAATCTAAAATCAGTTCTGATTTCAACAAGATATGAATTTTAAAGATTAATGTAGGTTTTATTTGTGTATTCAAAAATTTGATATGAACACACAAAAGAAAGCAGTACAAACTAGCTTGAATTTTTCCTGCTTGAAAATATGTATATATATACTAGCTTTACCAGGCGTACGTTGTAACGCCCGAGATAGAATGAATGTTGCGTTATTTTTTCTGTTTTGTTTTCTGATAATTTAATTTATTGTTCTGTAAATTGAATTGAATTTTGTACGCATATTTGGTGGAATTTTCGTTTAAAACATTTTATCATTGTATCTTATTGTAATGCAAGTGGGTACATAATATTTTAGGTTTTTTCGTTCGGTGCAAAGATAAGCAAATTTTTTGGTTTTCTAACTCTAGAGCCAGCAACATATAGCTGGTCAGGGGAAAAGCAAGGACTCTAAATTTAAGCATGCAATAGTATGCGATTGTCCTTGTGCTTGCAAAAGCAAGGCGTAAAGGAAACTGAAAGCGCTTAAAATTGAATGGCAAATCTGTAGGAATGATTGGGATCCGTGATATAATCACATCTTCACCTTTGCTTTTACCGCTGATAATTGTTGCTTCGATTAAATTCGGTATTAATTTCTAAACGCAAAGTCCATTTGTACAATTTTGGTGGGTTTAAATTCCGAAGAAGCATGATTGGTGAGCCAATTTTCAGAGTTGATATATTCGCGGGCATTCCAGGTGGTTCTAAAGAGTTTAGAAATTCAATTGGATAATTCACAATTTTATCTTCATCTGTAACTGTGTCGATCGATTTATATTTCGTCGCTTCACCAGGAAATTGGTTTTGAATGCGATCATTGATTTTGTTAACATGATAATTTTTTGGAGCGAAGATAGTTCGTTCGCATAGCCAAAAACAAAAACATTTAAATTTGATGTATGGGAAACACGTTTTCATAGGGAACACACACACAGAATTTGATTTTTATATATATAGATAGATGTAAATAGACTGAAGCTAACAAATTTTTTTAACGGCGGCAGATTACTAAACGTCCAAAAGGCATAACAGCCAAACTCAACAATGCAGTCAAACTTTAGGTGTTAAAATAACTTAAGTTTGTACGGCAGCCATAGTTCTGAAAAATCCCATTTGTAGGGAAGGTGCCACGCCCCTTTTTCCCCATTCCACATTTTACTGGAGGTGTTTGGACTTAACGTCATATAGCTCCTTACCACTTTTCATTATCCTACCATTACTACATCAAGAGATATGCAGTATGATATATTCAATTTGTATGGGAGGTGCCACGCCCCGTTTTCCCAATCCCACATTTTCTTGGTGGTGTTAGGGATTGACATCATATAACTCCTTACTGAATTTCCTTGCATGTATACCTTCAAAGTTATGCAGTACCAAAGACCCCATTTGTATGGGAGGTGCCACGCCCCTTTTATATATCGAAATTATTTTTAGCCTAAAATCTTCCCCTTTGATCGAAAGAACCTATAACCAAAATTTGGAGATGATTGAAGTGTGGGAAATACGTTTTCATAGCGAACATACACACATACACAGAATTTGATTTTTATATTCTTATGGCTAAACCGATTTGGGATTCCAAAATCAACTAACCATCATCTCTCCTTCCTGTATCTTTCCTAAAAATTTCATGGCAATATTTCTATCCGTTCTCGAGTTATGGAGTGACAATCAAAATGTACACTTTTCATGTTATATATACAGATATACATATATGCGACCTGGAATCATGAAACGACCCTATTGTGCGAAAACAAGTTTTAGACCAAAACGCGTTTAAAGTTTTTTTTTTTTTACCTTGACTCCATGTAGCGGCTGTGAACGAATTATGTAATTAAAATTGAATTAACTTCTCGATAAGCTACAAGCTTGAAACTTGGAATATAGTTCAGAACTCGATGACAATGCAATAATAAGAAAAAAAACTCTGATAGGTGGCGCGTGGATCGAAATATTTCAAAAAATCGTATTGGTGGTCCGATTTGGCTTTAACACGTTGACTGCCAAGGCCATTTTCACAAAACTGGCCAAAAATGACATTTTGATTTTTTCAAAAGTCGATGTCATTTTGCTTATTATATTTGTTAATTATATCATTTTTTCTGTAATTTGAAATAATATTTCAAGTATACAGTTTTATAGCTCTTTTAATTCTACCCTTACAAAGTGCAAATGTCAGGTTCATAGAAAATTCCGCCGATTTTTGGCAATTTTTTCCGTTTTTGACTATTTTGCGTTTCAAATCTTTAATTACCTTATTCTGACCTGATCAACTGACCATGTATAATTACAAATACATTGCTAGAGTTGCGCTTTTTCGTTCATTTCAGAGATTCGTTTTTTTCGTTCTTTTTGTTCATCTGTTCCTCTTTTTTCAAGCAAATTTGTTCACTGCCGCTCAGACCGACGAAAAAAGTCATCAAGTATAGAGGGGGTGTGTATGCAGCAATGCTTTGTGTAGGTATATCTAAATGTGTTATGAATAAATAAGTTAATATATATAATAAATAAATAAATGTAAGGCGCGATAACTTCCGAAGAGATCTAAGGCCGAGCTTCTCTTCCAATTTGCGTCGTGCTCCTCTTGATTTTCCCTACAAATTGGCCGGACGGGACCTACACGTTTTATGCCGACTCCGAACGGCATCTGCAAGGCAGATGAGTTTTCACTAAAGCTTTTCATGGCAGAAATACACCCGGAGCGCTTGTCAAACACTGCCGAGGGGCGACCCCGCTTAGAAAAACTGTCTTCTAATTGAAAAACCTTATTTATAAAATTTTGATGTTGCTTTGCCCAGGGCATACGGTGTGATAGGCGGAGCACGCTACCATCACACCACGGTGGCCGCCAGTTAATATATATACATATGTATAATTAACTTCAAAAAAATTTACAAATTTCGGAAGATCGAGGAATTTGAAAGAGTACAGCACAAATTGTAAATATGAACATAAATGTAATAATTAGTTTCTTACAAAAGATGTTTTTCATAAATATATACACACATATCGCATAAGTGGCATCATCGACATTCGTGCTCACTGTGAATTTCAACGTATGTATGTATGAATTTACAATGTTCGTGAACGAGAAGAGAGAAAGAATAACATTAGGTAAAACGAACTAAAAGAACAAATAGAACCGAAATCGAAGATCTAGTTCACTTGTTCAGTTGAGAGACCCGGTCAATTGAACAAGTTCAGAACGAAACGACCCAACTCTCAAAAATATTTCGCTTTTGCTATTTTGTTTGTTGGTCAGGTGAAGGCGGCGAGGAAAAAGAAGATTTTTTTCTTCTCATTCGAAACTTCGAAATATCAGAACAGAAATGGAAATATGAAGTTTTGTATGGTATAGCCTCATGCGTAAAAGGAATAGCATATGTGCGTACGAAAGCCAAAAAACTATTTTCATACATTTCACACACGCGCCAATTTTTATGAGCGCCTGGTAATATAAAAATGTTTCTTGCCCAATGATTCTTCTTCTTACACTTTGAAGACAAGGCAAGATGGATTTTTACAATGTTTTTGAAAAAATTAATTCTATAAGTTTGCTTTTGGACAATGTGTAGTAGGCGGGAAAGGAAGTTTTTTCTCTTAGGTGTAGTAGTTTTGGGCTATATGTACGAGGCCAGACAGAAACTTTGAATGTGTTAGTAAGCGGAATCAAGTAGAAATAAAAATTTTCTCTCCTTCGATTTTTTGTTCTTCCTCTTATGTTTGTGATTTTGTTGTTGAGACGTAGGCGGCAATGTAAGATTTCCTCGCCAAAATCTAAGGTTGTATTAGTTTTGGCCTAAGTATGTCGCTAAAACCTTGTAAGGCAAGTTTTCAACTTTAAAAAGAAAGCTTTGAAGCAAAATAAATTTAACACAACGAAGCGTAGTTTAATTATAGTTAGGTAGTTGCCATAATGCAGATGTTTTCTATGTGATAACATTTTGTGATAATGTGGTTTTATTTACACTTTTCAAGTTAAACCATAGTTGTGTATATTTTGTTTCAATGTAATAATTTTCGTTATATATTTGAGCATAATTTGCATACATACATATTATATACATTATTTATATATTATTTGCACAAATTTTCTATATACAGTTACTTACCGTAATAGAATATAAGAAAGCTCTTTTGTTTCTCACATAAACCAGTACACCTGTGTGTGCAGACATGTGCTTACATATGTACATATGCACACTTACGGTAATAAAATCCGAGGAAACTAGGGCTTGCCACATTGACGACGGCGGTGTAGCCGCCACATCTGTCATATTATTTTTACTCATGTTCTTATGGCGATGGTTTTTTTAACGACAACATGGCAACACGCCAATCGACCACGAATGCCGCTGTCATAGTGTACCTATACCAAGTGTGTTCACTAAGCGATAAACGTCAAAACTACAAACAGCCTCGCTCACCTGATGGAAATCTCAGGTCTAGGGTCGCATTTTTGGTCTCAACGACAACATTTTTGACTACCAATCGTATCGACTTTTTCAATTTTTCAATCATTCGGCGCACTCGGTAATGGTATCCATTTTGAATTCGCTGTCATTCCGAATCCAGCGAGTGCCTGTCAGAATGCTTGACAGATAAGTCAACACACTTGTACTTGTACACTATGGCCGCTGTCGCCAGATTAAATCTATTTCTATTTTGACAAGCGACAAAGCATAAATGGTTCTTCTTAACTTTTCTGACAAGTAATTTCGCGCGTGTTTATTGAAAGTTTTTCTTGGGTAAAATTGGTAAAATAATAAAATTAATTATAATCTCACGGTTTTATAATAATAATAACTTATTTGACATTATATTAAGCGATACAGAAACAGTTTAAATTATTGGTAAGAAAAATCTTCGACTGAAAAAAGGTAATTGTTTACTTTAGGGTACAACTACTAAAACTCGTCCAAAAATATCGGGAGAGGTGTCAAAAGATGCGTCTTGATCCCTGGACCACGAATCCGAAAGTAGAAATCAGACATTTTATTTCTTTTCGGAGACATTTGCAAACAAAACCGAAAATTTTCATGTGGTTTTTGTGATTTTGTGATACCGACAAGAAAAACTGTGGGTAAAAGTGTTTTGCGCGGATATAGTTTTGGTCTCCAAACCGGTGTTGGACCCACCCAGGGTAATTTTTTATAAGCGTGGCCGAAGGCCGCCAATGCAGAAAGGCGTTCTACGCAAAAATACTATGGATCCCACCCCCGGTTTCGGAGTGCTGCGGAGCCGGGTTTTTGGCAATATCTTTTCACAGAAATAAAATTTTTAATTTCCGCTTTCGGATTCGTGATCCTGGGTCATAAGTGCGTCTTTTGACACCTCTCCCGATATTTTTGGACGAGTTTTAGCAGTTGTAACCTAAAGCAAACAATTACCTGAAAAAATTGTTTCTTCATAAACCTGAATTACATACATAGATTGCTACAATTTCAACAAATTAAATATGGATACAGATGAAAAATTAATTGAAGAGGTGCGGAAAATGCCCATTATATATAATCTGGGCTTGGAGGACTATAAAAACATAAAGAAAAAGGAATTGGCATGGAGGCAGGTCTCCTCTGCTATGCAAAGTGAAGGTTAGTATACATATTTGAGATTTATTTCTTCATGTGGTGTAAATTTCAATTTAAAATGTAGAGGAACAATGCAAAAAGCGGTGGAAGGATTTGCGAGACTCCTACGAACGAATTAAAAGGTATACACGAATATGTGGACCTCGTACTGCAGTCCAAGCTGTGGAATTTAAATTAAGTAAGTCATCCGCATTACACAAAATATTTAACATAAACAGCACAAAAGTTATATGTTTCGCATATTCAAGTACGCCGCAAACAAGATTTGGAAGATGCCAGCCTTGTATTTCATCCCATGATGGCACATCAAATATTTGGTGAATCTGAAAGCATATTCGGATATAAAGGTTTATGTGTGCGTATTTTATACACTGCTAGTCCTCTACATATCTATATTGGCATTGAATATGACAGTCGAGTTGATGAACTATTAGGCGGAGATATAAAGGCTGATGTAGTTGTGCGACCGATAGCGGAAAAATTACCTCATGGCTGTTTTTTTTTTGTTAATATGGATGCGTTTTTGAAAACAATAGATAAAGCAGATAAGTTTCAACCATTTGGTGAAAAAATAACCGAACACAGTGTTACTGATGAAGACGGACAAGAGCACTTATTCGAACTATATCATTGACTATAAGGTGCCAGCATTCTTAAAATTCTTCAGTCGTCTGTAGACATTTAAATTATGGTTCGTTGATGCAGTATCCTATATTGATGTTGATGATCCGCAATGGAGCTTCTTTGTATGGTATGTTGACTAAATATGCTACTTTCAATAAGTAACTTATATCAATTTTTATATACCTACAGCTATGAAAAGTATAAAAATGATAATGGTGATTATCAGTCTGCAACCACTGGCTACACCACTGTAAATGAGTACTACGCATATCCTCAACACACGACCGCGCATTAGTCAATTTGGCACAAAATTCATTGAAACTGTCTATAAACATTACTTACCAATCATTAATGTCATTGATATGGCAGTGGAAGATCCATCGGGTGATTTTCAGCGTTTACGCAACTATATTGATGCTGGTCTGTGTATGGGCCTAAAAAGTTTTGGAAGTGATGTCATCAAAAAAGGATTTAACAAAGGAATGGGTCATGAGGCACGCGAAACGTACAAGGTAAACTAATTTAACTAGTAACTATTAAAAACCACCTGTTAAACTGATGCTCATCTCTTTCCAGCTAAATCCACGTCAGTGTCGCCGGGTTTATGAAATACTTTGACTATATTATACAAACATTTATGATAAGGACGATTATCATGCTTATCGTTTAGATGTAAAGCGTCGGTTAAACGCAATTTATTATAAACATATACATAAATGATATTAAGAAAATGGAAAAAGCTAAAGTGGATACGGAATGGTTGAGAGCGCGTTTACCTACACCAAGTCAACGTATGGAGCAATTGCATGAGGGATATGAAAAAGAAGAGAACGCATACAAACAAATTGTTGAAAAGTTACGTGATTAAGCTTATGAACCTAGCAAAGTTTTTGTATGTGTTACAGTAAATGATATAGATTTTAAGTGTCATTTAGCTTGTATTCTTCTACATCTGATTATTATTTTTTATGTAATAAAACCTAAATTATTAATTGTACAATAAGAGTTCCGAATTTATTCGTGTATGACGTCTTTTACCTCCTCCGTCTGCTGCGTAGCTTTATATACAGAGAACATGAAAATATAGATACGAAGAAGTTACGATGGTCAATTTGAATCGGTTACGGGAATGTCATGATACTGCCTGTGCTTAGTTGATTAATATCCCGCAAGAGACGGAGGATGGTTGATTTTTCGCTATAACAAAAACTTTTCTGGGTATGCCTTTGACAGGATGTTTTGTGTAGACGTCAGCAAGTGAGTGAACTTGCAGATAATATGACGTTTAGCACGCTGAATGGGGACGCCCCAAACGCGAGTCAGTGCGGGACTTATAAACTACGTCATCGCGAACCAATGCTTTTGTATCACCCTCTTGCAATCATTTTGAACACCTCACTTTCTTGGCTTTATGAATTTATGGCCAGGAAAGAAAGATAGTAGTCGTGGTGCATAATTTGTCAAAAGCCTTTGACACGGTTATCCAGAACGAAAAAGAGGAACGCACACTCCCTAGGGAAACGCGAGTCACTCTAGCTCAACTTCGATCTGGATACTGTAACAGGTTAAACTCTTAAAAAACATATGTCCTGCTTGCAATATGTACCCACATGACACCAACCATCTCTTTAACTGTATTGTGGAACCATTGCCTCTAATACCCCTCATTATGGTCCACCCCTGTTGAAAAAGCAAATTTCCTTGGACTCCCGTTAGAGGATATTGATGACAATTTGATGGGGCGAAGCACTGCTACAAGAACAACAATAACAACATGCCCAGGTTTCTGGGTATTCAACAGGAACTGATTGGTTAGCATTTCATTTCTCTCCCCAATGGGGGATATTCTCGCCTCATTGTGTAGGTGTTGTTCTGGGGACATAAGAAGACAGCCAGTAGCGGTTCTGAGGGCAGTGCTTTGACAGGCCTGTTGTTGTTGTTGTAGCGATAAGGTTACTCCCCGAAGGCTTTGGGGAGTGTTATCGATGTGATGGTCCTTTGCCGGATACAGATCCGGTACGCTCCGGTAAAACAGCACCATTAAGGTGCTAGCCCGACCATCTCGGGAACGATTTATATGGCCACATTAATCCTTCAGGCCATCCCTCCCTCCCCACCCCCAAGGTCTGGTGACCATATCGGGGACGCGCATGCAATCGGCTAGCCAATTGCTTTGCAAGTGGTAATGAGCGTTTCTTTATCTTTTCCCCAAGTACTGCCAGCAAGAGATTTGAGGAGTTTATTACGGCTCTGATAATGCTCGGTATTACTTGTAAAGATAGAGACCATCACCACTGCCTCCTTCCTGGTTCATTCGGTGAGCGTAATTGATGCCATAAAGCGGTTAGCTGCAAATACCCCCCCCCCCCCCCCCCCCCACGATTATATTACGATCACTAAAAGAAAAAACTGATATATCGCACACCTTTACCTAAAGAGTGAATAACTCAAAAACTCACAATGTTTAAAAAACTCGATAAGATGTCTGACTCCATCATATAGATTAAATAAAAGTCAGGTTTCATCAAGCCTTTGGGGGTGAGTGATGGAACTACTATTTAATTGAAGATATAGATCAGTCTGTATAGAATTAGAGAACACGGTAGTGTGTATAAAGACTTAGGTATTTGACTTAACACTCTTTAAGCGTAGGTGTGCGTTATAGTGTTACTTAAGTTTGTCAAAACAATATTTTTAATTAGAAATATTTAAAGTAAAGACAAAATAATCAATTCAATATTTGGTTTTTGTCAAGGCATGAAAATAATAACTTGGATTGTTCGTCGCCCAATTGCCAGGAGCATGAATGAACAAAAAACAAAATGTCCGGGAATCAAAGTTAGCTATTTTCAGAAAATCTAGAATTTTTTTCATATTCGATTTACTAAAGACCAAAAAAATGTAGTTTCCTATAGTATAAGCTTTCGGGATTTTAATATAGAACATTCACTGATGAAACCAGTGAAATTGAAAAAACACTCATTTATACTTCTGACAAGAGAACGACGATATAATTTTGAAAAGCTTGTTGCCTATAATGCCCTTTGCTGCACTTCTTTTTTAGAAAGTTATATTTAAAAATTCTTTAAGGCTGTTTCGTAATTCAAAAGCATGAGAGGAAGAACGGTTTACAACTCTCTGTTGGAACGACTCCAATGGATTTATTTCGCCTCTCCATTGTCCAGATTCCAAGGTATTGTCCAGTGAAAATGGTATTTAATTACAATTCCAAGAACGTCGAGCTCCACCAGTTCCCAATGGTAATACCAGAGGCCAGAACCATGTGTAGCAGCTTGCTATTAAGAGTATAATGAATTTGTTGATTGTAGAATGATCGTAGAAATATATCAGATTTATACAGTATACAGAACGAGTTATTTTATTTCCATTAATTCATGTAGCTGACTTTTTAATTTTATTTACAGAATTTCAATCAACTTGGCGGGACGCTTGTTTTGCCAATCATAGCGGAACGATACAAGGTGGCAGCATGGTGACATGCCTACAAACATAAATAAAAATCCCATGTACTTTGTTTTTGTAAATTCGATGGACAAATGTCAAAATCGTACTGCGTCGGAAGGTGATGTATCAAATCGAATAAAAAAAGTGTATAATCAGCTGTTGCATGCTGCCACCTTGTATCGTTCCGCCATGTTGCCAATGAAATGTTAAAATACATCAGCTGTTCGAAACAGCGCTGCCACTGTAGCTGTGGTTGCCATTGTAACTAAGTAGCCAATGCATGGCTACGATTGTGATCAAGTTTTGCTTGGCTGTAGCTGTGGTCTGTATCCGCCGTGTTGAATGTGGCCAGCCCTACTGTTTTCGCTGTTACGAGATTTCTAGTCACTACAGATGCGTAACGAAACTTTTTAGTTATTGTGGTTAATATCGATAATTCCTTAACTAATTATGTGGAAAGCGTCAGCGGAGAACATTATAATGACCTGTCCCTATCCCTAAGAAGATTCTGGACGAAATACATTGAATAGGTGAATTTATTCACACGTTATTAAAGTGAACGACCACGAAAGGCCACTGAACACGTTAATAGGAATATCGTCAGGATAGCTCCTCTGAATACATTTAAAATTGTTCCAGAAACTTTCGCGGAATTGAAGATTGGCATAAACTCAAAAACTACAATATTTTTGGTCCGCCGTCACTTGAGGTAAAATAATTAGAGGGTCCCTGGCTAGAATAAAACCAGCTTCTTAGCACAAAAATCCTTCCTCCCTACTAAGCTGGTTCTGAGAAAAAAGAAACAAACAAAAAGACTACCAAATCTAAGCAACTCGCAGCACGGTTTTTAATGCGTTCCACTCTTTATATACGGAGAATCCATCACTGCTGCCTTAACGCAGTTTTGACTCAATTTCTCTGATTTTTGGGACTTACTACGCATCACGAACCTTAACTGACTAAAACTTATTTTGCACTCATAAGAAAATATGAATCATCACCAATCGTTCCCTGTCTAATTTATGTTTTTGTAATTCCAGCTAGCGTGTGGGATCGCTTTTTTGTAGTGGAAAGTGGGTTCTTTTTTTTGACCATGGGCCATCAAATAATTTTTTCTCCAGACACTGTGCCGTTGCTATTGTAGTTTTCATGTTTATATTATCTTTCAATTCCGCGGAAAATATGCCTGTCGTACGAGGCGACTAATATACCAGATTCAAGGGGCTGTGTAGCGCAACCCTTCAGGTTGCCAGCGCAATATACAGCTTCTCAAAACCCAATTGTCAACCTCACCTATCCGCGGCGAATCCTGTTTCACTAACAGACGAGGCTCTGGCGACCACAAGCTCGTCATGGAACTTGGCCATATAAATCGTTCCCGAGATGGTCGGGCAAGCACCTTAATGGTGCTGTGTTACCGGATCTGTATCCGGCAAAGGACCATCACATCGATAACGCTCCCCAAAGCCTTCGGGGAGCAACCTAATCGCTACAACAACAACACCAACATCAACAACAACAGAGGCGTTGGTTCCATATTACAATTAAAGAGATGGTTGGTGTCATGTGGGGACACATTGCAAGCGGGGCATACATTGAATTTGTAGCGCTGCTATCAAAAATTGTCATCCTCAGAGCAGATCCTTACAGCGGTGCTACTTCATACTGTCTTGTCCTGAGAAGCATAATATCAGTGTCATGAAGGTGTGTATGGTACGAGGTTCAAATCTCACTAATCTTATTTAATTTATTGCACTAACCGTACCGGTTTCAAGCACAAATCTAAATCAAACCATATAATTCTGTGTCGCCAGAGTGAAATTTAAAAATTTTATTTGAAATAAATACAACGTTAGAATATGTATGTTGCATTGATCTTTGCATACTTTTATATAGAAATAAGCGAACTAAATACAAATTTATATATTTAATTATCATGTTACCAAAATACCAAAAAATAAAGTCCTTAAACGCGATATAAAAATTTAAGAAAAATATATATTTATAATTTTTTTTTTTTTTTTTGAAATATATGGAATTAAAAATTACAAATTTCCGTGCATGTGTGTTATTATTTGTATTCTCCCCGCACAAACAAAACCCGTATTCACAATAATATATTAATTGAAATTATTTAAGACGTGCTTAGTTCATTTTACAAAGTTTATTCGGCTATAATGTAAGTATGTAATATATATGAATATATGGAAAGTACAAACATTAATTCTAGAAATAACAAATAAAAGTGGTTCTGCAAACCGAAAATCATATTAATATTATAGATAGATTGGTAAATGAAATATTTTAAATTTAATTGGTTTTAAGTGATTCAATTTGCTAGGCATCACCCAGCTTTCATACCTTTGCGAGCAAAATAAACTATGTATGCATTTTAAAACTTAAATATTGGAATCGAATGACAACTCACATTACATTTTTATTTGCTTAGCCATCTGCTTTTTTCTATTATTATGTCTCTGAATTTTGGTCAACGAACTCAAACGACACTTTTTTATAACTGTTTTTGATAAAATTTATATATGTGTTGTGAATTCAGTTATTTTCATTTTGGTTATTGTATTTTTCTGGGTCATTGGAGACCGTTTTCCTTTAAATTTTACGATTTTTTTGTTTTTTTTTTTTTTTTTAGATTTAGATATATATTTTTTTTATGCTCTGCTTTCAGCGAATTTATCTGATTCTAAATTGTTTTTTTTTTTTTTTTTAATTTTTGTTATCTTGTTTAAAGTAGCAAAAAATCGTAAACTTGTTTTTCGCCCTCTTTGAATTTCTCTTTTATATGCAAATTCTATCCGTTGTGTTTTTAGTTTTCTTACTTTCATCGAGTGATTCGACAATGCGATTGTCTGTGTATATTTATCGCTTTCACAATCACTCGAAATTTTTCAATTTTTTTTTCGATACTCTTTTGCAATTTTTTTTTTTTTTTTTTCTTTCAATTATAATTTTTTTGTTTAATATATATATATTTTTTGCTTTTCTAAGCTAAGAAGTTCCTTCGCAAATATTTATTTATTTATTTAAATAGGGTCAAATTCCCTTCAATTCAACCGAAAAAACTTTTTATTTATTTCGATCACCACATCTTTTCTCCTCATATTTATGTTATATATGTACTAAAACGAAGAAATGTTTCATGTAAATGACAAAAACCAATTTTTATTCAAGTGAAAAATATGAAAATTTGGTATAGTTTGCAATGCTAGTATGAGTTGGTTGGCTAGTTTTGTGAATTGGTGATTATAAAATAATTGAAAGTTATTATTCATGTTGGTCAAATTACCAAAATTATCAAAATTTAAAGAAATAAAGATTCAGTCAATATTCATTACAAATAATCGGGTTGTGGCAAACTGAACAATCCTGCGACTTGATATCACATACTTTATCAAGCTGTTTTCAATTAAACTCAATTCCATGTGCTTGACCATGTTTTCTTAGTTTGGATTTTCTCTCTACTCCCCATCTTGACGATTCTTGATTTTCATATATTTTGGATATGCTGCTCAGCAATGACTATATTCATTTCCGAGCTTTTCACATTAACTTGAGAACGTACTCATTGAATTATTATTTGGTTTATAATTATTGTATGCAAAAATAGTTGCCTTTTCATCGGTTGAATTGAAAAGAAAATAAACTGAAATTAAGAGCGAAAAGTTCATAACAAATATTTGAATAAATTTTGCTTGTTTAACTCATACATTTAGTTGGTTGGTTCAGTGACGCGATGGACTTGTAATACAGCAACGGCTTCCTCAACTTTGGCTTTTAATGCATCTTGATCTTCTAGCATGTGAAGTAGTTCCGAATTCTCTATTTCCAGCAACATACCGGTTATTTTACCGGCCATCATCGGATGCATTCGCTCGATCATCGGGTACAAACGTTCACCCAAAATTTGTTTTTGCTCTTGTGGTTTGGCATTAGCCAACAAAGAAGCAATCAACTTCTCTTGACCTAAAATATAAATAATTAATTTACGTTTTTTTTTTGTATCAGGTCTATGATGCATACAACACATTCACTTACCCTTTTGGTGCATTGGTTGCACTTGTGGCTGTTGCTGAACGGGTTGTGGTGGTGGATTACGCATATTAGCTGTGTATTTATAGTTGGCTGCTCGTTGTTGAGCACCACCTGCTGGCATTGGTGCGCCAGCCATTTGGATATTGCCTGCAGCAACGGCTTGTTGACCAGTAATGGCGCGTGCACCAGCATTACGCATAGTATTAGCAGCAGCGGCTGCAACATGAGCTCCTTGAACTGCTTGTGGTTGACCACGAGCAGCCACAGCTGCTGGGCGGAATTGTGCTGCTCCAGTTGCGGCCATAGCAGCAGCATTTTGGAAACCTCCAGCAGCTGCAGCTGCTGCACCAGCTTGGGCAACCCCTTGAACTCCAGCGGCAGGACGTACTGGTGGTGCCCATCTTGGTGTGTTGCGAATAGGTTGAGTGACTTGTGGCCCAAAGAAGCGTTGGCCTGGTGCCATTGTAGGCACAAAGAAGCCACCTGCAGCATTTGGCTGGAAGATTTGTCCCAATTGTTGCATGCGCATACCTGACATGTGACGCATATATTGTGATGCTAAATGTGCTTTACGATCCTCCTTACGTTGAGCTAGAGCAACATACAACGGCTTAGATCCAACAACACGTCCATTTAGTTCAGTAACAGCGCATGTTGCTTCATTTGGTGAAATGAAACAAACGAAGCCAAAACCTTTTGAACGACCCTCCTCATCCGTCATAACCTTGGCAGATGTAATAGTGCCAAACATTGAAAACTCTTTACGCAAGCGTTCATCATCAATACTGTCATCCAAGTTTTTCACATACAAATTAACACCATAAACAGATTCTTGGCGTTTTTTCTTGAGTTCTTCAAACTTCCGTTTAAGCTCTTGCTGCCGCTCGGCCTTCTTTTGTGCCCGTGCAACATATAAAACTTTGCCTTCACCCATGTCTTTGCCATTAAGTGCATCCACAGCAGCTTCAGCTGCTTCGGTAGTCTCATATGCAACAAATCCAAATCCTTTACTTTTGCCATCGTCTTTAAGCATGACCTAAACAAAAAACAAATTTTAAATTTTTTTTTTTAAATATACGAATTTATTCAACCTGGTTGAATCAGTAATGGTTGGAAAAAAGGTAAGTATGATATGTATGAGAAGGAAACAATTCGTTTCTCTTTCTAACACACTGCAGTTTGACACTTCGGTCAGTGACGAAACTATTGTGGAACTCAGTGGAACCTGCGTGGAACATTCGTTTGACACTGAACGAAGTGTCAAAATTAACGGGGTTGCTGTCGTGGAAAGCGACGCAGGAAACAAAAAAAGGAGCGGAATATCAGAAGATTAGTATGAAAATGTAGTGCACCTATATGGCTCCTACCGAAAATTATACAAAACTCTTGAATTGGGGTATCTGAGGACGCGTAGTTATTCCAGTATTAAGAATACAAACGGGTGCTAAGTTTTTCTACCCGTTTCAAACATCTCCGCGAAAAACAGTTTGAAACCGAGGTCGACTGCAATAACCCGTCCAAAAATGTGGAAAGAGAAATGAGAAGACGCGTTTTGTCCTGTTATCAAAAGTCCAAAGGCGAAAATTATTCGAATTATTGGAAGCGATGCAAAAATGCGTCTATTAATACCTCCCCCGACGGTTTTGGTCGTGTTTTAGCAATCGTCCCCGGTAATAAAGTATCACAATTTGTTAATTAAAATTGTACAAAAAATATGGGCGCATAATCATAGTCAAAATAATATAGGTTTTAAATTTAGTTGCAACTTTTTGACATAATTTTCTATGAGCTATCTGTCAAAAAAGCTGCAACTAAATTTAAAACCTATTTTATTTCGACTATGAATATGCGCCATGGATTTTAAAGAGAGATGTAATTAAGTGCTTGTTACGAATAAATAAAGATATTTATTTGTAATTTTACGATAAAAATTTTACGCAGTTTTCGTTAGCAGCTACTACACTTTTATTGGACCTAAGAAGTACAACAGTGCCAAATAGCATCCACAAAAAAAAACGAACAAGAACAAGCAGTTTATCAGGTGAGCGTGGCTGTGTATGTGCGTGCTGCTACATAACCTACTTGTAGACCTGTACTATGTTTCTATCTCATCTACCTATTAATTGAAGAATGTATGATGACAATTTAATGTCAGAAAGAAAAAAGAATTTGTTCTGATTTTAAAAGTTCAGATTTAGATTTTGATTATTTGAAAGCATGATGAAATTAATATTCAGGTTTTTTAATCCCGTTGACGTTCTCCCTTATTCTGACAAGTTCGTTCGGCATGCATAACAACTTCCCTGTCCCCATACAAAGCGATTTGAAAATGCCCCACGCCCATTATTTTTTTGTATTGCTTAATTGAATAATATGAATATATATTATAAAATATTATTTTTATAAATAATTTGACATATATTTACCTTATTTTGTCTATTTCATTTTGTGAGTCAAATGTGACTCCTGAACGTAGCAAAAACAATTTTGTTTACCACGTTCAATGAGTCACATGTGAACATATAGGACCATAAGAAATAATTTAAGTTTTCGAATCACAATAACGGTATATTGATATATAAATGTCAAAAGCATGTATTAAAGCCCCGACACATAAGCACTTTTTCATATAGATGAGTTTAACACAAGCTTATGCATTATGAGTAGATTGCACGCATTTTTATGGAGAACGGTAGAATGAGCGACACTGGCGCCATCTGATATTGAAAAGTAGCCATCTCCCATATTTCGTTACAAGCAAAGCATAATAAGAAGAATGTGACATTTGTTTTGGTTAAGGATGTTGACACACTTTGCAAGTGAAATTATTTTTCCCACTGGTTGGTAAATTTTCTAACATTTTTCGCAGGTAAAAACTGTAATATAACAAATGAATACGACACAAAATATGTTAGCAAGTATCTTTGTTGTAAGGGGATAATGTTTATACCAGTACTTCGCGAAATTTTGTATGTGAATGGGCAAGGCGTAATAAACTGCAATTGCTACGTCTGAAGTTCCTTCATATTTACAAACGCAACATCTTGGTTGATTGTGGCTATGTTATTGGAATGCATAAGCTTGTGTTAAACGCATCCATATGAAAAATGTCATTGTGGCACCGCCTTTAGTGTGATTTTTTGTTTAATTGAAGTTAGAAGTACATATATACAAAAATTTAAGAAAATGAGAAAAAGGTATAAGAAAAAAATTTCGAAATTTTCTTTCATTTTCCTAAAGAATTCACAAATGGACACGTACATACCAAGAAAGCGTCTTTAAATTGTATAAAGAAATGTGTCACATGTGACTCGTGAACTTATTTCAGTACGCTCTTGTGAGTCACATATGACTCACTGGACAGGGAAGTTATAATTTAGAGGGTTGTCCATCATACATAACTGCCTTTGAATTCTACTACGATCGGAGTAGATACTACTATACGTTTACATGTATAATAAATATGTAAGCCGCTACCAGAATTTTTTAGACAAACATAACTTTGTATTTCCCAAAAGATTATAGACAACATTTTGCAGAAAAACTTAATTTTTTGAGGAAATTTGTAGGAAAAATTTAGTAATAAAAATTTAGTACTTTTGTAGTACAAGTAAATACTGGCAAATGGAGCTGCCGAAAAAGTGAGATAGGGTTGTTGACATCACCTTTATTGTTTCCTCATGATTTGAAAGCAGGATGAAATTAATATTCAGGTGTTTTCATCCCGTTGATGTTTTCCCTCATTTTGACAAGTTCGGCATGCATAATTTAGAGCGTTGTCTATCATACATAACTGCCTTTGAATTCTACTGCGATCGGAGTAGATTTTACTACACGTTTAGATATATAATAACTATGTCAGCCGCTACCAGAATTTTTTAGATATAAACCTAACTTTGTATTCCCCAAAATGTATAGACAAAATTTTGCAGAAAACTTAATTTTTTGAGGAAATTTGTAGGAAAAACTTAGCAATACAAATTTAGTACAAGTAAATACTGGCAAATAGAGCTGCCGAAAAAGTGAGGTTATGTTGTTGACATCGCCTTTATTATTTCATCATGATTTGAAAGCATGATGAAATTAATATTCAGGTGTTCTCATCCCGTTGACGTTTTCCCTTATTCTGACAAGTTCAGCATGCATAATTTAGAGGGTTGTCTATCATACATGCATTAATAAACTCAAGCTTAACGTTAACAAAACTAAGTTCATGGTTTTATCTAGGACGACCAATAAAGAATCACTTAATTTAGATCTGAAAATAATGAATACAAGCATTGAGGATGTCAAAATATTTAAGTACTTAGGGATCCTGATTGACAATAAACTGAGGTTTACGGATCATAGTGATTATATTGTTGCCAAAATGGGCAAAAAAATTGAATTTTGGAAGAGATCGTGTAAACTTATTAGTAAGAAATATAAGTTGAAAGTATATAGATCCATCATAGAACCGCACTTCTTATATTGCCCTACAATATTCTTTATTGCCAATGAAACACAAGTAAACAGGTTACAAATTATGCAAAACAAAGCTATGAGATTTATATTGAAAGTGAGGTACGACCCTCCATAAAGAGTATGCTTGATGCACTAAACTGGTTGAGTGTGAAACAGTTGATATTTTACCATAGTATGAAATTTGTATTTTATATCAAGCATGGTAAATTACCAGCCTACCTAAGTGAAAAACTTGTTTATGTGAATGAAACCCATTCTTACATAATCAGGGAAAATAATAATTTTAGATTACCTCTTCTCAAAACAGAAATGGACAAGCAAAATATATTTTACAAAGGCCTAAAATGTTTTAATGAACTACCTAATCATGTTAAAAATTGTGAAAACTTAAACACCTTCAAAAAAAGTTTATTAGAATATTGCAAAACCCTTCCAATAAGATAAAATATTTTGTATCTGTATTTCATGTTACTGATCCTTGAGCCTATATGGCAATCCAAATAGACACAGAGGAACCTTATGCATCAGGTCAAAAACATATATCGCTCGCAATCAAATTGGGAAAGAATTCCGGAAAATATCGTCCCAGACAAACAGTTGGAGTGTTCATGTGAATCACGTATATTCCTACAACAATGATTTATTATAGTTGGTTGTGTGTACATAAAAGCTGGTACAGGGAGGATTGGAAACGCGTCCTTTCCAACCGTCCGATAAGAGTGGCTCGTTCTGCTGAGCTGCTAGCTTTTGGGTTGACCGGAATCAAATGCATTCCGACAGCATAAATAATAAAACTGTGTAATCATACGTCTTGGAGTAGGGCAGGATTGAGAACACGTCCTTCCAACCTCCCAATGAGATGACTCCAAGACCCGCCCGTTGGGACCACCAGTTCCCGTGCTGATCGGAATCTCATGCATTCCGACACCCCAAACGCTAGAAATCCTATTATTATTAAAATATATTTATAATTTGTAAAATCTAAGTTTTAGGCTTAAAACGCCGTAATAATAAATAAATAATAATAATACATAACTGCCTTTGAATTCTACTACGATCGGAGTACATTTTACTATACGTTTAGAAATATAATAACTACGTATGTAAGCCTATACCAGAATTTTTTAGACATAAACATAAATATAACTTTGTATTCCCCAAAAGATTATAGACAAAATTTTGCAGAAAACTTAATTTTCTGAGGAAATTTGTAGGAAAAATTTAGCAATAATAAAAATTTAGTACTTTTGTAGTACAAGTAAATACTGGCAAATAAGAGCTGCCGAAAAAGTGAGGTTATGTTGTTGACATCACCTTTATTATTTCATCATGATTTGAAAGCAAGAAAAAGTGAGGTTATGTTGACATCACCTTTATTATTTCATCATGATTTGAAAGCATGAAATTAATATGCAGGTGTTCTCATCCCGTTGACGTTTTCCCTTATTCTGACAAGTTCGGCATGCATAATTTAGAGGGTTGTCTATCATACATAACTGCCTTTGAATTCTACTACGATAACTATGTCAGCCGTTACCAGAATTTTTTAGACATAGACATAAACCTAACTTTGTATTCCCAAAAGATTATAAAGAAAATTTTGAAGAAAAGTAAATTTTTTGAGGAAATTTGTAGGAAAAATTTAGTACTTTTGTAATACAAGTAAATACTGGCAAATAGAGCTGCCGAAAAAGTGAGGTTATAATGTTGACATCACCTTTATTATTTCATCATGATTTGAAAGAAATTTGCTGTCTACGTAGTATATTTGAACGACAGGCAGTAAATAGGAACTTATAGAAAAAGGGCAATAAAAATAGGCAACGTTGCTTCTTTAAAAATAACTTTGCCTTTTACTTCCCAGCCTTTCAAGACATGGTAATTACGAAATTCATCGCTTACTATCGCAGCTGTAACTCTTTTATTATCATTTGACAATTTAAACCAACGATCAAAATGGGTGATAAACTCTTTATAAATATCGAGTTGTAACAAAAATATTTATATAAACAAATGTAATTACCTTATAGCTTGTAATTTTTCCAAAAGGTTCAAACAGTTCCTTCAATTTCTCATCATCGAAGTCTTCACCGAAATTCTTAACATATACATTTGTAAACAATTTGGCTTTCTCTCCCAGCTCCTTCTCGCGTTCCTTGCGTGGGATGAATTTACCAACGTATACTTTCTTAGCATTCAGCAACATACCATTCACCTTTTCGATTGAGGTATTTGCAGCCTCTTCAGTTTCAAAATGAACGAACCCATAACCCTTCGAGTTGCCTTTCTCATCGGTTGCAACTTTGCAGCTAAGAATATTGCCAAAAGCCGAAAAGGTATCGTAAATGGCTTTGTTGTCAATACTTTTATCCAAGTTCTTAATGAATACATTGCCGATACCTGAGCGACGTAAGGAAGGATCACGCTGAGACCACATAATGCGTATGGGCTTGTTGCGAATTAAATCGAAATTCATTGTATCCAATGCTCGCTCGGCTATTGAGGGAAATTTAAGAAAAAAAATCATTTTTACATTTGCATATAACACAATTGCTGTAAGCTTAGCTTTTCTCAATATAAATAATAATTGTTAATACATATGTATATACAGGTATATACAGCAACTAACAAGAAAATATAAATTAAATGGGGTTACATTACGGTTTAAATCAAAACCCCCACCACAGAACAGTACTCGTTGCGCTAGACTTATCAAAAGGTTTTAATACGGTCAACCATGGCACGTTACTGCAAGACCTGGAAGGGTCTACCCTTCCCACCTGTCTTAAAAGGCGGACCGCAAATTATCTGGGTGGCCGGCAGGCACGGCGCAATTTAGAAACGCAACATCAAAACCACAGCGTGGTATCCTATCCCCACTTTTGTTTAACTTCTACATATCAAAGCTACCTTCGCCACCAGAAGGAGTTACTATCGTTTCCTACGCCGATGACTGCACAATAATGGCCACAGGCCCAGGCCCACAGATTGATGAGCTTTGTAACAAAATAAACGGCTATCTCCCTGATCTCTCCAGTTTTTTCACCTCGCGAAACCTGACATTATCACAGACTAAATCATCAGCGACCACCATGGTGTGATGGTAACGTGCTCCGCCTACCACACCGAATGCCCTGGGCTCACACCCCGGGCAAAGCAACATCAAAATTTTAGAAATAAGGTTTTTGAATTATAAGAAAATGTTTCTAAGTGGGATCGGCAGTGTTTGGCAAGCACTCCGAGTGTATTTCTGCCATGAAAAGCTCTCAGTGAAAACTCATCTGCCTCGCAGATGCCGTTCGGAGTCGGCATAAATCAAGTAGGTCCCGTCCCGCCAATTTGTAGGAAAAATTAAAACGGTGCACGACGCAAATTGGAAGAGAAGCTCGGCCTAAAATCTCTTCGGAGGTTATCGCGTCTTACATTTATTTATTTTTTAAATCATCGGCGACCTTATTTACAACATGGACGTCCCAAATGTCGACCATTTTGAACATCCACGTCGATGGCACTACGCTACCGACTGTCTTACACCCCAAAAGCTTGGGTGTGACGTTCGATCAGGATCTACATTTTGGTGAGCATGCAGCCGCAATTGTACCGAAAATCCAGAGTCGTAATAAAATCCTCAAATCTCTTGCTGGCAGTACTTGGGGAAAAGATAAAGAAACGCTCATTACCACATACAAAGCAATTGGCCTGCCGATTGCATGCTACGCGTCCCTGATATGGTCGCAAGCCTAAAAACTACTCACTGGAAGAAGCTACAGGCCTGCCAAAATACTCTTCTCAGAATCGCCACGTGATGTCTTCTTATGTCCCCAGAATACCATCTATATAATCAGGGAGAGAAATGAGATGCTAACCAAACAGTTCCTGTTGAATACCCAGAAACCTGGGCATCCAAACAGACACCCCATTGATGAGCCAACTCCGCCCAGGGGCTTAAGGAGTCATCTCCGTACGCATTATGAGGAAATACGGCACCTGAGAACACAGCCGCAGGTCCTCAGTGAACTCCACAAACAGGCGTCGGACCTTTATGTCAGGAATTGCCCGGTGAATCCTGTACTCAAAGAACAAAGAACGATAACTTGACGACTCTACTGAGGAATTGCGATCTCAGTTTAATAAGAAGCATGAATGTCAACGACATGGTCAACTATATAAATACTTGTTTACTAGATTGTATGGGAGTACTAACGTTTGAAAAAAACAGTACGGTAAAGTTAAGAAATAAATGGTATGACCAAGAATTGACAGAATTGAATAAACTAAAATACCGGTTGCACTCACAAGCTAGAGCAACGGGTGACTATACTGAATATAACATGGTCGCGAAGTACTACAAAAAACTAATCAAATTTAAAAAGATTAAATACATGGAGAATAATATTGATATCAATTGTTCAGATAGCAGGCTAATGTGGAAGCATCTTAAGCATGCTGTAAACTTGACGGGGCCACAAGAAAAGATTGACGGTGATCGTAAAAGGTGTGACATATGATACACCTCGCGATATTGCTGAAGCATTGAACTCCTTCTTTATAGATAGCATTGTTGATATAAACAGGGAAATTGAAGTTGTTCAGAGTCAGAACGACTTCCAATTTACAACTAGGTCATGTTTAAAATTCGAAGAAATTACGGTTGAGGATGTTATACGTATAGCAAAAAGGTTCAAAAATAAAACTGGGGGGAAAAATTTACTTTCAGAAGGCGTAATTAAAGATTCGGTATCGTACATGGGTTTCTTCTATGCAAACGCTATAAACAAATCCATGACTACTGGAATAGTGCTAGACATGTGGAAAATTTCGACAATAGTACCAATTAGGAAACTAAAAGATTCAATAATGGCAGAAGAACTAAGGCCATTAAATAAATACATTGCCGAACATAGAAAAAATTCTGGAAATCGTAATAAAAAATCAACTGCTTAATTACTTAGAAAATAATAAAATCCTTACAAAGGAACAATCCGGTTTCCGAGAAAGGCACTCTTGCGAGACGGCGTTAAATTACGTCATATCCCGCTGGAAGGGAGAGCTGAGCCTAAAAAAACATATAGTAGTAGTTTTCATTGACCTGAAAAGAGCGTTCGAAACAATTGATAAGAATATAATGCTCGATAAACTACAAAAAATTGGTATTAGGAAAAATTAATTGCAGTGGTTTAGAAGCTTCTTATCAGACCGGGAACAAAGAACAACCATCGAGTCAGTAGTCTCATCCGAGGCACAAGTGGACATAGGTTTACCACAAGGGTCGGTATTAGCACCAATCCTGTTCAACATTTACATAAACGATATATCATCAGCACTGAAATATAGTAAAGTCAGGTTGTTTGCAGATGATGCGCTACTTGAAGTAAATGAAACGGACATTTCAATAGCAAGGAGCAAAATGCAAGAAGATTTGGACTCATTGTATAGATGGCTTTGCACTAATAAACTCAAGCTTAACGTTAATAAAACTAAGTTCATGGTTTTATCTAGGACGACCAATAGAGAATCAATTTAGATCTAAAAATAATGAATACGAGCATTGAGGATGTCAAAATATTTAAGTACTTAGGGATCCTGATTGACAATAAACTGAGGTTTACAGATCATATTGATTATATTGTTGCCAAAATGGGCAAAAATATTGGATTTTGGAAGAGATCGTGTAAACTTATTAGTAAGAAATATAAGTTGAAAGTTTATAGATCCATCATAGAACCGCACTTCTTATATTGCCCTACAATATTCTTTATTGCCAATGAAACACAAGTAGACAGGTTACAAATTATGCAAAACAAAGCAATGAGATTTATATTGAAAGTGAGGTACGACCCTCCATAAAGAGTATGCTTGATGCACTAAACTGGTTGAGTGTGAAACAGTTGATATTTTACCATAGTATGAAATTTGTATTTTATATCAAGCATGGTAAATTACCAGCCTACCTAAGTGAAAAACTTGTTTATGTGAATGAAACCCATTCTTACATAATCAGGGAAAATAATAATTTTAGATTACCTCTTCTCAAAACAGAAATGGACAAGCAAAATATATTTTACAAAGGCCTAAAATGTTTTAATGAACTACCTAATCATGTTAAAAATTGTGAAAACTTAAACACCTTCAAAAAAAGTTTATTAGAATATTGCAAAACCCTTCCAATAAGATAAAATATTTTGTATCTGTATTTCATGTTACTGATCCTTGAGCGTACACGGCAATCCAAATAGACACAGAGGAACCTTATACATCAGGTCAAATACATATATCGCTCGTAATCAAATTAGGAAAGAATTCCTGAAAATATCGTCCCAGACAAACAGTTGCAGTGTTCATGTGAACCACGTATATTCCTACAACAATGATATATTATAATTAATTATGTTTACATAAAAGCTGTTACAGGGAGGATTGGAAACACGTCCTTTCCAACCGTCCGATAAGAGTGGCTCATTCTGCTGAGCTGCTAACCTTTGGGTTGACCGGAATCAAATGCATTTCGACAGTGTAATCAATCGTCTTGGAGTAGGGCAGGATTGAGAACACGTCCTTCCAACCTCCCAATGATATGACTCCAAGACTCGCCCGTTGGGACCACCAGTTCCCGTGCTGATAGGAATCTCATGCATTCCGACACCCCAAACGCTAGAAATCCTATTATTATTAAAATGTATTTATAATTTGTAATAATCTAAGTTTTAGGCTTAAAACACCGTAATGATAAATAAATAATAATAATAATAGTACCCCAAACTTGCAAAGGAGGAAGGCACAATCCCTAGGGAAACGCTAGTCACTCTAGCCCAACTTCGGTCTGTATACTGTAACAGGTTAAACTCTTACCTATCCAGAATCAACCCCGACATACAAAATGTATGCCCTGCGTGCAATGTGTCCCCACATGACACAAACCATCTCTTCATTTCTAATGTGGAACCAACGCCTCTAACACCCCTCTCATTATGGTCCACCCCTGTTGAAACAGCAAGTTTCCTTTGACTCCCGTTAGAGGATATTGATGACAATTTGTGATCGGTCACACCTATTGGATGGGGCGAAGCACTGCTACAACAACAACAAAAATAGCAATTATTATCAAATTCCTTCAATTAAATTCTTCATTTTTTATTTCCTATGATTTAAGAAAAAACTTCTGTATATTTTATCATAATAAGTATATATCCACTTAAGAGCTTTCTTCAAGATTTAGGCATCTGAAAGGATTAAAATTTCAATCTTGCCAGTTTTATCATACAAAATTAAATTTCGTCATTTCTAACTTTTAATTTGAATAGGTCTCCCACGGAGCTTGTGGTTTGGCCATGTAAATAACATGGGAGCTAGGGTTTTTAACATTTTTTTGTCCTACAAAGTATGAAACATTTTTTTTTTTTTTTTTTGTTGATAAAATGAATACATGGATCGTATTTAGCATCAAATTGTGAACAAAAAAAAAAAATTATGGAGCCAAATTTTCATCGTCGATATTGAAGTTTCTACAGATCTTTGAAACTGAAAATTTTAAAATTTCCTGGTTTTTTGCATTTTCTTAACTATTAAATTAAAATTAAGAGCTCCGGCTCTAACAGAATTTTTGTTTGGACATATTCTGATATTTTCGGGTGAGAGCAAAAAAAATCGTTATTTTTTGGCACACCCTACTGATCACAGCCCAAAACATAAGTGCAGAACTGCTGAACAACCGATTTAGACCTACGCAAAACCAGACCTGTTAAATTTGAATTAGCATTAGTAATCAATTAATTAGATGCCTAATTTAATGGCCAATGATTATTTCAATTGTTTTCCAAAAAAAGCAATTACTAATTGATTACCATTAGAAAAAAATAATTTTTTCCGATCATTGAAAAAAATCATTTTGATTACTTTTGATTATTTTTGATTTTTTCGATTATATTTGATTTTTTCGATCATTTTTAATTTTTTTTTTTTTTATTTCTTTTGATTTTTTTTTATTTTTTTATTTAATTTTTATTTTTTTTTTGTTTGATTATTTTTGATTATTTTTCCGCTTTGTTGAAAGAAAAGTTCTCACTTTCTATATACAAGTACATTTTAGGATGCTATAGTAAATCGTGAGCGCTCACCGAGGCGAATATATACATTAGGGCGGGTCATATTGTATGGGGAAAAATTGGGGGAAACAATTTCATGTGCACATCCAGTTTCTGAATCTATGGGTCATACTGAGTAATATTGTCCATTGGACCATAGGTCTGAAATGAATTTCGAATTTCCCCAGCGGGTTACGGGGCTTAAAATACCCGCAGCAGGTATGCCTGCCGTAAGAGGCGACTAAAATACCAAATTGGTTCAAGGGGTTAGTTATGTAGAGCAACCCTTTCAAGGGGTTGCCAGCGCAATATATGTACCCTGCAAAAATAGCGAGTACTCTATGCATGCATGTATGGAGTACTCGCTATGGACCAAGCGAGTGCTCCAAAATTAACCACAATTCATATAAAAAAGATGGTCCAATTAACGTTGCGATGTCCTAGGACTGGACCATATACTCCAGCTCCGCATTACATCAGAGTAATCCATGGAGTACCCAGAGTCCAATAAACATCGTGTAGTGATTACAATCGTTAAAAACGAGCAATGATCGGCTTACAATATGTTCGTGTAGAAACATGAGTTGGTCCATTGCTGCATTACAGTGGAGTACTTACCATTATACTCCATTAAAAATTAATGGTGCTGTGGTACCGGAGCGTACCGGATTTGTATCCGGCAAAGAACCATCACATCGATACCACTCCCCAAAGCCTCCGGGGAGCAACCTTATCGCTACAACAACAACAACAACAACGTCAAGCAAGTTGTCGTAAGAACAAAATGAACAACAACAAAAAAACAAACAACACCAACAACAACAATAAAAGCACAACAAAGAAAACGGGCTCCAAGAAGAGCAGCGGGCAGAGAAGCGGTAGGCCACGCACATACTCCAGGCAATTCCTGGACAGCCTCACAAGAGAGGAGGCAATGCTCTTCTTAGATCATCAGAGGGATGAATCTTCCTCCACAAGCACTGGAGTGTACAGAGAACCGGCTCTTAAAACCGCGTACCCCAAGGGCAACACCAAACCCCAAGGAGAGCAGCGCGGGCCCGAAGAGCATTCCAACCAGGAAACAGAGAAACCCGCGATCCCTAGTGGACCCCTATCCACTGGTGAGCAGCGCGGGCAAGGTAAACAAGGAGAGCAGAAGGCGGAGGCAGGCAACAAACCCGCGATCCATGGAGGGCCCAGTACCTCCATTGCGCAGCGCGGGCCGCAAGGGAAAACAAAAGAATTGACTGCCGGAGAGCGAGAAAAGGTGACAAAGAGAGGCTACGACGGTGCATCCAAGCACGAAAACCACAACCCTAGCAGTCCCTCTAAAGGGACGAGTAAGTCTAGGCGCTCACCGTCGGAGCATGACTCAGGTAGCAGCCCACAGAGCAACTATGGAAAGTCCCAGGAAGGGAACAGTAAAGAGCGGAACCCGGAGGAGTGGAAGCAGCCTAACAGAAGGCACAACAGAGGCAGACAACCTGCACTTCCACCACGGGGCAGTCCAGGAGCGCTGGATGATAAGAGGTGCTTTGGACTAAGTGGGGCTGGGATAAAAAGATATCTCCGATATCTCGAGGAAGGCCTGTCGCCCAGGGAGGCAAGAGCCAGGGCAGATGAGCGCAGGCATGAAACAGACCACGAAAAGCCAATGCTCAAAGAGGAAGCAAAGAAGGAAGAACACAGCCAGCGGCAGCTGACCAGCATGCGCCCGCTCCCGCTGAAAAGCGTAGGATCGGGCAAATTACGCCGGAGGAAACTCCAAGTTAAAAGAGACAACGGGCCCACGCTCCCCGGAACACTGCACCCACGGGCAGGGAGAATCTACCCAGGGCGACTGGGGTACCCGCTGAGATGGCACCAAGGCAGCAGAGCTATTCGGAAGCCCTTAGGGGTATCCGAATAGCTGTTCTGCCCAGTAACTACCCAGCGGAGGCCCTAAGTCATGAGGACCTGACGAATCTTCAAGAGCTCATAATGGACGGAGATTTCAGGTGATGTGGGCATGCCCTAGTTTTTTGCGGGGTATACTTCCGAGCAGGGCTCCTCCTCGTAGACTATGAGGATGAAAAAACGGTTAAGAGGGGTGGACAGGACCACAATTATGCACGAGACGTGGGGATGAAATACCGCCAACGCATAATGTGACTCCACAGAAGTGCGGAACGCCCCAAAGAGTTTGCGTTACGGCTCCTCGCCAACCAAAATGAGGGCCTCAGGCGCAGAGATGGCGCGTTATTAACTGTAGCGCAGAGGAAACAGGCCTACGTCTCGACGTGGGCATAGACGAGGAATCGTATCAATTTATACGCAGGAACGGATTTAAGCTGCACTATAGGTACGGCCTGGTCCTAGTGAGGCCCTGGAGGCAGAGGCAACCAGGGAATAATGAGAAGCCGGAAGACAAGGCGGAGGCAGAGGGCGTCGACAGAGGCGAGCTGTCGGATGAGAATATGACGGACGCGAGCACCGATACCATCAGAGCTCGCGAGACCACAAACCCTCCCACCGCAGCAAGCAAGAAGGACACAATCGTGCAGCCTGGGGATGAAAGAGAAATCCCCACCACACAAGAGCTCATCGAGGGCTTCGACCTCCAGGAGCTGGAGCTGAATAGGCGGGACGAAAGCGAGAGCGGATTGTCGGATGACGATGATCCGATGAGGCCGGCCGGGACAAAATGACCGGCACAAGCATAAAAATAGCCCAGATCAACCTCCATCACGCCATTGCAGCCTCGGTTGTACTGGTGAGGAGTTTCGCCTCGGATGATCTGGGCATCGCCCTCATTCAAGAACCTTGGGCTTACAACGGACAAGTGAGGGGCCTTAATGTGAGTAATAACAAAGTTATTTGGGATCTCTCACAGCAGAGACCAAGAGCATGTGTAATGCTTAAAGCAAATATTAACTATTTTTGCATTACAGAATATTTAAGTCGGGATCTGGTGGCGGTGCAGATCGAGGCAAAGGTGAATGGAGACAACACCAGCATTGCGCTGGCCGCAGCCTACTTCCCGGGGGACGACAGCACAGTCCCTCCAGTTAACGTGCAGAAGCTAGTGGAGCACTGCAGAAGAGCGAGAGAGAGAGTCTCAGAACAACCCTCCCTATCGGATCACAGGATCATAAGGTTTGAGCTGGGTGCTGTATCGGCGCAATCCAGCCCTAAAAGAAATCCCAGGAAAACAGACTGGGGCAGCCACAAAAGTATCATAGAGGCTAACGCGGATAGGCTCAGAAATAAGAGTAGAAGCACTAACTGTAGTGAGTTAGAGGGCAGAGTGGATAGAGCAAATCAGATAATGATAGATGCCTACAACTCCAGTTGCCGAATCTCCCGAGTAAAGGGTAAGAAGGCAACCCCCTGGTGGTCGCATGACCTGACACTACTAAGGAAGAAAGTCAGGAAACTCTTTACAGGGGCAAGAAGAACCGGCAACTGGGAGGAATACACTCAAAATCTAACAAAGTACAATAAAGAGATAAGGAAAGCTAAGAGGGAGAGTTTCAGAAATTTCTGTGAGGGAATTTCTAGCATACCTGCAGCGGCAAGGCTCCACAAGGCCCTAGCCAAAGAGCAGAGGGAGATTAACCTAGCGATTAGGCTCCCAGATGGTACCTATACCGGAACGGTGGAGGAGCGAGCGAAGGCCCTGCTACAAACGCATTTTCCGGGTGTCTCTCCGCAAGTACCGGAACCTGTGTTCCCCAGAGTGAAACCAATCCCATCAGACTGGCAATTGGCCAACTCCCTCTTCAGTGAGGCCAGAGTCAGATGGGCAGTGGAATCCTTTGAGAAATACAAATCTCCGGGGGTGGATGGCATCTACCCGGCGCTAATGCAGCAAGGGACACAGATTATCCCACATCTGGCCAGGATCATGAGAGATAGCCTGGCACTGGGATACATACCCATGATGTGGAGAAGAGCAAAAGTGGTTTTCATACCAAAAGTAGGAAAAAAGGACTATTCACAAGCAAAGTCCTTCAGACCAATAAGTCTAACTTCCTTTGTCTTGAAGGCAATGGAAAAGATATTAGACCAATAAATTAGGTCGAACGCCCTTAAGAGCTGGCCCCTACATCATAGCCAGCATGCGCACAGAGCGTGTAGGTCCACGGACACAGCTCTGTACCAATTAACATCTGAAATACAGAGGGCGTTCGAAACAGAGGAAACAGTGATTTGCGCTTTCATTGACATCGAGGGTGCCGTTGACAACACATCTCACGAAAGCGTAAACATAGCACTGCAGAGAAGAGGAATTCAGATGCCTATCCAGAGATGGATTGACAATCTACTCCGCACAAGAATCGCTGAAGTTCGTGTAGGCAACAGCGCAGTTAAGGTTAATACCACGAGGGGGTGCCCTCGAGGAGGTGTTCTATCACCCCTTCTGTGGAGCGTAGTAGTGGATGAACTCCTGCAAAAGCTATCTGACAGTGGCATAAGACGCCAAGGATATGCTGACGACATCGTCATAATTGCAAGAGGTAAATTCGAGAGTACGCTCTGTGACATAATACAGAGAGCATTGAATATTACAAAGAGATGGTGTGCCAGTGTGGGGCTTAACATCAACCCATCTAAAACGACCATCATCCCTTTCACCAGAAGAAGGGCCCTACCAGCCCTGAGAGCAATTACAATAGATGGCGTGACACTAGAAGATGGAATCGCGGTGAAATCCTTGGGGGTCATTTTTGACACCAAGCTCCTATGGAAACAGCACTTCGACTCCATGAGAGCTAGGGCCACGAGGTCCATCATGGTATGCAAACGTTTAACAGGCAAATCATGGGGCTGTAGCCCGCATGTGCTAAGATGGATGTATACCATGATATTAAAACCTATGATAACATCCGGTTCGATAGCCTGGGCATCGAGAACAACTCGGGCGACGACAAGGCAAGCACTGTCAAAACTTCAGCGACTGGCATGTGTATGCATCACGGGAGCTATGCGCACATGCCCTACAGCAGCGCTGGAGGCTATCCTCGATCTGACCCCGCTGCATATATCAATAGAGCAGTCAGCCAAGCGAACCCTCCTGAATCTCGCTAAGGAGGGCTCGGACATAGGTAAAGTCATATCATCCCGAAACATGGAGGAATTGAGAGAAGATCCCAAATCTCTCAACTCCCGAGGGATGATATCCTCAGGCAGATAGTCTATGAGAAAAGGTATAAAGTAGAACTGGGAAACAAGGGTGCGTGGGATGAAAGCAGAATTGAGTACATTCATCAGCTAAATAGAATAGTATTGTATACCGATGGCTCGAAGACGCCAGAGGGGATTGGATCTGGAGTCATTGGACCCAGAGCCAAGATATCAACGCCTCTGGGAGCACGCCCGAGCATTTTTCAAGCGGAAGTATTCGCTATAAGCGCGAATACTCCAATGAAACAATTGCCATACTCAGTGACAGTCAGGCCGCCCTCGAGGCGATCTCGGCGTCTGAAATAAAATCAGCTTTAGTCCATGAGTGCGTTGGAAAGCTAAATCAACTAGGAGCACGCAACAAACTGTTGTTGGCCAGGGTTCCTGGCCACAGGGGAGTGGAGGGCAATGAGCAAGCGGACAGCCTGGCAAGAGAGGCAGCAACGACACGATTTATTGGTCCTGAGCCGTTCCTGCCAGTAGGCCCGCGGGAAATCAGAGGGCATCTACTAGTAGAAGAAAGGGAAAAGAGGGAAGAACGCAATATGCCAGGCCTGGGCAATCTAAGTTACTGTTAGGGGGCTACAATACAACTCGATATAGGGCATTAATAGGCCTCTCGAAAGATAACCTAAGGATCCTAACAGCTATTCTTACAGGACATTGTAGACTGAAAAGCCACATGCAGAAGCTGAGCAGACTATCGAACAACACATGCCGATTTTGTGATCGATCAGCGGAGACGGCGGAACATGTACTCCTGGAATGTGACGCAATCTCAAGACGTAGGGCTAAGTTTTTGGGCTCACCATGGCCAGAGCATTCTCACATCATATCCCTCAAGCCAGGTGAACTGCTAGGGTTCATCAGAGAAGTCGGCTTGGATGAGGTGCTGTGAAGCAGTTGAGGGCACAATAGACCAATGGTCGCAGTGCGATCCTCAATTAATTATCTATCTATCTATACAAGAACTATCGCCACGACTCATCTTTCAGAAGCATTAGCTATTAAATATAAAAAGGACGAAGAAAACACCAAGTCTCATATCATAGGAGCAGTTGCGTTAGCAAGTCCAGTGCGACTGGGAAGGATGAAAAACAGCATTCCCACACCCCCAAATGCGCTACCTAGGAGCTACACTCCTGAAGTCTTTGGCGCTGTTTTGGAAAAATTCACGACCGTCATCAGTTAAATTGTGCCGCCCGATATTATTTAAATATGAGAAGGCGTCTTCGGAACTCATAAAAGCTACAGTGAGTGATATAAAAAATCAAATCGCAAAATTAGAACCAAATATAATTGAAGTCGGAGACGGGAATGTTATTACCATAAAGCATGATTTTCTTCTAACAATGGTCGATGGAAAAGTTTTAAACTTACTAACAAACACATCATCTACATTGAAATGTCCAATCTGTAAGAAGAGTTAAATAGACTTTGAAAATCTTGATGATTAAATTATTGACGAACTAAATTTTGAGTATGGAATATCTGCACTTTATCAATGTATGAGTAAATTGTCTCTATTGGTGAATTTTGTCGACTTGGTCATGTGACTTTCGCTTACTAAATATTTCGTTACATAAATCGTACTAAATTTGTCTACTAAATTTATCTTTAATAACTTTAGAGACTTGAGACTAAATTACAGAATTCAGTAAATTTTAGTTTAGATATACAAGACATGATTGGTATTTCGCGTCTAATTTCGGGCTCCGAAAAGTATTGTAACGAATTTAGAGAAATTCCGCTTATTTCCAACCTTCTGCAAACATTCGAATCGCTAAATTGTCGAATAAATAACTCCAATATTCAGTAATGCAAAATGGTCTTTATCAGACTACTTTGAGGTTACTTCACAATAACACTTATACTTCACAACTAATTGCGTGTTTAAATCAAACTGATTACTGACTACTTAGCTTGTGCTGCTTTTATACTCTCTGTTGCCTTGTCCGCATATTTCTCCAAATGTCTAGACGTTTCGCTTCTAGAACTGCTTGGTAATTGAGCTACATATATGTATACCTATCTGTAGTTTATAATGTTGCTCTCATAGCCATATGGTGTGTATGGGTGAGTAACACTTCGGCTGATGACTAAATCTGTGTGAGAGTTATCTCTTTGTTGTCTTGTATGTATGTAGGTAAATGATGATTGACTTGATGTATACAAGAGTGGCAACTTGCTTATTGTTGTTGTGCCTTTCTTTACTTAGTATCAGCTTAGTGATACTAATATTCGTCACAGTATTATGCAGCTGAGTCACATAATAATTAATGCCTGTCCATAGTGATTTAATATGTCATATTCATAAATTTTTGTTGCGTATAAAATAAAACTACTTATTTAGTTAAACAAACGTAAAACTCGCACTTCATATAACTCTGCTTTCACTTTTTATACCTTACTGCCTTTTTGCTATGAACGGCAGTACAATACTACACTTTTCCAGTTTAAGTTCAGAAAATTACAATTGAAGTTCAGAATATTACAATTCATGTTCAGAATTTCCAACTTAAATTCAGAAATTTACAATTCAAGTTCAGAGAGTTACAATTCAAGTTCAGAAAATTACAATTCAAGTTCAGAAATTCCAATTTAAATTCAGAAATTTACAATTCAAATTCAGAAATTTACAATTCAAGTTCAGAAATTCAATTTGAATTCAAAAATTCTCAATTCAAGTTCGGAAAATTACAATTTAAATTCAGAAAATTGCAATTCAAGTTCAGAAAATTACAATTCAAGTTCAGAATTTTCAATTCAAGTTCAGAAAATTTGTCGGGTATTTTTTTTTTCATCCAATGGAAATAAATGTATGTAAGATGGTATCTATGTATGTGTTAAGGAAGCATTGGACATTTTAACTCGTTTAAATCAATTTTGCGAGATAGCGAAGAAAAAAACTCGCGCTCATAAGAAGCAGTTGCAATGCCATCCAGCTGTATTGTAAAATCTAAAATTTTCGAATTTTCAATTTTTTCTTCGCGCTCCTGAAAAGATTGAGCAATTTTTATTTAAATAGTTTTATGCGCCAATTTTTTGACGCTTCTTAAAGTTCATGGCTCAATTGTTGTATGTTGTATGTTTGCTTCATTTCATCAGCTGACTTTATTTGTTTATTGCACTGGCGAGGGTTGTCAAAAGGAGGTGGAAACGCGAAATGTATTTCAGGTCGCTTTAAGTTACTTTATAAGTAAAGGCATTTAATTTAGGGCGCATTATTTTCTCACTACACACAAGAACTGCAAAGTTTTATATTCTCTAACACCAACAAGCAGATTTTGACAGACTGAACACAGGTATATTTGTTCTTTAGAGATGAGCCAACCACATAATTCAACCATGGTATAATTATAGCATGCATGCAGCAGATAACTTTACAATGGGATGCTTTCGTAGTTTTGCATATTTTGCCATATTATATAAACAATCCGTGCAATCCGTGCACCTTGCAAGGCTAAGCTAAAATCGTTTGCTTCTCCAGTAAAATTTTAGATTTGTTAGTTAGTGCCCTTATGAATTCAGCTTAAAGAAATATTTTTTTCTGTTCACTCACTAATGATGCCATTTACTATCGGAAAGTGCTAAACGACATGGTAAGTAAAGTGTTTTAATTTTGCATTTCGCAGTACTGTCGGTAAACTCAAAAGGATTCGCCAACATATTTACTAAAAATGCATTGCTAGTTATACAAATTATTATTTTTTTTTTTCCTGTTTAATTTTGTCAACTCCGTCTCTAGTCTGTGAGTTCATTTCACAAAGCATTTCACACTGAAAAAACAAAGGAGCTATACTGCCGTCCATAGCAAAAAGGCAGTAAAGGGTAAAAAAGTGAAATCGGAGAACTATGATGTGCGAGTTTATTAAACTTCCTGCCTTTTTATTCTTTATTTCATAGAATAGTTTGAATTAACTGATTTTATGCTTTGAAATCATTTTTACAGTAAAATTTGTTATGTTATTATATTGTCACGGATATTAACATCACTAAGTTATACCATCGCTAAGGCGATGCCAAGGCCACGATAAGCAGTATTTACGTCAATAATCAAATCATGTATACACATATATAAGGCAGCCGAAAGATGTCACACACAGATGCATTTACTTATACGCCTATGTATGCGCGAGAGACTGTAAACTAAAAACATTCACATAAATAATTCAATCATTATGTATCTACATAAACGAATAAATAATTGCGTCTACACATATGTACGTATACGAGCAGCGGAGCGGCAATGCACAAACACATGCATATATCTTATCTGAGTTGTCACAAGAGAGAGCAATAATTTGTGCACGTAGTTGTGGCTGGCGATTTTGTAACCGAACTAACTAGTAACTTCTGGAAATCGAAAGGCCTAGAAGTATGCAGCGTAAACTATAAAAGCGGAGCAGGCGAGTAAGAAGTAATTCAGTTTGATTTGAGTTGTCAAGCAGTTAGATTATTTAGAATAGTAGAGTTTCATTGAGCTATCAATCAGTGTGGTTATTAAGCAAGATATTCGTTGCACAGTTTGTTATTGTGAAGTACTTTAATAAAGGCCATTTTGCATTATTACAAATTGGAGTTATTTATTCAACAGTTTAGTGATTCGAACTTAGCAGAGGATTGCAAATAAGAGGATTTGCAGCAAATTCGTTACAATTGGTGTCAGAAGAGGAATTGTTGAATAAATTCCAGAGGACAACAAGGACATGGCAAAGTTCAGTGAATTGAAGATCCAGCAACTAAAGAAGGAGTTGGAGAGCCGTGGATTGAATACAAGCGGCGTTAAACTCGAACTTCAGGCACGGCTACGAGAGGAAAGGGAAGCAGAAGGAATTGATGTGGACGAGTATGTATGTCTTTTATCCTGATGAGGACGAGACAACAGCAAAAATTGAAGAGAAAAATGAAACACCGCAGACAATGGCGAACACAGACCTAAACATGATGTTGGCTGCAATATCGGCACAAATGTCCGAAATGTCATCACAAATATCTACCAACATGTCATCACAATTGGCATCCCAACTGGAATCGCAAAAGACAGAAATAACATCTCAACTGTCATCACAGATGGAATCCCAAGAGACACGTATAACATCAAAGATGTCATCTCAGCTGGAATCGCAGGAGAACCGTATAACAGCGAAGATTGAAGCACAAGAGGCACGGATATCCGAAATGTCGGCGCAAATTTCAGCACAGATATCATCGCAGATCTCTGCTCAACTGGAAGAGCAAGAAGAACGTATTTCCTCGAAGTTGGAGGCGCAAGATACAAACATTTTACAGTTTGAAGAAAAAATCGAGGCCGAGGTGGATGCTTTGAGAGGACGTATCGAGCAGTTACAACTAAACCGCCCAGCTGTTTCAGCGAGTAATCCAAAGGTAAAGACACCATCCTTTGACGGTTCTGTTCCTTTTCAGGTCTTTAAGCTACAGTTTGAGAAGACCGCAGCAGTGAACCAATGGAATGCTGAAGATAAAGTTGCAGCTCTGTTCGTGGCACTGAAAGGGACTGCCGCGGAAATCTTACAGACCATCCCAGAGTACGAGCGGAACCACTACGAAACATTGATGAGCGCTTTAGAGAGACGTTACGGAAGCGAGCATAGGAACCAGATATTCCAAATTGAGTTGCAAAACCGCTACCAAAAAGCAAATGAGACATTGCAGGAGTTTGCTTCAGATATTGAAAGATTGGCTCATCTTGCAAATGCAGACGCACCCGTGGAATACACTGAAAGGGTAAAAATCCAGAGCTTCATAAATGGCATACGAGATGTGGAAACGAAGCGGGCTACATATGCGAATCCAAAACTAACATTTGCTGAAACGGTATCGCATGCTCTGATTCAGGAAACAGCGTCGCTTCTGTGTAAGCCAGTTTTCAAAGCACGCCGTGTGGAAGTAGAAAGGCCAGAGTGGGTAGACACAATATTGGAGGCGCTGAAAGGATCGCAAAAGCGGAGTGAAAAAGTTATCAAATGCTTCAAATGCGGGAAGTCCGGTCACATTGCACGTCATTGCGATCTTGGCCTTAATAGTTCCAACAATGTGGGTGGGCGTAAACGCAAAGCTGGAGGAGAGCGAGTAAGAGGTAGAGAGCTAGATCCAGCTATTGAATGCCCTGTGATATCTGTATCGCAAATTGGTAGAAAATCGAGCAGTCTTACCGTCAGAGGGAATGTGGATGGCAAACAACGAGTACTGACTGTAGATACGGGCGCATCTCATTCCTTGATCCGATCTGACTTGGTCAACAGGAGAGTAAAACCGTTACCTGGAGCAAAGTTGCGTACGGTCACTGGCGAGTATAACCAAGTTCAGGGAGAAGTGATATGTGAAGTATTAATTGGAAAAGTCATGGTTCTACACAAATTCGTTGTGGCGGAGATCGTTGATGAAGTCATATTGGGAGTGGACTTCTTGGTTGACCATGACGTCAGGATCGATATGCGGAGACGGAATATGCGCTATAAGAACCGGGATGTACCACTCAACTTCAGTTTGGAAAAAGGGTTCAGCAGTAATCGGGTACTGGTGGAAAAGACTCGACAAAGACCACGAAAGTCAAAGGCAAAGGTTGATAGATCGAATGGGCCAAATAAATCAAAATCAAAAGTACCTGCGAGAGAAACACTGGTATTGACAAAACCTAAAAGACGCAGGAAAACGAAGCAACGAATTTCCGAGAAAGAATGCGAGGGTAGTTTCAAGCCGGAGCGCACTACTGTTGTGAAATGTGGGAACGATACCGATTATGCAAAGCAAATCCGTCCCGCGCAAGCTCCACGAAGTGGTTCATTGACCAAACAACAGAGTGTGAAGGAACGGCCCAGGGTAATGAGTAGTAAGATGAAACACTGGCATGACAAGAACTTTAATTCGGAAGGTTTCTTGGCGGAAGATTTGGTACTGTTAAAACAACCCTCACCGGCGGAAAGGTGTTCCAGCCAAATTTCGGTGCAGTTGGGAAGGCCCGTACAAAGTTGTGAAGAAGATCAGTGATGCCATCTACCGCATACAAACCACTGGGAAACCACGGATTAGAAGAGTGGTACATTTGGAGATGCTAGCGGCAGTTAGATCGGGAGATTTGTCTGATCGGGACGATTAGACTTAGGTGGAGGGCAGTGTCACGGATATTAACATCACTAAGTTATACCATCGCTAAGGCGATGCCAAGGCCACGATAAGCAGTATTTACGTCAATAATCAAATCATGTACATATACACATATATAAGGCAGCCGAAAGATGTCACACACAGATGCATTTACTTATACGCCTATGTATGCGCGAGAGACTGTAAACTACAAACATTCACATAAATAATTCAATCATTATGTATCTACATAAACGAATAAATAATTGCGTCTACACATATGTACGTATACGAGCAGCGGAGCGGCAATGCACAAACACATGCATATATCTTATCTGAGTTGTCACAAGAGAGAGCAATAATTTGTGCACGTAGTTGTGGCTGGCGATTTTGTAACCGAACTAACTAGTAACTTCTGGAAATCGAAAGGCCTAGAAGTATGCAGCGTAAACTATAAAAGCGGAGCAGGCGAGTAAGAAGTAATTCAGTTTGATTTGAGTTGTCAAGCAGTTTGATTATTTAGAATAGTAGAGTTTCATTGAGCTATCAATCAGTGTGGTTATTAAGCAAGATATTCGTTGCACAGTTTGTTATTGTGAAGTACTTTAATAAAGGCCATTTTGCATTATTACAAATTGGAGTTATTTATTCAACAGTTTAGTGATTCGAACTTAGCAGAGGATTGCAAATAAGAGGATTTGCAGCAAATTCGTTACAATATGTTAAAACATAAAATTTGTATAAACCAAATTTCAAAAAATAAAAGCAGTAATATTTATTTTATGCTGCTTTCTTGCCTAGGAAAAGTGATTTGCTGCTTTTTTGGTTTGGAAATTTAAAATTTAAAATAATTTTCGAGCCTGCGAAATTTATTTTTTTTTTTACTTTTTTTCGACTTTGATTTTTAAGGTTTTTTTCATGACCCACTAAAAAAATTTTCATATGTAAGGTCCCACCTAAAAATGTCGGATAAAGACGTTGTCGATAACAGTTTTCTGAAAAAAAAAAAACAATATATACATGAAAATTTTACAATGAAATGAAATTTTTTTAGTACTTAGGCCATGAAAAAACCTTAAAAATCAAAGTCGAAAAAAGTAAAAAAAAAAATGAAATTTCGCAGGCTCGAAAATTATTTTTTTGGGTATGCGTAGTGGAACTTTTTTTCCTGAGCCCAAATCCTATCGAAAAATCGATGGCGCGATATCGATTAGTAAATCGACCCAGTCTAATATATATATCTTAGGGCCGGCCGACCAGCAAGTGAAAGTCGAACACAATCAAATAACTCGTTTTAGACAAAAGTTTGTATGTGTATGCCAATAATACGTGCAAGTTTTTTAATTATTTGGTATCTTACCACATTCATATAAAAACTTGGTCTATACTACAACAACAAAGTGCACATCAATAGTTGGTTATAGTAGTAAACAAAGAAAAAAAAGTCACAGTTTAATATTTTACGAAGGTAATTCTATACGACAGCATGAAACTCTATCAAAGAACGCGTTTTGGTGCCAGGATTGCGAAACAGAAATCAGAAAACAAAAATTTAGTAATTCAAAAGATTATTATAAAAATGACCCCCGGTCCCTCCGAAACCGGGTGAGCCATAGTATTTATGCGCAAAACACCTTCCTACGTTGGCGGCCTTCGACAGCTCTCATAAAAAATTACACTGGCCGGTCCACCGGTGGGGTGGGAGCCAAACTAAATATGTTCAAATCCCTTTGCACACAAAATTGTTTCCTGTGTACAACGATATTACAACAACCACATAAAAAGTTTCAATTTCTTTTGCAAATGTTTCTTCACAGATGCAAAGTTTTAATTTCCGTTTGCGGATTAGCAGCCCTCCGATATTTTTGGACGTGTATTGAGCTGTGTATTGCTGTCGTATAGAATTACCTTTTCAAACAAAGAATATTCACAAAGGTATTTCAAAGTTTTGTGCATGGAGACGTTGCAATAGCAAAGTAGTAAGCTACGGATGTTGTTGTAGTAGTGAGTAAGCTACGGATCATAACCAATTTTTTTTAATTTAAATTTTTTCACGCATTCTATTTTGTATTGACAGTTGCTGAATTTTTATTCATGATGGTATATTTTGTTAGTGTATTGTTCAAATATACTACACCAGTTTGCAAATTCAATGCTGCTAGACCATTTGCACAAAATCCTGAGCTCCTCTATAGAGGCATTTTAAAATAAAGAGTGACGAATTCCCCCCATAAGTTCATTTTCATATAAATAATTATTTACATACTTGGCTCGATTTACCCCCGAGAAGATTTAGGCCGAGCTTCTATTCCTTTTAATTTCTCCTCCAAATTGGCAGAACGGGACCTACATGTTTCATGCCGACTCCAAACGGTAGGAATCTTTTCATGGCAGAAATACAATCGGAATGTGAAATTACTTCAGAGGGGTGACATTGAATGTATTGTAAACAAAAATTGGCGGAAATCCACGTATATGTACACTGTCATTCGTTCATGACGGAACCATACAAGGTGGCAGCTCGGTGACATACATACAAACAAAAATTGCATGTACCTTGTTTTTGTAAATCGTTGGACTAATGTCAAAATCGTACTGCGCCGGAAGTTGAAGCGTCATATCATGTGGAAAAAATACCAATCAGCTGATATCCGGCCGTCAACTGGTTTTCCCGTGATTCATTTGGAAAACCTGGAAACTCAATTCCAACGCAACTGTTTTCCATGAAAAAGTCCCAATTGCAATATGGCAGACCTTATTGGAAGAGTGGTGAAAGCGATACAATAATGCCAGATCACTGTTTTTCTGAAGTAAACAGATGGTATCCTACAAGAACACGTATGGCCTCATCAGAATAGACTTTTTCATGTTTTGTTGCAGAAACGAACATCGTCACAATCGAGCATGTTGCGTTTCAAAATAAAAGCCGAACTTCATGTTATGTTCCAATGAAGCGTGATCCAGATACGGACAGAAATTTAACATGCAAATGCAACAACAAATTATCCATATGGGTCAAATTGTTGTTGCAGTTGCATGTTAAATCTCTATCCGTATCTGGATTACGTTTCATTGGAACAAGGGGTCAGTCTCAGCAGTTGAGAACAAGGACGGAAACTGTTGTTCCTTTTATAATATAATTGCTTGCAAAGCTATTATTAATTTTGGACTTTTAATATATTTGGATCAAGATAAAAATTATTTTCGGATTTTTATTACCTGTGTCCGATAGAACTAGTTAAACTCGGACTTTTTAAAATAAAAGTCAGAAATAAAAGTCCGGAAATAAAAGTTAAATCCGGACTTTTATTTTTTAAGGCCAAAATAAAAGTCGGGCTTTTGATAACAAAGAAACGGCTTATCCGAATTACTCAAAAAATAAAAATACAGATTTTACTTTTATATGTGGACTTTTATGGAAAAAGTTCGAAAAATAAAAAGGATGCATGATTCGACATGACATTGCTCTAGGTATACCTGGGAACTCAATCATTTTCACTTAGGACAATTTTTTGACCAGGACTTTTTCGACTCCGAAAAAAAAAATTATTATTTTCCGTCCCTGGTTGAGAACTTTTTGTGACTTGCCCATTAGCTTACAAATATTAGGGAAGCACTATTATAAACATTCGCACTATGTAAAAAAATACTTGCTAACATTTACGTCTATATTCGTTAAAATGCTTTTTCAATTGTGAAAAACGATAGAAAAATAATTTCACTTGTAGTCTGAAAACGCTTATAGCCAATTTGTGGCTATGTTGTTCTTTTTGTAGCGATAAGGACACTCCCCGAAGGCCTTGGGGAGTGTTATCGAGTTGGTGGTCCTTTGCCGGATGCAGATCCGGTACGTTCCGGTACCAATCCCGACCATCTCGGCAACGATTTGTTATGACTACATGCGACCTTCTAGGCCATACCACCCTCCCACCCCCTAGATCCATGATGAGTTCGGAGTCGCCAGAGCCTCGGCTGTTAATGAAACGGGTTTCGCCACGGATGGGTGAGGTTCACAATTGGGTTTGGAGAAGCTATGTATTGCGCTGGAAAACTGAAAGGGCTGCGCTACACAAACCGCTTGAATCCGGTATTTTAGTCGCCTCTTACGACAGGCATACCTACCGCAGGTATATTCTAACCCCCTAACCCGCTGGAGGGCTATCTTCTTATGCTTTACATGTAACAGAAGTTGAAAATTGCAGACTTTTGTATGTCAGATGACGCTAGTGTCGCTCCATTTGCCGTTCCTCTTTTCATACAATTGTATCGTCTATCGCAGGGATGCACCTTAACGTTAAGCTAATCGTTTATCAAAAAATTTCCACCGTTTCCGTTGAAACACTTCGAAATATTATCGATAAAGAAATTATCAAGATAAATTGTATAATCGTTTTTAACCGAAACGAAAAGCGTTCGTTAACGTTAAAAACGTTAACAAAAACGTGATGCTTTATGTTTGAATTGTGCTGGCAATGCTATAACCATGGTGAAGCCGTAAGGTGGTAACACCGAGCGGACATACACACAAACTCCATGTAATTTGTTTGTGTAATTCGTTGTTGGTAATGTCAAAAATACTCTAAGAAATGTTCGTACTCTCAAAATTCATGACAAAAGTTGCAACCAGCTTGGCTAATGCTCTCACTTTTAATTACTCCGCCATCAATCAGCTTTTCCAGCATGGTTTGAAATTAATAATCAACATAACCGATTTGATTTCGTTTTGATATGGCAGAAAACGAAACAAAATCATTTCGTTCATTTGACGTTCTTTTCGTTTCGTTTATTACCGTTAATTATCGTAACGAAATGATATCGGTTCGTTGGTTAAGCATGCCTGGTCTATCGCAAACTAATTTGATACGTTGTGCAGTTATTAAGGCGACATATGTAGATTAATTTCAAAAATAAAAAAACATTTAACGGAAGTTTTGCCTTCAAGCAGATATTTAGGCGGTAATTAACTTTAAACGTTTTGAATTTCCCTTTATTTCAATAACTGTTATGAAATCTTCTTTCCATTAAATGTTTTTTAACACGCTCATATTAGCTTCACTTGTATGTATGCTTGTTTGTAACTCTCTAGGCTAGGCACGGAAAGGAGAGTTAGACACATCTAACGGCAATTATTGAAGACTCGCTACAAAACGAGTTGTGCTTAATAGCGCGGACACGAACATATGTGCTACGGTGCTACATATTGGCGTGCTTTTTATACTCAGTTAAGCAGAGCTCACAGGGTATATTAACTTTGATTGGATAACGGTTGGTTGTACAGGTATAAAGGAATCGAGATAGATATAGACTTCCATATATCAAAATCATCAGTATCGAAAAAAAATTCGATTGAGCCATGTCCGTCCGTCCGTCTGTCCGTTAACACGATAACTTGAGTAAATTTTGAGGTATCTTGGTGAAATTTGGTATGTAGGTTCCTGGGCACTCATCTCAGATCGCTATTTAAAATGAACGATATCGGACAATAACCACGCTCACTTTTCCGATATCGAAAATTTCGAAAAATCGAAAAAGTACGATAATTCATTACCAAATACGGATTAAGCGATGAAACTTGGTAGGTGAGTAGAAAACTAGTAAAATTTTGGACAATGGGCGTGGCACCGCCCACTTTTAAAAGAAGGTAATTTAGAAGTTTTGCAAGCTGTAATTTGGCAGTCGTTGAAGATATGATGAAATTTGGCAGGAACATTACTCTTATTACTGTATGTCTGCTTAATAAAAATTAGCAAAATAGGAGAACGACCACGCCCACTTTAAAAAAATTTTTTTTTTAAATTCAAATTTTAAAAGAAAAGTTAATATCTTTACAGTATATAAGTAGATTATGTCAACATTCAACTCCAGTAATGACATGGTGCAACAAAACATAAAAATAAAAGAAAATTTCGAAATGGGCGTGGCTCCGCCCTTTTTCATTTAATTTGTCTAGGATACTTTTAATGCCATAAGTCGAACAAAAATTCACCAATCCTTGTGAAATTTGGTAGAGGCTTAGATTCTAGGACGATAACTGTTTTCTGTGAAAAAGGACGAAATCGGTTGAAGCCACGCCCAGTTTTTATACACAGTCGACAGTCTGTCCTTCCGCTCGGCCGTTAATACGATAACTTGAGCAAAAATCGATATATCATTACTAAACTCAGTTCAGGTACTTATCTGAACTCACTTTGTATTGGTGTAAAAAATGGCCGAAATCCGACTATGACCACGCCAACTTTTTCGATATCGAAAATTACGAAAAATGAAAAAAATGCCATAATTATATACCAAATACGAAAAAAGGGATGAAACATGGAATTGTATTGGTCTATTGACGCAAAATATAACTTTAGAAAAAAACTTGGTAAAATGGGTGTGACACCTACCATATTAAGTAGAAGAAAATGAAAAAGTTTTGCAGGGCGAAATCAAAAGCCCTTGGAATTTGGAAGGAATACTGTTCGTGGTATTACATATATAAATAAATTAGCGGTGCCCGACAGATGATGTTCTGGATCACCCTGGTCCACATTTTGGTCGATGAACTAATCATTAACACCTTTCATTTGATACCCATATCGTACAAAAAAATTCTAGAGTCACCCCTGGTCCACCTTTATGCCGATATCCCGAAAAGGCGTCCACCCATAGAACTAAGGCCCACCCCCCTTTTAAAACACTTATTAACACCTTTCGTTTGATACCCATATTGTACAAACGCATTCTAGAGTCAACCCTGGTCCACTTTTATAACGATATTCCGAGAAGGCGTCCACCTATAGAAGTAAGGCTCACTCCCTTTTAAAATACTCATTAACACCTTTTATTTGATACCCATATAGTACAAACAAATTCTAGAGTCACCCCTGGTTCACCTTTATGGCGATATCTCGAAAAGGCGTCCACATATAGAACTAAGGCCCACGCCCTTTTAAAATACTCATTAAGACCTTTCATTTGATACCCATATTGTACAAACGCATTCTAGAGCACCCCTGGTCCACTTTTATGGCGATATCCCGGAAAGGCGTCCACCCATAGAACTAAGAGCCACCCCCTTTTAAAACACTTATTAACACCTTTCGTTTAATACCCATATTGTACAAACGCATTCTAGAGTCAACCCTGGTCCACTTTTATAACGATATTCCGAAAAGGCGTCCACCTATAGAAGTAAGGCTCACTCCCTTTTAAAATACTCATTATCACCTTTCATTTGATACCCATATAGTACAAACGAATTCTAGAGTCACCCCTGGTTCACCTTTATGGGGATATATCTCGAAAAGGCGTCCACATATAGAACTAAGGCCCACCCCCTTTTAAAACACTTATTAACACCTTTCGTTTGATACCCATATTGTACAAACGCATTCTAGTCAACCCTGGTCCACTTTTATAACGATATTCCGAAAAGGCGTCCACCTATAGAACTTAGGCCCACGCCCTTTTAAAATACTCATTAACACCTTTCATTTGATACTCATATCGTACAAAATAAATTCTAGAGTCACCCCTGGTCCATCTTTATGGCGATATCTCGAAAAGGCGTCCACATATAGAACTAAGGTCCACGCCCTCTTAAAATACTCATTAACACCTTTCATTTGATACTCATATCGTACAAACAAATTCTAGAGTCACCCCTGGTCCATCTTTATGGCGATATCTCGAAAAGGCGTCCATCTATAGAACTTGGGCCCACGCCCTTTTAAAATGCTCATTAATACCTTTCATTTGATACCCATATCGTACAAAATAAATTCTAGAGTCACCCCTGGTCCACCTTTATGGCGATATCCCGAAAAGGCGTCCACATATAGAACTAAGGCCCACGCCCTCTTAAAATACTCATTAATACCTTTCATTTGATACCCAAATCGTACAAAATAAATTCTACTCTGGCCTGGTCCACCTTTATGGCGATATCCCTAAATGGCGTCCACCCATAGAACTATAGCCCACTTCCTCTTAAAATACTCTTTAATACCTTCCATTTGATACACATGTCATACAAACACATTCCAGGGTTACCCTAGGTTCTTTTTACAACATGGTGATTTTCCTGTCTCCACAGCTTTATGGCGATATCTCGAAAAGGCGTCCACGTACAGAACTAAGGCCCACGCCCTCCTAAAATACTCATTACCACCTTTCATTTGATACCCATATCGTACAAAAAAAATTCTAGTCACCCCTGGTCCACCCTTATGCCGATATCTCGAAAAAGCGTCCACCTATAGAACTAAGGCTCACTCCGCCCTTTTAAAATACTTATTAATACCTTTCATTTGATACCCATATCGTACAAAATAAATTCTAGAGTCAGGCCTGGTCCACCTTTATGGCGATATCCCTAAATGGCGTCCACCCATAGAACTATAGCCCGCTTCCTCTTAAAATACTCTTTAATACCTTCCATTTGATACACATGTCATACAAATACATTCCAGGGTTACCCTAGGTTCTTTTTACAACATGGTGATTTTCCCTTACTTTGTCTCCACAGTTCTCAACTGAGTATGCAATGTTCGGTTACACCCGAACTTAGCCTTCCTTACTTGTTAAAACTATATTTATATTATTATTTCGTTAACTTGAACTGAAACTTGAAACTATTTATTTGCAAGAACTTCCTAGGTTTCTATCCATTACTGGCGAAAGAAAATGACACAAATCCGCCGGAGTTACCTGCTTTTATTCTGCAAAGCAATTTTCTGGCGGCCACGTCGAGTTGAGTTCGCCTTTCGGCATATGGCAAAATCTAATTAAGCATTCTTTAAAAATCCTTGCGCAATTTCTGGATGGATGCATCAAATATACAAAGAGCTCTTCCGTTGCTTATGATATAGTTTTCGACTTAAAATAAAGAATATTGTTGCTGTTGTTGTATTAACAGTGAGAATATTGTGGTAGAATGTAAATACATATTTTAGCGCAAATTTGTACAAATAAGTGTTCTTTCTTAAAAGAACCAATTTCCGATTGTTTTTGTTTTTATCGGCCTATTGATAAATCATTCATTGAAGAACCAATTTCCTTTAACTATTTTGATGCATTCCCTTCAATTTAACTAGTGAAAAAACTCCTATGAAATGGCAAAGAAATCTCCCTCTCCCTCAAATTCATAATACCTACTTTCCTCTCATAACCGGTTTCCTCTTTTTCGAACGTTGTTCAGAATAGGAGGAAAGGGAGAAGTGAAAAAACTCTCAAGGAATTTTTATTTAGAATACGAGGAATGGGAGAAGGGAAAAAACTCGCACGGAATTTTCGTTTAGAATTGGGCTGTAATCGCCTCCTCCCAAATCGTGCTTGATACGCCCCTGTTGTGGCAACTCTGTTGTACACAGGAAAAACAAAATCTGGGGCCGTATCGTCACTTACGATCACGGATCGAAAACAATTTTCACTGAAACGATAAAAATTAAGCTATGAAATTATGTAAAAAATTATAATATTTTATGGATTTAGTATGTACGCGTTGTCTCTGGTTCAAATATTTTATTTAACCGATTCACCGTTTCAGAGCTATTGTGATTTCAAAAATGGCATTCGATCATGGATCCTATGTCACGATACGGCCCCCGTACAAAGGATTTTGCATTGGTGAAACGACCTGGGTTATTTTTGTGAATATTTTACAAGTCGGTGCACCACATAACTTAGATAAAAGTCTAGAACAGCGGTCGACTGCTGATACGCGCCCAAAAATATCGATAGAGGTGTCAAAAGACGCATATTGACTTCAACAATAATCCCAAGGCGGAAAGGAAAGATATTCACAGTTGAAGTTGGCAATTTTCATGGGGTTGTAGTAGTGTTGGTGAACTGAAAAACTTTCGTGTACAAAGGGATTTTGCACGCATTCAATTTTGATTCCACCCCATTGGTGGAAGGGCCAGGGTAATTTTTTATAAGAGCTGTCGAAGGCCGCCAACGCAGAAGTGTTCTGCGCAAAAATATAATGGATCTCACCTCAGTTTCGGAGGGATCCGGGGCATTTTTCGGTTTTCGTGAACATCTTTTGAACGAGCTAATAAAATTTTAATTTTCCGCTTTCGGATTTCGGATTATTGTTGTCGAGGTCAATACGCGTCTTTTGACACCTCGGTATTTTTGGACGTGTATTAGCAGTCGAACCCTCATCTAGACTATTACCTTAACTTATAAAAAATTATCAAAGGATGTACATATCAAAATACGCGTTCTGACTTCCGTTTTTAGAATCCGAAAGCGATAATTAAAAATCGTATTTCTGCCAAAAAATATAAGCAAATACGTCGGTTCAAAATTTCGTGTGGTATTTCGCCAGATTTGTTGTACATACACACACGCTAATGCAAAAAGGTGTTCTGCGGTTTGCCGTTAGTTCTGCTTACTCCAAACTGGAAAAGAAGCGGTAAAGATGGGTTTGATGGTGAATGAGGACAAAACGAAATACCTGCTGTCATCGAGCAAAGAGTCAGCGCATATGCGCCTTGGCAACCACGCTACTGTTGGCAGCCATAATTTCGAAATAGTAAGACTTCGTTTATTTGAGAACCAGCATCAACACTAGCAACATCAGCTCTGAAATACAGCGAAGAATCACTTTTGCCAAGTAAAGTCCTATCTCGGCAAACGAAAATCATACTCTACAAGTCACTTATCGTACCCGTCCTGCTATATGGGGCAGAAGCATGAACCATGACAACAACAGATGAAGCGGCTCTGGGAGTGCTCGAGAGAAAAGTTCTTCGAAAGATTTATGGACCTCTACGCATTGGCGATGGAGAGTACCGAAGAAGATTTAATGATGAGCTATACGCAGACATCAACATAATCCAGTGAATTAAAACGCAGCGGCTGAGCTGGCTAGGCCATGCTATGCGAATGAAAGATGACCCTCCAGCCAAGAGTGTTTCTATCGGAACCCGCCTATGGAAGCAAAGGTAGAGGGCGGCCCCCACTCCGTTGGAAGGACCAGGTGGAAATCGATTTAAACTCCCTTGGTGTGACCAATTGGCAGAGAGCAGCGACTGGTGCGCCTTGTTGGACGGCCATAGCCGATTAAACGGTTAAACGCCAATTAAGTAAGTTCTGCGGCCACCGTGTTGTGATGGTAGCGTGTTCCGCCTACCACACCGTATGCCCCAGGTTCACACCCCGGGCAAAGCAACATCAAAATTTTAGAAATAAGGTTTTTCAATTAGAAGAAAATTTTTCTAAGCGGGGTCGCCCCTCGGCAGTGTTTGGCAAGCGCTCCGGGTGTATTTCTGCCATGAAAAGCTCTCAGTGAAAACTCATCTGCCTTGCAGATGCCGTTCGGAGTCGGCATAAAACATGTAGGTCCCGTCCGGCCAATTTGTAGGGAAAATCAAGAGGATCACAACGCAAATTGGAAGAGAAGCTCGGCCTTAGATCTCTTCGGAGGTTATCGCGCCTTGTATTTATTTATTTTTATAAGTAAGTTCTGCGCGAATAAAATTTTGATCCCCAAATCCGTATTGGATCCACCCAAAACTGTGTAGAAATAAACTATGGACGAGGCCACCGATTTCGGAGCCTCTAACTATGGATCGGGCCCTATATTTCGTACCCTCTTGAGGTGATTTTTCGGTATTTTGTGAATAACTTTCTACAGAAATAAAATTTGTGATTTCCGCTTTCGGATTCTTAAAACTGAGGTCGATACGCGTCTTTTGATACCACCTTTGATAATTTTTGATAAAAAATTAGGTGGTACACCTTGTTGTTGTTGTTGTAGCAATGCTTCGCCCCACCTAACAGCCGCGACCGATCACAAATTGTCATCAATATCCTCTAACGGGAGTCCAAGGAAACTTGCCGTTTCAACAGGGTGGACCATCAGGAAAGGGGTGTTAGAGGCGTTGGTTCCACATTACAATTAAAGAGATTGTTGGTGTCATGTGCAGACACATTGCAAGCGGGCTGATTCTGGATAGGTAAGAGTTTAACCTGTTACAGTATCCAGAACGAAGTTGAGCAAGAGTGACACGCGTTTCCCTGGGGAGTATGCGTTCCTCTTCCGCGAGTTTTGGATACTTTTCTTTAAGTACTGGATTCACCGGGCAATTCCCGTCATAAAGGTCCGACGCCTGTTTATGGAGTTCATACGGCTGGGTTCTCAGGTGCCGTATTTCCTCAAAATGCTTACGGAGAGGACTCCTTAAGCCCCTAGGTGGTGCTGGTTCATAAATCAGATGTCTTTTGGGATGCTCAGGTTTCTGGGTATTCAACAGGAACTGTTTGGTCAGCATCTCATTTCTCTCCCTGATGGGGAGTATTCTCGCCTCATTATGCAGATGGTGTTCAGGGGACATAAGAAGACAGCCCGTGGCGATTCTGAGAGCAGTATTTTGGCAGGCCTGTAGTTTCTTCCAGTGGGTAATTTTTAGGCTTGGGGACCATATGGGTGACGCGTAGCACGTAATCGGCTGGCTAATTGCTTTGTATGTAGTCATGAGCGTTTCTTTATCTTTTCCCCAGGTACTGCCAGCGAGGGATTTGAGGATTTTGTTACGGCTCTGAATTCTCGGAACAATTGTGGCTGCGTGCTCACCAAAATATACATAGCTCCTGATCAAACGTCACACCCAAGATTTTGGGGTGTAAGACAGTCGGTAGCGTAGTGCCATCGACGTGGATGTTCAAAATGGTCGACATTTGGGACGTCCATGTTGTAAATAAGGTCGCGGATGATGTAGTCGGTGATGCCACGTTGGTTGGTGCACCTTCTTGTAAAACGTTACCAAAGGTATTCTGCGCAAAAAATACTCGAGAACCCATTCGCAGTTTTGGAGGTGTCCGTGGTCATTTTTGTTTTTCCTAAATATCTTTTGAACGACCCACATTTTTTTCGCTCTCGGATTGATACTAAGATCGAAAAGCGTCTTTTGACACCTCTTTCGATATTTTTGGACCCGTATTATCACTCGACCGCTGTTCTGGACTTTTTCCAAATCGATGTCTTAATATATATATAAAATATTTTCACTTACCATCGGCCGGTTGCTGAAAATTGACATACGCATATCCTAAAGAACGGCGTGTTATTACATCCCGACAAACTCGAATGGATAGAACCGGTCCTGCAGTCGAAAACTTTTCAAAAAGGCCTGCTTCGGTGATATCTTGATGCAAATCTCCAACATAAAGTGACGCCATTTGATAATTGGGGCCACCTGAATTCATGGCTATTAGGTCTTTCCAGGCTTATCTTAGTTGTTCTCTTCGATATCGTTAAGAGAATAATCCACGCGAAAGAAAAACTTAAAAGAAACTGCAATGAGAAAAAAATTCAATTTGGAAATTTTTTAAAGTTCCATTTTTTTCTAATTTTGAATTCTAGTGGCAACCCTATGAAGCACACGTTTTCCAGAAATACCTGCTGGAATGGCGTAACCAAGGGTTATTTTTTATAAGCGCGGCCGAAGGCAGCCAACGCAGAAAGATGTTCTGCGCAAAAATACTATGGATCCCACCCCGGCTTTGGAGGTACCCGTGGGTCTTTTTTCGGTTTTTCGTTAATATCTTTTGAACGAGTTAAAATTTTTATTTTCCCCCTCGGATTATTAATACTGATGTCAAGACGCGTCGTTTGACACCTCTCTCGATATTTTTGGTAGCGTATTAGCAGTCGACCCCTCAACTAGACTATTACCCACCTTTCTGCGTTGGCGGTATACAAAATAAGGTAATAGTCTAGTTGAGGGATCGACTGGGTAATTGTGCAGTTTAGGGGCCCCACCCTAAAATTGGGCCTTTTTTTGAGTGAGGTATCAAAAGACGCGTATTCACGTCTCGATCAAGAATCCGAAAGCGGAAGTTAACTTTTTTTTACCCGTTCAAAAGATATTAACGAAAACCCGAAAATAGACCCGCGGGTACTTCCGAAACCGGGGGTGGGATCCATAGTATTTTTGCGCAGACCACCTTTCTGCGTTGGCGGCCTTCGGCCGCGCTTGTAAAAAATAACCCTGGGCTACGCCATGCCAAGTCCGGGTGTGAGGTATAACAGTGGCTACCGCCACGGTGATGCACAATTTTTTTGTGGGTACTAACAACAACAGCCACATGAAAATCGCCAAATTTACTTGCAAATATCTCCGGACATAGATAAAATTTTTCTTTTCCGCCTTCGGATTATTGTTCTCGAGATAAATAGGCGTCTTTTGATACCTCAAACGAAAATATTGGCCCAAATTTAGGGTGGGGCCCCTAAACTGCACTATTACCGTCGACTGCTAATACGCGTCAAAAAATATCAAAAGAGGTGTCAAAAGACGCGTATTAATCTCGAGAACAATAATCCGAAGGCGGAAAAGAAAAATGTTATCTCTGTCCGGAGATATTTGGGTAATAGTCTAGTTGAGGGGTCGACTGCTAATACGCTACCAAAAATATTGAGAAGTGTCAAAAGACGCGTATTAATCTCGAGAACAATAATCCGATGGCGGAAAAGAAAAATTTTATCTATATCCGCAGATATTTGCAGGTGAAGTTGGCGATTTTCATGTGGTTGTGTTTGTACCCAAAAAAAAAAAAAATTGTGCATCACCGTGGCGGTTATTTTTTATAAGCGCGGCCGAAGGCCGCCAACTCAGAAAGGTGTTCTGCGCAAAAATACTATGGATCCCACCCCCGGTTTAGGAGGTACCCGCGGATCTTTTTTCGGGTTTTCGTTAATATCTTTTGAACGCGTTAAAATTTTTATTTTCCGCCTTCGGATGATTAATACTGATGTTAAGACGCGTCGTTTGACACCTCTCTCGATATTTTTGGTAGCGTATTAGCACACATTAGGACATTTGCAGTTGAAGTTGGCGATTTCCATGTGGTTGTTGTTGTGTTCGTACCCACAAAAAAAATTGTGCATCACCGTGGCGGTAGCCACGGTTATACCACACACCCGGACTTGGCATGGCGTAGCCCAGGGTTATTTTTTATAAGCGCGGCTGAAGGCCGCCCACACAGAAAGGTGTTCTGCGCAAAAATACTATGGATCCGACCCCCGGTTTCGGAGGTACCCGCGGGTCTTTTTTCGGTTTTTCGTTAATATCTTTTAAACGCGTTAAAATTTTTATTTTCCGCCTTCGGATTATTAATACTGATGTCAAGATGCGTCGTTTGACACCTCTATATTTTTGGTAGCGTATTAAGAGTCGACCCCTCAACTAGACTATTACCCAGAATTTTTATTTTCCGGTTTCGGATTATTGTTGGCGAGATTAATACGCGTCTTTTGACACCTCTTTCGATATTTTTGGACGCGTATTAGCAGTGTCATGCTGTCGTATAGAATTACCAAATTGGCTAATGTAAATTCGTACATTTGTCCACGCAGCAGCACAAAACACCTCGTGTGTCATACAATATGGCGGCCATTATGTACATTATAGATTTTTGCGACGAATCGCCACGCCACAACAATGGAAACATGCCTATAACCTATGTATTTATAATTATTACTTACGCTTTTTACACTTGCTCGATTTTTGCTACTTTTGCAATTTTTTTGTTGGTTTTTTTATATATTTTTATTAATTTTTTTTTGTTTTTTATTATTTTTTGTCACAAAAATATGTGATAGTCGCGAGATAAAAACCACACGACCATTCACCACGTCGGACTCTACTCGACTCGTTCGTTTCAAACTTCCATGTCAACGAAGACACCATTTTCGAACTTCCAGCCAAAAACTTCCCCACAACACAAAGAAACCCTGGCAGAATTAGCATATCCACCATGAAGGGAAGTTGATTGATAGCATAAGTCGGTTTACACACAAAGATCTGTTGCTTATTCTCGGCAACTTCTCTTTTGAAGTTAAGATCATCAAAATTATTAGAAATACATATCACGTAAACTAATTGAAATTGTTCTTTCAAAGTAAAAAAATTTACTAAATCTATAATTTGAAAACAGAAGAAAGACAGCATAAAGCAAGGCACCGAGCTCAAGAAACCGACCTGTCCGCCCTGTTGTTGTTGTTGTTGTAGCGATAATGTTACTCCCCGAAGGCTTTGGGGAGTGTTATCGATGTGATGGTCCTTTGCTGGATACAGATCCGGCACGCTCCGGTAACACAGCACGATTAAGTTGCTAGCCCGACCATCTCGGGAACAATTTATATGGCCACATTAAACCTTCAGGCCATCCCTCCCTCCCCACCTCCAAGTTCCAAGAGGAGCTTGGGTCCGCCCCTCGTAACCCCCTCTTCAACAAGCATAACTCACACAATAAGATTGCGCAATATGCATGTAAACATTAGATCTACTGTTTTTTATGACATATGAATTGACCCTTTTCCTTTAGCTCTTTTTTTCTCGGTTTTTTTTTTAATTCGCTCAAGGGTCAACTGTGACGTAAATGCGCAGAACGAAGCAATTTTGAACTCGTAAATGCGCAATCTGGGTAAGTGATTTGTGTTCGACTAGTAACGAGTTCTAGCAACAAACCTCGTGTTCCAATGAAACATGTGTTAAAAACCGTCCCCAAGGTGTGATTGAAGTTTACATTTCTCTCATACGTCTACGCTTACAATATTTCCTTTTAGATCATGGAAGGTAGAAAGCGCATACGAACAAAGACGAAAGCGATGGGAAGAAAGCTATGGGGTTGTATTAAGAAATTCATCTCGCTTTTGCAAGGAAAGGAACATAATTTAAATAAACTGATTTTATCAGCTGTTCATCAGATTTTTTTGTGCTCGAGTTTGTATCCAGGAGCTGTTCCCATTCCAATCCTTTAAGTTGGGCAAAATTAAGCAAAATACCATATATGTTTGCGAATTGAAAACTTAAATAGAAAGCCCTTTCGGAACCAGTTTTCGAAAGAAAATATGAAATATGGAAGTAAGGCTAGAGAGGAAGTTAGGTGCATAAAATTAAAAATCCCAAAAAAGTAGTAATTACAAAAAAATATTGTACCGAATTTACTGCAAATCCTCTTATTTGCAACCTTCTGCTAAGTTCGAATCACTAAACTGTTGAATAAATATCTCCAATATTTAATAATGCAAAATGGCCTTTATTCAAGTACTTTCAAAATAACATTTCTATTGCCCGACAGATAGCGTGCTTAATCGAAACTGCTTGATAGCTCAAATGAAACTAAACCCTCGCGCCTTTACTGTCGCGGCCTTTTATACTTTTTGATTTCTCGTTGCATACTTCTAGCCTTTTCCATTCCAAAACTTACAAGTTATTATCAGCTAAAAAATCACCAGCCACAACTATGTTTAAAGCTTCTCATATGCGCAAATTATTGCCCTCTCTTGCGAGCACCTCAGATAAGATATATGCATGGTTTGTGCGTTGCTTCTCCGCTGGTGTACGTACATGTGTGTAGCCATAATTATTGATTCGTTTATGTAGATACATCATTGCCGTCTTTCAGTGAGTTTTACAGCTCCGGCTCACGCTCAATTCTCACGGGAATGCTCTGGATCATTGAGAGACTTGAGAAGCAGATGTCGTGAAATTTTCGCACACGTGAAATGTTATAGCCAGATGTCGCCGCTGTTTTTCATTTAACTCATACGGCGAAAGGCTAAGCAGCGACATCTATTTTTGAAAAATTAGGTATAATAACGGCCGCGTTGCCAACCTAAAAAGAAGTAATTAACAAATTATCTGGCTCACAAATTGAACCAGACTTCTATCCGGATTTATCTGGCTCAAATCGTTATTGTTGCATTTACATGCAAAATTATTTATCTGGCTCAGGATTTTGCCACCGGATGATAGCTAATGATTGATTTATGGATGTGTATGATATCACTGTTTAAGCATATATGACACTTTATTTTTGCTTGGATTCCAAGCTAAAAAAACTGCCGAAACTTTATCTGAACTTCAAAACACAAAAACAATTTCTGTAATGGAAAAGCGAGACCACTATGCCCCTAAAATTAGTGAGTTTGATCTGTGTTTGTTTATGTTTTACATTTTATTTTTACATTAACACTTTTAACAATAAAAACAATGCAAATAACACGCGAAAATTATTTCGGTCTCTAATGGTTCACTTTTTTTTTACAAGAAAGTTGATTTTAATTGTGTATTTATGCACCAAATTTTCAAACTAAAAACAAAATTTTCACGTGTCAGAAAAAAATAAAGAAAAAACGGCCGAATGTCAAAAAAACCTATCGAAATACAAACTGGCTCGTTTGTTTTTAATGAACTAGATTGTATTTTCCTTGTATTTCGTTAGTTTTTTAAATATAGTTCACACACTTACACCAGTACTGAAACCTTATTGGCTCCCTCGCTCCCTCGACAAAAAATATAAGAGAAAATACAAGAAAAATACATAGAAAATAAAGTAGTGTCATATAGGAGTTTGATTTGTTTGCACTTACAGTACCATTTTATTTGCATGAGACTTTCACAGCTACAAAAATTAACAAGCCAACCTAATATAAATTCACGCAAGTCATTTTCTGTCAAAATGACCCAACCCAACCCAAATGGAATTTGCTGCGTGAAAACCTAACTCGATTTCCAATTTTTGTTCTGCGTGACATTTAGATTTGACGTTTGCACACATGCTTTACATTGTCGCAGCGCATGCTTATTTGGGTTAGGGCAAAAACGCCGGTTGTTTGCGTGCGCTAAAAAAACGCAGTGCGGTTTTATTAGTTTGGCTTGTGTGGCGGATTTACACAGACGCTTTGGTTGTGTTGCATTCATTAATTCATCTGTCGGGCGAAGTATCCAAAAATTTACATAAATGCTTTGCATTTTTCAGTTTTTCATAGTTAAGGAATTGACCTCCAGATTATTGTGTAACACAAATATAGTAAAATTGGGTACAGAAATTCAATTTAAAAAGTTTTTCACAATAATTAGAAAAACTCTACGTTTTCTCTGCTTTTTGCACTTAAAGGAGTAACCCTCCATAATAAAATAAACTTTTAATGAAATTAAATAACTCTGAACTGAACACTTTTCGCCATGATCTAAAATTAAAATGCTTTGGAACAGGAGCAACACTTTTGTGACTACATAAACCCTGTTTCAATCTTACGTATCTGCACAGAACCCTAATTGACCGTTTTCAACCGAAGCAACAATCGCAACCCAGATTTTCCCGTTATGCTCACTTAAGCGAGTGCCTGTCAGAAAGAAGTCAACACACTTGTACTTGTACACTATGCCATAGACCTGTGATTTGAATCAGGTGAGCGGGGCTGTTTGTAGTTTTGACAAAGAGGATAAATACAATAAGAGCCGTCACTCGTTATTGTGTGGTGGGCATCTCGCTGGAAATTGAAAAAATTGATGCCGAATATTTTCTGAGAGGGACATTTTTAATTGTCTCGCATTTATCCATGCCGTGTAGGCCCCTTGTGCAACTGTGATTTTGGAAAGAGAATTAAATAAATAAATTAAATACAGTCGAAAAATAAACACAAATACCCCACGAAAATGTATAGAAGACATTTATAAACATCTCGCCCAAAAAAAAAGTAGCGACTACCTCTCAGTATACATCGAGTAAATGCCAAAAAAATAACGAGTGACGGCTCTTATTGTATTTATCCTCTTTGGTTTTGACGTTTATCGCTTAGTTTACACACTTGTATAGGTACACCAGAAACGATATAATAGGCGCCTTCTATTCTAAGCGAGCACGAAAAGAACACTCGCTTATTCATCGAATTACATTCAAAGCAACAACACTAACTCGGTTATTTTATCCAGTCCTCGCGAAGTCGGCTAATCAATAACCGAGTTGAGAGGTAGTGTTGAAAATAGAAAATATTGCTCTATTGTGAATGAAGTTTAAAATACACCAAGGAAATTTTTTGACATATAGAACTATCGCAGCCAACTTCACTCAAAAAGCGCAAAACAAAACAAAAGAAAATAAATCTTTTGTTATTACATTTCATTGCACATTTATTTTATGCTGCATAATGCCGCAACAGCCGGGCTATCCACCACAACCTGGTCCACCTGGTTATCCTCCACAACCTCAGCAGCCAGGTCATCCTCTACAACAACCAGCTGCACCAGGTGGTTACATGGGTCAAATCATGCCACCAACACAACCTGGACAAGCGCCAATGCCCAGGCAGTCACCCATGCCGGGTCAACCCCCAATACCCAGACGTCCTGGTTATAAGGTATGCTAATACAACTAATATATTTCAAATATTGCTGATGATTTTTTTTCTTTGAAAATCAAAATGGCGCTGGTTGTGCTTTTATTACTTATTAACAGGGTTTATTACCACCACTGGTGACCACAAAATATGTGGTAGAAGATCAGGGTAACTCCTCGCCACGTTACGTTAGGTATTGATATTCGAAATTAATGTTTTGTTTGGCAATTACATTGATCTTTCTCGTTTGCAGGTCCTCTTTGTATTGCATACTTGCAACAGCTGATTTATTAAAAACAACAGCTTTGCCCTTTACACTTACCATCTAACCAATGGCACGAACGGTTGAGGGTGAATATGAGCCACTCATGTCCAACATCAATGCCTCGCAATCAATTGTGGACGCTGTACGCACTACATTGGGTCCACGCAGTATGGACAAGCATATTGTTATATATAGACATTGCAAAAATTTTTGAATATAAAGATATTGCATGCGCGAACTTCGGTGGAAAGCAGCGGAGCGTAACAAAATTCTAGTAGGTCACTTTCACCACACCAAAAACTTTAACACAATTTTTAATATAATTTAAGCACAGAAATACACTGATTGGAGTTTTAGTGAGTAAAAGTTAAAATTCTGAACACATTAGCTGAATAAAAAGAGCACAAATTATTAATAAATAACAAATACAGACAGTGGTAGTTTAACAAATTCTGCTGTGGTAAGTGGTGAATGTGACCTACTAGAATTTTGTGAAGCTTGCCTCACACGATTTTTCGTCTATGCAATGTCTCTATATTATATCGTTTCTGCACATACCACAGCAGAATTTGTTAAACTACCACTGTCTGTATTTGTTATTTAATAATTATTTGTACACTTTTTATTCAGCTAATGTGTTCAGAATTTTAACTTTTACTCACTAAAACTCCAATCAGTGTACTTCTGTGCTTAAATTATGTTAAAAATTGTGTTAAAATTTTTGGTGTGGTGAAAGTGACCTACTAGAATTTTGTTACGCTCCGCTGCTTTCCACCGAAGTTCGCGCATGCAATATCTTTATATTCAAAAATTTTTGGGTACACTATGATGGAATTATAGAAGGTGGCGCATTGCGCATGTAAACATTATTTTATGAGCAATTTTGTCATTTTCCTTTAGCTCTTGTTTTTTGTGCATTCAACCCATGGTGGAATCACCAGGTGAAGTAAATAAAAAAAGACAGAAGATGTACGCTATCTCAAACGGTAGTGATGTATTTTCGACGGTCAGAAGAGGGTACAATTTTTACCCACTTTGAACAAATAGGAGTACAAAAATAAATTTCTTGCTACGAAAGCCATTACAGAAATTACTTTTTTCAGCATATCAGTGCCACCTAACGCTAATGCAAAATTGAACACAAAGGACCAGTGCGAGTTAACATTATTTTAGGATCGAATAAAAATAAAAAATTCAATTTGGCCACTTTAACTGAACTCAGTTTCAACTGCAGTTGAAACTTTCATTGAAAAACCGGGCATAAAAGAAACTTGTGTTGTTCATATAAAGTACATATGTACGTCAGTTATTTAGTTGAACTTTTCTGTCTTTGGCGGAACTTAACTTGGTTTCGCATTCGATGAAAAGTTTTACAGTCACACTTGGAAGTGGCCGCGATAGTCTTAAATGTGTTTCCTTCCTTTAAAATTCATTGACGTGTTCATCTCCTTAGTTGATTTGTCGTTGGGAGTCGGGATTAAAACATATGCTCTTCTAATATATAATAACAAACTTAATCAGAAGATCTCCCAAAAATTCCTGACAGTTGAATTCATGATGTATTACTAATATTACCACGTTATTATTTACCAAAATACATCAGGGGATAGACCAATCAAGCGGCAGTCGACCTAGAACCATAATATGCTGATCCGAAGCGAGCTGGATTCATATACATATTCTAAATTACAATCCTCAATTGTAACACCCCTCTTATCTTAGTCTTCTGATTTTTAGGGCCAAACAGCAACAGTGAGTTAAAGTTTTTTGTATATTTAGAATACCACTGTTTAGGCGAAGTTTTTTCAAAATAAGGTATAATACGACAATTTCCATTCTTGTAGGAATGAGAAAAACACTATTCTAAAGTCTTCAGTAGTGCTGTACAGGGGAATATCCTTGGTTGAATATGACGTGAATGCAAATAGTTTGTTTTAACAAATACCTGTTTAAATTTTTTTGGAAACAAATTAAACATATATAATGGAAATATCAAAAATATGGACGTATTAGTTTAACACAGCCTTTTTTATGGAAGCCAACACCAAAGATACCCTACATGATGAATTTCTGCAATTAAATCCAGTAAAGGTCCATCGATATTCACCTAATAATAGTTATGTGAAAAAAGTACTTAAAGTAGCATATTTTACTCCTGAAAAATGCGAAAAGCAACACTTCGCGGACAACATTGGTGAAAAATTTTCAGATAGCCGAATGACAGAGCAAAGAAGAATTTGGAGCGAGACAATCACTGATGACCTGATATGAAACTTCTCGCTCTCTGAGAGCGCGTAAAAATGTGCATTTTTATAACATTTGCCATAGATGCCATCATGCTCAAAACCAGATTTGGGTATTTCAGAATAACGTTTGGTTATTTTACATGGTAAAGGTTTAATTTATGATTTTCACCGAAAATTTACTCAAGATTGTCAAATGGGATATCAAAAAACTCGAATTTTTGACAGAATTACAAATCCGAAGAAAAAAATAACTCTTTTTCACCTGTGGAAAATTTATCAGTGGCAATACCTTTCATCGAAGGGCTGCACACGAAACGAGTTTTGGTAGCAACTTTCGATTGACATAAGTCAGCTTCGCAGTCTTCGCATTGATGTAAATGGATGCATAAAGGCCATTTTTTTGTGGAGCGTTGCGACATTCCATTTTTGACAGCTGAGATAAATTGTAGGTATAGGTATAGTTAACGCAACATGTTTAATTAACAGCCTTTTGCGGACGACAACGCAGATACTTCACCAAGTGATATAATTTCGTAATTTCTTATACATTTTTTGCGTTTTTTATTGTATGTGGATATACATATGTATGTACATAAACGTTTTGGTCGCATCAAAGTGAAAAAAGGGACTAGCCGCTTATTGTTATCTTATGGTGGTGCCAGAGCAACAAAGCAAAGCAACGCAATTGAAATATAGTATTTCATATTTTTTCACTTATCTACCACAAAATATGTCTACAAAACTTTACCTTTTTTATAAATTTTAATAACTTTTTATCAGCTTACTTGCTGATTTATTTGAAAATAATGTAACCGAACGGATTTCTTGGAGAATTTTTTTTGCGTATTTTAGGCAACTCTATAGCCATCTGACTTCAGACCCCATTCTTGGAAACGAATGAACTTTTGTTTACAACGAATGAACTTTTGTTTACAATTGAATGAACAGACAGCTGATTTCGAGCCCCGTTCCTGGAAACGAATTGAGAGAGAATAAAAGTTTCATATCAGGTCATCAGTGGAGACCATTGCAAATTGTACCAAGTAGCGCAACTAACAGCTGATCGGTGAAAATTCGCACATTCACACGCACAGTTCTCGACACAGTTTCAAAACAAAACTTTAGATTATTTAATTCAAATTTTAAAGTGAGATAATCCTTACAAATTTATGTATACAGAATATATATGGCGTTTTTGTTGTAATTAAAACAATAGTTTTATTTATATTAAAGCTTTTATCATTTTTTTTTTAACTTTGAAAAATCTCCGAACACCATTCCTTCATTATATGACATTCGACTGCCTAGTCCACTGCCTTCCACTCTATTCGCAACATAACCTCTACTTAAGCTGCCAAACTATATAGTAAACAATGGTGGAGACAACTGACCATTGTTTACTACCAAAGAGTTTTTATTTATTTGAAAAAGAATTGTTAATTAATTTAATGCAATCAATAAAATAAACAAAAATACGCCACAAAAATGTATGAAATGAAATGAAGGTATTTTTATAAATATATCTGAAAAAAAAAAACCAGCGACTATCTTGAGAAAACATCGAGTAATTTGCCAAACGAAGTAAGGCAAACGGGGGAATAATTCAATCCCATTCAGCAAAAATTTCAGTAGAAAAGGACCTTTAGTATATTTAGTAGTTATAATAAATTTGCTAATTCCGACAGGTTTTGGAGGTAATATCTAATTTTCTACTAAATATTTCGTGTTGGTTTATTCAAAAATACACTTTTTAAAAATTTATTTCAAAAACCCTATCTGAGAATAAGTTCAATGCATTTTAACATAAGGGGTAGGTAATGAAAAGCATTCTGAGATAAGGTGTTCTTAAACCTAATTCTAATTAAGGGCGTTTTTGTGACAAATGCTATAGGATAGGACGATTTCGAACTGGCATCCGACATGGGGTGATACTCTTAATAAGTAGCCGCAATGAACTGACAAAAAAAATTTAAAAGAAAAGGGCTTATGTCTTATAACTTTATATTCCGGCCTCGACTTTGACAGAAGAGTTAAGCTTTTGTGCTGTCCCGCTACACAGGAAGTATTTACCTTTTTCTCTTTTCCGTTTAGGTATTTATGGAAGTGTTCCGGATAAACCGTTAATTTAGAATATTCCGAACACGTTCGATTAATACTACCCCACGAGGTCAGAATATTCCAAAAGATTCCAAAAATTCTTAAATGGAGACGAATGTTCCCAACATGCTCAATGAGTGCATTTCGCTACGACATCTCCATTATTTACTATGACATTTTTACGTGAATCGATTTACTAGTCGAGTTTTTGACATTGAACGATGAATTTTAAATTGGTTTAGGTTTCGTATATTCACAGGTTTGCGAAAGTGCACGATTTCTTGGTGTCCATACTTTTCATAAAATGGTCTATTTTCAGCCAAAATAATAGATCATGGCATAGTTAATAAATTCATCATAAAATTAAAAAATTGTTCTAATATACTATTCAGTTCAGTTCAGTACTTATCGGGTATTTGTAAACTGATTGCGTCGTGTTTCTACTACTAATATTTTTCGAAAAATCGCAAAGAAACAACACAGTTTACGGATGTCAATTCGATTGGGAGCGAAATGGCTGCAATTGTCAAAAAATTTGTCAGTCGAGCAAACGTCTTGTGATTGAATCATGATATGGGGCATTAAATTTGTTTTTTTTTTCTATCCAATTGAAACTTTTTTCGAAGCGAGCAGAAAAAAAACCCACGATTTGTTCATCGAGTCCCAGGAATCCCGGGACTAGATTTAAATCTTTGGGATCTCATATTGCAAATTTGGTAAACTTTTACTGATGATGTCCCTGCTTTTTATTTTTGCAAGATCTAATTGTAAATCAAAGAAAATCCCATTTTTCAGGTAAACTACAGCCTTCTTTAGACGTTACAAAACTCATTGATCCGATTTCCACGGAAATCGACATTTTTCCATCTGGTGGAACTTATGGTGTACAATTAGAACTGATGTATAACATGCATCAACGATTTCTCCTACTGTGGAGTCTGGAAGATGTTTCTAAACTTCGGTTATATGGGCAACAAGTTAATATCTAGGCTTTCAGATGATACTTCATATGCATTAATATGAAGAAGGTATTTTTTAAAATAAATAAGGGTTTTGAATTGGCTGAACCTTCATATTTAACAATTGTGTCAAAGTGTACCAGACAAATTATTTATTTTTGTATAAAACGAAGCAAATATTTCATTTGTGTATAAAATTTGTATTGAATTATTTTGAAAACATTGGACTGAAGAATATATGTATGTTCATGTTTAACTATTCTGATGCATTTACGTTAAATTATTCCTTTTGAATCAAAATCAATAATCCCGGAAAATCCCGGTATTCCGGTATAGCCTTTTTCAAATCCCGAAATCATAGAATGCAAAAGGTCTTCGGGACTCGATGCCTTAGTGTATATTCTCTATTGATGAATTTTTTCATTTGGTGAGTTTTTTTTGTAACTTTAGCTTACTGAAATCATCTTAAGTCACCAAATTTGTGTCTAATGAAAAATCTCAAATTTAGAGACCTGAGATGAGACTGGAAAAACGTAACAGCCTTGTCAGCTCATTAACAAAAAGTAATGATTCACCCATACTGGCCTAACTACCAGATAACTGTATCTTAAATTAGTATATGATATACTTTACCTTCAGTTTACTAATAAATGAAGCCTTCTTGTAAAAAACAGTTTCTAAATAACAGCCAACAGCACAAGTTGATCGATGCTATTCCACATTCAATAGAACACTATGCGAATAATTGTTAACTTCGACGACCACAAGGACGAAAAACTGATACTGCTGACAAATTCCAGGACGATAAACACCGACTTGAGGGCTTCCACAACAACAGCAGGAATGTAGTTTTTTTGGAGTTGTTGATAATACTGATTTAATAATTAAAATTGTTTAAAAAAAATTCCCACAAATTTGAAATGCACATAAAATCGGATTTCGGAATTAAAAAAATATTTGGCTAATGATCGAACATTTAATATTTTTTTTGCACAATCAAAATGCGAAAGTAAAAACGTGACATTTTTGAGTTGAGAATCAAACAAAATATTTTCTTTTTTTTGGTTGATTGCGAGAATTATTTTATTTGTTTTTTACAAACATACAGAACGAAAACTACAATTTTCCAAAAAAAAAAATTTCCAAAAAATATTTAACGACATATTGAAAACTCATTGAGTGCCTAGATTCGATCATCCACCGTAGCTTTAAAGTGTCGGCCCTGAAGAGTACATGTACAACACAACTATGCATTCCAAGTCATTTCAGTTTCGTTTCTTTTTGCCTTTTTTCTTTTCCACCTTCTTCTTGGTGCGACGATAACGTCGCCAAGCCCGTTGAATGATCTTTGCTGCCCGAGTCATCATGAATAGCATCACTCTTTCCTCGTGCTTACGACGATCTTCCTCTTCTTTGGTTTTGACAATTGCTTCATATTCATCCTCCTCGCGTTGATATTCTATGAGAAATTCATCAAATTGTTTTTTTTGTTCGTCATATTCTTCTTGCAAGTAAACATTTTCTGTAATTTTTTCACCAATATTTGTATCGAATTTCTTTATCAACGCTTGCAATTGCAATAGCAGTTTATTTCTATAGAAATAGACGTAAAAATATTAACTGGCATGCTAGGTATATATGCTAGCAAGAAAATTTACTGTAAGTAACGGAAATGTAGAATATGTTCCTTCCTATCCATACCAAAGAGGATAAATACAATAAGAGCCGTCGTTATTGTGTGGCGAGCATCTCGCTGGAAATTAAAAAAAATTGATGCCGAATGTTTTCTGAGAGGGACATTTTTAATTGTCTCGCATTTTTCCATGCCGTGTAGGCCCCTTGTGCAACTGTGATTTTTGGAAAGAGAATTAAATTAATTAATTAAATACAGTCGAAAAATAAACACAAATACCCCACGAAGATGTATAGAAGACATTTATAAACATCTCGCCCAAAAAAAAGTAGCGACTACCTCTCAGTATACTTCGAGTAAATGCCAAAAAAATAACGAGTGACGGCTCTTATTGTATTTATCCTCTTTGTCCATACCAGAATACAGTATTGATAAGGGTATAAGGCGCCTACTGAGGTGCACAAATGGATGCCATAGAAAGAAGAATAAAAATCTCACGAGCTCAATTTTCCATTTTTTTCCAACATTTTGGAGTGAAACTCCTTCAAGTTTTCCAATTCAAATATATTGGACTTTAATAATAAAAGCAAATAGACGCTATTTCGTACTCAAGAAAAAAGGCAGATACTTTATGTTCCGATTTCGATTTGAAAGTCTCTTCTGGGCCCAAATCGTATTATCCGATCACGTATCGAAAAGCAATTTCATTCGAACAAATAAGGCCCGGTTTATCAGTGGTTGGTTAAGCTAAGCTTAAACTAAGCTTGCTTAAACTCTAGTCAAATTTAAACTCCAGTTAAACTACTGAGCAGTTTTTCAGTTCCAGTTTAAGACCGCCTTTGGGTATGCTGTTTTGTGCGGCAATATTGGTTTTTTTTATTATCTAGATAATTTGTAGCTGCGGAAACAGCTAGATTTTGTTAACCCAACAAACATGGAAAAAAATTCTCCGGCGAAATATATATCTAGTTCCGGAAGTGATATCCAACATCATTATTTAATTATTCTTAAACCAGATAGTTCTCAAATTGATATCCAACTTCATTCTCCAGTCACTATCCAATCTTTGAGAAATTTTGGAAAATTAAAAGTTTTCCAGTTGATCTCCAACGTCATTAGTATTTTCCAATTATTATCCTAATTTCGAGATTTTGAGAAATGTACAGTTCTCAAATTAATATTCAACCCATTTCCCCAGTTGATATCTTACATTATATATCAAGTTGAGGAGTTGATAAAAGTCTCCAAGGAGGTACCACCAAAACCAACAGCTGTTTATTGTGAGAAATAAACACCTGGCTGATAGCAGTAATGCACGTAATTAATCAAGAATAAATTGTATAGGCGGCCGCCGTGGTGTGATGGTAGCGTGCTTCGCCTACCACACCGAAGATCCTATATTAACATCAAATAATCTTACATTTGAGGCCAGTTGAAGAACCACAATTTGTTAATTACACTTTTTTCAACTTAAGTAATAGCAAATTTTGCTTTATAAAAAGTTCCCTCTTTTGCTGAGTACGCTATGATTCTCGAGTTGAGCCACTGTTTCGAAACAACTCTTGAGATTTTAGAAGTATGCCTAGTTATCAACATGAGCTCTAATGGTACTCAAGTCCAAATGCTTGTTGGGTATATTCGACGCCTTTTTCGTACGAACGTAAATAACTGATAGGTTAACTAGAGTTTAAAGTTGGAAGATTGGCCGCTTAAGCTCAGCTTAAACTTCAGTTAAAGTAGACTGAAAACTGCAGAATAAGTTTAAGCGTAGTTTAACCGACAAACTGAGTTGAACTTGTACTGAAAAACTGGGCTTAAATCAGAAACTTTCAAAAGATTAGTAAAAATTATAACAAGTTATGGATCCATCGAGCCCTGGAGCCACCACTATTTAACATGTTTTTTTAATCCCATGACCCATTTCGAAGCTATTGCGATTTAAAAAATTGATTTCGCTTACGCATCGTATAACGCGATACGGGCCCTGATTTTGTTAGTCAGGCAAAATATTTCGAATTAATAAGTCGTAAACTTTAAACAAACAAATGGAAGCTATTGAAAGAAATTCAATTCGGTTAATTTTGTGTTCAAGTGATCAATGGAAAAGTTGGAATTTTAAAAAATCCCACTATTTGTTCAGTAAGCCTGCGGAAATCTCTTTTGCTATTTTATTAAAAAAGAGAGTCTTTCGCTTTGGCATCTCTCCTTGGTGATTTAGCCTCCAGAGGTTTTGTCAATTATCGCTGGTACCCGATGACCCGCAGTATCATTGCGTGGCATGCATGACAAACCGCTCTTAATATTGTTATTGGGAATACAAATGACAAGCATGACAAACCGCTGCGAAATTAATGTTTGAACTACAAATTTCAGAAACTATATGCAGTAGCTGTTTAAAAATGAGCCCTCTTCGTTAGATTTTGCGGTTTACATTAAAATTTCTCTCCAAAAGCAGCTATTTATTCGGATGCCGGAACTTCTGTAAGCAGCAGGAGAGCGATTGCAGCATTTAGCCGTAAGGACGGATTTACACAACACACTGTGCACAATGCTTCAGTTAAACAGATGAGTTCAATCTACGTATAGTAGCGGGTTAAAAACTTGATATATTTCTAGCATACGGCGCGCATATTTGTCAAAATGAATCAAGCTCTTGAAAAAACGTTCTATGTAAACCCAGTAACCGATATCCTTTGTATTTGATAGCATGTCTCCAGTTGACCAAGTGATGGTAAAGTTTTCAATTTATGACTGAAGTCAAGAGCAATTTAACCAACATAGTCACTTAAATTCTATGCTTCATAACCAAAAGAGCTGGGTTAAAGTTAATTTAAACTCGCACTGAATAACTGCGATGTGTGCGGTGTTTATGGTTTATGTCCCTTTTTGCATGAAATATTTACTCACTTTTCATCACGCACTTCTTTTTCATGGGCGAGGTTCTGTTTCAACATTTTTTCATATGCAGCCTTTGTTTTCTCTAGTTCTTCTTCCAAATCCTTTTGCTTTTGAACACTGGACAAATGTATATGATGTATGCGTCTACTTGATTTCACCCTGGAATGAATAATTTTAAAATGCTTTAATTTAATACGGGCTGCCAGAATTACAAAAAGAACTGTAGGAATACTCTAGAAATTAACAATGGATGAAATAATTACAGCCCATCTTCATATAAACCCAAGCCATTATTAGCGCCCTTACAAACTGTACCAGTGGTGGATCCAGGGGGCCGCGAGGGTGGCGATCGCCCTCCCCCTTCCAAGATCTGCAATTTATAGTACTTCGGTTGAAATATTTTATGGAATGAATAGTTTAGCTATATATTCATTTCCATTTGTTTCGCTATGGGTAAAATCAGTAGAAAAAATGTACCATTCTGGTATTTGAAGAAAGAATTGCGTACTTTTCGTTGAAATTTGGCAGCCTTGGTCACTATTTCATGATCACGGTTACCACACCACATCTTTTTCCTGGACAAAAATTCCTTTTGAAAAACAAAAGAAGGACCAACATTTTTAAAATGTCACAAAAAAATTATTTATATAGGCCTTCGTGAATTTCAGTCCCTACATCGCGTTAATGTGTTACTATTTGGCAGCAGTAATACATTCACGCCACGAAATCTCAATTATTTTGAGAATTGCGGCACGCTCTGACTTAACTATACATAAACTATCATCCGGTGGCAAAATCCTGAGCCAGATAAATAATTTTGCATGTAAATACAACAACAACGATTTGAGCCAGATAAATCCAGATAGAAGTCTGGTTCAATTTGTGAGCCAAATAATTTGTTAATTACTTCTTTTTAGTTTGGCAACGCGGCCTCTAATATACCTACTTTTTCAAAAATAATGTCGCTGCTTAGCCTTTCGCCGTATGAGTTAAATGAAAAACAGCGGCGACATCTGCCTATCACATTTCACGTGTGCGAAAATTTCACGACATCTGCTTCTCAAGTCTATAAGTGATCCAGAGCATTCCAGTGAGAATTGAGCGTGAGCCGGAGCTGTAAAGCTCAGTGAAAGACGGCAATAATCTATCTATAAATCTTATAAAATAAAGTCGCTAAATGCCATGTATGCACATAACTTCACACAGAATGCTCCGATTTTAAAACGGTTTTTTGCATTTGAAAGCTTAGCTACGTGAGATGGTACAGTTAATATAAGTTGAAGATATATATTATAGAGGCGTGGCAAATTGCCAAAATGTAGTAAAAAATCATAAAATTTTTGTTTACACAGCTATAACTCATAAACGGATGGATGGATTTAAAAAATTCTACTTTTCAGTAAAACTTTGAAATATATACCTTCGATCTGCATCACAAAAAATACTTGATTCTTTTCTTATATCAGCCAAATTGTTTAAACAAAAGTAACATTTTTACAAAAAAATGAGTGTGTGTAATTGTTCGGTGGCAACTGTTCGCGCTAATTGCTTTTGAGTGAGGATGATGCGACACATGCATACGTACATATATGTACAGCATTCGCTGCGTTATTTAACTTCGGGTGTAGGTTTATAGGTATGTATGAATGTACATATGTATGTATGTATTTTCATATCATATCAGCTTGACATAGGTATGTACAACTTAACTTCCACACGAAGCGCGAAAGGTTTTTAAAAAATCAACCGTCTTGCTTGGTGGTTCAAATCAAATCTAAAAAATCTTTATTGATCTTCTCTTATTTATAACTTACTTACTTACCACTACCCACTACATACAATTGCTTTGTGCTTAAGTTCTGAACAATGTGAAGCTTAAATGTTTACTTAAAACCAATTTCATCATTCGATGAAATAGGTTTAGCCTTGAAATGGCTTGCCCTTGAAAAATCAATAAAAATAGCCAACTGAATATTTGAGTTATTATTTACTTTAGCTTTTTCTGTTTAGATTAAAAATGCAGAGCTTAGGATATTTGAGATATTATCCACTTTAGCTCTTCCTGTTTAGAATTAAAATATGTGGTTACTAATTGCCAATGTAGCAAAGACATATTTGAAACATATGCCTAAGTGGTTCAATGAAGCTATATTTGTTTACTTAGCGGGTAAGTGCTATGGGTGGATGGTGGCGTTAACTTACATACATATTTATGTAACATAAATGGTTAAGAATGCATACATCTATTGAAAAATAATCTTTCGTTAAAAATATTAAACATTTCCTTAAAATTCTTCTAAAAAGTTTTATCTTTTGGTATTTTTGCATGTATCACTATCACTACATATTATAAAACAAAGTCGTTTTTTCTGTCCCATGTCCCTTTGAATGCTTAAACCTTTAAAACTACGCAACGGATTTTCATGCGCTTTTTTTAATAGATAAAGTGATTTAAGTTTGTAGATTGTATAATAACATCCATTAAATAGTGGAGAAATACTGTTATTTTTGAAGTTTCTAATGTGATGTATATATGTACATACATATATAAGAGAAAGTGGTGTTAGTTACACTATTTATAACTCAAGAACGGATGAACAGATTTGGCTGAATTTGGTAGAGGGTAGCTTAGAACCAGGAGACAGACATATCACACTTTTTATCCCGTTCTGGATAGGGTCTTGAGATCAAAACGTGGACCTGGGTAATCCTGGGATATGTTTGTACAATGTGGGTATCAAATGGAAGCTGTTTACGAGTAATTTGATACGGGATATTTTTCGTACCCGTGGGTGACTAGGGTCTCGAGAAATAGGCCAAAATGTGGACCCGGGTACCCCTAGAATGTGTTTATAGAATATGGATAACAAATAAAAGCTGTTGATGAATGCTTTAGTACAGGGTACTATTCATACCTATTGGTGACTAGGGTCTCGACATTGAGGCCAAAACGTGGATCAGGGTAACACTAGGATGTGTTTTTACATTATGGGTATCAAATTGAAGCTGTTGATGAGTGCTTTAGTGCAGGGTAGTTTTCATACCTATAGGTGACTAAGGTCTCGAGATATAGGCCAAAACGTGGACCCAGATACCCCTAGAATGTGTGTGTAATATGGATATCAAATGAAAGCTGTTGCTCAGAGCTTTAAAGTAATTTTCATTGTGATATTCGATTTAGTCGCATCAACCTGACAAAACTGATAAATATGCATGCGAAGCCGGAAAAAAGCATGAATTGATAATACCCACATACCTATTTACATACGTTCTATTCTATTTGTCTGAAATTTGGTATATAAATTTGCCTATATTAGTATTTACGATCCTTTTTTCGGGGAAGTAGACCAGAGACGGGCTGGGAATGCGATTAGGACTAGGATTGGGACTGAGACTCGGAGTGGGACTGGAACTCGGAATGGGACTGGAACAAAATACATACCACCCCCTGGGACTGGCAATAAGGGATGAAGAAGAATGGGAAAAACTTGAGAGAAGAGAAAAGAGGGAAGGATAAGGAGACTGAGAAAGAGATATAGGAAGACGAAAATAGAGATAGATGAAGCGAAAAAGACGGAGGGAGGAGTGAATAAAATGATTAAGAAGAAGTGAAGAGGGGAGGGCAGAGTTACAGAGAAAAACCTTATTAAAATGTATGCAGGTAGACCAAATTTAGGGCAGAACAACGTCTGACGGGTCTGCTAGTTCTACATAAAGATAAAAAAAGATGTAAAATTAAGTCAACCTATAGTTCTTTGGGCAGCTCTTAGTAGTTGATGAACCTATCTTCCTCCGGTCCGAAATTCGGTTTTCTGAGAGATAAATTCTAAAAGTTCTTACTGCAAGCTAAAAATTTGCATGAAAATTTGCGGAATTTTCCCGAATTTTCTAAAAAGTCTTAAGTGTATATTTGGATTCTTGGTGTTATATAATAATACATATTTTTATAAAAATATCGAAAATAATGAAGGTCGAAGCAAAACTTAGTGAAAACTGGAAAAATCTGAGTGATGATGACTTTTGTAGATAAGTGTAGATATGTATGTATGTGTGTTTGTATGAAAAATTGTATGGTCACTTTATCTTACTTAAAAAGTTGACTTAAATCGTCCCCCCCTCCCAAATCGTGCTGGTTCCGCCCCTGAACTGTACAATATATCAGGTAGGTCCCAATTTGAATTTTAATAAATAAGACCTCAGAACCAAATGTTTTCTTAATCCTGTAAAAAAACAACTCGTTTACCGGACAAAACTTTGTAAAACAATTAAATTTCTTCTGGGAACACACATTTTTTCCAACCAATTCACATGACTTGTATTAGGCTGTAGTCATTGGTGCCGTCGGTTACCGATAAAGCACCAATGTCTGCAGGTTTATTCTGAAACGGGCACCAGATGTAAAGCTGCCGGGCAACGCACAAAATTTGCTTGATGGTTACCTAGCAACGTCTAGTTGTGTGCGTATCGGACGATGTCGTGCTCACACGTATTTGTTGTCGGCTTCGCGTTGATGAAGATCAACATTTTTAGATTCTTTCGGTTTGACAGCTGGTCTATTTGATCGTGGACGACGTGGTTGACAAGCATTAATGTGTTAGTTTTGTGAGAACGTGAAATGAGCAAGATCGCGGAAGAAAAAGATTTTACGTTGCGGTTTATTAAAACCTACGAATGCTTACCAGCATTGTGGAATATAAAGTGTGAAGCATATTCCAACCGTCATGAAAAAATAAGCAATATGATATTTTTTCGTCGACAATTTTTTATTTATTTTTTTTTAATTTTCTTTCTTTTTTCCGCCAAAACAACTGCAGTTACAAGCAATAAAAAATCGTCATCCGATGACATGTTTACGACCGCATGTTATGAATTTTCAATACAAATGGCCATTGTGAATGATGACAAAGTGTGATCACTTCTGCATAAACGTCAAAATTCCAAAGTGATTGGATCACCTGATTCGTATTTGACTATCGCTGTCTCATTCTGTATCTCTTTCTATCACCCGCTGAAGATAGGCGCCGCCATATTGAACAGCCTGTCAAAACGCTGAAAAGTAGCCATATTGAACAGCCTGTCAGGCAGTTGACAGATAAGTGATCACACTTTGTCATCATTCACAATGCAAATGGCGCTTAATGCTTGCTGCTTGTGTGGTGGCCGGGCAAGCGACAACAACCCGAAACGCACACAACCACACGTTGCTATGGTAACCATCAAGCAAATTTTGTGCGTTGCCCGGCAGCCATGGCGGAACGATAGAAGGTGGCAGTATGGTGACATATCTACATACATAAATAAGAATTCCATGTACTTTGTTTTTGTAAATTCGATGGACAAATGTCAAAATCGTACTGCGCCGGAAGTTGATGTATCAAATCAAATAAAAAAAGGTTATAATCAGCAGTTCGATGCGACCACCTTGTATCGTTCCGCCATGCCGGCAGCTTAAGAGAAAGCTGCTTGGTGATGACCGAAAAAACTATACTATTACTATTTAAAACCAGTTAATAGCTGACTTTTTATACTCAGCATGCTTTGCACACAGAGTTTATTAACTTTGATTGGATAACGGTTGGTTGTACAGGTATAAAGGAATCGAGATAGATATAGAATTCCATCAGTCCGTCCGTTAACACGGTAACTTGAGTAAATATTGACATATCTTCACCAAATTTGGTACACGAGCTTATCTGGACCCAGAATAGATTGGTATTGAAAATGACCGAAATCGGATGATAACCACGCCCACTTTTTAAATATATAACATTTTGGAAAACACAAAAAACCTGATTATTTAGTAAATAATATGCCTAGAATGTTGAAATTTGACATGTGGACTGATATTGACTTTGATAAAAATTAAAAAAAAATTTTTTTTTAATGGGCGTGGCACCGCCCACTTGTGGTAAAATCAATTTCACAAATATTATTAATCATAAATCAAAAATCGTTAAACCTATCGTAACGAAATTCCGCAGAGAGGTTGCCTTTACTATAAGGAATACTTGGAAGAAAATTTAAAGAAATCAGTTGACCACGCTTACTTTTATATAAAAGATTTTTAAAAGCTATAAAAAAAATGTAAGGCGCGATAACCTCCGAAGAGAGAAAATTGGCCGAACGGGACCTACATGCTTTATGCCGACTCTGAACGGCATCTACAAGGCAGATGAGTTTTCACTGAGAGCCGAGGGGCGACCCCGCTTAGAAAAAATTTCTTCTCATTGAAAAGCCTTATTTCTAAAATTTTGATGTTGCTTTTCCCGGGGTGTGAACCCAGGGCATACGGTGTGGTAGGCGGAGCATGCTACCATCACACTACGGTGGCCGCCATGAAATAAGCTATACCTTTGCAAAAAAGGGCTTTATATCAATGGTATTTCATTTCCCAAGTAGACTTTTACCAATAAATAGGAAAAAACTCAAATTTTATAAAATAGTCGTGGCACCGCCCCTTTTATGACTAACCAAATTTCTATGTTTCGGGAGCCATAACTCGAAGAAAAATTAATGGATCGTAATAAAATTGGGTACACAAATTTCCCCTGTAGCAGGAAATATTTCTAAAAAAAATGGACGAGATCGGTTAAAGACCACGCCCGCTTTTATATAAAAGATTTTTAAAAATTCTTTTGAATCAATGATATTTCACTTATCAAGTTTTATTGTAAGAGGAAATGGGGCGACATTTTATTTTAAACGGACGGTGCCACGTGTTATGCAGAAAAGTAATTTATCTGAAATGAAATGTGCAATTGAAGCTTACGAGTATATAATGTTCGGTTACACCCGAACTTAAACACATTTACTTGTTGCAATTAACTAGAGCTATTCACCGAAAATAGTCGACTACTAGTTCTGTAAGGCAGGTTTTGCTGATAATATATTAATCGCATACTTACTTATAAAATATTCATAAATAAACTTACAATTCTTCTCTAATTCGCACATTATTATCCCATTTTTTTAACGCCAAATCTGCCTCATATTTTTTTACAATGCCATCTTTTGCCGCCAATTTCCACTTTAAGTTAATTTTTTGGTTATGTAATTTATTTTGAAAATCTTTTTATTAAATGAAATTGTTAGGTGGATTATATTTTCGAAACACGTATTCAGTCTTTACCGGTTATATTCTTTTTCATTTGTTCGTTATCATGGAAAATTTGATGCATCTTCTTTTCCCTTAATAATTCAGCTAGTGCAGATTTTCCCAAACGCTCTTGGGCTATACTTTGCAATAAAGAAAAGGCATGTAAAAGAGATTTATCATCTTCAATCAACTCATCCAACCAATTGGGTAGCACATTCAGCATATTATAGTTTTCATGAAACATATCAATCAGTTTTAGCAATTCCATGCTATCTTCTGGGTTAAAATTTTGTACACTGGTTTTCTAAGATAAAATTTAGGAAAGTTAGTAAATTAGTAGTACAGTTAGTCACTCCTTCATTGGTCGACCTCGACTGATAACCTATTTATAAAAAACGAGAATACCTTTGTCGATAAGTATGAATGTATTTGATGCCAGCACACTTCATATTTGGTGCCCTTCAGATACCTCCGTACAGTCAATGGGTTTTCTAATATTCTGGGAATCACCAGGGATATCTTAAGTTTCTCAATGGATTCATTTACAATGCGCATAACGCTGCCAATTTGTGCCGCGCGTTCAGCTGACATCTCCGCTGGTCATATTAATGATAACATTGTAGTATAAAAAAATTCCATATACATATACAAATTTAATGCTAATCTTTAATATTAAACCTTGATTTATTCTTAAATCCTTAAACGGATTTCGTGTTAAAAATGCTTACCTTCTTCAAATTCCTCTTTATTATCCATTTTTTATTTAAATTACGTTATAAAATATGTATTCCATGTAGTTAACATAAATATAAAATATAAAAATAAACATGTTAATTTATATGCAAAATAAATGAATGGTTGCTATGGATTTTCTTGATACGTAAAAACCCCGCTTGGAAATTATTTGAGCCATGGCGGAACGATACAAGCTGGCAGCATGGTGACATACCTACAAACATAAATAAAAGTTCCATGTACTTTGTTTTTGTAAATTCGATGGACGAATGTCAAAATCGTATAACGCCGGAAGTTGATGTTTCAAATCAAATAAAACAAGTAAGGAAGGTTAAGTTCGGGTGTAACCGAACATTACATACTCAGTTGAGAGCTATGGTGACAACATAAGGGAAAATAACCATGTAGGAAAATGAACCGAGGGAAACCCTGGAATGTGTTTGTATGACATGTGTATCAAATGAAAGGCATTAAAGAGTATTTTATGAGTGAGTGGGCCATAGTTCTATTGGTGGACGCCATTTAGGGATATCGCCACAAAAGTTGGATCAGGGTTGACTCTAGAATTTGTTTGTACGATATGGGTATCAAATGAAAGGTGTTAATGAGTATTTTAAAAGGGAGTAATCCTTAGTTCCATAGGTGGTCGCCTTTTCGAGATATCGCCATAAAGGTGGACCAGGGGTGACTCTAGAATGCGTTTGTACAATATGGGTATCAAATGAAAGGTGTTAATGAGTATTTTAAAAGGGAGTGGGCCTTAGTTCTATTGGTGGACGCCGTATCGAAATATCGCCATAAAGGTGGACCAGGGGTGACCCTAGAATTTGTTTGTACGATATGGGTATCAAGTTAAAGGTATTAATGAGGGTTTTAAAAGGGAGTGGTGGTAGTCGTATAGGTGGTCGCCTTTTCGAGATATCGCCATAAAGGTGGACCAGGGGTGACTGTAGAATGCGTTTGTACAATATGGGTATCAAATGAAAGGTGTTAATGAGTATTTTAAAAGGGAGTGGGCCTTAGTTCTATTGGTGGACGCCGTTTCGAAATATCTCCATAAAGGTGGACCAGGGGTGACCCTAGAATTTGTTTGTACAATATGGGTATCAAAAGAAAGGTGTTAATGAGTATTTTAAAAGGGAGTGATCCTTAGTTCCATAGGTGGACGCCGTTTCAAGATATCGCCATAAAGGTGGACCAGGGGTGACCCTAGAATTTGTTTGTACGATATGTGTATCAAATTAAACGTATTAATGAGGGTTTTAAAAGTGAGTGGTGGTAGTTGTATAGGTGGTCGCCTTTTCGAGATATCGCCATAAAGGTGGACCAGGGGTGACTCTAGAATACGTTTGTACAATATGGTTATCAAACGAAAGGTGTTAATGAGTATTTTAAAAGGGAGTGTGCCTTAGTTCTATAGGTGGACGCCGTTTCGAAATATCGCCATAAAGGTGGACCAGGGGTGACTCTAGAATGTGCTTGTACGATATGGGTATCAAATTAAAGGTATTAATGAGGGTTTTAAAAGGGAGTGGCGGTAGTTGTATATGAGAAGTCGTTTTCCAGATATCGACCAAAATGTGGACCAGGGTGACCTAAAACATCATCTGTTGGATACCGCTAATTTATTTATATATGTAATACCTGCCAAGATTTCAAGGGTGTTTTATTTCACCCTGCAGAACTTTTTCATTTTCTTCTCCTTAATATGGTAGGTGTCACAACCATTTTACAAAGTTTTTTCTAAAGTTATATTTCGCGTCAATAAACCAATCCAATTACCATGTTTCATCCCTTTTTTCGTATTTGGTATAGAATTATGGCATTTTTTTAATTTTTCGTAATTTTCGATATCGAAAAACTGGACATGGTCATAGTCGGATTTCGTTCATTTTTTATACCAAGATAAAGTGAGTTCAGATAAGTACGTGAACTAAGTTCAGTAAAGATATGTCGATTTTTGCTCAAGTTATCGTGTTAACGGCCATGCGGAAGGACAGCCGGACGACTGTGTATAAAAACTGGGCGTGGCTTCAACCGATTTCGCCCATTTGCACAGAAAACAGTTAACGTCATAAAATCTATGCCCCTACCAAATTTCAAAAGGATTGGGAAATTTTTGTTCGACTTATGGCATTAAAAGTATCCTAGACAAACTAAATGAAAAAGGGCGGAGCCACGCCCATTTTGAAATTTTCTTTATTTTTTGTATTTTGTTGCACCATATCATTACTAGAGTTGAATGTTGACATAATTTACTTATATACTGTAAAGATATTAACTTTTATTTTAAAATTTGAATTTAAAAAAAAAAAATGTTTAAAAAGTGGGCGTGGTCGTTCTCCGATTTTGCTAATTTTTATTAAGCAGACATACAGTAATAAGGGTAATGTTCCTGCCAAATTTCATCATGATATCTTCAACGACTGCCAAATTACAGTTTGCAAAACTTTTAAATTACCTTCCGTTAAAAGTGGGCGGTGCCACGCCCATTTTCCAAAGTTTTAAAAATTTTCTATTCTTCGTCACAAGCTCAACTCACATACCAAGTTTCATCGCTTTATCTGTCTTTCGTAATAAATTATTGCACTTTTTCCGTTTTTCGAAATTTTCGATATCGAAAAAGTGGGCGTGGTTATAGTCCGATATCGTTCATTTTAAATAGCGATCTGAGATGAGTGCTCAGGAACCTACATACCAAATTTCATCAAGATACCTCAAAATTTACTCAAGTTATCGTGTTAACGGACGGACGGACGGACATGGCTCAATCAAATTTTTTTTCGATCCTGATGATTTTGATATATGGAAGTCTATATCTATCTCGATTCCTTTATACCTGTACAACCAACCGTTATCCAATCAAACTTAATATACTCTGTGAGCTCTGATCAACTGAGTATAAAAAGTTTATAATCAGCTGTCCCGTGCTGCCACCTTGTATCGTTCCGCCATGATTTGAGCAAAGCAAGACGAGAGTATCATCTAGCACAATTCTGCAATGGGCAATCAATATTTTACCAAAATATACTTAATAAACAAGAATATAAACCGATTAGTATTGAATTTTAACTACCTGGAAAAATGTTATTGTAGTGGATAGCATGGTATAAAAAAGAAGGTAGTTCCACTCAAAATTTTTGACGTATTTGGGGATTTTTGAAGTTTTATATTGTTTGTTGTTGTACTGGGTTCCATACCGGCAAAGCTATCATTCTTTTTTTCCTTCCAAAATTCCATTCTTTATTTTAAATGAACCAATGCACTTATTTAATGTATGTCCATTCCCTATTGCAAATAAATTAATTCACTAACTTAAATACAGATAACTTCATTGTGAATAGTATCAATCATTGATTGTCAATATCCCATTACTGAAATTTACGAAGTGTCAAAAATGAGTAGAATGCAAGAAAGAAAATTGATAGAACGGGAAGAAGGTATCCGCTTCCGGTCAAAGCAAGCCTATATATACAGGTTTTTCAGCTGAAAACACGCTCTTTTTCCTGTTCAACAGCCATCGGTAAGATCGTAAAAGTGGTCTCGAATATTGAGTTTATTAATTCATTTTATAAGTCGGTGCGGATTTTGCAAAAATAGTATATACGGTTTTTAAATTCGCTTTAATGTAAAGAGAAAAGTTCTCTAGAAGTCGCGCTGACCGTAAACAAAAAGAAAAATAAAATCCGAATACGCAAACAAAACTAAAATTTTTAAACAGAGTTTCGAGATTGGAGCAGAACATCATTTGGAGCTGGAGAAGGGTATTGCAAGTTGCCCAGAGGATCCGCATCCAGCAGCTGAGTGGCCATGGGAATTGGATTCCTGAATTTTTTTTTCATTACTTTTCTGGTGCCTTAGATTGTTTTTGATTTGATTTTCATACTAATACAAAATATACAAAATAAACATAGATAGCAAATATAAGACAGAATTTTGCAAAGAAGCATCGAGAGAAAAATAGGAAGGAAATTATTAGTGTGCATATCTTGGTCAAAAATTGACTTGGAAGGAAATAGTAATAAGGAAAGAAAAAGCAAAGCAAGGAAGTTTTTTTTTTCTCGAAAATATATAATGTCCAAAAGAAAAAAAAATATATTTAACTCTCATAGTATACATATGTATGTATAATAAGCTTAGAGAGGCGGTACAGTTAGGCTCAAGCTGAACTTCAAGTCGAGCTCAGTAGAAACTGAAAAATTTAGTATGTTCGGTAATGTATAAACGTAACTATATATGCATTGGAAAGGAAAAGGAAACATTTAGCTGGAAACAAAACTTTGAAAAAAAAAAAAACTTTGTATTAAGCAAAAATGCGGTCAATTAAAATTAAGTTTAGATTAATTAAGTATTAAAAAAAAAAAAATCAAGTAAATTACCTAAATAGTGTGAAATATGAAAGAAGAAAACCCCTTACAAAGTGCATAAGGTGTATACACGTGTAGATATATGTAGCTATCAGAGCGCTGATACTACCACATAAACATATAAATAGATATATACATATATATGATGCAAAAAAAAAGGTATTGCAAAATGAAGAAAAAATAATTTTTTTTTTTTGAAAGTTTTAATATTTTTTTTCAATTTTCACTAGAAAATGAATGCGGTTTAAAGTAACAAAAAAAAAAAAGGTTATCATAAAGAAAAGAGTTTTTTTTTTGGTTTTTCCATAATTATATATTGTAACGAATTTACTTGCAAATCCTCTTATTTGCCTTTTTGCTAAGTTCGTATCACTAAACTGTTGAATAAATAACTCCAATATTGAATAATGGAAAAATGGCCTTTATTAAAGTACTTCACAATAACACTTATACTTTGCAATTAGCTGGCTTAATAACCAAACTGATAGCTTAAATGAAACTGACTTTCAAAATAATACTGCTATTGCTCGCTAGATATCGTCTTAATCGAAACTGTTTGACAACTCAAATCAAACTGAATTCCAGCGCCTCTACAATTGCCGCCTTTTATACTCTTTGATTTCAACCTTCGCATCTTCTAGGCGCTTCCAGAATCTACTAGTCCAGTAGCTCTCAAACTTCTCAGCTGTAACTACAATTGCACAATTTTATAGTTTTTCTCATTGCATACTTATAGGAGTATCTCAGATATATGCATGTGTTTGTGCATTAACTCTCCGCTGCTCGTATACGTACATGGTACATATATGTAGACGCAGTTATTGTTTCCTTTATGTAGATACATAATGATTGAATTATTGATGTGCATTCACGTCACTGCTTAGCATCGGCTTAGAGACGATAGCATCGCTCAGTGCTGCTAACATTCGTTACACTGCCCTCCACCTAAGTCTGATCGTCCCGATCAGACAAATCTCTCGATCTATACGCTGCTAGCATCGGTACCACTCTTCTATTTCGTGATTTCCCCTCCCTCCCGGAAACCTTCCAAATTATATTCCCTGTCGTACCTGTGTTCCATCTTACTACTCATTATTCTGGATCGTTCTCTCGCACTCTGTTGCTTGGCCAATCAAGAACTACTTTGTAGAGCGTGTTCTTGACGGATTGGCTTCACATACTCAGTATCGTTCCGACGTTTCCCAAAAGAAGTGCGCGCTGGCTTGAAACCATCCTTGCATTCTTTCTGAAAAATTCTTTCAGTCATTTTAGTGCATCCATTAGGGTTTGTCGATGCCGGTCTTTTTCTTGCAAGTACTTTTAATTTCGCTTTATTTGGCACATTCGATCCATCACCCTTTCCTTTTGACTTTCGTGGCCTTTGTCGAGTCTTCTCCACCAGCACTCGCTTACTGCTGAACCCTTTCTCCAACTTGAAGTTATGTGGTATATCCTGGTTCTCATAACGCAATACCCTTCTCTGCATATCGATCTTGATATCATGGTCAACCAAGAAGTCCACTCCCAATATGACTTCTTCAACGATCTTCGCCACAGCGAATTTGTGTAGAACCGTGACCTTTCCAATCAAGACTTCACATATCACTTCTCTCTGAACTTGGTTATACTCACTAGTGACCGTACGCAACCTTGCTCCAGGTAACGGTTTTATTCTCCTGTTGACCAAGTCTGATCGGATCAAGGAATGAGATGCGCCCGTATCTACAGTCAGTACACGTTCTTTACCATCCACATTCCCTCTGACGGTAAGACTGCTCAATTTTCTACCAATTTGCAACACAGATATCACAGGGCATTCAATAGCTGGATCTAGCTCTCGATTTCTACCTCTTACTCGCTCTTGCTCATCTCCTCCAGCTTTGCGTTTACGGCCACCCACATTGTTGGAACTATTAGGACCAAGATCGCAATGACGTGCAATGTGACCGGACTTCCCGCATTTGAAGCATTTGATAACTTTTTCACTCCGCTTTTGCGATCCTTTCAGCGCCTCCAATATGGCGTCTACCCACTCTGGCCTTTCTACTTCCACATGCCGTGCTTTGAAAACTGGCTTACACAGAAGCGACGCTGTTTCCTGAGTCAGAGCTTGTGACACCGTTTCTGCGAATGTTGGCTTTGGGTTTGCGTATGTAGCTCGCCTTGTTTCGACGTCCCGTATGCCATTTATAAAGCTCTGAATTTTTACCCTTTCAGTGTATTCCACGGGTGCGTCCGCATTCGCTAAATGTGCTAGCCTTTCAATATCCGACGCAAACTCTTGCAATGTTTCACCAGGCCTCTGGAAGCGGTTCAGCAACTCCATTTGGTATATCTCTCTCCTATGCTCAGTTCCGTATCGTCTCTCTAGAGCGCCCATCAATGCTTCATAACAGTTCCGTTCGCCCTCTGGAATGGTTTGTAAAATTTCAGCTGCAGGCCATTTCAATGCCATGAACAGTGCAGCAACTTTATCTTGAGCATTCCAGTTGTTCACTGTTGCGGTCTTCTCAAATTGGAGCTTAAATACCTGGAATGGAACAGAACCATCAAACGTTGAGGATTTTACCTTCAGAGTAGACGTTGAAGTGATTGGACGGTTCAATTGTAACTCCTGAATTCGATCTTTCAAAGCATCTATCTCGGCCTCCATTTTATCTTGTCGACCACTGAACCCTTCCGGAAACTGCGTTAGTTTCTCTTCCATACGCGATTCTAGTTGTGCAGAGATCTGCGATGATACCTGTGCTGAAATTTGTGTCAACATTTCTGATATACGTGCCTCTTGTGCTTCAATTTTAGATGTTATTTCTGACGACATTTCTGAGATACGTGTCTCCTGTGATTCAATCTTCGCTGTTATACGGTTCTCCTGTGATTCTAGTTGTTTTTCCATCTTGGATGTTGTGCCCCTTGCGCTTCCATCTTGGATATTACTGTCGATGTTTGAGCAGTTATTGCAGCCAATATCATGTTCAAGTCTGTGCTGGTAATTGTCTGCGATGTTTCGTTTTTCTCTTCAATTTTTGTTGTCTCCTCGCCATCAAGATGAAAGACATACTCTTCCACATCAATTCCTTCTAATTCCATTGCCTCTCGTAGTCGCGCCTGAAGTTCGAGTTTAATGCCGGTTGTATTCAATCCACGGGTCTCCAACTCCTTCTTCAGTTGCGGGATCTTCAATTCACTTAACTTTGCCATGTCCTTGTTGTCCTCTGGAATTTATTCAACAATTCCTCTTCTGACACCAATTGTAACGAATTTACTTGCAAATCCTCTTATTTGCCTTTTTGCTAAGTTCGTATCACTAAACTGTTGAATAAATAACTCCAATATTGAATAATGGAAAAATGGCCTTTATTAAAGTACTTCACAATAACACTTATACTTTGCAATTAGCTGGCTTAATAACCAAACTGATAGCTTAAATGAAACTGACTTTCAAAATAATACTGCTATTGCTCGCTAGATATCGTCTTAATCGAAACTGCTTGACAACTCAAATCAAACTGAATTCCAGCGCCTCTACAATTGCCGCCTTTTATACTCTTTGATTTCAACCTTCGCATCTTCTAGGCGCTTCCAGAATCTACTAGTCCAGTAGCTCTCAAACTTCTCAGCTGTAACTACAATTGCACAATTTTATAGTTTTTCTCATTGCATACTTATAGGAGTATCTCAGATATATGCATGTGTTTGTGCATTGACTCTCCGCTACTCGTATACGTACATGGTACATATATGTAGACGCAGTTATTGTTTCGTTTATGTAGATATATAATGATTGAATTATTGATGTGCATTCACGTCACTGCTTAGCATCGGCTTAGAGACGATATCATTGCTCAGTGCTGCTAACATTCGTTACAATATGCATGTCGTTAGATGCATTTATATACATATATACATACATATAATATAATAATATTGTTACGAATATTAGCAAAACTAAGGAGTGCTGCCGTCTCTAAGCCGATGCTAAGCAGTGACGTGAATGCACATCAATAATTCAATCATTATGTATCTACATAAACGAAACCATAATTGAGTCTACATATATGTACCATGTACGTATACGAGCAGCGGAGAGTCAATGCACTAACACATGCATATATCTGAGATACTCCTATAAGTATGTAATTAGAAAAACTATAAAATTGTGCAATTGTAGTTACATCTGAGAAGTTTGAGAGCTACTGGACTAGTAGATTCTGGAAGCGCCTAGAAGATGTATAAAATTGTGCAATTGTAGTTACAGCTGAGAAGTTTGAGAGCTGCTGGACTAGTAGATTCTAGAAGATGCGAAGGTTGAAATCAAAGAGTATAAAAGGCGACAGTTGTAGAGGCGCTGGAATTCAGTTTGATTTGAGTTGTCAAGCAGTTACGACTAAGACGATATCTAGCGAGCAATAGCAGTATTATTTTGAATAGTGGAGTTTCATTTGAGCTATCAGTTTGGTTATTAAACTATTCGTTGCACAGTTTGAGTGTTATTGTGAAGTATTTTAATAAAGGCCATTTTTCCATTATTCAATATTGGAGTTATTTATTCAACAGTTTAGCGATACGAACCTAGCAAAAGGGCAAATAAGAGGAATTGCAGCAAATTCGTTACAATATATAATTTCTAAAGCCGTTCATCGATGCTGCAACGAGGGAAGCGCTTCACTTCTGAACCAGTATATAACACCGTGAGTATTTGAAAATTATATAAAACATTTTTGCTATTTAAATAAATATTTTTTTTCTGATAAAATTTGGTATCAAAACAAGTATAGTAGAAATCAGTAGCGTTTAAACAACTTTTATTACAAGAAAATACGTGATTATATATATATGTTGCCTACATACATATATGTTTGCAGTTTTTTTCATGCTTATATACTTGTTTAATGAAAAGAAAAAAATTTGTTGTAAAATATTGCCACGAAAAAAAAAATTTTATTTTTTTCTAGCACCCTAATATACATAATTTTCTGTGTGCGCATGAACATACTCATGTGCATAGTTACATAAGAAAGTGTCTTTCTTTTGACCGCCCCTCTAAATAGCATAAGCTAGCTTAAATTGTAGGGGAGAGCCGTTCCTTTTGGCAATATACAGTTTGGTTCCTCTCTCTAATTCCGAAAATTAATTTTATAACTTTTGTTTGTTTTGATTTGAAGTTTCTACTTCTTTCATATTGAGGTAATCCTATGTAAAATTAGAAGTCAAGTATTATAACAAAAACATGGGCATGTAGATATAAGGTCAATCACACTTTTTGAATATATGTACGTTATCTGTGGAAATAAACGAATTTTTGTATTGATCAGAGGAAAATGATCGTTTAAGTTCTTTTCTATCTCTGTCTGAACCCGAAGGTAACGTAAGTTGTAGGAAGGCGGGGCTTTCACCCATCTTTAAAATTTCCCCACAGAAATGCAAGCCATGGATAGGGAGGGCAACGGGGCAGTTTCACCATCTAAAGCTGCCAGGATTGTAAATGGTAAGGATCTGTAGTGTGGCTAACCACTCAACGTGATTTTGTTGTTGTTATCTTTTTTTTATGTAGTTCATTTTTTTGGTAATTGAATTAGTCAGTCCGCTAGTGTGCACAATTTTTTTTGTATGGCCTACTTGTGTAGACTCACTAGTGTTACCCTTCTTTCTTGAATCCCACGGCAATGGCTGAAACTCCGGGCTGGACAACGAGCAAGGTGCACACGATGGGGTAACACTGAGAAGGTGGATGTCTGTAGAGGAGCTTTCCAAGCTGCACAGGAGGGATCCATTACATTGTGTTGCTAGAAACGTTGCTATACCGTTACTGTTTAAGGCGAAATTGTCGTTTTTCGGGATCGAAATTTCCTTCAGGATGAAAACGCAATTATCCTCTGAGACAATAATAATATGCTTTAGCACGATTTATGTGCATTCATATCGGTTGAGAATACAGTAAAACATGCAATTTTATTGAAAAATAGTGGATAATGACTCATACATTGGTTAATGACTCATATCTTTCTGGCAGCTTGACCCCTAGACAAAAAAAAATACATGAAAAATCCTGTTGTTCTGGCATGGCCCTATAATCATACCTCTACACTGGATATTTCTCAAGGCATGTTGAGAAAAAGTGTACCTCGAAAGCCAGCAGTGAGCGGCAGGCGTTTAATTTGTTACGTCTGTGGGACGCCACATCCATGTCAATGCTAATATACGTTAAGCCGGAGTCATTGGTGCCGTGTGTCGTATCGCTGTATCCGTATCCCTAACGTAATCAGCTGTTTATCGTTACGACGGTAAACCAAAACCCAATTGGTTGGCTACGATACGGTTACGACCTTAGCGGCACCAATAATCGATTGCATTGATTGTCATAAGGTTGGCCGAATCAGCTGTTATAAGGTTACCGATACGGTTACCCATAAAGCACCAATGTCTCCAGCTTTAGCCACTTAACTTTTGCGGGGACAATGACAATTTCATCAAAAACAAGTTACCAGATTGAAAAATGTTACGAATTTTTCTAATTTTGATGGATTTCATATTCACGGATACGACTAAATTACTTTCATAGTTATTTTAAATAAAAAAGAAAAAAAAAATGAGCAACATGCATTGGAAATATTTTAATACGAAATACCAGCCTAGAAAAGAAGGTTTTTAATAAGTTTTTCGAGCTCCCGAAAATTGCTTTGGTGGAAGAAACGTGGATCGAAGTATACAAAGCAAGGGAATATAGCCTTCTTAAGTGTCCGTACGTTCAGAACAAGTTGACTAAACATACACGTTTGTCAATTTATTTCCCAAAGGAGGTTCTTATAAACCTACACCGCAATTTCTAAACAATTTAGCATACTTAAACGCAATTTCGATGATTGGGTCGATTTGTATGGACGAAAGTTAACCGATATCGCGCCATCGATTTTTCGATAGGATTTGGGCTCAGGAAAAAAAGTTCCACTACGTATACCCAAAAAAATTATTTTCGAGCCTGCGAAAAAAAAATGGCGAAAGGGTAAATTTTTCTACCAAACCACTCCCCAAAATCTAAATTTTTTTTTTTTTTTTCTCAAAAAACTATTGTAAAAACGTTGGCGATAATCGAAATACTTTCAAGGGGTTGCCAGCGTAAATTATAGCTTATCCAACCCAATCGTAAACCTCACCTGCCTGTGGCGAATCATATTCATTTAGCAGGCGACGGTCTGACGACCCCAAGTTCCCCACGGAGCGAGAAGACTGGATGACCTATGTGGTTCCATGTGGTACGTTATACAGGGCTTACGCCGGTCACCTAATCCTGGCTGTATTATATATCGGCGGCGGCGGCGTGGCCAACGCGCCGACAAAGTGATCGACGTAAGCCTCTTAATTGAATGGCTGCACTTCAGAGTATCACATTGTCCACAACTAATGAGATACTTAAAATGGTCACACTTTTGTAGCGTAGTTGCACCGAAGGAGATGTTCTGGGCTAACTCTAATACCCGTCGTCGGCACGATTTTTTTAAATCATTTGTAGCTCCATGCTGGTCACTCACAAAGGCGACTTACGGTTGCTATCAATTATCTACTAATAGTCATGACTCTCGTGGCACAGTTTTAACGATTACCATCAATGCTGGCTTATTGTTAATCGCGCCAAAGGGCGGCTTCAGTTTTTACCGGCTGTTTCTCGGAGCTACAATTCCCGACATGCGAACAGTAGCAATCCCGACCACCAGTCGCTACCACGCATCCCGGCCCTTATACCATCCAGAAGCCATAGGACTGCGACCTCGAACTCATACCTTAGTTGACGTCACTTTCCTAGAAGCTCTAGGTGTAGCTCCGCAGACTTTCTGACGGATGCTTTTGTCGCGCTATGCTTCCGAGCTACATCAAAAAAAAAAACACCATGAAACGTTAGGGAGTAACTGTTCGGCCAAGGATGCCGCTCTCGAAATCATAAGCGGTCTAAGTGGATATCATTGCGTAACCCATGGGTGAAAATCGTATAATCCTTGGCGCATCTACATAATTTAAACTTTACAAGGAGCGTGGAAAAAAATTTTAAAATGTTGACCAAAATTTGTAGACGTTTGTGTTCGATATATTGACTTCAATAGTCTTCGTTTCCGGCTCATTATGGATGACCGCCTTCAGTTTTCAGACTAGTTCGACTGTCCCCTACGTTAGGCTAGTAGAACATCCGGTCATTTGTTCGACTGCCTTGAGAAAGCTTTTGCTTCACCACTTTGAGTGTTCTTGCGAAGGGCAAATCCTAACTTGGTTAAAAAATGTGCCTACGTATTCACAGATGTACCAGGAGAGGTAACGTGTAGGTGATATTTAAACTTGGTTGATAGGCTATATCCAATATGATTCACTCCAAGGGACTAGTTAGGGATAGGGCCGCCAACTTAGGAAATGTCGAACCGGGAGACTTCGGTGCTGAATGATGAAGTGTGAAAATCAAAATTAAGATTTCAGACGCTATTTTATGGTTAAGCAAATAAAGTGAATTTTCAAACCCTTCTCATACGTGTTGAGGACATATGGCAACGTAAGTATGAGCTGAGAATCATTTCAAAGGAGAATTTAAACCACTGGAGCCAACTAAGGGATATTGCATCACTGATTTCGTTTATTCTTTCAGCCAATCCGGGTATAAAATTGGGCACCTTTTTCGGGTAACTTACTTTTTTAACAACTTGAGGACAATTGGAAAATATGTTTGACTTGGGACATTTTATTTAAATTCATTGTTCTTTATAACTTTTTTGAAAAAATTATGCAAAGTGAGCATTTAAATTTATCATATGACTTTTCTTTAGGTTTTTTGTTTTAATAACTTGGTGAATTGGGTGATACAAGGTCCGTGTTAAGCAGACATCGAAAGCGCCTATTTTTTAATAACTTATGAACAGTTCGAAAGAGTTAAATTTCTCAATTAGTTTCTTATAACTGGCAGTGTTGCATATCCGTTGATACCACTTTCAACCATATCCGACCAATTTTCGACATGGACAATAAATGGCCTAAACAGTCTTAAACGAGTAGAAACTATAGTAACGCGCCGGACGCCGCCGCCTGCCGATATTTTTGACTAAAATCGGCGGTGGCGGCGGCGTATATCTCTAGTATAAAGTATGAATGTTGGCGATTTCGAGTTCAATACTCATCTCCCGAGAAGCTAGCTGATGAAGAAGTGAAATCCAGAAACATGTCCTAGTAACCGTCGCCGTTTGTAAACTTTTTAATATTTCTCTTATATCAATAACAAAAGCAAAAATATAGATCTGGGTTTAACAGTGCAACAATATAAAGAAAAGATGTTATAATTGGTTAGTAAAACATCTAAATTTGCAAAACCGATGAGCCTTTCTTTGAAATCATGTTTCTCAGTCCAGGATGAGGGAAAAGAATAAACTATTTGATTTCCACATCATACACATATTTGACCTTTAATTCCAAGTGATAGAAATAAAGTCTGGCCAATTTTGATTTTCGGTTCGTGATGGACTTTTTTGAGATTTGCCCACATATAAATAAACAAACAATTGCAAAGAAAATTTGTTTTGAAAAAGTATAGCAAAATGCGTCATTTCATTTCGCTAGAATATCAATAAATACATTTGATTTTTTATTTTGATAGAGCAAAATCTGTTTGTTCAGCTAATTAAAACAAACAAAAAACAAGTAATGGTGTCCAAGTTTGGGTGTAACCGAATACTATATACTCAGCGTGAGTTTGAATTGTACAGTTCATTTCAGATAAATTACTTTTTCGAATTTTGTTACGAACGATTTACTTTCGTTGGTTTTGTAATGATTGATCGGAATAGGGGCGTGGCACCGCCTATTAAAAAAATGTCGCTTGATTTACTCTTATAATAAAACTTGATAAGTGAAATATCATTGATACAAAACTAAGATATATGTAGCTTAACCTAAAAAAATTTTGGCATGTAAAACTAACATTTTACAATGTAAACGAAATAGTGCTAATTTCATATTTAAAATAGTTAAATCCACGTTATTGTAGTCATTTTTAAAATAAAGTTATCAAAGTGATATTGCAATGTACTACGTTGAAATGTCAAATTTTAATGTAAAAATTACATTATAATTTCATCAGTCGACATTAGCATTAAATTGTGGAAATGATTTGATATTTTGTTGCATTAACAACGTATAATGTATTGTTACGAATGTTAGCAAAACTAAGGAGTGCTGCCGTCTCTAAGCCGATGATAAGCAGTGACGTGAGTGCACATCAATAATTCAATCATTATGTATCTACATAAACGAAACAATAACTACGTCTACATATATGTACCATGTACGTATACGACCAGCGAAGAGTCAATGCACTAACACATGCATATATCTGAGATACTCCTATAAGTATAAAATGAGAAAAACTATAAAATTGTGCAATTGTAGTTACAGCTGAGAAGTTTGAGAGCTACTGGACTAATAGATTCTGGAAGCGCCTAGAAGATGTATATAATTGTGCAATTGTAGTTACAGCTGAGAAGTTTGAGAGCTCATGGACAATGCTAGTAGATTCTAGAAGATGCGAACGAGGAAACCAGAGAGTATAAAAGGCCGCAGATGTAGAGGCGCTGAAATTCAGTTTGATTTGAGCTATCAATCAGTTTGGTTATTAAGCAAGCTATTCGTTGCACAGTTTGAGTGTTATTGTGAAGTACTTTAATAAAGGCCATTTTGCATTATTACAAATTGGAGTTATTTATTCAACAATCCCACTTCTGACACCAATTGTAACGAATTTACTTGCAAATCCTCTTATTTGCAATCCTCTGCTAAGTTCGAATCACTAAACTCTTGAATGAATAACTCCAATTTGTAATAATGCAAAATGGCCTTTATTAAAGTTCTTCACAATAACACTCAAACTGTGCAACGAATAGCTTGCTTAATAACCAAACTGATTGGTAGCTCAAATCAAACTGAATTTCAGCGCCTCTACATCTGCGGCCTTTTATACTCTCCGGTTTCCGCGTCCGCATCTTCTAGAATCTACTAGCATTGTCCATGAGCTCTCAAACTTCTCAGCTGTAACTACAATTGCACAATTTTATACATCTTCTAGGCGCTTCCAGAATCTACTAGTCTAGTAGCTCTCAAACTTCTCAGCTGTAACTACAATTGCACAATTTTATAGTTTTTCTCATTGCATACTTATAGGAGTATCTCAGATATATGCATGTGTTAGTGCATTGACTCTTTGCTGCTCGTATACGTACATGGTACATATATAGACGTAGTTATTGTTTCGTTTATGTAGATACATAATGATTGAATTATTGATGTGCATTCACGTCACTGCTTAGCATCGGCTTAGGGACGGCAGCACTCCTTAGTTTTGCTAACATTCGTAACAGTATTTTCTTCGCAGAGTTTTACATTAAATTGTTGATATGCTATGAAATTTTGTTGGCCTAACAATAAAAATGTAAATATAACTACATACGTGTAATGTACTTTCTTCGTCGTTTGGTATGATGCAATAATACGAACGCATGATCGCGTCAGTTCGTGTCGACATGCCTTCGTTGTACGGCGCGTTTTGGTGAGAAATTTTTTAGAAGTAATAAATAATAGTAAAATAATAAGGAAAAACACTCAGTAAATGTTAAAAATGGAAGAAACTTTGGTTCCCATTTTGTTGAGTTCAGAAGATGACAGCATTGTTTTCGCTGTTGAAAATACGGATCATCCAATTGACGCCGAGCAAAATTTGTAGGCAATTGATAGCGATCAAAAAGAAGTCAAGGGAACTGCTCAAAGAGTTAAATGTGGAGTACACTTTGGCAGCATTTACTGGTAAGTCAATAATATTAAATAAATTCATTCATAAACAAACAAATAATATATTTTGCACAACACAACACATGTAGCTAAATATTTAAATAAGGACGATTTGGGGTGGATTTTTCTGGAAACGGAGATATTGGCCTCAGGGCCGAACTCAGGGAAAAAATTGCTGCTTAGAGAACAAGAATGGTATCTAACATATATATTTTTTCTTTTTAATACAAAATATATACAACATACATATCAAATTTTACTCAGTTTTCGGATATGGATCCACCTTCAAGCAGCTCAAGTTCCATGTGCAGTTTGAGTAGTTCCCAAGATTGTGAGAGTAGCTGTATTACTTCAACATCCTTGGCGGTAACCGACTTGTCAATTATTTATCGTTCTTTTATAAATGTATATGCTTTATATCCCTTTAATTGATTAGAGTGTTGGCAACATTCTTAAATCTACGCAGCTGGAATATACATTTTGAATTCATACTCCGAGAAAAAAAAACTTGATCATGTTGACAGGAAAATATTGTAAATGAATATAAATTACTTGAATTTTCAGAACACTTTCTTATATCCATGGTTCAGTTATATGGTTGGCTCATCTCATCAGCTGATTTTATTTATGTCATTGCATGGTCGAAGGGATTGTCAAAAGGAAATAGAGAATACAAAATGTAAACAAAGGTTACAAAAACAACTAAAAAGCTGTTATTTTTGAAGTCTGTTTTGAAAACTAAATAAATTCATTTTCAAATTTAATACATTTACAAATTAAAAATTGTTATATAAAAAAGAAACATGTACAAGTGTGTGATATGTGGAAAATGATCCCAACCAGGAAGTGGCCCGTTTTTCCAAGCTCCTAAAGAACTTAAACGCCGCGAAGTATGGAACCGGGTTCGCAAGCGATATTTCAAAACACGAGAATTAATATGCGCTGAACACTTCACGTCCACTGACTACGTTTTCGGAGGAAAGAGGGCGACTTTAATGCCCAATGCGGTACCTATGGTTCCATGTATCTCCGGAAACATATCGCTTGATGAAGAATATTTGTATAAACCTGAATTGGCAGGGTAAAATTTATATATACGAACGATGCGTTGCGAACTCGTAGTGCATCTTGGGTAAGTCCGTGGCCTAGATGGCTGTTTGCTCAGTCAGTAGAAGTTATACGAAATGGACGTGGATGTAAATTGATGCGATGGTTACGCATTGAAATTGAAAAGGTGGTTGGTGTAAGGTGAAGACACATTACATTTAGGACCTACATTGTTTATGTTGGGGTAGATTCGAGATAAATAAATAGGAATTCTGCTTTCCTCAACAACTATTTTCAGGTATTTGAGATTGAAAAGTGGCAAGGAGTCATCCCATGTCCCTGAGAGGCGGGGCCTCTTCAAACAGACGCCAGTTAGGATGAACAGATTTCTTAGTATTTGACAGAAACTGTTTGTGCAGCATTTAATTTTTCTACTTGATGAGGAGTACTCCCGGAATATTGTGTAGATGATGGTGGGACGACATAGGAGGACATCCCGGGGAATTTTGCCCAGTTTCTTGACATACCTGAAGTTTCCTCTCGTGTGTTTCTTTTAAGCTCGGCTACCATATCGTATGGGAGTTGAAATGCTGCTCGGTTGTTGCGTTTTCTAGAGACATCGTCGTTACAGCTAGGACCGGCCTGTTATATTATGATCCCTTTAACATGTCCACCGTAAGCCAGTACATAATATATACGTTTGCGGAATCTACCCAGTGCAGCTCATGCGTAGGGCAAATAAAAATTCATTTCTGGGTACTATGAGAACATCCCGCACAGAACTGTTCGAACTAAAAGAGCATAAACATTCGCGAGTGAATGAACGTATTGGATGGACTATGTTTTCGCTCATTTTCATATTTTTATTAAAGAACGGTATATAGCACTTATGCGATACATGTTTGTATGTAGGTCACTTTCTGATCACACATACTGTAAACCAGCGGAATTATGTGATTCTGGGGTAGTTTTAGACAGTCAGCATTGGAATTCGAATTATAAGGACGTGCAAACACAGACTGAGTGAGTGTATTTAATCTTTTTTTGTTTAAACTGTTTTGTATCTGTTATGTATGTATATAATTTTATTTCCAATATACTCGTAGCCCTGAAATATTGGAAGCTCTAAGCATAAAAGAAATCTCTGACCTCAAAAAGGAAGAGAAACGTAGTTTTGAGAAAGTATTGCAGGAGGCAAATGCCTTCATGGATTCGGCAAAGAAAATTTTAACAGAAGGTCAGATAAGGAAAATGATTGTATCTGGTATGATTAAGTTGTTCATAGCGATAATTGAAAATTTAATTATAATCCGCATTATTTGATATATTCAGGAGGAGTGGTGCAATGGCCATGGAAAGATATATAAAGTGCCATTTGCCTTCATGCGTCGGGTCCCAGGGCCTATAACCATTTATATGCGAATGGTTTCCCGCTTCCTTCTGTAGCAACCTTGAAGCGCTGGTATGGCAAAACTGAAGTAAGTGAAGGAATACTTACGGCCTCACTTACTCTTATGGAGTCTATGTCTGAATGTCTTAGTCATAAAGACAAAATGTGCGTACTTTCGTTTGACGAAATGAAAGTTTTTGAAGTCTATGACTACGAGCAGGTTGAAGACTATGTGCGGAAGCCATCAAGCTTCGTACAAGTAGCAATGGTTCGCGGGCTACTTAAGTCATGGAAACAGCCTATATTCTTTGACTTCGACTGTTCTATGACTAAAAGTATTTTAAACTCCATAATTTTGGCGCTATACAATATTGGCTTCCCTGTAGTTGCCATAGTGAGTAACATGGGATCAAAAAATCGTGGGCTTTGGATAGAGTTGAATGTTACTGTTGGTGAGTTATCACCTTTTGCAATATCAAATACATATTAAACCCGACAATAAAAACTAGATTTACTTTAATAGTGCATGGGGGACAAATTTATAAAAATATCCATAAAAACAAAATACAAAAAAAAAACTCATAAATGGGAATCTTGATACAAACTGCATATAAGGTTTCAATGACCCGTCCAATTTAATTAAACTATTTTTTGAACTTCGATTTAACGGATATGTTCATAAGTTTTTTTTTTATTCACTATTACGTTTTGTATTGCTGCCGTTCATATATGTATATGCATGCTTGTACCATTTAGACAAGCCATGGTTCGCCAACCCAGCAAACGAAGCAGAAAAGATTTTTACCTTCGCCGATGCTCCGTACCTTTTATAGCTTATCAGAAATCATTACTTGGATACGAGTTTGATGTGCTGGGGGGAACTGCTGACTACGAGGACCGTTTGTGATACCTTACAATGCACATCGACGTCGGATGTATCGATTACTTATACGTTGTCTGAAGACCACCTTTCTGTTAAAGGAATCGGTATGTTAATATTACTAAGGAGTTTCGTTTGTTCACAAGGGAAATCCAACTTACAGGACGACAAAAAGTTAAACCAGCAGCGCAGTTGTTCTCCAATACAACGGCAAATGCCATTAGACGTTGTCACTCGCTAGGGTTTAATGTTTACAAACCAAAGGAGACATCAGACTTTATTCAGCTCGTTAACGATTGGTTTGATGTTATGAACTCGAACACGAAAACATATGGTTACCCTGGAAAGGTAATCAGATACAACATGTACAACTCTTACCTGACCTTTTAATAAAATATATTTTTGAAACTAATAAATTTTTAAAGGAGCCGTTTGGAAGATCTCTTTCAAACCAGCTCGATGTGCTAAAGAGAATGAACGAGCTCATGATGCAGCCGATTGTTCCAAGATTTAAAAATAAAAATAAATACTATGTCGTAGAGCTGTTCCAAAATGGCATAGTCATGTCTAATCGGATCTTGGTCATGCTATACGAGGACTTAAATACTAACTCGGATGTGGAATACATTTTAACACATAGGCTAAACCAACACGTTCTGCAAAATTAATTTTCTGCTATCCGCAGCAAACGAGGTCTTAACGATAACCCTACTCCGAAGGATTTCAGATACAAACTCCGGAAGTACATTTTAGGTATGATGTTAATTGCTATTGGTATGTCTTACCAACTACATATGTATCTTCAAATTTTATGTTTGATCTGCATATAGCACGAAACACTGAACACCTGCAAGGTACCGGTAATGTGGGCCAGGATACCACTAATTGGCCCCATCCTTTGGATTCCACTCAACCTCACTCCCAAGACTTGTGTGCAAGTGACTTCCTTTGGCAAAGCAATGCGTTCGACAAGAGCCTTCATGAAGAGATGCAGCCGGAAGTTCTCGAAGCCCTCAGTCCACCACAAGAAGATCCTTCAGACCCATGCATCACTCTTAGAAATGATGCATTGGAGTATATCGGTGGCTAGATTATAAGAAAGCTTGGCCTTGAAGATGAAAAAAGCACGTCAATTTCAAGAGGATGGACAAGCTCGTTGTCTAAGGGCAGTTTAATTATACCTTTTTTTTTTAAGTGTCGGATTCATTTCCGTATTCGGAACCTAAATAAACGACTGAAGATTTGTAAGGCCAAACAGAGACTAATGGGTTTCAGAAAGTACATCAAACTGAAACTCTAAGTGTTGTAAGTATGTACAAACTATATACTATATATACAAATATATTGTGACGAATTTACTGCAAATCCTCTTATTTGCAACCTTCTGCTAAGTTCGAATCACTAAACTGTTGAATAATGTATATTGAAACGATTTTCCGTCATCCCTTGTCAAATTTGGTTTTGAGACAAACCAGTTTCGGCGTTGTGCCATCATCAGTGTCGATTTTCGTTCTGATCTGTTGTTGTCATTTGTCCTGTATTTATAGTTCGTAGGTATATGAGCAGGTATTGTCAAATTGATGCTTGTGTATATTTATTTATGTGTATGTGCTGTGTGTTCGTTCAGAGCCGAGGATGGTTTACTAATCGATTTGTGTGGCTGACTGGGGTAGGTAGAAATCTGTGATTTTAGTCGTTTGACCTTCTTTGTCGGTTTTTTGTTTTGGTGTGTTAATTGTTTTGTGTTTATTTGTTGTTGTGTGTTTGTCTGTTGTACCTGTGTGATTAAGTTGTTTCCTGTAAACAAGTTTTAAAGGCTCGAATATTGTGTCAGAAATTGTGTTTATCTGTTCGTTTATTATTCTACCGTCGAATGTTTTCTGTTTGTAGATTTCCATTTCCCTTCATGATCTACGCGATGTCGTGGGGACGGGGTTACATTCTCCCCAAGCAAACGCATACGAGCGCGTTAATAGAGAAATTGTTTCGAAGATTAGGATTTTCCTGAAAGATAAACCTGACCATACCGATTGGGATAAGCATATACCCGAGATTTTATCAGTTTTGAGAAGCGATTTTCATACGGCGATTCAGTGATCTCCATACTTTGCATTATATGGCCAAAATATGGTCCAACATGCCTCAACGTACAAAATTTTAGAGAAGCTCGGCAGCTTTCGGGAAGACCAAGTTACGATAGTAAGTAGAGCTGACAAGTTGACCAATATTCGTGAGCAGATCCGAAGAAATTTAGATCAGGCCAAGGAGGGGAGGGAGTAACCACCTATAACAAGCGCTCTAGGCAAATCAACTACAAGGAAGGTCAGGAAGTTTTCCGGAAAAACTTTGCCTTAAGTAACTTCAAACAGGGCATTAACGCCAAATTCCTGCCAAAATACCTGAAGTGTCGCGTGCTCCGAAAAATAGGCAAGGCACTGTATGATCTCGAAGACCTAAACGGGAAATTGATAGGTCGCTTCCACGCTTCGGATATTCGTCCTCAATGAACCAACAAGAACGGTTTTATGCCAAATTACAATTTGATTTTTTTTATATATACCTACCAATTGGACCTTTTTTTTGTCTGGGCGTTTTGGCGGTCGGGGACATCTCGCCCAGTATTCTCCCCGAGCACTGACCTCATAAGAGGTTCACACGCGTACTCACCGAGGACCGTGAACCCCCTGGCAGTCCACGCTTAGGTCGGACTAGCCTTTCGGAGTTTGGACGAGTTCTCCATAACAAATGTCTGATTGCCGCAAAGCCCTTTAAACTAGGAAACAGAATTAATTACCGATTTGACTAAACCTTTTTTTTGATGGACCTATGTTGCCCGGCTAGCTTCGTAGTAGGACGTTGAGACTTATCTCAGGGGTGAGTCGTGCCCCACATTGATTGGCATCGGAGGGCTCTGGCAGTGGCTTCCCACAGCGGATCTGGTTTCCTGTTCGCTTCATCGTCAGGTCTTCAAAGCGAAGCAGGTTTGTTACGGTCTGCTGTTATGGTCTACGGTTACGGTCCACTTGGGAGCGTTTTCGTGTGAACACACCTAGTAACTGGGGATGGGGCGAAAGTTGCGATACAAAAGTATCGAAACAAAGAAAAGAAAAATTCGGCGATCACTAGCGAAAAAAAGCATGAGTTTCCGGCCGCAAGTAAAACGAAGACGTGGAAAAATTTAGAAAAAAAAGCAGCAAAAACGATAGCCACGTTTTTCCGGCCGGGAAAAAAAGCAAGAGTTTTTTGCCCAGTTAATCGGAAAAATTTTATAAAACAAAAAGCCTAATTTTTGGCGGCCCTGCGATTATACAAAAGGATCGTGTAACATCTATTGGCACGACATCTACAGCAAAGGCGTCAAGCACCGATACTGCTTCAGTAACTTTATGGCTCACATCAACTGCGCATCCCCAACTATACTCAACTAATCGCAAAACACCCTCGCCGGCTGTGCACGTATTCAAGTAAATGCCCAGAAACTAGGAAGAGTCGATAGCGCAAAGTCCATTCCGACAAACCTCTTTTCTACTCGTCTATTTTGGGTGGTAATAAACATTACAACGGTTGTGTTATGTTGGCACATATTCAACGTATAGAATATCCAGTTGAAGTAGGTCGGCGTTTCACAGTCACACCTAGTGAGGAAAGTACTAGTGATTCCGATTCGGATTCAGACGGCACTAAACTAATTGTGATGAGAACCCTTGTTATCCGCAAATAAACCCCTTTCTCTACGGTAACGAAGTACACTACCACCTTCGGAAAAGCGTCCGACACCACCTCCGCCTCCAGGGCCAGCAGTACGCTGCCGCGTAATACCACTAACGCCAAAATTACCAAGTCATCCAGATCGTAAAGGTCAGCACGAAGTTTTATCGCCACCAGGTTAACTCGATTTCCTCGGACCAGAGCGCAACAACCACTAACAGTACCAACACAGCGCGCCCAAGACCGCGCGCCATAACCAACAACGGCGACGGCTTCACCAGCAACAACAACATCACCAGTAACCACGCCTGCAGAGGCCCATGGTACGTACTCTGTCGGCTATGTAAGTACCAGCAACCTTAGATATAAATAGTTAAAAGAAACTTCTAAGCAGTACCTAGAGAGTTTTATACAGCCCGGTTAAACCATTTAACAAGGGTCGATTTTTTTCGTCAAATTTTATTATTGAATACTTGAAATTGTTAGCTTTTAATCATTTTATCATTTTAATAATATATTTTGTTGCTTTAAAATGATTGAAGTTAGCTCTATAAATTTGATTATTAATAAGCCGTCTTCATCACGTGAAACGTTTTAGCGATCCATTTTTGGAGCTCAACCATAAATTGATAGAAAAAAAAAATTGCGACCGCAGCCATTGGTCAATTATGCACGAATTGGCTAAAAGATTTAAACTTTTTTTCTTATATCATACAAATACAATATATATATATATATATATATATACATATGAATCAATATTGCTAGCAATATCGGTCGAAAAACCAGAAGAAAATAATATACGTGCATATAATACATAGTACTATCACAATTTGATCTTTATTGCTTTTATAACAAATTTTCTTAGTACATATTACATATTATTCTCATTATACTATGCCAATATACCAAATTGATATTTTTTGACACTAAAAAAATAAGTTCTACTACAACAACATAATAATTTTGTAAGAGAGCCCCAATTATCGGAATTTGTATCCAAACTTTATAGCCCTAAAATATGTTTTGTGAATGAAAAAAAAAGGGTATTCAACCAAATTCTTACTTTGTATGTATTATATTTACTATACATAAGTACATTTAATTACATATTTTTTTTTCACACAAAGCGTTTATAACGATTATCAAAAAAAAAGGGGGAGACATAAACATATGTATGTATACCTGATATTAGAGAAAAATTGTAAGTTTACAAACGGCGATGGTTACTAGGACATATTTCTGAATTTCACTTCTTCATCAGTTAGCTTTTCGGGAGCTGAGCGTTGAACTCGAATCTCCAACATTCATATCAGTGCAAGCCTTTAGCTGCTGTTGGAGATTCGAGCTCAACGCTCAGCTCCCGAAAAGCTAGCTGATGAAGAAGTGAAATTCAGAAACATGTCCTAGTAACCATCGCCGTTTGTAAACTTACAATTTTTCTCTAATATCAATTACAAAAACCATTGTATAAAGCAATATGAGCAAAGTTCGCTAATTAAATACATATGATCATATGTATAACTTGAAATATTACGAGTAAAAGTAAGATAAAAGAAAAGAACCCCCAACAGAACAAACTTAACCAGACTTAAGTATTCATATTAGATTTCGTTTTCGATTTCGGCCCAATAAAGTGTGAACTGTTGGATCATTTTTTTTTTCTCTCGCTTTATACATTACACACACTTGCGTACATTTTCATAGTGTAAATAGCTATTCGTAGTTCAACATTTTTTTTCTCGTTCTGAATTTATCTTGGGACGATGCTATAAGCAGCCTTGTTTTGGCTTTGGAGCCTATGCTGTAGCCCTGGTTAAGAAACCTGCATTATCTTATTTTTTTTGTTGCTTACATACGTTAATAGAAATGAATTATAAATAAATTAGTATTTAAAATGGGAATGCTGGCGTCGCCATTTATTTAGAAGGCACGTAGGGTCTACAGATAAGGGGCCACCGAAATACAGGTGCGTCGGTGGCCATGGATTTGAGGGTGGGTATAAGCACTGGGCGTCGCAACAACACCCGCGGCGCCCCCAAGTTATATTCGGCCCATTTCCTTTTTGTATTTTAATTTTTCAGCGTTTTTTTTTTAATTTCAGCGTTAGTAACCGGCCATGTCCGGTTCGGTAAATTTTTTTGCGTTTGATTTTTTTTTTTGAAGTTTAAATTTTGAATGTTTAACGGCCTGTCCGTGACATCCGGTTCGGCCGGATGTTGTTTTAGTTTGAATTTATAAGCGTTTTGAGTCGGTCTCTGCGCTTCTGTCAGGGTTTTTTGATTTTGACAGCTTTCAGTTTTGATAGGCATGATAGGAACTTTTTCTGTTTATGGCGCAGGAACAGTAAGGTTGGCAAGGACCCGCCCCAGCCGACAATTACTAGCCAATGTGCACCACCACATCATGCCGACCGCCTTCCTTACTGCTTCCATTGTAAATGCGTATCCATAACAGGTCGCAGTGCAATCCTCAATAAATTATCTACATACATATCTTTCATGATGTCGATAGAATTATCCAATAAAGGGCATCTGAATAAACATTTATAGAATAGAATAGAATTGCAGTAATTTATTTCGCATAACTTGAAAATCGTACAAAAACTGTTTAATATATATGTATGTATATATGTATAATGGTTGCACCACGATCTTCGCCCCATTAATTTTCTACGTGCAGTTTTTTCCCATCACCATTTTCACCAACCGATACAGCATTGGATAATATAGCGTGTGTCTTTGCTGATTCTCCAAATATAAGTTTATCCGCTTTCGATAAAGGTGTTTGAATATCAACATCGAATACTTACGTGAACATTCAAATCTTCAAAATCCCTGCTTTGATGCAAAAGGTTTGCTAAATTCAAAACCACAACAAACGGCTTCACCAGCTTTTGAACTTGCTGATACAAGCTGTAATAATTTCTCGAAGCGTTGAAATAAAGTACCTGACGACCACCCATAACGTTTGTCAAGAAAATTGACAAGCTTTTTTTTTTATCATAATACTCACTGGTAGAACGGGCAGATAGAATAATCAAACAGATGCCAACTATCTTATAAATATTTCCCATCATTTCTTCAATCTTATGTGAAACCTCATCCTCGGTGCGCGATTTTTCTCGCAACACTTAAGAGTATTCACGAAGCTGCTTTTCAATATGGCATTATGAGCATGCTCCCCTCAAAACTATAGTCTCTGGAAAGCATATCTTTAGCCTTAAACCAAGTTTGGTTCTTAAATTCCATTGGCCGCCATCAGATAAATAAAATAAAAATGAAACTAAGCATCCATCTACCGCCTTACCACGCCTTTGGTGGTAATTTTGTATCCCAAACCGATTGTGGGTGCACTCAGGGGTTTTTTTTACTGGCGTGATGATGGTTTTTCATTAACAAATAAGTTGCACATCAATTTTAATGTTTCTAATATTAAATAAACTTTAGTATAAACTAGCAGACCCGTCAGACGTTGTTCTGGCTTAAATTTGGTCTATCTGCATACATTTTAATAAGGTTTTTCTCTGTAACTCTGCCCTCCCCTCTTCACTTCTTCTTAATCATTTTGTTCACTCCTCCCTCCGTCTTTTTCGCTTCATCTATCTCTATTTTCGTCTCACTATATCTCTTTCTCAGTCTCCTTATCCTTCCCTCTTTTCTCTTCTCCCAAGTTTTTCCCATTCTTCTTCATCCCTTATTGCCAGTCCCAGAGGGTGGTATGTATTTTGTTCCAGTCCCATTCCGAGGCCCAGTCCCACTCCGAGCCTCAGTCCCAATCCTAGTCCTAATCGCATTCCCAGCCCGTATCTGGTCTACTTCCCGAAAAAAGGATCGTAAATACTAATATAGGCAAATTTATATACCAAATTTCAGACAAATAGAATATGACGTATGTAAATAGGTATGTGGGTATTATCAATTCATGATAGTCATAAGTAAACCAACACATTTTTAGAAATTTCACGCGCCCAACGCTTTTATTTAATTGTCTGATCAACGCCCTAGACTGATGAGGAGTGTGATGACTAGTACCTAGGACCTACCTAATTATTTTCTATCTTTAAGTATTATTACTACTTAATGTAAGTATTGTTTTCAATAAAACCGTTTAACTTAAAAATTTTTTTTAAATTATTTTATTTGTGTGGCTTTCAACCAAACAAGAACTCCACAGTATAGAATAGGGCTTACAATCGCTGTAAAAACCCAATGAGAAAGAGAGGGCGATAAGCCCCACGTACACCCCAGCATTCTTTTACATGCATAGAGTGCCGTTGAGACCTTCTTGACTCTCTCCTCCACGTTGAGCTTCCATGACAGCTTACTGTCTAGGAGGATTCCTAGATATTTTGTGCAAGGTTTTTCCTGTAAAATCACCCCTCCTAACTTAGGCCTGGCCCAATTTGGGACCTTGTACCTCTTTGTAAACAAGACCATATTCGCCTTCTCCGCATTGACTTTCAACCCGACATTAGATGCCCAGGTATGAGTATCCCGAAGCGCTCGATCCATCAAAGAACTAATCTTTGGATGGCACTTTCCACCTATGACAATTGCAACGTCCTCTGCGTAAGCCGTAAGTTTTACGGGTCCCTCATCGAATCTCCTGAGCAGTTGGTTGATGACTAGCGTCCACAGCAGAGGTGATAGCACCCCTCCCTGCGGCGTGCCCCTGTCCACTGATTTCTTGGCCTCGTGCAATCCCCATTGTGATGTAATCTTTCTGCAATTTAACATGCAGCCGATGCATCTGATTAAGGCACGATGTACTTTAATGTAATTAAGACCATCCATAATCGCCCATTTTGAAACATTATTGAAAACCCCGGCAATGTCCAAGATGACTCCTACAGCATACTCCTTATATTCCAGGGATTTCTCTATGCTTATTACCACCCTATGCAATGCGGAGTCTACCGACTTGCCTTTGGTGTACGCATGCTGTGTTGTTGAGAGCAGCTTTTCAACCACGTTGGACTTTATATACACATCTATCAGCCTCTCAAAGGTTTTGAGCAGAAATGTTGTTAAGCTAATAGGTCTATAGTCTTTGGGATACACGTGACCTATATTTCCCGCCTTTGGTAGGAAAGTTAAACGAGCAGTTCTCCAAGAGTTCGGTACATGATTCAGCCTTATGCACCCTTCGAATATTATTTTAAGCCATTCTACGACCACCATACTTGAAACGTGTAGCATGGCCGGGAGTATACCGTCTGGGCCCGGCGATTTAAACTTGGAAAACGTTTTCACTGCCCATTTTATCTTGGTATCGGTCACCAAGCCCGGCCTTTGCTAGGACTTTTTTCAACCGTGCTGTTTCGCTGGAGCACTCTATGTCCGTACAGAAGCTTTTCCATGAGGTTCTCTTCGCCCTGGTAATTTCACGCTTGTAGATCTTTAGTAGATCCCTGTACTCCTCCCGACACGCATCGCTTTCCGCGGTCTTTGCGAGCTTAAACATTTCTTTTACCTGTCTTCTTAGAAGACTCAGCTCATTGCTCCACCGTGGCGGCTTTGCTTTTCCTCTGAATCTTCTTAGAGGGCAAGCTTTGTTATACGCAGTCATAAGCGTCCTTGTTAGGAATTCATTCGACTCCTCCAGTTCCTCTACATTGGCAACCTCTTTGGGTTGTCCCAGTTTTGTTTGTACATGTTTCTGGAATTTAGTCCAGTTCGTTGACCTAGGGTTTCTAAAGGTTCCTCCCTTCTCTACCCTCTTTAGGTGGATGCTGAAGCTGATATACGCATGGTCGAAGAAGAATGGTCTATCAAGAACCATCCAATCATACCTTGATATATCACGCTCGGAGCTCAATATAATATCCAGAACATTGCTGGATGTTGGACCAATGTATGTAGGGACATTTCCCCTGTTGGCTATCTGCAAATTGGGTTGCAGGATGTAACAAAGTAGAGATTCGCCTCTCTCGTTCGTATCTGCTCCTGTTGTTGTTGTTGTAGCGATAAGGTTGCTCCCCGAAGGCTTTGGGGAGTGTTATCGATGTGATGGTCCTTTGCCGGATAAAGATCCGGTACGCTCCGGTACCACAGCACCATTAAGGTGCTAGCCCGACCATCTCGGGAACGATTTATGTGGCCACATTAAACCTTCAGGCCATTCCCCCCTCCCCACCCCCAAGTTCCATGAGGAGCTTGTGGTTGCCAGAGCATCGTCTGTTAGTGAAACAGGATTCGCCGCGGGTAGGTGAGGTTGACAATTGGGTTCGGAGAAGCTATATATTGCGCTGGCAACCTGAAGGGTTGCGTTACACAACCCCTCGAATCTGGTATTTTAGTCGCCTCTTACGACAGGCATACCTACCGCGGGTATATTCTGATCCCCTAACCCGCTGGGGCGCGTATCTGCTCCTCCCCACGCATTGTGGTGCGCTCTTCGGGAAGTTATTTTAGATTTTCCTTAGATAATCCTTTGTATATCTATAAATCTTATAAAATAAAGTCGCTAAATGCCATAATTGCACACAGAATGCTCCGATTTTAAAACGGTTTTTTGCATTTGAAAGCTTAGCTACGTGAGATGGTACAGTTAATATAATTTGAAGGTATATATTATAGGGGCGTGGCAAATTGCCAAAATGTAGTAAAAAATCATAAAATTTTTGTTTACACAGCTATTACTCATAAACGGATGGATGGATTGAAAAAATTCTACTTTTCAGTAAAACTTTGAAATATTTACCTTCGAACTGCATCAAAAAAAAAAAACTTGATTCCTTTCTTATATCAGCCAAATTGTTTAAACAAAAGTAACATTTTTATCAAAAAATGCGTATGTGTGTTTGTTCGCTGTGAACTGTCCGCGCTAATTGCTTTTGAGTGAAGCTTGATGCGACACATACATACGTACATATATAGCATTCGCTGCGTTATTTAACTTCGGGCGTAGGTTTATAGGTATGTATGGATGTACATCACTACCTACATAGTATAAAACAAAGTCGCTTTTTCTGTCCCTATGTCCCTTTGAATGCTTAAACCCAGGCATGCTTAACCAACGAACCGATATCATTTCGTTACGATAATTAACGTTAATAAACGAAACAAAGTCAGTTCGTTTCGTTTATTAACGTTAAGAACGTCAAATTAACGAAATGATTTTGTTTCGTTTTCTGCCATATCAAAACGAAATCAAATCGTTTATGTTGATTATTAATTTCAAACTATGCTGGCAAAGCTGATTGATGGCGGAGTCATTAAAGGTGAAAGCATTTGCCAAGCTGATTGCAACATTTCTCATGAATTTTCACAGTACGAACATTTCTCAGAGTATTTTTGACATTACCACCAACGAATTACACAAGCAAATTACATGGAGCTTGTGTGTGCATGTCCGCTCGCTGTTACCACCTTACAGCTTCACCATGGCTATTGCGGCAGTTACTCACGAACGTACGTACCAAAAACGTGTCAGCTGACACGACCTATCTTATGAGTGTGCGATGTAAACGAAAACTCACCGACGTGCAACGCCCGTACGTACGTAGCCCGGAACGTAGAAATCAAAACAATTTTGATTTTTTCCGTAAGAACGTGTCAGCTGATCGCTCTCTCACTAGACAGAGTTGCCTAGTAAACTTTTGTGCGCTAATTTTTGACCGTTTGCAATTTTATGCAAAAACACCTAATTAAAGTTTGAAAAATTGTGAAAATAATTCGAAATAATTATGTAAAAGTGCTGATTATAAATATGTAATCTATTTATACTTATTTAATATGTATTCCGGCCTTTTACAATATCAAAAATTAAATTGGAAAAAGTTGATGTTTCTATAAGCATACATGCAAAATGGTCAATGGCAACAGTGCTTATCTGTAAACAATACACACACAAATATGTTATGTACATGTACACAGACGCATACATTGATTCCTACGGGCTTGAGAGTTCGGTCAAACGTGCTTCGTACGACAAACGTCCTTACGTACGGCACACGTTGGTGGGTAACTGCCGCATATAGCATTGCCAGTGCAATTCAAACACAAAGTATCACGTTTTTGTTAACGTTTTTAACGTTAACGAAAGCTGTTCGTTTCGGTTAAAAACGAGTTACAATTTATCTTAATAATTTCCTTATCGATAATATTTCGAAGTGTTTCAACGGAACCGGTGGAAATTTTTTGATAAACGATTAGCTTAACGTTAAGGTGCATCCCTGCTTAAACCTTTAAAAATACGCAACGGATTTTGATGCGTTTTTTTTAATAGATAAATAGTGATTGAAGAGGAAGTAACGGATGAACATATTTGGCTGAAAATTGGTGGAGGGGTAGCTTAGAACCAGGAGACAGACATATGCTAATTTTTATCCCATTCTGGATAGGGTCTTGAGATCAAAACGTGGTCCTGGGTAATCCTGGGATATGTTTGTACAATATGGGTATCGAATGTAAGCTGTTTATGAGTACTTTGATGCAGGGTATTTTTCGTACCCGCGTGTAACTAGGGTCTCGAGATATAAGCGAAAACGTGGACGCGGGTACCCCTAGAATGTGTTTATAGAATATGGATAAGGAATGAAAGCTGTTGATGAGTGCTTTAGTACAGGGTAGTTTTCATACCTATTGGTGACTAGGGTCTCGAGATTGAGGCCAAAACGTGGACCCGGGTACCCCGAGAAAGCGTTTATACAATATGGATAACAAATGAAAGCTGTTGATGAGTGCTTTAGTACAGGGTAGTTTTCATACTTATTTGTCAAGGGTCTCGAGAAATAGGCCAAAACGTGCATCAGGGTAACACTAGGATGTGTTTTTACATTATGGGTATCAAATTGAAGCTGTTGATCAGTGCTTTAGTACAAAGTAATTTTTATACCGCTGGGTGACTAGGGTCTCAAGATATGTGCAAAACCTGGACCCGGATACCCCTAGAATGTGTGTGTAATATGGATATCAAATGAAAGTTGTTGCTGAGAGCTTTAAAGTAATTTTCATTGTGATATTCGATTTAGTTGCATTAACCTGGCAAAACTGATAAATGTGCATGCGAAGCCGAAATAAAGACATGAATTAATAATACCCACATAACTATTTACAGACGTCCTATTCGATTGGCCTGGTAATTAGGGATGAAGAAAAATGGGAAAAACTTTAGAGAAGAGAAAAGAGGGAAGGAGAAGGAGACTGAGAAAGAGATAGGGTGAGACGAAAATAGAGATAGATGAAGCGAAAAGACGGAGGGAGGAGTGAATAAAAGGATTAAGAAAAAGTGTGAAGGGGGGGGGGGGGGGGCGGGGCAGAGTTAGACGGAAAAAGTTTATTAAAATGTATGGAGATAGACCAAATTTAGGGCAGAATAACGTCTGACGGGTCTGCTAGTATAAATTAAAAAAGAGATACAACAATTTAAATTTTCGTCATATTTTGTAAGATTTCCCTAACATCCCCAAGAATAAATTAAAAGTTTATACACTGCTGAAAGCACAAAATGCCCTCTTTCTGACAACATATAAGTTTTGTTCGTTGGTTTAACAGAAATAAAGTTATAGTCCAATATAGTGATGGTCGATACAGCGATTTTGAACTATCAGTGAAAATAGTGATGTCGATTTTTAAATCGCGGCTGTTTTTTACAGCTATAGCGATCGCTTTAATTTATTTTTAACAAGCGACTATATACAGAATATTGTTAGCTTAATGTGAAAATGTGTTAAGTCACTTTTTTTGAAAAACTGTATTTTAAGCAGTTTTAAACTGAACACAAAAAATTTTTTTAATTTTTCATTTTTACGTGCTGTTTGCAATGATGTGTAAATGTGCTAAGTCGTCAGCTGTTAAAAAAATGTGCGAAGTCAACCAGTCAGTAATATCAATCTGAATTACTAGTAATTTCTTTGTGCGCGCATTTTATTTACTTGTTTAAATCATTCAGTCTAAAGGTACATGCTTTGTTGTTGTTGCATTAACGATGAAGACACTCCCCGAAGGCTTTGATGGCCCTTTCCCGGATATAAATCCGGTACGTTCCGGTAACAAAGCACTATTAAGGTACTACTCTGACCAGGTCGGGAACGATTTATATGACCACATTAAACCTTCTAGGTCATTCCGTCCTCCCCACCCCCTAGCTCCATGAGGAACTTGGGGTCGCCAGAGCCTCGGCTGTCAATGGAACAGGATTCGCCACGGGTAGGTGAGGTTGACAATTGGGTTGGAGAAGCTATATATTGCGCTGGGAACCCCTTGAGAGGGTTGCCTACACAACTCGTTGAAATTGGATTCACCCAATTCACATGCCTTTTGTGTTTGATAAATTCTTTGCGGTGGCCATAATCTACTTCAATTCTTACATGGCGATGACTACATGCTTTGTTACAGACTAGTTAAAAATAGAAAACAATTCAAGCTTAAACTTATATAAGCTGTTATTAAAATTAAGAAAACTACTGAATCGATTTGCAAGTTGTATTGTCCTAGTTATAGGTTCATTCATAGCATAATTCGTTTTATGAGTTATTTCGATAAATAATTTATTATGCCGAAGATCACGCAGTGGAATATATGGAATGAACAAATTAGATAAATCAGAGCAATTCGTGCCAAAGTTTATTACATTATAGGCAAGCATGAGTGAGATAAAAGTTCTTCTGCATGCAAAGCCTGAAGACCAAGAAATTTGTGCCTGCTGGCATATGATGGGAAGCCGTCTGGCCAGTGAAGCATACGTAAAGCAATTTTTTTTTAAATTATTGAACTTTCTCAATTTTATAGGAGTTAGATTCATAGAAAGGATTCCATATTATTGAGCAATATTCAAGACCACTTCTGACCAAGGATGTATAAAGTGCCTTCAACGTCATAGGGTCCTTAAAGTCACTGGTGTTACGTCTACTGAACCCAACCATTGCAACAAATTTTGAAACAACGAAGTCAATGGTACTAGAAAAAGAGAGTTTGGAGTTAGAAATTACACCCAAGTCCTTACTCTCCTTACAACGATTAAGAGATTTAGTATTTAGTTTATAGATAAAGTATGTGGCAGTTGTCTTTTTGGAATAAGATACAATACAGCATTTGTTTGAATTTAAATATAAATTATTGTCTGCGCACCATCCGACAAAAGAGTCCAGTTCAGAACCGTTAGAAATAGTTTGACAAATAAATAGTATTTTTTTGTGAAATATATAGTTTTAGTGTTTTATTTCAATCATTAAATGTGAGGAGTGATGGGAAAACATATTGAGTAAAAAGTGCTAAGTCAGGAGAAAAAATTTGTTTTGAGTGCGGAAATTGTGCAAGTCATAAAATAGCTGCTGGGTTGGCATACATGATATTTATTTATCTTTTTCAAAGCTTCTACACTCAAAAGCATTGCAATTAAGGTATCCTCATTCACAGTTTTGAAAAAAGAAGGGTATTTCAAAAATTATTCGGTTTTTTTCGTCTCCTGTAAAATTCGTAAAAGTTAACTTAGCACATTTTCACATTAAGCTAACGATATATGAACTAAAATTGCAAAAAAAAGAAAAAAATGTAAATTTTGGGTTACATCTGTTTACAATAAAGCGTGAAATATATGTATATATTTCTATAATTCTTTTATTTTTCCGTCAAAAACATAAATTTTATAAAACTGTAACTTAGGAATTACACCGGCGACCAATCTTAAACCAAGTCTAAAGACCATGGTTTATTTGGTGTCACATAATTGCCGTCTTTCAGTGAGTTTTACAGCTCCGGCTCACGCTCAATTCTCACGGGAATGCTCTGGATCATTGAGAGACTTGAGAAGCAGATGTGAAATTTTCGCACACGTGAAATGTGATAGGCAGATGTCGCCGCTGTTTTTCATTTAAAGCCGGAGTCATTGGTGCCGTATGTCGTATCGCTGTATCCGTATCCCTAACGTTATCAGCTGTTTATCGTTACGACGGTAAACCAAAACCCAATTGGTTGGCTATGATACGGTTACGACCTTAGCGGCACCAATAATCGATTGCGTTGATTCTCATAAGGTTGGTCGAATCAGCTGTTATAAGATTACCGATACGGTTACCGATAAAGCACCAATGTCTCCAGCTTAACTCATACGGCGAAAGGCTAAGCAGCGACAACTATTTTGAAAAGTAGGTATATTAAAGGCCGCGTTGCCAACCTAAAAAGAAGTAATTAAAAAATTATCTGGCTCACAAATTGAACCAGACTTCTATCTGGCTCAAATCGTTGTTGTTGCATTTACATGCAAAATTATTTATCTGGCTCGGGATTTTGCCACCGGATGATAGCTAATGTAATTAAAAACAAAAAAATTCAGTCATTTAATCTCTTTTATACACTTCGTGAAATATTTATATTATTATTTATATTATGAAATATTTATATGGACTTTTACAATTATCACCGGGCTTTGCGTGCGTTTCATTTAAAAAAAAATAAAAAATAAAAAAAGGGCTTATAAAATTGCCACATTCACTTCTTTGTTTAATATAATTTGCTGTAATCTTTCACTCGGTATTAAAACGGATTTTTAATAAATTAATACAACCCAATTCAATCACTGATATATTTGGATAGCAATAGCTAACTATTAGCGATTTTTCATTCGCGGCGATGCAATCACCTATAGTGAAATATCGTTCATCACTAGTAAAATATATGGATGAACTAATGGAAGAGAGGTAATGGACTTGACAAATTTTAGACACCAATAAAAGTCTAGACAAAATTTTATTAAAGGCAAAAAATAAAGTAGTATAAAGTATGAATGTTGGAGATTTCGAGTTTAATACTCAGCTCCCAAGAACCTACCTGATGAAGAAGTAAAATTCAGAAACATGTCCTAGTAACCATCGCCGTTTGTAAACTTTGAAATTTTTCTCTAATATCAATAACAAAGGCAAAAATATAGATCTGCGTAACAATAAAAAGAAAGGACGTTATAATTAGTTAGTAAAACATCCAAATTTGCAAAACCGATGAAGCCTTTTTTGAAATCATGTTTCTCAGTCCAGGATGAGGGGAAAGAATAAACTTTTTAATTTCCACATCATACACATATTTGACCAATAATCCCAAATGATGGAAATAAAGTCTGACCATTTTTGATTTTCGGTTCGTGATGGACTTTTTTTGGGACTTTCCCACATATAAATAAACAAACAATTGCAAAGAAAATTTGTTTTGAAAAAGTATAGCAAAATGCGTCATTTCATTTCGCTAATAGATTAATAATAAATATGTTTGATTTGTTATATTGATAGAGCAAAATCTGTTTGTTTAGCTAATTTAAAAAAAAAACAAAAAACAAGTAACGGTGTCTAAGTTTGGGTGTAAAATATTATATACTCAGCGTGAGTTCATTTCATATAAATTACTTTTTCGAATTTTGTTGCGAGGGATTTGTTTTTTGTTTTTTGTTTTTTTTTATAATGCTCGATCGGAATATGGGCGTGGCACCGCGCATTAAAAAAATTTCGCCTAATTTCCTCTTACAATAAAACTTTATAAGTGAAATATCATTGCTACAAAACTATTTTTCGCTAAGTTATAGCTTATTATTCTAGTCTACGACCCTTTTAAAAATCATTTTAACCAATCCATTCCGATGTAAGATGAGCGCCAAGGAACCCATATACCAAATTTCAATATTTTATTCTCAATATTTACTCAAGTTATCGTGTGCACCGACAGATGGACGAGCGGATTGACGGACATGGCTAAATCAATACCTTCTGTCATCCTCAGCATTTTTATATATGGACGTCTATATTTATCTCGATTCGTTTATGCCCGTTATGTTACCAAAGTGAATATACTCTGTGTGCAAAGCACGTGACGTTGAGCAACACCATCAGCTCAGTCAGAATTGGGAAGGACCTCTCCGAGCCGTTGGAAACTAAACGAGGTTTCAGACAGTGTGACCCCTATCGTGCGGTTTCTTTAATTTGATGCTGGAGAAAATTATACTAGCTGCAGAACTTAACCGCACTGGAACAATATACTATAAAAGCGTGCAATTACTGGCATATGCTGATGACATTGATATCATCGGCCTAAACACCCGCGCTGTTAGTTCTGCTTACTCCAAACTGGAAAAAGAAGCGGTAAAGATGGGTACGATGGTGAATGAGTCAAAACGAAGTACCTGCAGTCATCGAGCAAAGAGTCAGCGCATACGCGCCTTGGCAACCACGCTACTGTTGGCAGCCATAATTTCGAAATAGTAAAAGACACCGTTTATTTGGGAACCAGCATCAACACTAGCAACAACATCAGCACTGAAATCCAGCGAAGAATCAATCTTGCCAATAAATGCTACTTTGGACTAGGTAGGCAATTGAAAATTAAAGTCCTCTCTCGGCAAACGAAAATCATACTCTACCAGTCACTTATCGTAACCGTCCTGCTATATGGGGCAGAAGCATGGACCATGACAACAGTAGATGAAGCGGCTTTGGGAGTGTTCGAGAGAAAAGTTCTTCGAAAGATTTATGGACCTCTACGCGTTGGCGATGGCGAGTACCGAAAAAGATTTAATGATGATCTGTACGAGCTATACGCAGACATCAACATAGTCCAGCGAATTAAAACGCAGCGGCTGCGCTGGCTAGACCATGTTATGCGAATGAAAGATGATGCTCCGGCCAACAAAGTGTTTCTATCGGAACCCGCCTATGGAAGCAGAGGTAGAGAGCGGCCCCCACTCCGTTGGAAGGACCAGGTGGAAAACGATTTAAACTCCCTTGGTGTGACCCATTGGCGCCGGTTGGCGGAGCGAAGGAGCGACTGGTGCGCCTTGTTGGACGGCCATAACCCTTTAGACGGTTAAGCGCCAATTAAGTAAGTAACTAATTGTTCTTTTCATTAACAATAAATTCATTGTACTACTGTCAACTTAATAACACACTTTGCAAATACGAATGGGCAATTCCTTGGTAACGGAAACGACATTCGAACGCATTTCAACGTGCATAAAAGAGAACATGAGTAGCGGACTGAGGGGATATTACAATATTTGAAGCAACAATTGTGGGTACCTCAAAAATATAAGTACATATATATGACCATATACAGGGCCGACGAGAGGGGACGGGGGAATGGGGGATCCCCCACCCCCGGACCCGGGGTTTCTGGATGGGCCCGCGGTTTAGAGGTACTAAGAAATTTTTTCAATTCAGGAGAGTCTTTAGTTGTTCCATGTGCAATTTTTAAGCCGAATTTCAAAAGCAACAATATCTGCATTTCGTTTTAATATTATAGTGAAGTGAGAAAAACATTTTGAAAAGTCCTTTTCCTTAAAATTTAAGAATAAATATTTCATTTGGCAGCTGGCTCAGAACGCTGTTTATAAATTTGTTCAAAAAACGGGAAAGAAAGCCAAGTAGTTTGCTATTATCGGTGATCCTATGCCTGATGCTAGTCACGTTGAACAGACTACGTTCATTTTGCGCTACCTCCATTTCAATTCGAAAGCAACAAATTTTTAAAATTCAAGAACGGTTTTTGGCTTTCGTGGATTGTAACTAGAGCTTCACAAGCGAGATTTTCGAGACCCGAGAAATCGAGAACTCGACTTCTCGCGAGATTCTCATGTCTCTAAGTACTCGTAAATTTCGCGAGTTCCTCGACATAAACTTAATCGCTGTATGGACAGTATTTATACACTTGATTTTTTTTACTTGTGATTTCTTACTTGCTTTTATTGCTTTCCCAATGACACTTAACTCAAAACATATTTATTATACATATAATCATGGTATAAAAAAGAAGGTAGTTCCACTCAAATTTGGGGATTTTTGAAGTTTCATAATCTTCATAATGTAATGATAGGTGGCGGAAGATTTGACAGCTGTCATATTGACCGCACTTAGCTCCAGGTTGTATTGTGGAAGTAAAAGAGAATGGAGGCATAAAAGAAGGCCCCTTTTTGAAATAGTACTTGCTGACAATTATTGTATTCGTGCTAATGTCGATTTTGGTCCTCTTGAGTTTGTTAGTGTCGATGATTGTGATGTCGTTCAATCCATTCTTTCTGTAAAGTCTAATGCTATGGGGTTTGATGGTAAATGTCCGAAATTTTTTAAAATAATTCTTCCTAAAATCCTTCCTCACTTAACCTACTTGGTTAACTCTGTGCTGACGTTCTGTGTATTTGCCAAATGTTGAAAAGCTGCTAAGGTAATCCCAATTCCCAAGAAAAACAAGGAGTATAGACCTATAGCTATTCTGCCTTTCCTCTCCAAGGTCGTCGAACGAATTTTGCACTGCCAGATAAATACTTATGTGCAGGATAATAAACTGCTCACAGATTCACAGTCTGGATTCAGGTCAAATCGTAGCTGTAAAACGGCACTCCTATCGGCGATAGAGGATATTCGAGAACAAGTTGACAAAAATTTTACTGCTTTCCTAACTCTTCTCGATCATTCAAAAGCGTTTGACTCGGTCGACCACACCGTCCTCTGCAAGAAGCTGGACAACCTATTTAAATTATCCAACTGTGCAACAGCCCTCATCAGATCGTATTGTAACGAATTTGCTGCAAATCCTCTTATTTGCAATCCTCTGCTAAGTTCGAATCACTAAACTGTTGAATAAATAACTCCAATACTGAATGATAGAAAAATGGCCTTTATTAAAGTACTTCACAATAACACTTATACTTTGCTACTCGCTGGCTTAATAACCAAACTGATTAATAACTCAAATGAAACTCTACTATTGGCCGCCAGATCGCGTGCTTAAGCAAACTGATTGATAGCTCAACTCAAACTGAATTCCTTGTTACTCGCTTGCCCCGCTTTTATAGTTTACGCTGCATACTTCTAGGCTCTTCGATTTCCAGAACTTACTAGTTGTTTCGGCTACAAAATCGCCAGCCACAACTACGTGCACAAATTATTGCCCTCTCTTGTGACCACTGAGATAAGATATATGCATGTGTTTGTGCATTGCCGCTCCGCTGCTCGTATACGTACATATGTGTAGACGCAATTATTTATTCGTTTATGTAGATACATAAAGATTGAATTATTGATGTGAATGTTTGTAGTTTACAGTCTCTCGCGCGCACATAGCCGTATAAGTAAATGCATCTGTGTGTGACATCTCTCTGGGCTGCCTTATATATGTGTATACTTGATTTGATTATTAACGTAAATACTGCTTGGCATGGCCTTAGCATCGCCTTAGTGATGGGATAACTTAGTGATGGTAATATCCGTGACAGTATTTGGCAGGCAGGCAGTAAGTGTTGGTAGCAGAAAGTCTGACTTCGTCAGTGTTTTAAGAGGCGTCCCACAAGGCTCAATCCCTGGTCCCCTGCTATTTGTTTTGTACATAAACGATTTGCCTGGTGTTCTCAAGCATTGTAATATTCACATTTATGCTGACGACGTACAATTGTATATGTGCTGTCCTAGTGATCGTACCAGTTCGTGTATTAATAACTTAAATTACGATTTGTGTCAAATTGGTACGTGGGCTTCTATGAACGGCTTATGTCTTAACCCTAAGAAGTCGAAATGTATAGTAGAAAGTCACTAGATAAAAGTGGAATGTAAAATTTAATTTTAGACAACACTATTATAGAATACGTTGACACGGCTAAAAATCTAGGTGTAGTTTTTAACAAAACCTTGACATGGAAAGATCACATTTTCCGCACAGTGGGAAAAGTGTATGGGATGCTTCGTACACTCTGGCTTACAAAATATTTTACTCCGTTACATATTCGTCTACTAATAGCAAAAGCGTACTTAATACCTGCGCTCCTTTATGGTTGTGAGATTTACTCTAATTGTGACTATGAATGCAATATGAAACTTAATGTTTTTTATAACAACATTGCTAGATACGTCTATGGGTTGAAAAGACTTGACCACGTCTCTCATCATGCTGACAGGTTGCTAAACATTTCTTTCGATAACCTTATTAAACTTAAAACGCTCACTACGCTACATAAATTAATATATATGAAGGAACCTGACTATCTGTACCGGAGGCTAAATTTTCTCCAGTCGTCTAGATCTGTTCTCCTTACCCACTTCAGACATCGTATGCTAATACCTGATCGCCAGTTCTTCATTACTTCCATACGTCTTTGACACTCACTCCCTTCTAGACTTAGGCTTATAAGCAATGCTCTGCTCTTCTATAAAGAATTAACAAGTTTCTATAATAACCTAGCCATTCAAAACACTGATTTCTGACTAAGTAAATGTACTCTATCATTCGTTTATTTATTTATTTATTATTTATTAAATAGATTATTTATTGTAACCTTTTCTTAGTCATAGTCATTAGCTTTAAGTTTCAAGTTTAAATTGTTCCTATTTTGTGCCTTTTACCGACTAGCACTATAAAATAATTTTTGCCAAATTGTTGTGCTAGGATGAATTCCTAATAAATACAAATACTTAAATTAATACTTTTTAAATAATGATATAATATATATGTAGCTTGATTTTAATGCAATTTTATGATAAAAACTATGAAATTAATTTTGCTTTATTCATTTTTGAAACGTTTTCAGCTTATAACTTTTGCTGGTAATATTCTAGGACAGAGGTCGACTGCTAATATGCTGGCAAGAATGTCAAAAAAAGGTTTCAAAAGACGTGTTTTGATATCAATAACCTCAAAGTAAAGACTTTACTAATGTCAAAAGATGTTTGCAAAAAAAAGCTATTTAAATTTATGCTGAAAGGGGTTCTGCGACAAAAGACTACGGATCGTACTCCTGGTATTTAAATACCGACCCCAAAACGTGTCTTTCGAACACGCTCCTGACAGTTTTCAACGGGTATTAGCAGTCTATCCCTGACCTGTAGTATAACTTACTTAATTGACGCTTAACCGTTTAAATGGTTATGGCCGTCCAACAAGGTGCGCCAGCCTCTTATCCGCTCTACCAACTGGCGCCAAATGGTAACACCAAGGGAGTTTAAATCGTTTTCCACCTGATCCTTCCAGCGGAGTGGTGGAAGAATTTAACAACATACAATATTAGGTGTATAAATTACGTTGGATAAAAGTGGATGTTCTGAATTTGAATCTTTATCACGTAAACCTGAGAAGTTTCCGCTGTGAGAAGATTCATTGTTGGTCACCCACCATTACAATTCGACGCTCATATCAACTGTAGGCAGGGGTTCGGAGCCAAAGGCATAATGTTATAAAAGAAGGTGGAGCAAGATTTGAAAGCTGGCATATCGACCGCCCTTAGCTCCAGGTTGTAATTTGGAAGTACAAGAGAACGAGGGCACAAAAGAGGGCCCCTTTGTAAAATAGTACATAGTTTCATACTTTTTCAAAACGTGGTATAAGTGCAATTTTATGGTGTAAATAATTAACTTACTTATCCTTAAGTAACTCTTTTAATTTTTGCAGCAAATCAATTTCTTTTGGAAGCATTCATTTACCTTTCTAGTCTAAAATTAATATAATAACGTCCCCCAAAAAGTTATATCCGTTCCGAATTATACAACCTAATTGGGTATATATTGTTGTTGACTAAAATACCAACTAATATTGCATGTTAGTTGACGTTGCAAATCGAGGGTTGCTCTATGCTTAATGCCTCAAAGCAATCTGAAATAAGTTCTTAAATAATTAAATATTTTTGAAAAAAAATTAAACAACACAACAACAGGCTATTAACTCAGGCCATAGTTTGAAGTATTAATCCAGTAAACTTGTAGGAAAATCGATCTTTGGCCCACATTCCTAGAAATTCGACACTGAAGGCTACTTTATAGGATCGTCACACGGTGATAAATTGGCTACAAGTCCACATTTTTTATTTATTGTATAATTCAAGCGTAGCGCTTGAGGAGGGAATTGCACTTCAAAACACTTGGAAGGTCATTAATGAACAACAGGAACAAAACTGGACCAAAACTGTGGAACACCAGAAGTTACGTTTATGAACCGAGACCAGCAATTATTAAATATAACTGTTTGTTTTCTTTCCTTCAAATAAGAGGAAAACCCAAGATCGGAACAATGGAGGAAATCCTAACCGATTAAGTTTGATTAAAAGTATGGAATGAGAAACTTTATCAAATACTTTACTAAAATCCTAAATAAATAACATCAACTTCACAATTAGTCTTAAAACTGTTGGATACAAAGGTTGTTAAACTCAAGCAAGTTCGACCAAAGAGGATAGATATATATCTATCCTCTTTGACTGTAGCTAGTGCAAAACCTTCCTTCAGCGTAATTGCAAGAATCAAAAACTTTTAGAGATCGTGTTCATCTCAAAAACGAGTTTCAGGACTTGCCACGCTTTGTGTTGAATCCGTTTTGGCAAGACAGTTAAATTTTGATATTATTATAAAAAAATTTTGCAGCAAAAAAAGCAAGAAAAGCCGCTCTTTGATATCCGAACCTTCTATATTGAATAATTAAAATTTATAATCATCATTATATTTATCAGAAATGTACTAAAATGTTACCAAATAACTAGAAAAGATTATTTAAAACAATACGTGGCTGTTAAAAGAGAATTTTATTTCTACGTTACAATAAATCAGTATAAATAGTAAATATTCTGTGTTAATTTTATTTTCAGCTCATAGTCCAAAAATCATTGATCTTCCAATTTTTTTTTTTAATGTAATTCATCAATAATGATTCATGAATGAGACGTCATTAATTCAAATTAATCAAATGTATTAGTGGATTTTTTATAGGTTGCCCGTAAATTGTTTAGTCCCGGGCCCGGATTTTCTCTCTACGGCCCTGACCATATATGATAAGTTTTTTAATGCTTGTGAAAGTATACAAAACATAACGAATCGAAGGGAAGAACAGAAGGTGAAATAGAGACCCAATGCCCATATATTTTCGAAATCTGCAATATCTTTTTAAAACGATTAAGCAAGGTTACGGACGCATCGGACCACAAATACGATTTTTTGAAATATATCGATCCATGCGCCACCTATCGGAGTTTTTTTCCTTATTATTACATTGTATCGAGTTCTGAACTATACTCCAAGTTTCAAGCTTTTAGCTTTTCGGGAAGTTAATTAAATTTTAATTACAAAATTTGTTCACAACGGCCAGCCGCTACATAGAGTCAAGCTAAACAAAAACTTTAAACTCGTTTTGCTCGAAAATTTGTTTTCGCACAATAGAGTCGTTTCATGATTCCAGGTCGCATATATATATGTATATTCTAGCCAGGCGCGTATTCAGGGGGGGTGTGGTTTGGAGGAAAATTTTAAGGAAAATTTAATAACTCACAGGCTTTTTGCAATAAATCTATAAAATTTAGTTTGAGAGTAGGCAAATGTTTTGTCTACAAAAAGAATATACAGGCGAGTTATTAACTTTTCACTAAAATGTTCCATTAACAAAAAAATGTTTTCTTGCAAACGAAGAGGAGTCTCGAAAAGTGTAATTTTGTATCGACATGACCTATACATTTTTGCTTCGTTGTTGAAATTCTAGAGATCAATTAAAAAAACATGTGCGGTTTTGACGCGGCTTTACCCACCTCTCAATAAAAATGCAATGAAAGAAATCTCTCATCAGTAAATCAAATGAAAATATGATCAAGAATATTTTTTTGTATTACACCATAATAAAAAACATAGCAAAACTTTTTCAGGCATTGTTTGACAATCCCAAAGGAGGAGCGACCAAGACCCATGCGGGTTAGGGGATCAGAATATACCCGCAGTAGGTATGCTTGTCGTAAGAGGCGACTAAAATACCAGATTCAAGGAGCTGTGTAGGGCAACCCTTCAGGTTGCCAGCGCAATATATAGCTTCTCCAAACCCAATTGTCAACCTCACCTATCCGCGGCGTATCCTGTTTCACTAACAGACGAGGCTTTGGCGACCCCAAGCTCCTCATGGAATTGGGAGTGGGGAGGGAGGGAATGGCCTGAAGGTTTAATGTGGCTATGTAAATCGTTCCCGAGATGGTCGGGCTAACACCTTAATGGTATTGTAGTACCGGAGCGTACCGGATCTATATCCGGCAAAGGACCATCACATCTATAAATCGCCCCAAATACTTCGGAGAGCAACCTTATCGCTACAACAACAACAACAACAGGAGCGGCCAAGCACGTTCATTGATGTATTAAATAATTGTTCCGTGTATTTTTTCCCTACGGTACATCGATATATAAAAATTGCTGCAACGCTTCCAGTTTCCATTGCTCCTAGCGAACGCTCTTTCTCTTCCCTTCGAAGGTAAAAAACTCATCTAAGAAATGTAATGGGCCAGGAGGGCATGAATGGACTAGCGTAATAAAGATTCATTAGAACTTTTGATAGAGAAATTCCCAGTAATCGTTGAAAGTTTGCTTCATGAGGAAGATGAAGTCAGCCGCACAGTATTGCATTTAGTAGCTTGGCGGAATAAAGATTCCTTAGAACTCTTGATAGAAAGATTTCCTGAAATCATTGAAAGTTTGATTAAAGTGAAATTTTTAGTGTACTGCAGAGCTTGAAAACTGTGAATTAAAAGGCCCATTTTTACTTTAAAATTGCAAATCATATGTTAGGGTCTGCTGCTACGGTCTACGGTTACGGTCCACTTGGGAGGGTATTCGCGCGAACACACCTAGTGATGGGGCGAAAGTTGCGATAAAAAGTATCGAAAAACAAGGAAAAAAACAGACCGGCCATCACTAGCGAAAAAAGCCATGAGTTTCCGGCAAGAAAAAAAGGAGGAAGGTTGGTAAATTGCTTGAGCAAAATTTTTGGCGGCCCTGCAATTATATATAAGGGGTCATATAACACTTAGGGACACAACTTCAACAGCAAAGGCGTCAAACTCAGTTAATATACTGCTTCAGTAACTTTATTGCTCACTTCTACTGCGCCTCCCCAACGATACTCAACTAATCACAAAACACCCTCGCCGGCTGTGCGCGTAAACAGGTAAATGCCCAGAAACTAGGAAGGAGTCGATAGCGCAAAGTACCGAAACCGTTCATTCCGACAAACCTCGCTTCTACGCGTCTAACTTTGGGTGGTAATAAACCTTACACCGGTTGTGTTGTGTTGACCCAAGATCCAGTTGAAGTAGGTCGGCGTTCACAGTCACACCTAGTGAGATAAACCCCTTCCTCTACGTTTACGAAGAACACTACCACCTGCGGAAAAGCGTCCGACACCACCTCCGCCTCCAGGGCCAGCAGTACGCTGCCGCGTAATACAACTAACGTCAAATTGGCCAAGTCATCCGGCTCGTAAAGGCCAGCACGAAGCCTTATCGCCACCCGGGTCATTCGGTTACCTCGGACCAAAGCGCCAACCACCACCAACGGCGCCTACTATTACCACGGGCATCACCATCGGTAGTACCTCTCCCAACCCCTTCATTAGCGCCAGCCACGGGCGCAACAACCACCAGACGTACCGCCACCACCAGTTGCAACGCACGTAGCGGGGCCGCGACCATAGGCCTGCGGCCACTAATGTTAACACCAACAGCAGGCGGTACCACCGACAACAATACTAGCCGCAACCTTATCAGCTACGACCATACCGGCTACAACAATACTAGCCGCAACATTATCAGCTACGACCATACCGGCTACAACAATACTAGCCGCAACCTTATCAGCTTCGACCATACCGGCTACAACAATACTAGCCGCAACCTTATCAGCCACGACCATTCAGGCTACAACGATACCAGTGTAACAATACCAGCTACAACAACAACTGCAGGGCAGCGAACCTAGGCCTGCGGCCATCCCGATTACGACAACGAATATCAGCGGTTAAAGCGGTGAGTTCGTTCCGATACTGACTAAATATACGTATTTGTAGCCTCAACCTTGTTCTTTCATTTTTTTTATGACTCAGCAACAACATATAGTATTAATATACAAACATATTCAAATTTAAAGCTATAACCCTAGTATAGAATCTTAACATGTAATACATACATACATGCATATACCTAAGTTAAAGAGAGCAAGCAGCATCCACTTGTAGTAAAGTTAAAAAAGTAGACGTAACGTAATGTTAAGTTAAAGAGGTTTAATTAACTTAGAAGCAAGAAAAAAAAAAAAAACAATACCAGCACTGACTGGTAAATGCAAAAACAGTTTACGTTTTACTTGAACATGTAAAACGATTTCGTTAATTTTACTATAAATTTAAAAGTTCACGTTTTACTCGAATATGTAAAACGATTTCGTTGACGAGTATGATTTACTATGAATTTAAAGGTTTACGTTTTACTTGAATATGTGAAACGATTTCTTCGAGGAGTATGATTTACCCCAAATTTAATCTTAATTGCTTTTATAACAAATTTTCTTAGTACATATTACATATTAGTGTCATTATACTATGCGTTATACCAATTTGATATTTTGTTAAACTCAAAATAAGTTCTACTACAACGATATAATAATTTTGTAAGGGGCCCCAATTATCGGAATTTGTATCCAAACTTTATAGCCCTAAAATATGTTTTGTGAATAACAAGAAAAAAAGGGCATTAAACCAAATTTTTACTTTGTGTGTAGTATATTTACTATCCATAAGCACATTTAATTACATTTTTTTTTCCTCACACCAAGCGTTTATAACCCTTATCAAAAAAAAAAGGGGGTGACATAAATATAGGTATAGCTTGAAATATTACGAGCAAAAGTAAGAGAAAAGAAAGGAACCCCCAACAGGACAAACTTAGCCAGACTTAAATATTCATATTAGATTTCGTTTTCAATTTCGGCCCAATAAAGTGGGAAACTGTTGGATCATTTTTTTTTCTCTCCCTTTATATGCTACACGCACTTACATACATTTTCATAGCGTAAATAGCTGCTCGTAGTTCAACATTTTTTTTTTTTTGTTCTGAATTTGTCTTGGGACGATGCTATAAGCAGCCTTGTTTTGGCTTTGGAGCCTAGGCGGTAGCCCTGGTTAAGAAACCTGTACTACCGTAAAATTTTTGTGTTGTAGCATGCATACGTTAATAATAATGAAATTTGAATAAACTTTGTAATTAAATGGGAATGCTGGTGTTCTGGCTCATTTAGAAGGCACGTAGGGTTACCAGGTAAGGGGCCACCGAAAGATTAGGTGCGTCGGTGGCCATGGATTTTGAGGGTGGGTATATGCACCGGGCGTCGCAACAACACCCGCGGCGCCCCCAAGTTATATTCGGCCATTTTTGTTTATATCCTTTTGTATTTATTTTCAGAGTTTAGTAACCGGTCGTTTCCGGTTCGGTTAGTTTCGGTAAATTTTTTTTTTTTGCGTCAGATTTCTTTTTGGAGTTTTTTTGAATTTGAATTTTTTGAATGTTAACGGTCTGTCCGGTTTGGCCGGATGTTGTTTTATTTTGAATTATAAGCGTTTTGAGTCGTCTCTGCGCTTTTGACAGCTAGTTTTGATAGGCATTTTTTTCTGTTTATGGCGCAGGAACAGTAAGGTTGGCAAGGACCCGCCCCAGCCGACAATGACTAGCCACTGTGCACCACCACATCATGCCGACCGCCTTCCTTACTGCTTCCATCGTAGATGCGATTCCATAACACATATGTCAAGTCTATCTTACCATCAACTTCCTTTGCTATATTATAAATGCGAGCTACAATTAAACACAACAATATGACATAAATCGATTTTATGATTTGTTTATTGTTTATAAGAAAAAATTTAACAATCTTAATAAGTCTTTATATGCTAAGTACGTCAGAAATTGTGTGGTAAACATCGAGAGCAATCCGAAGAACTTTTGGAATTACATTAACTCCATGAAGAGCGTACCTAGCATACCGAAATCAGTAAGCTACAATAATATTACTGCCAACTCTGTTAATGAGGCTGCTAATCTCTTTGCTGACTTCTTCTCGGCGAACTTTATCACAGATAATGATTTAACTGTGGAAGATACAGATAACATACACAAGTTAATTAAGTCTCCCTCCGCTAATAATTTTGGGTCACTTACTCTCACTGAGGCAGACATAGTTGAGGGGATTAAAAAACTTAAAAATTCCTCCAGAACTGATGTTGACAATCTTTCAGTTATTCTATTGAAAAATTGTCCTTCGCTAGTACGACCGTAAATGATTATATTCAATAAATCATTGGCATCGGGTATTTTTATTGATGACTGGAAACAAGCATCCGTCACTCCCATTTTTAAGTCTGGCAACAAAAGTAACTGTTCTAATTACAGGCCTATTTCCAAATTGTCTACAACTTCGAAGCTTTTCGAATGTGTTGTCAATGACAAGCTTTACTTTAGTATTAAACACCTGATTTGCGCCAATCAACATGGTTTTGTCCCGGCCAGATACACATTAACGAACCTCGCTGTGTTTTCTGAGGATTGCTACGCGGCATTTAGGCGGGGTTTTCAGGTTGATACAATATACCTAGACTTCTCCAAGGCATTCGATAAAATTTCTCATAAAATTTTTATTGCGAAATTAGCTTGTTATGGGTTCCACTCTACGTTCCTACAGTGGATTAAATCTTACCTGCACAACAGAAGTAATGTTGTAAATATTGACGGCGTTTATTCGAAACCATTTTGGGCCACCTCTGGAGTGCCCCAGGGCAGTATTCTGGGGCCTTTATTATTTATCTTGTTCATTAATGACATTAGCTCTTGCTTCTCATCTACCAAATTTCTGCTTTATGCTGATGATCTCAAGATCTATTCTGAGATCAGTTGTTATAATGATGTCGTTGTTCTTCAATCTGAGATTAATAAGCTTTATATCTGGTGTGTTAAGAACCGTCTTTTCCTTAATACAAGTAAGTGCCACACTGTGACGTACGGTAAACTGCTGAGGCCACTTCATACCTCCTATCATATTGCAGAAACCTTTCTTAGTACGACTCTTGAAGTTAAAGACTTGGGGGTTTACTTCGACTCAAAGTTTAATTTCAACACCCACGTCAGCTTCACAATTTCTAAGGCGCTTTCAATGCTTGCTTTTGTCAGACGCCATTCCGCAAACTTCTCTGACCCCTACACACTCACAGTTTTATATACGTCCTTTGTGCGGTCCAAACTTGAGTATGCGGTTTTCATTTGGCGGCCCTACCACGCAGTTCACATCAACCGCCTGGAGCGGATTCAAAAAATCTTTATGCGCTTCGCGCTTATTTCATTACGTTTCTCTGAACCGATCCCGTCTTATGAGTCTCGATGCCAACTAATATCCTTACTATCCCTAAACAGCCGCAGAATTCTTTTGGCCTCGTTGTTCATTTTCGATCTCTTCACGGGCAAAATTGACTGCGCGCTGCTTCTTGAAAGATTATGCTTAAATACTCCCTGTAGAAACCTCCGCCACTTTGAAATCTTTTTCATAGGGCTGAGTAGAACTGTTTATAACTCAAAAGCGCCTATTAACAGAGCCCTATCAGAAGTTAATTGCTTCTCAAGTGTTTTGGATATTGATTTCTCCGACTCAAAATACGCTTTTCAACTTAAACTAAAAAATTACTTAATATGTAATAATTTTAATTCGTTTTGCTAGTGTTCTCCATAGCTTATTATAAGCTGGTCTCTGCAATTTAGTCATAAGTGTCTGTAATAAACATTTGTTACTAGACTAAATAAATAAATAAATAAATGCGCATAGAGTGAAATACGAGGCACGCACTTTTAATCTAGACAGGCTCTGCTCAACATCTACTCTACTATTGAAGTAATTCATGAAGAAATGCTAAACAAAATGGCAAAACAAACAAGAAAAATAAATATTGTTTTGTAGAAAGAAAGAAAAATTTCAAATAAATAAAAGTATAAATATGTAATATGTAAAAATATAAATATGTGTATATTTACAGGTAATTATTATTTACTGACACTTTGGCCAAGCCCCTCCCCCCCGAAATTTTTTTCTGGCTACGCGCCTGATTCTAGCAGATAAGATTCACAAGAAAAATTCAAGCTAGTTTGTACTGTTTTCTGTTGTGTCTTCATATGAAATTGTTTGATACGCCAATAAAACCTACATTAATCTTTAAAATTCATATCTTGTTGAAATCAGAATTGATTTTAGATTTACCTTAGATAATCCTTTGTATATATAAATTAAAAAAGAGATACAACAATTTAAATGTTCGTCATATTTTGTAAGATTTCTCTAACATCTCCAAGAGTCAATTAACAGTTTATACACTGCTGGAAGCGCAAAATGCCCTCTGAAATGCTCTCTGAAAGATTTTTTAAATTCAAGTCGACGTTTGCTTACTAGGAAAATACTAAGGATAAGGGCAGGATCAATTTACAAAACCTCCGTTTTCCAAAGATTTTTAATGCTAAATTAAAGTCTACACAAAATTTTATTAAAAACAAAAAAATACAGTAGCATAAAGTATGAATGTTGGATATTTCGATAGCTGATCAAAAAGTGAAATCTAGAAACATATCCTAGTAACCGTCGCCGTTTGTAAACTTTGAAATATTTCTCTTATATCAATAACTAAAGCAAAAATATATGTAGATCTGGGTTTAACAGCGCAACAATATAAATAAAGGACGTTATATTTGGTTAGTAAAACATCCAAATTTGCAAAACCGATGAAGCCTTTCTTAGAAATCATGTTTCTGAGTCCAGGATGAGGGGAAGAATAAACTATTTAATTTCCACATCATACACGTATTTGATCATTAATCCCAAATGATGGAAATAAAGTCTGGCCACTTTTGATTTTCAGTTCGCGATGGACCTTATTTGGGATTCGTCCACGTATAAATAAACAAACAATTGCAAAGAAATTTTGTTTTGAAATATAGCAAAATGCGTCAATTTATTTCGCTAGAATACATGCGATTCGCCCACGTATAAATAAATAAACAATTGCAAAGAAATTTTGTTGGGTATAACCGAATATTATATACTCAGCGTGAGTTTGAATTGTACAGTGCATTTCAGATAAATTACTTTTTCGAATTTTGTTATGCGGGATTTATTTTTTGTTGGTTTTGTAATGCTTGAGCGGAATAGGGGCGTGGCACCGCCTATTAAAAAAATGTCGCCTGATTTCCTCTTACAATAAAACTTGATAAGTGAAATATCATTGATACAAAACAATTTTTTGCTAAGTTATAGCTTATTATTCTAGTCTACAACCCTTTTACACATCTTTTATATAAAAGTAGGCGTGGTTTTTAACTGATCCCGTCCATTTTTTCCAGAAATATTTCCTGCTATAAGGAAAATATGTGTACTCAATCTTATTACGATCCTTTATTTTTTTCGAGTTATGGCTCCCGAAACATAGAAAGTTCTTTGGTCATGCCACGCCCATTTTCAAAAATTAAAATTTTTTCATTTTTCTTGTTATAAATTCACTAGGAAAATGATACACCATTTATGTATATAAAGCTCTTTTTTGCAAAGATATAGCTGATTTTATTCGTTCACGACCCTTTTAAAAGTCTTTTATATAAAAATAGGCGTCGTCCTTCACCGATTTCGTTAATTTTTCTTCGAAGCATTCTTCATAGTAAAGACAACCTCTCTGTCGAATTTTGTTATGATAGATTTAACGGTTTTTGATTTATGATTAATAATATGTATAAAATTGATTTTATCATAAGTGGGCGGTGCCACGCCCATTTTTAAAATAATCAAAAGTTTTAATATCAGTTCACACATCAAATAATAATATTCTATTTACTAAATAATCAGGTTTCATGTGTTTTCCAAAATGTTATACATATATGTAAAAAGTGGGCGTGGTTATCATCCGATTTCCCTCATTTTTAATAGCCATGGGAGATGAGCGCCAAGGAACCCATATACCAAATTGTAATATTTTACTCTCAATATTTACTCAAGTTATCGTATGCACCGGCAGATGGACGGACGGATCGACGGACTTGGCTAAATCAATTCCTTTTTTCATCCTCAGCATTTTTATATATGGACGTCTATATTTATCTCGATTCGTTTATGCCCGTTATGTTACCAAAGTAATACACTCTGTGGACAAAGCACGCTGAGTATAACAAAATTGGCCTTGTGTAGCTTTAACTTAAATTGAGATGTTTGTTTTTAAATTCCGGAAATCTTATTTTTATTTACACAGCTTAATTAGGTATAAATAGCGCCCACAAAATTAATATAATTTCATACTTAAAAAACTGGTAGAAGTATTAAATAAAAATGTATCTACGAAATAATTTAGCGCTGGTGTTCGTCCTGGTTATGTGCCATTCAAGCTTTACGAATGCGGACTTTCGCATTCTAGGTGGCGAAGAAATAGATATAACACAAAGCCCACATACCGTGGCAATATTTGAGGTTAGCAGATATAAATGTGTTGGTTCCATAGTCAGCGCTAAATCGGTGGTTACATTGGCGGTTTGCGTTTTTCTAGTGCCTCGTCTTGATTTGTCCGTTAAAGCTAGTGTAACCCGTCTAAACGAGGAAGGGGATACACGTCCGGTGACGAAAGTACATGTTCATCCTCAATATTATTCTCAGATAGATTATATGAATATTGCTGTAGTTGAAGTGACTGGATGCTATGAAGAGAGTCCTGTAGTGCATATAATAAAACTTTGCAATGATGAATTAAGCATGCTCAAAACTTTGGAAGTTAGTGGATGGGGTGCCACAGAAATTGGATCAACGTCTCCTTCTCCTACTCTCAAACGTACGACCGTGAAAATAGCGCAGTGTAGAAATTCTCGTTTTGATATTTTACCAATATTATCAGTATTACGGGAAACAACCTTGTATGCTGGAAGATATCAAAGAGATTTGATGGCTTTGGATTTCGGAGCCCCGGGTGTTCACAATGAAAGACTTTGCGCGGTGGCAATGGGCCCTATTAAACTCCGTGGTGTTCCATATCAATATATAGATGTATCAAGTCCAGAAATTCAAGAATTTATAACATCAAAGATGGCGAATTGAGTCATTTTTAAATAAAACAAATAAAAATAAAAAATTATTCAGCATTTTTATTTTTCTGATTGATGAATAACAAGTTAACGTTATTCACATATATGGTTATTCAAAATATTTTGAGTGATGATAATCGGTCATTCTTATTTTGGTAAGTTTTAAGAAAAATGTTGACTTATTATTCATTATTTAACAAATATGGAACAACATTAAAATTTCAAGTTTTATTCAGTTATTCAAAAATAAAAAAATAAACCCTCGAAATGCCCTGAAAATATACCCATATGCGTAACCAGTTCGCGTGCAGTTCAGAAGCTTCTTATGGTAATATTGAGATGATTTTGGGAGTATTCGCGGGGTTTTTTGGGGGAATTTCTGGGACACCCTGGAGATTCTCCAGTGGTCTTTTGAGGTGAATTTTTGGGGCATTTCGAGGACTCCCTCGGGCTCCTCCCGGAGTCCTTTGGGGATAATTTCCGGAGGGTTTTGTGGACTCCCCTGTGGTAATTTGGGGGTAATTCCGGGATTATTTTGGGGACCCTCTCGAGGTTATTTGGGCGTAATTTCGGGATGGTTTTGGGACTCCCTCGGGGTCCGCCCGGGTCATTTGGGTCGTGCCGGAATGTTTTTGGGCACTCCCTCTGGATCATTTGAAGATCGTTCCGGAATGTTTTTGGGCAATCCCTCGGGGTCATTTGGGGTCGTTCTTTAGGGGTAATTTCGGTATGGCTCTTCATCCTGATCATTTCGGTATACTTATTGGTGGGGCTATCTATTTTCCTTTAAGGACTTACATTTTGAGATTCGTGACAAAATTAATATACCATTTCATTTTCATGAAAGGATAACATGGAAATTAGATACTTTCATTTCAAAGTTTTTCAAGTGTGGATCACAAAAAAGAAAAAAAAAAACTTCTTGAGCGTTTTCTTATGATCTGGATACTAGAGGTTCACGCCGATCGCCTTGTCGGCGCGCCGGTATATAATAGAGCCTAAGCCGACGCCTGAATGGCTGAATTTCAGAACTACTAATGAATATGGAAACATACTGGCGACGTAAATGGTATGTTTGACGACCTAGAACAATATCGTAAAGTTGCGGATGACTCTCTGGGAGGCTTGTAATACGAAAATTAAAAAAAATATTTGTAAGGAATTCGCCGTTTCGGCCATTTTGGAAAGATCAGGGGGGTTTGCCTCAAAATCTCGCGGATCGTTCACAAAATTTCAGGAGTAGCTCCTTGCGGAGGGAGTAATACTGAAAATGGTCACACTTTTGTAGCGTAATTTTACCGAAGGAGATTTTCTGGGCTAACTCAAATACTCGTTGTTGGCACGATTTCTTTAAAGCAATTGAGGCTCCATGCTGGTCACGCACAAAGGCGAATAACGGTTGCTATCAATTATCTACTAATAGTCATGACTCTGGTGGAATAGTTTTAACGATTAGCATCAATTATGGCTTATTGCTGATCGCGCCAAAGGGCGCCTTCAGTTTTTTCGACTGTTTCTAAGACCTAAAATTCCCGACGTTGGAACAGTAGCAATTCCGACCACCAGTCGGCACCACGCCTCCTGGCTCTCAAACCATATGCCAGCACAGAAGCTATAGGACTGCGACTTCGAACTCATATCTTTGTCGACGTCACATTCCTAGAAGCTCTAGGTGTGTAGCTCCGCAGACTTTCTGACGGATGCTTTTGTCGCGCTGTGCTTCCGAGGTACATCAAAAAAACACCTTGAAACGTTAGGGAGTAACTATTCGGACAAGGATGCCGCTCTCGAAATCATAAGCAGTCTAAGTGGATATCATTGCGTAACCCATGGGTGAAAATCGTATAATCCTTGGCGCATCTACATAATTTAAACTTTACAAGGACCGTGGAAAAAAATTTTAAAATGTAGACCAAAATTTGTAGACGTTTGTGTTCGACACATTGACTTCAATAGTCTTCGTTTCCGGCATTATGATATAACAGCTCATTATGGATGACCGCCTTCAGTTTTCAGACTAATTCGACTATCCCTTACGTTAGGCTAGTAGAACACCCGGTCATTTGTTCGACTGTCTTGAGAAAGCTTTTGCTTCACCACTTTCGAGTGTTCTTGCGAAGGACAAAGCCTAACTTCGTTAAAAAATGTGCCTACCAATTCACAGATGTACCAGGAGACGTATCGTGAAGGTGATATTTAAACTTGGTTGATAGGCTATATCCAATGTGATTCACTCCAAGGGACTAGTTAGGGACAGGGCCGCCATCTTTAGGAAATGCCGAACTGGGAGACTTGGGTGTTGAATGATGAAGTGTGAAAATCAAAATTAAGATTTCAGACGCTATTTTATGGTTAAGCAAATAAAGTGATTTTTCAAACTCTTCTCATACGTGTTGAAGATATATACCACTGGAGCCTACTAAAGGATTTTGCATCACTGATTTCGCTTATCTTTTGACTTGACATTTTTCTGCATGGCGAATTGGTTGAATTCGCTTTACCACCCCCTGGTATGTATTCGCCTTGACTCGTATTTAAATTTTTTTTTTTTTTTGAAATTTTAAGAACGCCGTGTTTATATCAAGGCGAATTCATTACAGGTGGTGTTATCCCATCAGCTGATTGCTTCGTCTTGATAATTTTCCATACAAAGCCTTGTACAACAAAATGTCAGTTAATCGAAATCTATGAAATTTTTCTTTTGACTTGACATTCATCTGCACGTCGAATTGATTGAATTCGCTTTGACACCACCTGGTATAGATTCGCCTTGGCTTATATGATAACATTCAGCCAGGTAACGTGGTGAGTTACCTATCGCCAGCCTGACACCCTTCGTTTGCTGTTCGTTAGTTATTCTCTATAGATTTACGCCTCCTTTACACACGCGTTGCCTGTCCAAAACACGGTGGTAAACAGATGACGGTAGACAATCCTTATTTCGTACTACCCAAAACCTTCGGGAAGTGTCTTTACCGTAAATACAACAACAACAACACAAATTATTTTATTTCTAATCCCTCTTTGAAATTTAGATTTAGCTTATTTCGTGCTCCTCCATATCATCTAGTTTAGTTATATAACACTGATATGTAAAACAAATTTTTGAATAGCTAATTTTTAAACAAACATTTATTTTAAAAACTGCTTTATTTAAATACATACATACAAAGATGACATATTATTTAAACAAATTGTAGACTAAAGTAAAATATGTTAAAATTATTGTTAATAAAAAAATAAAAACGTTAGTATTTATAATACTTCTAAACACTGTAATGGATTCGATTAAGCACAATGTTTAGATTTTACAAAAATACAGTTTAATTTACCTTTTTCCAGACTTCAATTTTAATAATTATATACATACAATTCTTTTACTTTCTATTCACCCCAATTAGTAATCTAAAAATTTATATAATTTTAAACGCATTCCAAAACATTGGTCATAAGTTACTGAGTTTTATGCTTCCAGTACGAAATAGACTACTAATAAATGCAGCCGATATTTTCTATTATTACTTATGCTAATACATATGGGAAATATCAGAAATGTTTACGTAGCTAAGTTATAAAGCTTGTTAAGCTCATTTTCTTTTTTCAGTTCAGTTCAATTTTATGCACTTAACAAGTGCTTTACTCAAAGTTTAATCTGTCATAAACACTCTGCATTTGAGCTTTTTTCATTTGCAACATTTTCTTATTCATAGCATACAATTAACGACAATTTTAGTTCATATGTATTATTTGTGATTTTTTTTATTACTACTTCAGCCATTGCACAATTAACCTGTATGACGTTTTGTTATTTATTTTAAGTAAAAAAAAGATTAAAATTGGCAGTGATGTGATATTTAAACTATACTGCAAAGATTTAAGAAAATTCAAGTAAAAAAATTATATATAAAGGAGTTCAAAGTGCTGGAAAGTTATTTCAGTGAAATAATTTATTGGCCAATATGCATAAAACAAACAATACTTCCGTTTTTCCAACATACAACTTAAAATGCTAAATTTCAAATAAGCTAGTTAATGTTATCATTCATAGTAATCATCTAAACGGGTTGCCCTGCCCCTTAATTGGCATATTTTCAGTTTTCTTTGAATCAACTTATACACGCATTTGAAAATTAATTTAACTATAAAACAGTCTAAACCAGTTATAATATTAATCGTAAAGAATTTAAGCATATTCTAACACTAATTTAACTCACATTTTACACAGTTTACATATGCCCAAAGTTTATGTACATAAGCCAAGATCAAGGCAACATTCAAATAAAAATAGCTTTAGAAAAAACATGTATGTATGTACATAGATATCGACTGTTAAATGGAAGATCACAATATGTCTCAAAAACGTCATATATCAGAATTGATTTCAAAAACCCCTATCTGTGCAGAAAATATGTATCGTCGCTGCGCTAATGTTATACGTTTTTTCAGTAAAGCACTCATATACCTTTTTAGCGAACGTGAGTATTTTAGTTTGTTTCATATCTTTGAAATTATTCCGGTTTTTATACTTGTTCATAATCAAATTATGGGGAAATAATATATCTTTCGAGGTTGTATATTCTAAAGCAATGTAAAACAATGAATATAAATTTTGCAAGCTATCACTGCAATCTGTGTGTAAGCAATTGACAGCGGCGCATGAACGTGCAAAGATATTCAGACAGAATACTTTCCTTTTGCGTAAATATCAGAATTTCACAAAGAGGTGTGTGGAGAGATTACTTAACTGTTCAAGAAAACAAAAAAATTACTTTTTTCAGATCGTTTAGGGTATGTACTTTGAGCACACAATAAACTTTGATTACTTCTAAATATAAGTGGATAAAAAACGAAAATAAAATAACATAAATGTAATATGCAAACAAAAAAATTACAAAATTTACCAACATTAACTATATTTGGTTGCGCAGAGACGTTATTTTGCATAATTATTAAGATAAAACATTGTTAAACAAGGCGCCTTATTCTGTAACTCGATTCGCATGGAAATGCTATTCGAAAGCTATAAAATTGCATACATTTTTTTCGAATCCGTAAGAAATGTCTTTTGAATCGAGTTACATAATAGCGCTCAAGGTCTGAGAAAGGCCATTTTTCAACCAAATTCTGAGATAGCGCGTATTCGAACGGGTAGTTGTTCTGCCACCCAACATAGTCAAAGTAATGTCACATTAATCTGAGATGGGTTGAGTAATTTGATCATCATCTTTCAATGTTGCTGGTGTAGATAATGGAGGTTGTGGCGTTGTTGTAACTGACAATGTTGAATTTTGATTTGATACTACATTAGCATCACCCCATTCAATCAAATATTGCGTCTGAGCATTGGCCAACTGCCGCTTGGCTCGAATGCAAAAGTGTTCGCCAGATTCGATACGATTTAATACTCCCCCAAAATATTCTTTTACAGATTGCTTTAGATTTTGTATACTGGTACCATCTGTATTTATATTGTTTTGACTTGGATTGTTGTTTTTATGTAATGCTTGCTGTTGTTGCAATGTAGCTAATGTTATATTGCTAGATGAATTGTTGGATGATGCTGTGCTAGCACTTGATATTGAACTTCGGCGGCTATTTGCGACAGAATTCTTTTGTGGGCGCTGCCTTAAACGTCGCCCATGTGACGGTTTGATAATTGGTACAACCTCGGCATGCAAATTAACGCTCGATGCTACTGATCGAGGTGGTGATGATGACGCCGATGATGCTGACAGCGATGAGAGGCATGTTGATGCAGTTGGGTGATTTTGCAATGTTGATTGTTTTAGTTTTTGTTGTTTACTAGATGAAGGCAAAATTCTGTTTGATGCATTTAACTGAGTATGTTTGTACAAATCTTTGGCATGTATGGGAAAAAAATTAGTTGGAATGGGATTGAATGTTGTTGTACTAATAACCTGTAATTATAAAACAAGGATGTGGCTTTACACCTATTTATGTATTATACGGAATGTTTACCTCCACGTTTGAGGAGAGACGACGAGTTCGACGTCTGCGCACTTCTTGATTTGGGCCGATTGTTATATCTTTGGCACTCAGTCTTCGCTTCACCGTACGTACTGTTCTGGGCTGCCCAGCAGCTTTTACTAAATTACTTGTACTTAGGTTTGGAAATATTCCAGCGCTTTTCAACGCTGCTAATTTGGAACTAAAGTCCAAAGCAGTTGTATTAAAAATGCTATTCTTAATCATTGTACCACTGCGGCTAAAACTAAATAAGCTCTGAACGCAACCGCCAGATATTCCAGGAGGTGTACTCTTTTTCGGTGTTACCATTCGAAAGGGATTATTAAGGCCTAGGAAATTCTTTGGCGCCGGTATGATTACATCCAAAGATGTACCACGGCTACTTGAAGAGTTTTCGTCAGATGAAGAGTCGCAAATTCGGCTACTGTCATATTGCTTCGAAGCTGCTTCAGCAGCTACTTTCTTATATGTATTTGATAGAGTAAATGCTTTACGTTTACGACTTGTGCGCTCTGTGGATATAGACGGTGCTTTGTCTATGTAAACAGATTCAGTTATATTCGACTCAACAGTGCTAATAGCTACAATAGGAGGTTGATGATCAGACCCACTTTCATCATCTTCTATGTTTGTTGGACATTGCGACACCACTGACGACGGAACATTCGGCAAAATATCTTGTAGTTTTACATTTTCTTTCTTAGGCATCTGAATAACTTTATTCGCGCTCTTTGCATCATTTGCATTCTCGTCATCTAAATCCAACATTTTGTCAGACATCATTCGTTCAGAGCTGATCTGTTTTTTAGTTGATTTCAGCCTCACACTATTACTAGTATTCATTTCTGCCAAGTCACGAACTTTTCGCGCCTTTTCTATAATGTGTTTAATCGGGATTTCATCATCTGATGTAAATATTTCGTTATCAGTATGGAATTCGTAAACATCCAAAGAAGTTTTAGGTTTAGATGATAGGGGTGAGCTCTTCACAATATCTCCATAGCTCTTGTAACTGCTATGAGTAAATTCAATTTATTACTTGTGCAATATATACATATATCTATAGGATTTATACTTACTTGTTGCAAGACGTAAATAGTTTACCGATTATTTGACTGTCCGTGTTAGGTGTTGGAGTTTTCATAGGTTTATTACATCTAAATGTTTAATATTTTTTTTAAATAAATACAATAAATTTTAAAGGATTAGATATGTACTACATATGGAAGCTTACCTTATACACCACCATACGCCACTACCTGGTAACGTTTCCCTAGTACAGCTGCGGTGATATCCACGACGACAGTCTTCACATATTTCAACCACGTCCTCTAATTGAGTGCGCTTACAAGCTACACACATGTGTGAATTTCCATTGCCACTACCTCTTCCCAATCGTCTCATTTGATCAACACCACACCATAACTCTGAATTATCATCAAAACGTATCAAATACTGTAATTTATTTATGCCATTTCTTTCGGTACCAGCGCTACTACCGATTACTGTACCAAGGTACTGACGGTCATCGTCTTTGCGTATAAAAACATCTTCACCCATAGAAAAAGTAAACTCAGCCGCTGCCGTGCTTTCGGTTGTAGCTTTATTTGTTGAACATTCTTGGGTTTCCTCTACTGGGGATGTTGTTGGTGTTAGTAAAGTAACTGATGAGGCTGTTTCATTTGAACACATTTGCACTATTTTTGTGATGTTGGGGGATTTTGGAGAATGGGTCGTAAATATAGAACCATTGTCATCGCGTGATTCGAGCATCCCAGGATGGCCTTGCTTATCTTTTACTGTATTTTGAGTGTCCAATTCACATGACTTAGTATCATTTTTCGTGCGCACTGTCGCTGGCGTCAAAATCTCCACGTCATCATCTTCTATTTCCATGACGCTATCATCATTTGCGTCATTTGGGGTAATTGCTGTAGGAGCGCCTTTATCATTACCATAGTCGCACTCCTCGTCATCATCAAGCAGGTCAATACTTTGGGTTATCGCTGTAAGTGCATGACCAGCTGTACTGGTTTCGGTTTGGTAGGCCTCTTGGTTTCCCAACGTTTTAATTGAATGTATACTAATTGCTTGTGGTGTTACATAGAATTCTTTATCATTTGTTACTTTATCTTCCGTTATTATTTGTGCTATCATTGCTTGTGGCGTTGCTATAGTTCTAGTAGTGGTCAAATTTGTTTGACATGGTGGTGGTGAACTATTTTCTGGAGTAGTAGGTGGTGTGTGCGGAGTCGCTGTTGTCGAATCTGGTTCATCGACTACCAAAGTGGCACCGTTACTGATGTAAGAATCGGCTTGAATTACACTACTGGCAGCTGGATCCAGTACTAATTTATGATGAATAGCGGGTATTATTGGTGAAGGCTGCTGTGGCGCATGAGTAGCTGATGAAAACGCATGAGCAGCAGAGGGAATTGCAGGGTTTGCAATTATAGCATTTGAATCTAAAGCTGTTGGTGGCAAGCTATTGTTCGTTGCTAAGGAATCACTATAATGATTATTTATACAGATATTTATGCGATCTAATACGAGAGTAGAGTTTGATGTTGTTGTCGGAGCTGGTGAGGAAACCATTGTTGATGTAGTAGTTATTGCATCAGTAACAGCTGCACCCTCATTAACAGTATTAGACAATATTTTCGCTGCACTACTAACAGGGTCATTTGCCATTGGCATGAAAAATTGATGTTGTGATTGTACATCATCATGAGTTATCTGAATTTGGCCTGTTGCTCCTGATGAAGCAGCAAAATGTTGTGTGAAATGAGTCGGTAATATTGTTGATAACTGCTGTGTATAGGAAGAGGTTTGATGTGGTGCATGGTAAAATTGAGGAAGTTGTATAATATCATCTTGATTAGTAGGATCAACCTCCTTTGTAAGATTATATAAGTGTTGCTGTGGATTTTGATGATGGTGTATCGTATCTGGGATTGCTGTAACTATTCGAATATTATTGGATGCAGCATTATTGTATCCACTGGTAGCTGTTGTTACTGTTGGTGAACCGCTACTTACAACGTTTGTTGATGTACCTGGTTGAATTTGTGCAGACGCAATTGATGCATGATTTGCTGGTGCTCCATACTGATGTGCAGCAAAATTATTTGTTATTAATATGGTGTTAGCTTGTTGATGATTGTGATGATGTTGGTGTGGAACTTGTTGAACTGGCGTTGTTGACATTGAAGGAGGGACATTCGCTCCAACGGTGCTGTAATATCTCGGTGTAGATGATTGTAAACCAGCAATGGCTGTACTGTAAAAAGTTTTTTCCAAAGCGCTAGTCAATTGCACTTCTTTTGGATCGTAAAACGCTGAAACTCCGGACGCGGAGATTGGGGAAGGATTCGTATCACCATCTGTGCCACTGTTTCCACATGTTCTGATCGTCTGAAGTTGAAGTTGCGCAGGTTGCTGATGCGCAGACAACGGGACTGTTGAAGTATGTGGATTGAAGAAACTACTTATAGTTGGGGTCATTGTAGTATTATGTGATGGATTTCCTGAGTGTCTAGGTTGTGCATGGTTTTGAACAGACGTATTGTCTGTATGGACATTCACCCCGTAAGGAGAGTTGTTATTCATTTCTTTAATAAGGCTATTGTTCCCCAACTTTATCTGAAAGTCACAAAAAGTTAAAATTAAACATACCTAAATATGTTGAAAACACAATAGATAGATAGAGATAATTAATTGAGGGTCGCACTGCGACCATTGGTATATTGTGCCCTCAGCTGCTTCACAACACCTCATCCAAGCCATCTCTGATGAACCCTAGCAGATCACCTGGCTTAAGGGATTTGATGTGTGAATGCTCTGGCCATGGTGAGACCATAAACTTAGCCCTACGTCTTGGGATTGCATCAGACTCCAGAAGGATATGGTCCGCCGTCTCCGCTGATCGATCACAAAATCGGCATGTGTTGTTCGATATTATACCCAGCTTTTGCATGTGGCTGTTCAGTCTACAGTGGCCTGTAAGAATAGCTCTTAGGATTCTTAGGTTATCTTTCGAGGGGCCTATTAATGCGCTGTATCGAGTTGTGCAGTAACCCGCTAACAGTAGCTTAGATGATCTCAGGCATGGCATATTACGACTGTGTTCTTCCCTCTTTTCCCTTTCTTCTACTAATAGATGCCCCGCTAAATTCCTGCGGGCCTACTGGCAGGAATGGCGCAGGACCAATAGTTCGTATCGTTGCTGCCTCTCTTCCCAAGCTGTCCGCCTGCTCATTATCCTCAACTCCCCTGTGGCCAGGAACCCAGGCCAACAGTAGTTCGTTGTGTGCTGCTAGTTGATTGAGCTTTTCCACGCACTCAAGGACCAGTGCTGATTTCATTTCAAATGCCGAGAACGCATTGAGGGCGGCCTGACTCTCACTGAGTATGGCATTGTTCCATTGGAGTATTTTCGCTGAGGGTTCAGCTCCGCGGACTGAAATAGTCTAGTTGAGGGGTCGACTGCTAATACACGTCAAAAAGTATCGAGAAGTGTCAAAAGACGCGTATTATTCTCGAGAGCAATAATCCGAAGGCGGAAAAGAAAAATGTTGTCTCTGTCCGGAGATATTTGCAGTTAAGTTGACGAATTTCATGTGGTTGTTGTTGTGTTAGTACCCCCAAAAAAATTTGTGCATCACCGTGGCGGTAGCCACGGTTATACCACACACCCGGACTTGGCATGGCGTAGCCCAGGGTTTTTTTTTATAAGCGCGGCCGAAGGCCGCCAACGCTGAAAGGAGTTCTGCGCAAAAATACTATGGATCCCCGGTTTCGGAGGTACCCGCGGGTCTTTTTTCGGTTTTTCGTTAATATCTTTTGAACGAGTTAAAACTTTTATTTACCGCCTGCGGATTATTAATACTGATGTCAAGACGCGTCGTTTGACACCTCTTTGGTAGCGTATTAGCAGTCGACCCCTCAACTAGACTATTACCGAAATTTGCTAAATTTGCAAACTTTACCAACAAATAACTTTTAAATTATAAGTTTGCGCACTTTAAAATATATATATTTGTGATCGGGACAACTCCCCCTTTCATTTAATACCAAGTTTTAGCCGGAACTCGGGGGTGCTATTCTAAAATTTTCCCCTTCAAATTATAGCACAAGGATGTTTTTGTTTAAAGTTCCCGTCACAAAATTTTATACAGAGCTGGCAATTCTCATATCCATTGCCGGCAAGTGGCTACACGAAGAGACAAATCAATGTAAATTTTTTGTTCCCATGACTGGAAGTTCCTCATAGCACATGAATATACACATTAAATTGTACAAATTTGAGTCACATATATAATTATTTCAAATATAAATTATAATTCTATCGTTGTGTTGACTGTTAACGCCTATTAAATAATGAAAATATGTGTTAAAAACGTTTATATATCGTCCACCAACCAGACGTTTTGTCACATTAGATGGTCATCCATTTTTATACGAACTTGCATATACAACAAAACGAAACTCACCAGTTAATGAACATTCACTTAAAATTTCATTAAAAATTAAAGAGCTAAGCACGTTTGACGACCCAACTATAATTTGTTATTTTATATTAATAATTATTCGATTAAACTTAAATATTTGCACCCGAAATTGTAGTTAAATCCGTCAGACATTTTCCACAACACGAATTGATTTTTTGCATTTCCTCAAATTTTCTTATTCGTTTTTAGCGCTTCTTCAATTTCCAGTCTAGAAGTGATTTTTGACATCCCACAGGGTTGCATTGTATTCAGCACATATTAAGCGCGTTTCCTACACGCCACTTTTGAGATACCAACCTAATAAAAACTCAGGCCCCTATTATGAGCATTATTCGATCTTCGCTCTTCGCTGGCTATCGAACATCGAAAATCGAATATGAAATTGATATTTTAACACCTCATCTCTGTCGAAATTTTCGTTTTGTATCTAATTTTCAAGCGAATAGAAATTTGTTGTCGACGCTGTATTGAATAGAAAAATAATTATTTAAAATATAAGTTTTTTGTATTTATATTCTACTTTCTTACTACCTAGTGGTAAGTTTACACTATTTGAATTAATTTTATATAGGTCCAAGGTCGTGAGTACAAAACAACAGCTTGAAAGACTAGTTTCAATTACGGAACAAAATCCCCATATAGCAAAAAGAACTTGCACCTTATAGAAATGCAACTCTGCAGATTTACATGGAGCGATATGTTGCTTGTTGACGTTTGTGATATGTAAAGTGGGCTAAAAAATTTTATGACAAAAGTAGAGAAAGAGCACACGGTTATCTTTTCAGTGGATACGAATTTAATTTTTATCCCACACCATTGGTGAACCGGCTAAGGTAATTCATTATAAGCGCGGCCTAAAGCCGCCAAAGGTGTTCTACCCAAAAGTATTATGAACCTCACGGCTACGGAGGGTTTTTCGTTAATATTTTTTAGCCGACTCAAAAATTTTTATGGTAGTTCTATATGACAGCATGACACTCTGAATACGAGTCCAAATATATCGAGAGGGATGTAAAAAGACGCAATAAGTCTGTTGTACTCAGGAAAGAATTGCGTTCTGCGGTATTTTGCGTCGATTTTATTTATTATTTATTTTATTTATTACCAGGAGTTGACCGGATAGGATTGTTTTTATAAGCGTATTCAAAAGCTGCCAATGCAGAAAGGTGTTCTGTGCAAAAGTACTATGGGTCCCACCCCAATTTTAAATTTTAATGCAATTCTTGTGTATATTGTTTTGCTGAATGGGCGCTGAATGTAAAAGTCTTATGTCAGCGAGAAAATATTCATCAAACGCCATGACAAAAAAAATGTCATTCTGCAACACTGGCTGCCAAGAAAACTCACGAAGTTTTTAACAGTAATTTTTTTTGTTCACAGTTTTGCTTTACAGAATCAGAATTTCACAGCTTACACAATTTCTTGTGTACACTTTAAAAATCACAGTTAGCGAATGGAGCCCCTGTTTTTTAAAAGTATCTTGTGACAGGAAAAAATATCAATTTCCGTTTTCGGATTCACGATCCTGGGGCCCAGTTCAGTAACTGTGAGTTTTAAAATGTACACTTTTTCTTCATATAAATTGTATGAAAGGAAAATCTACATTTTAAAACTCATAGTTACTGAATAGGGCCCCTGGGTCCAAAACGCCCCGTTTGACATCCTTCACGACATTTTTGGAGGCATATTAGCAGTTGACTGCTGCTGCAAATTACATTTATATTATGTGTAACGCAACGAGTAATATTTTCTCGTCTGACCGAGAATTCGTATGATATAAGAGTATTCATTAATCACAGTGAGTGACAGTGAAATGACTGTAACACAAAGTTTCACGGCGTATACATAATCTGGCCCTAAATAACAAAATATCAATGTGTCGATATGTTGTGTACATTAGTGATGGACGATATGACTATTCTGAGCTAACGGTGAAAATAGATATGGCTATTTTTGAATCACGGCTATTTTTTATAGCTATAACGATCGCTTTATCTTAACAAGCGATTCTATACAGAAGATATGATGGGCGATTCAGCGATTTTGAGCTATCAGTGAATAATATGGCTATTTTTTACAACTATGGCAATCGCTTTCATTTATCTTTGATAAGCGAATCTGCAATTATTTGTATACTTGGATATAAAAATTGAATGTTTAAGTTTGTTTACCGGAGTAGATTGAATGTTCTACATTAATTGAATTTAGTATACAGAATATATGAACCCAAATTTTGTAAATAAAATATATGAACCAAAATTGGAATAAAAAGACGAAAATATATACCTTTTATCGTAAACTGCTGTAATGTGAAATTCTAATATGTTCAGTCTCGTATTACACTCAATGAAATGAAACTAGCTGAAATAGATGTCAATGCATCTTTGTTTTATAAATTTTGCTAATTGAAAATGCTTTGATTTTTAAATGTAAGATAAATCAACCCGAAATAAATCTGTATATGTAACACCATGAAAACATGATTTATTTACTATATTATACTACACCGATGTATTCAGAAATACTCCGTATGAATTTATTCTGAAAGTTGTATTTGGCTGCATAATATTTGTATAGTAAAGTGAATCAATTTTTAATGAAGAATACAGAGGAAAAATATAGCAAATTCTTCAAACTATTATAAAAATATTCTTTAGCAGAAAAATAGCCACCCACTTCAGTGCCCTAGAAATTAGCCGTAGAATTCAACCATATACAAACCATATGACGAAGCTTGAATTGCATTCTCCCAAAAAACTTAAATTTTGAGTTAATTTGATTACAATAAGACGAGTGATATATGTTTCTATAATTCTTTTATTTTTCCATCAAAAACACAAATTTTATAAAACTGTTAACGGCTACAGCCTAGAAGTATTGACTTATGAATAACACATACATTAGTTTCATGTCCGAATCAGTTTTAGCAAGCGTAAAATATGCTATTGTTTCTTTGTTTAGGCCAACGTCCCATCCTAATTCTATACCCTCCTGTGTTTGCGATTCTTTTAAATTTTTATCGTATTCTGTTTCTAGGCGCACAAGTGGACCAAAAACTTTCTCGTATTGATAACCATATTCATAACGCAATGGCACTTGTGATGGTTCAGTGTCTATACCTGGCTTCTCTAAATCCTGAAATGTTGCATCGATATTTTCCTTCCATAATTCCTCTAATTTGTTTATTTGTGCTGCTGATATTTGTCGTGCACGCCACTGCTCTTGCTCGGTAAGCACCGTAACCAACCACGGCAAAAACGAACGATCAGTTATAAGTGGCTTCCATTGTTCTTGACCCCAATTCATATACATTATGTACGCCACACGAGTAACATTTTAGTACTGTTTCTCGAAGTGGACCTTCAGAATGTAGGGTGACTTCCCTATGTTTAGCCCTCACCAAAAGATTAACAATTTGGGATCCAGATGTGCTTCCACGCCCATTGCAAAACCATTTTTTGCAATTATTGCACATCACTTCGTCGTCGAAATTGTTGTTGCACAAGTTTGCCTTGTTCCGTTCGCCATTTCCACAATTTCTCTGCACAAAAAGCACACTTTTTTCGCCCTTATTTACCACTATCTGTTGACGAGAAATTTTTTTCGTTGTGCAGTTCTTAAGACAACTATCCCCATTTTTCGATAATAGCTGGAAAACTTTTGTAAAAGTATATTTTTTCCAATTTTCGAGAAAATTATTCCTTTTTGTAGCCAATAAACTTTTTTAAGCTGTAGTCATTGGTGCAGTTTGTAGTATCGCTGTAGTCGTATCCCTAACGTAATCAGCTGTTTATCGTTACGACGGTAAAGCTGCAGACATTGGTGCTTTATCGGTAATATCGGTAACCTTATAACAGCTGATTCGACCAACCTTATGAGAATCAATGCAATCGATTATTGGTGCCGCTAAAGCGCCAAATACACGACACGAACATTTCCGCGAACATTCCACAATCTTGTTCGCAGCTTTGGCCATACACCATACGAACTTTTGGCCGAACATTAGTTCTCTTTCAGACAGCGATGAATACGGACAACAATTGTGCTGCAGCAATATTGCTCGCAATACAATAATCTTTGCTTTTTACTTGCCACAATGATGGCAAAGAATTATACATTTCAATAAATTCACTCAGAAATTTTTTATTGTCCATTTTACTTTTCCGCGCACGTCTGTTCCGTTCAGAAATTACTACGATTATGAGCTATTTCGCCATACACGCACGAAAATTAAAATATTTTGATTTTTGGCGACCATTTGCGCGAACTTGCAAAAACCACCATACACGGCAGAAAAGGTCGCAGAAACATGACATAACGGGAATGTTCGCGGAAATGTTCGTGTCGTGTATTTGGCGCTTAAGGTCGTAACCATATCGTAGCCAACCAATTGGGTTTTGGTAAACCGTCGTAACGATAATCAGCTGATTACGTTAGGGATACGGATACAGCGATACGACATACGGCACCAATGACTCCAGCTTTACTCAGTCGGAAAGTAAAGCACACAGATGAGTAGTGATGAACGATATTTCACTACCGATGATTGCATCCCCGCTATCACTATTAGGCAAGGTGCACACGAGGCTACGCGTCATAGACGCTGCAGGCGAAATTTGTACACTTTCCTCGTGTTCCAATGACACATGAACCAGATACGGATAGAGATTTAACATGCAAATGCAACACATGTACTTGAATGGAGAGCTGCATACGAGGCGTCAGCTGAATGAAAGCGGCAAAGCATGAAATTTTCGTGTAGCTAAGCGTACAGCAATGTTGTTTGGTTTCGGGGACGGATATAGCTGAAGAAATTGAATTTTTTATTTTTTTCAATAATTGTTTGCTTTTTGTAGCGACGCTCGAAAGTAGCTTCATGTGCAGATCTTGAGGCGTAGAGAAATTGTAGCTATATGAAATATCTTGTACGCGTCTATGACGCGTAGCCTCGTGTGCACCTTGCCTTAGTATTAGAATTTCATGCTGAAGGAAAATCGCCAATCGCTATTGGCGATATTCTGCCAGAGGTGATTGTCATTCAAAAGAATCGAATGAAGGAAAATCGCCAATCACTGTTATATTTGGATTGCAATAGCTATAGCTTTTAGCGATTTGTCCGTGGCGGAACGATACAAGGTGGCAGCATGGGACAGCTGATTATAAACTTTTTTTATTGGATTTGATACATCAACTTCCGGCGCAGTACGATTTTGACTTTTGTCCATCGAATTTACAAAAACAAAGTACATAGAATTTTTATATATGTTTGTAGGTATGTAACCATGCTGCCACCTTGTATCGTTGCACCCTGGATTTGTCAATAACGGCGATGCAATCACCAATAGCGAAATATCGTTCCATCTCTAGTGTACATCCGCAATTTCATTACATATAAAAGTGCGTGATTGAACCGAACATATTTCAGTACTGCTGAGTTGAGTTTCTTCAAAAAAGAAGTGAAAAAATTGAAAATTGTAATTTAAAACAATAAAAACTGTTAAGCAATTGTGTTCATGAGTACATATTACGTTTTTGCTTGAAAAATCTAAGAATTTCCTTATCAATTATTAAGTACAATCTTGAAAATTTTCCCTTGCCTAATTTACTTCGTGGTTTATATTCGTGTTGGTTGCTCTTCGTGCCATTCCTCAGCTTTATTGCCGTTTACGTTTTGCTACTTTGTTTTTCTCTTTGATCTTTATTGCATTATCTCCATATTTTTTCATGTCAATTACCTTCTGTGTTTTTTTTTTTTTTAACTTAAGTTTCGTCCAATTTACCCAGCAACAAAAATTTAAGAAAGTGAACAAAGCGAAAGAAGGAATATCCAAAAAGAACACAAACAAAACTTGAAAGTAGTGTAAAGGCTGATAATAATTTTATTCCATCAAAATTTAAATACAGAGGAATTAGCCCTCTATATGGCAAATACGCGTAGTAATTTTGACGGAAAAGTGAAGCATCGGCAAATTAAAAACCTATTTTATGACGTCGAACAGGTGTGGTGAAATTCATTTTGCTCCAGATATATGTCTCACATATATATATATATATTTATGTGGCCATGTGCCTACATACCTATGGTCACGAAAAACAATCGCGCAAGTCCTATAAATGGGTAGACTATACATTATGGAACCTTGGGTAGGGGGTTGGGGGCGGTGACTCCCCTTGCTAAAAACACAACCCCCACCAGCCGGAGGCATATAGTTTGATTACAATTTAATATTAAAGTTACCAAAAAAATGCAAGAAAACGCAGTGAATTGAGGAAAAATGGTGCTATCAGACTTTATATTATGTATTAAGAGAAAACTACTCAATTTATTAAAAAAAAAAAAGCGCCGCAGGCGAAAATTTGGAATAAAAAATTGTTAAATTTGCGTAGTCTTTGCCGTCATCCAGTAAGTTTCAAAGCTCCGGCTCACGCTCAATTCTCACGGTAATGCTCTGGAGCATAGAGAGACACGAGAAGCAGATGTCGTGATATTTTCGCACACGTGAAATGCGATAGGCAGATGTCGCCGCTGTTTTTCATTTAACTCATACGAAGAAAGGCTAAGCAGCGAAATCTATTTTTGAAAAAGTAGGTTTATTAAAGGCAGCGTTGCCAAACGAAAGACAAGTAATTAACAAATTATCTGGCTCACAAATTGAACCAGACTTCCATCTGGATTTATCTGGCACAAATCGTTGTTGTTGCACTTACATGAAATTATTTATCTGGCTCAGGATCTTGCCACCGGATAATGGCTATTGTAAAATTTTAATATTTTATTTAATTTATTTGCGAACACAAGCATACAGCCATTTTATCTAATTCACTGCTTGGTGGGTGCTAAAATGATGCTATAAATTATACCGACGATTGAAAAGTGTTCTTAATAGTTCAACTCCATTTATTTTAAGAAAAATAAAAAAATAGAAATTTTCGCCTGCGACGCTTTTTATTTTTTTAATTATTTTACGTATATTTTATAAAAATTGAAAATTTGCAATAAAAGTAAAAAAAAGCTTGGAGTAAAATTCTAGTTGAGGGGTGACTGCTAATACGCGTCAAAAAATATCGAGAGAGGTATCAAAAGACGCGTATTAATCTCGAGAACAATAATCCGAAGCCGGAAAAGAAAAAATTGTATCTCTGTCCGGAGATATTTGCAGTTGAAGTTGGCGATTTTCATGTGGTTGCTGTAATGTTTTGTCGCACCCACAAAAAAAAATTGTGAACATACACATATAAACAAAAGTGTTCGTCATTCAACGTATGTGCATTTTAATAATATGCCACGCCCATAAATTATTGAAATATTTTAAATTCAAATCTTATTAGTTATTACAATGTATTAGCTTTATCATAGTACTGAAAAGCTTTTAATGAGCGCTGCAATATTTTAAATAAATACGATTAAGTAAAATAGGTACTAAATTATGTGGACAAAAGTATTCGTCACCTTGAATTAATTAATAAAAATAATGAAATATACTAGTTTCTGATATTTGGTTTGTCTTCCTTTGGACTTTAAAGCTTCTTGAAGCCGATTAGGCATTGAGTGTACCAATTTTTTTGTAACATCAGGACCAATTTTTCCAAATTCTTCCTTTATAAACCCTTTAGTAAGCTTTTGATGTTGACAAGCTAATACATTGTAATAATTAAAAAGATTTGAATTAAAAATATTTCAATAAATTTATGGGCGTGGCATATTATTAACGTGCACATACGTTAAATCACGAACACTTTTGTCTATATGTGTTTTGCGCGGATATAGTTTTGGTCTCCAAACCGGTGTTGGACCCACCCAGGGTAATTTTTTATAAGCGCGGCCGAAGGCCGCCAACACAGAATGGTATTCTGCGCAAAAATTCTATGGATACCACACCGGTTTCGGAGGTACCCGCGGGCCTTTTTTCAGTTGTTCGTTAATATCTTTTGAACGAGTTATTTTTCGTTTTCCGCCTTCGGATTATTAATACTGATGTCAAGACGCGTCGTTTGATATCTCTCTCGAAATTTTTGGTAACGTATTAGCAGTCGACTCCTCAACTAGGCTTTTACCATTTTCGCCTGCGTCGCTTTTTATTTTTTAAATAATTTATGTATGTTTTATTAAAAATTGAAAATTTGGAATAGTAATAGTCTAGTTGAGGGGTCGACTGCTAATACTCTACCAAAAAATCGAGAGAGGTGTCAAACGACGCGTCTTGACATCAGTATTAATAATCCGAAGGCGGAAAATAAAAATATTAAATCATTCAAAAGATCTGTGGCAACAAATCATAACAACTTAAGTCGAGTTAAGAAATTATACCAGTTGAAATTTCCTCCAGCGATTTTTTAAAAGTAAACTGCTTCATAACTTAGCCAAACGTAATAGATTTAATGGTCTAGAAACCAAATAATATAAAACCGATAAAAGTTCTACAAAACTAAGCTTTTTTGTTACTAAAAACCGGCAGAAGAAATTCTGATTGGTCTAATTTCTTAACTCGATTTAAGTTGTTATTATTTGTTGCCACAGAGATATTAACGAAAAACCGAAAAAAGACACGCGGGTACTGCCGAAACCGGGGATGGGATCCATAGTATTTTTGCGCAGAACACCTTTCAGCGTTGGCGGCCTTCGCCGCGCTTATAAAAAATAACCCGGGGCTACGCCATGCCAAGTCCGGGTGTGTGGTATAAACGTGGCTACCGCCACGGTGATGCACAATTTTTTTTGTGCGTACAACACAACAACAACCACATGAAAATCGCCAACTTCAACTGCAAATATACGCGTCGTTTGATACCTCTCTCGAAATTTTTAGTAGCATATTAGCAGTCGACCCCTCAACTGGACTATTACCGTGGTTTTATAAACATTATAAAGTGTACTTATGTATAAGGTTCTTGTGAAAGTGTTCTTATGTTGATAAAAAGTGATAGTTTTACCATGGTAACTTTAACAACTAAATACTAGTAAATTGTTGATAACTATTAAAAATTACTCACTGACTCTCGTTGGGGAACTCCCTGAGAACCTATGTGCCAAATTTCAAAGTTCATTCCCTTTTGGTTTACGAATGAAACCAATTGGTCCCTTAGTGTATAGCCGACCCCCATAATTTTATATGGGCCTTAGGCGATTATTGCTTATGACCACAGAAAATACCCAATATCGAGCTATAATATCCACAATATATAGGTAGAGATGGGAAAGGGGTAAATACCCAAATGGTAAATACCCGGTAAATTGGTTATATATAATGTAAAAATGGGTAAATACCCAACTATTTACCCAAAAGAAGGGTAAAAATAATCTTTTGGAAAATATGGGAACAAACACACAAATTCAATCCAAAATGTACCCAATTTGTCCTATATTGGTGGGTAGTTATCCATTACTCTATCGGTTGAATAGTTTTAATCTGTAATTCAACGTTTTTCAAAAATATTTAGTCAATAATGCATGCCGTTGCAAAGAATTAAGTTTGCCCAGTAAACATTTTAAGTCAAAAAAGAGTCGAAAAAATATCTAAATTGGAGCGTTTACAGTCGGTATGTGCTCATTTAGGAGGCCGAAACCAATGTATTTCCTTCTTGCAATGGTCGCCCTATATGAGCCTGTTAACGTATATCATTTGAGCCTAATTAAGAGTCCGACATAAGTGTTAAAAGGCGTTTAAATAGCTCATATTATACTCTACTGTAACTTTCTGGCGTCATTTTTAACTCTAATAAACTGATTATCTGACACATATATGGCCTATTTATTAGGCATCGTCAGCGCTTATTGGGGTCATATATAGTTCGACACACCTGGACAGAGCGTGGCAGCTTTGCGGTCACATTCAAAATGTCGAGAAGCGTTCATGAGCGGAAAAACGTCGATGGTTATACAAAAAAAGAATAGCAAGTGTAATAATAATGTACAAATGTAATTCATTTTGTATTAAAATGAAAAATTGTAACAAATTTTCAAAATTTGTTCCAAACTCGCTGTGACGAACATAAATAGTTGATAAATGATAATTTTTAAATAAATAAAAGGCAAAAATTAAAATTTCTTTTACCCTCCTACGCGTTTTGACGCTTTTTTGATTCCTACATTGGCCACTTATTTTGGACGCGTTTCGGATTCTTAAATTATGAGCGATGTGAGCATGTTTGAGGTGTAAATACATACATACATACATACATATGGGTCCGAAAAATATCAGCTTCAAAAATGCTATCACCTTAGGGCCTTTTATGACTCCAATTTGATGAAATTATGAACAAAGGAAAAATATTAAAATCAGTAAACTAGGCAGCTCCGGAATAAAAACTCATAAAATTTTCTGCCACAATTCGTTCTAAATAAATAATTAATTCAACCAATACTTATTTCATTTCTATCTTAACCTCATGGGAGTTTTATCACAACAATTTTCTCCCCTATGTTTTCCGCTTCGGATATATGGCAAAAATTCTTCCTAAAAGCCCTGAAGTAGTGTCATTAAAAGACTCAAAATTAGCAGTATATGACGCCAATAAGGCTCATGTATGATATCGGAAGGAGGCCTGTATTAGACTTATGTTAGAGGCAAAATATGAGCATATGAAATTCGCTTCAGGCTCCTAAATGACTTCATAACGAGTGTAAACGATCCAAATTTTGGACTCCTTTCAGACTAATTGTTGACTCCGAGTGTTTGCTGGGTTGTTTGTTTAAAATCAAAACGAAATTTTTTTAATTTTAAATGACGTATAAATTTAATTTCTGAATTGTAATTCCAAGCAGCCTCGATTCAAATGATTTTTAAATACCCAAAAAAATGTATTTTCCTGGTATTTACCCATAAAAATGGTAAATACCCGGTAGAATCCCAACTCTATATATAGGCTATTCTTTACATTAGTTCAGAAGTACTAAAATGCGTTTCAAAAGACGCGCTTTGGGAAACTGAAAATTTTATTTTTGTCCAGAAATATTTACAAAAAAACATTAAAAATTTGCATGTGGTTGTTATAATTTTGATGATTTTGTTGTAGCGGCTTTGAGCTAAAATAAAGACTAACCGGAATACATATTGTAACGAATTTACTTGCAAATCCTCTTATTTGCCCTTTTGCTCTGTTCCAATCACTAAACTGTTGATTAGATAACTCCAATATTGAATAATGGAAAAATGGCCTTTATTACAGTACTTCACAATAACACTTATACTTTGCATCTAGCTGGCTTAATAACCAAACTGACTGATAGCTTAAATGAAAACTCTTTCAGAATAATACTGCTATTGCTCGCTAGATAGCGTCTTAATCGAAATTGACCATAGCGCCTCTACCGCTGATGCTTTTATACTCTGTGATTTCCTCGTGGCATCTTCTTGGCGCTTCCAGAATTTTACTTAGTTAGAGCCTTCCGCGATTTACAACCAGATTGACTGAATTTTGTGTGTGTTAGTGCAGTCGGGTGGCTTCGTGACACGTATTTGTTGTCGGCTACACGTTGATGAAAATCAAAAATTTTTGATTTTTTCATTTGACGCTAGCTTATTTGATAGTCGCGGGGTGTGATTGACAAAACGCAGTGTTGTATTTAGTTTGTGTCGACATTCAAAATGAACAAGTGCGCGGAAGAACAGCAAATCATATTAAAATTTATTGAAAATTATCAATGTTTAGCAGCTTTATGGAATGTAAAGCTTTTATTATTATTTAATAAAATGTTTATTAATTTTTTTATTATTTAATAAAACTGCTGTATTTGCAAGTAAAAAAAAGTCATCATCCGATGACGGCATATTCACGTCCGAACGCTACGGTTTCTCAATGCAAGTGTTGATTGATGACTTTTTATTTCATAGTCGCGGGGCAAGCGTCAAATACCCGACACGCACACATACAAAAATTCAGTCAATCTGGTTGTAAATCGCAGAAGGCTTTTAGTTATAAATTTCTCAGCTACAACTACAGATGTATAATTTCTCATTTGAGTAATATTTGCACAAATTATTGTCCTCTCTTGTGGCAACTCAGATAAGATATATACATGTGTTTGTGCATTGTTTCTCCGCTGCTCGTATACGTACATATGTGTAGACGCAATTATTGATTCGTTTATGTAGTAGATACATAATGATTGATCTATGGATGTGCATGATATCACTGTTTAGCATCGGCATAGAGTTGGCAGAGTTTGCTAATATTCGTAACAATATGTAAATTAGCTATATGCGTTGATATTTTTATGTATGTAAATTGCAAAAGGATTTCTTTTTATATATGCCTTAGTAACAGCAAAACATAATTTGAACCATTTGAAGTGTGTTTTAAATACTAAAGAATACTGAATAATCAACATCTATAGGAAGGCAAAACTTCAGAACCGACAACATCATCCAAAGTTAGGATACGTTTTAATAAAAGAAACGAAATTGCTGACCTATTAGAAACCCATCAAATTAAACAAGAACCAACAACAAAAGAGCCAATGCATACATTCAGTGAAACTGGTGCCGGTGTACCAGCCTTCCTAGCTAAGCTTTGGCGATTGGTGGATGATCCCGATACAAATTCTCTAATATGTTGGAGCAAGGTAAGTCTTATACACGATTCTCTTGTTTTCACAACCACAATTCAACACAAATCGCATGCAAAACAACCAAAACAGAAATTTGGCAACAACGCTATTTACCTATTTCACAACTTGCAAGTAAACAAGTAAAGAAGGCTAAGTTCGGGTGTAACCGAGCATTACATACTCATCTGAGAGCTTTGGAGACAAAATAAGGGAAAATCACCACTTAGGAAAATGAACCTCGGATAACCCTGGAATGTGTTTGTATGGCATGGGTATCAAATGGAAGGTAAAAGGGAGTGGGCCATAGTTCTATAGGTGGACGCCTTTTCGAGATTTATTTATTTATTTATTAGTCTACAAATTTAACAATTAATCAGACTAAAAAAAGTATAGTATAAAAAACAAACAAAAGGCTTGGCAACTTAAATATATGATAATTAGAAAAACATACTATATACTTATGTATTAAATCATTCAAATGCAAAGAACACAGAGGTATAGGGGGTTACACCTTACATATTTAAGGTAGTAAGTAGGTACTTTTTAATCCTGAAAATCGGATCGGATGTACCATAAAGGTGGACCAGGGGTCTAGAATGTGTTTGTACGATATGGGAATCAAATGAAAGGTGGTAATGAGTATTTTAAAAGGGAGTGGGCCTTAGTTCTATAGGTGGACGCCTTTTTGAGATATCGCCATAAAGGTGGACCAGGGGTCTAGAATGTGTTTGTACGATATGGGAAACAAATGAAAAGTGTTAATGAGGGTTTTAAAAGGCTGTGGCCCTTAGTTGTATATGTGAAGGCGTTTTCGAGATATCGACCAAAATGTGGACCAGGGTGACCCAGAACATTATCTGTCGGGTACCGCTAATTTATTTATATATGTAATACCACGAACAGTATTGCTGCCATAATTCTAAGGGCTTTTGATTTGGCCCTGCAGAACTTTTTCATTTTATTCTACTTAATATGGAAGGTGTCACAACCATTTTACAAAGTTTTTTTAAAGTTATATTTTGCGTCAATAAACCAATCCAATTACAAAATCCCTTTTTTCATATTTGGTATAGAATTAAGGCATTTTTTTTTTCATTTTTCGTAATTTTCTATATCGAAAAAGTGGGTGTGGTCATAGTCGGATTTCGGCCATTTTTTATACCAAGTAAAGTGAGTTCAGATAAGTACGTGAACTAATTTCAGTAAAGATATATCGATTTTTGCTTAAGTTATCGTGTTAAAGGCCGAGCGGAAGGACAGACGGTCGACTGTGTATAAAAACTGGGCGTGGCTTCAACCGATTTCGCCCATTTTCACAGAAAACAGTTATTGTCATAGAATCTATGCCCCTACCAATTTCACAAGGATTGGTTAATTTTTGTTCGACTTATGGCATTAAAAGTATTCTAGAAAAATTAAATTAAAAAGGGCGAAGCCACGCCCATTCAGAAATTTTCTTTTATTTATGTACTAGCAGGGTACCCGACGTTGTTCGGGATGCGTATTTATATTAAAGTGGCCCTTATTTTTTTTTTATATCGATATCTTGGGTCTTTAACTTAACAAATTTTAAAACATTTCTGCTAACCTAAATCACGAAACCAGTTGCAGGCTCCGTTTATATAAAACAATATTTATTTTCCCACATTATCCCTCCTCCCCTTTTATTGCTTGGTCCATCCCACTTACTTTACTGTGTGCTTTTTTCTGGCGATCCCATTCTTCTTATCTCGCGCTCAACCTCTTTTCGGTATTTACTTCACTCTTCCCCCACATTTCTATTACCATATCTTATTTTCAGTTCTTTTGTCTAAGCTTACCCATAAAGCATGCAATAAAATCAGTAGATATTGCTTCAATCGGTTAAAAGTTATAAGCCGTAACTTACATACATATATGGATATACATACACATTCAAAATATAAAACAGAAAATACTTACAGATCCTGTTGATATACCAGAGAATAAAAGAAAGTTTTTTTTATATATGGGTACATACATGTTTATTTCGCTTGCAAAATCGTTGAGTTTGACAAAAAAAACTACGTACACATTTTTAAAATTGTTAGTTTTTACAAATTAGGTTGGAAAAAATAATACTTTTTTGTTGAGTGAATAATTTTAAAAGAATTCATTTTGATAGCTTTTTACGACTTTCTAATTTTTAATTGTTGCATACATTAAGGCGAATTATATAAATTTGTTATAGAATAACTTATGCGCATACATAGACATATATAGCATTATGATTGTTATAAAAGTGAATGCTTACATACTTAGCACACATAAAACAAAATTATTCCTAGCTTTTCAGTGTGAATGTATGTGTATGTGTGGAAAGTTAACTTGTAATACAAAATTTAACATTTTTAATGCTTATTTAAAAAAAATAATTGTTTTATAATGTTTCCTTATCCTGATGTGGAAGAGTTAGGAACATAGACGATTAATTTGTCTGCTGCACTAACACGTGAGAGCGCCACGTAAAGCTGGCCATGAGAAAAGCAACTCACAGTCAGATCAGCGCCCACAACACTCATCGTCTGGCCTTGTGCTTTGTTGATTGTCATAGCATAGCAAAGGCTCACCGGGAATTGAACACGTTTAAATCTAAAAGGAAAGTTGTTTGGTATAAGGGGGATACGTGGTATAAAGACTCTCTATCCTCTGCCACTGCCTGTCAAAATTTCTGCTTCAATTATATTTTGTTTTAGAGAAACAACTTTGAGCCTCGTTCCATTGCACAATTTTGGTGGGCTTAGGTTACGCAACAGAATAATTGGTGCGCCGATTTTCAAAATAATTTTATGGGATGAAAGTCCAGGTGCACTAAGGCTATTTAAAAACTCCACAGGGAAATTTGTTGAGTCATCTTGCTCCAAAACTCTGTTGATAGAAAAGTATTCGACCTCCTCTCCCTGAATATCGTTGAGTATATACGAATTGATTTTCAAAACCTGGTCATTTCGTGGCGTCAAGATAGCCCTCTCGCAAAGCCAAAAGTTATCATGACATACTCCTAGATCATTATAAACAGTAGAAATTAGTTCTTGCAAAGAATGTACGGTACGGCACAAATTATCGGGCAGTGTAATTTTGCCCTCTTCTTCGGGGTTCTGCGCATTTACGTTGCCTCCGATTCGAGCACTATAAATATGAGCTCTTCAAACACGCTCGTATTTCATCCGCTCTTGTACCGCGTGGTATGATCGGTAGTATCTGCCGAAAATCTCCACAAAAGAGAAAAGTAACACCACCCATAACTTGGTCATTTTGACGGATATAGCATCATCCCATCGTCAAGCAAGTGGCGTTCTCGGCAAGCATCGCGGAAAGTGGGATATTCAACTCCCAAAAAAGTGCGCGGGTCCGAAAAGGAAGTAGGTCCTCGTACTATAATGAACAACCTCAAGTAAAAACACTCGGCATTGTTAGGATGAACCATATATACACGTCCAATGACATGTTCCTTAAAAATGCCGGTCTCCCCATCTACAGATCTGCCCCGTTTCCTGCGGTTAAAAACACCTCTTTGCTTATCATACGTGTAATAAGAGGGAACCTCCTCATACATTAATGTCCTCGCAAACCTGTCTCTTTCGCAAAGCCGAAAGTATGCCAGTAAAGTGGTTTGCCTCGGTTTTTCTACTCGATCTGTCACGTTTTCGCAATTGAAGTATATCCTTTGCCCTCCTTCTAAATGAACCTCCAAATGCACTACGGGGGGATATCGCTCATGAATGGGAAAGCTTAATATTCTCCAAACGGCCTCTGAAGAGCTTATATAACGCCCTGATTGAAATCTAGTTATTTCGTCATTCTCATTCCTTAACGCAAATGTTGCCTGGTCACTGCCCTTACTTATATACCTGCATATATATTTAATGGATGATACACTACTGCACACATCCTCGTTGATGTGGGCCTGAAACGTTTTGGAGAGTACAGGTGAATATGGTACGACCCATCTATTGTCCAAAATTATATCTTCACCACGTAATCTTAAAGTGGCAGTAAACCCACCTTTTTCTGGGGACCGTCGCCGATAAGAGGGATATCCATCCTCTCCCGTTATGGTGTGTTCTATAAGTGCCCGTGGATAATCTTTCGAGCATCGGCCGCCCTGCATGCATGGAGAGGTGCTATTTAATATCCCGCAAGGACCATGGACCATGTGTGTTCTTACTATGTCAAATAGTGTGGCATCTGTGTTGCTGTCTGGAAATTCGGCACTTATCACATTATCAATATCGTTAGGGCGTATTTTGTCTTCAAACCAGAGAAGTGCATGTGCATGTGGTAGACCTCGTTTTTGCCACTCAACGCTGTACATAAAGCACAAAGCTGACCCAAACAGATTCTCCTTTGTACTTAGGCGTATTAGAGCTTTATGTGTTCTACACACTCTATTATGTCGTGCCGATCGTATGCATTTTGAAGAGGCAAAAGTTGCTGTGTAATTTCAGCCCACTTCGGATTTTTTGTCATCGTTATAAAGAGATCAGGCTTTCCATATTTTCTAACGTAGCAAAAAGTATCCTGTGTACGTTCGTGCATGTATCGTGGACCTCCCAAAAAACTGGACGGAAGTATTACTAATCTGCCCAAATTTTCTGTACCTCCATCTTGTTGCATAGCATCACGTAAGTGCACATACTCCTCAGCACGCAACCGTCTTTGATTAGTCCGTATGTAAACCAAACGCTCGGTTTCAATTTTAGCATACATATCGACGATAAACTGATTAAATAGTCCACGAAATCTTTGCAAGTATACAAAACTGTTTGCTCTTATCTGTAGCATGTATGCATAAAATTGTTGTGACGACAACTTTTTATGTGGGTTTGGCAATCTAGTAGTAGGGTTAATTTGATGTAATTCAAAGTTATATCCATCTTCCCCGTGACAAAAAATTAATGGGTATTGAAGCGCATCGTATGATCGATGTGTCTCGTATATACGATGAAGACGATCGTCATGAGTGCGCAAAACAATATCGCGCCTTTCACACTCTTGGTCAACTAAAACAACTGCAATTTCATTTGTAGTAGGAGGATTGTACCTTCTTGTATGTTCTGTTGCGGGCCTTTTATCAGCACATATTACAAATTTATAATTATTATTTTGCTCTTTGGGAACGAAATCAATGGCATTTTTAAAATCGCGAACGTATGGATTTACATCATGTAGCATATTTTGCAGAATAGATATCAGACTTCGCTTAAGTTGTGGAAAGTTTTCGTTTCTAATAGCCGCCTGATCTTCTAAGGTGATAAACCTGCCCTTGGACTTTGAAGGTATGCATAAAAGGTCCTTGTGTCACTTGTTTTGCTCCAAAAGATGTCATTTGAAATGCACTGTTATACGCACGAATGTTTTCTAAAAAAGTGCTTTGACTGCGAGTGGTCACCGTTGAGCAGAGCTTTCAAAACTTCAGGTGGTTTTAGGAAAATTTCGTAACTGACCTTTCCATTGGAACAACACATTCCAACCGTTTCTTTTTGGAATTTAAGGGCTTCACAAAATCTGCATTTCAAATTCATTTCACCAATTAATGAGTATTTAGCATAATCTACTAAAGTGTTATATGCAAAGGCACTTTTTGTCTTAGTAATCCAGGAGAGTAAGCCGTTACCTACATCAATATTTGGGGGAAGCTCTTCAGAGTCATTTTGTTCCCTATTTAGCGTATGTCGCACGCGGTCAACATGCAGGCGAATTTGGCGATTTTCCTCTGCCTCCAACTGCCGTATTCCGCGTATTCTTTCCCTCTCGTTGGTCCTGTATGTTTCTTGATCTTCACGTAGGCGTTCGTAATTTTCTGCAGTCATAACTATACTGCTGCGTTGTTGGTTGCTACTTTCCAGCATTCTAGTAATGTTATGGCGATGTCGATCATTTATCAAACGTTCCCCACGATGCTAAAACGTTTCGGATGTCCTATGCTCACAATCGGCGTTCAACATATCGACCCTTTCATTACTTGTTTGGCATAACCTTGGACATGCTGAGCGGATGCGCTGCTCATTTAACCCGGACTCCCTTTCGACAACAGGTTCAGAACCTCGAGACAATATGTGGCGCTCTCGGTCATTGCTGAGTCGTATATGTTGTTCTTCTTCATTTTCAAAAAATCGATTTAAATTTGTCCTAATTTGCTGCGTACTTAAACGAATTTCTCTCTCAGGGGAGGTTTCTAATTCGCGCGACAGCGCGTGACATTCACGATCAGCCAATTGCCTTTTGGCCCTTTGGTCACTTGTTTCCTGTGACCTTAAGTTTGCTGAGCGGATACACTGATCATTTAGCCGGGACTCTCGACAACAGGTTCAGAACTTCGAGACAATACATGGTGATCTCGGTCAGTGCTGAGTCGTGTATGTCGACCTTCACTGCTTTCAAAAAATTGATTTAAATTAGTCCTAACTTGCTGCAAACTAAGACGAATTTCTCTTTCGTGCGGTGCTTCCAATTCGCGCGACAGAGCATGGCGTTCCCTATCAATATGTCGGCGCGCATCACCTTCGGAAGGAGTTTCCATAGACCTGATAAATGCTATACGTTCCCTATTTGCCGACAGCCTAGTTTCATAATTTTCACTCGATTCTTGTGATCGCATTAGTCTTAACCTCTTAGCAGCTTTAGTGCGTTTAGATAAATTTGAACGCTTTTTGGGCATAGTGTTTCTAAAAATAACGCAATGAAAATTAAATGGGCACATAACAAATAACCTTTCCGACATTTGGCATTACAGCATTTACGAAAATTTTATTTAGTGTATGTGTACGACAACCAATCGCACACCTACCAAGGCATCGCAGTACACACGAAAACTTTGCGCCACCTGTCAGCGAATAGATAAATCGAATTGCACCAAAAGGTAATTGCCTGGTTGTTTTGTTTAAAAGATATAAGCAAAATACAGGTTGCAATTTTTGCTAACAGATGTTCACACATCAAACCTCATGAGTACTTGCTACTCACGTCTGTTTTTTCAGTTTGTTGAGCTCTCACTAAAACAAAGGAAAAAAAATAATAATAGCTGGCAAAACCTAAAAGAAAATTTGGGCAATTTTTTACGACAGAACGTAACTGGAAATACCCGTTCAGATATATCGGGAGAATTATCAAAAGACGCGTTTAGACCTAGGTATCAGATCTTAAAAAAGGAAGCGAATTTATCTATCGCTACCTTAATTCACCATGGCCCTATCTGCAATGCAATTCCTATGTAGAGAGGGCCTTGTGAATTAAGTTTCTCTTTAGTAAACACTCAAATTTAATTTTATGAAAAACAATTTTTCGATTTTACTGTAATGCTGTTATGTCGGAAAGCATTGGCAAACTCGCCCGAATACCAGCTGGTAATGTCAATACCTTAGAGCCCAATTACATACAACTTTGAGAACTTTGACAGAAGTTGCGCTCCCATTGCTATCACACGGTCCTTACAAAAAAAGTTTGTGGAACGTAAGGTTGAGAAAAATTTTGAGCCATGAGCAAAAAACGAAGCGCTCATCTGTCAAAGTTGCACAAAGTTATATGTATTTCGGCCACAACACGTAAAACTTCGAAGGATCCACTTTTATACAAAGTTGCTTTACGTTCCACGAACTTTGTATCAAAATGACAACTCCAAAGTTTTATGTAATTGAGCCATTAGTTACTGGTAAAATTGCTTGGGGTTCAAAAATACGTTTCTTCAGGTGAGGCTACCAAAATTGAACTACATCATCCGAATGCACCTCCCAAATAGCAATAGGTTGAGTTTACCAATATGTAATTAAAAATATTCAGGGTATTCGTTTAAAGTCGTGTATGCCTCGAAAAGCTCGTATAATAGTGTAAACCTCGCATTTATTTCTGTGGCAACAAATCATAACAACTTAAGTCGAGTTAAGAAATTATACCAGTTGAAATTTCCTCCAGCGATTTTTTAAAAGTAAACTGCTTCATAACTTAGCCAAACGTAATAGATTTAATGGTCTAGAAACCAAATAATATAAAACCGATAAAAGTTCTACAAAGCTAAGCTTTTTTGTTACTAAAAACCGGCAGAAGAAATTCTGATTGGTCTAATTTCTTAACTCGATTTAAGTTGTTATGATTTGTTGCCACAGATTTATTTATTTAAACGAATACATTAATTGATTAACAATAAAAATTAAAGGAAAAACACATTGTATTCACCAGTTTAAAATTCACTTACAACAATATAAGTGCACAACACAAAATACAACTGCACAACTGAACTTCTTCAAACAACTAAAATTTATGTCCAGCTAAAATTTATAAAACCTCAAAAAATCAAAGAAGAAAATCACAGCTACTTTGATGAAATTTTTTTCATGAAAACTGGTAATAACGCTTGTCAACAGAACTTTGCGCCACCTGTCAGCGAATAGATAAATCGAATTGCACCAAAAGGTTTAAGTCCCTGGTTAAGGCGCGTAAAAGGTTTAAAATCTTAGCTAAAAGTATTTCATATTGTAGGTAAATTTATAGATTTTGGAGCAAATACATTTTGACCGACAACTCAGTTATCGATTAATTTATCGAAATATCACCAAATTCAAATGAAACCTGTGACCTATTGTTTGATGCCCATATTGTACGCATATTTAGAGGTTTTAGGTAACCTCATTTTAACCGATTATCGTAATATGGCAGCGTGAAATAATTTTTTTTTGTACACCACTGTATCTATTCATGAATTTGATTTTTAATTTATATGAAATTGAAAAAAATTTTGCAAAGGCATTCTTTGATATTTGTTTGGAAACTCTGTGCATTTTCCTTCGTGTTTCAAAAAAAAAAATCCTTAAAAGTAGCTTAATTATAGCTTAAATAACTATATCTTTTTTGTTTCTCACGCGATTTTAATGAAATAAGCTCTAGATTCCCTTCTAGATTACAGGCTATCCATCTGTGAAAGTCTCATAAAAATCCATTCGTTAGTTTCCGAGATTATCGATATCATACAGACAAACAGACAAACAGAAAAAATTGGTGCCGATGGATTCTACGACACTCCAAACGTCAAGTACACTCATTTTTTTTTTAGAAATCTTGGATGTACAGACACGATTTTCTAGAGATTTATTATAGTATAGATTTTATTGCACCATATCATTACTGGAGTTGAATGTTAACATAATTTACTTATATGTATACTGTAAAAATATTCAATTTTTTAATCGGGGATTGCCCGTATTGCTTTTTTAAATGTATGAAAACATTTATTTGAGGCAATTTTTAATTTTATAATTTATTTAATAATTTGGGATAAATTGTCCGTCCTGATGTCACGTTGTTTAAATTTTTCCCAAATTATTAAATTAAATTTTTTGTTATAATTTGACTTAAAAAAAATTTTTTTTTAAAAAGTGGGCGTGTTCGTCATCCGATTTTGCTAATTTTTATTTAGCACACATATAGGAATAGGAGTAACGCTCTTGCCAAATTTCATCATGATATCTTCAACGACTGCCAAATTAGGGCTTGCAAATCTTTCAAATTACCTTCTTTCAAAAGTGGGCGGTGCCACGCCCATTGTACAAAATTTTACTAATTTTCTATTCTACGTCATAAGGTCAACCCACCTACCAAGTTTCATAGCTTTATCCGTCTTTGGCAATGAATTATCGCACTTTTTGGGTTTTTCGAAATTTTCGATATCGAAAAAGTGAGCGTGGTTATAGTCCGATTTCGTTCATTTTAAATAGCAATTTGAGATGAGTGCCCAGGAACCTGCATACCTAATTTCATCAAGATACCTCAAAATTTACTCAAGTTATCGTGTTCTCGGACGGACGTACAGACGGACATGGCTCAGAAAAAATGTTTTTTCGATACTGATGATTTTGATATATGGAAGTCTATATCTATCTCGATTCCTTTGTACCTGTACAACCAACCGTTATCCAATCAAAGTTAATATACTCTGTGTGCAAAGCACGCTGAGTATAAAAAAGGTATTCCTACAAATGGAGGTGTGTCGTGTCAATTTATTAAGCAGCAATCATATATTTCACTGCGTTCACACTCCAGGCTAGGCAGTTTCTGCAAAAAAGCAGCACAGCAGGTGCAATTTCATCAATTAAATAATTAGGTATCTCTAAACCAACTTTCTACTTTGCCAATTTCGTAGAAAAGCACAGCGCCCATGTAAGTAACAATTGTGTGTCGTTGTATATACCTTTCGGTCTGGAACATCATAATTCGTTCGCTTGATGTGGGCTAATCTGCTTTAACTCTCAACACTATATTCATAAATGCATAAGAAAGAACTATAAATATATGGGGATGGTTCCTAAGATATTTGTACATAGGCACATACTCTATGCCTGGTATTTTTTTCTTGCAAATACAATAACATTGAAAATTGAGCGTCAAAGTGGCAATCACATATTATTTCACAAATTAGTTGGGGTTACACTGAAATGAAAGTCCACAGATCGATGAGCTTTGCAACAGAATAAACGGCTACCTCCCTGATCTCTCCAGTTTTTGGCCTGGCGAAACCTGGCATTATCACCGACTAAATCCTCCGCGACCTTATTTACAACATGGACGTCCCAAATGTCGACCATTTTGAACATCCAGGTCGATGACACTACGCTGCCGACTGTCCTACACCCCAAAATCTTGGGTATGACGTTTGATCAGGATCTACATTTTGGTGAGCATGCAGCCGCAATTGTACCGAAAATCCAGAGCCGTAACAAAATCCTCAAATCACTTGCTGGCAGTAATTGGGGAAAAGACAAAGAAAGGCTCATTACCACTTACAAAGCAATTGGCCAGCCGATTACAAGCTACGCGTCCCCTATATGGTCGCCACACTTAAAGACTACTCACTGTTCCGCCCAGGGGCTTAAGGAGTCATCTCCGTAAGCATTATGAGGAAATACGGCACCTGAGAACTCAGCCGTATGAAGCAAAAAAACACAAGCAGGTCCTCAGTGAACTCCACAAGTAGGCGTCGGACCTTTATGTCAGGAATTGCTCGGTGAATCCAGTACTCAAAGAACAGTACCCAAAACTTGCGGAAGAGGAACGCATACTCCCCAGGGAAACGCGAGTCACTCTAGCTCAACTTCGATCTGGATACAGTAACAGGTTAAACTCTTACCATCCAGAATCAGCCCCGACATACAAAATGTATGCCCCGATTGCGATGTGTCCCCACATGACACCAACCATCTCTTCAATTGTAATGTGGAACCAACGCCTCTAACACCCCTCTCATTATGGTTCACCCCTGTTGAAACAGCAAGTTTCCTTGGACTCCCTTTAGAGGATATTGATGACAATTTGTGATCGGTCCAACCTATTGGATGGGGCGAAGCACTGCTACAACAACAACAACAACAACATTATTTCACATACCTTATAACTTAATACTACTGCAATCGGGACTAAGTAAGAAGTAGATGTGAAAGAGTTATTGGAAATTAAACGCAAAAGGTCAGGGAGGTATAAGATTATGGACTGGGAATGAGATAGGAATAAAATGAGAAGAGGGATATAGTGAATGAGAATGTAGCAAGGGGAAGAAAGAGAGGCCAACATTTTTCATTCCGTGAAACGAAAGTTTTTTGGCAGAACAAAGTTTGCCGCATCCGCTTTTATTTATATCAGTTGCTGGAGTAAATAAATTCTTTTTATTTTATTTTAGGATGGTCGCAGTTTCATAATACAAAACCAGGCACAATTCGCTCGAGAGCTGTTGCCTCTTAACTATAAACACAACAATATGGCAAGTTTTATACGACAGTTGAATATGTGTAAGTGCTATAAATATAGAAACATACATGCAAATGCCCTCACATAGTCCACTTTTTTTGTAATTGAACATTAGATGGTTTCCATAAGATAACTTCCATTGACAATGGTGGTTTGAAATTCGATAAAGATGAAATGGAATTTTCACATCCTTGTTTTAAACGGAACTGTCCCTTTTTGTTGGAGCATATTAAGAGAAAAATTGCCAATACAAAAAGTTTAGATGATAAATCTGGTTTGAAACCGGAAGCTGTCACAAAAGTACTACAAGATGTTAAGGCAATGCGTGGGCGACAGGATTCGCTTGATTCGCGTTTTTCGGTTATGAAACAGGAAAATGAAGCCTTGTGGCGAGAAATAGCTACATTACGTCAAAAACATGCAAAACAACAGCAAATTGTAAATAAGGTGCGTTAAAATTAACTAATTCCGCTTTAATTTTATTGTTACTAATTTTGACTCGGCTTTTAGCTCATACAATTTTTAATTACAATTGTACAACCATCACGTAACATGACCAGTGTAAAGCGACATATGCAGCTGATGATACATGACACACCGGAGAATGCAAAGCTTCATAAAAAGAGTGAATCGCAATCTGAAAGTGGTCCAGTTATTCATGAACTCGGTGAAGAGTTGTTAGACGAGGTCAACGATTCTGATATCGATTTTATGTAATGAAGTCACTCCTTTTTTTTACATATGTATGTTTGAAGGTTCATTTATCTAATTTTGTCTTTTTGCACATTGTAGTGAGGCAGCAAGTCCATACGGAAAATTGACCCCTTGTCATGATGCAGAAAGTATTGACTCTCCCTTAAATATTGAACGTCCTCATTCAAGCATCAGTCAAGTATCTCAACATTATGACTATTCGAATCAGAGTGCAGAAGATACAGTGAACGCAGTGATGGCATCGTCTTTCGGTAATGATGGTGGTATAAATTTAACTGGAAGTGATGCCGCTAACTTTATGGGTGCACAGAAACTTATTTCAAGTTCTGATTCATCAGTTATCAAGTCAGTAAATCCGGACGGATCACACATCTTTTATCACGTTACTGAGGTGCCCGATGTAATGGAAGCGCATCAAAATGAAATTGTTCAGGTCACTTCACCAATTTACACCGATGAAAACGTATTAACAACACCTATGGTACGTGAGCAAATGGCACGTTCACAAAAACTTAAACAAAGGAATAAGAGGCGACGCAAGCAAAATGATGACGAGGAAGCAAGTGAAGTTAATTCTTCAACATTAGTTGGTGAAAATCGGCAAACTCCACCCATGATTAAATCCGAAAAAAAACCTATGATTGATCCAATGTCGTTTTTAAACATTTTACCACAGGATCATATAATACAATCCGAGACTGAAAGTAATTCACCAAATCTCAAAGATGCATCTCTTTCATCAAATTCAAATGGCTCTGGTTTATTAACCGCCATAAATACGATTAATCCTTCAGTATCTCCTGTTAGTGCAGCTAGTGGCGATACATTACTTGCAATTGGATCACAATCGACAAACTTCTTTGATTCAAATGAATTTGTAACCCCCGATATGCCTACAGATATATTTGATGTAAGTTTATTCGTACCACAGTTTTGTTACATTTTAAAAATAAATATCATCAATATTATAAATTGTGCAATTAAAGGACTCGGCAATATCTGCAGAAGCAGGTAATTTTAAGGAACAGCACCAACAGCAAATTCAATATGGAATTTCAACTGCAAACAATGGCAAATTCTCTTCTTTTGTAGCTCGAAATAATAACAATGGTAATGACACACCAACCACTTCTACCGCTGCTGCAGCAGCATCTGCCAATAAGTTTTCCAATGGTAACAAGCCGGGTAATAACTGCAATGTTATAGTTTCCTCAACACAGGAGAAAAATACTCAAAACGAAAACAACATGTCTTTAACTAAATACAAAAGTGTAATTCCTGGCAATGGAAACATTATGCGGTTGAGTACTGCGTTAGTAACTGAGATGAATCATCTTAGTTACAAAAAAGAATGCATGAAAATAATTTATATTTTTTGTTTTACTTCAACAGCGACGAAGTCAGTAATCATTTGGATAATGTACAAGATGAACTGGAGTCACTCAAAGATTTGTTACGCAGTGATAGTTATTCATTAGATGTCAATGCACTTTTGGGAGTAAGTAAGAACATATTTAAAACATCATCATTATGATCAGACCAATTTGAAATTATTCTAAATTTCTAGCTCTCATTTTGCATGAAATAAATTCCATTGGGTAATTACACCTTTTCCAGTTTGAGTTCAGAAATTTACAACTCAAGTTCAGAAAATTGCAATACAAATTCAGAAAATTACAATTCAAGTTCAGAATTTCCAATTTAAATACTTAAAATTACAATTCAAGTTCATAAATTTGCAATTCAAGTTCAGAAATTTCAATTTAAGTTCAGAAAATTTCAATTCAAGTTCAGAAATTCTAATTTAAATTCAGAAAATTATAATTCAAGTTCAGAATTTTCATTTCAAGTTCAGAAAATTACGATTCAAGTTCAGAAAATTGCATTTCAAGTTCAGAAAATTACAATTCAAATACAGAAAATTATAAGTAGGGTCTTATTTTTCAATACTACGTTATATGTTATTTGCGGAATTGTTGATCATTTGTTGACAACGGTGGCTTGGATATACTGTACCCAAAGTTTTCTACAACGCGGGTACATCCCGAGCTAAGGAATGAAACGGAGGATAACTCTTTGCAACAAGTGCATGAGGACGCTCCGGCCATGAAAGTACTTCAGTCGACACCGCACTTTGGAAGGAATGGAAGGGGAGACCTCCACAGAGTTGCCAGAGGCAGGTGGAGGAAGATTGTTCTATGCACACAGTGCTTATACGTGTCTTGCGGGATTGTGAACGCTCCGTTGATTTCGTCATCACTGCTGTCATACTCAATGCAAATCAATGCTTGTGACCTTTAGAATATAGCTGGATGTCCTTGTAACTGACCTCTTATGAGAGAAGGAGAGAGAAGAGAGGCAACGTCCAAGTGAGTTAAGAAGTCCAATGCTTCCTTGACCGATAGTAGGCCTTCATATCCTTGTATCAAATTATTAGCGCTAACATTTACCATCTTACATACATACTTTTATTTCCGTCGCCTGAACGAAAAAATTCTTGACAATCTTTCTGAACTTGAATTGTAATTTTCTGAACTTGAATTTTAATTTTCTGAACTTGAATTGTAATTTTCTGAACTTGAAATGAAATTTCCGAACTTGAATTGTAATTTTCTGAACTTGAGTTGGAAATTCCGAACTTTAATTGTACATTTCTGAACTTGAATTGTAAATTTCTGAATTTAAAATGGAAATTCTGAACTTGAATTGGAAAAGGTGTAATAATTAACCAGTTATCTGTTTCCTAGGATAAAAAAAAAATATGGAACTACAACGTTTTTCAAAAGGTTGAAATTATTTTCTAAATTATGAGGTGCTCGACAGTGAAGTTTAAAACTTAGTTTCATCATTTGGTTTTACCATATATATGTATATGTTTTTATTTTTACCAAAGAGGTTTGCTACGAGTGGCGCGTAACTCGCTGGAAATCAAAAAATGTATGCCGAATGTGTTCTGTGAGAGAGTTTTTTGGATTGCCTCCCATTTATCCATGCGTTGTAGGCACCTTGTGAAATTGTGATTTTTGGAAAGAGAATTAATTAATTATTTTAATACAATCGTTAAAATAAACACAAATACCCCACGAAAATGTGTAGAAACCATTTTATGCACATCTCGCCAAAAAAAAAAAACAGCGACTACCTCATAGAAAACATCGAGCAATTGGCTACGAGTAGCAGGCTGACGTCTCTTGTTTAGGGTTGGGACTATCCGCATATTCGAATATCCGGATATTCGTTGACACGGATAAAATCCGGACGGCATGGATATCCGGTTAATATTCGTTTGTGAAACTATCCGGATATCCGGATTTATGAAGATCCGACTAATAACCGTATTTTTGGATATCCAGTTAAAGCAACAAATTGTTGTACCATATATGTTTATTTAACATTAATAACAATAAATTCGTGGGCATTTAAATCAATAAACAGCGTTTTTTCACAATATAAACAAATGGCGCTGTTCTTATTTTCACTTGTTTGTAAAATTGAAGCTTTTTAATTTTTGACGTTAATTTAATAATCTACAAACATATCTTGTGAATAAATTTTAGATGTTTGCTTCGTTCAGTTCTGATATGCAGATATTCATAATCCGGACATACGGATATCCGGATTTTCCGTTTACGTATCCGGATAGCCGAACAGCGGATATCCGGATTTCCCATATGTGAATCCGGATATCCGGATAGCCGGATTTTTTGCTTAGCTATCCGGTTATTCGAATTTCCGGTTTATCCGGATAGTTGAAAAATCCGGATACCGTTCACAGCCCTACTCTTGTTTTAATTTATCCTCTTTGTTTTTACTTGTTCCCTTGGGATAATAACTTATATACAACTGTGTTCGACATAATAGCAGTTGCCTATGCAAATTTTAGTCATATTTGTTTTACACTATTACAATAAGTTAATGATAACAGTTGTCATTCATGAAGTCCCGATACCTTTTGTGCTACGCAGTTGCTTTTTACTTCGATTAAAACCAGCAGTGCAATCGAAGTAGTCCTTCTTTTTGAAGTGATTGGAATGAAGCGTGAAATTTTTAATTAATTTCAGGGGACTATAATTTTTAAGAACTGGCTGTGCTAAACACTGTTCTAAAGAAAAGTGAGAACTCATCAAAAAGTTATTTATTTATTTATTTACTATATTAAAGTCAACACAGACACAAAGAGGTCGACTACTGCATACAAGATACAGTACAAAGAATAAGAAAAAACATAAGTGCAAAAACAAAATTTAAAATAAAAAACAAAATTATAAACAATAAAATTAATTAAGTTAAATTTTAATTTTAATAAATCTAAATATCGAAATCTAAAAATCTTAATCAAAATTAATATTGAAATAAAAATTGACATCTTATTAAAAATCTTTGAAAAATATCATGCCAGACGTGAGAGTATTTCATTTCATTATAGCGCGAGCACCAATTGCGAAGAGGGCCAAATTTGGCAAAATTTCGCCGGAGAATGGGGTAAATGGGTAAATGAAAGAGAGCATAGTGTCTCGAAGTTCTCGCAGGAACAAAAAAATTTAGTCTGCTCACAAGGTCAATGGTTCTATTCTCAAGTTGGCAAACTAATGAGAAGAAGTATATTTCTATAAGGCGGGAGATGAGAATTTGATTCCCAATTAAGACCATGTAATACGAAGATTAGAAATGGCTTCTGTACCGATTCAATTCGATCTATATGATTTTTATATCCCGGAGACCAAATACAGGAGCAATACTCTAGTATTGGGCGTACCAATGATGTGGTCTTGGTTAGATAAGGATCGTCAAATTCTTTAGCCCATCTTTTAATAAGTCCAAGTACACCCGATGCTGTGTTTATGATTGATGAAATAGGCATGTTAAAGCTCAGTTTCGCATCAAAAAGAACACCTAGGTCACATACTACAGATATACGTTCCAAGGGAGCACCATCTAGCATATAGGACTTTAAAACTGGGTGGACTCTATGAAATGTCATTCTTTTACATTTGCAACAGTTCAAAACTAGTAGATTTACTGTACACCATAGCAGAGTACAGTTTATCGATGGACACCAAATTTCGAAAATGGAGAGCAAACGGAAGCTCTTTCGCGGGAAAAGTTGAGAAAAGTTGTGGCTTTAGCCCGTGATATGCCTTTTTATACCTAAAAAAAAAATTAAGGATGACTTAAATCGTAATGTTAACTCGTCCACAATCAGAAGAGAAGTTGATCGCAGCTAAACTTTTTGGCAGACTCTCAAGATGGGTGCCTCCACTTCAAACCCGGCATGTGCAAGCAGAATGAAATTTGCCGAAAGGCACCTGTACTGGTCAGTCGAAAAATATCGCTACATTCTATGGTCCGATGAAACTAAAATCATGGAGGTGGCAAAATCAATTTGCGGGTATGCTTCTCTTACTATGGCACAGGGCCGCTATTTTGGGTTAAAGTAGAATATGGATGCCAAATTGTACGTAGAAATAATGGATTCGAATATGCCACCACACGCAGAATAGAATTGCCGCTGAAATGGGTTTATCAACAAGACAACGACCCTAAGCATACCAGAAAGTTGGCAAAAAATTGGTTCGTTTCAAATGCAGTTGACGTCCTGGACTGGTTGGTTACCTTAACCCCACTGAGAATCTTTGAGCAGAGGTCAAGGAAGGAGAATTCTCCAAATAAGAAACAGCTCTGGAGTGTTGTGAAGAAGACGGGGAAAGTAATTCCTCGCGAAAAATGCAAGCGTTTGGTTCCGAGGAAATGCACAGCTGTATTGTCCAACAATGGTCATACGACAAAGTATTAAAAATTTCAGCAATTTATTGTAACATTATGATAAATTAATTGGGAGTGCCCCTAAATCCCAAAAAAAAAAAAAAATCCCCAAACAGAATCCCCAGGTAAAAAAAAATCCCAAATACATAATCCCCAAATTTAAAATCCCATAACCAATATCCCCAACACAAAATCCTCGCACTTTTTTGGGGCTAAATCCCCAAACCGTTTTTGAGGAAATATCAAAAAACCTCGAACACAAAATCACAAAAATTTTAATTAAATCATAAGGTAAAGTTCTGACGCGTATAAACATAATTACGCATTTATATATATGTAAGTATGACTATAAGCACAAAGTAAAATGATGGGGAATAACCTAACGGTACACGTTCTATTTGCATTGTTTTTTTCATACCTTCTTTCTGTTCTAACCATATCAATGTTATATTGGGAATTTGACAACAACTTCTTTTGTACATCAGTGGCACAGAGGCTTAGGTCTTCAACTACCGTGCAAAAGTCGTCGGTTCAATGCCAGATCACGGATTTAAATTTCATTTTCTATTTATTTAATTTTGGTTTATTTAATTTTATTTAATATTAATTTATTAATTAATTTATTATTAAAAATACTGTGAAAAAATATTAAAAAATTTAAATGAAAAACCTAGATCTGGTAGTGAACCGACGATGAGAAAATATCGGAAAATTAGCATATTATCATTAATATAGCTATTGAATAGAAGGAAACTACGAAAGCAAACTGCAAAAGTTCTCAAAACAATTGAAAAAAGTAAAATTCAAAACGTTACAGATCTCCATCGCCTAAATATCTTCTTGGAGAAAAAATTCCGCTAAAGTATAAGTTTTGTTTGCCGCATGAATTTATATCGCCTTATTAACTGCAAAATGTATCGAATTAGTTACTTTTTGGCGATAGACGATAAAATTACCAGAAAACTGCTGGCAGGGTTTTGTAACGTAATTTATACATAAAAATATATGTATGTACATATGTATTTATAATTTGTAAAAACAAAAAAATGTTTCGGTGTTTATCTGCAATGCAATGAATTTTGAATTTTTTTGTTATGTAAATACTGTATTAATTGTATTTATAAGTTATTGCGTTGCACTGTATTTTCTTTAATGTGCCCATTAAATATTTGTGAAATCATCAATATTGAAGTGTTAATTTGGAAATAGAATAAAAATAACTATCCTTTTTCTGTGTGAAAAACATTCAAATTAGGCTTAAAATCGCCGCTATTTTAAACCTAATTTGAATGTTTTTCACACAGAAAATGGGGATTTCGTGTTGGGGATTTTGATTATGGGATTTTGATTTTGGTGATTTTGATTCGGGGATTTAGATTTTGGGGATAAAGGGGGTAACCCGAATTAATTAACCAACGTTGTAATAGTCAGTTTACAGTATAAAAAAATATTTACTCACTGCCTTGAACTTGTAACTGTTTCAAAATTAACATGTTAAACTAAGTCTGTTACCAGCTCCAGTTACTTTGGGCGGGTGGCTTGAAATCGCGCCCTTTACAACCTCCCACACATCGCAGCCCTATTCATTGTGTGTTAAATATACATCAGCTGGTCAAAATCACGTCCATTCCGACAGCACTAATAATCAATTCCGTTGTTAGGCATCACAGTCCATTCCGAAAACTGATTTAATAATATACGGTTACTCACAAAAGTAAGTACACACGTGGCTAATGCTGAAAAAAACTCAAATGCAGTGGCTCACAGCTTAATTGATAATTTTCATCTAAAATATCGCAAATTCCCTAACAGAAACCGCATTCAAAAAAATGTCAAAGGTTATTCAAAGGTAAGGAAAATTAATTAAAATTTCAAAAATAACCATCAAAATTTTCAAATTTGTTTTCAGAATTTCTAGAAAATTTTTGAGTATGCAGTTGTAGCCCAACACATTTTAGTATTTTCAGAATTTTTTTCGGCGAGGGTGCTGAGCAATTTCGCATATACAAAATGCATTTTTGTCCATACGATGTATGTGGGAAATTGCTCAACACCCTCGGCGAAAAAAATCTGAAAATTCAAGAAAAATTTTGAGCTATTTCTAACTTGCACATTATTATACTAAAATTTATTGGGCTACAAAACTGCATACTCAAAAATTTTCTAGAAATTCTGAAAAAAAAATTTGAAAATTTTGATGGTCATTTTTGAAATTTTAATTAATTCTCCTTACCTTTGGATAACCTTTGACATTTTTTTGAATGTGGTTTCTGTTAGGGAATTTGCGATATTTTACACGAAAATTATCAATTGAGCTGTGAGCTACTGCATTTGAGTTTTTTCAGCATTAGCCACGTGTGTACTTACTTTTGTGAATAACTGTATATATGTACATATTTTATAATATAATTTTACTCGCTATGTATGCTTCTGTAATTTATTCTGTAATCCGTAATTATATTTAGTCTGATTAATTGTAAAATTTGTAGACTAATAAATAAATACTACTATTTATAATCACAACATAAACTCTTAAGCCCGGTTTTTCAGTGCGAGTTTAAACTACAGTAAGAATTGACTAGAGTTCAAGCCTATCACTCTGGACGCTTAAGCTGAGGTGAGCAGCAAAATTGTATGTTATCGAACAAAGTGGCAAGGAAAAACTCTAGTCAACTTTAACTGGAGTTTAAACTCGCACTGAAAAACCGGATATTAATTTGACAAATTTTTATTAATCTAAAAAACCTTAATTTTATTTATAAATTTAACCAAACTCCTTGGAAGCTTGAAAAATGAGTAAATTAAACTAAATAAAGAATAAAACCAAAGAGAGTAGATTAATAAGTGGGAGCATTGTAGAGTCGTTCATTCGCCACAAAGTGGGACGGCTGCGACAGGAATTCACCATACTGTAACGAATTTACTTCAATTCGGCTTATTTCAAATCTACTAAGGTTCGAATCATTACACTATTGAATAAATAACACCACTATTCAATAATGCAAAATGGCCTTTATTAAAGTACTTCACAATAACACTTTCCCGACAGATTGAGTGCTTAATCAAAACTGATTGATAGCTTCAATGAAACTAAAACTCTCGCGCCTCTACTGTCGCCTTTTTATACTGTCTGATTTCCTCGTTGCATACTTCTAAGCTTTTCCTTTCCAGAACTTACTAGTCAGTTATCAGCTACAAAATCACCAGCCACAACTATGTTTATTGCTTCTCATATGCGCATGAGTAATACTTGCACAAATTATTGCCCTCTCTTGTGAGCACTTCAGATAAGATAAAGGCATGTGTTTGTGCGTTGCTTCTCCCTGCGTGTACGCACATATATGTAGACATAATTTGTTGATTCGTTTGTGTAGATACATAATGATTGATTTATGGATGTGCATGCAAGTCACTTTTTAGCATCGGCTTAGAGATGGCAGTACCCCTTAGTGTTGCTAATATTCGTAACACTGGCCTCCACCTAAGTCTGATCGTCCCGATCAGAAAAATCTCTCGATCTAAACGCTGCTAGCATCTCCAAATGAACCACCCTTCTACTTCGTTGTTTGTATGCGGTAGATGACATCACTGATCCTCTTCACAACTCTGTACGGGCCTTCCCATCTGCACCGAACTTTGGATAGAACACCTTTCCGCGGTGAGGGTCGTATAACAGTACCAAATCTCCCGCCATGAAACCTTCCGAATTATTATTCTCATCGTACCTGTGTTTCATCGTACTACTCATTACCCTGGTTCGTTCCCTCACACTCTGTTGTTTGGCCAATGAACTACTTCGTAGAGCTTGCGCTTGACGGATTTGCTTTGCATAATCAGTATCTTTCCGACGCTTCACAACAGTAGTGTGCTCTGGCTTGAAACCACCCTTGCATTCTTTCTGCGAAATGCTTTCCTTCTTTTTAGTACTTCCGTTAGGGCTTTTCAATGCCAGTGTTTCTCTCACAGGTACCTTCGGTTTTGATTTGTTTGGCCCATTTGTTCCATCAACCTTTGTTCGATCTACTTTCCTTGACTTTCGTGGTCTCTGTCTAATTTTCTCCACCAGCACTCGCTTACTGCTGAACCCTTTTTCCATACTAAAGTTAAGTGGTATATCCTGGTTCTCATAACGCATCACCCTTCTCTGCATGTCGATCTTGATGTCATGGTCAACCAAGAAGTCCACTCCCAATATGACTTCATCAACGATCTCGGCCACAACGAATTTGTGTAGAACCATGACCTTTCCAATTAATACCTCACATACCACTTCTCCTTGGACTTGGTTACACTCGCCAGTGACCGTACGCAACCTTGCTCCAGGTAACGGTTTTACTCTCCTGTTGGCCAAGTCAGATCGGATTAAGGAATGAGATGCGCCCGTATCTACAGTCAGTACACGCTCCTTGCCATCCAGCTTTCCTTCGACGGCAAGACTGCTCGATTTTCTTCCAATTTGCGACACAGATATCACAGGACATTCAATAGCTGGGGCAAGTTTTCGTTCTTTACATCTGACACGTTCTTGCTCATCTCCTCCAGCTTTGCGGAACTATTAGGACCAATATCGCAATGACGTGCAATGTGACAGGGCTTCTCGCATTTGAAGCATTTGATAACTCTTCCACTCCGCTTTCGCGATCCTTTCAGCACCTTCAATATTGCGTCTACCCACTCTGGCTTTGCCATTTGTAAAACTCTGGATTTTTACCCTCTCGGTGTACTCCACGGGTGGTCCGCATTTGCGAGATGAGCCAATCTTTCAACATCCGAAGCAAACTCCGGCAAAGTCTCATTCGCTCTTTGGTGACGGTTTTGCAATTCAATTTGGAATATCTGTTTTTTATGCTCGCTTCCGTTCCGTCGTTCTACAGCAGCCATCAATGCGTCATAACTGTTCCGTTCGTACTCTGGAATAGTCTGTAAGATTTCGGCAGCTGGTCCATTCAATGCTACGTGCAGCAACTTAATCTTCAGCATTCCAGTTGTTCACTGCTGCGGTCTTCTCAAACTGTAGCTTAAAGACCTGGAAAGGAACAGAACCGTCAAAGGATGGTGTTTTTACCTTTAGATTGCTTGCTGAAACAGCTGGGCGATTTAATTGCAACTCCTGTATACGACCTCTCAAAGCATCCACCTCTGCATCGAATTTTTCTTCAAACTGCATTTTTTTTTTCGTCCATGCGCGCTTCGAGTTTTGATGATACACGCGCCTCTTGTGCTTCTAGTTGTACTGTTATGCGTGTCTCTTGTTCTTTCAGTTGGGTTGCCATATATGTCTTTTGTTCTTCCAGCTGTGATGACATATTTGTGGATATTTGTGATGACATTTCGGTTATACGTGCCTCCTGTAGTTCCAATTGTGATGCCATATATGTCTTCTGTTCTTCCAGTTGAGATGATATTTGCGACGACATTGATGTTACTGTCGATGTTTGTGCAGATATTGCAACCAATATCATGTTCAAGTCTGTGCTGGTAACTGTCTGCGATGTTTCGTTTTTCTCTTCAATGTTTGTTGTCTCCTCACCATCAAGAGGAAAGACATACTCTTCCACGTTAATTCCCTCTAATTCCATTGCCTCTCGTAGTCGTGCTTGAAGTTCGAGTTTATTGCCGGTTGTATTCAATCCACGGCTGTCCAACTCCTTCAGTTGCAGGATCTTCAATTCACTGAACTTTGCCATGTCCTTGCTGTCCTCTGGAATTTATCCAACAATTCCTCTTCTGACGCCAATTGTAACGAATTTACTGCAAATCCGCTTATTTCAAATCTTCTACTAAGGTTCGAATCACTAAACTGTTGAATAAATAACACAACTATTCAATAATGTAAAATGGCCTTTATTAAAGTACTTCACAATAAATAACTACTATTGCCCGACAGATTGAGTGCTTAATCAAAACTGATTGATAGCTTCAATGAAACTAAAACTCTCGCGCCTCTACTGTCGCCTTTTTAAGATTTCCTCATTGCATACGTTTAGGCTTTTCCTTTCCAGAACTTACTAGTTAGTTATCAGCTACAAAATCACCAGCCACAACTATGTTTATTGCTTCTCATATGCGCATGAGTAATATTTGCACAAATTATTGCTATCTCTTGTGAGCACTTCAGATAAGATAAATGCATGTGTTTGTGCGTTGCTTCTCCCTGCGTGTACGTACATACATATGTGTAGACATAATTTATTGATTCGTTTGTGTAGATACATAATGATTGGTTTATGGATGTGCATGCAAGTCACTGTTTAGCATCGGCTTAGAGATGGCAGTCCCCTTAGTGTTGCTAATATTCGTAACAATACGTTTTTCCCCTACTTCGTTTTCACCTTCTGGATTAAAAAAGTCATAAGCCTGGGCATTCGCGCAATTTTAGTTATGTAGATTGCATAGCGCCAGCGCCAATGCCGGTGCCAGCTCAATGGTAGCTCATTGACGCAATGATTCCAAGCGAATTTTTGACGCTACTCAGTAGTGAGTGCGTAGTACATTTCACTTGCGCTATTGAGTGAAACGATTTTTGTGTGTCAGGCACGAGTTTGGTGTTATTGGCGCTACTGGCAATGATGACACTGAGCTGATGATGGTAGCGCTGGTAGTTCCCGTTTGAATCAGAGAAAGAATTGATGCCCCATGTAAATTATTATGGCTTTGGCTATTATTGGCTGTGACTTTGAACCAAATAAATGCTGCGGACATAACAACCGGAGTAATTTTTTAGTTTTATATTTTAGATTTAATGCACAATTAATATGGGTGTGTTTGAGCAGTCAAAGTGCTCCTTAGTTGATGGAATGTCGCTAATTTCCTAGCGATGATCAATAGATTGTCAACATTTCGTTCAACGAACGCGCGAAATTGCCACATCTGCTCAAATTTTTCTGAAGAACGTGGCAAAATAAATTACAGAGTTATACAGCCTTAAAAAATCAGGCGGACAGCATAGCAAAAGGTATGGTGAATTCCTCTTACAGCCGTCCTACAATTTCTTATATTTAAAGAGTCTTTGATAAAACTGAAAATGAACTACAACGCCTTTTTTCTTCGTTTGAAATCCCGCTTACTTGCCACTGCTAATATTTCGAACACAGTTGTATATCACTATATCTAACTACTTTCAGTAAATATTTTTCTCTCTTTCTAACATCAAATACACTGAAATCACAAAAATTAAAAAAAACTGCAAAATATTTTGTCTAAAATAAAATGCATCCCACTTTCAAACAACATCTACACGTATAAATATCTGATGGATTTCTACAATCATGATCAAATCTAGAATGCAGATGCTACAACTAATCGTATTTCTCTCTCACCCCAGTTCGATGGAGAGTTTCTCACGAAGGTCAGCCAATAATTCGCCTTTTAATATTGTTTTTTCCAACTCTGAGCAATTAACGACTGCAAATTATGATAAATGATGTTTTGTTTTATGAAAACATCAACTGATAGTCTTATAAATGTAACGCAAAATATTATAAAAAGCAAGAAAACAAAAACTGAATAATCTAAAAAATAAATCCCCTTATTTATAAAGAGTACAAATGGTTCAATCATTAGAGGTTTGCTCGGTGGACACAATATTTGACTATTGCTGCCAAAACGAAATCACTCATAACTACTAACTGTGTTGTTTCTTGGCAATTTTATGAATAATAATAGTTGTAGAAATAAGAGGTAAACAATTTCCAATTACCGGCTAAGTACGGAATTTATGCCGTAGTATTATTTTTCTAATTATACCTTTCATGAAATTAAATGGTATATTAACTTTGGCACGAATCTCAAAATTGTAAGTCCTTAAAGGAAAATAGATAGACCCACCACGAAATAATCAGGATGAAGAGCTGAGTTGATTTAGCCATGTCCGTCTGTCCGTCTATCTTTGTGTATGCAAACTAGTCCCTCAATATTTGAGATATCTTGATAAAATTTGGTGAGCGGGTAAACTTAGGTGTCCGATTAGACATTTGTCGGAACCGGCGGGATCGGACCTTTATAGTATAATACCCCCATCCAACCGATTTTTCAGAAAAGAGGATTTTTCTCATATCTTCCTCAATTTATCAGATTGAAGCTTCAAACATCACCATACGCTTTCGTATATTGCACATATTGTTGTCTGAAAAAATGGATGAGATCGGTCTATATATAGTATATATCCCCCACAACCGATTGTTCAGATAAGAAACTTTTCGTAATTGCTGCCCCATTTTAAGAGCTAGAGGCTTCAAATTTCAACGAATGTTTACGTATATAGCATATATTGTTGTCTGAAAAAATCATAGAGATCGGTGGTATATATAGTATATATATTGTATTGTATTGTATTGTATTTATTTCAATATATATCAGTACAATAAGATTCTTAAATCTTTTATAGCACAACAGCATTCATAAACAAATTCACATTAAAATAAAGCTTGCGATTTATAAAAATCAAAAAGTAAGAGTTAGAGTTAAAATAATGAATAGTAATAAAATAAAATTTTAAACTACAAGTGACGGTTTCAACAAAAAGAGATAGCTGGCCATTCTTCTATGTTCCTGGAGTAAGGCTACTGAAATATGCATAAAGCGTTTGTTTAAAGTTGCTTTTGTTTAACTTATTCCTTACACTTGACGGAATGGAGTTCCAAAGACGAATAGTGTTGACGAAAAAAAGTCTTGCTGATGTTACCGAGTTAAATTGTGGTACAATTAAGTCACTTAGACGAGCTGACCTAGTAAAAACTAATTTTGTATGCAAATAGTTCGGCACGGCCGGCATCATGAGTTTAAATAAAGATATGCAATTCCTTGCCTTCAAATAATTTAAGATGCCACAACCAAGGCGACGGCGTCTCCAGGGGGAAAATATGATCGAACCTGGGCACATCAAATACATAACGCGTGATGTTATTAAACAGGACTTCAACCTAATGCGCGGAGTGGGAATCCAGCTTACTATATATCAGCTCAGAAGACGTTATTATAGGCAAAAGGAGTTGCAAAGCAAGTTGACGCCTTGTGCTAGTAGGGGTATATAGACTAGAATGCCGCAGATTGCGGAGGGTTAGATACACCTTGCTGACAACCGAATTTATATGGTCTTTGCACGAAAGCTTAGAATTTATTATAAATCCTAGGTTCTTGATTTTATCAACAACTTGGAGGTTCACATTATTTATATGTACTCGTATGTCAAGTGACCCAAGATTTTTGCTGATAGGTAGCACAAAGGACTTATCACAGTTTAGTAACAAACCATTTTCAGTCGCCCATTTGTCAACTTGCTTTAACGAGTCAGATAAATAGAGCTGGATATCATCCGCATACGCATGAAGTCTCTCATATTGACACACTCCAAAAATATCATCAGCCACACAATACATCAGCCAAATATCATTAAGAAAGAAGCTGAAAATTAGAGGGCCAAGAATGGATCCCTGGGGTACTCCCATAGTCAGCTCTTTCAGTTGTAACATCTCAAAACCAATTCGAACGCGCTGGTATCTGATGTTAAGTAGATATTCATTAAGCTCAGAGCATGATTACTAAATCCAAAGTAAAATTTCAGCTTGCTGGATAAGAGCGTATGATTGACCGAATCAAATGCCTTGGAGAAATCAAGCAGACATAACAACGTTAAATGATTATCGTCAAAAGGAGTTCTCAGATCATCCAAGATCTTAAGCATTGCAGTTGGACAGCTATGATTTTTTCTAAAGCCTGACTGGAAGGGGGAAAGTAGATTATGCTCATTAATATGTCTAGAAATCTGACCATGCATTATTGTTTCAAAAACCTTCGAAAGGGCTGGCAGGACACTAATCGGACGAAAATTAGACGGAGAGCTAGCACCACTTTTTTTTTTAGCTATAGGTAAAACAGTTGCCACTTTCCACAGACTAGGAAATCAAGAGGTGGTAATGGCATGATTTATGATGTGGGTAAGGGTTCCAACAATATATGGTAAAACCAGTTTAATGAACCTGATCGGCAGCCCATCCTCGCCTACGGCATTGGAGTGTATTTTGAATACACACCCTCCCACATCATATTCAGAGACTGTGGAAAATTCAAACTGCGGTCCTTGGAAACAACTAGCTTCACTGGGTACAAGCGGAGGAATTGCAACACATGACGTGCTACTTGAAAGGAACGTATTGTTTACCACATCAGGGGAGTAAGCACACCACCTTTTCCTTGATATAAACTTGTAACTTTTTAATATTGCGCCACAGGACGCTAGTAGGGAGTGCTGTATTCAGCTTGAAACCATAATACTTTCGTTTCTCTAGCCTTGTTATATATGTAGCCCTATTTCTAGAAAATTTGAAGACGCCAATTTTCCTGCGTAGGTCTTCTTCTCCACGTAGAATGCAACCTATTTCTCGCTTTGATAGCAATTTGAACATTCTTCGTAAACCAGGGGCAAGACGAGCACTTAACAGAGACTTCACGTACAGGCAAATATTTGTCAAAAACAGATTTAAGGACACTTACAAGAAAATCAAGTTTTTCGTCAATAGTTTCAAGAATCCAGCATAAGCTCCAGTCAATAATACTAAGATCAGAAAAAAGGGCAGTTTCGTTTACGTTGCGGAAGCCACGATAGGTAAAGGACCAGCTTAGATGACTACGATCTCTGTTTATATCTAAGCAGCAAAAAATTAGATCATGGTCAGTTATAAAGGATATCAAACTTGATAACACTGGACAAATCACAAACAATATATATACTATATATATATACTTTTTTGCAATTTTAGCCTCATTTTAACAGCTAGAAGCTTCAAATTTCACCAAATGCTTACGTGTATAGCATATATTGTCTGAAAAAATCGTAGAGATCGGTGGTATATATATTATATACCCCATATAAACTGTAATTTTTGCCCCTTTTTTACGGATGGAAGCTTCAAATTTCATCAAATACTTACGTCTACGTCATATATTGTTGAAATACGTGACTCGTAGTCATAGTTTTTACATGCAGACCACAAAAAACGTGAAACTTTGCATCCTCACACAAAGTACCTACCTATTTTTTATTTTATATATATCTTAAAAATCGTTTAGGTATGTACATCTGTTCACTATATATTTCTTATCTTATACAGCCGATTATTTGGAGATCACGTATGGGATTAAATTATAGTTCAGCCCCATTCATGAAAGGTATGAAGTCTTCGGCACAGCCGAAGACAGTCCCGTCCTTACTTGTTTTATTTATAATTTTTCAAATTCATAACATATACCAGGATCTACTGGTCTTCTAGAGTGCTTGCAAAAGGAAATTTTGTGAAGACTGCGGACCAAGGAATCGTGCACTCTCTACTGACAAATTAGTGCAGACCAAAGCTGAATTGTTTTTACGTTGTTGTTATTGTTGTAGCGATTTGGGGGAGTGTGATCGGTGCTGATGGTCCTTTCCCTGCTAAATATGTGTTTGATACATTCATTTCTAACAGGTTAACAATTTGTTTGCGGATGCGGTGAAGCGCTTAAAGTGTGAATTACGGTTATCAACCCCTTGAATCGCATTGTGTTAACGCCATAGAATTTTACGTATACCTACGAAACCTAAACCAAAATTATTAAGCAACCGTTGGTTTAACTCCTAAAATTGGACCAGAAAATGGACTCATGAAAAAAAACATTAGAAATAGTAGTGATCCTATAAGAAAATGTGGTAATTGTTGTTGTAGCAGTGCTTCGCCCCATCCAATAGGTGCGACCGATCACTAATTGTCATCAATATCCTCTAACGGGAGTCCAAGAAAACTTGCTGTTTCAACAGGGGTAATCTGGTAATTCTTGAGCGTGTTTACCTTTTCATTCGCGACATACTTTTCCTGTTGTTGTTTTTGTTGTTGTAGGTATAAGGCCACTCCCCGAAGGTTGTGGGGAGTGTTATCGATGTTGGTAGTCCTTTGCCGGATATAGATCCAATACGTTCTGGTAACAAGCACCATTAAGGTACTAGCCCGACCATCTCGGGAATGATTTAGTATGATCACGTGGAACCCTCTAGGATTTGTCACGGGTAGGTGATGTTGACAATTGGGTTGGAGAAGCTATAAATTGTGCTGGCAACCCCTTGAAATTGTTGTGCTAAACAACCACAATGAATCGGCGTTTGGCAAAATATTCACTTTCACAACTTATTGTATCAGTTTTAAAGAAAAGATGACCTTTTTGCACTGTTTAGCGTTCAAAAAAAATTCTTTGTAACAAGGCTACACTTAGCTGTATATTGAATTCTTCTGCTCAAGTGAAAGTCTCCATTTAAAGCTCGCAGTAAATTTGCCGTTTCTCTTTTGCAAAAGACAAAAACAATATAACTCATTATCGTTTCACGAAATATTAAGTAAAAAATTAAAAATTTTACCGAACACCAACTGGGACTACAAATATGCTATTAAATGTGCAACCATACTTCGCGAAAGCAATCCGTCTTGATTTTTTATCTCGGGATTGTCGTAGCTCTGCTGTCGTTAGAGAACAAACCTCTAGTAATTGAATCATGCAAATGACGTAAAAAACTTTATTATAAAATGACAAAATTTATTGTTTCAAAATTTGTAAAGATTTGCACAAAAAAAAACATATTTAACATACACGTCGTCGGAAAAAGTTTGGAAACTCATGTACTGTGTAGATTTAGATAATTAAACACAAATTGTTGCTTGTTTTTTAGCTTTTCAATGATTCCGATGTCTTGGGACCCTACGGCTTGAGTTTGGAAGGTGATAAAAAGGGTAAGTATATATATTGATTTTAAATCTCAACAAGTTCTGTTGCTATTTACTTATGTATAATACTTATATTTTTTCAAAGAGTGATATTCAAGTGCTTGGACATCCTCAGAAAATATAAAAAAAAAATTCTTTAGCAGAGGGGGCCAAGAGAGTTGAGTTTTTTTCCAAAATATATATAAATAGCAGACCCGTCAGACGTTGTTCTGCCCTAAATTTGGCATACAATTTAATAAGCTTTTTCCGTCTACCTCTGCTCTCCGCCCTGTTCACTTTTTCTTAATCTTTTTATTCACTCCTCCCTCCGTCTTTTCCGCTTCATCTATCTCTATCGTCGTCTCTATCTCTTTCTCAGTCTCCTTCCCTCTTTTCTCTTCTCTCAAGTTTTTCCCCTTCTTCTTCATCCCTTTTTGCCAGTCCCAGAGTGTGGTATGTATTTTGTTCCAGTCTCATTCCGACTCCCACTCCGAGTCTCAGTCCTAGTCCTAATCCCAGTCCCAGTCCGTCTCTGGTCTACTTCCCGGTTCGTAATACTAATATAGGCAAATTTATATACTAAATTTCTGGGAAATCGAATGGGACGTATGTAAATAGGTACATATGTGGGTATTATTAATTCATGTTTATTTCGGCTTCGCATGCATATTTATCAGTTCTGCCAGGTTGATTAGACTAAATCGAATATCACAATGAAAATTACTTTAAAGCTCTCAGCAACAGCTTTCATTTGATATCCATATTACACACACATTCTAGGGGTATCCGGGTCCACGTTTTGGCCTATATATCGAGACCCCAGTCACCCAGCGGTATAAATTACTCTGTACTGAAACACACATCAACAGCTTCAATTTGATACCCATAATGTAAAAACACATCCTTGTGTTACCCTGATCCACGTTTTGGCCTATATCTCGAGACCCTAGTTACAAATAGATATGAAAACTACCTTGTACTAAAGCACTCATCAACAGCTTTCAATTGTTATCCATATTGTATAAACACTTTCTAGGGGTACCTGGGTCCACGTTTTGGCCTCAATCTCGAGACCCTACTCACCAAAAGGTATGAAAACTACCCTTTACTAAAGCACTCATCAACAGCTTTCATTTGTTATCTATATTCTATAAACACATTCTGGTCTGGTGGGTTGGTATGTGGTCCCGCGTCCACGTTTTCGTCTATATCTCGAGACTCTAGTCACCCGCGGGTACGAAAAATACCCCGTATCAAAGTACATAAACAGCTTCTATTTGATATCCATATTGTACAAACATATGCCAGGATTACCCAGGTCCACGTTTTGATCTCAAGACCCTGGCCAGAACGGGATAAAAATTATCCTATGTCTGTCTCCTGGTTCATATGTTCATCCGTTCCTTCCTCTTCAATCACTCTTTATCTATTAAAAAAAAGCGCATGAAAATTTGTTGCGTAATTTTAAAGGTTTAAGCATTCAAAGGGACATAGTGACAGAAAAGGCGACTTTGTTTTATACTATGTAGTGATGTACATTAGGGTGGGTCGATTTAAAAATCGCTCATTGCTCTGTGAAAATCGTATTCTAGGGATCCAAATAAGAAACTTTGCCGAAGGAACCATATCTCTAAAACGAATTCTGATGTCCCCCAATTTGGGTCGAACTTTTGGGTAGGGGCAAATTTTTGAAAAATCCCACGTTGACCCATTTAAAGTGCTCCAATCGAGTCCAAATGTATGACCCCCACTAACTTTGAAGGCCCGACCCACCGATGCCAGTGGCACACCCCTGAAACCCCCCTGGGGGTTCACCATACAAACATTTAAAAAAATCGCCGGTTTTGCACTTTACATGAAAAAATCAGCGAAATGCCTATGTTTTTTCTTTTTGGAGTTTATTTTTCTCTTTAGAAATTTATTTAGTCAGAACATATGTAAATGAAAAAATGAATTTAACTTAGTAATAGAAAAGAAATTAAAAAAAATTATTAGAAATTAGCGTTTTTACAACCCTTTTAAAACCAAGGCAACACTGTGATGCATTTGCATGTCGTAAACATAGTTGTGTGGGTTTTTTATTCAACCGTTTTAAAAAATGAAGGTATCACTGTGACACAATTTCAGATCGTAAAATTGCTTGTGCTGTTTTTTTTAAGCCACCACAAGACACAGCAGGTAGAATTGAAATTACCATTTCATTCTTATTACCTCGTCTCGTAGACCATATATAACGCAACAGTTTTTGTGTATGCATTAAGTCGTTGTGAAGAAATCAAAGTGTGAAGTGCTAATTTCAGACAAAAAAATATTTAAAAAATAATAATAAGTGAAGTGACCATTCCAAATCAAAAAGTTTACAATGAATCCACCATCCTCTACACCGCAAGATGAAGCAACTACATAAACAACTATCGGAACCCAATGAGTCATATACCCAAGCATGATGTTACTGTTTTGGGTGTGTCTACTGATTTAACTGATCTTAATTTACCAACCCATCTGGATATCTTGAGATATTATTTTTACTGAAGCGAAGGTGCTAAAACAGAACAAAAAAAGTTTTCCCATAAATCATTCACTATTCAAGTACAAGATAAGTTGATTGGAATTTGGGAAAAACTTTGTATGGAAATAATACAGAAAAAAAGTGTATTTAATAAATTGAATAAATTGCTTGACAAGTATCAAGAGCAAATCAAGAGAAGAAACAACACCCAACAATTTACAGAGTATGTAAAATCTCTGGAAACAATTTTTTACATTGGAACATGTAAATACGATTTGAAGGCAGCTTCATGTGCATGCGGCTGGGTTCACGAACGCCTCAAAGAGTTCATGCACGATCAACATAATCAGAGAAGACTAACAATGGATGCATTTATGATGGAAACTGAAGCGCAAGGAGCAACGTCTATGTCATTAATGCCAACATACCAAGATCCCGATGATTCAACATACGCACCGCCACCGGTTCAAGAAGATATGGATAGAAGCACAAGTTCACAATACACAGAGAGATACGATTGTTTTAACTTTGCCTTGGTATTTGACAGATTTGGTGTGCCTGACAGAGTAGCATCAGCATTGGGAACCGCTCTTTTGCAAGATTTTAAAATTAAAGATAAGCATGGGAAACCTCTCATCATGGATAAATCGAAAGTTCGCAGAGAAAAAGCGAAATGCAGACAAGAAGTGCTCCGCAAACGGTTAGATGATACCAATTTGTTAGCGTTTTCATTCGATGACAGAAAAGATGATATTTTAACGATAGATAAAATTGATGAGAAGTATCATACTAGGATGGCAAAAGAACCATCTTGTTATTTTGAGGGAGCCCAATTCTGAATTGATTGGTTACGTAAGACTGGAACATGAAACCGCTGAATACAAAACAACCAAATTAAATGGTTTTTTCAACGATAAAAATATATCACTGGATGCATTAATTGGAATATGCACTGACGGTGAGCCAACAAACACTGGCCCACACGGTGGAATTATACGACGATTCGAATTGCTGTTAAAAAGACCATTGCATTGGTTCGTTTGCCTTCTACACTTCAACGAACTTCCGTTTCGGCATTTGTTTGAAGCAATTTTACGATCTGCAATTGTGTCACAGTGATACATTAATTTTTTAAAACGGTTGAATAAAAAACCCACACAACTATGTTTACGACATGCAAATGCATCACAGTGATGCCTTGGTTAGTGGGGGTCGGTCATACATTTGGACTCGATTGGAGCACTCTAAATGGGTCAAAGTGGGATTTTTCAAAATTTGCCCCTACCCAAAAGTTCGACCCAAATTGGGGGACATCAGAATTCGTTTTAGAGGTATGGTTCTTTCGGCAAAGATTCTTATTTTGATCCCTAGAATATGATTTTCACAGAGCAATGGGCGATTTTTTTGCCTCCCCACAAATCGACCCGGCCTAATGTACATTCATCCATACATACCTATAAACCTACGCCCGAAGTTAAATAACGCAGCGAATACTATATGTGTACGTATGTCTCATCATGCCTCACTCAAAAGCAATTTGCGCGCACAGTTGACACCGAACAACCACACACACGCATTTTTTTGGTAAAAATGTTACTTTTGTTTAAACAATTTGGCTGATATAAGAAAGGAATGAAGTATTTTTTTTTTGATGCAGAACGAAGGTAAATATTTCAAAGTTTTACTGAAAAGTTGAATTTTTTAAATCCATCCATCCGTTTATTAGTTATAGCCGCGTAAACAAAAATTTTATGATTTTTTACTACATTTTGGCAATTTGCCCTATAATACACACCTTCAAATTTCAAATGCAAAAACCCGTTTTAAAATCGGAGCATTCTGTGTGAACTTATGTGCGTACATGGCATTTAGCGACTTTATTGTATAAGATTTATAGATATAGATATAGATGATACATTTACTTTTTTATCTTTCTCTCTTACTTTTTCAAATACATATGTATGTTTATTATTTGCAAATTCCTCTTTTTCTTTATTATTTTCAATTCCACATTACGTAGCGCTAAGTGCGTTAATCCTAACGATCAGTGAAAATGAGTATCTGAGTACTGACAACGAATGTCTCAAGACCATTTTAAGCCTTGTCAGCAACAGTCATACAGGTTTGCAGCTTTGCCACATAAATGCACGTAGTCTTAATTTACAGAAACTTGATTACATGAACCAAATTTTGCAAAATACAAAAATTGACATACTTTGTGCGACTGATACTTGGTTTAGAGAGGATATTGAGGATGAATTTTATAAACTACACGATTACACATTGGCGCGGAATGATAGGAAAACCGGGGCAAGAGGTGGAGGTGTTGCCATATATTGTAAAACATCGCTGAGGCATCAGGTTATCTTCAAACAAGTAAAGGTGTCTAAGTTCGGTGTAACCGAACATTATATACTCAGCGTGAGCTTCAATTGCACATTTCATTTCAGATAAATTATTACATAACACGGGGCACCGCCCGTTTAAAAAAAATTTCTCCCAATTTCCTCTTACAATAAAACTTGATAAGTGAAATATCATTGATTCAAAACTATTTTTTGCTTAATTATAGCTTATAATTCTAGTCTACGACCCCTTTAAACTTGTTTTATATCTAAGTTGCCGTGGTCTTTAACCGATCCCGTCCATTTTTAATAGAAATATTTTCTGCTATAAGGAAAATATGTGTACACAATTTCATTACGATATGTTAATTTTTCTTCGAGTTATGGCTCCCGAAACATAGAAAATTGCTTAGTCATAAAAGGGGCGGTGCCACATCCATTTTCAAAAATTTTAGTGTTTTCCAATTTAGTGTTATAATTCAATTTAGAAAGTAAAATTTTATTGATACAAAGCTCTTTTTCGTCTACGCCCCTTTTAAAAATCTTTTATATAAAAGTGGGCGTGGTCTTTAAGCGATCTCGTAAATTTTTACTAGAAATATTTTCTGCTATAAGGAAAATTTGTGTACCCAATTTTATTACGATCCGTTAATTTTTCTTCGAGTTATGGCTCCCGAAACATAGAAAATTGCTTAGCCATAAAAGGGGCGGTGCCACGCCCATTTCTTAAAATTTGAAGTTTTTCCTATTTATTGTTATAAATCCACTTGGGAAATGAAATACCATTGATATACAGCTCTTTTTTGCAGGGACGGAAAATAATATTTTTTTTTTTTTCGGAGTCGAAAAAGTCCTGGTCGAAAAATTTTCCTAGGTGAAAATGTTTGAGTTCGCAGGTATTCCTATAGCAATATCATGTCGAATCATGCATCCTTTTTATTTTTCGAACTTTTTCCATAAAAGTCCACATATAAAAGTAAAATCTGTATTTTTATTTTTTAAGTCCGATAGAACTAGGTAAACTCGGACTTTTAAAAATAAAAGTCCCGAAAAAAGGACTTATATTTTTTAAGGCCGAAATAAAAGTCCCGCTTGATAACAAAGAAACGGCTTATCCGAATTAAAAAAATTTGGTACCAATCGATTCTCCTGGATTCCTAAAATTTAAAACCTTATGGACTTTTTAAAATTTCTGTTAATAATACTAGAAATTTATCATAAACAAACTAGATCGAAAATCTCGTAGTATAAATGGTGAACTTGCAGTGGATTTTTGCAATAAATTTCGTTCCAATACAACTATTAGAGTGAAAATTGGTAAACCGCAGTCTGCTATGATAGGAAAGCTTTCCAAAAAAAGAAATGGTCGTAATCGGTCAGTAGCCACGCCTCTTTCTGTATATAGAAATTTCCGCACACAACATGCAATATTTGAATATCTAAAGAAGCCACGTTATTTAAATTTGGCACGTAAATTACTGACATTGCATGTAGTTGATCCACATAATTTTTTTGGACAATGGGCGTGGCACCAACTACTTTCGAAATAAAATTTTTTGGACTTTCAAGTGCGATAACTCGTACATACTTTGAGCAATATTTTTGCAAATTGGTAAGCGAACTTCATATTTGTATTTGTACATGCCGACGGAAAAAGTTTTAAAATCGAATTAAAGTCACACCCACTTGTATATAAAAATATCAAAACTGGCAACTTGAATTCATTGCTAAGTACGTGAATATGTCGGAGTTATTTCGGGACTATTGCGGGATCATTTGGGGATCCTTCCGGTATCATTCCTGGATGACTTTCGGGATCCCGTCAGGGTCATTTCGGATTATGGAGGGAACACTTCTCTGCTCTCCTAAATGGAGGCAGCAATTCACCGCGCAGAGATGAAGAACCCGATCCCGCAATCGATGATGATGGAATATATGTCCCCCCGCCCGATTATGACGAAGTTAGAATAGCAATAACCAGATTGAAAAACAACAAGGCCGTGGGCGCTGATGGATTGCCTGCGGAGCTATTCAAGTTCGGCGGCGAGGAGTTGGTAAGGCGCATGCAGCAGCTTCTTAGCAAAATATGGGCGGACGAAAGCATGCCCGACGGTTGGAATCTAAGTGTTCTTTGCCCAGTCCACAAGAAGGGGGATACTGCAAAATGCACCAACTATCGTGGAATCAGCCTTCTTAATATCGCATATAAGGTCCTTTCAAGTGTATTGTGCGAAAGATTGAAGCCCACCGTGAACCGGCTGATTGGACCTTATCAGTGCGGCTTCAGACCTGGTAAATCTACCATCGACCAGATTTTCACAATGCGCCAAATCTTGGAAAAAACCCGTGAAAAGAGAATCGACACACATCACCTCTTCGTCGACTTTAAAGCCGCCTTCGACAGCACGAAAAGGAGCTGCCTATATGCCGCTATGTCTGAATTTGGTTTCCCCGCAAAACTTATACGGCTGTGCAAAATGACGTTGAGCAACACCATCAGCTCAGTCAGAATTGGGAAGGACCTCTCCGAGCCGTTCGAAACTAAACGAGGTTTCAGACAGGGTGACCCCCTATCGTGCGATTTCTTTAATTTGATGCTGGAGAAAATTATACTAGCTGCAGAACTTAACCGCACTGGAACAATATACTATAAAAGCGTGCAATTACTGGCATATGCTGATGACATTGATATCATCGGCCTAAACACCCGCGCTGTTAGTTCTGCTTACTCCAAGCTGGAAAAAGAAGCGGTAAAGATGGGTTTGATGGTGAATGAGGACAAAACGAAGTACCTGCTGTCATCGAGCAAAGAGTCAGCGCATATGCGCCTTGGCAACCACGCTACTGTTGGCAGCCATAATTTCGAAATAGTAAAAGACTTCGTTTATTTGGGAACCAGCATCAACACTAGCAACAACATCAGCACTGAAATCCAGCGAAGAATCAATCTTGCCAATAAATGCTACTTTGGACTAGGTAGGCAATTGAAAAGTAAAGTCCTCTCTCGGCGAACGAAAATCGTACTCTACAAGTCACTTATCGTACCCGTCCTGCTATATGGGGCAGAAGCATGGACCATGACAACAGCAGAGGAAGCGGCTTTGGGAGTGTTCGAGAGAAAAGTTCTTCGAAAGATTTATGGACCTCTACGCGTTGGCGATGGCGAGTACCGAAGAAGATTTAATGATGAGCTGTACGAGCTATACGCAGACATCAACATAGTCCAGCGAATTAAAGCGCAGCGGCTGCGCTGGCTAGGCCATGTTATGCGAATGAAAGATGATGCTCCGGCCAAGAAAGTGTTTCTATCGGAACCCGCCTATGGAAGCAGAGGTAGAGGGCGGCCCCCACTCCGTTGGAAGGACCAGGTGGAAAACGATTTAAACTCCCTTGGTGTGACCAATTGGCGCCGGTTGGCGGTGCGAAGGAGCGACTGGCGCGCTTTGTTGGACGGCCATAACCGTTTAGACGGTTAAGCGCCAATTAAGTAAGTAAGTAAGTAAGATAGAGTGATGAAACTTGGTAGGTGGGTTGACCTTATGACGCAGAATAGAAAATTAGAAAAATTTTGGCGTGGCTCGGCCCTTTTTCATTTAATTTGTCTAGATTACTTTTAATACCATAAGTTGAACAAAAATTTACCAATCCATGTGAAATTTGGTAAGGGCATTGCTTCTATGGTGATAACTGTTTTCTGTGAAAACGACCGAAATCGGTTGAAGCCACGCCCAGTTTTTATACACAGTCGACCGCCTGTCCTTCCGCTCGGCCGTTAACACGATAACTTGAACAAAAATCGATATATCTTTACTAAACTTAGTTCACGTACTTATCTCAACTTATCTCGGTATTAAAAATGGGCGAACTCCGACTATGACCACGCCCACTTTTTCGATATCGAAAATTTCGAAAAAGAAAAAAAAAAAATGCCATAATTCTATACCAAATACGAAAGGAGGGATGAAACATGGTGATTGGATTGATTTTTTTGCGCAAAGTATATATAACATTAGAAAAAACTTTGTAAAATGGGTGTGACACCTACCATATTAAGTAAAAGAAAATGAAAATGTTCTGCAGGGCGAAATCAAAAGCCCTTGGAATCATGGCAGGAATACTGTTCGTGCTATTGCATTTATAAATAAATTAGCGGCACCCGACAGATGATGTTCTGGGTCACCCTGTCCCACATTTTGGTCGATATCTCGAAAACGTCTTCACATATACGACTAGGGGTCACTCCCTTTTAAAACCCCCATTAATACCTTGAATTTGATACCCATATCGTACACGCCAGTGAGCTGCAATTATTCATGCTTTAAGGTTATTAGTGGACTAACCAAAAAATTAGTACTAGTGCGTACACAAACAAAGAATATCAAGCACTTATATCCACTAAAATACATTTATATAGTCATGCTTCGTAAAATGATTAAGCGCTCATAAGCCACGAAGCAGTTCAGTACTCAATTGTCTTATTGAGCAAGAAAGTCAACTGTGTTATACGAAAGCACTAATTTGAATCAGTATGACTAACAGTACAATAAGATGAATATAGTCATATCAGTCTTCTGACTTTATTTCTCTTCTGTTGAAATGACTAAACTAATTTCTTCGCTTAACAAAGAACTCGGTCGAATAAACCATAATTCGATCAATTTCACTGAATCTCCGTTAAGTCAAGAACAACAGAACCGATTTGTTGATTATACTAGCACCATTTCTTTCAGTGTATACATAACTCCTACATAATATTAAAAAAAATGTGTTCTTCTTTCTCTCATTCTTTTAAGGATCAGAAATGATGTCTTATCAACCAATGTATGACCTATCAGATATCATAGATATTAATGATAAAAACGAATCAGAAGGTAATTTTTTCTTTAATTTCTCTGCCGAATAAAAATAATTTAATTTTCTTAAGCTGTTGATCAGACAAGTAGGACTGTAATTTCGCGTCAATTGCCATTGCTACAACAGCAACAAAAGGATCCGTCAAGTGCTCTCAATACACCATACAATGATTATTTTGCTAATACGTCAGAACCGTCTATTACGCAAAGGAGGAATGAGCTAGCAGCATACAAAAGACCATAACTAAAAATATACAGTTATCGGACCGACAATATTTAAGCTCATAATCAACCATAGTTTTATATTGCTAATTATTTTTTTCCGATAGCTAGAATACACTATTCAGAAATAGAATCAGTGCTCTTGTTTTGTTTTAACCTATATATGTGACCCGGCCTATGCAAAGGTGGCTTATGACTAAAAAAAACAACAGCGGTTTCTCGCAATTTCTTTTTTTGAGTCATAAGCCACCTTTTCATAGGCCGGGTCACATATCATGACAAACCACTAACCTAGTTTGGTTGTCAAGTAAACATGTTTCTTTTCATAATTTACATTTTCCCCCAAGTATCTTGAATATGTTATTGTATATCGAAAAATGTCGACGAATATGATTGAATAAGCAGTATATCAATGTATGTATATATCTTTTTATTGGCTTTTTTACAATGCACGTTTATTATTGTTATACTATTGAATTGATCATTTGATATTCTTTACATAATTTTTATTTAAATCTTAAATATTGAACGTAATTTTTTTTTTGGAAATTAAACAAATAACAATCCGCTTTACGCTGTATTTTCGAATTATTAGTTTAGGTGTGCAATTGTGAGCTAATTAATGCCCAAAGGGTTTGTTTGTATTTCATTGCTCTTTTTCATATTGGTCGAGAACGCAGAGCAAACATTGGGTAGTTTCAAAGGCGCGCTAGGGATTGTAAAATTATAAGCAAGAAATCCCTTAGTAGGTTTTTTTTTTTTAAACTGAACTCTTAGTAGTGATCTACACCTTTTCCAGTTCAAGTTCAGAAAATTTCAATTCAAGTTCAGAATTTCCAATTTAAATTCAGAAATTTACAATTTAAGTTCAGAAATTTACAATTAAAGTTCAGAATTTTCAATTCAGGTTCAGTAAATTACAATTCCAGTTCAGAAATTCCAATTTAAATTCAGAAATTTCCAATTGAAGTTCAGAAATTTCTAATTCAAGTTCAGAAAATTACAATTTAAATTCAGAAGATTGCAATTCAAGTTCAGAAAATTACAATTCAAGTTCAGAATTTCCAATTTAAATTCAGAAATTTACAATTTAAGTTCAGAAATTTACAATTCAAGTTCAGAATTTTCAATTCAGGTTCAGTAAATTACAATTCCAATTTAAATTCAGAAATTTCCAATTGAAGTTCAGAAATTTCCAATTCAAGTTCAGAAAATTACAATTTAAATTCAGAAGATTGCAATTCAAGTTCAGAAAATTACAATTCAAGTTCAGAATTTTCAATTCAAGTTCAGAAAATTTGTCGGGTATTTTTTTTTTCATCCAATGGAAATAAATGTATGTAAGATGGTATCTATGTGTTAAGGAGGCATTGGACATCTTAACTCGTTTAAATCAATTTTTCGAAATAGCGAAGAAAAAACTCTCGCTCATCATCATTCATCATGAATTGGCACTTAATCGCGATTTTGGAAATTTCGTAACAAATCATGCCAGCTTTCCCTGTTTCGCGGTAACTGACGGCGATTGGGAGCACCATGAGAGGTCAAGTCTTCCTCCACCTTCGCAAGTGTGTGGAGGTCTCTCCATTCCATTGCTTCCAAACTGCTGTTTCGACTGAAGTAATTTCTTGGCCGTACCGTCATCATGCACTTGTTGCAAAGAATTATCCTCCATTTGATTTCAAGGTTCCGGATGTACACACCTTGAAGAAAACTTGGGGTACACTATACCCAAGCCACAATTGTGGCATCATAATCAACGAAGCATCAACATTTCCGCAAGTAACATATAAGTACAAAATTAATTAATTAAAATAACTTTTGAAAATTAACACCCTACTTATAAATTTCTCAATTCGAACTGTAATTTTCTGAACTTGAAATGTAATTTTCTGAACTTGAATTGTAATTTTCTGAACTTGAATAGTAATTTTCTGAACTTGAATTGTAGTTTTCGGTATTTTTAATTGGAATTTCTGAACTTGAATTGCAAATTTCTGAATTTAAATTGGAAATTCTGAACTTGAATTGTAATTTTCTTTACTTGAGTTGCAATTTTCTGAATTTCAAATGTAAATTTCTGAACTTAAACTGGAAAAGGTGTAGAAGAATACAAAAAATTAAACTACGCAATTTTTCTTTTGATTTGTGTCATCTTGTATAGACTCAAAATTATATTTACTTTTCTTTACAGTTAGAATATAAATTGTAAACCAGTAAAAAGATATGGTACATATTATGTGTTTTGCTGTAGTTCCTTAAGATTTTAATTGCCCTTTGGTTTGGGTAGACAGTAATTTGGAATTAATTTTTTATAATTTTTCGTTTATTATTTAAAACAGCCGTAAAACGGTTGTGTTGCGCAGATCGTTTGCAGTATAAGTTACATTGAACAATTTGCACGTTTAATATCATATACATACATACATACAGATTAAGAAATCAATTTTTTTTTTTTTTTTATTTTATGATATACTTATGGTATACTTAAACAACCGATTGACGAGATTATGCAATGGAATACTCAAATTGATGCTCTCATTTTTTGGAATCGGTTGGGGTTTGTTTATACTGCTCAGGCATTATCAAAAAATTTGCACATCTTTTAGTAGCAATACACTTAACAACTAGGAACCGGTTTCTTTTCTTTGATGCGACTTCGTTACGAATTTGTCGAAACGAAATCGTTAGTTAAAAAAATAAAATAAAAATAAATGGTTTCTTCTGATTTCAAAGCTGCGCGTACACACCCACACTGTATGGTACAACGCAGTACAAAAAAGCTGTATTCATGCGTAATGTAGGTCCTGCATGTGGTGTGCCTTCATATGAAACAAACCATTTGTTTAACGGCAATGTGCAACCCACAGCAGCAACTTCTTTACTGTACAGCGCGACTATAACTGCTAGTTGGTTTGAACTTGCGTTAGAGAACTTTGAGTACAATCTCTGAAGTGTTAACCCATTAATAACAAATCATACGCAAAGAGAGTTTTTTTTTTTTTAAATTCGCCGAAAAACGAAAAATCTTTTTGTATTTGCTGTATGCTGAGATAAATAAAGGTTGATTTGTTGTTGTCGGTGCAAAGCATGGTTACATCTACGCGCAAGATTCGAAATTTACTTCAACGCCGGCTTCTTTGCGGACTTTTTCAAATCAAATTACTCTATTGAGATATCGTGTTATTCAATCAGAGCTCCATTTATATCTTCAGAAGATGTATAATCTTATTTAAAAACTTTAAAAAGTATCATACACTGAAACAAAAAGACTGGTAAAATCAACCGAAATACTGGTCAATTCAACCGAAATTTTTGTCAATTTTTATCGATTAAAGCTTATCAATCTTCCAACTCTTGCTAGTCGAAGGGAAATGCTTGGTGTAATATTTATGACAAAACTTTTAAATGGATCAATTTCGAGCCCATTCCTTCTGAACGAAGTGAACTTCTGCGTTCCCTCTCGGGCATCCAGACACTTCAAACCTCTTCTACTGAAACAATGTAGAACGAATTACGAACAAAATGCACCTTTTCGGCGTTTATGCCAAGATTATAACTGTCACTCAAACACCTCTGGTCTCACCACTCTTAATAATTAATGTATAATACGTTTGCTTCTGTTCTCTTTAAGTATTACGCTTGGCTGATGAAATCTCTTCTGCAGCTGAGCAGTCTCAGATCGCGACGCTTGACAAACCGCTACCCATCAAAGACTCGGCAAAAACAAAAAAACAAAAAAAAAAAAGTATATATATATATGGGAAATTCTTTGTCAAATCAGCCACCCCTGCCCATATCAATTTTGGGAAACATTTTTTTTGAGCACACGAAAAAATTCGTCAAGAAGTGTAGTTTTTTATGCCGTTAGGTGTTTTTTAACCTGAAAAAAAAAAACTCAAGTAGGCATCTCGCAAAAAGAATGCCATTCTTTAGTCAAAAATGATCGAAAAAATTATAATTCCTCAATAATAATGACCAAATTACTTATTAGAAGTATTGTGGGGGTCGCTAAACAAGAATCCGATGTCAAATTTCAAATTCAAGATGGCGGATCCAAGATGGCGGACAGTGTTTTTCTTATGTTGACCCATTTCTAGTAAATTCTGTATGTTGGGCGCCATCTTGAATTTGAAATTCGACATCGGATTCTTATTTAGCGACCCCCACAATATTTCTAGAAAGTAATTTGGCCATTATTATTAAGGAATTATGGCTGATTTGACAAAGAATTCGCCATATATATAAATCGATCGCGTGAACAGGATTAGCCTGGTTTCATTGAGCCACTTGGGGGCAGCGCGCTGCCACAACATCCATTAAAAAAATCCTATACGAATTTGACTGTGTAATTGGTCGATTGGTTCTTCAGTTTTCGTTTCGTACTAAAACTTGTATATCGGTCAGGTAAACTTTTTAGTTAAAAAAAAAGTATATTTGCTTTTATACCCGCTAACATTTGAAGTTAATATATTTTAAGAGATTGAGTCATAAGTAATTTTAGCCACCAAAACATATATCTTCTTTCGAAGTTCCAAATCGGAACCTTCTTTCGTTATTTGTGGTATACATATTTTTCTTTTCCAGTTTTTTTTTGTAAACTTAAGTTAAAAAAAGTTATGATATATTTTGGAAGTTATTTTCGAAAAACGGTGCAATTACTTTTTTTTTACTTATGACTCCATCTCTTCAAAAATAAGTTGGAGCAATATCCAGAAAAAATAAATATTGTCGTAAAGCGTTATAAATTCATTTGATTGTTTTTAATAATGCTTTGCATTTATTTTATATTATTTTAATACCATTGATATATTGACTTTAAGGGTTAAAAAGTGAGAAGATAATTTCTTGAGTGGTGTAATTTTTCATAATGTATGTATGTAAATGCCTTTAATTAATTTTAGAAAATATTGCCTCTTTGTATATGTATTAAGTGTAACTCTGCTCAACAGCATAAATCGCATTTTTTATATTTATTTTTTGATGAAATGTTACAAATATTTTAAAAATATTAACAAACATACGCTAGATACAAAATATTCACACTAGAGCGTATGGAAATTGAAAATGTGCGCCATGGGATTGAACTCTAACCTTGGGACAGAGTTTTTAAGGAATGCATTCCATTTGGAATAATTATTCCTCTGATTGCAGCCCCAGAAGATTTTTCGAAATTCCGGAATAATTACTAAAAAAATGTTGGGTCATTATTCCTTTTTGTTATTCCGAACTAAATATTTTCTATTCCCTTCTTTTTATTCGCTGGATTGCAATGGTGAGAAATGCATTCCGTAATCCTATGCATGACTGCATTGATCTGTGTCTTGTTCAATACTAAAATGACATTTAATTCGAAAAATTACTTAACAACGGTTATTTATGTTTCTTCATTCTAATGGATAGTTTTTTTGAAAGTACTGTCAACTAATATGCAAGACCGTTATAACGATTGTTTACTATATAGTTTGGCAGCTTATTTTGAGGTTATGTTGCGAATAGAGTGGAAGGAAGTGGACTAAGCAGTCGAATGACATATAATGAAGGAATGGTGTTCGGAGTTTTTTCATAGTTAAAAAAAAATGATAAAAGCTTTAATAAAAATAAAAATATTGTTTTAATAACAACAAAAACGCCTTATATATTCTATATACATAAATTCGTAAGGAGTATCTCACTTTAAAATTTGAGCTAAATAATCTAAAGTTTTTTTGAAACTGAGTCGAGAACTGTGCGCGTGAATGTGCGAATTTTCACCGATCAGCTGTTAGTTGCGCTACTTGGTAAAATTTACAATGGTTATAATTTTATGCAACTTAAAGCCCAGTCACATAAGCAGTTTTTCATATAGATGCGTTTTACTCAATCTTATGCAGTATGAGTAGATAGAACGTATTTTTATGGGGAACGGTAGATTGAGCGACGCTGGCACCATCTGACATGAAAAAGTAGCCAACTTGCAAACTTTTGTTGCAAGCAAAGCATAAGAAGAAGAATTTTACATTGTTTTGGATAAGGGTGCTGGCGCAATTTGCAAGTGAAATTATTTTTCCCACTCGTTGGTAACTTTTCTAACATTTTTCGCAATTTAAAACTACAATATAACAAATGAAGAATTTGACATTGTTTTGGATAAGGGTGCTGGCACACTTTGCAAGTGAAATTATTTTTCCCAATCGTTGGTATCTTTTCTAACATTTTTCGCAATTAAAAACTGCAATATAACAAATGAATACGATACAAAATATGTTAGCAAGTATTTTTGTTGTATGGGGAGAATGTTTATACCAGTGCTTCGCGAAATTTTGAATTTGAATGGGCAAAACGAAATAAACTTTAATTGCCAAGTCTGAAGTTCCTTCATATTTATAAATGCTGTGATTGGCTTTCCATAATTCGATAGTCGACGCTCGTTAGCTCGATACTTTAATTCGATATCGAACGCTCAACGACACAGTTTTGGTTTACGTATTTCAATTTGAGTACATTTTTCCCGTGTATCAAAAAGTGTTTCGAAAGTATATTGGAATCATCAAAATAATTTCAATAGGGAAAAGCGTTTGTTTGCTGACTCCTTAGCTTAAAATTATTCCTTAAATAATCGCAAAAGCATTAAAAACTCTAGCTTACGAAAAGCAATTCGACACCTAATTTGGTATCGAACAGTTTGTATCGAACGTTCAATACGACGCGACGAGATATTGTGTTACGGAACGCAAAAACGATTATTTGATACTCGTTTTTGTTCGATATCGAATTACGGAAAGCCACCCCAGTATCTTCGTTGATTGTGGCGATGTTACTGGAATGCATAAGCTTGTGTTAAACACATCTATGTGAAAAATTTGATTTCATTTCTTTTTCTTATGATTTGCTTGCAACAAAATTTGGGAGTTGGATACTTTTCAATATCAGATGGCGCCAGTGTCGGAGCTATTACCAGCAAAGGGGCGGAGAAAAGCTAAGATAAATTATGTCTGTGGCTTAAACTAACACTGATAAACTGCACCTTTTAGTGTAATCATTTACCCTTTTGTTTGCAAAGGTTAAAGGGCTAATTAATGGTGACTTATAACCATAAAACCATAACCAGATCGAACCTACCTTATGGAAATCAATGTAATCGATTAATGGTGCCATACCATAACGCTAACGCCATAACCATACCATAGCCAACCAATTGGTTTTTCGCCATATCCATAATCTAAAAATATTTGAGTTGGTGAATTTTTTAACTTTTTGTGTATTTTATTTATTGTTTTGAGTAGACTTATTTTTTGTGGAATATGTTTGTAATTTTTTGCGTTTCCTTCATTTTTATGAAATTTTCGCTATTTTTAGGTTAAGGCACCATTAATCGATCACATTGGAGATGGTTATGGATATGGGTATGGTTACGACTATGGCGTTAGGGCTAAAGTGTGAATTAAACTTCCTTAACTCTAACGCCATAGTCGTAACCATGCCCATATCCATAACCATCTCCAATGTGATCGATTAATGGTGCCTTAACCTAAAAGTCGTGAAAATTTCTTAAAAATTACGAAAACGCAAAAAATTAAAAACATATTCCACAAAAAATAAGTCTCTTAGTCATAACGTATCCAAAACGATAAATAAAATCTACAAAAAGTTATTAAATTCACCAACTCAAATATTTTTAGGTTATGGATATGGCGAGAAACCAAAAACCAATTGGTTGGATATGGTATGGTTATGACGTTAGCGTTATGGTATGGCACCATTAATCGATTACATTCATTTCCCTAAGGTAGGTTCGATCAGCTGTTTTATCTGGTTATGGCTTTATGGTTATAAGTCACCATTAATTTGCCCTTAAGGAAGTTTAATTTGGCCTTAAAGTATGGCCATTCAACATGAAACAATGTGAAATAACCGATTTTAAGGAAATTGTTCACTAGAGAAATACTTTTAAATTTTGTTATTTCAAAAGAGGAATGCTTTTCAAATTGGTTCATACCACTTGAGGGATGCATAAAGGAATACCTAAGTATTTTGGAATAGCAAAAAGGAATAATGACTAAAAAAATTTATTCATTACTTCAAAAAAACAAAAAAAAAAGAGAAAGGCTGCAATCCAAAAATGTTATTCCATGAATGGGAATGCATGGATTGTATTCCTTAAAAACTCTGCCTTGGAAAAACATCAAGGAAGTGGGGAAAACATTTTTTCGCATTGAAACTAGTTCTCTATTTGATCTTCTCGATCTTCTTCTTCTTTAGCTAGCAGCCAAATGAACATTTTGTATAAATGTACATCTATCTTTTTGATAATATCTTAAGTGCATAATTTTTCATGGGCTCATAATTATAATATCGTCAAATTTCAATTCAGGGTATGTTTTCAGGAAAATACACGCAAGTAAGTTTGGCGTTTTAAGTTAAGTTGCTAGCAACGAAATGTGCCTTAGGTTAATACCCTCACAAATATATAACTAACGCCCAGCAAAGTCGTGCGTGAAATAAAGAAATTTTGGCAAAAATCAGTATCACTATTCACACAAGTAAATTGTTCAATTCATCGCGGAACATTTTTAAATTTTTGTATAATACGCTCTAATGCACACCCCATAGACAAAATAGGGCTGATCACATTCACGACGGCGGTGTAGCCGCCACATCTGTCTTATTATTTTTACACATGTTCTTATGAGTGTCGTTATTTTCGGCGCAACAGAGCGGCACGACAATCAATCACGAAAGTCGTTGTATCCAGATTAAACCTAATTCTATTTCTGGGAAGCGACAGTGAGTGGTGTCCTTTTTTTTGTCAATAAAAACTAAAATAGAAGTAAATAACAGACAATAAAAGCTAAAATCATTCTTTTGGGCGTTTTTTTAAACATAATTAATATTTTTTTCTAAATTTTTCGCTACTGGTGGCTGTAATTTATATTGATGGCTGCCGCTTTTAAAGTAATTACGAAGCCAATGCTTTGCTACGGTTTTCGTCAAGCTTCGCTTTATGTTGGTTGTGGTCTGTAGACGCCGTGTTGAATGTAATCATCCCTAATATCATATAATATACGGGGTCTGGTACGAAATGTCGAAAAAAAATAAAAATAATAAAAATGTCGAAATAAAATTCATACAAATACATTATTTCGATATTTGTTTTCAATTGTTATATACATATATTATCGTAGACGCATTTTGATTCCGTTATCAATAATACGAAGACGGAAGATTAATATTTTTCTTCTGTCGAAAGATGTTCACAAGAAACCAAAAAATTACCTCCAGCTGACCTAAAATCTGAGCCGAGCAATAGTTTTGTCCACAAAACCTCTATGCGTAGGTGGCCTTCAACCCCGCTCTAAACAATAGCCCGTCTAAGTCCAGCGCCTTTTTTGCATAATTGTGTTTGCTTACAACCAATTCATGGAAAATACAAGAACACATGGAAATGTGCAACCTTGCTTTGCAAGCAAAAAAAATATACCAGATATCTGCCGCCATCAGGTGGCAAAATCCTGAGCCAGCTAAATAATTTTATATATAAATGCAACAACAGCCAGATAAATCCAGATAGAAATCTGGTTCAATTTGTGAGCCAGATAATTTGTTAATTACTTTTTAGTCTGGCAACGCTGCCTTTAATAAACCTACTTTTTCAAAAATAGATGTCTCTGCTTGGCCTTTCGCCGTATGAGTTAAATGAAAAACAGCGGCGACATCTGCCTATCACATTTCACGTGTGCGAATTTTTCTCAATGATCCAGACCATTCCCGTGAGAATTGAGCGTCAGCCGGAGCTGTAAAACTCACTGGATGACGGCAATCATCATGATACAAAAAAGAAGGTAGTTCCACTCAAATTTTTTTGATGTATTTGGCGATTTTTGAAATTTCATAATGTTTGTTGTTTTGCCAGAAGCGTTGCCATACCGTTACTGTTTAAGGCGAAATTGTGGTTTTTCGAGATGGAAATTTCCTTTAGGATGAAAACGCAATGGTCATTTGAGACAATAATAATATGCTTTAGCACGATTTATGTGCATATATATCGATTGAGAATACAGTACAACATGCAATTTTATTGAAAAATACTGGATAATGACTCGTACATTGGTTAATAACTCATATCTTTATGGCAGCTTGACCCCTAGACAGAAAAAAAATACACGAAAAATCCTGTTGTTCTAGCATGGCCCTATTATTATAAGGACCTCCTTTAAGCAAGCAATTGACAAACGTGTATGTTTTGTCAAAATGTTCTGCTGAGCAAGCGTACGAACACTTAAGAAGGCTGTATTCCCTTGCTTTGCATAAGTACTTCGATCCAGTTTCTTCCACCAAAAACAAAAAAACTTTGTTTTCTAGGCTGATATTTCGTACTATCATATTTTTTCCTTTTTTATTTAAAATAACTATGAAAGTAATTTAGTCGTATTCGTTAATATGAAATCCATGAAAATTAGAAAAATTCGTAACACTTTTCAATCTGATAGTTTTTTTTTTTTGTGAAATTGTCATTGTCCCCGCAAAAGTCGAGTGGCTAATGTCACACGAAATGGAACTACCTCCATTTTTTGTATCATGGACATCATGATGAAATAATAAAGGTGATGTCAACAACATAACCTCACTTTTTGCCAGTATTTACTTGTACTACAAAAGTACTAATTTTTATTGCTAAATTATTCCTACAAATATCCTCAAAAAATTAAGTTTTCTGCGAAATTGTGTCTATAATATCTATAAAATTCTGGTAGCGGCTTACATAGTTATTATATTTCTAAACGTATAGTAAAATCTACTCCGATCGTAGTAGAGTTCAAAGGCAGTAATGTATGATAGACAACCCTCTAAATTATGCATGCCGGACTTGTCAGAATAAGGAAAAACGGGATGAAAACACCTGAATATTCATTTCATCATGATGTCGATATTTTGAAAATTTTTAAATTCGTCATCTCTGTTTCAAACATTTTTATTTTCGTCTTTCCAACGGATCCCCGTAACATTTTTAAGTTTTTGTATAATACGCTGTAATGCACACACATCTATAGGCAAAACTAACTAACAGAGCGATTTTTTTTCACCAATATTTTTCAGCTAAAAATAGTTCATGATTTATTATTCACTATATCGACTTCTGAGTGAAATGTCAACCTATCTCGGCTGCTTCTTTTTTTGTTGTTCATAAACGCCCCAATTAATGTCAAAATGTATTGAATTTGAGCTCAGGGCGTTCTTCAATGGAATTCTGAGAGCGGGCGTTTTTGAAAGAAATTCCGAAATAGGGCGTTATTTAAAAGATTTCTCAGATAAGGCGTTTTCGAAACGGCAGCCGAGATTTCACTCAGCAATCGATATAAAACATACATATATATAGCAATAAATAATACAACATACATATGTATATGTATATAAGCATATTTATTATAACTTCAATTGGATTATACATCTGTAAAAATAAAACTCCATTTTGAAGATGTTCAAATAAATCCAAAAATAAAAGTATTGTCTTTATTTATTTTTTAGGGGTTAAATCCTGAAACACGTTGTTATGAGCTGCTCCTTTGTAAAATTTTATTGGCAGCTCTGATGAAGATTGGTTTACTAGATTTTCAAGCCAAAACGCAATAATTGACTTATAACAAGTTTTTAGATAAATGAGAAAAAGCGCCCAGTCTTAAATGGAGGCACATTTTCAAATTACACTTATGATATTATTGCAGTTATGAAAAAATCACATTTATGGGACAGAAAGTAGATTTGAAGTTAAGCCATATAGTTGTTTGTGATAATTGCGTTTTGGTCTGAAAAATTGTATTATTGCGTTTTGGTTCGAAATCTTTTCGATTACAAGCACTTGGTGTGAATATTATTTTTTATTTATAGGATACTAGCTTATGCCCGTGGGTTTTACCCCACGTTTCTATAAATATATGCGGGCTACGCGTAACTGGCCATGGGTAAAACATGAGTGTATGATATATTCATATTTGTAACAGGATTCCCATCGCGTAGGTGAGGTTGACAATTGAGTTGCAGAAGCTATGAAGCTATAAAGGTTTGTATTGCGCTCATCAATCCCTTCGCAGCTAAGGATTGTAACGAACTTCTCCCGAATGCTGCCGTTTTACTACTGAAAAAGGGTCAGGCGCATGCTTCCGAGACGGGTCTGCATACCTTGCTATGCTACGGTCTGGTTCAGGGAAATGGGAGTGGGCTTGTCTCGGTCACATACAGCGAAATTCGTACGAAACAAAAATCTGTATGCAGGGTATTTAACACTATTTACCTCATGAACGGAGATAAAAATACAACACAAAAAAAAAAAAAAAACCAGCGAAACTCAAGCAGCGAAACAAAAAAAATTTATAACAAAAGCGGAATGGAAAGATGAAATTTTCCCTCCTCGTCTTTACCCACCCAACCTGTTAATGTACCTTGACTTTATGTACATTAACCCAAGAAAAATACTTAAACCTGGTATACTAACCTTTCCCTACATTTCGTCATCCAAATGAAAGAATTAGAAATCCATTTCTCTTTTATACTACAATGATTTCATACATTTATTGAAAAATAGGTAATAACTAACTCTATTTGATCAGCTAGATTGTATTTAAGAATATAACAAAAAAATAAATCCATCGGATTCTCAGTTTTTAGAAATTTTTTTTTTTTGTTTACAGTTTATTCAAAAGCCCATTTAATACTACCACTAAAAGATATCTAATTAATCCATATAAGTATTTATTATTCTGATATACGAGTTCTCTATGGTTTGGTCCGTTTATTGTAGTAGCTTTATACTTAATTATATAAATATTAATTTCGAACATTCGTAAGCTTACTTGGGAAATCCCATTATTCGCAAATCCCCTCAATATATGGGCTTTGTTTTGAGTTATCAACTCAGGAAAAATATGCAAACGAAATGACTAAAGCCACGAACTTGTTCTCGGTAATGAAACAGGTTGTGAGTGTGTTAGCTATTATGTTCAAACGCAATCAAACTTAGATTTCAAATCGCGGTTCAAAATGTAAAGACAAAAGGAATATTTTTCACCTAATAATTACCAATAAAATGAAAAATATTTTCCAAATCTAACACGTCGACAAATGTTTCTACTGAAAAAATACAATATGTACGCAATTGAAGTATATTTTTTTGTTTTCTACTTACTTGATCTCCATCGATGCGACGGTGAGCTCAGCGACGATGACGGCAATGTTGCAAGTTCGATGTATTATGTCTAGCGACCTTGTCTGCCAGTGCTACAATTATTTTTGAAAATACACTGGCAACATGTTAGAATGCATAATTGGACATCACTAGTAAATCGAATGGTGTTAATTATACAAAAAAAGGTATTAACGAGCTTAAGAGGGCGAGCTCATTTTCGGTATTACTTACGAGATCAACTCTTAAAATTTTATACCGAAAATGCGAGTTTTTGAACTTTGTCGGAATTCTAAACCATATAATTAAACCAAAATTACGGGAAGCTTAAATCGTCGATATTATTACCTTAACTCCCTGTTTTATGGTACACAAATTTTCTTTTTAAATTATCATAATTACAATATGAAACTATCACTGAGTGATCGTAAGAAAGACCAAGAAACTAGTTACATTTGTTTATTTATGCAACCAATCTAACTAGCTTATTTTCCTAAGAAAATTTGGAAACAAAAAAAATCTATAACTTATTTAACTATAGAGATCAATTTCCGGGAATCCGCTAAGTCGACAGCGTCGACGTTTGTTGGGAAATTTCGGCGCCTGAGTATGGACCAAGGCAGGCATGCTTAACGAACGAAACGATATCATTTCGTTACGATAATCAACGTTAATAAACGACACGAAGTCACTTCGTTTCGTTTATTAACGTTAAGATCGTCAAATTAACGTTAATTTCGCGTTCTTAACGTTAATAAACGAAACGAAATGACTTCGTTTCGTTTATTAACGTTGATTATCGTAACGAAATGATATTGTTTCGTTCGTTAAGCATGCCTGGACCAAGGTTACAGCTACTCCTTCACTTGCGTGATGATTTTTCTTTTCTTATTTTTCGTTGACATTTCTGAAGTTAGTTGGGCACATTGGCCTCTTTAAACATTTTCATTTGTTGAATCACGGTTTTAGTGGCCGTAATTTCCATTACTCCTACTAACTTTTCACCGTTCTTCTCGGGTCAAGCAAGTAGATTTTATTTTCTTATTGCGTTTAGAACTTCAAAATGGCCACAATAGTTAGATTTGTTCATCTGGCTTACAACTGGCTCAGAGTTGGTTGTAGTTTTTAATATTTATTAATAGGCTTAGGTAATTTCTTTGTGGTTTAGTTCTACTTCGAGATCACTGCAATTTGCCTGCTACTTCTAACATCGTTGTGGGATCGTAAAGTCCAGCTCCCGTCATAACAGTACAATTCTTATGGCGCCATACGTGATATGCTATCAAGGGTATGTTCATGCACAATGAAAACCATTCGCCACATAATAGAACAATAAGTTAAGAAAAAATATGTAGAGGGTCAAATTTATTAAAATTTTTGTTAGCAATTGCCGAATTTTCGGATTGTAGGAGAGTTTCAGTTTGATAGACAGTTCTGTATTTCATCTATTGAAAATTATTCTGTTGGGAAACTCGCTCTGAAAGCTTTTCGCTACTTTAATAGTTATTCCACTTTATTGCACAATGCACTTTACAGCGTTTTATTAGCTACTACTCGATTTCACTTTATCAGATATTTTGTAAACTTTGAGGTTAGCCAACGCAATTCTCATTTTTAAGGCTATGTATATAAATTTTCTCTTGATTAATTTTGTCAGTCATTATCTTAACGCTCTGTAAAAGCTTGTTTGGATCATTATTTATTAGACATTTATTCATATTCCCAATTTAACCGTCCACGAAACAAAATGTACTTGATTCTACGCCATGTTTTCAGCAACTTTAGGCAATTAACTTTAGAAATTGTTTAGAACAGCCGGGGATTTTTGTCCCAAGGCACGCGGGTTTGGGTCCGACGATTTTAATTTTTGCCCGGACATTCCGATGTCTCCTCATAAACTCTTGGTAAATTGAAATAAACTCCAAAAATCGTTTGGATTTCACCTTTATATTTTTAACGCACTTATAATTACCAGCTATTCGGAAATTTAATGATTTTTTTTTTCTTTTTTATTAGTATGGAGTATTCAATGTAACACTTTGTGCGCACACGGGTGTTCGGGTGGTTCTCGCCCACCGTGGAGGTCTTGCCGGTGTCTTCATCAAAACTGATTTTATTAATCTTTGGCCTACGCCTTCAAAGCCTTTGCTTCTACCGGGAGTTTTCCATATCTTCTCTCCTTAGGTATAAGTCAAACGGCATCATCGTCTGATCTTCCCGTTAGACAGTGTTCTTATTTTCTTTTCATCTTATTAAACTTTTGTACAGTCAGATCAGACAATGACTTCCTTACTCGTATCGAGAGATGAGAAATAACGTTATAGATCACGCCATCCAAATTTGCTGGACAAAAAAAAAACAGGAATGTACCAGCATAAATTCGTACTGGTTCAAAAAAAAAAAAATGATTGAAATTGCGTAAACCCTAAATAACTCATCTACGTAACTGTCGATCGTTGAATAGCAAACAACCAAAGCTAAAATTTTATATTTCCCCATATTCTCCTCTTAGGGTTCGAACTTGGTACTTTTCCCTATTGGGTACTTCGCCATCTTGCTCTGGCGCAGCTAGGCTATTTCACCTTATATAAGGACAGAGATGGTTCTTGGTAATCCGATCCGGTTTGTGACTGTTTTTATATGATCGAAATCTACTATACCTCGAATACAGCAAAAAAAATCTACCAGTTTCTTGTAAAAAAAAACAACAAAAAAAGGGTAGATGAAGACTAGTTTGGCATAGCATTCATACTGGTTGTGCGATAGCTTGCATCAGTGGATTTTCTGCATGGTATGTATGTATGATTTGTGCCTTACCCTGCAAAAATCGCGAGTACTCCATGCATGCATGTATGGAGTACTCGCTATGGACCAAGCGAGCGCTCCAAAATTAACCACAATTCATACAAAAAATATGGTCCAATTAACATTGCGATGTCCTAGGACGTGACCATATACTCCAGCTCCGCATTACATCAGAGTAATCCATGGAGTACCCACAGTCCAATAAACATCGTGTAGTGATTACAATCGTTAAAAACGAGCAATGATCGGCTTACAACATGTTCGTGTAGAAACGTGAGTTGGTCCATCGCTGCATTACAGTGGAGTAGAATGGTAAGTACTCCAGTGGACCATATGGTCCAACGATTTTTGCAGGGTAACATCATCTAGTAGTTCTCTGTTCCACTAGTTGAGCGCCATCTTCGTTATGCGCATGTGCGGGTTTTCCAAGTATTAGTGCATGCTCACTAATTCCAATCTACATATATATACCTATATGTGTACCTACAATTGTACAATATCAAGTGGGTGTGTTGGTGATTGCCTTACCTGGGCTTTTAAGTTACGCTCGCCCGCTCACAAGCATATCACTCTGTTGGTTCGTCAGAGCACATCGACGCTAAGTATATTTTTATGTTGTTGCACTGGGCATTGGTCGTGTCGAACTGTTCGAACCAGTGTTCGGTACAATACAACAAATATGTTGATCTGCAATACTCAATTATTATGGATGTTGTGATAATGATATCGCCCTGTGATGGTCGCATATTACGTCAAGAGGCAAATATCATTGTGATGCTCGTGATAAATTCCCCCCAACCAGACAGAAGCTAACCGATGCTAGTCGGTACCTAGCGGCTGCAACTTTCATCATTTTGTTATTGTTGATCTCTTTGCCACTCGGTTAATTATTCGTAATAATTATGAAAGAAAATCAGTTAATTGTTGCTGATGTTGTGACTTTTCATTACCAGATGTCCTTAGTGTGGTATGTTCCTTTATGATTGTTCCCTATGTCTTCTAACAAGTAATACGCGTTTCCAACCTTTTTTATCACTTTGACTTTAACACCTTGTGGGGCAAGTTTAGCATTGAAATGTTTTCCTAAATTACTTTGCACAAAATTTCTACGTATCACGATTTGTCCTGGGGTAAACTCCCGCATTCGCGCGCATAGGTTGTATGTGCGTGTGTTTTTCTCATACGCAAGTTTCATTTTGGAGTTACCTGATTCGTGAATGATGGCGAATTGATCCTCCCTACTAAGTCGAGCACTACGCTCCGACATCAATCCTAGAGTATTCAAGAGTCCGTCACCGTAGTCTTTCCCTTGTGTTACCATGTTTTGTCCGAAAACAACGAAATATGGCGACTGACTTATTGTGCTGTGTACACCATTTCGTAAAGAACAGTTAATACTAATTACGTAAGCATCGCAGTTCCGATGATCCTTGCGTACAAAGGATCTCAAAGCCTCATTAATTGAGCGATTTACGCGTTCCGAGGCGTTGGGTTGAGGTGAATATACCGCTGTCCGAACATGGCTAATTCCATATTTGTCAATAAAATTATGGAACTCCTTGCTGACAAATTGGCTTCCATTATCGGATACTATTGTCGGAGGAACACCAAAGCAATCAAAAATTGCAGTTTTAAGAAAATCTATAATTAAGTTGGTTGTGAACTTTCTTAGTGGTTGCAAAAAAGTGAATTTCGAAATCTCGTCGAGGACAATAAATATACCTATGTTTCCTCTTTTTGATCTCGGAAAAGGTCCAATGAGATCGATATACAATCGTTGGAAAGGTCGCTCTGACTCGGCTTGCTGTCGCATCGGAGGGCGAAGCGAGTACGACGGCGTCTTCGAGGTTTTGCAAAGGTCACAGGATAGCACATAATTTTTTATGTCGTTTGCCATACCGGGCCAATATAAATGCCTTTTTGCCAGCTCAATTGTTTTGGCTATACCACCGTATGCTGAACTAGGCGAATTATGAGCCGAGTAAATAACGCTTTGCCTTAATTCAGTCGGCACAAACAGTTTCCATACGTCTTCTTCAAGGGGCGTGTTGGTCTTAAAATTATTCCTATAGTAAATGAATTGTCTATTACTTTGTAGTCTGGCATATCACTGTTGGAAAATTTTCCCGTAGTTCTCGGTATTCATCGGATTCGAAGTGCGACGATTCTAAATCTATTTCTGGCAAAATCTAACTCCATCTCCTCCACATTTCCGGTTTCGTCAAAAGCGCGAGACAACGCGTCAGCGACTTTATTATCGCTTCCTTTTCTGTGCTCGATAGAAAAGTTATAATCTTGTAGTTTTAGAGGGCCCACCGCGCTAGCCTTCCGCTTAAGTCTTTTTGGTGCATTAGCCATTTCAGACTCACGTGGTCGGTTACGACTTTAAAGTCGTGCCCTTCGATATATGGCCTGAACTTCTTTATTGCCATAACCACTGCGAGACATTCCAGTTCAGTGACGGTATAATTTCTCTGCGCTCTGTTCAGTTTGTGGGACATAAAGGCAATAGGCCTTTCGTCGCCATTTTCATCAGCTTGAGCTAACAGACCACCAACACCGTACTGGCATGCATCACATTGGACAATGAACTGTTTCGAATAATCAGGGTGAATCAATAAGGGGGCCGTTGTAAGTTTTTTTTAAGCTGCTGAAAGGCATCTTCAGCTGCTGTATTCCAAGCAAACTTGGTTTGGGACGAGTCTCCTTAGACAAACTTATTTGCCAGAAGGCATCCTTCAGGTCAATTTTCGATATGCAATATACAGGCGGTAGTCGGGCTATCAGTCCATCTATATTCGGAACAGGATACGCGTCTTTCACAGTTACTTCATTAGGCTTTCTCGAGTCTAAACAAAATCTCACCTTTCCAGGTTTTACTATAAGCACTCCTGGAGAGGACCATGCGGAGCTCTCAGCCTTTTCTATTACTCCTAACTCAATCATACGATGTATCTCTTCACACAATAGCTTTTCCATTGCAGGCGAGATTGGATAATAACGCTGCTTTATTGAGGTAGCCGTGCCAGTGTCTATGACGTGCTCAACTAACTTCGTGGTTCCAAGGCCTTCTTTCTCGTAAGCAGGGAATGCAGAAATAGCTATCTCAAGTTGGTGTTTCTGTAATGAGGTCAGCGGAATCACATCGGGGTCTTCTCCTTCGTCCGTAAGTTGATCTATGCATGGTTCAGCTTGCACTTGCAGACCAAATTTCTGCCAAAAGTCCATTCCGCATATAACGTTGCTGGCAACAGACGGTACTAAAAGAAACTCAATCGTTTCTCTACGATTGTTGAAATCTATCGTAAGCTCTATGACTCCAGCCACGCTCTGCTTTTTCCCATCTGCTGTTTTTACAGAACCTAAAAGATTCTGTTAATCTCTCTCGGGACTTTCAATAATTAGATTTGCTAATTCAGATCCTATGCAGCTCTTATTTGCTCCACTATCTAATAAAAATAAATATGGTTTATCTAATATCTTTATATTTGCGTATGGTCGAATGTCAGAATTATTGTAAACTATGGAGGAAATAACAGAATTAAGCAATGCTTTCTTACGCTTCTAATAGACTGATATGCGCTTACTGGAACGGGTTGGAGTACGGTTGTTCTCTATGTCCGAGAATATTCTTTTCCTCGCACTATTGTACTCCGTCAAACGAACGTGATAGGGTTTTCTAGATAACGTCTCACTCAAATCTGTAGAAAATTTTACAGTTGTATTGTTCATCGGGTTATTATTAGTTTTTGTACTATCTGGTGAAAGTATCTGAATGTTTTCGGTAGTGTCGTCATTTGAATGGTTTGTTTCACCATAACCGTGTTTGGTGTTTAATTTCGAGGGCGATACGATGGATGCTCGTCTGGGATTCGACGGACATCCTTCTTCGAGTTTTCCGATGCAACGGTGCATTTAGGACATGTGGGTTTATACATGTTTTCAGCGCTACAGCCGTAGCAGAAGATTTTCCTGGGCTTGAGACAGTCATGATATCTATGTCCCGTCTCTTGACAATTCCAACATTTTAGCAACAGCTTCTACATTGCCGAGTTCTTCGTCTTGGTTTGTGTTGGTAACATCCGAATTAACTAGTTCATTGATTTGGTGACGTCCAGTGGTTTGCCGGGATGAGCCACTGTGAATATCGTTAAAGAACTTTCCATGTTTTCTGCTGCTTTCCGCAAACTAGCAATATCCGTTATTTCGAGGTGTAAAATTTCGTGGCGCAAGTCGGACTTCAAACTGCGTAAATCTCGACTAGCTCTGTCTCATTCATTTGGGTTCTCAACTTGTCGGACATTTGCATTACAACTTCAAGGAAATCATCAAAGGCTCAGCATATTTTTGTTTTCTTCTTCGAATGTCATTGCGTATTTCGGCGTCTGTCGAAAAATCCTTAAATTGGCGTCGTATGGCCTCGCAACAATCAAACCAATCCAGATCATTCGTGCGTTGCCGGTAACGCCAGAACCATTGCAAAGCTTTGCCTTCAAACAATGAGTGTAGATGTTGGCAAAGTACTGTAAAACTTCCGTTCAGGTGTAGGGCAGTTAACGTGTTTACTCGATAAATAAATTGGTCTACAGATATGCCATCTTTCAACCCGCTAAAACGAACCTACCAATTTCGAACTAGATTTGACAGTTTTTCGTTTGCCACAGACAATCGGCTAACGCCTAATGACTCTGGTCGTCTCTCATACCGAACATTGTCATTAATAAGTCGCTCCGGATACGGTGCGTCGCGTGGCCATTCCACCTGCTCTTCTCGCCGAGAAACAGCTGGAGATGGTCTAGTATTTCTATCCATATTTAAGTTTTGCAACATATTCTGAATATCCATGGTCATTACTTCACGAAAGTTTTGCATTGATTCAGCAACTAATTGCTGCAATCGCTGTTCAGTAATTCCGCTTTGGTGTGGATTAGTCGCGCGTTGGTATCGTGGACTATTCGTTTGACCGTGTCGACGGTCAGCTGACGGATAAGTTTGGAATTGGGGAATAGTTTGCGCGTAAAGCCGCGTATTCGGTCGTTCTCGAGGAATAGTACCGGTTGGCATACTCAGTTTTTCTTTTTCCAAGATTTTTAGGTCTTTTGCGAAACAGGGACTTCTACAGATTGGACAAGTGTCATTATTATCTAACCAGGTATGGATGCAAGTTAAGTGGAAACAATGATGGCACACCGTTTCTCCCCTATATTGACTATTTAACAAGGTTTCAGTGCATATGGCACAGGACTGGTTGTTCAACTGAGCACCATCAGTTCCACCAGAGGCATTATCAGGACTACGTGTGACCGGCATCATAGCACTCAACTAATAAAAAAAAATCGTGTGTTAATGTTTAGGTATCTACCGAAATTCGTTAGGAATGGAAACAATCAATTGATCGCGTTTTTAAATCAACTAATTAATAAAATATAATATGATTACTACTCTGTAGGGAAGTTTAATAATTTAGACTTAATAATTCGCGGTTGCATAACTCCTTAATGTGTACATGTATGCTGGATAAAAATGAGGTTAGTGGCTAATCTTATACTTTGGTAAATCGCCGCAACGTTGCAACAGATCAAAATCCAAAAGTAAATGCTTGACCGTTTGGTTGAAATATGGAACGTATTTGATTTTGTGGCTGTGGATCAAGGTCAGATATAAGTATAGAAATATTTATTTTCTGCAAATCCATTGACTCCAACAGTCCTACAAATGAAAAAAAAATTTGTATTTGCGAGGACAGAATACATAATAAATACGTCAATCTGTAATCCATCTCAAATCTTTAGATATCATGCTTATGATACTAATTCAGTGAAAAAAGTCAGCGGTCAGAGTCCGAATTAATCCAAACTTTGTAAATCCTGCTTTCTTTTATTCACTGCGAAAAAGGTTATTTAATAAGTGAAATTTGGGAGCCTTGACAAGATGATCAGTTTTATAAGCTTAATTTTTATTTGGTTTGCTATCCACTACTAGTCGTAATGGAAAAAAAAAACAACTCGTCGTACCACACGTAGGTTTATTTCGGTAACGATGAAAAGACCTAGGGGTTTATCGCATTTAGGCCCCACGTTGGGCGCCATTTATTTCTGTAACGAACTTCTCCCGAATGCTGCCGTTTTACTACTGAAGAAGGGTCAGACGCATGCTTCCGAGACGGGTCTGCATACCTTACTATGCTACGGTCTGGCTCAAGGAAATGGGAGTGGGCTTGTCTCGGTCACATACAGCGAAATCTGTATGCAGGGTATTTAACACTATATCCCTGCTAGCGATGTAGGAAATTTAATTCGCCATTACAAAGCTAACCCATTTTTGTTCTCTAAAGAGCTGAAAACAGAACTGAATTTAAACTGAATAAGCCGAATGATTATGTACAAATTGGCGGATGCCAAACATTCAATCAGAAATCCTGGATTGGGACTTGTACTGAGCCTTATAAACAAAAACCAATAGACTTGCTCGTACCGGAATACATCTTTTTCGCTAAAGTTGAAGATTATGTTCAAAATGTGTTTATTAGCGCTCTATCATCTGCTTCAATTCAGGACTTTCAGACCGCAGCACATTTTTCCAAGTTTTGACGGCAAGGATGTATTCTTGTAAAAAAAAAAAGTCTATTGGTTTTTGTTTATTATAGGGCTCAGTAGAAGTGCCATGCTAGGATTTCTGACTGAAAGTTTGGCATTCGCCGATTTGTGCATAATCGTTCGGCTTATTTAAATTAAATTAAGTTCTGTTTTCGGCTCTTTAGAGGACGAAAGAGTGTAACGTAGCAATAGCATCACCTCCTGTATTTCCTTATTCACTTAAACCTGAACCTCCCTGTACTTATTTTTCTATAGCATAGCCAACAACCACTATGGTAAATAAGTAATTCCGCTACCAACGACTGATAGCAAACTAATAGCTATCATCCGGTGGCAAAATCCTGAGCCAGATAAATAATTTTGCATGTAAATGCAACAACAACCATTTGAGCCAGATAAATCCAGATAGAGGTCTGGTTCAATTTGTGAGCCAGATAATTTGTTAATTACTTCTTTTTAGGTTGGCAACGCGGCCTTTAATATACCTTCTTTTTCAAAAATAGATGTCGCTGCTTAGCCTTTCGCCGTATGAGTTAACGTGTGCGAAAATTTCACCACATCTGCTTCTAAAGTCTCTCAATGATCCAGAGCATTCCCGTGAGAATTGAGCGTGAGCCGGAGCTGTAAAACTCACTGAAAGACGGCAAATGGTGTGTTCCGTCAACACAAGAAAATCACAACAATGGTGTATTGGTTTCTCAACCAATTTGCGGCACCACCCATATATGTAAATAGCGAATTTGCATTTTTGCAATTCAGTCCTCGCAGGTGAGCCAGCGGGAGTGGTTGTTTTTTTAAAGACAAAATTTCCACTCCGGCTAGCTAGCTGAGTGGAAGGGGCGCTGTCATGGCGCGGGTCACCCTCCACCTGGGCTGGACGGCACGAGTGGTGTCTTCGGACTATCTCCCTTCGTCGTCCACCTAGGTGTTGGGGGGCACGAATCCCTAATGACTAAATCGCCCCTCCCCCCAGCTCGCACTGATAGGAAGGGGGCGATGGTATGGCGCGAGTCACCCTTCACCTGGGCTGGACGACGTGAGTGGTGTCTTCGGACTTTCCCCCTCCGTCGCCCACCCAGGTGTCGAGTGGCGCGACGCCGAACGACCAAGCGTCCCCTGCCCCCCTCAGCTCTTGTATAATAAGCTGGCCGGAGCGGGTTTAACCACTCCCACTAGCGAGCTGGGGAGAAGAGGGTGCAGCCGTGGGAGAAGAGGGTGCAGCCGTGGCGCGGGTCACTCCCTTGCTACGCCCTACGCCCAGACGACGAGAGTGGTGTCTTCGGACTATCTCCCTCCGTCGCCCTGGCCAGGCAGGGGATGGCTTGCCGCCCGCACGACCCCCTCTCCACATCTCTGGTTTCGGCCGTGGGCCGATTCGTGTGCACAGGGGCTACCGCTGTGCCGTTAAGGTGCACTTCCCCTCCGCGCACGGATCGATCCACGGTGTATCGGCTGGTACATCCCCTCTCCCCTTACGCACCTTCTATTAGCGTGCAATTAGGGAGGCGGGGGTGTCCAGCGGTGAAACCAGCACTAACCCGAGTCCTCGCAGTCTCTTCCGCAGGTGACCGACCCCGCGGACTACAGATCAATCCGATGCCGATGCCGTCAACCGACCCCGCCCGGAACGAGCCGCCGCTGTCCAGGTAAACACAATCGCTAGCCTACTTTCCCTCTCACCACGGCCCTGGTACGCGCTCCGTAGCCCACCGCCGCTGCCGTCGCAACGTCACCCTTCTGGTGCCGCCACCGCTTCCATCCATCCTATAGCCATTCAGCCGCAGCTGCTACGACGACCGTTGGCCGTTTGCCGTTAAGCCGCTGCGCCTGTTCCGCCGCTGCTACGACGACCATTGGCCTTCCGCCATCCTACCGCCGTTAAGCTGCTGCATCCTTCACGCCGCTGCTACGACGACTGTTGGCCGTCTGCCATCCTACCGCCGTTAAGCCGCAGCATCCGCCCCGCCGCTGCTATACCAGCCACTGGCCGCTTGCCATCCTACCGCCGTTAAACCTATGTTTCTATCCAGCCGCTGCTTCCGTACCACCGTGCCAATCCATCCGATACCCGACCGTTCAACCGCCCTACCGAACCTCCTCTACTCCAACGACCGTTAACCGCCGCTCCGCCCCCTCGCCATCTTGCGACGGAAAGCTGATGCCCGCCTAATATCTCCAGCCGTGTGTGCGTGTGTTCGTAACACATAAATATTGTGTATTTATTCAGTAGGGGTTTTTGGAACCTTTACTCGACTCTGGATTGACTGAGCATTACCCCAGCCTTAGACAAAACCGCCTCATAACAGGGTTAGCTTTGCAATGGCGAATTAAATTTCTTTCATCGCCAGTAGAGATTTTTTTGATTTTTACTTCGTGTTTTTCTTTTTTTTCCGCTATGGGGAAGTGACCACTACCTTTTTGAAACAGTTCACCATATCTGATATCTTACTCATCTCACTGTCTTTTTTCCTTTTTTGAACAGTGTTTAATTCGGTTTATATAATTATATTTTATGGTTCAATAACCTATATTATTACTAGCTTTACCCGGCGTACGTTGTAACGCCCGAGATCGAATGGATGTTGCGTTATTTTTTCTGTTTTGTTTTCTGATAATTTAATTTTTTTGTTCTGTAAATTGAATTGAATTTTGTACGCATATTTGGTGAAATTTTCTGTTAAAACAATTTATTCTTGTATCATATTGTAATGCATGTGGGTACACAATAGTTTTGATTTATTCGTTCGGTGCAAAGATGCACAAATTGTTTGGTGTTCCAACTCTAGAGCAAGCAACATATAGCTTGCCATGGGAAAAACACGGACTCTCTAAATTTAAGCCTGCAACAGTAAGCGATTGTCCTTGTGCTTTGTTGATTGTAATTGGAAAAGCAAGGCGTACAGGAAACTGTAAGCGCTTAAAATTGAATGGCAAATCTGTAGGAATCATTGGGATTCGTGGTATGAGCACATCTTCACATTTGCTTTTACCGCTGATGATTGTTGCTTTGATTACATTGGGCATTAATTTCTAAACGCAGTCTGGTTCCATTGCACAATTTTGTTGGGTTTAAATTCCGAAGAAGCATGTTTGGTGAGCCAACTTTTAAAGTTGATATATGCGCAGGCATTCCTTTTGGTTCTAAGGAGTATAGAAATTCATTTGGATAATTCACAATTTTATAGATTTAATTTAAGATAGTTCGTTCGCATAGCCAAAAAACAAAAACATTTAAATTTAAAATTCTTAATTCTGAAATATGAGAAACTGTCGTCTTGATCGAAGGAACCAGAGCCAAAATTTGGTGATGATCGAAGTATGGCAAACACGTTTTCATAGGGAACACACACAGAATTTGATTTTTATAGAAGATGTAGATAGACTGAAGCTAAACAATTTTTTTAACAGCGACAGATTACTAAACGTCCAAAAGGCATAACAGCCAAACTCAACAATGCAGTCAAACTTTAGGTGTTAAAATATCTTAAGTTTGTACGGCAGCCATAGTTTTTTCCCATTCCACATTTTACTGGAGGTGTTAGGACTTAACGTCACATAGCTCCTTACCAATTTTCATTATCCTACCATTACGACATCCAGATATATCCAGTATAATATATTCCATTTGTATGGGAGGTGCCACGACCCCTTTTTCCCAATTCCATATTTTCTTGGTGGTGTTAGGGATTGACCTCAATATTCTGGCATGTATACCTTCAAAGTTATGCGGTACCAATGATTCCATTTGTATGGGAGGTGCCACGCCCCTTTTATATGTCGGAATTATTTTTAGCCTAAAACTTTCCCGTTGATCGAAGGAACACATAACCAAAATTTGGTAATGATTGAAGTGTGGGAAATAGGTTTCCATAGCGAACACACACACAGAATTTGATTTTTATATATATAAATTTTAATTTACTTACATAATGCATTAAATACATTATAAGGAGCTTCAAACACGAACTTTTTACCATTTAAAGTGCAAAAATATTTACAAAAATTTGTTGTCCCTATTTATTTTTCCAGGCTAAACCTGGAATGGTTCAGTTTTTCGCAAATAAGACAAACTGACGGAATACAATTTATTGCAAAATAATAACCTTTAACTGTTATTGTTATAGGATGCACAATGCTATGAAACACATTGAAGCACTGCTGATATAATGGATTTGATATTTGTCCCTATTATTTTTTCCATCACTGTATATAGATAATCCTCGTGTTCCAATGAAACATGATCCATATGGTTCACATTGTTGTTGCATTTGCATGTTAAATCTCTATCCGTATCTGATTCACGTTTCATTGGAACACGAGGAATATAAATATATGGGCGCATAATCATAGTCAAAATAAAATAGGCTTTAAATTTAGTTTCACCTTTTTTGACAGATAGCTCATAGAAAATTATGTCAAAAAGCTACAACTAAATTTAAAATCTATTTTATTTTGACTATGATTATGCACCAGTTAGTTTAAAAAAAACTATAAAACACGCAAATATGGTGCCGTTTTAGTGTCTACAAACCACTTAGATATTTGATGTTGATAGTAGCACAGAGGTTCGTGTCTCCGCTATTAAGCACAACTCGTTCTGTAGCGAGTCTTCAATAATTGCCGCTAGATGGGTCTAACTCTCCTTTGCGCGCATAGCCTGGAGAGTTAAAAACAAGCAGACATACAACAAGCTAATATAAACGTGTTAAAAAGGACTGCTGCACGTGGCCTAGACATCGCCACGTAATGAACGTTGGCTAATTATGAATCCAACAGTTTTTATCGAACATTGGGTTCGACGCGTCGTCATTTTGTGTTATGGAAAGCGGAAACGATCGTTTGATACTTGTTCTTGTTCGATACCAAATTACGGAAAGCCATTCTTGCATTTTCCATCCCATAAAGATTATAACATAGGTTTTAGAAAGTGAAGTTAAATCCCATCCATTTCTCAAGAAAACTAAGGGTGCACTTATTGCGCTTTGGTTTGGAACTCATCATATACGATGGACATATCGGCCCGTCTTCGTTAACCACGTATATTTAACTAGGAAAGTGTCAGGAAATCGAAGAGAACTTGTTCAACAACTTACGTTTTGCATACAGAAAATGTAGATATGTTAAAGCGAAGGAGCTTTAAACCATGACAGTAATATATTTTGACAAAGTGACTATCGCCTGATCTCTGTGGATATCTATTCGAGTTTTTTACCATATAACGGGTTTTCTCAAAAGTTGTAGTTACGTGGTTAACGAATAAAGGTAACGGTATAACATAATTGTTATTCGTATTGTGACGAATATTAGCATCACTAAGCTGCTACTAAATAAATGCACAACAACAATAAAGCAGCCACTCTTGTGTATAAGGCGACGAAGAGATATCTCTCACATACAAATATGTAGTCATCAGCCGAAGTAGATACTCACACATACACACGCATATGGCTACAAACTACAAACACACATGTATATAGCTGGTAAGCAAGCATGAAGTTACCGAAATTACTAGACCTTAGGAGAAATGGGTGAACGATGAAACCGAGAGTATAAAAGCAGAGCAAGCTGAGTAATAACGGAGCAGTTTGATTCAAATACGCTATCAGTTGCGAAGTGAAGTATAATTGTACTACTATCAAAGTAGTCTAATAAAGACCATTTTGTAATATAGAATATTGGAGTGATTTATTCAACAGTTTAGCGATTCGAACGTAAGCAGAAAGGTTTCAAATAAGCGGAATTTTCCAAAATTCGTTATAGTATTGTTGTCGTATATGTGTATGTGTTACTGAAGGATTTGGAGAACACGAAATAACAGTCGTTTGTTGTATATGAATCCGGGTACTTGGTTGTCGTGCGAACGATTTGATTTGAACATGTCGATCCTTCTAGGTGCTCGCGCCTTGCTTAATTGTGAAGGCTTACACTTTACAACACTTTTTTTGAAGAAACAAGATATTAGAATTCGAATTTCGAAATGCCTATTCTTTTAGTCGCCGTATGTGCTATGCTTTAATCAATTTTGTATTGGAAACCATAGAGACAACTCAAATCTTAAATTTTTACATGAATAGGACACTCTTGTGAATTGCCCAATGGTGTTTGGAAAACTAAAAAAGCAAACTGTGGGCGTGGTGCATGATGAAATGAATATTGATGTGCTCTCATCCCGTGTTGTTGTTGTTGTATTAACTATAAAGACACTCCCCGAAATCTTTGGGAATATAGATCCGATACGTTCCCGTAACAAAGCACCATTAAGGTACTAGCCTCACTTAATTGGCGCTTAACCATTTAAACGGTTACGGCCGTCCAACAAGGCGCGCCAGTCGCTCTCTCTCTCTGTCAACCGGCGCAAATTAGTCATAACAAGGGAGTTTAAATCGTTTTCCACCTGGTCCTTCCAACGGAGTGGGGACCGCCCTCTACCTCTGCTCTCCGATAGAAACACTTTCTTGGCCGGAGCGTCATCTTTCATTCGCATAACGTGGCTTAGCCAGCGCAGCCGCTGCGTTTTAATTCGCTGGACTGTATTGATGTCTGCGTATAGCTCGTACAGCTCATCGTTAAATCTTCTTCGGTACTCGCCATCGCCAACGCTTAGAGATCCATAGATCTTTCGAAGAACTTTTCTCTCGAACACTCCCAGAGCCGTTTCATCTGATGTTGTCATGGTCCATGCTTCTGCACCACATAGCAGGACGGGAACGATAAGTGACTTGTAGAGTATGATTTTCGTTTGCCGAGAGAGGTCTTTACTTTTCAATTGCCTACCTAGCCCAAAGTAGCATTTATTGGCAAGAGTGATTATTCGCTGGATTTGATATGTTGTTGCTAGTGTTGATGATGATTCCCAAATAAACGAAGCCTATTTCCAAATTATGGCTGCCAACCGTAGCATAGTTGCCAAGGCGCATATGCGCTGACTCTTTACGATTTTTCCAGACAACCATCTATGCCCAATACGTAAGCTTGTGGTAAAATTTGATGTTGCTAGCTTTTAAAATGAGGCAGAAATGGCGAAAACCCTCTTATTGAACAATCGGTTGTATGGGAGGTATATGCTATAGTGGTCCGATCCGGTCGATTCCGACAAATGTCAAATCCCCCATCAAAATATGCCTGCTTACCAAATTTCATCAAGATATCTTAAAAATTGAGGGACTAGTTTGCGTTCAAACAAACGGAGAGACGGACAGACGGACAGACGGACGGACGGACGGACAGACGGACATGGCTAAATCAACTTAGCTCGTCCCTTGATCATTTTGGTATACTTATTGGTGGGTCTAACGGAAACATATATCTACATAAAAAATGATTTGGAGCCTTGAAAATGAAAAAAATCGATTTCGACCAAAACAGGTCCCAAAAACCAAAAAAAAACAATTTTTTTTTAAACTGTTAATGCCAACGTTTTTATCGCATAATTTTAAGTGGGATAGGAACTATGAGACAAATTCATTTTCATCGGCAACACTTTTGCACGTTTCTGAAGAAACCCTTCAAAAAAAATGGCGAAAAAATAAATTTTTTCACCAAAACACTCCTCAAAACCCAAAAAATATTTTTTTTTTTCAAAAAACTGTTTTCGCCAAAGTTTTTAGCGGACAATTTTAATAAATACAAAAAATCGGGCCAAATACAATTGCATTATGGTAGCCGCATAAGTGTAACAAGAAAAAATTAAAATGTAGATACATTCGATGATTGAATACAAAAACGAAATCATTTAAACAGCAATATATCGGCGCTCTGATGTTTGTGTGTGTGCCCAGCCTGTAGTAGCAATGCAGAAGTATTACATATTTCTGTGACAATTTGAAAAAACAATCTAATTTGAGTTAGGATAAAAGTGATATTCTGGCTAAATAACAGAAATCCGTTACAGATCTCCCTGTGTTACTTACTCATAGCCCTAGCGCTAAATAAGACAATTATAATTCAGAGATTTTCTCGAATAATTATGTCGTGTATAGGCGCGATCGCGTGTCTAGAGCGGGTGGTGTTCTTATAGCCGTGGACTCTATCCTACCGTCGGAATTAGTGTTGTTGGACAACGGCTTTGATATTGAATTTATAGCAGTAAAGATCTCTCTACGTGGCTTCAATCTATTTATTTGCTGCTGCTATATACCGCCTCGTTCGGATATGCATCTTTATACTCAATATAGTTTATCTATATGTAGTGTTTACTCTCAGTTGCGAGATAGAGACTGCCTGGTGGTGCTTGGTGACTTCAATTTGCCTACAGTAAATTAGATTAGTAACAGCGAATTAAACTTTTTGACGTCCCCTACTCAGCACGATTTTTGTAAAAGCCTGCTTGATTCACATTTACTAAAATTAAACAATATACTAAATTGCAAAAATAAAATGCTGGATTTGGTATTTGCGGATGACCCTGTGAGTATTGCCCTCAAACGAATTCCTCCTTTATCACTTCCAGAGGATCCACTACATCCTAGACTTGAGATAATGCTCGATTATGCTCAGCCTGTGTTGTTTGATGCAGCAAAAGAAAAATCTAGTTTTCGGTTAAGATGTTTTTATAAGGCAAATTTTAATATGCTGAATTATCTTATTTCTAACCATGACTGGTCGGATCTTTACGCTTGTAATGATATGGAGTCAGCAACTTCTATTTTTTACAGTTCTCTCGGTGGCTTCTTCAATTGCTGTGTGCCTCTTCGCCATAGCAGTGCTGAAACGGGCAAACCGCCGTAGTTCTCAAGATCTTGTGAGACTATACAAACGATTTAAAATATCAGGATCATGCTCCGATTTTTCTAAATACTTGGTTGCTAAATCAAACTTTCATTGTCTTAATCAACAGTGCTATAAATTTTACTTAAACCGGTGTAAGCTTAAATTTTTTAACAACCCGAAACAATTCTATAGTTTTGTCAATTCGAAGAGAAACTCTTCAGGATTTCCATCTGCTTTTGCCTATGGATGTAAGGATGCAAGCTCTGATGATGATGTCGCCAACTTATTTGCTGAATTTTTTAAGTCGACCTATTCATCTGAACTTTTTCAATCAGATCTCTATCCGTACACCTTAGATAGTTCTAATTGTATTCTAGATCCTTTCATAGATATAGATATTGTTCTCAAGAGTCTTCTGGAGTTGAAACCGAATTTTTCTCCGGGTCCAGATGGTGTCCCTAGTTGGTGCTAAAGTTCTGCGCTGTCAATTTATCCAAGCCGATCCTTAAATTATTTACACTATCTCTGGAATCCTATCTATTCCCTTCAATTTGGAAGCAATCATTTATTATTCCCTTACATAAAAAAGTTAGTAGGTCCAATATTGAGAACTACATGGGGATAGCAAAACTTTCGGCTATTCCAAAAATGTTTGAAAAGATCATCACCTGCCAAATTCAATATATATGAAGTTCTTTATTATCACCCAGCCAACTTGTTTGAGTTCACTTCTCTAGTTATGGATGGATTCTTGTCCAATAAGCAAACCGATGTTATTTATACTGACTTCAGCAAAGCATTTGACTCTGTTAATCATGAGCTTTTAACTCATAAACTTGACTTACTGGGTTTTCCGAAGAATTTATTACTTTGGCTTCGCAGCTATCTTGTAAATAGAACTCAGCGAGTTATGTTCAAAAACAGTCTCTCTGAGTTGATAGAAGTAACTTCCTGGTGTGCTTCAGGGTAGTCATTTGGGTCCATTACTTTTTACACTCTTCATAAATGACTTAATAAAAAAAAAAAAAAAAAAAAAATGTAAGGCGCGATAACCTCCGAAGAGATCTAAGGCCGAGCTTCTCTTCCAATTTGCGTCGTGCTCCTCTTGATTTTTCCCTACAAATTGGCCGGACGGGACCTACATGTTTTATGCCGACTCCGAACGGCATCTGCAAGGCAGATGAGTTTTCACTGAGAGCTTTTCATGGCAGAAATACAATCGGAGCGCTTGCCAGACACTGCCGAGGGGCGACCCCGCTTAGAAAATTTTTCTTCTAATTGAAAAATCTTATTTCTAAAATTTTGATGTTGCTTTGCCCGGGAGTTGAACCCAGGGCATACGGTGTGATAGGCGGAGCACGCTACCATCACACCACGGTGGCCGCCATTATGACTTACCTAAGGTTATTTCGTATTACCGAGCACTAATGTATGCAGATGATGTAAAACTATGCTATACATACTTGCCCTCCGACTCTTCTCGTTTGGATCTACTTCAGGCCGATTTAGACTCATTTCAATTATGGTGTACAGTAAATCTACTAGTTTTGAACTGTTGCAAATGTAAAGTAATGACATTTCATAGAGTCCACCCAGTTTTAAAGTCCTATGTGCTAGATGGTGCTCCCTTGGAGCGTATATCTGTAGTATGTTCTTTTTGATGCGAAACTGAGCTTTAACATGCATATTTCATCTATCATAAACAAAACATCGGGTTTACTTGGATTTATTAAAATATGGGCTAAAGAATTTGACGATACTTATCTAACTAAGACACATCATTGGTACGCCCAATACTAGAGTATTGCCCCTGTATTTGGTCTCCGGGATATAAAAATCATATAGATCGAATTGAATCGGTACAGAAGCAGTTTCTAATCTTCGCATTACGTTGTCTTAACTGGGAATCAAATTCTCATCTCCCCCTTATAGAAATGGACTTATTCTCAATAGTTTGCCAACTTTAGAGAATAGAAGAACATTACTCGGGTAATGTTCCTTCATAAACTGATTATCGGAGAGATAGACTCCACTGACCTTGTGAGCAGACTAAATTTTTCTGTTCCTGCGAGAACTTCGAGACACTATGCTCTCTTCTATTTACCCATTCTCTCTATTTGCACTGTATCTTGTATCCAGTAGTCGACCGCTTTGTGTCTGTGTTGACTTTAATATAGTAAATAAATAAATAAATAAATAAATGGCTGCTACAAAATATAGGAAGTTACAATGGTAAATTGTGGCTAGCTTTTCAGATAAAGGTCTATGTATCGCCATTATCCTAACTCTAATTAGGTTGTTTTTTCAAATTGCCACAGATATGCTCCCCATATAAACTATGACGAAATATTTTTTCTATATTTGATTACTTTGCACCATTAAAATTATTTATTTGCAATGATATAATATGACTAATACAAAGCATGTTCTAGCATACAATTTAAATATAATTTTTAATTGAACCTTAACTTATGTTCATATTAGGGCTGTGAACTGCATCCGGATAGCTAAGCAAAAAATCTGGCTATCCGGATATCCGGATTCATAAATGGGAAATCCGGATATCCGCTGTTAGGCTATCCGGATACGTAAACGGAAAATCCGGATATCCGTATGTCCGGATACTGGAATATAAATGTTGAATATCTGCATATCAGGATTGAACGAAGCAAACATCGAAAAATTATTCACAAAATATGTTTGTAGATTATTAAATTAACGTCAAAAATTAAAAAGCTACAATTTTACAAACAAGTGAAAATAAGAACAGTGCCATTTGTTTATATTGTGAAAAAACGCTGTTAATTTATTTAAATGCCCTACGAATTTATTGTTATTAATGTTAAATAAACATATATGGTACATCAATTTGTTGCTTTAACTGGATATCCAAAAATACGGTTATTAACCGGATATTCATAAATCCGGATATCCGGATAGTATCAAAAACGAATATTAACCGGATATCCATGCCACCCGGATTTTATCCGTGTCAACGGATATCCGTATGGATATCCGGATATTCGAATATGCGGATAGTCCCAGCCCTAGTACATATACATACATATGTGGATATATTTGAGTATTGTGCGATTGCGAGTTGTGCATTTCAGCCGGCCTGTAAAAAGATGGGTCATATGCGACGATTCCCCTCGCGCAGCTAGATACTAATTTGATCTAGTCTTTTGCAGTATCGAACGTGTTGCTTTGCCAAACTTAAGATGTATCTATTGTATTATTACAGTAAAATATATAAATATGAGATAAATCTTGTAGTAAATACATATGTTTAATCTTAAAATCTATAAACGCGTGCAACAGCGTTCCTTGGACTCAACCATCAAATAATTTGTTCAATACGCTTTTTTATTAACTAACTTTGATCCTTATACTTGGCATCTTTAAGTATCTTAGCAAATTCGAATTTAACTCGCTCTCGCTCTGAGCGCGGCATATTACGGAAGCTGTCGACTAATGAGAGACAATACATTTCGATTGGATCATTAATTGGTGTCAAAACTGGAAAAGGTGCTGGCATAGACTTCCGTTTCGTAGCATTTGAAATAATTTCCTTTGATGACAACGCTGATTGTTTCGACGTAGGTTTCATAGTTACCTCACCGTTTGGGACAAATTCATCATCATTGCCCATAACGACAATTGGTGGTGTTATGAAAGGAGAAGAATTACTCGAAGCATTCGATGGTACAGGTGAGGGTGGACCCATTGCCGAGTGAATTTGTGCAATGCCATTATCAGGAGTTGTTCGCCGCTTTTTATTTGTCGTTAAATTATGTTTCTGTTCCATTTTTACATTTGTTTTGGGCTCTTCTGTTTTTACAGTTTTATTTTTGGGGACAACGAATTCTGTTTGCAATTGATTGTCATCATAGCATTCACTATTCGTTTCTAAAGGAAATGATGTATTCTCTTGCATTTGTGGTGTATCCATGGCAACATTATAATCTTCAACACCATAGTCCAAAGGTGTAGCATCATTATCGCTATTATCGATTTCAACAATTTCATAGGCATTCGGATTTTGTGTGTCTCCATACAAGTAACTGTTACTATCGTTATCACTGTTGAAAATTAAAAAAAAAAACATCGATTGATTAACACAAAAAGGTATATACAGCTCTTCGAAAAAGAAATTGTTAAATAAGAAGTGCAGCCATTGTTGTATCGACCCAGTTAAGTAAGTGGAAGACCTTTGAGTAATATCTACCATATTGTGACGAATATTAGTAACACTAAGTGATACTCACATCACTAATCTGATACTAAGTAAATAAAGCCCCAACAACAATAAAGCAAGCTGTCACACTTGTATGTACGTAAACAAATTACCCAACAAACACTGAAAACAAAAATCTCAATCTCAAAACTTTACAACAACTAAGGCATGACGTAGCTGAATGCTACCGTAGGAGTGCGGGTTCGACTCCCACTCCCGGGAGAAAAGGCTTTGAAGAGATTTACAAGGTATAATCGAAACAGCTGTCGCCTTGTCCGTCCTGATGTCACGTTGTTTAAATTTTTCCCAAATTATTAAATAAATTATAAAATTGAAAAATTGCTTCAAATAAATGTTTTCATACATTTAAAAAAGCAATACGGGCAATCCCCGATTAAATCATACAAACAGACAAAATTGGTTAATTCGTTGTAGTTCTATAAATAGAACAAAAACAGCAACAAAACCAAAGTTTCTTTGAAAACCACCGTACCAAACATAGCTTTAACACATAATTGCATACGAAGTATGCAATGTGTAAAAGATTAAAATATGCAAAAAAGAAGGCAATTAGGAAAAACTTTACAACAACTAAGGCATGACGTAGCTGAATGCGTTTGTAACCATTTCAACTATCGTAGGAGTGCGGGTTCGACTCCCACTCCCGGGAGAAAAGGCTTTGAAGAGATTTACAAGGTATAATCGAAACAGCTGTCGCCTTGTCCGTCCTGATGTCACGTTGTTTAAATTTTTCCCAAATTATTAAATAAATTATAAAATCTCAAATATTTGAGAAAAACATTGATTTTCAGTTTGATATTCAACATTATTTATCATTTGAAACAAAATATTTTCTCAACTTTTTCTCAAACGTTGTTCTTCAACTTGAGAATGGTTTGAGATATACTTGCTTTTCGTTCCATTCTGGTTGAAAAACATCGATATCATATATTATTATCGTTAATAATAATGTGAATACTTTTTGCGCCACAATGTCTAAATTTTAAAGTACATAATAAATAAAATAAAACATAGTACATGCTTATTTTACATCAATGCTATCGACAGTGTCATCGATAGTGCCGTTGATAATTCGTCGATCTCTAATTTGCATACTTTAGCGATTTTATTGAGTGAAGTTGGACATAAAGTGAACCAATAAGGAAGTATTTATACATTTTAATAATAATCAGTGATATTGTACTACATTATGCATAAATCTAAACGAAAAGTGAAGTGAGGCAAATAATAAATTTCCTTACCGAAAGTGGTACAACAGTGGATTCCATTTCGTTCCGCTTTATTCTCGTTTGAGAAAAATTTGAGAATCCAAAAATTCTCAATTTGAAAATAAAGAAAAATTTCATATTAAAAATGTGCCTTTTAGCTTGAGTATGCTATCAACGGTTATTTGAAATGCATTTGAAAACCAAACTGTTGAAATGTGAGAAATGGACTGATTCTCAAATGTATCTCAAACTGAGAATTGACAAAAATGTTTACGGGGTCATCATCGTGTACATACATACATACAAGCAGCAGAGAGATACTCACAAACGCATGTCATCATCAGCTACTACTTCGCTCACATATACACCCGCATATGGTTACACACTACAAATACACGCGCGTATGGCTAGTGACCAGGTAGAGGATTCTAGAAGAAGAAACGTGTAGACATTTGGGCAGAGAGTATAAAAGCAGTAGAAGCTGAGTAGTCCGTAACGGTTTGATTTAAGCACGCTGTTGGTTGTGAAGTGTTATTGTGAAGTACTTTCAAGTAGTCTAATAAAGACCATTTTTGCATTATTGAATATTGGAGTTATTTATTCAACAGTTTAGCGATTCGAACGTTAGCAGAAGATTTGGAATAAGCGGAATTTCACTAAACTCTTTACAATATAAATAAAAGTTAATGTGTCTGTGTGTTTCATAGGCGTCCAAAGTTCTCAATAGTCTTGACGAAATTTTCGCACTAGGTTCATGTAATCACTCTCAGCCCAATTCTAAACAAAATTTCAGTGCGAGTTTTTCCCTTCTCCCATTCCTCGTATTCTGAATAAAAATTCCGTGTGAGTTTTTTCACTTCACCTTTCCTCCCATTCTGAACAATGTTCGAAAAAGCGGAAACCGGTTATGGGAGAAAAGTAGGTATTATGAATGTGAGTGAGAGGGAGATTTCTCTGCCATTTCTTAGGAGTTTTTTCACTTGTTAAATTAACGGGAATGCATCAAAAATAGTTAAAGGAAATTTATTCTTTTAAGAAATAATACTTATTTATACAAATTTGTGCTAAAATATGTATGTACATTCTACCAAAATATTCTCACTGTTAATACAACAACAACAACCACAATATTCTTTATTTTAAGTCAAATACTTTTCATAACGGAAGAGTTCTTGGTTTATTTGATACAGCCATCCAGAAATTGCGCAAGGATTTTTTAAAAAGGCTTAAATAGATTTTGGCATATGGCGAAAGGCGAACTCAACTCGACTTGGACGCCAGAAAATTGCTTTGCAGAATGAAAGCAGGCAACTCCGGCGGATTTGTGTTATGCCGCCGTCTTATTCTTCTTATGCTCTTCTGTTGATGTTGCTGTGGCACCAATTCGTTACTCATTTCAGTGAATACCACACGAAATGCAATAATGTTCATTGTTTATATTTTAGTTCTTAATTTCAAACAAATTCGCAACAATAATTAAACTTTTCAATTTTGTGAACAAAATAAGAAATGCGCAACGAAATTTCAATTGGCAAAACAACTGACTTCAAAAATTCGAAATTCCTATTCCCCAATTATTCTTCTCCCTAGGAGAAAAGAATTGGAGGAGTTTTTCCGCGAGAATAAAAAATCGTCGGGAACAAAATTCCGCGAGAATATTTAGAATTGGTCTGTCTTACTTTTACACACTACTTGATTGGCTTTCAGCAAAGAGGATACAATTAAATAATTGAAATTATGTACAATATGTAGGTATGGATCGAGTTGTGTACTAAACGGCTCGACCGATCACAACTTAATTTGAAACACGCACTAGAAACCCTCCAACGATAGATAGATAATTAATTGAGGATCGCACTGCGACCATTGGTCTATTGTGCCCTCAGCTGCTTCACAGCACCTCATTCAAGCCGACATCTTTGATGAATCCTAGAAGTTCACCTGGCTTGAGGGATTTGATGTGAGAATGCTCTGGCCATGGTGAGCCCATAAACTTAGCCCTAGGTCTTGAGATTGCGTCACACTCCAGGAGTACACGGTCCGCCGTCTCCGAGTTGTGTTGTAACCCACTAACAGTAACTCAGATTGTCTCAGGCCTGGCATTTTACGCCAGTGTTCTTCCCTGTTGTTGTTGTTGTAGCGATAAGGTTGCTCCCCGAAGGCTTTGGGGAGTGTTATCGATGTAATGGTGTTCTTTCCTCGTTTCCCTTTCTTCTACTAATAGATGCCCTATACTTTCCTGCGGGCCAACTGCTAGGAACGGCTCAGGACCAATAGGTCGTATCGTTGCTGCCTGTTGTTGTTGTTGTAGCGATAAGGTTGCTCCCCGAAGGCTCTGGGGGGTGTTATCGATGTGATGGTCCTTTACCGGATACAGATCCGGTACGCTCCGGTAACACAGCACCATTAAGGTGCTAGCCCGACCATCTCGGGAACGATTTGTATGGCCACATTAAACCTACAGGCCATCCCTCCCTCCCCACCCCCCAAGTTCCATGAGGAGCTTGGGGTCGCCAGAGCCTCGTCTGTTAGTGTGACAGGATTCGCCGCGGATAGGTGAGGTTGGCAATTGGGTTTGGAGAAGCTGTATATTGCGCTGGCAACCTGAAGGATTGCGCTACAAAGCCCCTTGAATCTGGTATTTTAGTCGCCTCTTACGACAGGCATACCCACCGCGGGTATATTCTGACCCCCTAGCCCGTCGCTGCCTCTCAGTCCAGGCTGTCTGCCTGCTCATTACCCTCAACTTCCCTGTGGCTAGGAACCTAGGCCAACAGTAGATCGTTGTGTACTCCTAGTTGATTTAGCTTTTCAACGCACTCAAGGACCAGTGCTGATTTTATTTCAGACGCCGAGATCACCTTGAGGGCGGCCTGACTGTCAATGAGTATGGCAATTGTTTCATTGGAGTATTCGCGCTCAAGGTTCAGGTCAGCACACTGGCTTATGGCGAATACTTCCGCTTGAAAAATGCTCGGGTATGCTCCCAGGGGCGTTGATATCTTGGCTCTGTGTCCAACAACTCCAGATCCAATCCCCTCTGGCGTCTTCGAGCCACCGGTATACCATACTATTCTATTTAGCTGATGAATGTTCTCAATTCTGCTTTCCTCCCACGTACCCTTGTCTCCCAGTTCTACTTTATACCTTTTCTAATAAACTATCTGCCTGAGGATATCATCCCTCGGGAGTTGAGGAAGTATTCATGCTAAAACATTGAAATTCAGTAAAGAGTTATATGAGGTCAACTTTGTATCCTCTTTGGGTGTAGAAATTTTATATATAGTAGTAATACATACACCTCTTTGTAAACATGAACGTGCAGCTGTGGTGAGTTATAAAATATACGCAAATGCAAAGTATTCTATTTGAATTATTTCGTACGTTCACACACTGCTGTTGAATGAGCCATTTCCAACAAAATCTGGGATTCAGTTCGAAGTTTGCTGTTATAAATTCGAAATTTCGATATTCACATCCGGTGGAATTGCGTACGCACACTAAGGCATTGAATACCAAAAATCTTTTGCAATCCCGGGATCACGGAACTTTCCGGAATCATACAGAATCGAATTTTGATTCAAAAAAATAATGCATATGAGTTAAAAATATTCCAATAATTCGATTAGTCGATAATTCGATTTTTGATTTTTGTATGGTTATTAATCGAATTTCACTCTATTCGAATATATGATTTCTTTCGAATATTCGAAAAATCGCAACTCAACGATTATTCGATTTTCAAAATTGAAGTTCAATTTTTATGAGGTGGTCATACAAAAAAAAATTACGTATACGCCATGCATGTACCACATATTTCTTCTTTGTTGAACAAACTTTAATTAGATCGATTGGTTGATATTGAACTCTTAGATGGTATATGTATATCGAAAATGGTGTCTCCAAGTAAAATTATCCAAACTTTCCGATTCTTGTGAGGAAAACATAAGTAAGCGTACAAAACTTTCGGAAAAAATCTATCTTTTTGTAAAAATTTCAAAAATTTTTACATTTTTGGGAACCTATCGCAAATATCTTTAGCTTCAAAAATAAAAAGGACGTTTGCACTTTTCCAATGTGTCATACCTAATCTTCCTTCTATGAAAAGTGCGCTCAACCGAGATGTGAAGAGTGACAATCGGCTGGCATCAGAGCTTTTTAGAAACTCAAAAAAGAATATCTCATATTTTGTTCGTGAGCAAAGTACATATTTAAATGCAATTTTCGACCACTCTTCATATAGCTTAAAACATTAAATTTAAATCGTCCTAATTAATCGCAAAAATGCAGACGGGTTTTACGAATACATACTATAGTGACATGAATCTAAATATGCCTCGGGATGTGCAGTTTTAGAGCTGGAACTTTTTGGAATTACATATTAAGGGATTACATAAAGGACTATTAAATAACAGAAATGTTCGGCTTTTTTTATAATTATTATTACGGTATTATTCTGGCGGACCGTGGTGTGATGGTAGCGTGCTCCGCCTACCACACCGTATACCCTGGGTTCACACCCCGGGCAAAGCAACATCAAAATTTTAGAAATAAGGTTTTTCAATTAGAAGAAAATTTTTCTAAGCGGGGTCGCCCCTCGGCAGTGTTTGGCAAGCAATCCGAGTGTATTTCTGCCATGAAAAGCTCTCAGTGAAAACTCATCTGCCTCGCAGATGCCGTTCGGAGTCGGCATAAATCAAGTAGGTCCCGTCCCGCCAATTTGTAGGAAAAATAAAAAAGCAGCACAACGCAAATTGGAAGAGAAGTTCGGCCCAAAATCTCTTCGCAGGTTATCGCGCCTTACATATATTTATTTATTATTCTAAACAGTTTTGATAAGTTCGGATAAGTTCAGCTCAGCTAAGACTTAAATATTTCTAGAAATAGTCCTGGCCTACCGTTAAATAATAACGAAAATAGTGGCAAGATAAGCCGGGACGTCAGTGCATCAGTCATGTATGCAGCATTACAGCGACAGTGTTTTGTAAGAGACAGCATAATTTCCACCTCATTCATATTTTGGCTGTTTTTACTTCTTATTTTTTCTACTGATCCGGCTCTGAATACTAATAGAGCATAAAACAGAGCCGTAGTTTAAAATGTGATAGCAACGCTGCTCTACTATGAGCTTTCGTTATGATATTGGGGACTTTTTTGGGGCCATTTATTAATAATTTGAAATAAACCAAAATATCATCCCTGAAATGATGCCCAAACTACGCTCGAATGAACTCGAAATTACCTGAAAGTACCCAAAAAAAAAGTTCCCAAGATCATCACGAAACGACCACAAATTGATCCCTAAATAACTGCGGAGGCCCCAAAAGAGCCTACGACGGCATCCCGATATTACCCCGAAGTGAACCCTAAATGATCTCGGGAAAATTTTGAAATAGGTCTTAAAATCATCAAAAAAAAAACCACATATTGACCTCGTAATGACCAGGGAGAGCCACGAAATAGTCTCGAAATAGTACTAAAATGATCTTGAAACAGCCCCAAGACCATCCCGAATTTAGCGGACCTGATACCTAAATGACCCCTGGGGAACCCCGAAATAGTCTTCATGATCACCAGAAAATTACCACAAATGAACCTCGAAATTATCTCGGATGAACCACCAACTAGTCAGAAAATAGAAATGGTCAGAAAATAGCTACATAACTATCCCAAAATAACATAGAAATAGTGCCTAAAAGCTTTCAGGAGTGACCAAAATGACCAACAACAACAACAACCAAAATGATCCCGAAATGACCAAGGAATAGAACGCCCCACTTACCCCACAGCTCAGGTCCAAAAGCATATCGTTCGTAGCTATTATTATGCTATTTTCTGCGTTCTAAAACACGACATAGCTCATATAGCTCGTATTTTTCGCTGCTCTGGAGTACCAAATAAAAATACTGATTTAAAATGGTTGCTAGGAAATAATTTCTGTGGTTTGATATTCGTAAGTTCTTTATTCATTTCACATCAGCGGGTTAGGGGGTTTAGAATATATTAAGAAGCTCCTAAAATACCAAATTGATTCAAGGGGTTGCGCAGGGCAACCCTTTGAAGGGGGTCTGGCGACCCAATTTCCCATGGATTTAGGAGGTGAGGGCGGGATGGCCTAGAAGGTTTTGTGGTCAGTCCAAAGCGTTCCGATATAGTTGGGCTAGTACCTTAAATCACTTGTTGTTGCTGTTGTATTAACGATAAAGATACTACCCGATGATTTTGGGAAGTGTCATCGATGTTGATGGTCCTTTGCCGGCTATAGGTCTGGTACGTTCTGGAAACAAAAAACATTAAGGTACTAGTCCTAGTACATTCTAATCGGGTTAGCCGCCAACGTGTTAAAGACTAATCCAAATTCTTTTAAGTATTGTACGTAAAACAAAGTTCGGGCGGGCAGCTTTTGCAGAATCTGATAGTATACCTATAGCATAATATTAAATTTAATCGTATTTTTTCGAGGCCGTGGGAGTACGAAACCGTGTACAGACCGTAAGTGAATATTCACGTCCCGTATAAATACGTCTAGTTCAAATAGCAACTGCCTTTAACTTACGCACTGTTGTATGAGGTGTTCATTTGCATTATTTTACTGTAAGATTGTGCGGTATTAAGTAGGAACGATAAATCTTCTGTGCATCGTCGCTTGCGAATGTGAGCATTTGGAATTCCAGTTTCCAAACTTTTCACTTCCTGCAAATAGTTATATCTTATGTTCTTCCATTTTGTTTGAAGAAATTTCGCTGGAAAATAAAAGCAATAGTTTAGTAAAGCATTAGGATTAGCTTACAGATAGGTACATAAATATTATCTTGTATATGCATACGTGTGTTCGTTAGTAAGAACCATTAATACTTACATGAGACACGCAACTCGGCAGCAATGCGTTCCCAGATGGCGACCCTAATTTGATAACGTCTGTAGTGTTCATGATTTACATCGTAAATAGCCGGATTATCACGCACCAATCGTATTAGTTTATCATCTGAAAGTCATTTAAAACACTCAAATATTAAAAATTTTCGTTTAATTAACGGAACTAAAGAGGAGCGCAATAGTCGATTGCATTTTGCGAAAACTTACCAAAATCTGGGCCAAACGATTCACGCATTTTATAAGAAATATATTAATTAGTATAATATATGCACTACCACAGTATTATTTTCCAAAACGAGCTTTTAATGTTTGCTGCTGCGGCCTTTTTAATTGCATTAATTTGTTGTTTAATATACGCGCATGTCCTGCATCCCTTATGGGAAAACTTCAACCACTTTGCAGTTGCATTGCATGGATATAAATCCGTCAGATGTCGCGCACATCAATTATCCTTGTATTATATTCATTTAGCATATTCTGGTATTCTGTTTCAAATGCGAATTTTCAAATATTAATCAATATCCGAGCTAGCGTACAGCTTCAGTTTCTAAATCTGCAAAGGATTATAAAAAAGCTACAACGTATGCCCGTTCACATTTTTTCTTTTCCTCTATAAAGCTCTTATAAATTGACTAATGCCTAACCACAACTAACTTTTTTATCTCGATGTGTTTAACGCAATCGTAAGGGCCAATTAATGGTGACATAACCATAAAACCATAACCACATAAAACAGCAGATCGAACCTACCTTATGGAAATCAATGTAATCGATGGTGCCATACCATAACGCCAACTCCATAAAACATACCACAGGCAACCAATTGGTTTTTGGTTTTTCGTCATATCCATAAACTAAAAATATTTCAGTTGGCGAATTTATTAACCTTTTGTATATTTTATTTATTGTTTTGGATACGTTTTGACTAAGAATTATTTTTTGTGGAATATGTTTGTAATTTTTTTCGTTTTCTTCATTTTTATGAAATTTTCACGATTTTTAGGTTAAGGCACCATTAATCGATCACATTGAAGATGGTTATGGATATGGGTATGGTTACGACTATGGCGTTAGGGTTAAGGAAGTTTAATTTGGCCTTTATGCATGCCAGTAGTATCGCCATAATCACGCAGGATGTTGCGTTGTAAATAGAAAGGAACTTCAGACTTAGCAATTGACCTTTATCTCGCCTTTCCCATTTACATACAAAACTTCACAAAGCACTGTTATAAACATTCTCAATATAGAAGAAAAATACTTGCTAACATATTTTGTGTTGTTGTTGTTGTTGTAGCGATAAGGTTGCTCCCGTGGGCTTTGGGGAGTGTTATCGATGTGATGGCTCTTTGCCGGATACAGATCTGGTACGCTCCGGTAACACAGCACCATTAAGGTGCTAGCCCGACCATCTCGGGAACGACAAATTTTGTGTCCTTTTCATTTCTTAAACTGCAGTTTTTAAATGAAAACTGTCAGAAAAGAACCATCGAGGGGGAAAAAGAATTTCACTTTCAAAGTATAAAAGCATCCTTATCCAAAGCAAATATCGAATTCTACCTCTTATGCTGTGCTTGCAACAAAAGTTGGATGTTCGCTACTTGTTCATGTCAGATGGCGCCAGTGTCGCTCTGTCTGCCGTTCCCCATAAAAATACGTGCAATTTACTCATAATGCATAGGAATGACCTAAATGCATTAATATAAAAAACTGCTTGTGTGACGGGGCTTTGAGTAATCGAATCGAGATTGACGTGGTAGATACAAATAACTTAACACATTTCCCTATTGAATATGTTTGGCCAAAAGCTGACGATACATAAACGACTTTAATTACATACAATAAACATTGCAAAATACTAAATCAGAAAAGACCGTACAGTAAGCGGGCTGTAATTGAAAATATCTAATTGAATGTTGTTATGTTATTATGCGACTAATAGCGGCCACCGTGGTGTGATGGTAGCGTGCTCCGCCTATCACACCGTATGCCCTGGGTTCAACTCCCGGGCAAAGAAACATCAAAATTTTAGAAATAAGATTTTTCAATTAGAAGAAAATTTTTCTAAGCGGGGTCGCCCCTCGGCAGTGTTTGGCAAGCACTCCGGGTGTATTTCTGCCATGAAAAGCTCTCAGTGAAAACTCATCTGCTTTGCAGATGCCGTCCGGAGTCGGCATAAAACATGTAGGTCCCGTCCGGCCAATTTGTAGGGAAAATCAAGAGGAGCACGACGCAAATTGGAAGAGAAGCTCGGCCTTAGATCTCTTCGGAGGTTATCGCGCCTTACATTTATTTTTTTTTTATTTTAATAGCCGAGTTTTTTTTTACAAGCGTATACGTTTACGTTTGCGCGTAAAAAAACGCTTATCCTCGCTTAGATATTACTTAGGAGACACATCTAGCGGCAGTGGTTAAATAACTAACTACAGAACAGGGTGTACCTACAATCGGAGACACCGACCTCTGGTGGCCTAATGTATAATATATAGCTGAATCAGTTGCGATGAATAGTGGACACGCACCATTTTAAGAGGTGATACATAGAATTAGTGTAGAGGTGAAACATAGACACATATTTCCGTTACATCTGAGTATAATGCGTGTTGAAATTTAGTAGTACAATTTTTATGCGCAGCAATTTCAGAGGTTTTTTAAAGTTTGACGCTTAGCAGTGCATATAAAGTTTAAGCGTAAACGTCTATGGATGTAAAAAAAAGGTTATTTCCGGTTTTCCAGTGCAAGTTTAAACTCCAGTTTAACCTTGCCACTATGTTCGATAACACACAATTTTGCTGCTCATCTCGGCTTAAGCGGCCAAAGTGGCAGGGTTAAACTCTTGTCAACTTTAACTCGTTCTGAAAAACGGGGCTTTAAACGTTCATGCACATTATACGACGCGACATGTAGCTACACGTTCCGACAAATATTTGCAGCATTTTTGTCTAGTATGATATGGCACCATTAATCGATTACATTGATTTTCATAAAGCGCCAAATACACGACACGAACAATTCCGCGAACATTCCCGTTATGTCATGTTTCTGCGACCTTTTCTGTCGTGTATGGCGGTGTTTGCCAGTTCGCGCAAATGTTCGCCAAAGATCAAAATATTTTAATTTTTGGCGAACATTTGCGCGAACTGTTCATGCGTGTATGGCGAAATAGCTCATAATCGTAGTAATTTCTGAACGGAACAGACGTGCGCGGAAAAGTAAAATGGACAATAAAAAATTTCTGAGTGAATTTATTGAAATGTATAAATCTTTGCCATCATTGTGGCAAGTAAAAAGTAAAGATTATTGTAATAGAATTAAAAAAATTGCCACAGCGAGCAATATTGCTGCAGCACAATTGTGGTCCGTATTCATCGCTGTCTGAAAGAGAACTAATGTTCGGCCAAAAGTTCGTATGGTGTATGGCCAAAGCTGCGAACAAGATTGCGGAATGTTCGCGGAAATGTTCGTGTCGTGTATTTGGCGCTTAAGGTAGGTTCGATCAGCTGTTTTATCTGATTATGGTTATATGGTTATAAGTCACCATTAATTGGCCCTGTAAGTGTTTTGAAATTATGTATGTATGCACGTATGTATGTACGTATGTATTTATTTGAAAATTTGTTCCTAGCACAACAATTTTGACAAATTATTTAACAGTGCTAGTCATGAATAGCATGAGCTATAAAAATTGAACATTTATAATAATAATAAATTAGATTAATCAAATTAAAATAAATATAACGGATAATAGTGAAATATTTATGTATGTAAATGTAAATCTTAAAACTAAAGAAAAGTAATTAATAAATATTAAAAGACAGCAGTAGTGATGATAACCTTTGGCTGGTTATAGATCGAATAGTATTTAACAAATAAAGAGAGAAGACACAGAGAAAGGAAAAGGACTTAGAAATGAACATTTTAACAACAACAATTTGAGATCCAGTTTAAGAGTCGTTAAAAAATGATGTTAACTCTTTTTTGAAGTTCGGAGCATTACTTAAGAGTCGAAGACTTGTAGGTAGGGAATTATAAAAATTTTAAGGTGTCCTTTAAGTTATGAAAAACGGCAGCACTGCTTTCTCGTTGCTTGCATGGTTCAATTATAATTGAACCATGGTTGCTTGGGCACATGCCGGTTGTCATTCAAGCACGCAAATGACATTCCATATGTCATATTAACAAGGGAAATTAATTTTTACGCAATCGTATTTGCTTAAACAAAGTGTGCGCGTATCAAAACAATTGTGAAAAAATTCAATATTTGGTTTCGAAGATAAAAGTTGAGAAAGTATAAAATTGCATTTAATGGCCAGCCCCGCATTTGGGACCTTTGGTCCATTGATTGGAGTAATATACGTGAGCGGTAGTCAATGCCGTTTTCTTGTAAGGAATGAAACAACCAACAATATTAAAGTACCTAATTAGGAAACAAAATTAATGTTTTTCAGATTTATTCAACAAAAAATGCGGAAGTTTTAACTTTTCATGATCGAAAAATGCGACAAATTGTACATAATGCTGGTTGGTTGGAATACGATCCCGCAGAAATTTGGAATAACGCCCAAGAATGTATTGAGGTAACTTGCTTTTAGTTCATTTTTGTTTTTGCCTTATAAATTTATAATTCTTTCAGACTGCGTTTAAGAACTTAGTAATATTGGAAATCAATCCGTATGATTTAATAGCTATAGGTATTTGTAGCCATCGTGGAACGACGATTTTATGGGATAAGGAAACGGGCAACCCTCTGTATAATGCTATTGGTAACTCATTCACAGTGAAGTTATGTCATTCTATTGATTATTCATCTATTTAAATTCGTATATTAACAGGCTGGAACGATTGTCGAACAGCTCCGCTGCTAAAGACAATGCTTGATAACGTGAACTATGATGTGAATTACTTGCGCCATAAGTCAGGATTGCCTTTAAGCACATGTTTTAGCGCTTTTAAAATAAAATGGCTTCAAGAAAATGTACCTGGAGTGTCTACGGCAATTGAAAAGGGTACGTGTCTTTTTGGCACAATTGACACATGGATTTTATGGGTAGATATGCTTAATAAAAACGATTTTTTAAAACAATATATATTTACTTCTTACAATCATGAGCTAACAGAATCTCACTGGTGCCAACATAAGTGGTGTGCACTCAACAGATGTCACCAATGCAGGCTACACAAGTCTAATGAATGTACACACACTACAATGGGACACGAAACTTTGTAAATTTTTCCGTATTCCTATGCAAATACTCCCACGTATACGCTCAAACTCGGAAATATATGGCTACGTTATTGGAGGCGTCTTAAATGGACTACCGATAGCAGGGGTAAAATTTGTTGCATACAATTCATGTTTCTTTTTAATAAAAATGTATGACATACATAGTGCATTGGGGAACAATCAGCCGCTTTGTTAGGCCAGCTACAAACAAAAGCAGGTCAAAATGCTTGTATTATCGATGACAGTTGCTTTGTTTTAGTAAATACAGGAGAAGCATTAATAGAATCCTCGAATGGATTGCTTTCGTTGGTAGCATATAAGTTGGGCCCAAAATCGCCTACCTGTTATTCCTTAGAGGGTGCTATTTCTAATGCCGGTTCCACAGTTAATTGGCTAAAGCAAGGCCTACGCATAAGTACAGAAATTAATTCCAATGACAACGTTGTTGAGGTGTTAAACACATTTCTGGGAGAAACTTCTATGATATCATCCTGTTCTTCGGGAATGTTGAATGCGGAATTTGGCTTGGCAGCAAAGCGTTCAGAGATTACATTTGTACCTGCATTTCATGGATTATATGCACCATATTGGCGCTATGATACACGGGGGTGAGATATAAAATAATTAATAAAGAAAAACATTAAATTTTGTATGTTGAATACAAACTATGTTTAATTTCTTTATCTTTAGAGTTTTGTTGGGATTGACTAGCCAAACAACTGCGGAAAATGTTACACAAGCTGCCTATGAATCAACCGGTTTTCAAATCTATGAGGTGCTGGACGCAATGAAACGCGATACACCCACATGGAATCGCCAAAATAATAAAGAGCGTTTAATATTTAGTGGCGAATATGCCGAAAACAATGCATTCGTGCAATTTATTGCAGATATTGTTGGTTGCTTGCTGGAAAGGCCACAGACAACATCACCAGCAGGATTAGGCACAATGATATGTGCTGGTATTACTATGAATGTTGTATCATTGTTGCAGGCAAAAGTTATGTACCCACCTCCAGTGGATGCATTTAGCCCAACAACTACAGTATCTCGTAAGAATATATAATTAAAAACGTTTAGAACATTTTTGCTTATCTTTCTTGATTTCGTATAGGACGAGAGCAGCTTTATAAACGATGGAATTATGCGGTCAAAAAGTGCTTAAATTGGAATAATTACGCAACGTATGAAGAAGACTTAGAATTATTTGCCCAACGTGACAATGACCCAAATCTTCCAATACGCCGATCTATACCTGGTAGCATATATATAACAACTTCCTTCTTACTTTTGCTTGTCGCTAATTTTTTGCGTGGCCGTCAAGTTTCATAAATGGTGAAGGTGTGTCTTGTTGTAACCGAAATAAACTAGTCGTAGATTTAATGGATTGTTGCGATATGGCCAGTTCTCTTCCGAATATGAATGAGCTAGGATCCGACGCTAGTCCGACTGTCGCAGGTGTGATATAAAGATGGTAAAGAATGGTTGTGCTAGAACTGTACAGCAGCCGGTTATGCCAAAGCAGGCGCCATAGAATATCATCTCTCAAACCACTTTGTATGAGAGCCGCAGGTGTGGAGTTCTGGCTTTAGTTTAGATTAGTTAATTAACTTTTTAGTGAGATTCTTAATTGTATAAGTTTGCTTAAATTGTGTTGAAGTTTAACTGATGAACGTTTAAGTGTGTGTGTCTAGTCAGATAATTTTCTGAATACGCTTCCTATTAACACATGTAAGTTATTTTGTTAAAAGCGCTGAACAATATACACTTTTCTTACATCGGACAACCATTTATATGGCTTGCATTTATTTAGATCATATATTATTGTGATTTGTAAAAGTTAATCTGTAATGTCATGCCTATTTAGTATTAAGTATTTTAATAAGCTAAATTGTGAACTTTCGATAAAAAAAAAGTAAATGTGCAAAGTAGTAGACATTATATGTTAAACTGTAATTGCGATGTTTCAGTTAGGTATATTTATTTTATCTACTTCAATATTTTGTATAATTTTTCATACAAAACCAATGGAAATAGTCATAAACTTAAATATGATTTTAAACAAATTTTTTGAAATTAAAAGCAGTTTTTAAATAAACTCCATAGAGAATAGAACAAATAAAAGGCTGTTAAAATAATATGAGAAATATATTACGTCACTAAACATATAAAATAAAAACGATATATAATACATACTTGAAGTATGCGTAAGTCACGATTTTAGCTTTCAACTTATATAAAATTGCTATCTTGCGTTATGCTAATCATTTCATGTACATTTATACTCTAATCATCATCATCATCGTCGTCGTCTTCGGATGGCACGAAAAGATCGTTTTCTTCTAAAAAGTTAGCAACGCTTTTGCTTATAGCTGCTCCAAGGAATAAGCCTGGTAAGACTGCGCAAAACACAAAAATCATTCCAAATGGTGTTTGGTGAGGTTTAGGTTTTAATGCACCGCTGCGAAAATGTGTGCCGTGTGTTATGTATTCCAATTTGGTATTCTCCTCCACAGTTTGGCCAATTGTTCTGCGAGCCATTAATATTGGCCGTATAAGGCGAGAAAAGAGCATTGTTTCAGATTGGTTGGCCCAAAAAGCGTCTACGATAATCCCAATAAATTATAAATAAACAATTTTGCAATGATCGAGAAATCTATATTTTCCGTGATTTTTAGCAACTTACGAATGTCAAATTTTTATTTTGCGAACTTTGTTGTTATTAAATCAGCTGTTACTCGAATGCATGGTTGCTATAAAAGGTTCGTAGGTAAGAATTTGTAAAAATAAAAACTAGGGGGTTGCACAATTCACGGGAAGATTCTTCCTGGCAGGGTGCCAATTGAGAGGTTTTTATTAATTCTAATTAAGATTTTAAATTCTGTTGCAGCTTTTTGACATAAATTTCTATGAGCTATCTGTTATAAAAGCTGCCATTGATTTCCATAATGTAGGTGTGAATGCAAACGCTGATATACTGTCTTGTGTAAATCTTGAAGACCACAGAATATCCGATCACGAAACTATTTCATTTGCTATAAAAGTAAGTAATTCAAACCCGTTACGAAGAGTCCTTTCATCAACATCCTGGGAGAATTATTCGGCCGATAACTTGACGACTCTACTGAGGAATTGCGATCTCAGTTTAATAAGAAGCATGAATGTCAACGACATGGTCAACTATATAAATACTTGTTTACTAGATTGTATGGGAGTACTAACGTTTGAAAAAAACAGTATGGTAAAGTTAAGAAATAAATGGTATGACAAAGAATTGACAGAATTGAATAAACTAAAATACCGGTTGCACTCACAATCTAGAGCAACGGGTGACTATACCGAATATAACATGGTCGCGAAGTACTACAAAAAACTAATCAAATTTAAAAAGATTAAATACATGGAGAATAATATTGATATCAATTGCTCAGATAGCAGGCTAATGTGGAAGTATCTTAAGCATGCTGTAAACTTAACGGGGCCAAAAGAAAAGATCTTGACGGTGATCGTAAAAGGTGTGACATATGATACACCCCGCGGTATTGCTGAAGCATTGAACTCCTTCTTTATAGATGGCATTGTTGATATAAACAGGGAAATTGAAGTTGTTCAGAGTCAGAACGACTTCCAATGTACAACTAGGTCATGTTTAAAATTCGAATAAATTACGGTTGAGGATGTTATACGTATAGCAAAAAGATTCAAAAATAAAACTGAGGGGAAAAATTTACTTTCAGAAGGCGTAATTAAAGATTCGGTATCGTACATGGGTTTCTTCTATGCAACCGCTATAAACAAATCCATGTCTACTGGAATAGTGCCAGACATGTGGAAAATTTCGACAATAGTACCAATTAGGAAAGTAAAAGATTCAATAATGGCAGAAGAACTAAGGCCGATAAATGCATTGCCGAACATAGAAAAAATTCTGGAAATTGTAATAAAAAATCAACTGCTTAATTACTTAGAAAATAATAAAATCCGTATAAAGGAACAATCCGGTTTCCGAGAAAGGCACTCTTGCGAGACGGCGTTAAATAACGTCATATCTAGCTGGAAGGAAGAGCTGAGCCTAAAAAAACATATAGTAGCAATTTTCATTGACCTGAAAAGAGCGTTCGAAACAATTGATAGGAATATAATGCTCGATAAACTACAAAAAATTGGTATTAGGGAAAATGAATTGCAGTGGTTTAGTAGCTTCTTATCAGACCGGAAACAAAGAACAACCATCGAGTCAGTAGTTTCATCCGAGGCACAAGTGGACATAAGTTTACCACAAGGGTCGGTATTAGCACCAATCCTGTTCAACATTTACATAAACGACATATCATCAGCACTGAAATATAGTAGTCAGGTTGAAGGCCATCAATACTTCCCGAGATGGCCCGGTATCGGAAAGGCTCCGTTCGAATACAGCCGAATTTATCCCCTGGCTGCAAATCGTCCAATAGGCACGGTCCGCATAACACCCTGGATTAGGGGGTTGGCAGTTCTTGGTCACCGACATCCCGCTGCCCTCCTATGAGGCAAAACGGCGTAGATGCCAGTCCTAAACAGCTCCGCCTCATAGTCGGGCGCTATGGAGATCGGCTAAGCCCTCACACCAACGACAAGGTGCCTACCCTAGTGAGGGCAAGTCTAAAGAAAAATTTCATTGATTTCGATTAACTGACATGTTGCAGTACAAAGCGTTGTATGGAAAATTATCAAGAAGAAGAAATCAGCTGTTGGGATAACAACACCTGGTACTGAATTCGCCTTGCCACCACCTGGTAAAGACTCGCCTTGTTTGATTTGAAGAAAAACTGATCAAATTAGAAGGAACAGAAAGCACAAGGAACGCCAACAGAGTTGAATTCAAGAATGGTATGATGTAAAACGGGCCTAAGCGGCTAAGTGGTAAAGTTAACATTAACTGTAGATTAAACTTACATTGAACAAGTACATACAAGTAGCTATGGTGACAACATAAAGGAAAATAACCATGTAGGAAAATGAACCGAGGGAAAGGCATTAAAGAGTATTTTATGAGGGAGTGGGCCATAGTTCTATAGGTGGACGCCATAAAGGTGGATCAGGGTTGACTCATGACACCAACCCCACATGACACCAACCATCTCTTTAATTGTAATGTGGAACCAACGCCTCTAACACCTCTTTCCCTATGGTCCACCCCCGTTGAAACGGCAAGTTTCCTTGGACTCCCGTTAGAGGATATTGATGACAATTTGTGATCGGTCGCGGCTATTAGGTAGGGCTAGCATTGCTACAACAACAACAGGGTTGATTCTAGAATTTTTTTGTACGATATGGGTATCAAATGAAAGGTGCTAATGAGTATTTTAAAAGGGAGTAATCCTTAGTTCCATAGATGGACGCCGTTTCGAGATATCTCCATAAAGGTGGAACAGGAGTACCCTAGAATTTGTTTGTACAATATGGGTATCAAAAGAAAGGTGTTAATGAGTATTTTAAAAGGGAGTGATCCTTAGTTCCATAGGTGGATGCCGTTTCGATATATCGCCATAAAGGTGGACCAGGGGTGACCCTAGAATATGTTTGTAAGATATGGGTATCAAATTAAAGGTATTAATGAGGGTTTTAAAAGGGATGAATGGTGGTAGTTGTATAGGTGGTCGCCTTTTCGAGATATCGCCATAAAGGTGGACCAGGGGTGACTCTAGTATGCGTTTGTACAATATGGGTATCAAACGAAAGGTTTTAATGAGTATTTTAAAAGGGAGTGGGCCTTAGTCCTATAGGTGGAAGCCGTTTCGAAATATCGCCATATAGGTGGACCAGGGGTGACTCTAGAATACGTTTGTACAATATGGGTATCAAACGAAAGGTGTTAATGAGTATTTTAAAAAGGAGTGGGCCTTAGTTCTATAGGTGGACGCCTTTTCGAGGTGTCGTAATAAAGGTGGACCAGGGGTGACTCTAGACTTTGTTCGTACGATATGGGTATCAAATGAAAGGTGTTAATGAGTATTTTTAAAGGGAGTGGGCCTTCGTTCTTTAGGTGGACGCCTTTTCGAGATATCGCCATAAAGGTGGACCAGGGGTGACTCTAGACTTTGTTTGTACGATATTGGTATCAAATTAAAGGTATTAATTAGAGTTTTAAAAGGGAGTGGTGGTAGTTGTATATGTGAAGGCGTTTTCCAGATATCGACCAAAATGTGGACCAGGGTGACCCAGAACATCATCTGTCGGGTACCGCTAATTTATTTATATATGTAATACCACGAACAGTTATCCTTCCAAGATTCCAAGGGCTTTTGATTTCGCCCTGCAAACCTTTTTCACTTTCTTCTACTTAATATGGTAGGTGTCACACCCATTTTACAAAGTTTTTTTCTAACGTTATATTTTGCGTCAATAGACCAATCCAATTACCATGTTTCATCCCTTTTTTCGTATTTGGTATATTATTATGGCATTTTTTCATTTTTAATAATTTTCGATATCGAAAAAGTGGGCGTGGTCATAGTCGGATTTCGTCCATTTTTTACACCAATATTAAGTGAGTTCAGATTAGTACGTGAACTAAGTTTAGTAAAGATATATCGATTTTTGCTCAAGTTATCATCTTAACGGCCGAGCGGAAGGACAGACGGTCGACTGTGTATAAAAACTGCGCGTGGCTTCAACCGATTTGGCCCTTTTTCGCAGAAAACAGTTATCGTCCTAGAATCTAAGCCTCTACCAAATTTCACAAGGATTTGTAATGTTTTGTTCGACATATGGCATTAAAAGTATCCTAGACAAATTAAATGAAAAAGGGCGGAGCAACGCCCATTTTGAAAATTTCTTTTATTTTTGTATTTTGTTGCACCATTAAAATTTGACTGAAAAAAAAAATTTTTTTTTAAAGTGGGCGTGGTCGTTCTCCGATTTTGCTAATTTTTATTAAGCATACATATAGTAATAAGAGTAACGTTTCTGCCAAATTTAATCATGATATCTTCAACGGCTGCCAAATTACAGCTTGCAAAACTTCTAAATTACCATCTTTTAAAAGTGGGCGTTGCCCCGCCCATTGTCCAAAATTTTACTAGTTTTCCATTTTGCGTCATGAGTTCAACCCACCTACCAAGTTTCATCGCTTTATCCGTATTTAGTAATTGATTATCGCACTTTTTCGATTTTTCGAAATTTTCGATATCGAGAAAGTGGGCGTGGTTATAGTCCGATATCGTTCATTTTAAATAGCAATCGGAGATGAGTGCCCGGCAACCTACATACCAAATTTCATCAAGATATCTCAATATTTACTCAAGTTATCGTGTTAACGGACAGACGGACGGACGGACATGGCTCAATCGAATTTTTTTTCGATACTGATGATTTTGATATATGGAAGTCTATATCTATCTCGATTCCTTTATACCTGTACAACCAACCGTTATCCAATCAAAGTTAATATACTCTGCGAGCTCTGCTCAACTGAGTATAAAAACAGCACATAAGTATTATATATATGTGGACATAATTCCACTATACGGCTATTTTGGGGTATTATAAAGTCTCGAAATATGAAATTTTTCATTTGCATCTGTTTACAATATTACAAAAATTTTTTAAAAACACTTCTGAGCAAATGACTGAAGTAATCGAACTGAGATTTAACAACCCTGCAAAAATTGTTGGATTACGTGTTCCATTTTCTTCATGTTGGAGTACTCTAACAATACTCCTTTGCAATGCGTTTGCGGACCACCATCAGCCGAACATTGCTCGTTTTTTAACGACCGTGATCACGACATGATGACGATCGAATAGAGGTCCCAAAAGTAAAATATTGCATACAAATAACTGATAATAAAATTTTACTATGGTAGCTCTGATAAAATGCAACCGCGCACTGGTTTTATGTATACATGCTATAGTATAGAGAAATATTAGTTTCTTTATTCACGCAAATGCTAAATAACATAAGAATATTCGTAGTATAAAATATAAAAGTTGTATTGCCCCTCTTCATTTACTTTCATTTTAAATTAAATTTACTCCGATAATTCTTTCCGACACAATTCCTCTTTAGTACTTTGGCATATGATCCTCTGTGGGTGCTCCATGGAGTACTACAGTGAAAGTACTCTCACGTATGTACTCTGTGGAATACTCACAAACAAAGCGAGAGTGGGATCACCTACTCCTCTCCTAGGACATCGCAATGTTAATTGGAGCACATTTTTTGTATGAATACAGATTAGTTTTGGAACACTCCTATACTCCTAAAGGAGTATTCCATATCATTACTGGAGTTGAATGTTGACAAAATTTACTTATATACTGTAAAGATATTAAATTTTTTGTTAAAATTTGACTTTAAAAAAATTTTTTTTTAAAGTGGGCGTGGTCGTTCTCCGATTTTGCTTATTTTTATTAAGCATATATTTAGTAATAGGAGTAACGTTCCTGCCAAATTTCATTTTGATATCTTCAACGACTACCATAAATGGAGTACTCGCGTTTTTTGAACGGAAGTGATCGAGGCTGTTTACTATTGTGAACGTTTTTTTTTTAAACCTATATGACACCTCTTTTTTTCGTGTATTTTTTCAGTATTTTTCCTGTATTTTTTCTTAAATTTTTTGTCGCCATCCCTCTTAATACGACTTCGGTATTGGTGTAAGAGCGTAAACTATATTTCAAAAAACTAACGAAATACAAGAAAAATACAACCTAGTTCATTAAAAACAACCGAGCCAGTTTGTATTTCGATAGGTTTTTTGACATTCGGCCGTTTTTCCTTTATTTTTTCTGACAAATAAAAATTTTGTTTTTAGTTTGGAAATTTTGTGCATTAATACAGAATTATAATGAACTTTCGTGTGAAATAAGGGAACCACCAGAGCGCGAAACAATTTCTCCGTGTTATGTGCAATGTTTTTGTTGTGAAAAATGTTAATAAAAAAATAAAATTTAAAACATAAATCAAAACATGTCAAATTATTCTATTTTGTGGACAATATTGGTCTCTCTTTCTCTTGTTGCAAATTGTTTTTGTAATTTGATTTTCCGATAAAGTTTTGTCAGTTTTTTGAGCTTGGAATCCAAGCAAAAATAAAGTAGTGTCATATAAGTATTACCTCTTGTACATTGTGAATTCATACAAGTGGCGACCCTGCAAAAATTGTTGGATTACGTGTTCCATATTCTTCAAGTTGGAGTACTCTAACAATACTTCCATTGTAAATTTTACCAAGTAGCGCAACTAACAGCTGATCGGTGAAAATTCGCACATTCACACGAACAGTTCTCGACTCAGTTTCAAAACAAAACTTTAGATTATTTAACTCAAATTTTAAAGTGAGATAATCTTTACGAGTTTATGTACATAGAATATATAAGGCGTTTTTGTTGTTATTAAAACAGTAGTTTTATTTTTATTAAAGCTTTTATCAATTTTTTTTTTTAATTTTGAAAAAACTCCGAACACCATTCCTTCATTTTATGACATTCGACTGCCTTCCACTCTATTCGCAACATAACCTCTGTTTAAGTTGCCAAACTATATAGTAAACAATGAATACTTCTTTGCAATGCGTTTACGAACCACCATCAGCCGATCACTGCTCGTTTTTTAACGACCGTGATCACGACACGATGACGATCGAACAGAGTTGCCAAAAGTAAAATATTAAAAGGAGTATTCCTTACATTATTTATGGAGTACACGCGTTTTTTGAAGGGGATTGTTTCACAAAAACGTTCACAATAGTAAACAGCCTCGATCACCTGTTCAATCGCTGTTCGATTACTTAAATTATTTGCTCAATAGTGTTTTCAAAAAATTTTTGTAGACGACTGGTTTATTGCATTATTTACATATTTTATAATGTTTGCTTAACTGGCTACTCAGATTTTATCTGTTAACTAGATTTTAGAAATGAATAGAAATATGTAGTCTGACTCTCAGTATACACATTTACAAGAAAAGCTGATTTGAGACAGAAATGCGCAATTCATGGCAGTTCAATTTTTAAAAACCCCGAGCCAAGGCGAATTCAGTAGAGGTGGTGTTATCCCAACAGCTGATTGCTTCTTCTTGATAATTTTCCATACAAAGCCTTGTACAACAAAATGTCAGTTAATCGAAATCTATGAAAATTTTTCTTTGACTTGACATTCTTCTGTACGGCGAATTGGTTGAATTCGCTTTGCCACCACCTGGTATGGATTCGCCTTGCCCCGAGCAAAGAACAAACCTATCTTCCATTCTTTGGCCATTCACGACAGCCATTCTCCCTGTCAGCTATTATTTGACAGGTAGGTATGGCAATGGAAGAATAGAAAGATTTTTCACTTGTATGAATTCACAATTTTCAGCATATACGCCAAAATAACTAGACAAAGCGAATCTATACCAGGTGGTGGCAAAGTGAATTCAATCAGTTCGCCGTGCAGATGAATGTCAAGTCAAAAGAAAATTTTAATAGATTTCGATTAACTGACATTTTGTTGTACAAGGATTTGTATGGAAAATTATCAAAAAGCAATCAGCTGATGGGATAACAACACCTGGTACTGAATTCGCCTTGGTTGTGCTTGTTACAAGGCAAATTCAGTACGGCTAATTGGGTGAATTCGCTTTGCCACCACCTGGTATGGATTCGCTTGATCGGAATCAATGAAAATTTTGTTTTGGCTTGACATTCTTCTGCACCGCGAATTAGTTGAATTCGCTTTGCCACCACCTAGCACGGATTCGCCTTGAGCACAATTAACCCATTCCTGTATCTCTTTCTATCATCCGCTGAAGATAGCCGACCAAGGCGAATACAGTACCAGGTGGTGTGATCCCAACAGCTGATTGATTCTTCTTGATTATTTTCCATACAACGCCTTGTACTACAACATGTCATTTAATCGGAATCAATGAAAATTTTCTTTTGACTTGACATTCTCCTTCACGGCGAATTGGTTGAATTCGCTTTGCCACCACCCGGTATGGATTCGCCTTTTAGCCGGCTGTATGCGTCATTGTGGATAAGACAATTGTGATAACTTCTGCATAGACGTCAAAATTACAAATATAATGGATCACCTGATTTGTAATTGACTATCGCTATATCCAAGGTGAATCCATACCAGGTGGTGGCAAAGCGAATTCAACCAACTCGCCGTGCAGAAGAATGTCAAGTCAAAAGAAAATTTTCATTGATTTCGATTAACTGACATATTCTTGTACAAGGCTTTGTATGGAAAATTATCAAGAAGAAGCAATCAGCTGTTGGGATAACACCACCTCTACTGAATTCCACTTGGCTGTATCACACTTGTTTTATCCACAATGGTATGCGTCGCCATACTCACATCCTGTCAAAACCTTGCCAAAATGAAATTTTGAACATCCTGTCAAGCAGACAATTTTTTTATTGCAAATAGGAAAAGTCCAGCTCAAAAACATTTTTATTTTAAATATGGCTAAAATTCATTTATTCTTTGGAATGTGCTTCAAATGTGTATTTTGCAAACATTTTTAGTTTTTCAAAAGCTACATCAAAGGGATAGTAAGGAATTAAATAAATCGAATTACCCAAATATTGATTGTGATGGTCTCGTATGCAAAGATTTATATATTATTGTGACAACATTTTGTGACGTAGGATAGGATAAAATAAAGTCGCTTTTAAAGTTATTACTGGTTTTTTTAAATTAGGTAAAAAATTACGAAAATTCTACTAATTGTGGATTTTAGCTGCAGGAAATAGCTAATATTTTTCATCTTTGATTACACATTTGTTGCTTACCAATGAAGCGTGATCCAGATACGGAAGAAATTTAATTTGCAAATGCAAAAACAATGTTATCCATATGGATGAATTTGTTGTTGCATTTGCATGTTAAATTTTTATCGGAATCTGGATCACTGTTCATTGGAATGCTAGGATTTTGTTCTCAAAGCTTTTTTACATGGAATCCATGGCGAATTTAGTACCAGATGTTGTTATCCCAACAGCTGATTGCTTCTTCTTGATAATTTTCCATGCAACGCCGTGTACTCCAAAGTCAGTTAAGCCTTGGACACATAACTGCAATGTGCGCTTTGTTAGAAGCAAGGCGAATTCAGTACCAAGTGTTGTTATCCTAACAGCTGATTGCTTCTTCTTGATTATTTTCCATACAGCGCATTGTACTTTAATATGTCACTTAATCGAAATCAATGAAAATTTTCTTTTGACTTGACATTCTTCTGCACGGCGAATTGGTTGAATTCGCTTTGTCACCACCTGGTATAGATTCGCCTTGCCTGGTACTAAATTCGCCTTGGTTAGAAGTAAAGCAAGCAAAAAAGGGATTTTAAAAATATGGCTCACTTATCTGTCAAAGTCGAAGCATTTGTATAAGACGTTGAGCCAATGTTACCAAATTTATATTAGCTGTTTGTCCAACAATTTTTTTGATTTCTCTGATATTGGGATGTAGCAGCAAATAATTAAATATGCAAGTTAATTATGCACGAAAACTGACTATATGCATAAGCTTACGCACATCTATAGAATGATACATTTAACATATAAATTATTTATCAATATATGCACACCTATATGTGTATGTATAAATAATATTATAAAATTATTAGTTACATGTTCTAAGACCATAACTGTAAAACATGTTTTGCCTCTGAACCACAACTTATGCCGGTAATATGTAGAACGTTTTTACCAGTGTTTAGCTTTGAAAGATTTGTTCAATGTAAAGCCGCACCCAAGGCGAATCTATACTAGGTGGTGGCAAAGCGAATTCAACCAATTCGCCGTGCAGAAGAATGTCAAGTCAAAAGAAAATTTTCATTGATTTCGATTAACTGACATGTTGCAGTACAAGGCGTTGTATGGAAAATTATCAAGAAGAAGCAATCAGATGTTGGGATAACACCACCTCTTCTGAATTCGCCTTGGCCGCACCCATACCCTGCTATATAAAGTTTGTGGAATGTTAAGCGAATGCAAAAGTTGCGATCAAAGCGAATTCAGTACCAGGTGGTGTTATCCCATGAGCTGATTGCTTCTTCTTGATAATTTTCCATACAAACCCTTGTACAATATGTCCGTTAATCGAAATCTATGAAAATTTTATTTTGGCTTGACATTCATCTGCACGGCGAATTGATTCAATTCGCTTTGCCACCACCTGGTATAGAAACGCCTTGGTTGCGATATATTGTTTACTTTTGCCACTGACAAAACATCATAGCCACGAACCAGCCTTAGCTCTCTGAGTTGCCGGTCTTTCTTAAATAGGTGCAAGGCGAATCTATACCAGGTGGTGGCAGGGCGAATTCAATCAATTCGCCGTGCAGATGAATGTCAAGTCAAAAGAAAATTTTCAGATTTCGATTAACTGACATTTTGTTGTACAAGGCTTTGAATGGAAAATTATCAAGAAGCAATCAGCTCATGGGATAACACCACCTGGTACTGAATTCGCCTTGCATAGGTGAAAGCATACTATGTAAAGGCAGATTAACATAAACGTTTTGGTCGCTTAAAGAGATGAACTGGGCAGAGTGTTACGTATTATATCTGCTAATGCCATTATGCCAATATCAGAGCGTCAAAGCTAAGCAGCGCGGCCAAAGCGTTAATGTGGTATTATCAAATATAATCGAAAATAAAGATGTTGCAGGTGCAAACTTCGGTGGAAAGCAGCGGAGCGTAACAAAATTCTAGTAGGTCACTTTCACCACACCAAAAACTTTAAACACAATTTTTAACATAATTTAAGCACAGAAATACACTGATTGGAGTTTTAGAGAGTAAACGTTAAAATTCTGAACACATCATCTGAATAAAAAGTGTACAAATAATTATTAAATAACAAATACAGACAGTGGTAGTTAACAAATTCTGCTGTGGTAAGTGGTGAATGTGACCTACTAGAAGTTTTGTGAAGCTTGCTTCACACGATTTTTCGTCCCTGCAACATCTTTATTTTCGATAATATTTGGTATTATCTTGTAGCACGGTTAAGAAACAAAGCGAAGAAGCGCAGAAAACCGTTCTATGTATTTCCGGCATAAGTGTTTATTTCAACTTTTAAAGTTAATTTAAGTTAAATTTAACGTAATTTGTAACTTGGCTAAATATTACATATACATACATACACACATGTATACCGAACTAAAAATGCTAATTAATAACCTAGTATAATATTTTGATATAGCAGATTCTCATTGATTTTTCCATAAACTAATCTATTTCGTCAAAACTTGCATGCGACCTTGATCTGCTGTTTGTCGGATTGGGTATTGAGCCTTCGCTGGTTGCATTACGATTTAAATCGACATTGTTCGTTGTTTGTTGTTGTGGCGCTGTAGGTCATAAGTCAGGAAAACGGCGTGCATCTTCTACATAATGGGATGGTACAATAAATAGTGTTTCGGGTATGTTGTCACGAAATTCAAATTTTTGAAATGTTATTTTTGCTGTTACAGTATGCAATACAGGTATCTCAACTTTAACTGGAAATCCGTTGGGCAACTTTAATGTAATGAACTCCCGCAATTTGTTAATATGCTTGAAGGGAGCTATGACTTCTAATACATTTAACAGCATTTCGACACTTAGTGGAAAATCTTTACTCATTGCAACGGTGGCGCGTATATTTTTGTTTGATTGTTTATGCACAGGTGGACGGCCCAATTGAGGGCAGTTACCACCTTTTGCATTGATGTATTCATCCCATGTTATTGTGGGTAGCGATGGGGGTTGTAACGAGCAACGTCGCGGCATTTCTGTGGAGGAACCATTTGTTGAATCACCACTTGATCCTCCACCACCATTTGTGCTGTTTACACTAGCACGACGGCCTCCACGTGTTATAGAGTCAACTAAAGCTTTATTCTTTTGAAGGTCTTCATGTGATAAATGCTCTCGCCTTTTACGCTGCTTCAAGACAAGACCTTGTATCGAATATAGATCACATTGATACTGTCCACTGACCAATTCCTTGCGGTCTTCTCTGAAAATCCATCCAGTTTGGGCACGAGCAAATTGTATACTCTTTGTTGACATCTGCGCAGCTAAGATATCTGTTGACATAAGTACATCAACTTCATCTTCTATATCTGCGTCTTCATATCGTACGTGCTGATAACATTCATATTCGTTATCCAATATCGTTAATGATTCATGAGGTGGTCGGTCACCACGGAAAATAAAGGAAATGTCACCCCTCTCCCAACGCATATCATTAAAATCTACCAATGTTGTATCCAGACGTAATGTGGCTCCTGATTTATGTATTCGGCAGATATCGGACGGCAGCATGCGCGACACTAATGGAACCCATGATGCAAAATCCCATTTTAGCTCCATATAAAAATCTTTCATTTGTTGAAGTGCGCGAACTAACTTAGCACGTCGTGTTTCCATATGTTGGCGGGACTGTTGTTTCAGTTTGCGTAATACCGCTGATATCGTTTGACGATCACCATAACTTATGGCTTCAGCCAATGGTGACCAGCCTTCATTGTTTTTTATTTTAACTGGTGCACCATGAGCTAGTAGCAAATGTATACATTCTTTCCTTCCAAGCATGACTGCCAGATGTAAGGGTGTATTACCGTGTTTGTCTTTACATCCAATATCAGGCTGTGATATCTGTAAAACTGTTGAAGGTCTTTGTAGAAGTCGGGCAAGTTGTTTGAAATCACCTTGAAAGACACATTTATGTAATGGGTACTCTTCATTGTCGCCTAGTGTATTTGTCGGCGAGGCTTCTAAGCTATCACGCCAAGTGTTTGTCGTCGTAGGGGACGGAGTTAGAGTCGGCGTTAATGACAATACAGGCGATAATGAGGGAGGTGAATCATCGGATACGTGCTTTGAGATATCAGATGAGCTTCCGCCGTGATCAACACTGCTATTGTCGGCTAAACAATTTAACACACCATCAGATTTGGGGCTCATTCTAAATTTTTCACTACCGCTACTACTTGCGCTTTGTTCAATACGTTTATTGTCACGACTCTCTTCTTTTTCTTTAGACATTTTTGTTTTCAACAAAATGTTTACCACTCACGAGTTATTTTACACTAAACGGAAATGCTAGAATTTGTCATAATTTGAAGTATTTTAATCCTTTTAGTTTATTGAATTTTCACAACACAACTTTTCCGCTTTTTTCTTTTCTTTTTTGTGTTCAAGCCATTCAGCCAGGGTTGCTATTATTCTTGGTGGTGGTTGTGATGCACGTAATTTGTATCATATGTTTCCTCCAGGCTATATTCTTTTGCAACCAATAGTCGCAGAGAGAATAATGAAAAATTTACCGTGGTCATATATGGAAACTCGATCTCAAAAACAAATTGCTATTTTGTGGATTTGAAGCCGAAAGGGTCAAGAAGCAGGGTAACGGATACGGAGTTGCCCCTATCAGTCTCGCCCATCCATCGGAAGTAAACAAATTTGTTGCCGGAAGAAGTTTGTATCTGTGTATGAACCGGGATTCTATGGCCGCAAGAAATAACATATAGATCCATATATGGAAATCCCTCCAGTTTGAAGAAACGATTAAAAATAGCAATGTTTACACACAAAAAGTAACGCTCTTAAAACAATTCGATTAGTTCGCTTAGTCGATTATTCGAATATTCGATTTCCGATTTTTGTACTTTTATTAATCGAATTTCAGTATTCGAAAATTTGGTTTGCTTCGGTTAGTCGAAGAAACCCAACTCAATGGTTTTTCGAATATCTTACCACAATGGAATACTTTATTTTATCAAGCGTTATTTGTCACAAAAAAATGCTGCTCTGGGGTATCAAATAACATTAGTTTAAAAGGAAAAATATTCAATTTTTATGATTAACGTGTATCTTAGTATATTTTAAGATTCGAATAATCGTTCAGCAGCGATTCTTCGAATAATCGACCGCGAGAAATTATATGACGCAAGAAATTAAATGGGGTTACACTGAAATGACAGTCCCTGGTCGGGAAAAATCCTGGTCGCTCCGGTACATAGAACCGACTGCCTTGGGAAGCGATCCGACTGCCTTGGGAAGCGTAAACGTTTGAACGGCTACCTCCCTGATCTCTCCAGTTTTTTCGCCTCGCGAAACCTGGCATTATCACCGACTAAATCTTCCGCGTCCTTATTTACAACATGGACGTCCCAAATGTCTACCATTTTGAACATCCACGTCGATGGCTCTACGCTACCGACTGTCCTACACCCCAAAATCTTGGGTGTGACGTTTGATCAGGATCTACAATTTGGTGCGCACGCAGCCGCAATTGTTCCGAGAATTCAGAGCCGTAACAAAATCCTCAAATCCCTTGCTGGTAGTACCTGGGGAAAAGATAAAGAAACGCTCATGACTACATACAAAGAAATTAGCCAGCCGATTACGTGCTACGCGTCACCCATATGGTCGTCAAGCCTAAAAATTACCCACTGGAAGAAGCTACAGGCCTGCCAAAATACTGCTCTCAGAATTGCCACGGGCTGTCTTCTTATGTTCCCAGAACACCATCTGCATAATGAGGCGAGAATACTCCCCATCAGGGAAAGAAACGAGATGCTGACCAAACAGTTCCTGTGGAATACCCAGAAACCTGGGCATCCCAACAGACATCTGATTGACGAGCCAGCACCGCCTAGGGGCTTAAGGAGTCATCTCCGTAAGCATTTTAAGGAAATACGGCACCTGAGAACCCAGCCGTATGAAGCGAAAAAACACAAGCAGGTCCTTGGTGAACTCCACAAACAGGCGTCGGACCTTTATGCCGGGAATTGCCCGGTGAATCCAGTACTCAAAGTAAAGTATCCAAAACTTGCGGAAGAGGAACGCATACTCCCCAGGGAAACGCGTGTCACTCTGGCTCAACTTCGTTCTGGATACTGTAACAGGTTAAACTCTTACCTATCCAGAATCAACCCCGACATACAAAATGTATGCCCCGCTTGCAATGTGTCCCACATGACACCAACCATCTCTTTAATTGTAATGTGGAACCAACGCCTCTAACACCCCTTTCCTTATGGTCCACCCCTGTTGAAACAGCAAGTTTCCTTGGACTCCCGTTAGAGGATATTGATGACAGTTTGTGATCGGTCGCGTCTGTTAGGTGAGGCGAAGCACTGCTACAACAACAACAGAAATTATTTGAACAATCCACGATGTACAATTATTCGATTTTAACTAATCGAATTCTGAAAATCGAATATTAGAGTATTCAAATAATTCGATTAATCGAATACTAGGAGCTCTAAGGCTTTGCTGCTGATTACCTGGCACTTCTATTTTGGATTTGCGTACTATATTTACACACAGGAACTTAACAAATTTGAAAAATCAAAAAAAAAGGAATTAAAATATTAGAGATTTCAAATAAAATCATATAAACTTTTGCTAAAATAACTAAACTAAGAAAGCCTGATTTTTTAAAGCAAAAGAAGGAATGCACAAAAAAGTTGCCAAGCGATTCGGTGCTCATCCGTTTTTTTGTCACCCCCTCGTCGAGTAGCGAGTTCCAGCAACAAAACCTTCCGTGAATAAACACCGTCATGAGAAAACTAAACAAGCGTGCATTGTGAATCAATTAGTAAGATCATTTGCTCAATGTCGTTTTTCATACACTTAGACGACTGGTATATCGCGTTATTTACACATTTAAAAATGTTTTTTTAACTGATTTTCTCTATTACATAAGTTTTAAAAATGAATGCTAATATGCAGTCCGACTTTCTGTAGACACATTTAAAAGAAAATGTGGTTTGAAACATTGGTACTTTTTTAATATGATTTGACACTTAAACTTCCAGTGCAGTTCGATTATGACATTAGCCAATCGATTGACAAAAACAGAGTACATGGATCATTGAAAACTTGAGAAATAGAGGTAGTGATACACACGGCTAAAGACCAAGCAGCGATAACTATTATGGAAAAAGTATGTTGAAGTAGGCTGTGCTCCCAAAATAAAGCTAAGAAATTAACAAATATCTGGCTCAAAATTTGAACCCGACTTCTATCTGCAATTATCTGGCTCAAATCGTTGTTGTTGCATTTACATGCAAAATTATTTATCTGGCTCAGGATCTTTGCGACGGGTTAATGGCTTTTGTTCATCTTTTGGTACATTCCAATGAAGCGTGTCCAGATACGCATAGAAATTTAACATGCAAACGCAACGACAAATTGATCATATGCATACCCTGCAAAAATTGTTGGATTACGTGTCCATTTTCTCCATGTTGGAGTACTCTAACAATACTCTTTTGCAATGCGTTTGCGGACCACCATCAGCCGATCATTGCTCGTTTTTTAACGACCGTTACCACGACACGATGACGATCGAACAGAGTTTCCAAAAGTAAAATATTGCATACGAATAACTGATAATAAAATTTTACTATGGCAACTCTGATAAAATGCAACCGCGCACTGGTTTTATGTATACATACTATAGTATAGAGAAATATTAGTTTCTTTATTCACGCAAATGCTAAATAACATAAGAATATTCGTAGTAATAAAAGTTATATTGCCTCTCTTCATTTACTTTCATTTTAAATTAAATTTACTCCGATAATTCTTTCCGACACAATTCCTCTTTAATACTTTGGCACATAATCCTCTGTGGGTGCTCCATGGAGTACTACAGTGAAAATACTTTGGAAAGTACTCTCACGTATGTACTCTATGGAATACTCTCAAACAAAGCGAGAGTGGGATCACCTACTCCTCTCCTAGGACATCGCAATATTAATTGGAGCACATTTTTTGTATGAATACAGATTAGTTTTGGAACACTCCTATACTCCCAAAGGAGTATTCCTTACATTATTTATGGAGTACTCGCGTTCTTTGAAGGGTAAATATCCTCTTTGGCATTTGCATATTAAATCTCTCTCCGTATCTGGATCACGTTTCATTGGAACACGGGGTTTGTATGTTACCGTGCCGCCACCTTTAACACTAACGATTTCCATAAGATAGGTTCAGTCAGCTCGTTCATCTGGTTTGGTTTTATGGTTATAAATCACCATTAATTGGCCCTTTAATATATGGGTCCGCCTTGAGTAAATGTGACGAAAACACAAATGTCGCAATTTTGGGCGATAATTGAGCGCATTGGTATCCGAAAGAAACATCATACTGAAAATGTAATAGAATTGAGGAATCAAGTAGAAACTGAAAACGTCAGATTGAAATATCCCATTTTGCGCAATGTAATTTCGCAAACAATTTTAAATTGCTAATTACAATTGGCCTTTTTGTTGATTTAAAGGTAATTGGAAAAAGCGAGTAAAAAAACATGGCTGGTCCAAAAATAAATTATGGACCTCCAATGAGTGATTCCGACGACTCTGATGGCTACGAAGGGTACTATTTTGGTGACATGGTGAGTAAATTTAAGCATTAATCTTAGCTCTGGTATATACATAGGTTATTGGGCGCTTTGAGTTGATTTCACAAGCCGAAATCTAAAGCGAGGCAGTTCAATCCGTCAAGGTTATTGTGTGTATATACCAACATATATTTTAAATAATAACTCCATAGAAAAGGGTTCAAGGACACAGGGCGTGCGCACATTTTTACTTGCTATTCTTCACGGCCACGGCACTTTCTTAAACATATACATACATACATATATTCACATGCAGTCACAAAGTATATGACGGCGCATAAATTAATTAATTGTATTTTCACTTGTAGCCATCGAAGAAATCAAGCAAAACAACTTCCATCTGGCAGGAGCAACAAAATAAGCAAGCAGAAATGCTTATGTCAATACGCAACGGAGATGTTGAAAGTTTGAGGCAACAAGTCCGTGAACTAAGCACCTCAATTGACGAGCCAATAAATAGTAATAAATGAACATGTAGAGCACTTCCAATTCTCAATTAAACATTCATCTGCCCGTGTAGTAACTAGATATTAAATTTTTATATAGAATTATACGTTCCTATAAAATTTTGTAGCAAATGTTCATAGCAAAATATAGTTAGAGGCATGCAGATCTTCAAACAAATTTTGATATAGGGGACTTTTCAATAGATGTATGACATAGGGAAGCTTTTATTTGATATCATGTACAAATATATTTTGGTCAATACGAGAATTGGAAGATATTTTGCCTTAAAAAAAACCGTGCTTAAATAATTATTTAATTCATACCCTTGCTTTCAGGTGGCTTTACTTTACTGATGACTGCTTGTCGTGAAGGACAATTATCGATTGTTAAGTATTTGATAGAAGAGTTAAAAGCAGACGTTAATAAACAAGTAGATTCATTCACACCACTTATGTTGGCATGCGAGTCTACAGCTAAGGAGCCACATGTTATTGATCAAATTGTGCAGGTTTTGTTAAAACATGGTGCCGTCATTAATGCTTCAGATAAATATGGAACTACACCTTTTATGCACGCTTGTAAAAATGGATATACATCTGTTGTGAGACGTATGTTGCAAGATGTGTCATTCGATGCTGTGGATAACCAAGGCTGTACACCTATTTTCCATGCGATAGAAAATAATCGTTTGGATATTGTTAAATTATTAGTCGAAGCGGGTGTCAATGCAACAATTGCCAATAGAAAGGGCTATACACCAGTTCAAGTAGCGCAATTTCATGGATTTTATGATATGCTTGAACTTTTGCCAAGGGAGAAAGATACCTATGTTGTGCCACCTCAATATCTCGGCTATAATACTTTACGAGACTATATACCCCGAATCTTTTTAAAATCCGACTGCCCAGAATATTTTCAAGAAATAAATGCTATACTTTTGTCCTTAAATATGGGAAAGTTCTTAGAATATTTCGCAAAAGAAAAAATTTCACTTCTACAGTTCCTTGCCATGAATGACGAAAAAATGGTGGATATTGGCATTAAATATCCTATTTTCAGAATGAAAATGATGAAGGGACTACTTGAGTAAGTCTTATATAGTTTATCGATATGTATATTTATGGAAAATCGCTGTTGTATAAATGTTTATCGCATAGTTTCCATTTGCATCACTGGTCCAAAAAGTCTATCGCCAGAGTAAGCAGATCTTCAAAAGAAAAGTGAGTTCAAATTCTTTTTTTTCATAAAACGCTTGTAACTTAACTTAATCTTCCTTCAAGTTTTTATGAAATTTTAATGGTTACTGCTAATCATTTACAACATTTGGTGATAATAACAGCAACTTTACGTTTTGTAAAAGAAAAAATAAAATGTGATGAGCTGGGTGTTGTGTCACAGGATCAGCTGGGTACATTACAAAACCAATTGAACGCATACCGCACGACAATAAAAGAACTTAACAAAACGACAAAATATGTAAGTGGTTTCTAATATGAATGCACACCTTTTTATACTCAGCGTGCTTTGCATACAGAGTATCGAGATAGATATAGACTTCCATATATCAAAATCATCAGTATCGAAAAAAAATTTGATTGATCCATGTCCGTCCGCCCGTCCGTTTGTCAGTCTGTTCGTCCGTCAGTCTGTCCGCTAACACGATAACTTGAATAAATATTGAGATATCTTCACCAAATTTGGTACACGAGCTTATCTGGTCCAAGAATATATTGGTATTGAAAATGAGCGAAATCGGAAGATAACCACGCCCACTTTATATATATATAACATTTTGGAAAACAAAAAACCTTATTATTTAGTGAATAATACACCTAGAATGCTGAAATTTGACATGTGTACTGATATTGAGACTTGATAAAGATTTGAAAAAAAATTTTTAAATGGGTGTGGTACCGCCCACTTGTGATAAAATCAATTTTACAAATATTATTAATCATAAATCAAACATCATTAAACCTATCGTAACAAAATTCGGCAGAGAGGTTGCCTTTGCTATAAGGAATGCTTTGAAGAAAAATTAACGAAATCGGTTAAGGCCCACGCCCATTTTTTTATAAAAGATTTTAAAAATAGTCGTGGACGAATAAAAAGAGCTTTATATCAATGGTATTTCATTTCCCAAGGGGATTTATAACTATAAATAGGAAAAACTTCAAATTTAAAAAAATGGGCTGGCACCGCCCCTTTTATGACTAAGCAATTTTCTATGTTTCGGGAGCCATAACTCGAAGAAAAATTAACGGATCGTAATAAAATTGTGTACACATATTTTCCTTATGGCAGAAAATATTTCTAGTAAAAATGAACAGGATCGGTTAAAGACCACGGCAGCTTAGATATAAAAGATTTTTAAAAGGATCGTAGACTAGAATAATAAGCTATAAAACTTAGCAAAAAATAGTTTTGAATCAATGATATTTCACTTATCAAGGTTTAATGTATGAGGAAATGGGGAGACATTTTTTTTAAACGGGCGGTGCCACGTGTTATGTAGAAAAGTAATTTATCTGAAATTAAATGTACAATTGAAGCTCACGCTGAGTATATAATGTTCGGTTACACCCGAACTTAGACACCTTTACTTGTTGTTTATATAATTATTTTATTTTAGTTAGCATCATTTAGTCCAGCAAAAAATCCTTTATATATTGACTATGATGAGCATTTAGCTGAGCGCAAACGACTTAAACTCAAAACTTATTTCAAGTACACCACAATTGTTATTGGCATTTCTGTGTTCATTGGCCTCAAAGTTCGAAAATTTTTATTTACCTCCTAGAGTCGCAACCTATTAATTACATTGATAAAATAGTGTTGTATACTAGCAATATAAAAATTTTGAATATATGTATTGAATATTGAATTCCTTATTAAAATGTAATACAATTGATCTGCATTTAAAGAATTTGCTACAGTTTGTAAAATGCATTAATTATTTAAATATATACGCCATTATATGGCATTGGGAACAACTGAATCTGAACTGAATCAACTGAAAATAAAGTCACATTTGTTATTAACTTTAGAATATGGTAAAAGTCTAGTTGAGGCGTCGACAGCTAATACGCTACCAAAAATATCTAGAGAGGTGTCGACCGATGAGTCTTGACATCACTATTAATAATCCGAAGGTGGAAAATAAAAATGTTAAGTCGTTCAAAAGATATGAACGAAAAACCGAAAAACGACCCGAGGGTCCCTCTGAAACTGGGGGTGGGATCCATAGTATTTTTGCGCATAACGCCTTTCTGCATTGGCGGCCTTTGGCAGCGCTTATATAAAATTACCCTGGGTGGGTCCAACACCGGTTTGGAGACCAAAACTCTATCCGCGCAAAACACTTATGTTCAAATTTTTTTGTGTGGGTACTACATCTCTACAACAACCACATGAAAATCGCCAACTTCAACTGCAAATGTCTGCGGACAGAGATACAATTTTTCTTTTTCGCCTTCGGATTCGTGAATTACCAAAATAAGACCCCGTAACCGTTATGTGAACAAATAATTCAAAAATAACAACTACACCTTTTCCAGTTTAAGTTCTGAAATTTACAATTCAAGTTCAGAAAATTGCAATTCAAGTTCAGAAAATTGCAATTCAAGTTCAGAAAATTACAATTCAAGTTCAGAATTTCCAATTTAAATTCAGAAATTTACAATTCAAGTTCAGATTTTCCAATTCAAGTTCAGAAAATTACAATTCAAGTTCAGAAATTCCAATTTAAATTCAGAAAACTACAATTCAAGTTCAGAATTTGCATTTCAAGTTCAGAAAATTACAATTCAAGTTAAGAAAATTACACATCAAGTTCAGAAAATTACAGTTCGGATTCAGAAATTTATAAGTAGGGTGTTAATTTTCAAAAGTTATTTTAATTAATTAATTTTATACTTATATGTTACTTGCGGAAGTGTTGATGCTTCGTTGACCATGTTGCCAAAATAGTGGCTTGGGTATAGTAGTGTACCCCAAGTTTTCGTCAAAGTGTGTATATCCCGAACCTTGAAATCAAATGGAGGATAATTCTTTCCAACAAGCAGCAGTTTGGAAGCAGTGGAAGGGAGAGACCTCCACAGAGTTGCGAAGGTGGAGGAAGACTTGACCTCTCATGGTGCTCCGAATCGTCGTCAATTACCGCGAAGCAGGGAAAGCTGGCATGATTTGTTACGAAACTGCTAAAATCGCGATTAAGTGCCAATTCATGATGAATGGTGATGATGGCGGATAAGTTGAGATATTTCGACATATGGCGCCAAGATCTATGCAGACAGTACCTATACGTTACTACCGGGAGTGTGGGCGCTCCGTTGACTGTTTAAGCTTTGGAAAGCCTAACTATAAAATGCATATCGGCATGTTTGACATGAAATATCTTATTATTTAACCGCCGAATTTTTCTCTTTTTCGAAAGATTGATGAACTTTAATGTACACTAAAATAAGTAAAAGCTTTTGTTGAAAAAAAAAATATAACATATATAAAAGCAACTTTAGAGAGTTTTATATGCTTATTACTGGTAAAATACATTAATACTCTCTAATTGATTTGTTCACAAGTTTCGCTATCTAAATAATTATTTGTCTGTGATTATTGACTTCACGCTTTATTTTTCTATATCTGTATTTGTTTTTTTTTTTCTTGTGTTATGATCTTGCCTAGATTTAAGAATTATCTGTATTTTTGCTGTTCCATATACTGTTGTACTATAAGAGATCATAGATCTCATTGTACTAATGTAACCTATCAATAAATGAAATGAAATGAAATATATTGTTGTTTTTTTATAGATATACATTTTTCAGGGTCAATTTGCGCCATGTAAATAAATACCGTTTAAAATGAATTTACTTTTTGAATTATAAAAAAAAAAAATACAATAAATAAAAACGTTCACCTTGGAACTTAAAACAGGAATTCTTTCAATACGTTTGCAAAATTAGACGATAAAATATAAGCTATCGCAATGTTGTCTGGCGGACTACCACGTCAGTGGAATAGGGAAACTTAATTCACGTCAGCCGCAGAGGGTTAAACGAGTTAAGATGTCCAATGCTTCCCTAACACATAAATACATTTATTTCCATTGGATGAAAAAAAAAAAAAATACCCGACAAATTTTCTGAACTTGAATTGAAAATTCTAAACTTGAATTGTAATTTTCTGAACTTGAATTGCAATTTTCTGAATTTAAATTGTAATTTTCTGAACTTGAATTGGAAATTTCTGAATTTAAATTGGAATTTCTGAACTTGAATTGTATTTTCTGAATTTGAATTGTAAATTTCTGAATTTAAATTAGAATTTCTGAACTTGAATTGTAATTTTCTGAACTTGAATTGAAAATTCTGAACTTGAATTATAAATTCCGGAATTTAAATTGGAAATTCTGAACTTGAATTGTAATTTTCTGAACTTAACCCAGATAACCCTGATGTACTATATGTAGTACACAAATTTCATGTCTATTCACGAACGCGCCCGATGGCCAGGAAATAACGGGGATGTATTTTTGCATGCAGTAGAAATTGTGCAACACCGTTAGTAAGTGTTTACAGTCCCTCAGTGAGAGAAATGCTCGTTGTCTTATTCAGAAAATTACTAATTTTGAAAAATGCAAAAGTATAACATACGATTTCAAAAGTGAGTTAAAATTTATATCATAAAATTTAAAAAATATATATTTTTTATTAAAAAATTATAGAGAAATAAACGAGTTTTTAAATGTGTAAAATTATAGTTAAATACATTGAAAATTAATTAGTAGTAAAAATGAGCAAATATTAGTGTACTACATATAGTACATTAGGAAGATAGGTGTCTACAAGATCTATTTTTTTGCAGGGGTCTCTGGCTTCATGAGGTTGTTGTTTTATTGGAAGATGGTGAAGAAAACGCTGGCGACATCGATGAAGTGGTGTTGTTTCCTCCAGTTAATGCAAACGACGAAGATTCTGGTCCTGAGGAAGCTTTTGACGTAAATAATTTTCCATCTGCCCAACTGCAAGCGCCAGCAGAAATAAAATTTTAGTGCAGCCGGGCCTGAAAGCTCATCGGATGAGTCGGACCATAATATACCGTTATATATGTAGAACAACTGCATTTGATTTACATGTATAACTCTAACATGGGAGGAGTGGAACGTTCTGACCAAAATATAAGCTTGTATAGAACTTCAATGAGGGGCAAATGGTACCTGCCCTTGCTAGCCCACTGCATTGATATGGCGCTCCAAAACGCTTGGATCATACATCGCGAACGGGGCGGAAGTTTTGACCAACTGAGCTTTAGGCGTGCAGTGGATACCATGCTGCTGACTGCCCATCGAAAGCAATCAACCTACCAAAATGCCATCCAAGTTGCCCTAAATAAGCCGAGATTCGCTATGACCGTATGGATCGTCTTGTAGAGCCACAGGAAAAACAAACCCGATGTGGATATTGCCATCAAAAAACCACTAGAAGATGTGTAAAATGCAATATTGGTGTACATACAAAGTGTTTTGTAAACTTCCATTCCAATAAATAAAAATATGTTTGTATCCCTTATAATCCTAATGTACTATATATAGTACACCTCTAAAATAATAAAAAAAAAATTTTTTTAAAAAAAAGTATCAGAGTCTCTTTCTATAGCGGTTTTAAACAGACATTTCCAAAAAAAATCAAAAGTTCTCGCTTGAGTAACTTTTAGGGTTATCTGGGTTAAACTGGAAAAGGTGTATATATTTTTCTCGATAAACATTTAAAGGAAAAGTTGAATTATTAATTTTATCGTATTATCGATAATTTACAGCTGTGTTATCACAACACTAACGACAAAAAAAAAGAAATTACACAAAACAGAACAATTACTAACAATTAGTTTTGGTCAATTTCAAGTGTCTGCAGACTTCTAAAAGCTTAAGAATTTAAATATGCTGCGTCAAATATTGGTAAGCATAAAATTTGCAAAATTTAATTCGTATTACATTATCGTTGCATCGTGGAATTCGTTGCATAATTTGTGCATTTATTATTATTTTGTTCTCCATTTTAGAATGGTAATTGTCGTCGCATGATGAAAAAAACATGCACATTTTCATCCAAAGCTAGTGGAGGTGATGGCAAAGATAAAACTGAGGTGTTGAATCACGCCGATGTACCAATTATTGACTATGACGATCCGGATTATTTGCCACTTCCAGAGTATCCTCTGCGTCCTGATGAACCACTTGAAGTACGTAAGCAACGGTATGTGGCTGGCATATATTTTTATACTCAGTTGAGCAGAGCTCTCAGGGTATATTAACTTTGATTGGATAACGGTTGGTTGTACAGGTATAAAGGAATCGAGATAGATATAGACTTCCACATATCAAGATCATCAGTATCAAAAAAAAAAAAAAAAAAAATCGTTGAGCTATGTCGGTCCGTCTGTCCGTTAACATGATAACTTGAGTAAATTTTGAGGTATCTTGATGAAATTTGGTACGTAAGTTCCTGGGCACTCATCTCAGATCGCTATTTAAAATGAACGATATCAGACTATAACCACGCCCACTTTTTCCAATTCGAAAAACAGAAAAAGTGCCATAATTCATTACCAAAGACGGATAAAGCGATCAAACTCGGTAGGTGGGTTGACCTTATGAGGCAGAATAGAAAATTAGTAAAATTTTGACAATGGGCCTGGCACCGCCCACTTTTAAAAGAAGGTAATTTAAAAGTTTTGCAAGCTGTAATTTGGCAGTCGTTGAAGACATCATGATGAAATTTGGCAGGAACATTACTCCTATACTATATGTATGCTGAATAAAAATCAGCAAAATCGGATGACGAACACACCCACTTAAAAAAAAATTTTTTTTTAAGTCAAATTTTAGCAAAAAAATGAATAACTTTACAGTATATAAGATAAGTAAATTATGTCAACATTCAACTCTAGTAATATGGTGCAACAAAATACAAAAATAAAAGAAAATTTCAAAATGGGCCTGGCTCCGTTCTTTTTCATTTAATTTGTCTAGGATACTTTTAATGTCATAAGTGGAACAAAAATTTACCAATCCTTGTGAAATTTGGTAGGGGCTTAGATTATAGGACGATAACTGTTTTCTGTAACACAGTCGGCCGTCTTGAGCAAAAACTTTTTATCTTTACTAAACTTAGTTCACATACTTATCTGAACTCACTTTGTATTGGTATAAAAAATGGGCGAAATCCGACTATGACCACGCCCACTTTTTCGATATCGAAAATTACGAAAAATTAAAAAAAAATACCATAATTCTATACCAAATACAAAAGGAGGGATGAAACATGGTGATTGGATTAGTATATTGACGCAAAATATAACGTTAGAGAAAACTTTGTAAAAAGGGTGCGATACCTTCCATATTAAGTAGAATAAAATGAAAAAGTTCTGCAGGGCGAAATCAAAAGCCTTTGGAATCTTGACAGGAATACTGTTCGTTGTATTACATATATAAATAAATTAGCGGTACCCAACATATGATGTTCTGGGTCACCCTGGCCCACATTTTGGTCGATATCTCGAAAACGCCTTCACATATATAGCTAAGGGCCACTATCTTTTAAAACCCTCATTAATACCTTCAATTTGATACCCATATCGTACAAACACATTCCAGGGTTACCCTAGGTTAATTTTCCTACATGGTGATTTTCCCTTATTTTGTCTCCATAGCTCTCAGCTGAGTGTGTAATGTTCGGTTACACCCGAACTTAGCCTTCCTTACTTGTAGAAATTTTATTTTACCTTTCAAACTCGTAGCCTTATTTATCAATCACGCAAACGTGGTATGCTTGAAAATGATTTGATACTCAGCACTTTTGTTGCGCGTCATTTGAAGGACATGGACGCTACACTAACAGCACAATACGATCAACTCATAAATGGTGTGACCAATGACTGGGATATATATTATTGGGCAACAAATGTTAAACCAACACCACCCGAACACGATAATGATGTTATGCGTATGCTTAAGGAACATGTAGTAAATACTGAAAAGGAGCAACGCTTGCGCCAACCAAACTTATAAATCGTGTCTAATTAGTATACAACTGTTTATGTTGGTGTTTTTATGCAAAGCTTAGACGGAAATATTATATTTGTGCATAATGCAATTTAGATATTATTGATATCTTATTAAATTATTACAATATGCGTGCAAACAACTTTTTTGCATGAAATTAAATTATATGCTTAACATCGTTCAAATACTTTATACAAACGTGGCAAACTAGTTAATTCGTACAGCTGTAGCTTTAGATTATTAGGTGGTAGCAAGTACCGTTTAAATGCAGGATATAAAACATGTTCTACCAGCCATTTATGTCGATGTGGCTGCGTTGAAATTTCTAATATAGATGTAAGTGAATAAAATCGTGCTGTTTCACGGCAGAATGTTTCAAAGCATTCAACTTCTGAATCCCAATCCACCTCTGTGGCCAGACGCAATATATACAATGGCAAATGTGTAGTACAAGGATAGTGTTGTGGTACTATGGCAGGAAGTGTTTCTAATTTACCTTCATCGTTAATGCGTAAAGAAAAATATTCGCGCATTATTGGTGCTTTTTCTTGTAATATATTAGCTGCACTTTCAGCTAGTTCTAATTTATCACCATCCTCTGTTGACCATCCAGCATCTTCACTATCTAGCGCGATAAGAACAAGCTCCTTTATATCCAGTGATGGCTCCAATTTAATATGAGGAAGATTTTGAAATTCAAAAACCAGTCTCTGGTAGAAAAGTTCCTCACTGAAATATTGAAAGTGTATATAAGTGTTAATTATAGTTTATAATTCTTCTTTTAAGTGCGAGTTCAGACTGTAGTTAAATGTTGCCACTTTGGTCAATAACATTAAGTAGTAGCGTTAAACTCTAGTCAATTTAAAGCGGAGTTCAAACCCATACTGAAAATCATGCCTTATGAATTTCCTGGATCGGATCGAAGGACATTCCATTTAGAGTTCTGAAGAAGGGGGTTCTATCTTAGAGCTTAATTAAAAACTTCCCTCAAGTTTGCTCGACTTTAATATTCTTTGCATATATGTAATACTCCTTCCTATTACACAAGCATTACATATATGATTTTTTGTATGTCGCGAGGGTTTTTTTAAATAGACAAAATAGATATTAAATCAATCCGAAGGTTTGAAAAAATTCTTTTTACTTCGAGTCCTATATTAAAATAAGTGCCAAACCGACTTACAGAAAATGATCACAGTAAATTAAGTTTCCCACATTTTAAATGTTCTACTCTCTAGTAATCTCTTAAATTTGCTCTGTACAAAGTCAAGCACTTCCTAGATAGAAAGTTAATAACCAATTACTAAAGTAAAGAGCTTTTGCACCAAACTCGTCAATCGTCTGCTCGTCTATTAGCCGGCAGTGTTTCGGAATACCTACCAAAACTTTGATGTATTACATAAATAGAGTCGCGTTTCTTGCTGAAATAGTGCATATGTTTCATCTACCATTCCCACAAATACAAGTTCTTTCAATACTTTCCGCATCACCACATTAAGTTTGCCTTCTATATTATCTTGCATTTGCTTTATGCTCGTAAGTGTGACTTTGGATCTACGTGTTGTATTAAGAGAAAAACTTTCATTTATTAGGTTTATTGTTCTATCTGCCTCTGTGGTATTTTTATGTGCAAGAAACTTTTCTAATTTTTGTTCTTTAGAATCAGTTCGTACACGCTCCTTCTCAACACATTCTTTATCGTTACATTTAGCTTTGCCAGTGTTAGTTTCCGCCTCTTTTACACCAGATTGCAAATGTAATTGCTTGTAAAAAGTTCGTGCTGTATTACTTCCCAAAAGTTTTAGTTCTATGCGCCTCTTAATTTTGTCAATTATTTCATCCTCATAGAGGAAATGTACTTCATGTTTAGTTGGGTGAACATTCACATCCAACTGTGTGGCTGCCATTTCAATATTTATATAAATGAAAGGGTGCATTCCTTTTGGGAGGTATGTGCTATATACACCATCGATGGCTGCTTTTAAGGCTGTGTATGCAAATACTATTCGTTAAAACATGAACAGTAAACACATAAAATGCATTAACACTAACCATTAGAGTCTACAAGTCGATTATTTATAAATAACAACATTATGCCGCGTTTAGCTGAGTAGTCCACTTTTGTTACAAGCGCATTCATTTGAAATTTATGTAAATCATCGTGTTGTTCAACGGCAAGCAAAGCACGACCAATTTGAGTGCCAAAAACGGTACCGATGTTCTCCTCACGCGTATTTCGTCCCGTTGTACGCAGCGTGGGTGTTTCACCATACTTCTTCAACGTAAATGCTACGTTGGAATTGTGTATAGCGTACTTGGAAACAACATCGTAAATTTTTTGCATTTCTTCGGCTGGTGATTTTAGGCATTGGCGTCTCTGTTGCATGTTGTAAAAGAGATCTTCAACTGTGATAATTGTACCTTGATTTCCAGCACAAGCTTTAGGCACACCTTTTAGTTGGCCATCCTCATAAGTTGCTCTGCAATGAATGTATAATTCAATCATATATTTATGTACACGTTCTCATTAGGTTGTTTTGAACATTTACTTGTAGCCGCAGGGTTCCTTTGCTGTTTTTGTTTGTATACTTAAATGTGCTACATGGCTAATACTTGCCAGGGCTTCACCACGAAATCCGAATGTTCCAATGCTACTAAGATCTTCGAATTTTGAAAGTTTTGATGTTGTAAAACGTTCACAGACAATTGAAAGATCGTCTCGACGTATACCGGTACCATTATCTTGTATTTGCAGCAATTTCAAACCGCCAGATTTCACAGTTATTTGTATGTGAGTAGCTTTAGCATCTAGACTGTAATTGATTGTGGTAAGTTCTAATAAAATTGGCAAAATCATTCATAAATTTACCTATTTTCGATAAGCTCCTTGAGCGCGTTGGCCGGTTTTTGTATTATTTCCCCTGCAGCGATTCGATTCACGACAACCTCGTCTAGTTTCTTTATTATACCTGGCTCCATATTATCATTAGGTGCGCCTAGTAGGTAGCCACTGAAAACTTAATTTAATTTGAAGCTAAAACCCTCGGATCAAAATTTGGCAAACATATATCTTACTTTTCCTGTAAATAAACCCGCAAAGTAGTGACACGCCTATCGATTCTCTGCAACGATAACTAGTTTTGGTTTGGTTGCTACTCGATAAATTTTCAACAAAAGTTTAAGGGATGGACAATTCGAATCTAATGCCCAGTTTCAATCAACTGTAAACTATTACAGCTCAAGTTGACCAGAGTGAGTTTAAAGAGCAAATTAAACTTCCTTAACCCTAACGCCATAGTTGTAACCATACCTATATCCATATCCATCTCTAATGTGATCGATTAAAATCGTGAAAATTCATAAAAATGAAGAAAACGGAAAAATTTACACACATATTCCCCAAACAATAAGTCTCTTAGTCAAAACGTATCCAAAACAATGAATAAAATCTACAAAAAGTTATTAAATTCACCAACTCAAATATTTTTAGGTTATGGATATGGCGAAAAACCAAAAACCAATTGGTTGGCTATGGTATGGATATGGCGTTAGCGTTATGGTATGGCACCATTTATCGATTACATTGATTTCCATAAGGTAGTTTCGATCAGCTGTTTTATCTGGTTATGGTTTTATGGTTATAAGACACCATTAATTACACCTTAAACCTGCCACCGAAGATATTCCTCTTGTTCCAATGAAACATGAACCATCTCGCCAAAAAAAAACCAGACTACCTCCTAGAAAACATCGAGCAAATGGCTGCGAGTAACGAGTGACGCCTCTTATCATAATTTATCCTCTTTGGTACAACAATGACCCGTAATATTACTCAAAACTAATAAATTATCATCTGGAAATCAAAGGGCCAATAGTGTTTTATTCGGCTTAAAATGTTCATTGTGGTCATATTACATCCTTTCCGAGATAGTCGGGCTAGTACTTTAATGGTGCTTGTTACCGGAACGTTACGGATCTATATCCGGCAAAGGACCATCAACACTTCCCATAACCTTCGAAGAATATCTTTATCGCTACAACAGCGACAACAAAAACAACAAAAGGACAGAGATTTAACATGCAAATGGAACAACAAATTTGATCCTTTTGGTCACATTGCTGTTGCATTTGCATGTTAATTCTCTATACTTTTGTTGTTGTTGTTGTCACTGTTGTAGCGATAAAGATATTCTCCGAAGGTTATGGGAAGTGTTGATGGTCCTTTGCCGGATATAGATCCGTAACGTTCCGGTAACAAGCACCATTAAAGTACTAGCCCAACTATCTCGGAAAGGATGTAATATGACCCCAATGAACATTTAAGCCGAATAAAACACTATTGGCCCTTTGATTTCCAGATGATAATTTATTAGTTTTGAGTAATATTACTGGTCATTGTTGTACCAAAGAGGATAAATTATGATAAGAGGCGTCACTCGTTACTCGCAGCCATTTGCTCGATGTTTTCTAGGTGGTAGTCGCTGGTTTTTTTTTTGGCGAGATTTACATAGAATGATTTCTATACATTTTCGTGGAGTATTTGACTTATTTTTCCGACTGTATTTAATTGATTAATTAATTCTCTTTCCAAAAATCATAGTTGCACAAGGTGCCTAACCCGCATGGATAAATGCGAGACAATTCAAAAATGTCCCTATTAGAAAACATTCGGCATAAATTTTTTGATTTCCAGCGAGTTAATCGCCACTCGTAGCAAACTGGTGGCTCTTATTATATTTATCCTCTTTGTTGTTGTTTTAATTGTTAATCTTGTTTGCACATTCTACTGCACCTGCAAGTTAATTTTCTTTTAAAACTTATTTTCATAATAAAATTGGATAGTGATATAACCTATTTCTTGTAGAAGGGTCTCTCACAGGCAGAATAATTAGTTCGTATCACCCTCGGTTCGGTTACCCTCGGAGGAAATATTTATTTTGCAGACTATCATATTATGATAACACATGTTTTTAGAAGCGTCTTTTCTAACACCAGCGAATTATTTCAATGTCTCTGAGTAAAATCTTTTTCTCTTTTCGACTTGATTTTATGATGGCTATACTAAAGTTGAATCCAAAATAATAAATAAATATTTCCTACTAGGGTTGCCAAATTATGATACGAACTAGTTCTCCTCCCTTTGAGTGACCCTTCTATAAGAAACGGATTATTTCACTCCCCTATTTCATTGCCAAAAAATAAAGTTGCAGGTTCTATAGGATCAATGGGCTTATCGCGTCTTATTCGTTGACCCCGAATAAAGCCTTGAATCCAATTGAGACCCATTTTTTTGGACTTTTAGAACGGAAAACGGATTATCACCAGTTTAAGCTTATTTTGGCTGGAAACCGCTACTACCCACAATGAAACATTTATGGGGAATGACAGCTGAGATCGATACCCGAAGCTCCATGCTAGGTAAAAGAACATTTTTTGTTGTTGTGCTCACTTGTAACTGCTTTAAGTAAGTGGAGGTTTTATAGTTGGCCTGTCAACGACTATTACATATTTTGAAAAAAAAAAAACCCCGTTGTTTTAAATTTATAAGCGTGAAAAATACAACTCATTAAATATTTCCGTTGAATTTGTAGCTTTTTTTGCACAACACTGTACGCCCCATCCCTAGGAACTACATTTGTTCCGTTCCAACGAAGCGTGATCCAGATAAGGCTAGAAATATAAATTTTTATCGGTATCATTGGAACGCGAGGATTATTAGCTTTCAAATTTTCCCGCTTTTCTTTAGTTTCGTGCTTCTAATTTGATGAAAAAGAATCTATATCTATAAAATTGGTTTATTATTGCTGATTAATGAAGGGGAAATGTATTAGATCACGTATACACATGTACTAATCTACAATAAATGTCAATAGATAATCTACGCATTTACATATGTTCATCTCTGGGATATAGATTAAGCATCATCCGTTGGCAAACTTCTTGATTCAGATAAATAATTTTGATTTTAATAATTAAATTAAAACAACGGTTTTTGTTAGTTTCTTGGTTTTAGTTTGGCAATACTGCTTTTAATAAACCAAGCTATCGCTACTTGGCCTTTAGCCGTGTGTGTTGAAAGAAACAACAGCGACATCTGGCTGTCAAAACTCATGTGTACAAATCTTCCAATGATCCAGAGTATTCCCGTGAGTATTGTGCGTAATACGGAGATAGAAAACTCACTGGATTATCGTTGTAATTATCTGCAAAACTTTTACGCTCCTCTTTCATTTCGTGCTTGTAAATAGAGATAACACTATAAGACCCACTTGCAGACTGGCAAGTTATCTTTTTAACGCAGAGCTAATTTAAAAAAAATTGTCAAAAACGTATGAGTTTAAACCGCCATGTCAGTTTAACTCTGAGTTGCCGTTCTGCAAGTGGACCTAACATTACCGAGGAAAAAACGAAATCAACAGAGCTATCCTGTTGATACGAAATTATATACATCCATATATGCATTTACATGTTAAAATTTTATCCGCATCTGGATCAGTATTAATAGGAACTAATCTATTGTCCTAGATTTTGATTCTACCGACGCCTGCCGGTCACTCAGATAGTTGGCAGTCTATCTTAATTTTCGTTTTGCCTATTTTATGCCAATCATGTTAGGCAGAGGCGAATGTCCACTGTTTTGAAACAAAGTAAAATAATCAATATGGTTTTTGTTTGCGAAAAAAATTAATATGTATGTGTACAGGTGAAGAATTTGAGTTCATACAAGTGGCTTTACTAGCTGCTCATATTTTATCTACTAACTAACTTGAATAATTATTGTAAGGGAAATTGATTTGTAGTCTCATTTTCTGTAGACACATATAAATAAAACTTGGTTTGAAACACAAATGGGCAATTCACGGCTCTTCAGTTTATTAACCGCGAGCAAAAAAAACAAACTTGTCTTCCTTTCTCTGGGCATTCGTGACAGCCGTTCTCCCTGACACCAATTATTGGACACTTAGTTATTGCAATGGAGGAATAGAAAGATTTTTCATTTGTTTGAATTCCCAATGTTATGAACAAACTAAGGCCCGGTTTTTCAGTAGTTGGTTAAGCTGAGCTTAAACCAAGTTTGCTTAAACTCTAGTCAAATTAAAACTCCAGTTAAACTACTGAGCAGTTTTTTAGTCACAGTTTAAGGCCGCCATTGGGTATGCTTCTTTGTCCGGCAACATTGGTTTTTTTATTATCTCGATAATTTGTAGATACGGCAACAGATGGATTTTGTTTACCCAACAAACATGGAAAAAAATTCTCCAGCGAAATATAATCTAGTTCCGGAAGTGATATCCAACATCATTATTTAATTATTTTTCAACCAGATAGTTCTCGAGTTGATATTCTACTTCATTCTCCAATCACTATCCAACCTTTGAGAAATGTAAAAACAAAAGTTTTCGAGTTGATCTCCAACGTCATTAATATTTTCCAATTAGTATCCTAATTTCGAGAGATTTTGAGAAATGTACAGTTCTAAAATGAATATTCAACACTTTTCTACAGTTGATATCCGATATTGCTTATCGAGTTGAGGTGGAGTTGAAAAAAATCTCCAAGGTCAGAGAGGATAGATAGAATAAGATACGTAATTTCAGAAATTTATTCGTAATGTCCCATTTGAGGGGTAATTTTAAATTGCTTCTACATATTTTCATGAGGCATTTTTGATTGTGTTTTAATTAAGCAATTCATCCTCTTTCTAACAATGACAATATATATTAATATAAACTTCTTAAAAATGTATAGAAGGCAATTTTCTAATACCCGCCAATCAGATACATTACAAATAAAAATTGAAATGACGTCTCTTATTCTATCTATCCTCTCTGCCAAGGTGGTACCACCAGAACCAGCAGCTGTTTATTGTGAGAAATAAAATCCTGGCTAATAGCAGTAATGAAGCGTAATTAATCAAAAATAAATTATATAGGCGGCCGCCGTGGTGTGATGGTAGCGTGCTCCGTCTACCACACCGAAGATCCTGGGTTCACGACCCGGGCAAAGCAATATCAAAATTCTAGAAACAAGGTTTTTCAATTGGTAGAAAATTTTTCTAAGCGAAGTCGCCCTCGGTAGTGTTTGGCAAGCACTCCGAGTGTATTTCTGCCATCAAAATCTCTCAGTGAAAACTCATCTGCCTTGCAGATGTTGTTCGGAGTCGGAATAAAACAAGTAGATCCCGTCCCGCCGTTTTGTAGGAAAAATTCAAAGGAGCACGACGGAAATTGGAAGAGAAGCTCGGCCTACAATCTCTTCGGAGGTAATCGCGCCTCACATTTATTTATTTTTTAAATTATATATGTGACCCGGCCTATGAAAAGGTGGCTTATGACTAAAAAAAAAAAAAAAGCTGTTAACAGCTGTTTCTCGCAATTTCTTTTTTGAGTCATAAGCCACCTTTTCATAGGCCGGGTCACATATATTTCATTTTAGTTTCGTGAAAACACTGTAATATGGAATCTTACATTTGAGTCCAGTTAGAGCACCACAAGTTGGGAATTAAACATTTTCAAATTAAGTAAAGCATTTTTGCATTCGCATTTCGGCGGCCACCGTGGTGTGATGGTAGCGTGCTCCGCCTACCACACCGTATGCCCCAGGTTCACACCCCGGGCAAAGCAACATCAACATTTTAGAAATAAGGTTTTTCAATTAGGTAGACAATTTTTCTAAGCGGGGTCGCCCCTCGGCAGTGTTTGGCAAGCGCTCCGGGTTTATTTCTGCCATGAAAAGCTCTCAGTGAAAACTCATCTGCCTTGCAGATGCCGTTCGGAGTCGGCATAAAACATTTAGGTCCCGTCCGGCCAAATTGTAGGGAAAATCAAGAGGATCACGACGCAAATTGGAAGAGAAGCTCGGCCTTAGATCTCTTCGGAGGTTATCGCGCCTTATATTTATTTTTTTAGTTTTTTTCAATAGCATTTTTGTTTATAAAAAATTTCCCTCTTTTGCTGAGTACGCTATGATTCTCGAGTTGAGCCACTGTTTCGAAACAACTCTTGGCATTTTAGAAATATTCTTAGTCATCAACATGAGCTCTAATGGTACTCAAGCCCAAATGCTTGTTAGGTATATTCGACGCCATTTCGAACGAACGCAAATCACCTTTAGGTTAACTAGAGTTTAACTTTGCCAGATCGGCCGCTTAAGCCCAGCTTAAACTTCATTTAAAGTGGACTGAAAAACTGCAGAATAAGTTTAAGCGTAGTTTAATTGACAAACTGAGTTGAACTTGTACTGAAAAACCGGGCCTAAGTGGCTGGAGAATGTAGCACTCTGCCGAACTATGGTGAGGCAGCCGCTATTTGTCAATATTTTATTTTTATATACATTAAAATCCACCACTTTTTATACAATTTATCTGTCAGTATGACATTCGTAGCACCTGCGCTGTCAGTGGAGCTCATCTTTTGTTATACTTTTTTCAGAGCAATGATGCTCTATGCTTTATTACCTTTCGTTTAGTCTCTCTTAGTAATTGTGCGGATACGGATGTGCAGACGCGGAAATAGTGTTGTAGGTGTTATATGCTAGCTAAAATTTGAAAATTGTATTTGGAATACTGTATATGTTAATGTGTAGTGGTGTTTCGGCACTTTGAAAATATAATTTTACAACTATATGCTGTAATTAATACGTAAATGAGTAAATGTTTGTTGTTTTTTTTAATGCGAACGCCTTGCGTATGTAATTTATTCCGAATATATGCGATTTTCATATAGAAAAGTGGTGAACTTCAGCATATGAATAACATTCACGCATGTGTATATAAAGTGAAAAAAATCAAAGAGTATAAAGTAAAACACAAAATAAAAAAAATAAAAATAAAAATGGTACGGGGTGAAAAAGGTGAACAAAAAGAAGTCATGAAATAATGTAAATAAAATCAGTGCAAACTAGAGAAGTAAACAGCTTTGGATAATTAACGACTTTGAGGACGATTATAGTTTTTGTTAATATAATAATAATAAAAACAAACAGCGTATACGATCCGATGTGAACACGAAGTTAACGAAGGAATCTCTTCTTTTCTTTGGTGTGTGCAAACTAGCGACCGGTTTTAGCCAAACAGTTAACTCGTTACAAATACACACATTAATACCAGCGTCGCAGCAATGTTAACCATAAACAAAATTTACTTTAATATACATACATATGTACATACATATGCATATGTAGTATGTATCTACGAATATTGACCAATGTACATAGTTAGGCACACATACATATATTTTTCCGTGTTTGGATATGCAACCCTCGCCAGGTTAACAACCTACACTCAGAAAAAAAAAACTATGCCCTCCTAAATCCAGCACCGGCGCACATTGGTCTGGATTTGGCTTTCAGTGGACTTAGGGAAATGAAAAAAATATTAGTTAATAACGCAAAAACTTTGATGGTGATCAATTTTAAGTCTCATTACATGACGTTTTTATATATGATTATTTTTTCATAAAGTCTTAAACAAAAAAGCAAATAAAAAAATTTAATGTATGGGAAAAATCACATTTTTACCGTTAAGTCATTTTCCACAAAACTTCATTAATTTATTTATATAGTTAGGGTTATATACTATGCAATGTACTCGGTTTCATAGTTCGAAAAGGTTCACGTTTTTTTTTATTTTATTTTTGCTTATTTTTAGTATTGCGAATCACTTTTTCATTTTGGGTAGAATTTAAACAAAAATATTGTTTTTTTTTTGTTATACTAAATTATATCATTTGTGCAATTTATTACGCAATTTATCATTTTATAATATAAAAAATTGTAATAATAAATTGCTAATTTAAAAAAAAAAATGCGTAATAAATTGTTTCAAACTGAAAATGCAACCTTCTAAAGTGTGTTTATTGAGTACATTTAAACGTCAGTTACGCATGGCTCATCTCATCAGCGGATTTTATTTTCTTCATTTTACTGGAGTAGGGATTGCCAAAAGAAGATGGCAAACTCAAAATTAAACCAAAACATTGAACACATTGTCTTACAATACACAAAAATTCCGAAGTTTTATGTTTTCATTCCATTCCAGTCGCCTAATTCCAACAAGCACATTTTGACAGTCTGAACAAAGGTATGTTGTTGTTGTAGAGATGAGCCAACCAGCTATCAAATTACTCTTGTGTAAGCTAAATTCAGTTGTATGAACACCACTCAATTTAAATCAAAATTGCCTCAATTTATTTTTCTTTTTGAACAAAGCATTAGTATTGCGAATCACTTTTTAATTCTGGGTAATATTTAAAAACAAAAATATTTGATAATTCATATTATACATATAGGTATATGACCAAAAAAAAAAAGCTTCAATAATTTTCTCAAATTTTGTTTCATAGCCTACTTATCAACTCTTTGTAACCTTTTTTATAGCAAGTAAATCTAAGCGTTCTGTGATTTCATGGCCAACTATTAACTCTGTATAACCTCTATTATTCGTCGAGTTTTCGCGAATTTTGCACACATTTTTAAAATAAAATTGAAAGCTTCTGGGTTAGACCTTGATACATATTTTGATTGAGAAATAGTAAAAATTATTTTAGTGAAGCCAAAATTGCTAGAAATTGAAAAAAATACCTAGATGTACACATATGCTCGTTAGAGTATGTCGATATGAAACCCCGTTACTAAAAGTATCATAACTTTTTTAAATTAGATTTTACGAAAAAATATTATATAACACAAAATTATGGAAAAAGATCACAGAGTACGAAAATGGACATTTAAAGTCCTTAGTCCAAACTTTTCAATTTCGGTCCACTGTGCGGCGTACTGCTTTTTTTAATTCCTCTTCTCGCTTGCTCTTGAAAAATTGGTTCGAGGGAAATCATCATCTTTACCTCTATCCGGAGATATTTGCAGTTGAAGTTGTATTTTGCACGCATTTAATTTTGATCCCACCCCATTGGTGGACCGGCCAGGGTAATTTTTTATAAGCGCCGCCAAAAGCCTCCAACGCAGAAAGGTGTTCTGCCCAAAAATACTTTGGATCCCACCCCGGTTTCGGAGGAACACGGGGTCACTTTTCGGTTTAATATCTTTTGAACGAGTTGAAATTATTATTTCATTATTATTAAAACCAGCCTTTCAAGCTGTTGTTTTGTATTCAACCTTGGATCTACATATATGAAAATAATACAAATAGTTTGAAATGACTATTAGGTAGTAAAAAAAAAAAAAAAAATAGAATATAAACAAAAAAACTAACATTTTCAAGAATTTTCTTTTAATTCGATACAGCGTGGAAACAAAATTCTATTCGATTCAAAATTAGATACACACCCACAATTTCGACAGCGATGAGCTGACTTTTGTTTAAACTTTTTCCTTGATCTTAAGATCTCGATAAGTGACTAACTGAAAATGGTGTAAACAGCCCTAAACTTATACCTAACGTATAACCATAAAACCATAACCAGATAAAACAGCTGATTGAACCTACCTTATGGAAATCAATGTAATCGATTAATGGTGCCATACCATAACGCTAACGCCATAACCATACCATAGCCAACCAATTAGTTTTTGGTTTTTCGCCATATCCATAACCTAAAAATATTTGAGTTGGTGAATTTATTAACTTTTTGTATATTTTATTTATTGTTTTATTTTTTGTGGAATATGTTTTTAATTTTTTGCGTTTTCTTCATTTTTATGAAATTTTCACGATTTTTAGCTTAAGGCACCATTAATCGATCACATTGGAGATAGTTATGGATATGGGTATGGTTACGACTATGGCGTTGGGGTTAAAGCCGGAGTCATTGGTGCCGTATGTCGTATCGCTGTATCCGTATCCCTAACGTAATCAGCTGTTTAGCGTTACGACGGTAAACCAAAACCCAATTGGTTGGCTACGATACGGTTACGACCTTAGCGGCACCAATAATCGATTGCATTGATTCTCATAAGATTGGTCGAATCAGCTGTTATAAGGTTACCGATACGGTTACCGATAAAGCACCAATGTCTCCAGCTTAAGGAAGTTTAATTTGGCCTTAAGGAAGTTTAATTGGCCTTAAGAGCCTGTATGGTCATTATAAGAAAAACTTTTTTTTTATGAGCTCCAATATAACTGTAGCCGTGAAAGAGGTAAAATTGTGCAAAATTCTTTTTAAGTGGGAAAACTTACCAGCAAAGGGTAACATGACAAACAAGTGCAGAAAAGGACTGTCAACCGAACATTGACGCTAAGAAACGTGCGGAGCAGGGCCGGATTAATACTCAACGGGGCACTAGGCAACCATTCTTTTGTGGGCCCTTTTTTTCAGGTCCGTTCCCATCTTCTTTCGATTAAAAAATACAAAATTATATCTTCCATAAACATTTTATTGTCACAATGTAATAATATCAATAAAATTACTATCTACATTTTAAACATGTCGTTTTCTACAATTCATCAATTATATCATCAATATCGATTTTGTTCAATAAACCTGACTCAATGCAAAGTATACCTAACATCTCGAATCGCTTTCGCCGCGTTGTAGCTCTTTCAGCAGCTTTGATTCTTTTTAATTGCGAGAAGTATCGTTCGGCAGAACAATTTGTGATCATTAATGTTAAAAAAATGCGAAGAGCTACTTCTGTGCTAGGAAATACATCGGCTAATTGATCTTCCATTAGAATCTTATACAAATGGCTATGAGTTTTTTGTGCATCAGTGTATCTGGAGTTCACGTAACTTTGGAATTGTTTCATTTCAATGAAAAATTCTTCCAAATCTCTAGAATAAAAATGAACTAAGTTATTTATAGCTTCGTGGAGGTCCCCATCGCTTAGAGAAAAGTTGATGAGAAATGCAAATCTCTCCGAAACTTCCATATACACTTTCGCACGTCGTTTGATTTCACTGTGAAGATTGTCGATGATTTCTAGGAAACCTTTTTTTGTCCTAAAATCATCGCGAGGTGAAAATTCTACTTCTGGACTTCTGGAGCATTTCCGTCATTAGGCTGGTTTTTTCTACGACGAGTACGTTTTACAATTTCTGTATAACCTACACCAGGTAATAATTGTTTTGCTTTTTCCTCGAAATCATTGAACTTTTCACGGAATGAAACTAAACTCTCTTCTAACAATCCGTACAAAAAACCACACGTTTGCAAATCTGCTTTTGCACTTTGCAATGACTTACTCACTGAACGCATAGCAGTGAAAATATAGTTCCATAAAATCAGCATGAAACCAAATTCGAATTTTTGCATTTTATTCGCGATACACGTTGCCTCATAACGAGTATCAGTATTTTGTGATTCATCATCAGCAATGATTTCTAGAGCCTCTAATATGATATCAAATGAATCGTAAACTGCATTCGTCGCATTCGAATGTGCTTCCCAGCGTGTAGTTGACAATGTCTTCAAAGTTTACTCATTGTTTATTTTATTTTTTAATACGCCCCAACAATAGGTGGAAGCGGAAAGAAACTATATAATGTCTGCATAATGGTGAACAAATCTACTGCATAAAAACAGCATGCTCTCCAACCAAATTAAGGGAATGCGCGGAACAGGGAACATAGATCGCATTCTCATTCAAACTCAATATTCTTGCTTGCACACCTTTATACTTCCCGGACATGTTTAATGCGTTGTTATATTATTGTCCTCTACAATTTTGAATATCTAAACCACAGTCTTCAGTAAGAAACTTTAAAGTTTGATTCGCTAGACTTTCACCAGTATAACCTTCCAACTGAAGAAAAGTTATAAACCTTTTTTTATTATTGAATATACTCACCTTTCACTTCGATACACTTCTTTGCACGCTCATACAATGAGTCGGAAATGTGCTTTTTAGGAACCTTGTCTAGTTTGTCGGTCGTCGCCTTTTGAATGCGGTCAATTGAATTTTATTTATTTGAGTAAAATTTATTTTCAGTTCTAATTATATTTTTCTTTCAGTCTCTAGAATTTTATGTTTGTAAGAAAATTTTAGAAGTCTTTTTCATTTTTCGGGGGCCCCCTAAAATGGGTGGCGCAAGGCAACTGCCTATTCTGCCTACCTGTTAATCCGGCCCTGGTGCGGGGGATTTGATGATGTTCGGAGATTGAGCCAGCAAGACCAACTGTTGAAAATTTTAATAGCTTGGCACTGACAAGTGGTTTTCATGAAGGATGTAGATGATATCAAAAGCATATCCTGTTTCCCCAAAGTTAATATAAGGTAGCTCTTTCTGTTACGATTTCGAACGGCCGGATTTTCAGAAAAGTGCTTGAAGTTCTACAACGAATTTTAATTATAGCAGAGCTATTTAATATTAATAGGAATAGTAATATTTATTTCAGTTTGAATTTTATTTTCTGCAGATCTAAAACGCAGCTGAAAACTAGTTCGTGAAATAGAATCAAATTAAGAGCGGTGCAATGTTTTACATATCAAAGTAAAGAATGAAAGCGTTTATGCTTACACATGTACATACATAAATATTTAAACATTTATAATCTAAATAAACAATTCAATATTCTATATACATATGTAAATAAAAGTGAATCTAAATAGACGTAAGTAAAATTTTTGGATTTTTACATGAATGAGTGAGTGTTTTGTAAAAAATTTGGCGCTCTTTGGCGCCTCTAAGTGTGCACTACAAATTAAAAGCATCTTACATATGCCTGTATAAATGTGTATATGTATGTCTGATTAGACTTAAAAAAAATAAAAAAAAATAATAATAATACTACGACTAGCAAAATTGTTCGTTTGCATATGTATCCAATATTGCTGAAAGAAATGTTTTTGTATGGCCTGATTTGCTTGCTACTCGCATGGGGTGCAAGAAGTGCAGCACCTAGTGGCAACGTTGCATACAGAAGCGTAATCGCAACAACAACATCAGGACCGGAAATACGCACAAGGACTTTTATTGAAAAACGTAAGTCAAATATATTTAGTTACCCGTGATTCAATCACAAGAGGTTTGCTCGACAGAAAATTTTTTGGGAATTGCGGCCATTTTGCTCCCAAATCGAATTGACATCCGTTAACTGTGTTGTTTCTTTGCGAATTCTCGAAAAATATTAGTAGCAGGAATTTGGGAGCAATAAGTTTACAAAGACCGTATAAGTACTGAACTGCATAATTCCTTGGAACATTTTTTTTTTTTTAATTTTATAGTGAATTTATTAACTATGCCGCGATCCATTGGTATGGCTGAACATTGAACATAGGTAATTTTATGAAAAGTGGGGACACCAAGAAATCGTACACTTTCGTAAACCTATGAATATACGAAACCTAAACCAATTCAAAATTCATCGTTCAACCTCAAAACCTCGACTACTAAATTGATTCACGTAAAAATGTCATCAGTAAACAATGGAGATGCCATAACGAAATGTACTCATTGGGCATGTTAACTTATTCACTTAAAAGTCTAGAACAGGAGTCTACTGCTAATACGCGTCCAAAAATATCGAGAGAGGTTAGGTTAGGTTGAACTGGCCGGTCCATGAGGACCTCACATAGACTGATTGAGTCCGTAGTGTTACCAGAAGTTTGTTTTAACGACCAAACTGAAAAAGCCTATCAAAAACCAGGACCTATGTTATAAAATAACTCCGTCCTCTTGGCAAATACTAGAAGCTTCCTAGGACTTCAGCCACTTGCTGCTTCTAGATCTGACAGGTGTATCACTCCTAATAGCTGGATTTTTAGCCTGGCAAGTTCAGGGCACGAGCACAGAACGTGATCGATCGTTTCCTCCTCCAACCCGCACTTCCTACATCTGCTATACTGACCAAGCGTAATTTAAAGGCATGTGACGCCAGAAGGCAGTGTCCAGTCAGAATACCCGTCATGAGTCTACAGTCCTCTCTTTTTAATGATAGATGCAACTGTGTTAGTTTAAGGTTGTAAGACCTACACATAATCTTCGGCACTTTACAGCCCGCGCTTGAACCCACGCCTTTCCCGCTTGGTCGATCTAGTGCACCTCTCGACTTCGCTTAATCTCGCCCAGTCTAATTGGGACGTCTACGGAGCAAGCTTCAAGGATGCGCCCTTTTTAGCTAGTTCGTCCGCTTTTTCATTCCCATCTATTCCCATATGCCCTGGGACCCAATATAGATGTATGCTTAGCCCTGTCCCGATTCTCTCCAGAGATTGCTTACACTCTAACACGCATTTAGATGCTGTGCTATTCGAGATTATTGCCTTAATTGCTGCTTGACTGTCAATAAAAACAAAGTTAACACGGTTGCAGCTTAAGCTATTCTCTTCTAGGGTTTCTACTGCTTTGGTTACGGCTAATTTTTCCGCTTGGAAAACGCTACAGTAATCCGGCAGCCTGTAGAATCTGCTTATTTCCGGATCAGCGCAATATACCGCAGACCCTACTCCTTCCACTACTTTGGAACCATCGGTGTACACATGTATCGCCTTGTCCGCCATTTGCGCACCCTTGCGCCAACCGTCCACCTCTATTGTGGCCTTAAGATCTCTATCGAAGGGCAGATAGGGAATCAGGTAGTCTGTTCGTCTTGTGATTGATGACGCTAGGTGACGAGAGAGATGACCTCGACAACAATAATCCGAAGGCGGAAAAGAAAAATTGTATCTCTGTTCGGAGATATTTGCAGTTGAAGATGGCAATTTGCATGTGATTGTTGTAATGTTTTTGTGCACTGAAAAAGATTTTGTGTACAAAGGGATTTTGCACGCATTTAATTTTGATCCCACCTCATTGGTGGACCGGCCATGGTAATTTTTTATAAGCTCGATTGAAGGCCGCCAACGCAACCCGGGGTCAATTTTCGGTTTTTCGTCAATATCTTTTGAACGTGCGAAACATTTTTATTTCCGTCTTCGAATTATTGTTATCGAGGTCGCGTATTGGCCTTTAACACTTATCTCTTTTGACACTTATCTCGATATTTTTGGGCGCGCATTAAAAGTCCACCTTCTGTTATATTAATTCCGTATGTTCGGAACATTCGTCTCCATTTAAGAATTTTGGGAATCGGTTTATACCCGGTTTTAGAATATGTTGTATATACTTATTTGCTATATTCGGATCTCGTGAGGTAATATCAAATGAACGTATTCCGAACATTCTAAATTAACGGTTTATCCGGAACGCTTCCATGAATACTTAACAGAAAAGAGCTTTCCGAAATTTCAGAATAAAAAGGTGAATATTCCCTGCGTAGCAGGACCGCACAAAAGCTTAACTCTTTTATCAAAGTCAAGGTAGGAATATAAAGTTCTAAGACAATAAACCATTTTCTTTTATTTTTGTTTTTGTCAGTTCATTGCGGCTGCTAAGTAGCGTATCACCCCATGTCGGATGCCTGTTCAAAATCGTGCTATCTCAAAATATTTTTCAAAAATTTCCCAATTCAGAATTTGTCACAAAACTGCTCTATATTAGACTTAGATTGAAGAACGCTTCATCTCAGTATGACTTTCATTAACTCCCTCTTATAACAAAATGCATTGAACTTATTCTCATATAGGGAGTTTTTTAAACAAATTTTGATATAGCGTATTTTTGAATAAAATTCTAAACCAACATAGCGCTTTATCAATTCACGAAATATTTAGTAGAAAATGAATTATTTCCCAAAACTCTTTGGGCATTTACAAATTTATTATCACTACTAATATACTACCAAAGAAACTTTTCTACTACAATTTTCACTGAAGGGGATTGAATTATTCCCCGTTTTCCTTACATCGTAAAAGCAACCCGTCCAGATTTTTCAATTTGGGAGTGTCAAGAATCTCTCATCATTGGAGAACAAACCTCTAGTAATTGAATCCATGGCGGAACGATACAAGGTGGCAGCATGGGACAGCTGATTATAAACTTTTTTAATTTGATTTGATGTATCAACTTTCAGCGCAGTACGATTTTGACATTTGTCCATCGAATTTACAAAAACAAAGTACATGTAATTTTTATTTATATTTGTAGGTATGTCACATTGCTGCCACCTTGTATCGTTCCGCCATGATTGAATCAAGTTAGTTACCTAAGAAACTATTTGAAAATATCATAGTTGGGGGTAGTGCACTAAATTTTGATTGCATTACACTATAATGGACAAAATTGAGTGCGCAGTATTTTTGTATCACTATAGTGACAGTGCTGATTTTCTCCACTATGACTAAACAAATTTATTGCAGTAATTTTATTTTTACACTACCACTAAGCTGAGTGAAAAACAAAAAATATCATTATTGTAAATCTTCTATGCGTCACTCAAATAAAAAAAAATCTTGTTGATACTATTTTCATGACCAGCTTTTAAATTGTAGTGAAACATTTTTCAGCTTTCCTACCACTATAGCTGAGTGAGGCTGATATTTTTGCATTACCACTCAACTGTGAGTGAAGGCTGGTGCATTAATGCACCGACATATTCATTTTTTTCGTTGGAAAGCCATTTGTTTTAAGTTTTTTAAAATATAAACTTGGAAAAAATTACAAAGATGAAGCATTTAAAAACAAAAAAAATGCTTTTCAGTGTAATAAAAATTTTTTCAGTGTACGATTTCGATAGCCGATTAGAATTCCTTTCCAAAGGTATCAAGATATTGGAAATCGGTTGAGCCATTCCATAGCTATCACAGCTCAAAAGTACTATGATATCAAAATATAGAGAGGTGAATTTACTTAAAAAATTTTATAAAAAAAGGAAAAAAAAAACGCCATTTTAGTTTTTGGAAATGTTATATATTAAATAGACCTTTCTAATAAAAATATATTTTATGATCATATGTATTTAATTAGCGAGCTTTGCTCATATTGCTTTATACAATGGTTTTTGTAATTGATATTAGAGAAAAATTGTAAGTTTACAAACGGCGATGGTTACTAGGACATGTTTCTGAATTTCTGAAATTCAGAAACATGTCCTAGTAACCATCGCCGTTTGTAAACTTACAATTTTTCTCTAATATCAATTACAATATATTTTATGTTCAAACGCTTGGCCTTTGAAGTTTTTTTCGAGTTTAAAATTTTATTAAAAACAAAATTTTTTTCCAGTGTATTAAAATTTTTTTACAGTGTATGTTTTCGATAGCCGATTAGAATTCCTTTCCAAAAGTACCAAGATCTTGGAAGTCGGTTGAGCCATTCCGTAGTTGTCACCGACATTTTTCACAACTTTGACACCTTGCCACGCCCACATTTTTTCAAAAATGCAATCTCTAAAAACGAGGTTGTGTTTGTATAGGTAAAGTGTACCTGTATGCAAAATTTCATTAAACACTGAGGGGGTCGGGTTCAATGCATATCGGTTTTGATATTGTCACGGATATTAGCATCCCTAAGCTATACCATCACTAAGGCGATGCTAAGCGATGTTCACGTCAATAATCAAATCATGTATACACATATATAAGGCAGCCGAGAGATGTCACACACAGATGCATTTACTTATACGCCTATGTGTGTGCGAGAGACTGTAAACTACAAACTCACATACATCTGAGAGACGCTGAAAAGTAGAAAATTGTAAACAAGTAGAAACTATATGAGAACTATAAACACTCGAAATAGTTGGTAAGTTCTGGAAATAGAAGAGCCTAGATGTATGCAGCGTAAACTATAAAAGCGGCCAAGCGAGTAAAATGGAATTCAGTTTGATTTGAGTTGTCAAGCAGTTACGACTAAGACGATATATAGCGAGCAATAGCTGTATTATTTTGAATAGTGGTGTTTCATTTGAGCTATCAGTTTGGTTATTAAGCTATTCGTTACACAGTTTGAGTGTTATTGTGAAGTATTTTAATAAAGGCCATTTTTCCATTATTCAATATTGGAGTTATTTATTCAACAGTTTAGCGATACGAACCTAGCAAAAGGGCAAATAAGGAATTTGCAGCAAATTCGTTACAATTGGTGTCAGAAGAGGAATTGTTGAATAAATTCCGAAGATTGGGAATACAACTTGGGCATGGCAAAGTTCAGTGAATTGAAGATCCAGCAACTGAAAAAGGAGTTGGAGAACCGTGGATTAAATACAACCGGCAATAAGATCGAACTTCAAGCACGGCTACGAGAGGTAATGGAGTCGCAAGGAATTGATGTGGACGAGTTTGTCTTTTATCCTGATGGGGACGAAACAACAACAAAAATTGAAGAGAAAAACGAAACATCGCAGACGGTTACCAGCACAGACTTGAACATGATATTGGCTGCAATAACTGCTCAAACATCGACAGTAACATCCAAGATGGAAGCGCAAGAGGCACGTATAACAGAAATGTCATCACAAATATCCACCAACATGTCATCTCAGCTGGAATCGCAGGAGACACGCATAACATCCAAGATTGAAGCACAAGAAACGCGTATGTCAGAAATGTCGACACAGATTACATCGAAGATTGAAGCACAAGAAACGCGTATGGCAGAAATGTCGACACAGATTACATCAAAGATGGAGACACAACTGAAAGCACAAGAGGCACGCATAACAGTACAACTCGAAGCACAAGAGGCGCGTATATCATCAAAACTCGAAGCACGTATGGACGAGAAAATAACGCAGTTTGAGGAAAAAATCGAAGCCGAGGTGGATGCTTTGAGAGGTCGTATACAAGAGTTGCAATTAAACCGCCCAGCTGTTTCAGCAAGCAATACAAAGGTAAAAACACCATCCTTTGACGGTTCTGTTCCTTTCCAGGTCTTTAAGCTACAGTTTGAGAAGACCGCAGCAGTGAACAACTGGAATGCGGAAGATAAAGTTGCTGCACTATTCGTGGCATTGAAGGGGCCAGCAGCGGAAATTCTACAGACGATTCCCGAAGGAGAGCGGAACAATTATGAAGCATTGATGGCTGCTGTAGAACGACGTTATGGAAGCGAGCATAGGAAACAGATATTCCAAATTGAGTTGCAAACCGCTACCAAAAAGCAAATGAGACATTGCAGGAGTTTGCTTCAGATATTGAAAGATTGGCTCATCTTGCAAATGCGGACGCACCCGTGGAATACACTGAAAGGGTAAAAATCCAGAGTTTCATAAATGGCATACGGGACGTGGAAACGAAGCGAGCTACATACGCGAACCCAAAGCCAACATTCGCAGAAACGGTGTCACAAGCTCTGATTCAGGAAACGGCGTCGCTTCTGTGTAAGCCAGTTTTCAAAGCACGCCGTGTGGAAGTAGAAAGGCCAGAGTGGGTAGACGCAATATTGGAGGCACTGAAAGAATCGCAAAAGCGAAGTGAAAAAGTTATCAAATGCTTCAAATGCGGGAAGTCCGGTCACATAGCACGTCATTGCGATCTTGGTCTTAATAGTTCCAACAATGTGGGTGGCCGTAAACGCAAAGCTGGAGGAGATGAGCAAGAGCGAGTAAGAGGTAGAGAGCTAGATCCAGCTATTGAATGCCCTGTGATATCTGTGTCGCAAATTGGAAGGAAATCAAGCAGTCTTACCGTCAGAGGGAATGTGGATGGCAAAGAACGAGTACTGACTGTAGATACGGGCGCATCTCATTCCTTGATCCGATCTGACTTGGTCAACAGGAGAGTAAAACCGTTACCTGGAGCAAAGTTGCGTACGGTCACTGGCGACTATAACCAAGTTCAGGGAGAAGTGATATGTGAAGTATTGATTGGGGGTCATGGTTCTACACAAATTTGTTGTGGCGGAGATTGTTGATGAAGTTATATTGGGAGTGGATTTCTTGGTTGACCATGACATCAAGATCGATATGCAGAGAAGGGTGATGTGTTATGAGAACCAAGATGTGCCACTTAACTTTAGTTTGGAAAAAGGGTTCAGCAGTAATCGGGTACTGGTGGAGAAGAGTCGACGAAGGCCACGAAATTCAAAGGTAAAGGTTGATGGAACAAATGGGCCAAACAAATCAAAACCGAAGGTACCTGTGAGAGAAACACTGGCATTGAAAAGCCCTAACGGACGTACTGAAACGAAGAAAGAATGCAAGGGTGGTTTCAAGCCAAGGCACACTACTGTTGTGAAGCGTCGGAACGATACTGATTATGCAAAGGAAATCCGTCCAGCGCAAGCTCTGCGAAGTAGTTCTTCATTGGTCAAGCAACAGAGTGCTAGGGAACGATCCAGGATAATGAGTAGTAAGATGAAACACAGGTACGACAAGGAAAATAATTCGAAAGGTTTCTTGGCGGGAGATTTGGTACTGTTATACAACCCTCACCGGCGGAAAGGTGTTCCATCCAAATTTCGGTGCAGTTGGGAAGGCCCGTACAAGGTTGTGAAGAAGATCAGTGATACCATCTACCGCATACAAAGCATTGAGAAACCACGGAGTAGAAGAGTGGTACATTTGGCGATGCTAGCACCGTTTAGATCGAGAGATTTGTCCGATCGGGACGATCAGACTAGGTGGAGGGCAGTGTCACGGATATTAGCATCCCTAAGCTATACCATCACTAAGGCGATGCTAAGCGATGTTCACGTCAATAATCAAATCATGTATACACATGTATAAGGCAGCCGAGAGATGTCACACACAGATGCATTTACTTATACGCCTATGTGTGTGCGAGAGACTGTAAACTACAAACTCACATAAATCTGAGAGACGCTGAAAAGTAGAAAATTGTAAACAAGTAGAAACTATATGAGAACTATAAACACTCGAAATAGTTGGTAAGTTCTGGAAAGAAGAGCCTAGATGTATGCAGCGTAAACTATAAAAGCGGCCAAGCGAGTAAAATGGAATTCAGTTTGATTTGAGTTGTCAAGCAGTTACGACTAAGACGATATATAGCGAGCAATAGCTGTATTATTTTGAATAGTGGTGTTTCATTTGAGCTATCAGTTTGGTTATTAAGCTATTCGTTACACAGTTTGAGTGTTATTGTGAAGTATTTTAATAAAGGCCATTTTTCCATTATTCAATATTGGAGTTATTTATTCAACAGTTTAGCGATACGAACCTAGCAAAAGGGCAAATAAGGAATTTGCAGCAAATTCGTTACAATATGAAATTCATCATATGCATAGGTAAGACCAACTGAACCTTAATTAGGTTATGCTACGCCTCACGTTTTTAGAAATTCCACGCGCCCAACGCTTTTATTTATTTTTGTGATCAACGCCCTAGAAGTGATGAGGAGTGTGATTACTAGTATCTAGGACTCAAGTAATTATTATCTCTTTCGCATTCGTTGTCATGGGGTCAAAGCGCGTTTTTGAAAACCTCTTCCGATAACTTTTGGACGAGTTTTAGCAGTTGTAAGCTAAAGCAAAGAATTAGCTATATTTCAAGGAATGTCAAATGTAATTAGGAATTTTCCATTTCTTAAAGGAATCGCAAAAGTAATAGAAAAACTCTTAGGTCAGAAAATATGTTTGCTATTCAAAGGGTGTTTGTATACAGTTTTACTACAGGTAATTATTATGACCCTCCTTCTTCTTATACTGGCATTGGATTGGATTTGCTGATAGATACCTTAGTATCTTCCCTAGAATCAAGTTAATTAAAGCGCACAAAAAAGTCATCTTGTTCTAATCCTAGCTTGATTGTGCATGGTTTGGAAATATCCTTTCCAATTCTTGTTGGAATACGCCGAACTCTAATTCAGACCTAGCACGATATAGGAGTCTTTTTCGATTAGTATCATCTATGAAATCATTTATACTTTTTTTTTTAACTATACAAATAATATCCAGAAAATCGAGTGCAATGCAAGAACTAGCGGTCTAAAATAAAACAAAAATTACAACAAATATGCCCTAAAAGGCCGTGGGAAATAAGAGCGCACCACATCTGTCAGTATTGCATGTTAAAATAAACAAGTAAAGGTGTCTAAGTTCGGGTGTAACCGAACATTATATACTCAGCGTGAGCTTCAATTGTACGTTTCATTTCAGATAAATTACTTTTCTACATAACACGTGGCACCGCCAGTTTAAAAAAAATGTCTCCCCATTTCCTCTTACAATAGAACTTGATAAGTGAAATATCATCGATTCAAAACAATTTTTTGCTAAGTTATAGCTCATTATTCTAATGGCGGCCACAGTGGTGTGATGGTAGCGTGCTCCGCCTGCCACACCGTATGCCCTGGGTTAGCACCCCGGGCAAAGCAACATCAAAATTTTAGAAATAAGGTTATTCAATTAGAAGAAAATTTTTCTAAGCGGGGTCGCCCCTCGGCAGTGTTTGGCAAGCGCTCCGAGTGTATTTCTGCCATGAAAAGCTCTCAGTGAAAACTCATCTGTCTTGCAGATGCCGTTCGGAGTCGGCATAAAACATGTAGGTCCCGTCCGGCCAATTTGTAGGGAAAATCAAGAGGAGCAAATTGGAAGAGAAGCTCAGCCTTAGATCCTTCGGAGGTTATCGCGCCCTACATTTTTTTTATTCTAGTCTACGACACTTTGAAACTTGTTTTATATCTAAGTTGCCGTGGTCTTTAACCGATCCCGTCCATTTTTACTAGAAATATTTTCTGCTATAAGGAGAATTTGTGTACCCAATTTTATTACGATCTGTTAATTTTTCTTCGAGTTATGGCTCCCGAAATATTGAAAATTGCTTAGTCAGAAAAGGGCGGTGCCACGCCCATTTTTTAAAATTTGAAGTTTTTCCTATTTACTGTTATAAATCCACTTAGGAAATGAAATACCATTGATATAAAGCTCTTTTTTGCAAATATATAGCTTATTTTATTCGCCCACGACCCTTTTAAAAATCTTTTATATAAAAGTGGGCGTGGTCCATAACCGATTTCGTTAATTTTTCTTCAAAGCATTCCTTATAGTAAAGGCAACCTCTCTGCCGAGTTTTGTTACGATAGGTTTAACGATTTTTGATTTATGATTAATAATATTTGTAAAATTGATTTTATAACAAGTGAGCGGTGCCACGCCCATTTAAATTTTTTTTTTTCAAATTTTTATCAAGTCTCTCTCTAATGAGTCCACACGTCAAATTTCAACATTCTAGGTGTATTATTTACTAAATAATCAGATTTTTTGTGTTTTCAAAAATGTTATACATATAAAAAGTGGGCGTGGTTATCATCCGATTTCGCTCATTTTCAATACAAATCTATTCTGGGTCCAGATAAGCTCGTGTACCAAATTTGGTGAAGATATCTCAATATTTACTCAAGTTATCGTGTTAACGGACAGACGGACGGACATGGCTCAATCAAATTTTTTTTCGACACTGATGATTTTGATATATGAAAGTCTATATCTATCTCGATTGCTTTATACCTCTACAACCAACCGTTATCCAATCAAAGTTAATATACTCTGTATGCAAAGCACGCTGAGTATAAAAAATGGAGCAAAATAGCGAGAGACGAAGTGGGAAAAATGATTCGACGAGCAACATAAACTCTCTTACAAACTGCCTAATACTTCCATTGCAAAGTGCGTATGGTTGTGCAAAGCTATGTACATATTTTGTTTTATGCAGCAATTTTTTTTTAAAATATTCAACAGCAAAACTCGAGTTGCAGTAGCAGGAATGAGGAGAAGAGGTCCACATACCAGTGTAAGAAAAATCATCAAAGCAGCAAGGGCAACCAAAATATACACATTACTTGCTGCGCGTTTAGTGAAGGATACAATCAGATGCTGTAAAGCAGTGCTTCCTAAAGCAGGTTCCGCAAAACACAAAGCTCGACTAACTTAACTTTGACCTCTTTTCAGTTGAGTGGAAGAAAGGAAGAAATAATGGGGCAACTGGGTTTCCTGGCAATAATGATATATATATAGATGATATGGTATGATATATTAAGTTTGGACAGATTCTGGAAATTGTAAGTTCTTAGAGGAGAAGAGATAGACCCACCAATAAGTCTACCAAAATGAATGGGATGACAAGCTGAGTTGATTTAGTAATGTATTTTGGTTGTACGATTAATTATTTGCCGTAACCGACTGTATTGGACCACAATAGCATATATCTCCCATACAACCGGTTTTTAGGAATTAGAGAGGGTTTCACTCATGTCATTTCTTCCTCATTTTAACAGCTGAAACTTGGAATTTCACAGGGTGATTACATATGTGGCACACACTATTGTCTATAAAAATTATCTGTCGTATATACATATAACATATGTATCCCATACAGGTTTTCACAATTTTTTCTCATTTTAACGGCCGGAAGCTTGCAATTTTACCAGATTTTCACATATAGGCACACGTTTTGGTTTGAGAATATCGTCAAGATCGGTTCTATGTATAATGTAACGAATTTACTAAAAACTCCCCTTATTTTACACCTTCTACTAACGTTCGTATCGCTAAACTGTTGAATAAATAACTCTAATATTCAATAATGAAAAATGGCTTTTATTAAAGTACTCCACAATAACACTCATACTTCACAACCAATAGCTTGCTTCAATCAAACTGATTCCGGACTACTCAGCTTCTGCTGCTTTTATAGTCCCTGCCGTGTCGTTCGCATACTTCTAGGCGTTTCTTCTTCTAGAATTTACGACTTGTTTACCAGCTATAAACTCACCAGCTATAAACTACAGATGCACGTTTATAGCTTCTCATATACGCGTGTATATGTGAGTGATACTTCAACCGATGATTACATACTTTTGTGAGTAGCTCAGATAAGATATATGCATGTGTTTGTGCGTTTCTCTCCGCTTCTTGTATGCATATATGTGCCGACATAATGATTGATTTGTTTATGTAGATACAAGTGACTGCTTAGTATCGGCTTAGAGATGATAGTATCCCTTAGTGTTGCTAATATTCGTCACAATAATATATGTCCCAAACAACTGATTGTTTGAATTTTATGAATTTTGCAAAGTTCATCAGATTGTTGTCAATTGTTCAGCCTTATTAATGAAGGTATGAGGTTTTCAGCATAGCCTGAAAGCAGTTCCGTCCTAACTTTTTTCTTTTTTTTGTTTTTTTTTGATTTTTGGTGATTTGATAAAATGTGCGTGGCTTGAAATACTTAAAGACTTTGTTTATTTGGGAACCAGCAATAACGCAAACCACGGTCGGTCTTGAAATTCAGCTAAAAGTAACTCTTGCCAATAAATGCTACTTTGGACTACTTAGGTAATTGAAAAAGTAAAGTCCTCTCCCGGCTAACAAAAATCTTGTTCTACAAGTCATTTATCGTACCCGTCCTAATACATATATGGCGCAGAAGCATGGACACTGACAACATCTGATAAGCCGGATCTGCGGGTGATCGAAAGAAAAGTTCTTCGAAAAGTTCGGCGACGGTGAGTACTGTAGAAAATTTAAAGATGAGCTGTATGAGCTTTATGCAGCCATCAACGGAGGACTTAAAATACAGCCTAGGCCATGTTATGTGAATGAAAAATGATGATACGCCTAAAAGGGTATTCTTATCGGAACCCGCCAACGGAAGCAGATGAAAGGGGAAGCCCAACTCCGCTCTAGGGACCTGGTGAAAAACGATTTAAATTCACTTGGTATTACCAATTGGCGTCAGTTAGCGTAACGAAGAAGCGACTGGCGCGACTTGTTGGCCGGCCAAAACCAAACCGACCGAAACTGTTAATCGCCAATTAAGTAAGTAAACGTGGGTTCAACATCGCAAAAATTTGGGAACACCTGCCATTTGGAGTAGCAACAAAGCAACTAAACAATATGCCAACATAAATACACTCGCATGCCCGTTATGTAATATTCATATAACATGGAAACGTACATATGTGACTTGTTCTGGCATAATCGGTCACTGCCAGCGTCTGTTGGATGTGCGGTAGTAGGATAAGCCATCCTATATGATCGTTACGGCTTGGTATGTACATACGTATATAGTTGGGCAATGTGCTCTGGTAGGTGGTAGGTGTACGCTAAGTGATTTCCTGCAATTACATGTCATTAATTTGTGGTTACGCCAAAGCAATCACATAACAGCCGCTGAGTGGATATGAAAACAACAACATAGTAATGGCTACAGACGTATCGATACTGGAAGTGACAATAACAAAAGCATTTAGATACACATATATAGATAACTTTGTAAAGATGGAGCTTGTGCAAATATGTAAAGAAGTGTGCTCGCAAGAGAGTGGTCGACTGATTTCTTTTTCATACAGTACCCGAAAGGGGTACTAGGAGGACCGGTCGCACGGTACGCGTAGAGTTGAAAAAGGACCTATTCGATCATACGCGCAGGGTTGTAAAGAAGACCAGTCCGTTACTATTCATTCAGGCATAAATATATACAATTGACCTCTTCATTGGACATGCTCAAACAAAAGGGACCACTCCAACCTCTATAAGGATATCAAATTCTCTAAATGACCTAACTTAAACTACCTGAAATTCATCAAAATAATTTCCAAATATCCCGAATATTTACCACGATCCCCGCAAATAAAAAAGGACTTAGGTTAAAGCTTGACTTCCTCGCAAATAGGTGCCACTACATTACGAACGCTGAAGAATGATCGTTATACTAACCGTAATTTGGACGTTAAAATCACATTGGGTGTAAGTAAAAGACGGTGAGAGGCACATGAGAGACCAAGCAGAAAAACCGTGGAACCAAGCTCGCGGCTGTAAAGTGTTGAAGATCCGTGTGAAGTTCTAACAACCATTTTCGAACTCGTGTCCTGTCGCAAAGCGAAGACTGTAGCTAGATCTAGAAGCAGCAAGTTGCATAGGTCATAGGAAGCTTCAAGTACTTGCCAAGAGGACGGAGTTATTTGGTAACAATGGTTCTGGTTTCTGATAGGGTTTTTCCGTTTGGTCATTGAACAAACTTCTGGCAACACTATGCACACTTTCAGTTTACCTATGTGAGGTTCGCACGGACCGGCTAGTTCAATGCATTAGAATTCATGTAACTTTGACCATGTTCCAAGACTTCATTACTTTAATTACGTTCATATGTACATAAACATATGTACATATATATATAAATTGCCATCAATCGTGAACCGTTATATTGCGTGTGGCTTCACACTATCCTCGTGCGATTGCAATAAATCATTCATTTGCTATTCCCATATCCCACGCACATTAGCATTTGTATACTCAGCTGAGCAGAGCTCACAGAGTATATTCATTTTGTTCCCAATACGGCAATTCGTAATGGCATACACTAATCGAGATAGATATAGACTTCTATATATCAAAATGATCTGGGCGAAAAAAGAAATTAATTTAGCCATGTCCGTTCGTCCGTCTGTCCGTAAACACGATAATTTGAGTAAATTTTGAGGTATCTTAATGAAATTTGGCATGTGAGTTCCTGGGCGCTCACCCCAGATCCCTATTTAAAATGAACGAAATCGGGCTATAACCACGCCCACTTATTCGATATCGAAAATTTCGAAAAACCCAAAAAAGGCGATAATTCATTACCAAAGGCGGCTAAAGCGATGAAAGTTAATAGGTGGGTTGACCTTATGACGGAAAATAAAAAATTAGTAAAATTTTAGACAATGGGCGTGGCACCACCCACTTTTAAAAGAAGGTAATTTAAAAGTTTTGCAAGCTGTAATTTGGCAGTCGTTTAATATATTATGATGAAATTTTGCAGCAACGTTACTCCTATTACTGTATGTATTCTAAATAAAAATTAGCAAAATCAGATGACGAACACACAAACTTTAAAAAAAAATTTTTTTAAAGTCTAATTTTAACAAACAATTTTATATCTTTACAATATATAAGTAAATTATGTCAACATTCAACTCCAGTAATGATATGGTACAGCAAAATACAAAAATAAAAGAAAATTTCAAAATGGGCGTGGCTCCGCCATTTTTCATTTAATTTGTCTAGAATACTTTTAATGCCATAAGTCGAACAAAAATTTACCAATCCTTGTGAAATTTGGTAAGGGCATAGCTTCTATGACGATAACTGTTTTCTGTGGAAATGTGCGAAATCGGTTGAAGCCATGCCCAGTTACACAGTCGACCGTCTGTCCTTCCGCTCGGCCATTAACACGATAACTTGAGCAAAAATCGTTATATCTTTACTAAACTTAGTTCACGGACTTATATGAACTCCCTTTATCTTGGTATTAAAATTGGGCGAAATCCGACTATGACCACGCCCACTTATCGATATCGAAAATTACGAAAAATGAAAAAAATTCCATAATTCTATACCAAATACGAAAAAAGGGATGAAAAATGGTGATTTGATTGGTTTATTGACGCGAAATATAACTTTAGAAAAAACTTTGTAAAATGGTTGTGACACCTACCATATTAAGTAGAAGAAAATGAAAAAGTTCTGCAGGGCGAAATCAAAAACCCTTGGAATCATGGCAGGAATACTGTTCGTGGTATTACATATATAAATAAATTAGCGATACCCGACAGATGATGTTCTGGGTCACCCTGGTCCACATTTTGGTTGATATCTCGAAAACGCCTGCACATATACTACTAAGGGCCACTCCCTTTTAAAACCCTCATTAATACCTTTAATTTGACATCCATATCGTACAGACACATTATATAGTCACCCCTGATCCGCCTTTATGGCCCACTCCTTTTTAAAATACTCTTTAATAACTTCCATTTGATTCCCATGTCATACAAACACATTCCAGGGTTACCCTAGGTTCATTTTCCTAAATGGTGATTTTTCCTTATTTTGTCTCTAAAGCGCTCGGCTGGGTATGTAATATTCGATTACAACCGAACTAAGCCTTCCTTATTTGTTAACATACCAGTTGAAGCGTGTGACGTAAAATTTCACGCTCCTCTGACAGTGACAGTGAGATAATCGAAAAACGCCGCTAAGCATGCAACAAACATACTCTACATGACATAACTTGCCATGTCCACGAATGTATTTAATTATTATTGATATTGAACTCGTTGAGCCGTGTGAGTGAATACATAAAACCAGCTGGACGACATCTTACTCCACCTTATCATTGCCAAAGTAAATGAGCTTTGCAGGAGAGCCGGCAAATGGAGAAAATGAAGCGTAAAAGGCGTAGGTAGGTTGGCAGTATGTGTTAGTCTGGAAAAATTCCTAGTTCTGGAAAAAGTGATCTCAAGCATTGTCAATAACACTTCTTAGTACATACCAATTTAATAGGCATTCAAGCGTTTAAGGTCGTAAGCAAGCAGAAAAACACTATATTATATGTATGTATGTATTTCAATCGTTGGCCCATTGATAACCTGATTATCAGCTAAAAATATTCTCGACAACAAATATATAGTATGCGCGTGTGTATTGCTTACATACATATATATCGTAGTACATATATATGTGTGTCATTGTGTCTGCCAGGCGCATGGCATCTCCATTTAACTTGAATTTTATTTGTGTTTAATTTTCTTTTTCATTTAAATTATCTATGGCTAATCTAGTTTGACATTTCTCATAAATAAATTGAAAGGTTATCGCCACTGAAACATTGGTTGCTGGTTGGTTGCTGTGCCGCCCCTACACCAAAGATCCGAACCCAAGTACCGCACGGGGTGCCATTTTGATGTACATTTCTCCTCGACTGTCTCTTTGCTGCCCTCTTCGCGCAACTCCTGCAAATGCTGTTAAAAAGGACCCCCATTCTCTCGGCATGCAGGCCAAGTGATTGTGGCAGTGATCCCAAATATGTCTTTCCTTTCTGAGGTCCTCTGTTAGGTTAGGTCGAACTGGCCGGTCCATGAGGACCGAGGTTCTCTGTTATCCTACTATTATAGTTCGGCCAGATTTGCTTGGTAAGCTTACAGGTGTCCGTAGAGTACCAGTTGGAGCCTGCTAATTCCTTGAATCTGCAATGAAAAGCTCTCAGTGAATACTCATCTGCCTTGCAGATGCCGTTCGGAGTCGGCATAAAACAAGTAGGTCCCATCCAGCCAATTTTTAGGAAAAAATTAGAGGAGCGCGACGCAAATTGGAAGAGAAGCTCGGCCTTAAATCTCTTCGGGCGTTATCGCGCCTTACATTTATTTATTTTTTTATGCATATTTCTTTTGATTAATGTAAGTGACTGATGCACCTCGGACGCCTCCTGCGGTGCCTGCTGTTGCAAGTTTGTCTGCCTTATCGTTGCCCTCGACGTTCCTGTGACCAGATACCAATATAATAGTTATGTTTGCGAAGCTCACTGTAGCTTGAAGCGAACTCTTGCAGCTGCTGTGGGCCTTAGATGAAGTGATGGGGGATTTACGCGTCATGAGCGCTGCTTGGATATCTGAGTAAATGCACACATCGCGTAGACTGACTGACAGCGATACCTTAAGACCTTCACAGAATACACCTACGCCCACATCGCAGTTCATTTTGAAATCGTCGGTGCAACTCATAGTTAAAAACTTAAGTTGATGTGTTCTGCTTACTCCAAACTGGAAAAAGAAGCGGTAAAGATGGGTTTGATGGTGAATGAGGACAAAACGAAGTACCTGCTGTCATCGAGCAAAGAGTCAGCGCATATGCGCCTTGGCAACCACGCTACTGTTGGCAGCCATAATTTCGAAATAGTAAAAGAAATCGTTTATTTGGGAACCAGCATCAACACTAGCAACAACATCAGCACTGAAATCCAGCGAAGAATCAATCTTGCCAATAAATGCTACTTTGGACTAGGTAGGCAATTGAAAAGTAAAGTCCTCTCTCGGCGAACGAAAATCATACTCTACAAGTCACTTATCGTACCCGTCCTGCTATATGGGGCAGAAGCATGGACCATGACAACAGCAGATGAAGCGGTTTTGGGAGTGTTCGAGAGAAAAGTTCTTCGAAAGTCCCTAAAGGACCTCTACGCGTTGGCGATGGCGAGTACCGAAGAAGATTTAATGATGAGCTGTACGAGCTATACGCAGACATCAACAGTGTCCAGCGAATTAAAACGCAGCGGCTGCGCTGGGAAGGCCATGTTATGCGAGTGAAAGATGATGCTCCGGCCAAGAAAGTGTTTCTATCGGAACCCGCCTATGGAAGCAGAGGTAGAGGGCGGCCCCCACTCCGTTGGAAGGACCAGGTGGAAAACGATTTAAACTCCCTTGGTGTGACCAATTGGCGCCGGTTGGCGGAGCGAAGGAGCGACTGGCGCGCCTTGTTGGACGGCCATAACAGTTTAGACGGTTAAGCGCCAATTAAGTAAGTGATGTGTATATATTCGTTTGTGCATTCAGTTAAGTACATCAATCGGTTAACCACTATTACCATAATCAGTTGGGTGTTGCACGAAACGGTTACACCAACCGCAGTTAATGCAATGATGATACGACCACAGCAAACATTTTGCCAAATAACTCGAAGGCAATTCTAAATATTTAGCATAATTATACGCATACATACATATGTATGTATGTACTTAGAAATACCTACTAATATATGCCTGGACCTCATCATTTTCAGCATTAATTGGCGCCTAACAGGCTTGGTGGTTTTGGCCTCAGACAAATTTTCTTCAAATTGAAAAAACTTAAAAATGGAATGTCAAATAATTAAGTTACGATATTAAAAAACACTTTATCTGTATACTGGAACAATTTCCGTCACTCATTGTCAAATTTGATTTTGAGAAAAACCGGTTTCGACGTTGTGCCATCTTCAGTGTGATTTTTCATTCTTCGCTTGCCTTGTGTTCATAGTTCGTAGCAACACTATCAACCCTATGAGAAAATCAACAAATCAAAATGAATTACTTCAAGAATTGCGGCAAGTATTAAAAAAATTAATAAAAAACGCCTGCCTCGCTAATAAAATTCATATAAATACTAATGATATAATATTGAACAGCGGAAGAATAATCGGTAATAAAGCACTGCCATCCAATGTCACTAATACAGTTCTGTTGAACGCGCCAAAAAGTATTCCCCACACGCGATCGACAAATTCGTGAAAAAGTGTGATATACAATGAAGATTTTCCTTTTGCATCGTAATATTTTTTTATGAGCTTATTGTATAAAAAAGTGAATGTAGAACAATTTATCACGAACTAACAGACCCGGCAGACGTTGTTCTGCCCTAAATTTGGTCTATCTGCATAAATTTTAATAAGCTTTTTCCGTCAAACTCTGCCCTCGCCCCTCTACACTTTTCCTAATCTTTGTATTCACTCCTCCCTCCGTATTTTTCGCTTCATCTATCCCCATCTTCATCTCATTCTATCTCTTTCTCAGTCGCCTTCTCCTTCTCTCTTTTCTCTTCTCTCAAGTTTTTCTCATTCTTCTTCATATCTTATTGCCAGTCCCAGAGGGTGGTATGTATTTTGTTCCAAACTCCCATTCCGAGTCTCAGCCCCAGTGCCACTCCGAGCCTCAGGCGCAGTCTCAGTCCTAGTCCTAATCCCAGTCCTAGTCCGTCTCTGGTCTACTTCTCGGAAAAAAGCATCGTAAATACTAATATAGGCAAATTTATATACCAAATTTCAGGCAAATCGAATAGGACGTATGTAAATAGGTATGTGGGTATTATTAATTCGTCTTCCACGTGGCGGCCGAAACATGCTAGTTTTCCACGCGAGCCATGTGGCCATATAAACCGTTCCCGAGATGGTCGGGCTAGCACCTTAATGGAGCTGTGTTACCGGAGCGTACCGGATCTGTATCCGGCAAAGGACCATCACATCGATAACACTCCCCAAAGCCTTCGGGGAGCAACCTTATCGCTACAACAACAACAACAAGAGAAGTCGTGTTGAAGGCACCTTCAATGTCGAGGGAGGCTGCCAATGTGTATTCTTTGTTGTTCAACGACTATAGACTTAGAGTTGACCATAAATATTATCCCCTTTTTATATTCACGTTTATTCTGAGATCGGCAGTTAATTGCGCTTTAACGAGTGGTGTATCTTCTTTGTACTCCCTCTTTGTACTTGGACAAGAAGTTAGCAAAAGCTATCAAAGTTGATTCCCCTTATCTTCGTAGATTTTATCCTTGCTGAGACTGAAAAAACCTCCTTGTGCGGAATTAAACAGCCACTTGGCAACAAATCATTGTCTCACTGAAATTCAATTAATTTGTGTTTTTCCCAAAAAGTAAGAAATCGTTTTAGTCCTTTTATGCTAGGTGAAAAAGTAAACTGTCACACATTTGGCTGTCATCGTCGCAAGCACAAACAAACACAATTTTAGAGCAATTTTTTACGAGCGCCACTTTTGTGTTCTGCCGCAGGATAAGCGCTGCGAAGAAATTGTCGACGTCATACAGTTTCTTACAACACATTTTTTTTTTTTTTTTGTTAAAATCTCAGTGTAATTTTCCTCTTTTTGTAGAAACTGGCACCACGTATACGATTTGCAAATTGTGCGAATTTTTGTAGTGCAAAAGGGAAATGTGTGCAATGACCGGCTGCTTTTCGTTTGTCAATTGATGTTTCTTTTTTTATACCTTTCATGAAAATGAAATGGTATATTAATTTCGTCACGAAACCGAAAATTGTAAGTCCTTAAAGGAAAATAGATAGACCCACCATTAAGTATACCGAAATAATCAGGTTGAAGAGTTGAGTTGATTTAGCCATGTCCGTCTGTCCGTCTGTCCGTCTGTCTGTTTGTATGCAAACTAGTCCCTCAATTTTTGAGATATCTTGATAAAATTTGGTGAGCAGGTGTATTTGGGTGTCCGATTAGACATTTGTCGGAACCGACCGGATCGGACCACTATAGCATATATCCTCCATACAACCGATTTTTCAGAAAAAGAGGCTTTTTGTAATATCTTACCCAATTTAACAGATTGAAGCTTCAAACTTCACCATATACTTTCGTATATTGCACATATTGTTGCCTGAAAAAATGTATGAGATCGGTCGTATATATAGTATATATCCCCCACAACCGATTGTTCAGATAAGGAACTTTTCGTAATTACTACCCTATTTTAAGAGCTAGAGGCTTCAAATTTCAGCGAATGCTTACGTATATAGCATATATTGTTGTCTGAAAAAATCATAAAGATCGGTGGTATATATAGTATATATATGGTGGTATATATAGTATATATATATAGTATATATATATATATTTTCGCAAATTTAGCCCCATTTTAACAGCTAGAAGCTTCAAATTTCACCGAATATTTACTTATATAGCATATATTGTTGTCTGAAAAAATCATAGAGATCGGTTGTATATATAGTATATATCTCATACAACCGATTGTTCAGATAAGAAAGTTTTCGCAATTTCTACCCCATTTTAACAGCTATAAGCTTCAAATTTCACCGATTGCTTACGTATATAGCATATATTGTTGTCTGAAAAAATCATAGAGATCGGTTGTATATATAGTATATATCTCATACAACCGATTGTTTAGATAAGAAACTTTTCGCAATTTCTACCCCATTTTAACAGCTATAAGCTTCAAATTTCACTGATTGCTTACGTATATAGCATATATTGTTGTCTGAAAAAATCATAGAGATCGGTTGTATATATAGTATATATCTCATACAACCGATTGTTCAGATAAGAAACTTTTCGCAATTTCTACCCCATTTTAACAGCTAGAAGCTTCAAATTTCACCAACTGCTTACGTGTATAGCATATATTGATGTCTGAAAAAATCATTGAGATCGGTGGTATACATAGTATATATCTCATACAACCGATTGTTCAGATAAGAAACTTTGCGCAATTTCTGCCCCGTTTTAACAGTTAGAAGCTTCAAATTTCACAAAATGCTTTCGTATATAGCATATATTGTTGTCTGAAAAAATTATAGAGATCGGTGGTATATATATTATATACTTCATATAAACTGTCATATTGACCCCTTTTTTACGGCTAGAAGCTTCAAGATTCATCAAATTTCATCAAATAGTTATGTTTACGTCATATATTTTTGAAATACGTGATTCGTAGCCATAGTTTTTACATGCAGACCACAAAAAACGTGAAGCTTTGCATCCTCACACAGATTACCTACCTATTTTTTATTTTATATTTATCTTAAAAATCTTTTAGATATGTTCAAATTTCACCAAATGCTTACGTGTATAGCATATATTGTTGTCTGAGAAAATCATAGATACCGGTGGTATATATAGTATATATCCCATACAACCGATTGTTCAGATAAGAAACTTTGCGCAATTTCTTCCCCATTTTAACAGTTATAAGCTTCAAATTTCACCGATTGCTTACGTATATAGTATGTATTGTTGTGTCAAAAAATCATAGAGATCGGTGATATATATAAATATATATGATGGTATATATAGTATATATATATAGTATATATATTTTTTTTTTACGATTTCGGCCCCATTTTAACAGCTAGAAGCTTCAAATTTCACCAACTGCTTACGTGTATAGCATATATTGATGTCTGAAAAAATCATTGAGATCGGTGGTACACATAGTATATATCTCATACAACCGATTGTTCAGATAAGAAACTTTGCGCAATTTCTGCCCCGTTTTAACAGTTAGAAGCTTCAAATTTCACCAAATGCTTACGTATATAGCATATATTGTTGTCTGAAAAAATCATAGAGATCGGTCGTATATATATTATATACTTCATATAAACTGTCATTTTTACCCATTTTTTGCGGCTAGAATCTTCAAAATTCATCAAGTTTCATCAAATAGTTACGTTTTCGTCATATATTTTTGAAATACGTGATTCGTAGTCATAGTTTTTACACGCAGACCACAAAAAACCTGAAACTTTGCATCCTCAATCGTTAGGTATGTAGATCTGTTCACTATATATTTCTTATCTTATACATCCGATTATTCGGAGATTACGAACGGGATAAGATTATTGTTCAGCCCCATTCATGAAAGGTATGAAGTCTTCGGCACAGCCGAAGACAGTCCCGTTCTTACTTGTTTTTTTTTTTGGTATTTGACAAGCATCAGTTGGTAGGTGTTGCTTTTATCGTTGTTGTACTTGGCGTGAGGTAAGTTTTTAGCAAATATTGCAACTGTGATGCATAAAGTGCGAGTGATGATGGCGTGATCTGAAAGCGCACGACCTTAAAGTATTTGTTGTTGGGAATACCCAGCAGTAAAAATTGGCAGTATTTTACTACGTCACATACAAGATGCTGAAAAAGATGACGAACTAGGAAGCTCATTCAGAAAACGCATAACAAAAGTTATTAATAACAAGTAAGGAAGTCTAAGTTCAGGTGAAACCGAACATTACATACCCAGCTGTACACTTGAAATGCGGTTGTTGTTTGTTTTGTGTGCTTAATAGTGTTACAAGGCTGCGCAATAATACATATGCATATGGTTCTATTCTGAACAAATTTTTCTTCGAGTTATGGCTCCCGAAACAGAAAATTGTTTAGTCATAAAAGCGGCGCTGTCACGCCCATTTGTTAAAATTTGAAAATTTTCCTATTTATTGTCATAAATCCACTTGAGTAATGAAATACCATTGATTAAAGCTCTTCTTTGCAAAGATATAGCTTATTTTATTCGTCCACGACCCTTTTAAAAATCTTTTATACAAAAGTGGGCGTGGTCCTTAACTGATTTCGTTAAGTTTTCTTCAAAGCATTCCTTATAGTAAAGGCAACCTCTCTGCCGAATTTTGTTACGATAGGTTTAACGATTTTTGATTTATGATTAATAATATTTGTAAAATTGATTTTATCACAAGTGGGCGGTGCCACGCCCATTTAAAAAAAAATTTTATCAAGAGTCTCAATATCAGTCCACATGTCAAATTTCAACATTCTAGGTGTATTATTTGCTAAATAATCAGTTTTTTTGTGTTTTCCCAAATGTTATATATATAAAAAGTGGGCGTGGTTATCATCCGATTTCGCTCATTTTCAATACCAATCTATTTTGGGTCCAGATAAACCCGTGTTCAAAATTTGTTGAAGATATCTCCATATTTACTATTATAGTGTTAACGGACGGACGGACATGGTTCAATCAAATTTTTTTTCGATACTGAACCGTTATCCAAGCAAAGTTATAATACCCTGTGTACAAGTACAGCTGGGTATAAAAATGGAAATAAACCTCTGCTGAGACTGTCATTAAGTTATAAAAAAGCGTCATCTAGGGAAAGCGATATAAGAGGCGTATGTCTTCCTATCCGTGAATCGAATTGCTTGACGTTACTTCTAATCCCCCAAATCGAAGGAGTGTGACAGCGCCCCTCTTGTTGACTTGGCAGAATGAAGTCGGTTACTCCTCTTGCTTCTAAAATTGACTCCTGATGCAGATGAAGCTAGCTGCCTTGTCCCTGTGATGGCGGCTGTAAGTTATCTCAATGCAAATTTATGCAGTTTCGAAAGGAGACTCGTTTCTTTCATATCCACCGATGCTCATAAGGATCTTAAGGCTTCAAAGACAACCCCGTTAGTACTCAGCTAATTCCTTGCTTTAGTAGTCTGTTCACGCATTTGTATCAGCTAATAACCTTCAGATGTCATGGTCATATGGAGCTGTTCACTTCGTGTGTATCTAGTTTGAAATCTTTCAATATAGCAAATGGAAGCATGAAGATGCCCTATGGATGCCGTCGATGCTCCATCAGCTCCGTACTATATTCTGATTTTCTTAGGTTGAATGTGTGTAAGACAGGCTAATTAACATCACTATATAGTGGTCTGGTGCTGTACTATTTTTTGGCAGACTAACAGGTTTTTCTTAACATACATAGACCTCTACCTCTACCTCCAATTTACCGCAAGTACAGCACTTGCCCTGATCTATGACTGTATCTACTTCTTACATTTGACGGCAGTTCGTTTTTATAGCATTCTTGGTAGCTTGCTAGTTCACCAAAATAAGGTCGCACTTCTAAAGAGGCTAGTTACAGTACAGCGGGTTCTTACTACAGACATCATTCAGCACGTTTAGCAACATTTTCGGACAGTTTCTTTGTTGCTACAAGAAGAAAAAGAAGTCGCGAAAAAAGTAGGCGCAACGAGATATGCGGAATTATGTAGGCTTCGCATAGAAAGCTGAGAAGTTGGCCGGAGACCGCAAGATTTAGCATTAGCCCCATAATGCTCTTCACCATTAGGATGAAAATGTTATTCTCCTTCTTCCTGTAGCGATAAGGAAACTTCCCAAAACGTTTTGACAATTTTTATCGATCTTTTTCAACCCTATTCTCAACCTCTCCTATCCGTTTCGATTCCTGTTTCTTCAGCAGCCGAGGCTCTGGCGACCCCAAGCTCCTCATGGAATTAGAGGGTGGGGCGTGATGGCCTAGAAAGTTCAATGTGGTTACATTAAATCGTTCTCGAGATGGTCGTGCTGGTGCCTTAATGGTGCTTGTTATCGGAACGTACCGGATTTTCATCCGGCAAAGGACCACTAACAACGAAATACCACCCCAAAACCTTCTGGAGTGTCTTTATTGCTAGAACAACAAGAACAACAAAAACAGGTGGAAGCCTTTGCAGTCCTGTAGATTTTCTTGCGTGCGGCCCATCATACAATGAAAAACGATCTTAACCTATAGAATATACATATTGTGACGAATATTAACATCACTAAGTGATACTACCATCACTAAGCCGATACTAAGCAGCCACTCTTATGTACGTAAACAAATCAATCATCATCTACACACATACATACAATGCAACGGAGAGATACTGATACACACATGTAATCATCAGCCGAAGTAGTACTCACATATACACACGCATATGGCTTTGCGAGAGATTATAAACTACAAATATACATGTACTTATATGGCGGGCAACCAAGTATGAAGTTCGCGAAGTTACTAGACCTTAGGGGAAATGGGTGAACGGGGCAACAGAGAGTATAAAAGCAGCGAAAGCTGAGTAGGCTGTAATCAGTTTAATTTAAACACGCTATCAGTTGCGAAGTGAAGTATAATTGTGAAATATAATTCTACTACTTCCAAAGTAATCTAATAAAGATCATTTTGCATTACTGAATATTGGAGTTGTTTATTCGACAATTTAGCGATTCGAACGTTTGCAGTAGGTGTAAAATAAGCGGAGTTTCCCTAAATTCGTTACAATAATAAAATAGAAGTGATATATTCAGGTTAAGTGCGGTCCACGCCGGGCACTGGATAATTGGGTTTTATGCGACACGGACGGGATTGGGACATAATAAGTTATGTCGCAGCTGTAGAAGCGGAGGAAACGGTGAAGCATTAACTGTGCGATTGCCGAGGGCACTTTTAAAGCCGAATAAATTTTCTGAGGAAGTTGTGGTATTTTTTAGACTAGTTTCATTTCAGCTTAAATAGACTAGTATTTAAACTAGTATTTCCTCATACCAACCTGATACATCACTTCCGTGTATATTCAAATGCTTTCGCTTCAGTGTGTGTGTGAGTGCGTGCGCAGTACTGTTCAATTGTGTTGATGTTGCACTTGAAAAATCTTTGAAGTTCGTATGTTGGAAATTTATTTACCCCAATCAATGAGCCGATAATTCAAATGAAATCGAAAAGAAGCAAAAGCTGCATTATTAGTGAAATGTGCAAAAAAAAAAAAAAAATAGCGCATAGTTTTTCGTGCCAGTAAAAAAGTATTTCTCAATTCATGCGCTTTTTTGTATTGGGCACTCAAATTTTCAAGGGTTTGCACAAATGCAGTAACACACACAGCACTGGCTGCCAAGGTGGAAGTGGTTTATGTATGCGACTGCTCGATTGGTGACCTCATTTTGTAATATCATAGAAGGGGGCTTGATACATACACACAAAACTTATACATTCACACATACGCACATAAGCTTAAGGAGATTGAAAAATGCCTTAAATTTGTGGAGTATTGACTTCGAGACTCGCTATTACTAAAATGCTCGCTCAAACATGCAGACGCAAGGAAATGAGGAATTCTATTGCTTAGTAGCAATATTTATTTAATTCTATTTTAAAATGCATTCCGCTACTTGGCAGCTGTGGCTATTTCATTTATCTTCACAATTACAAATCCCTGCGTTTTCTTTGCATTAGAGAGCGCCGAGATTTTGTTGATGCGAAGGCCTTTATTAGAATTCTAAACATTTTTATACTCAGTTGAGCAGAGCTCACAGAGTATATTAAGTTTGATTGGATAACGGTTGGTTGTACATATATAAAGGAATCGAGATAGGTATAGACTTCCATATATCAAAATAATCAGGATCGAAAAAAAATTTGATTGAGCCATGTCCGTCCGTCCGTCCGTCCGTCCGTTAACACGATAACTTGAGTAAATTTTGAGGTATCTTGATGAAATTTGGTATGTAGGTTTCTGAGCACTCATCTCAGATCTCTTTTTAAAATGAACGATATCGGACTATAACCACGCCCACTTTTTCGATATCGAAAATTTCGAAAAACCGAAAAAGTGCGATAATTCATTACAAAAGACCGATAAAGCGACGAAACTTGGTAGATGAGTTGAACTTATGACGCAAAATAGAAAATTAGTAAAATTTTGGACAATGGGCGTGGCACCGCCCACTTTTAAAAGAAGGTAATTTAAAACGTTTGCAAGCTGTAATTTGGCAGTCGTTGAAGATATCATGATGAAATTTGGCAGGAACGTTACTCTTATTACTATATGTACGCTTAATAAAAATTAGCAAAATCGGAGAAGGACCACGCCCACTTTTAAAAAAAAATTTTTTTTAAAGTAAAATTTTAACAAAAAATTTAATATCTTTACAGTATATAAGTAAATTATGTCAAGATTCAACTCCAGTAATGATATGGTGCAACAAAATACAAAAATAAAAGAAAATTTAAAAATTTAAAAAGTGGCTCCGCCCTTTTTCATTTAATTTGTCTAGGATACTTTTAACGCCATAAGTCGAACAAAAATTAATCAATCCTTTTGAAATTTGGTAGGGGCATAGATTTTATGGCGTTAATTGTTTTCTGTGAAAATGGGCGAAATCGGTTGAAGCCACGCCCAGTTTTTATACACAGTCGACCTTCTGTCCTTCCGCATGGCCGTTAACACGATAACTTGAGCAAAAATCGATATATCTTTACTAAACTCAGTTCACGTACTTATCTGAACTCACTTAATCTTGGTATGAAAAATGAACGAAATCCGACTATGACCACGCCCACTTTTTCGATACCGAAAATTACGAAAAATGAAAAAAATGCTATAATTCTATACCAAATACGAAAAAAGGGATGAAATATGGTAAGGTATTTGGATTGTTTTATTGACGCGAAATATAACTTTAGAAAAAACTTTATAAAATGGTTGTGACACTTACCATATTAAGTAGAAGAAAATGAAAAAGTTCTGCAGGACGAAATAAAAAACCCTTAAAATCTTGGCAGGTATTACATATATAAATAAAGTAGCGGTATCCAACAGATGATGTTCTGGGTCACCCTGGTCCACATTTTGGTCGATATCTGGAAAACGCCTTCACATATACAACTACCACCACTCCCTTTTAAAACTCTCATTAATACCTTTAATTTGATACCCATATCGTACAACTCATTCTAGAGTCACCCCTGGTCCACCTTTATGGCGATATTTCGAAAAGGCGAACACCTATAGAACGAAGGCCCACTCCCTTTTAAAAATACTCATTAACACCTTTCATTTGATACCCATATCGTACAAACGCATTCTAGAGTCACCCCTGGTCCATCTTTACGGCGATATCTCGAAAAGGCGTCCATCTAAAGAACTTAGGTCCACGCCCTTTTAAAATACTCATTAATACCTTTCATTTGATACCCATATCGTACAAACGCATTCTAGAGTCAACCCTGATCCACCTTTATGGCTATATCCCTAAATGGCGTCCATCTATAGAACTATGGCCCACTCCCTCATAAAATACTCTTTAATGCCTTTCATTTGATACACGTGTCATACAAACACATTCCAGGGTTTCCATCGGTTCATTTTCCTACATGGTTATTTTCCCTTATGTTGTCACCATAGCTCTCAACTGAGTATGTAATGTTCGGTTACACCCGAACTTAACCTTCCTTACTTGTTTATTTTTAAATCATCTGCAAATTGTTCACGGCCAATAATTTATTTCGCTTGCCATTTACGAAGAGTGACAGGCCGTTGATTGGGTGGATGGGAGATGAGTGAAATTTGTAAGATGGAATACTTTGGAGAGATTTCAGGCATGCATATTTATTACGTGCGCATTGAATGAAACTAATTTAGAATTTAAATATAGTAGGGGTGACATAAGATCAACAGCCATAACGTCAATTGACATTACGACCACTTCAGATGGCCAAAAAGTCAATTGAAATTAATACCATATAAAATGGTCGCAGCATAAAACTGCGAAAAGTAATAATGTCAACGATATTGACATTATGACCATACTGCTTTTCCGAAATGGTCATAAACATAACACTTTTTTTCACGAATGGTCATAAGGTCAATTATTATGTTTCGCACCTCCACTTATCAAAAAATACGTTTTTGCAATATTTTTGTTAAGTAGTATGAAAAGCGAATTTTTATTTTAAATTCAAATTTTGGAATACGGCGCTTCTTTTCCTATATTTTGGTCTCATTCTAGTGAAAAATCGAGATGAGAACGAAGTCCAATGAAGTCCTATCTGAGATGAGAAGTACTTATACAACTAAAGGTTTAGCTACAATTTCGGAAAAAAAAATCGTGCAATTTGGCAGTTGGCCTTATGTCAATCCAACATTACTACTTTTGGGCTGTGCCCTATTAACACTCTAACCACGAAGGATAGATGAACATATGTAACAAGGTCTCAACACCTGGTCAGCTCAGAACATGTATAGCTCATTGCAGACCTACCTACCCAATAGCAGAGAGCAAGCGGCTAGCGGAACCTGCACTCCCGTTCAGTTCGCTTTAGTCCAAGTGCCTGTCGGTTCAAGGAATCTGCTAGGAATATCCTTATGCTCTGAAACTCAAATAGATTAGCGCTTTGATAGCCGCTATTTGACTAAGTGACTATCTGTATAAATATTAAACTCGCTAACCCTTAAAGCCTAGGATAGAGTTCTTCCTAACGCGTTCTTATTAGTAGCGCCCGCCGTTTCGAAGAGGCTGCAGTGAGTTAGCAGCCAACATTTTGATTGAATACCCAATGCATCCCAATTTGTGAATAGGTTTACGGGACTCCCGCCCCATACTAGTCCGGCCAGCGCATAATTATCTGACCTGGTTTAGAAATAGTTAATCCTTGTCTCTAAGAATTGTTGCAGCCCACCCTTTGGCCATTTAGCTCACGATATCAACCGGGTACAGATTCAGCAAGAAGTTTAGTGCTGGTCTTACATCACGTTGCACGAAGGGCTTCGCGTATTCCGACCAGCGCTAAGCGCAGTAACGCTTCCACTTTCTTGATCGTGGAGGAAGTGTCCAATGCATACTGGAACTAAATCAAAGAGAATGGGTGACTACCATATCATGGAGACAATGCAACTTCTTTGGTGAGAGTGCCCAGAATTTTCAAACTTCCCTTTGACAGCAGTATGGTTCCATGACAGGCTGTTCTTAAGACTAGTATCTTAATCTGTCAGACAGCACAGGGTGGTCTAAATTATGAAATCTTGTGTATATTCGTGAACAGAACCAGTTCATGTTGACTACTAAAGATTCAGAAAATTTTCCCTGACAAGGATTCCCAGATCACAGCGCAAGCCTACCCTCTAGGTTCTGAAACAAATCGTGGGCATTAATGCTCCACAGCAGGGAAGAAAGAACCTTATTTTAGGGGGGTAGCCCTATCACACTTTTATGAGCCTTCGCTATCGGAAGAAGGAACCTTCAAAAAAGTTGAGAAAGGCTAGTAGAAAAAATTTAAGATTTTGGTAATATTAAGACTTTGCAGTTCCTCATAGCTGTCAAATAATACAATGAAGGGGTGAATGTAATGATTTGCTACTCGATGTCTACAATCGTGTAGGGCTTAGGCTTTCAGTTAGGCGTCAATCATTGACGAAGACAAAATTGATACGTCCAAGTTCGAAATCCAAAAGACTTTTTGTTCAGAATAATATTTTGAGCTTTATCCAATGTTCGTTTTAATAAATACAATTTTTGTATTGGGTTTAAGATTTAGTATGTATTAAATTAAGGCTACTACGTTTACTGTTAACTGTGCACTCCTACTTCGTTATTTCATGATCCACAATAATGGCATAATAATTTTTATGTGTCATAACTTTCCCCCACTATTCTCAATTTATTTTTTATAATCCCTTATTCCGTTTGTCCAAGTTTTTATTGCTTCAGTTAAGCTTTCGTCGTCCACTAAGTAACATTCAGTACAAAGAGGTTCATCAGATTCTGCCAGAGTAAAATTATTTAAATAATCCCAAGGAAGGGCAAATGAAGTCTGCGCAACAGAAATAGCAGAATAGAGTAAATTAAATAGAAAGATGCTGTCACTTCGTGCTGTGCCGTTTGCTTGCTGCTTTGAAACTCACTTTTTTTATTACCCACAAAGCAAATAAATTATAACTTCTTTAGCTGAGACAAATTCGAGAAGGCAGAAATAACCAGCAAGAAATGGTATGAGTGATTGTAGCAAATAAGAAATGGGACGGCAGCGCTGATTGATTTACTGATGGATAAACCTTATAATAAGCTAAATATGTATACTTCGAATATCATAAGTTGTCGTAGTTGTTGTTGTAGTGATAAAGATACTCCCCGAAGGTTTTAGGAAGTGTAATCGATATTGATGGTCCTTTTCTCGATATACATAGATCCGATAGGTCCCCGTAACTATAAACCCGCCCATCTCGAGAACGATTTAATACTACCACATAGAACCTTCTAGACTGAAATAATAACAACATTCGTTCCGAGGTTCCGTCCTGCCTATTTGAAGAGAAAATTTAAAGAAGCACGACGCAAATCGGAAGAGAACCTCGACCTAAATCTCCTCGAAGGTAAATCGTTTCGTTCCGAACGCCACCTACCGGAACTTTTCTTTTCCTTAGCTGCTTTGTCACCGGAAACGCAGCTATGCTATAGCTCAATGGTAAGTCACTTAAAAATGGGTGCTAACTAAAGAATGTATGCCCTCACTATGGGAGACATCTTGCCGTTGGTGCGAGGGCTTAGGAGAACTTCATAGCGCCCGACTATTGGGCTGCATCTACGCCGTTTCGCTTCATAAGAGGGCACCGGGATGTTGGTGACCAAGAACTGGCAACCTCCGAATTCAGGGTTTTATGCGGACCGTGCCTATTGGCTGATTTGCAGCCAGGAATATTTTCGGCTGTATTTGAACGGACTCTTTCCAATACCGGGTAGCCTCAGGAATAATGTAGGGCTTACGACAGCAAAGGGGTGCTGCTGTCACGGACGAGTTTTTATCGCCACACTCAAAATTAGATCACTGAACCCGCCATGAACTCCAAAGCTTCAGAGCTAAAGAAGGATGAGAAGGAAAAGCGGTTGGCGTCGCAAGACGCTGAAGAGGAAATCGGGATGATTCGGATGCGTATAGCTATGATAGTATGCAGTCGGTGCGGTCTACCAGCCCGGACAAAGAACTAACGTTAGGACGGAAGAAAGACAAGGATTTTAGGAGAGCTCGCTCACACAATACTGGGTGGCATTAGGGATTATGCAGCACGTGAGTGCAGTGGTTGACCCAACCGAATGCGAAAGCGAGTATTCGGCATGGGCCTGTGAGACACTGGAAGAATCTCGAAGACAGTTCACTGACAAAGATTTTGCTGCGAGCAATCTTCAATTTTGCAACCGTGCCGAGGTAGTAGAAGCACCGTAAGGCAAGAGACAGCGATCGGCTGAAACCGACAATCCTGCTTTAAAGAGACAGCAATCACATGTCTAAATCAACAACGCCAGCAAAGAGGGAAGTTTAAGTATTAAAAAGCCCTGTACCGGAAACGTTGCGATGAAGAAAGAGGAGGGCAATAATGGCATAAGAAGTAAAGACGAAAATGTTAATAAGCTAAAAGGAGCTAACAATCAGACCCCAGCTTACTCGCTGATACTAACGGGAGCTAACGCTGAGACTCCAGTATTCACCAAGAAGAAGATGAAAGAAGTTGCGAAGCAGTTCCGTACAAGGGACTACTAGTGTGGTTCAGAATGATGCATAAAGAACCAAATCCAGCTTTTAAAATAAGACTGAGACTCCAGTATTCACCAAGAAGAAGATGAAAGAAGTTGCGAAGCAGTTCCGTACAAGGGACTACTAATGTGGTCCAGATTGATGCATAATGAACCAAATCCAGCCTTTAAATTGGAAGGTACTTAATGTACCTGAAGGGCGGGGGTGCACTATATCCTCCAAATTAATAAGGAATCGGAGGATATGTTGCACTCACAGCTGGGGAGACTGCCCTTGGGCGTTGTATTTATACATACATGCACTTTAGCAAAGTATGTCCTAAGGAAAACACTCCAATGCGCTAAAAGCAGGGAAGGTTGAAAGCACCCTGAAAGAAGCGGTAATTGACAAAGGTGGAGGTGTTGGCACCGGACAAACCGCTCAATATTGCTGCGAATTTTACAAATAAACACGATATGATAAAATGACGGGAAGTAGAAAGGGAACTTTTTGATCCACTACGTATTGTATTATAGAAGTTGGATATTTCCGGACTGTGTTCCACATTTCAAATAACTAACTGACCTGGATGCTTTTTTTCGATACTTGCGCCACTTAGTTGAACTTTATTTTCTACTGCACTTTCAAGGGTTCGAAACTGTAATTTTGGTATCATTTGTCCGCACCCTAGCGCACTTTTGGCCCTATGTGTTGCTTTGTTATTAGCGCCTGAACTATTTCCCAAATTTCCAGTTTCTACCTCACCAGAAAGCCATTAAGTCGCAATTCCACAAAAAAATTTGGTAAAAGTCTAGTTGAGTGGTCGACTGTTAATACGCGTCAAAAAATATCGAGAGATGTGTCAAAAGACGCTTATTGACCTCGACAACAATAATCCGAAGGCGAAAAAGAAAAATGTTATCTCTGTTCGGAGATAGTTGCAGTTGAAGTTGGCGATTTTAATGTGGTTGTTGACCCCTCAGGATAATTTTTTGTAAGCGCGGCCCAAGGCCGCCAAATGCAGAAAGGTGTTCTGCGCAAAAATACTATGGATCCCCGGTTTCGGAGGGACCCGCGTGTCTTTTTTCGGGTTTTCGTTAATATCTTTTGAACGAGTTAAAATTTGTATTTTCCGCTTTCCGATTATTAATACTGATGTCAAGACGCGTCATTTGACACCTCTCGATATTTTTGGTAGCGTATTAGCAGTCGCCCCTCAACTAGACTTTTACCAAAAATTTCTTACTATTAGTATTGTGAGGATTCAAAATTCTTAAAAACTGAACCCAAGACTCCGCGTCCCATTAAATTATTCTAAATGTTTCGATTTCTGCTTCCCCCTAGCAGAACTTTTTGCCCTACGTATTACATTTTCATTGACCTCTGAAGCACGATTAATTCAGCCTCTAGCTGGCCGGAAAGCTGCTTAAAAACCGATCGCAAGATTCCATATGACGAAGAAATTTTATAATAATATCGACCAGTGCGCCATCTATCGAAAGTTTGCTCTCCTTTGATTGTATTGCCTCCCAGAATAATTATTATGTATGTAAGTATGATGAGTGTAAAGAGAAATATTCCACACAACGGTCAACGGTTTTGACCAAATGAACTAAGCTTTAAATTTGTTGTAGGGCAGTCACATTCAATATTGGACAGTTGTGGCGGGCAAATGTAACATTTTTAGCAACATAAAATTGTGAGTAACGCAAACTGCTGTAGCGTTGTATCCGATTATATGCGCAGAATGTCGCCTTTGAGCATTAGCAATATTGAGCCTTTACCGGACACATTAAACGCCTGGCTGTGGGAGCTCAAGTGAGTACGCACTGTCAGAAGAGGTGTGTTGTCCAGCTTAGTGGCGCCTTGACGAGCCGATAGGTTGTTGGCACTCAAAGTCAATGTACTTTTTGGCATTATAAAAAGTACGCGGATACACATACACGCATACATATACCTGCATGTATGTATGAATGGTTTTATAAACATTAATTTCACTGCCTTCTGCTATTTGCTGCCGCATTTTATTATTTTCCATATTGTTTATGTATGTTTGTCTTACCTACGACAAGCCTTTGGTTTGTGTGTTTCTTATTTGCTGTTTTTATACACTTTCTTTTACTTATTTTTATTTTTATGTTGTTATTTGCCTTTGTCGCGCATCGCAGGCAGTCGTAAAGAGTCAACAGCGTGTCATAGCAATTTGCACTTTTTCTTAGTTTGCGGACAGTTGAACGATCAACTCCATTTGTGTTTGCAACAAACGTATCAGTGACGGACAGTTGGAGATGCAGGCTATTTGACATTTGTGGCGCTCCCGAGTTTGTAGTGCTGCTGCGGTTGTGGTCGCTCTGTAAATGTGTTTGTACTTTCCTTATATTTCCATTAATTTTAAATTAAGCGTTCTGTGCAAAAAGATGAAAAACACGCTAACTGTCGGTCCATTTGACATTAGTGTCAAAATTTTGTGACACTGCGCGATATTTAATATGAAAAGAGTGGAGGAGTTTGTGTTAATATTTTTTAGCGTAATTGATTCAAACACGCATGCGAATGAATAAGTTTTTTCGCCCAGCAGATTCGGGTCCTAAATAAAATGAGAACAAGTAAGGCTGTGCGGAAGACTTCATACCTTTCATGAATGGGGCTGAACAATAATCTTATCCCGTTCGTAATCTCCATATAATCGGATGTATAAGATAAGAAATATATAGTTAACAGATGTACATACCTAAACGATTTTTAAGATAAATATAAAATAAAGAATGGCAAAAAACCCCCTTATCTGAACGATCGGTTGTATGGGATATAACTATATGTAGCTTCGATCAAAGTAATTTTTTCAGGATATCTTGTATGATATATTAGAATATATATCACCGAGTTTCACGTTTATACTTTCTAAATTGCGGCAGGAATGACCAAAATCGTCTTATCTGAATGATCGGTTGTATGGGAGATATATGTTATAGTGGTCTGATCGTACCTGATCCGACAAATGTCTAATATAATACAAAAATACATCCTTGTGCCAAATTTCATTGAGATATCTCGAAATTTGAGGGACTAGTTTGCGTTCAAACAGACAGACGGACGGACGGACAGACGGACATGGCTATATCAACTCAGTTCGTCGCCCTGATCAATTCGGTATACTTAATGGTAAGTCTATCTTCAATATTTCTCAACGTTAGAAACATCGGACCAAAGTTAATATACCATTTTATGTTCATGAAAGGTATACAAATTAAATGGAGCGCTAGGCTGTCGCCTTGTCCGTCCCGATGTCGTGTTGCTTCAGTTTCTCTCCAAATATAAATAAAAATTAAAAAAATTAAAAATAGTAAAAAAAAATTAAATGAAATAAAACAAACTAAAATAAAATAAAGAAAATTCATAAAGAAATAAAAGAAAATAAAATAAAAAACAATAAAACGAAATAAAAAAATCAAAATAGAACAAAATATCATAAAATAACATAAAATAAACAAAATAAAATATATATATATATATAAAATATATAATAAAATAAAATAAAATGAAATAACACAAAATAACATAAAATAGAGTAAGAAAAAGAAATAAAGTTAAATGTAAAATTAAATTAAAAAAAGGAAGGACAAAATAAAATACAATAAAAAAATAGGACAAAATCAAATAAAAAATTAATAAAAAATATATGAAAATTGTTTATAATAGTAATAAAAAAGTAATAAAATGAAATCAAATAAAAAGAATAAATACAAATTAAATAAAGTAAAATAGAAGATAATAAAATAAAAAAATTTAAATAAAATAAAATAAAACTAAATTACATTTAATTTAAAGTAAATAAAATAAATAAATCAAATTAAATAAAAAATAAAATGAAATAAAAAAAACAAAGTAAACCAAAATAAAATAAGATTAAATAAAATGAAATGTAATAAAATGAAACGAAATACAAGATAACTAAAAAAAAAAAATAAAATGAAAAAATATTATGTAAAAATAAAATTAAGTTTGATAAAATAAAATAAAACAAAACAAGGTTTAATAAAACAAAATAAAGTAAAGTAAAATAAATAAAAAACTAAAATGAAATAAAATTAAATTTAAGAAAAATAAAAACAAAGTAAAAGCAAATAAAATAAAAAAATTAAATTAGGTTAAATAAAAAAAAAAACAAAGTTTTTTAAAACAAAATAACGTAAAGTAAAATAAATAAAAAAATTAAATCAAATAAATTAAATAAATAAAAAAATATTTTTTTTTTAAATAGAATAACATAAAATGTAATATAATAAAACAGAAAAATAACAAATAAATAAATAAAGTATAACAAAAAAATGAAATTAATAAAATAAAATAAAACAAAACAAAATTTAATAAAACAAAATAAAATAGCGTATAATAACATAACATAAAATAAAATAAAATAAAGCAAAATAAATAAAGAAAGTTGAATAAAATAAAGTAAACTTAAATTCAATTGAATGAAATAAATTTGAGTAAAGCAAAATAAATAAAAAGAAATATAAAACAAAATAAAATAAAATCAAATAAAATATATTAAAAAAAAAAAAAAAAAAAAAAATAATATAAAAAAATAAGAAAATAACAAAAAAAAAAAAAATTAATAAAATAAACAAATAAAATTAAGTTAAATAAAATAAAATAAAACAAATCAGAGTTTAATAAAACAAAACATAATAATGTATAATAACATAAAATAAAATAAAATAAATAAATAAAAAAGGAGAATAAAATAAAGTAAACTTAAATTCAATTGAATGAAATAAAAATTGAGTAAAGTAAAATAAATAAAAAGAAAAATAAAATAAAATAAAATGAAATAAAATAAATTGAAATAAAAAAAAAATAAAATAAATTGAAATAAAATAAAATAATATGAAATAAAATAAAAACAAAATAATTTAAAATAAAGTAACATATAGAAAAAATAAAAAAAATAAACAAAAAATAAAATAAAATAAATTAAAAAAATAAAATTGAGTTAACTAAAATAAAATGAAATAAATATAAATAAATAATATAAAATAATGTATAATAAATAAAATAAGAAAAGTATTTTGCGCGGATATAATTTCGATGTCGTAACCGGTGTTGAGCACGCACAAGGCTGCCAATGGAGAAAAGTGTTTTACCCAAAAATGCTATGGATCTCACCCTTGGTTTCGGAGCAGTTCGGGGTCATTTGTCGGTTGGTTTTTTGTGTGCCTTGCTCAGTCTGTAGAAGAATCATTTACTTTGGCTTGAACGCTCTGTTTAACAGTAGTGTTCGGCACGCGAGATTGACACTGTTTTACTAATTTCCTACTTATATCCTTCTATCTACAAAAGTTTTTAACTAGGATCAGCGTACTTTGGTTGATTTAAATACTTCAAAGTTCCTTGAGCTCCGGAGCAAATGAAAAGTTGTTAATAATATGACTTTTCACTATGTGCTAAATCTAAAAGATCTTGACATCATATGGCAATCTTGGAGGTAATAGCGCTGTGAGAGGGGTGACCTCGGGGTTTTCGGTTTTCTAGGCCAGCATACTACTTCTACACTTCAGCCACCGCAGTAAGTACCATCATTGTACAGCTTTAAAGGTCTCAGTGCATTTGAACCTCCCTTTAAAATAACTTTCGTGTGCCTATTTCCCCTATGAACGATTATAAACTAAGTTTTTCTGCTTCACTACCAAATTTTACAATCCTATTGTGCCACTTTGTGTCATCGTCGTCATTACGAGTCTTTGTTTTTGTTGTCATTATAGTTGTGTATTAAATTTGACCCAAGTTTGGCAAAACTTTTCTCATCTCATTGTCGCCAGCCAGCTTGCTTGAAACTCATCCAAACAAACAACACTTGATGCTTACTTCAATATATCTAAAAATCTTTCATCTTGTTGTCCTTGGTTTCCACCAACTTCGTCACATCGTAAATGTTTTAGTTTTTGTATAGCAAAACGAAGTTGAAGAGTGCGTTGGAGTTATGTGGGTGGGTTTTATTGGAGACTCTTAGGCAAGCGAATGACTCATAATTTGTTGATAGTGCATGCGGCCCTTTGGGTGTTATACAGTTAGAGTGAAGTTTCTACGCTTATATTCGGCTACATTACTTAATTGTAGCATAATTTCTACTTACTCCCGCCTGTATGGAACAGTGAAAGGGTGTACGAGTGTATTTCCCGGCAATTACTTAGTAGGAGCGCGTTTCCTTTTTTGTGGAATCAACTTGGCAACCAGGACACACAAACAAAAATCGTAGTTGGAAGTAGAGGCAAATAAGTTTTAATGTTGTACGAGTCCTTTTGCTCTTGTGTATTGTATAAATGCGATTGTCATCTTACTTGGAATTGCTGTTGGTTGTTAATGGGCGCATCTTTTTCAGTGAATTAGTCCAGGTGAGTGGCTGCGAAACCTCTAGACTCACCTTATTTCTAAAACTTTTACGACCTTCTATTTTGATTGACACCTTTATCTTTCAATTCTATTAAGAGCTCGATTGACAACCAATCAGGAGCATCAAGGGGGATTAAATGCCTCTCTCTGCTCAGTTGAGGTTTCCCGCTTCTAATTAAGGGCCGGGCCATTTACTGGGGATGCGAATGGTTATACGGTACGGTGCCACATCGATACTCCACTCCTGCTATGATCGATCGGTTACTAAACAGACTCAACCAAAGTCACGTCTTGTTGTTGTACAAATTTATTCTTTCTTAGAGAATACAGCTTCGAATATTTGTGTGCATATTAATCAAAGTTTCGGTGTCCTTTCCCGCAACGTTAAGCGAAATCCTACTGCTGGGTGCGCTAAGCAGGTTACAAAGTTGGGCTATTGCGAACGGCTTCAATATCAAAGGCTGAGCTAATATTCCTTAGTAAGATATTCAAAATACTTCAACTTCAAATGCCCTCACTAAGTGGCACTGAACTCTCGCTATTAACGGGAATAAAGTATTTGGCGTCGAAATAGACATTAAGCTTAACTGGAAAGTCAATATTGATAGCATAGTAGAGAAGGCATATATTGCATACAACTCGTGTAAGGGAATAGCTATCACGAACTGGGGCCTAGGCCCAACGCTTGTGTTGTGGCTCTACACAGCTGTCATAAGATCCATCCTGGCGTACACAGCGTTTATGTGGTGGCCAGCGCTGGACAATCAGTGACTGGAGTACTTAGCTCGAGTCCAACAGAGGCGCTAAATGTTAACCTTTACCAGCTGTAATTGGACCTCCACATATACCTGTCAGCTACTAGCTCAGCCACCAGACTTAGGGAGCCCAGAAGCTGGAACAAAAGCTGGATGGCTATATCCCAAGAACGCTGCCCAACGTGAATGCGACAACATACTACCTAACACCCACATGGATAATTGACAAGAACTCCAGCGAGAGGGTTCCTTCAAAAACGGATTGGTAAGCCGACAAAAATTATAAAGAAGGCATAACCTTACTCTACACTGATGAGTCCCAAATGGCCTGCAGTATTGGTGCGGTGGTTTTTTCGAACAGCTTTCTTTAAAGGAAGTCGAAAACTTTAAGAGGGTGCAACGCGACGCAGCAAACCTTGCGCCCATCACGCTCAATGAAAAAGCTGATGAACTGACAAATACAGGTGTGCCGTTAGATGCCTCTGAGACCGTCACGTTACACTGGCCACTTTCATCAATAAAGAATAAAATTCTTATCAATCTCATGAAAGCCGCAACTCGAAATTGGTACTTTAAGCATAACTGCAAAATCAACAAACAAACATGGCCTAACTACAATCAGAGAAGTATAGAGTCTCTATTGAATATGCTGCGGAAAAAGATATCCAGGATCTCATCCACCATAACAAGCAACATACGGAAATAATGAGAGTCGCCTTCAACGACGACTGCAGGAGCTGTAGTGTGAACGGTTGAAAGGAGACAGTCATCCGCTACCGCTGTGGTTGCCCAGCCCTTGCATACTCGAGGCAGTTTTGTGCTGCTCGACGTAGGGGCGGTGTCAAAATGCTCCATAAAGACCATGAACTTTTCATGCATGATATGTATTGAGTCCATACATGCATTTTGGGCTTGGGGATCTATTGAACTAAAGAACGAAAGAACTAGATCTTTTAATTGAACTGGCATATGCTGATTATATTGATATCATCGGCCTAAACACCCGCGCTGTTAGTTCTGCTTACTTCAAACTGGAAAAAGAAGCGGTAAAGATGGGTTTGATGGTGAATGAGGACAAAACGAAGTACCTGCTGTCATCCAGCAAAGAGTCAACGCATACGCGCCTTGGAAACCACGCTACTGTTGGCAGCCATAATTTCGAAATAGTAAAAGACTTCGTTTATTTGCGAACCAGCATCAACACTAGCAACAACATCAGCACTGAAATCCAGCGAAGAATCAATCTTGCCAATAAATGCTACTTTGGACTAGGTAGGCAATTGAAAAGTAAAGTCCTCTCTCGGCGAACGAAAATCATACTCTACAAGTCACTTATCGTACCCGTCCTGCTATATGGGGCAGAAGCATGGACCATGACAACAGCAGATGAAGCGGCTTTGGGAGTGTTCGAGAGAAAAGTTCTTCGAAATATTTATGGACCTCTACGCGTTGGCGATGGCGAGTACCGAAGAAGATTTAATGATGAGCTGTACGAGCTATACGCAGACATCAACATAGTCCCGCGAATTAAAACGCAGCGGCTGCGCTGGCTAGACCATGTTATGCGAATGAAAGATGATGCTCCGGCCAAGAAAGTGTTTCTATCGGAACCCGCCTATGGAAGCAGAGGTAGAGGGCGGCCCCACTCTGTTGGAAGGACCAGGTGGAAAACGATTTAAACTCCCTTGGTGTGACCAATTGGCGCCGGTTGGCAGAGCGAAGGAGCGACTGGCGCGCCTTGTTGGACGGCCATAACCGTTTAGACGGTTAAGCGCCAATTAAGTAAGTAAGTAAGTTCGCTAGTTCGTTCAGTAAAGTAACTAAACTTTTATGTGGGAACTTTGCAAATTAAAATTTCAAAATGTATGGCAACTCACTTCTTTGTCAAAATTAAAACAGCTGATCGAATTTCGCGATGTTTACTGCCATATCGTCATTTTGTGAACTTTTACAAATTATTTTAGAAGCTTAGTCTTTTAAATGTAATAGTGAGTATTTCCATTTCGCTTTCATAAATTTGACTAGAAAAATGTGTGCTTAATACATAATGATTTGTTACAGTTGCCAAAGCGATGTGAAATATGGAAGCACTTTAAAGAAAGTCGTGAAGAAAACAAAATGAAATGCAAGTACTGCCGAATTTCCATAAATGTTGCTGGCGGCATATATGATGTTTAAATCAGGGAGTGAGTAGATTTGACTTCCGAATTGAACTATTCAACTAGTTCAATTGGTTAAACAATAGTTCAATTAGGTGACCGAACTAAGAGCCAAAAGAACTAGTTCGATGGACTAAACGAACTAGAAGTGAACTAATCTTTTCATTGAATTAAAAAATCCAACTCTAATGAATGCAAAGTAGGTCTTGAAATATATAGCGGATTATGAAATATTTTCTGCTTGGCATTGTCAGCTTAAGGTAGGCACAAAAAAGTTATGTTGGACCCATCTTTGATTGCATCCCGCTTTTATTTCCACATTCTCCTTATATTCCATGATATCGCTTTACGTTGCTTTTGTTATACTCAGTTGAGCAGAGCTCACAGAGTATATTAACTTTGATTGGATAACGGTTGGTTGTACAGGTATAAAGGAATCGAGACAGATATAGACTTCCATATATCAAAATCATCAGTATCAAAAAAAAATTTGATTGAGCCATGTGCGTCCGTCCGTCTGTCCGTTAACAGGATAACTTGAGTAAATTTTGAGGTATCTTGATGAAATTTGGTATGTAGGTTCCTGGACACTTATCTCAGATTGTTATTTAAAATGAACGATATCGGACAATAACCACGCCCACTTTTTCGATATCGAAAATTTCGAAAAACCGAAAAGGTGCGATAATTCACTACCAAAGACGGATAAAGCGATGAGGTAGGTGAGTTGAACTTATGACACAGAATCGAAAATTAGTAAAATTTTGGACAATGGGCGTGGCATCGCACACTTTTAAAATAAGGTAATTTAAAAGTTTTGCAAGCTGTAATTTGGCAGTCGTTGAAGATCTCATGATGAAATTTGGCAGGAACGTTACTCCTATTACTATATGTATGCTTAATAAAAATTAGTAAAATCGGAGAACGACCACGCCCACTTAAAAACAAAAATTTTTTTAAGTCAAATTTTAACAAAAAATTTAATATCTTTACAGTATATAAGTAAATTATGTCAACATTCAACTCCAGTAATGATATGGTGCAATAAAATACTAAAATAAAAGAAAATTTCAAAATGGGCGTGGTTCCGCCCTTTTTCATTTAATTTGTCTAGGATACATTTAATGCCATAAGTCGAACAAATATTTACCAATCCTTGTGAAATTTGGTAGGCGCATAGACTCTAGGACGGTAACTGTTTTGTGTGAAAAATGGCGAAATCGGTTGAAACCACACCCAGTTTTTATACACAGTCGACCGTCTGTCCTTCCGCTCGGCCGTTAGCACGATAACTTGAGCAAAAATGGATATATCTTTACTAAACTCAGTTCACGTACTTATCTGAACTCACTTTGTATTGGTGTAAAAAATGGCCGAAATCCGTCTATGACCACGCCCACTTTTTCAATATCCAAAGTTACGATAAATGAAAAAATGCCATAATTCTATACCAAATATGAAAAAAGGGAAGCAACATGGTAATTGGATTGGTTTAGTGACGCAAAATATAACTTTAGAAAAAACTTTGCAAAATGGATGTGACACCAACCATATTAAGTAGAAGAAAATGAAAAAGTTCTGCAGGGCGAAATCAAAAGCCCTTGGAAGCTTTGCAGGAATACTGTTTGTGGTATTACATATATAAATAAATTAGCGGTACCCGACAGATGATGTTCTGGGTCACCCTGGTCCACATTTTGGTCGATATCTCGAAAACGCCTTTACATATAAACCTAAGGCCCAATCCCTTTTAAAATACTCATTAACACCTTTCATTTGATATACGTGTCATACAAACCATTCCAGGGTTACCCTAGGTTCATTTTGCTACATGGTGATTTTCCCTTATTTTGTCTCCATAGCTCTCAGCTGAGTATGTAATGTTTGGTTACACCCGAACTTAGCCTTCCTTACTTGTTTATGTTATTTTTAGATGATGTTTATTATTTTAGATGATGTTTATTGTAGCATTAACATTTTGATTATTTTAATTATTCCATTTGCATAAATTTTATATACATTCAAGCCACCACTGATATTCAGAAACCGTTTTCAATTTATTTGCTGCTTTTCTTTCACTTTGTTTAATTTTTTGCTTTCAACAATTCAGCTACTCCAAACTTTTGTCTATCAGACTTTGAGCCAGAACGCTAAAACTTCAACGAATCGCACAATTTTGTGCTGCTCTAATTAATTTGTGTACAAAAGAGTCATTCTAAGATATACATAAATATATATATATATACAAAGCTAGCTATATATATATAAGCGAGTACATCCATACACACATATATTTGCTACTTATGCATATATTTTTTTTATGAGCGTAAAAATGGCGACGCCACTTGAGGCGCCAATTTATTTAGCAAATAATTAAATTAAAGTGAAGGAATTTTAAGATCGTTAAAGGTCAACAATTGTATTGGAGGAGTTCCTTTGAATCATTTACTTATGAATTCGCAATTTCCATATATAAAACGAGCCGTACCCGTGCGCATCTTGCGCAACCAATCTAAAAGTCCCTTATCAAATATCAACAGAAATCAGCTGTCTTGCGCTGCTATCTGGCGTAAGAGAGTAACTGCCGGTAATACAGTGCAAATATTCACAATAGTGCCATAGTACAAATAGATTTCGTTGTGTGCTCAGAATCGTTTATTTTTAACAAATTATTTTAATAAAATATCGCTAAACAGAAGCACTACGACCAAAATTTCCCAAAGCTCGCTAATAGACCGAATCTACATCTTTACAACCAAAACTTTATTTATAGATTTGGATTTCAAATAAGAGCGAAAAGGGACCCGTACATAAAAACAGCAATTAGAAATAATATATATGATGATTATTCGTGTGCCCCTATTTAACATAAATTTTTTCTTTTTTATTTTCAGGTAAGCATTTTGGTTTTCCTAGTTTTTACTGAGGGTAAGAAATGTATTTATTAAGATAAAATATTGTATCAGTGTTAAATTTTGTCTTAACATGTAAGAGAGTTAGATGAGGTAGAACAAAACCTCAAAGCCTAGGCGAATTAAATAGGGGTACCACAGAGTGGTGTCTTATCCCCGCTTCTGTTTAATTTCTACATATCAAAGCTCCCTTCCTCACCAGAATGAGTTACAATAATTTCCTCTGTCGACGACTGCACGATTATGTCAACGGGACTTGGCCTTTCAATAGATGAATTAGTTTCTAAAATAAACAGATATGTCACCTGTTTTTCTAGTATATTCACCTCGCGCAAACTATCATTATCACCGACAAAATCCACGGCCACTCTGTTTACGACGTGGAGGGAACAGTTCGATGGTGTTACGCTAACGACTGTCAGTCACCCAAATATCTTAGATGTAACGTTCGATAATACTCTAACTTTCAAGGCGCATGCAAACGAAATTGTAACTAAAGTACAAAGCCGCAACAAAATCCTCAAGTCGTTTGCAGGCAGCGCCAGGTAAAAAGATAAAGAAACGTTGCTAACCTCGTACAAAGAAATTGGCTGGCCGCTCACCAGTTTGGTCGCCTGGTCTTAAAAACCCATACTGCAAAAGGCTACAGGCCTGGCAAAATACTGCAATCAGAACCGCCACGGTATGTCTCCTTATGATCCCTGAACACCACCTACATAATGAGGCCAAAGAGCTCTACATTAAAGAGCACAACGAAATGCTGAACAGGCAGTTCACCCTAGTCACCCTAGAAAACAACTGCTTGATTTGGTCACGCCTCCACGGGGGTTAAGGGCATATCTCCAAAAGCACTATGACGATATCCGGCACCTGCCAATACAGCCGTTATATCCACAAGCATTAGGAGGCCCTAGGTCAATTCCACATAGTATTAGTGAACGCATCTGCCAGAACGCGCTCAGCGAACCCTGCTATCAATATAAAATATTTTCTACTCTTGCAGAAGAGGAAAGCACACTATCAAGAAAGCCACGAGTCACCATGTCTCAACTTCGTTCTGGATACTGTATTAGGTTAAAATTTTACTTGTATAGAATCAACCCCGACATATGTCATGTATGTCCTGCATGCGTTGTAGCCCCACACGACATCAACCACCTTTTCAATTGTATTGTGGAACGTACGCTTCTAATACCAATCTCCCTATGGTCTGCCAGTTTCCGTGGACTCACGTTGGATGACTTTTATGACAATTTGTGACTTGACGTGCCCATTAAATGGGGCGTAGCACTATTAGCACAACAACAACAACATTGCCAATAAAGACCGCATGTGTCAATAGTGTTACCAGAATTGGTTTGGCGAAAAAAACCCATAATTAGGTACCAGGAATTATGTTATAAAATAGCTTCGTTCTTCTGGAAACAAGTAGAAGACTACAAGAAACTAGTTTAACTGCTTCCTCGGCCGCACCTAGCAGATGGAGCCTCTGCGAGCAAGCGCAGGACACGAACACATAAAGTGCTCAGCCGTTTCTACCTACAGCTCGTAGGAATGAGAATGCGTATGAGAGCGGAAGTGAAAGTTGGTTTGAGAGTAGCAGTGATAATGAGAGTTGGAGTGGAAGTGTGAGTGGGAGTGGGAGGGAGATAAATGGAATGAGGGATGGAAAAAAATTTAGAACAAATTGTATAAAGAGAGAGGAGGGGAAGAAAAGCAAATTTTTTGTTTTTTGGTTTTTTGAGTTTTTATTCTTGTTTGTATGTATTTTACCCTTCCGCAAACTTGTATGGTTTCGCCATGGACAGGACAAAGTCTGCCAGATACATTAGCTTTGATATATTTTTGAATTCCCTAAAATTGTCTAGAACATTCCTAAATGTATTAATTCAATTTGTTTAAGAGTCAGCAGTAAACTAAACTCGAAATTATAACAATGGAAATATCCATAAAAAGAAGAAAAAATATTCATATCCAATTGTAGGACGTATTTGCATAAATGATCCAAAAACAATTGAAGTATGTACAATACTTAACTCATTTATGCAGCTAAGTATGCCATCATATTCATCCACTTCAACACCAAGTGCTTTGCATCTCATTGCGACAAATCGTTATTATAAGAGACAATGGGGCACCGTCCGCATCGCATAACATGGACGGACATCATAAGTACTCATAGGCTGGTGATATCGTAGCTATTAGAGGTTTACGCCGATCACTTAGTCGGCGGCGGCGGCGTGTGCGGCGCGCCGGCGTACGCAGGTGTTCTTACTTTAAAAAGCTTGATTTTTCGATTTAAAAAAATAGTATTTATGAAAAGGTTTGCTTGTATGTATTTAAGAAAATCCACGTGTTGGCCATTTCGGAAAGATCCGAGGTTTTTGCCTCAAGATCTCGCAGACTGTTCAAACATTTTCAGGAGTAGCTCCTTGTGGAGGGATTGTCCCTCGTTCACTTGCTCCAGAGAGGCTAGCCCCGGTCTTTGGAATTGGTACTGCTGCGTCTGCTGAAAAGAAATAGAGATACATAAAATAGCCACACTTTTGTCTGCATATCCCATGCAAAGCTTAGTTTCACCTAGGGTTAACTCCTAATAATCGTCGCGAACACAAATTCTTTAAATCATTTGTGGCTCCTTGGCGGCCACGCACAAAGTTGACTTACGGTTGCTATTAATGGTCTATTAATACTCATGAAACTCGTGGCACAGGGCGCCTCCAGTTTTTTCGGCTGTTTTTAAGAGCTACAATTCCCGATGTGCGAACAGTAGCAATCCCGACCACCAGTCGCTACCAGGCCTCCTGACCCTCACACCATATTCCAGCGCACAAGCTATAGAACTGCGACTTCGAACTCATACCTTCGTCGACATCGTTTTGCTGGAAGCTCTAGGTGTAGCTGCGAAGACTTTCCAACGGATGCTTTTGCCGAGCTACATCAGCGAAACAAATTGAAACGTTAGGGAGTTCGGCCAAGGATGCCGTCATTGCGTAATGGGTGAAAATCGTATAATCCTCGACGCATTTATATAATTAAAATTTTACAAGGACCCTGGATACAATTTTTAAAATGTAGAACAGAGTTTGTAGACTTATGTGTTCACATCATTGATTTCAATAGTCTTCGTTAAATCAAAACGATATTTTAGAATGAAAGTCGACCGATTTTAAGTTGAATGATGTTTACTGCTGTTTTCCGGCCTAATGATATAAGAGCTCATTATGGATGACCGCGTAGCTTCAGTTTTCAGACTAGTTCGACTGTCCACTTCGTTAGGGTAGTAGCACACACGGCCATTTTTTCCACTGTCTTGGGAAAGCTTTTGCTTCGCCACTTTGAGTGTTCTTGCGAAGGACAAAGCCTCACCTGGTAAATACATATATGTGCCTATGTATTCACATTTGTAAAAGGAGCCGTAACGTGTAGGTGATATTTAAACTTGGTTGATAGGCTTTAATCAATGTATTTAACTCCAAGGGAATAGTTTTGAATAGGGCCGCCAACTTTATGTCAAACCGGGAGACTTGGGTGTTGAAGGATGAAGTGTTAAAATTAAAATTAACATTTCAGACGCTATTGTATAGTTTCGCAAATAAACAACAGATGTTTGAATGTAAGCCCAAGTTATTTTTCAAACCCTTCTCATACGTACATATATTCTCAACTTAAGTATGAGGTAAAAAACATTTCAAAGGAGTGTTTATGCCTCTAGAACCTACTAAAGGATTTTGCATCACTGATTTCGCTTATTCTTTCAGCCAATCACAATATAAAATTTTTAAAAAAATCGGCACTTTTTTTGCTTTTTTTAACAACTTGAAAACAATTTGAAACGCCTTGAGTAATTTTTTTTTGGAAAAAATATGCAAAGTGATTATATAAATTTATTATATAACGTTTCTTTTAGTGTTTGTTTTAATAACTTGGTGAATTGGGTGATGCAAAGTCCGTGTTATGCTGTCACCGAAAACGCCTGTTTTTTTAAATAACTTTTGAACAGTTAGGAAGAGTTAAATTTCGCAATTAGTTTCTTATAACTGACAGTGATGCGCATCCGTTGATACCACTTTCGACCATATCCGACCAATTTTCGACTTGAACAATAAATGGCCTAAACAGTCTTAAACGAGTAGAAAATATAGTACCGCGCCGGACGCCGCCGCCGCCGCCGACGCGCCGATATTTTTGACATTCGGCGGCGGCGTGCGAAAAACTACCCTAATCAGCGGCGGCGGCGGCGTTTATCGGCGGCGTATATCTCTAGTAGCTATGTAGAAAAGACTAAAAAAAGAAGCAACATAAAAAACCGCATGCGAGCATAATTCAACTATTTTCCTATTTTGGTAGAATGTACGAGTTGGCGATTGTGTGCCTTTGAGTGTGTCGCTTTGAGTGTGTCCACTAATCGAATCAACTGCCTTTTCAATAGGAATAAATTAAATCCATTTAAGCCAATGTGCTTGGTGAACGAGAAATCAACAATTGTGCGCTACAAATTATGACAACAACATAAAGAAAAAAAAATATTACATTGGAGTTCATTAGCTTTTCTATTGCTACTTCAATTACCGCTTTGTGCTATGCCTGACTCGAGTGGCAAACTTTCGGGTTGTAAATTTGGAAGCACTTGGAGCGCATTTATGATTATTTTTATTGAACCAGAATGTAACTTTTGGGATGGAGTGCTTAATGATAAATTAAAAACAAGTAAGGAAGGCTAAGTTCGGGTGTAACCGAACATTACATACTCAGCTGAGAGCTTTGGAGACAAAAAAAGGGAAAATCAACATGTATGAAAATGAACCTAGGGTAACCCTGAAATGTGTTTGTATGACCTGGGTATCAAATGGAAGGTATTAAAGAGTATTTTTGAAGTAAGCGGACCAAAGTTCTATAGGTGGACACCTTTTCGGGATACCGCCATAAAGGTGGACCAGGTGTGACTCTAGAATGTGTTTGTACGATATGAGTATCAAATGAAAGGTGTTAATGAGTATTTTAAAAGGGAGTGGACCTTAGTTGTATATATGAAGGCGTTTTTAAGATATCGGCCAAAATGTGGACCAGGGTGTCCCAGAACATCATCTGTCGGGTACCGCTAATTTATTTATATATGTAATACCACAAACAGTATTCCTGCAAAGCATCCAAGGGCTTTTGATTTCGCCCTGCAGAACCTTTTCATTTTCTTCTACTTAATATGGTAGGTGTCAAACGCATTTTACCAATTTTTTCTAAAGTTATATTTTGCGTCAAAAAACCAATCCAATCACCATGTTTCATCCCTTTTTTCGTATGTGGTTTAGAATTATGGCATTTTTTTAATTTTTCGAAATGTTCGATATCGAAAAAGTGGGCGTGGTCATAGTCGGATTTCGCCCATTTTTAACACCAAGATAAATTGAGTTCAGGTAAGTACGTGAACTTAGTTTAGTAAAGATACATCGATTTTTGCTCAAGTTATCGTGTTAATGGCCGAGCGGAAGGACAGACGGTCGACTGTGTATAAAAACTGGGCGTGGCTTCAACCGATTTCACCCATTTTCAAAAAAACAGTTATCGTCATAGAATATATGTCCGTATCAAATTTCACAAGGATTGGTAAATTTTTGTTCGACTTATGGCACTAAAAGTATTCTAGACAAATTAAACGAAAAAGGGCGGAGCCACGCCCATTTTGTAATTTTCTTTTATTTTTGCATTTTTTGGAGTTGAATGTTAACATAATTTACTTATATACTGTAAAGATATTCAATTTTTTGTTAAAATTTGACTTTTAAAATTTTTTGTTTAAAAAGTGGGTTTTGCTAATTTTTATTTAGCACACATTTAGTGATAAGATTAACGTTCTGCTAAATTTCATCATACAGCTTGAAAAACTTTTAAATTACCTTCTTTTAAAAGTGGGCGGTGCCACGCCCATTGTCCAAAATTTTACTAATTTTCTATTTTGCGTCATAAGGTCAACCCACCTACCAAGTTTCATCGCTTTAGCCGTCTTTGGCAATGAATTATCGCACTTTTTCGGTTTTCCAAACTTTCGATATCGAAAAAGTGGGCGTGGTTATAGTCCGATTTCGTTCTGCGTTAGCGACCTGAGGTGAGTGCCCAGGAACTTACATACCAAATTTCATTAAGATACCTCAAAATTTACTCAAGTTATAGTGTTTACGGACAGACGGATCGACGGACGGCTAAATGAATTTCTTTTTTCGCCCAGATCATCTAATATATAAAATTCTTCTGTCACGGTGTTAGAGGCTTAACTCCTCCGAAACGGCTGAACCGATTCTCATGAAATTTTGTAAGCATATTGGGTAGGTCTGAGAATCGGTCAACGTCTACCTTTTTTTCGCTACGTGCCTAGGGTCTTGAGATCAAAACGTGGACCCGGGTACCCCTAGAATGTGTTTATACAATATGGAAATCAAATGAAAGCTGTTGATGAGTGCTATAGTACAGGATAATTTTCATACAACTGGGAGGCTAGGGTCTCGAGATATAGCCCAAAACGTGGACCCAGACACACCTAGAATGTGTTTTTACATTATGGGTATCAAATTGAAGCTGTTGATGTATGCTTTAGTACAGGGTAAGTTTTACACCGCTAGGTCTTTTGGTCTCGAGATATAGGCCAAAACATGGACCCGGATACCCCTAGAATGTGTGTGTATTATGGATATCAAATGAAAGCTGTTGCTGAGAGCTCTAAAGTTCATTGTGATATTCGAGTTAGTCGCATCAACCTGGCAAAACTGATAAATATGCATGCGAAGCCGAAATAAAGACAAGAAGTAATAATACCCACATACCTATTTACATACGTCCTATTCGACATTTCGTATATAAATTTGCCTATATTAGTATTTACGATGCTTTTTTCCGGGAATTAGACCAGAGACGGACTGGGACTGGGATTAGGACTAGGACTGGGACTGACACTGAGACTCGGAGTGGGACTGGGACTGAGACTCGGAATGGGACTGGAACAAAATACATACCGCCCTATGGGACTGGCAATAAGAGATGAAGAAGAAGGAGAAAAGCTTGAGAGAAGAGAAAAGAGAGAAGGAGACTGAGGAAGAGATAGAATGAGACGAAGATGGAGATGAAGCGAAAAAGACGGAGGGAGGAGTGAATAAAAAGATTAGGAAAAAGTGTAGAGGGGTAGGGCAGAGTTAGACGGAAAAAGCTTATTAAAATGTATGCAGATAGGCCAAATTTAGGGCAGAACAACGTCTGCCGGGTCTGCTAGTTTTGATATATAGAAGTCTATATCTATCTCGATTATTTTATGCCGTTACGGATTACAGTTATGCCAACAAAATTAATATACTCTGTGAGCTCTTCTCAGCTGAGTATAAAAACTTATGAGAAGGCAAATGTATATAGATAAATTGTTAAGAGATCACACTAAACTCAAAATGTGGCTAGTATATTGCCTTTGGAGATCTGGAACACCTCTTTTTAGTCATATCACAGTCGCGTTATCGATTGAACTCAACCTCAAAGTACCATCCCGCTGAACGGAAGAATGAATGGTAGCGGTGTAGTTGTTCATCTCACATCATGACACTAAGCAGCGTACTCTCTACCTTTAGAAAGTATCTGCTCAAAGTGATAATTGCGCGACAGCCAAGGACTGCTTCCTTACATCGTTTATCTTCTCGGGCATAAAGTCGCAACATTGTTTCCCTTTGGTATCTACGAGTAAGCGCAAGTATTTTCGTTATCGCCTTTTATCTTATCAACTGCTTTGTCATCTCCGTGAAACACGTGGGTCCAAGCGCGGGGCTGTAAAGTGTCGAAGATGTGTAGGTCTTACAATCGTAGACTAACAAAGTTCGATCATTAAAAAGAGCAGACTGCTCATGACGAGTATTCTGACTGGACACATCCCTCCTCTGGCGTCGCATGCTCTTAAATTAGGCTTAGGCAGTTATAGGAGATGGAGAGGAAACGGTCGAGCACATTTTGTGCTCCTCCAGCTATTAGAAGTGATACCGCTGTCAGATCTAGAAGCAGCAAGTGGCATAAGTCCTAGAATGATTCTAGTATTTGCCAAGAGGACAGAGTTGTTGATTTTTGATATGGTTTTTCAGTTTGGTCGTTAAACTAAATTGCTAGCACTACGGACTCATTCAGTCTATGTGAGGTCATTATTGGCCGGCCAGTTCAACCTAACCTAAGCTAGTTATCTCAAGATAATAGCACTTACCCTTTTGTTACTTTATTTGCAGAAACATTCCCCGAAAGTTGACGAGACTGTTACGGATATTGGCAGTTCTTGCACCTTTCGGTAACGACTTTTAGACCTGTAAAACGTTTGATTCTTTGGTTTGTAGTCACCTATTATCGCAGCTGCCCTTTGCCTCGGGAATATTCTAAGGCTAATAACCATCATTTTCCCTTTTTAAGCTTTGCAGCTTTCGAGGTATAAGGTACGCTCGGTCTTCCATATACACCTCTTATGTGGTATAATTGTGGCTAGCTTGCCACACGGTCCTGTGGCAGGAACGTTTCGCTTCCGCCTTCCACCTCACATCCATGAGCTCCACCGATCGCTTCTTCTTCTTCCAGCCTGGGGCTCCTTCATACTTTTTAAATAAGATTAAAGAATCGAGGATCGCTCGCAACAAAGTTCTTGCCAACGAACTGTCTACGTCCTACTTCCACTGTCTCACTGTCTTTGTTCAGGAGACCGCTGACCACTGCATCACTGAACTCACTCATTTCCCTCGCTAGCCAATTCCGAGTAATAGCTTACAGTGCGTTCTTCTCACCAGTTTTGCGATTTCATTGTTTCTCTTCTAATCCTTATTGTCGTTAAAAATCTGTGTTTGTTTGAGTTAATCATATTGATTGCACGAATACCTGTCCAACAAGTTGGCCTCAAGGGCCGAGTATCCTTTTCTGTCTGTATCAAGGCAGTCGTTACTTCACGAGACGATCCCGTATCATGAAGGCTACGTTTAAATTCCGCTCACAAAGCTCCCGGTTTGAAGTTATTCAATATGCACGGTTCGCATCACACCTTGTATTTGGGGAGTTGGTCGTTTTGAATCACCGACATCCCGCCTCCTTCCTAGGGGGCAGAATAGCGTGGATGCAGATTCTTAAGCCGCTGAGCCACGTAGTCAGGCGTCATGCAGTTCAGCTAAGCCCTCATGTCGACGACGAGGTGCACACGCTAGTGAGAGATACTCGAATATGATCAAATCATATTCAAAAACTGATCCGAACCACGCCCACATTTATAAATGTATAAATATTTAAAGAACTCATATGATGCAAATCGCGTGAAATCTTCGCAACCAAAAATTTACCAAAAGAAATATTCTTGTGATAAGAAAAAGAAAAAACAAAAATTTTTTGAAAAATGGGCTTAGCATCACTGCTATTTAAGTAGACTTGAGTACATTTGCTCTTAGGTGGGTAATTTCGATCAATTCCGAAATACAAAACAATTCCAATATTGTCCGAGTGTGATCCTGAAATGATTCCAAAATAGTTCCGAACTGATCCCGATATAGTAAAAAATTGGTTCAAAATTATCTCAAAAAAACTTCCGTAATCTTTCAAAATCCCTAAATAGTCGCGAAATAATCCCAAGAAGTCTCGGAATGCTTTCGAAAATAGTTCTGAAATGATCCTGACATGATTAGAAAAGAGTACCGAAAGCTCCCGAACAGATTCATAAAACAATCCTGTATCTATCAATCTCTGATTGTTACAAAAATTTCTCCAAAATAAACCCGAAATCAACTCAAAACAATAACAAAATGATTTTGTAATAGTTCCGAAATGATTTAAAAAGTTTTGAAAATAGTTCCGAAATGATCCTGACATGAAAAAAAGCGTCTCGAACGTATTTATAAGAAAATCCCAAAATGATCCTTGAATGTTTCCAAAATAGTTCAAAAATGGTCACGATATTACCTCAATACAATGCCGAAACGATCTCGAAATAGTCCCGAAATTATGTCGAAAACTATCCCGATAGGATCTCAAAACAGTTCGGAGCTATGCCGCAATCGACTCCGAAAATGGTCTTTACGTTAGGTTGAACTGGCCGGTCTATCAAGACCTCACTTAGACTGTATGAGTGCATGGTGTTACCAGAAGTTTGCTAATTGACCAAACGGAAAAATCCTAAAAAAATCAGGATCTATGTGATAAAATAACTCCGCCAAATACTGCAAATACTATGCCACCTGCTGCTTCTAGATCTGATATCTGTATCGCTACCAATAGTTGGATCCTAATCGTCCTTAAATCATCCCGAAATGCTGACGAAACAGTCCCGAAATGATCTTAAATATACCCTACATGGACAAAAAAAAATGCGATCTAAACTGTAGTAAGAAATGAATGCAATCTGTTAAGGAATGCAATCAAAAACTTTAATTGCCATTCCTAAGCCTTCAAACATTTATTTAAATCAAAATATAGGCGCGGTGATTGCAATCAATTATGATGAATGTTTGTAGATAAAAATTTAAAATAATCAATACAACTAAATTTGAGAGCAATTTTCTACAGCATTTTTCCATTCAACATTTTTAATATTTGCTTTAATTGAACATGTTCGGAATTTAGTCATTTTGTAATAATTTTATTCGTTAAATATGTACATACATATTGTAGTTACATATGTATTCTCATGTCAAGTCATTTGAGGTGCGCTAACTTTTGACAGCTGACAGTGGCCTTTCAATCGATGAACGAACGAATATCAGATTTCAAATGCTACAGGGGTGAAACAGGAAAGATAAATATTTATTTTATTCTATTAATAAGCACATAAGAAAGTCTATGCTTAGGCGGAACCGAACATTATATACCCAGTTGTGGATTTTCAATAAAACCCATCAGTTTGCTCGCCTATGATATATGTACAAAAGTGCTGCGATCCAATAGTAATCGGTCATTTCTAGTGCACACAAAAAAGTGGCCAATTGTCCTCAAGTTGGTCAGGCATTCATTAGTACCGGAAAAAATCACGTAAATAAGTCACAATTCCCAAGGGCTCTTTATATTCGATGTATACCAGGCATGTTGCAGATGTCACACGCATCTCATATATCAGTACTTGCGAACTAATATCATAGAATACAGTGTATCGTATAGTATCCAGTGGAAGTATGTAAGTCCCCATTGCTTAGATTAATGAGTTTGGGTGATAGTCTCTTTGCTGAGAACAATTTGCCCTGGGCATTCAATCCAGTGCTGTCTGAAGAGCTTTGTTTCCCATTTACTTATGGTTAGTGTGTGCCTTCACGAATCCACAGAGGGGCGCTGAACCCTGCTTGCCTAGGTAGTCTGTTTATTACCTTCAATTCTCTGATGACCAGGAAACCATCCTAACAAAACCTTGTTTTTGGCCCAAATCATTTAGGACTTCAACGCATTCATCCACTTGCTATGAAATATTTGTACAAAACTCTAAGGCAAATTGGCTGTCTGACATAATGAGGATTCTTTTATAGAGGAGAAGCTTGTCCTCCGTAGCAATTTTCTACCGTTGCACTGGCAACCCCTTGAATAAATTTGGTATTTTGGTCGCCCCTTACGACAGGCATACCTACCGCGGGTATATTCTAAGCCCACTAACCCGCTGCGGGGTGTCGTAAGCTCAATCGGCATACCAGTATTCTATAATGAATTATTCCTTGTTTTCCAGTTTTCGAAACTCTCGATATCGAAAAAGTGTGCATGGTCGTCAACCGATTATGCTAATTCCATCCGGTCTAAAGCTAACAACTACAAGAAAAAATCTTCCATACTTCAATATGTTATCTACATTTTTTTTTTAATTTTTGGCTCACAAATGGGTGCCACGCTCACTTTCAAAAATTTCACTAAATTTACAACTCATCGACTTACTAGTACAAAGATCGTCAAAGAAAGGAGATCCCAGAGATTTCCTCCTCTTGCGCCAAAGCGCACTACAATCGTACAGAAAATGCTTAACTGTTTCTATCTCCTCTTCGTCTTTGCAACTACTACAGTAGTCATTATAGGGAGCACTCAGCTGTTGTGCATGCTTCCCGATTGCTATGTGGTCGGTTATAAGTCCAACCACCAGAGATATGTCCCCCCTTCCAAGAAGAAGGATACTTCTTGTGCGTCTCGCGTCCCATTCAGGCCACACGAGCTTGGTATGGTAGCATGATTCGAGATTGCTCCATTTCACACCCGCTTCTCTAAGGAAAGTGAGCTTACAGCTAGCGAGCGGCATGCTCAATCCCTTCCAGGACGACGAAAGCGGAACGGATGTGCCCCCTCTTGCAAGTTCGTCAGCCATTCTCATTGCCCGGTATATCGGAGTGTCCAGGCACCCATACCAGACTGAGGGAAGTTTGCTCAGCGATCTCGCTAAGAGATTTGCAGCACTTCTCTACTGTCCTGGACTTACATGTGACCGATCCAAGCGCTTTTAGTGCAGTCTAGTGCAGCCTGGCTGTCAGAATAAATACAGATTTGATTATAGCCGTGAGTAACATTTCTGGGGTGATCAGCGGCCTCATTTATAGCAGCTACCTCCGCCTGAAAGACGCTGCAATGATCGGGTAGGCTAAAGGATAGATTTCACCCTAGTTGAGGTGCAAAGAACCCGCTGCCCACCTTTTTATGCAGTTTGGAGCCGTCAATATATATCTGCAGCCTATCGCTCAGGTCCTTCGGCTCCTTCAACCAATAATCCTATGCGGGATAACAACCTCGTACTTTATATCGAAAAATACAGTCGGAGCGCCAATAGTCCGACGAAGGCGAATCTAGCTAGATTCTTAAGAATGGCTGCATGGCCATCCACATTGTGTCTCCAGCCGGATAACTCTCGCAGCCGTAGAGCAGAAAAGGCCGCACTTTGCTTGGCCACTAAATCTATTGGCGACATATTAAAAAGAGTATCCAGCGCCTCCGCAGGGTTGTGTGCAGGGCTTCACTGTCGAAGTCAAAACATGATTGGCACCTCACACAAATTTGAGAGCTAGAGTCCATTTAGTCTGCCAGCCAGTTGATTGTGTTGGAGAAGCAAGTTTGTTTTATACAAATTTCTGTGACAAATGAATTTTATCACACTGAAACAATATCTTAGCTATTGCTACGCTGAACCCGCATTTGGAATCGCGGTCTTTCCGTTGATATAAATTCATTAAAAATTCTTTCCGACGTCTTATTTGCAAAGCCGTTAAATCGACTTCAATTCCTTTGTCTGTTCGAATGCATTGATCCGTGAAATACAAATTTATATCTACACGCATCAAATATGCATGTTTGTTGTAAATATTGTAAGTTGTACGCGTCATTCATTACAATGATGGATTGTCATAATGTAACAATGGCAAAATTGTCAATTGCGCATTACATACTATTGGCTCGTCTCATTTTGTTATTGTATCATTAGCAATCATTATTGTTGTTATCGCTTACTATCTGTGGGCACCATTGTTATATGTACGACATGTATGCGCATAGTTGTTGTTATATGTATAGGGTGTTATATTTTTAACTTTACTTGTACACTCAGCCCTGTGACTGTCCCGCTGATCGTTGTGTGGCTTACGTCTAATTGTATACTGCGGCTGCCGTGGTGTGATGGTAAAATGCTTACCTTAAATGTCCTGTGTTCTATTCCCAGAAAAAGCAACGTCAAAATACCTCACAAACAATTTCCTAATATGAGCCGTCTCTTAAAAATGGTTAGGATAAAACTACGAGTTTATTTCTGCCAGGTAAAGCTTCTTAGCGAAAATTCATCTGCCTTGCAGATGCCTTCGGAGTCGGCGTAAAAGATGCCCGCAAAATTAACAAGGAATCCGACGCAAATTCGACTAGAAGCTCGGCGAAGAGACGTTTAATGCGCTGCTTGGGATCATCGAAATGGCGCTAGTTAGTTTAGGACTCGAGAGGCTCTGGTTAAATTGATTTACAAAACCTTGTGCAACATAATTGTCACAGCGGAGTAGGCAGGGACACAATCGAGAGAAAGTTGTGCACTGACACGCCGTAGGCGAGTGTTCTCTCTCTTCTCTAGTCTGGGTTGTAAAAGTAACGAGCTAAAAGCCAGTGGCTGCCGCGTGCTTGCCTTTGCAGGTAATTCTGGTCAGGGATACAATTCTGCACACTGCGCTTTGCTTAGCAGGGCGATCTAGATGCGATAGCTCGCTGGCAAAACGGATCTGGTAATTTTCACGCGGGTATATGTATGAGATACCCGGTTTAAGGACTCACTCATTAAGGAGAGTACCAGTAGTAATAGTTTGTGGAACTGAAGGCTAGAAGACTTAGGTTGTATTAGGAGCTTAGGGGCTCTCGCAAAAGGAAGTAAATTGGCATTACAAGCCTAGTCTGTACTGAGAGCTTTCGCTTACCCGATCACTGCATTGTTTTTTAGGCTGAACTCATAGTTATCTGGGAAGCAGCCCTCTATAAATCCCTGCAATGCAGTAACACCTCGTCACTAGTGGCATTGAAGTGCAGAGAAACCCTCAAGAAACTAGCTGAAAATTGCAACCTAAGCATAATATGGGTTCCTGGCCACTGTGACATCTCAGGAAACTGCGCTGTGGATGAGCTAGCTAGGGAAGGCACCAACCTGCAAACAATAACCTCCGCTGGTTGGGCCAGCGCTCCTCTAAACACTTGCAAATACTACCTGCGATCTCTTTTCACGGATCAGGCAAACGCCAGATGGGCCAAGGAACCTACATGTAGTATATCCAAGCAAATCTGGCCTAAGCTGGATGAAAAGAGATCGCGATCGGTGATATTGTTAAACCGTATCTCTATAAGCCCACTAGTGGGCCTTCTTACAGGTCACTGTCTCATGGGCACTCACGGTGCCTATATGGGCCTGCAGACAAATGACTTCTGCCGCAGCTGTAGGGACGAGGAGGAGATAGAAAGCGTTGAGCACTATCTGTGCCACTGTCCCGCACTGTCAAAAACCAGGTACCAATGCCTCCACAGACACTCTTTTGGGTGCCTTGCGGAGCTTGAATCTATAAACCCAAACGACATTTTGCGTTTCATTAGGCAAACGCGCTGGTTTAGCCTCACTGGGGTCTAAACTTTCTTCTTCTTCGAAAGTAGGGTAACAGGAAATAGGGGCCACCGCGTGGTAGCACAACGAGCCACAACGGCCTACGTGAGTCTCCGCTCGGACAGCGGAGGCAGCCACTTTAACCTAACCTAACCTAGTCTGTACTATGGGTTGCTAGTCTAGTGAAGCGCAGTGGGCATGGCAAGCATTACTAAAATGAGTAGAAGTTCAACGGACTGCGCTGATGCGTATCAGCGGCAATACCTATCATATCTTTTTTGAGATGCACCTAAAGTCTACAGCCCCAAAAAGGATAATGCATGCAAGGTGGTTGTGTTTCGGTCATTGATCAGGCTTTGAGACATAAGCTATCTTCTTGTTCATTTCATCGACTCTATTCTAAGCAGGACTGCCCTCCTGTGCAAGCTGCACCTTACTCGAGAGGGTAACGAGCGAAAGTACTCATTTAGGGTAGTGGATAATTGATTCACGGGTAGGTGGCTGCTGGACATGAAGGTTGGTGGGAAGTTGTCTGTCAGCAGCTAGATGTAAGCCGTAAGTTTAAGCTTTCCGACCACTCTAGCATCTTCCAAGCGAAATTTGCCACGATTAAACACCGAGCTCCTATTAATGCGCGGAGTTTAAGCGTAATGCCATCCATTATGACTTGCGAGTACCTGACCTCGCTTGCGACTGCGTCAAATATTTTAAGATTAAGATCGCTTAAGTCTCCGACCATTGCAATGCCCTGCCCACTGTCAAACCGATATCTTAGCCCGCATGTATATAAGTAAACAGGATTTAGGTGGCTGTAAGGAATCAGGAGTTGGGTTTGCCACCTGTGGTCTGATCCTGTATAGATGGGCGTCAAGTCAGCTTAGAAAATGCGGAAGTGGATAGCAGGTGGCTCGTCTCTCAATGGTGATTGGCGTATTGACTGGTCACTGTTCAAAGAAAGTCCATCGGCTACGTCTAAATATGTTGGAAACCCTTCCAGTTGTCCTTGCAAAGAGGACGATGAGGTGGTTCATTCGTGGTTGACTGTCTTACTTTTGGCAGAAAAGTACTACGGTCTCGGCACACTTGAAACTTCGAGAGATTGTTGTAGAGTCGAGATCGGCCTTAATCCAAGCCATTTCGGACCTCTATCTTGTTCAAATGAGCTTCCTATGGCGGGTTGGCTACCATTCAACTTAACATAACCTACTATAGCTGAGATAGCGTTTTGAAAACGATTATGTTTGGGATTTTGCCAAATAAAATTCTGTGAGTTTTTTTGTACTGTCAGCCAAGTAAGAGCGATTTCTATCCCAGTCGTCGTTATCTTCTGGTTCAATTTGTTTCATATTTCGAAAGAGGAATGGACCGCGGTTTATGAAAGTTTTATCACTAGGGTCCGCACCCTTTATGAAGTTTTTTTTTGTTGTAGCTTACAAAGTGCAATGTGCTCTAGTAATATTTAGTAACAGCGCCAGCTCGATCCATCGCGCATTAGTCTTTCAATTTTGCTGTTGTTATTGTTGTAGTATACGCAATTGTCAGTCATTTGTAACTCACTGTTGCCTTTGTATGTAGCTATTCTTGTTAGTGGCTCATAAATCGCACAATTGGGTTAAGTGCACGTCTTTCAAATATATACGAATCAATGTATATATATATATTTGTTTGTATGTAGACCCATTATTCATACAAAGCCACAGTTAAATACATATAGCACATACATATACACACCACTGACGTTGTAAGCAAACAACTCATTGCGCCTCCAATGCGAGCTACACTTTCCAACCATCCCACTTTCCGACCACCGCTTGCTGCATTTCTTATGCCTCATTGAACATTGTACTGTTGTGTTTATGCATATGTGTATGTTAGTGAATATGTATTGAACGTGTGTGCGTGTATTTGACTGGCTGCCAAGTGCCGTCTCGCTGACAATAATAAATAGGTTCAAGTAGGCGAAAAAATCGTCAGCCAACCACATGAATACATCGCGAATCGCAAATATGGATCATTTTCTACGAGTTGCGAAAATTAAGGCGGCTCCAGTTAGGCACACATAAATATGGGGAATTTTTCACAAATGAAATTCACAAACAAACAAATTTTGTGCTCTAATTTTTTAAAGTGATACATGCATCAGAATACGGACTTTTCTTCTGACTTCTAAATACCAAATAGCGTGGGTTCTTTGAGTTTTGAGCACAAAAGGTACCATTTATGTTGGCTGAACGCCTAAAATTATGCAAATGTTTCATAAAACTTGAAAAAGGAGCAAACTCTGGAAAAAATATTAACCTTTTCTTAATCTTACTTACATAGCTTGGCAATATACTTGACATTACTTTGTGATGGAAGCTTAATATAAAGGATGTAATGATGCCGATGGGCCATTGTTAAACGTTGGGAGCTCTGCCGTGGAATTTTGCACTGTTTGTATGATATGCTGGCGATGTCGATCTTTTTAGGCGCAGTGCTGGTCTGGCTTAACGAAATAGAGACTGATTCTAATGTCAAAATCTGGCAACCGTGTAAGGAATGACCCTAAATTAGCGGACATTTGAATGAAGTGTTGAGTATATACCTGATAGTTGTTGTTGGGAAGTTGTAATTATGATTCGAGGCGCTAGATATAGACTTATGACAGTGAAAACTCATATATGTATATTCCATGTAGTAGTGGGTGGTGAACCCATTTTGGGTAGGTGTCTGTTGTTGTTGTTGTTGTAGCGACAAGGACACTCTCCGGAGGCCTTGGGGAGTGCTATCCATAATGGTCCTTTTCCGGATGCAGATCCCGTACGTTGCGGTAACAAGCACCATGAAGGTACTAGCCCGATCATCTCGGAAACAATTTGGTATGACCACATGAAACCTTCTACGCCATACCGCCCTCCCACCCCCTAGATCCATAAGGAACTTGGGGTCGCCAGAGCCTCTGCTGTCAAAGGAACAGGGATTCGCCACGGGTAGGTGAGTTTGAAAATTGGGTTAGAGAAGCTATATATTGCGCTGGCAACCCCTTGAATCGCTGTGCATAGTGCTGGTCTGGCTTAACGAAATTGAGACTGGTTCTAATGTCAAAATCTGGCAACCGTGCAAGGAATGGCCTTGAATTAGCGCACATTTGAATGAAGTGTTGAGTATATACCTGATAGTTGTTGTTGGGAAGCTGTAATTATGTTGCGAGACGCTAGATATAGACTTATAACAGTGATCACTTAAGCTTGCTCACTGGTTTCGGTTTCATATCCTGTAAGACGGATTGCTGTGTGCCAGCTTTTGTTCCTGTTTTCAACTTTCTAACTCATATATATTCCATGCAGTAGTAGGTGGCGAACCCATTTTGGGTAGGTGTCTGCTGTTGTTGTAGCGATAAGGACACTCTCCGGAGGCCTTGGAGGGTGTTATCCATAATGGTTCTTTTCCCGATGCAGATCCGGTACATTTCGGTAACAAACACCATTAAGGTACTAGCTCGACCATCTCGGAAACAATTTGGTATGACCACATGAAACCTTTTAGGCCATACCGCCCTCCCACCCGCTAGATCCATAAGAAACTTGGGGTCGCCAGAGCCTCGGCTGTCAAAGAAACAGCAGCGAGGTGAGGTTGACGATTGGGTTGAAGAAGCTATATGTTGCGCTGGCAACCCCTTGAATCAATTTGGTATTTAAGTCGCCTCTTAAGACAGGCATACCTGCCGAGGGTATATTCTAAGCCCCCCAACCCGCTGGGGTATGGGGGAGGGGTCTGGTGAGCTTGTTTATAAAATATTCTAAGCTCAATGGAGAATTGGGGTAAGGAGTATTTTATCAGGAGCTCAAAATCAGCTGAAAGTTCCCAAGCTGAAAAATTCCAAGCGAAGATCGTCGATAAGGGAGTTTTCCAAACAGTCATGCGCACATTAAAGCGATGAGCTCAAAAACTGTAGCTTTGCATGGCAGCCGATTCTATGTACCGAAGCGACTTACTATTTTTCTCGAACATGGGCTGTCACATCAGTGTAACTCAATTTAATTCCTTACGTCCCTTCCACAAATTTATATCCCCTGCTACGGGATGCTGATGAGTCCAACTCTGGTTCAAAGATGTCATTTTGCTGCATTTGCCATGAAATAACTTGCTCAAGATGGTCACACTCTTTCCATTGTGTCACGTGCTAAGAATGGTTGCACCGTTTGAGATGTTCTGGGCTAGATCCCAACAATCGCCGACCCCGAAATGTTTATAACACTTCTATGGTCCCTTCCTGTTCACATCCTAGGACGTCCCGCAGTGCACGCTAAAGCGTATATCACCCACCTTATTACAGCAACGCTGTTCAGCAGTTCACATCAGCTGTCCGCTGTTCCTCGCGCCACACGCCGCCTCCATCTCACGCGGCTGCTTGAACCCATCGCTACTATCTTGGTTGCATGGATATAAGCGATGCTTATAATATTTATGATTGCTACATCAGTCCAATGCAGTTCATGGCTTGGCCACCTTAACAGATGTTCTGGGCTCAGCAACGGTAACCCTTCGACGGGTGCATTCATTGTACCGTGCTGTCAAAACACAAACACCAAAACAACAACACTAGGTAAAAGAGAGTGTGGAGCAGCACAGCCTGTTATAGAAAGGTAGGTGGCGGTATGGCTTAGAAGATCCGATGTGGCCCTGTTAAATTGTTCCTGACATGGTCGGGCTGCTATCTTCATAAATGGTGCTTGCTACCAGAACTTACCACGTTTTTATCTAGCATAGGATCATCGTAATCTATAATATCCAGCCAAACCTTCTAGGAGTGTCTATAATGCTACAAGAAGAAGAAGGTGCAGTTATTTAATCACTTCATCCATGAGTGCTCGACTTTTGTAGGGACAAGCCACAAGTATCTCGATATGGATGTATCGGAATCTCCAAGGAACTATCAAGAGCTCATATTTGCATTGACGACCGCCGTGGTGTGATGGTACTATGCTGCGCTGAACTCTATTCAAGAAAACCGCTCCGCGGCCAATTAAGTACAACCAGAGTTTCCTTTCTTGTTGCCATTTTCTTCGTAGAATGCCCCATGCATTTATCCTATATGTACGCATTGAATAAACACAGGCTCACTTACATATTTACGCATATAAATATGTAATAATGTTTGTACTTATGTGCTACACATTCTTTCTTGTCGTTTTAATTGACAAAATAAAATCTTGGAATTTTTTGGCACAAGAATTTGCTCACAATAAATTGAAATCTGTTTTTATTGGCAAAATTCCAAATTCTTTGATCATTTAGAATTTTCGTTGTTGGGGGCATTCGTGAAAATTTTCTCACGCAGTAATGACGCGGTAATGTGTGTAACTAGAACATACAAAACCATACACAAGCTGGAAAACTCAATATTCAATATGATATAAGAGATCATAAATGCCAAACCAATTAGCCTCTTGGCAGCCAGCAGCCAGTCAATGAGAGAGGTTATATCTGCTTATTAAAAAAAAAAAATAAATAAATTTAAGGCGCGATAACCTCCGAAGAGATCTAAGGCCGAGCTTCTCTTCCAATTTGCGTCGTGCTCCTCTTGATTTTCCCTACAAATTTGCCGGACGGGACCTACATGTTTTATGCCGACTCCGAACGGCATCTGCAAGGCAGATGAGTTTTCACTGAGAGCTTTTCATGGCAGAAATACACCCGGAGCGCTTGCCAAACACTGCCGAGGGGCGACCCCGCTTAGAAAAATGTTCTTCTAATTGAAAAACCTTATTTCTAAAATTTTGATGTTGCTTTGCCCGGGAGTTGAACCCAGGGCATACGGTGTGATAGGCGGAGCACGCTACCATCACACCACGGTGGCCGCCTGCTTATTAGCGGCATCATAACAGAGAAATTTCCAACCCCGACTGACTTGGAAAAATACTTAATTGCCGAGAGTATGGCTTCTTTGATAGCTCATGATGCCAATTCCAAATGTGACCATCAGTCTAGTTGAACATGCCTTTAAACGCTTGAAAGCTAATTTATATACTATTTTTTTGACAAATTATAGAACAGTAAATTATTAAGAACTGAACAATATATACGAAAAAAGCAGACTTGGACTTAAAATCTAGCAATTCGTCCTTTAAGTGGACACCTTTTTCTCAGCATAAATTAAAAACAGTTCCACCGATTTTTTTAACTTATCTCTGTAACCTTCAGCATATTCAGGCTGGACCCATAAAGGCTACTACGGCATTATCTTTGCACACTGCATTATCCACGGCGTTCGTCGATGTAGCGGCACGTTTAAATACCTTTCAGAGTTGACGACTCTTTAAATGTTTCATTTCTCACAAAACGAATCCATTGCTTAAAGATATGTGGGATTCGGGTGATATCGCCGGAAAGTATAACCTTTGGGAGCGGAGCAGTGTTGAACTATTTTTGCCCATCATTCGCAAGGGCAGAGTTGCGGGCAAGATTCAGCATCATTGAAAGACAAGTCGTTTCTGGAAAGTGTGTCATGGCGTTAGAGATCAGTTTTGATGGGATTCAAGGTATTGGGTAGTGCCATTTATAGCTTCGTCGGCCCAACTGACTACCTCATCCAATCGAGGCGATTCTTTTTACATATACGATTGTATTGTGACGAATGTTAGCATCACTAAGCTGATACTAACTAAATAATCACCAAAAAAAAAAAAAACATGAAGCAGCCACTCGTATATACATGAACACATCAACCATCATTTACACTCATATTTAAAAGGCAACGAAGAGATAACTCACACACAGATGTAGTCATCAGCCGAAGTTGTTACTCACGCATATATGTAGCTGTAGTAATTACTAAACAGGAGATACAGCAGTTCTAGAAGGCAAAACGTCTAGACTTTAGTTGAAATATGCGAATGCAGCAATGGAGAGTATAAAAGCAGCGCAAGCTGAGCCAGTATTCAGTTTGATTTAAACACGCTATTAGTTGTGAAGTATAATTGTGAAGTAATACTCTCAAATTAGTCTAAATAAAACCCAGTTTGCAATACGAAATTTTTATTCGACAGTTCAGCGATTCGAACGTTAGTAGAAGGTTTGAAATAAGCGGAATTTCCCTAAATTCGTTACAGTATTATGCGCATATATAGCAGGCCTTTCGACACCAAGCTCCTAAGGGGACCTAGAAGGTTCTACGCGTTCGCGGGGGGGGGGGGCAGTATGGCATAGAAGGTTTAATGCGGCTATGTTAATCGTTCCCGAGATGGTCGAAATACAACAATAACAACAACAACAAAAATGCTGGTATTCATGCTGACTTGATATTTTTTCCTCCAGCCATTTGATGTATTGTCATAAAAGCCTTCTTTGCAAGGATGGATAGCCGTGATGTAGGTATTAGAGGAGTTTGGTATACAGAGCATCTGATACGCATTGTGGCTGGACAGGACAACTTGATATTGTAAATGCTTAAACTCTTGACCATTGTAGCAATGTAACTTGAGCCCGGTCAGTTTATCAACAAAAATCAAGCATGACATGATGGCAATTCACAGCCAAATGGTCGTCATTTGAAAGCTGCGCATTAGTTGTTGCCATTTCAATACTCGCAGATGACCCATTTTCGTTTAAGCTGACCACCCCATCGAAAGAAATATCTATCGTCAACTATGTTTGCAAGATCAAGCAATGCAAGAAAGTAACAACAATCTGGGTAGACCCTCTATAGCTCCACTCCGATCCTTAACTGGTGATAGAAGGGTTTTTGGGGACACCTATGAAAATTTATAAAAACAAATTTATACCAAACGAAAGGTATTTTATTCAGTTTTTTAGTAGGAATATTTTTAAGTAGGGTTGCAGGCTAGGTGTTGCCATTTATAATGGCTTTTCGAAGTTCCACCCTACTTGAATCTTTTTTATTATACTGTAAACAATTTTGGGAAATTCTGCTTATTTGAAACCCCCTGCTAATGTTCGAATCGCTAAACTGTTGAATAAATCACTCCAATATTCCGTATTGCAAAATGGGCTTTATTAGATTACTTTGGGAGTAATACAATTATACTTCACAGTTATACTTCGCTAATGATAGCGTGGTTAAATCAAACTGATTACTGATTACTCAGCTTGCACTGCTTTTATACTCTCCGTTGCTTCATTCGCATAAATCTACCATAGACGTTTCGCCTTCTAGAACTGCGGTATCTCCGGCTTGGTAATTGAGCTACATACATATATGCGTGTGTGTATGTGTAGTAACAACTTCGGCTGATGACTACATCTGTGTATGAGTTATCTCTTCGTTGCCTTTTATAAATGTGTGTAACTGATGATTGATGTGTTCATGTATATACGAGGGTTGCTTCATGTCTTTTTTATTTGTTGTGTGATTATTTATTTAGTATCAGCTTAGTGATGCAAATCAACATCAAAATTTTAGAAATAAGGTTTTTCAATTAGAAGAAAATTTTTCAAAGCGGGGTCGCCCCTCGGCGGTGTTTGGCAAGCGCTCCGGGTGTATTTCTGCATTGAAAAGCTCTCAGTGAAAACTCATCTGCCTTGCAGATGCCGTTCGGAGTCGGCATAAAACATGTCGGTCCCGTCCGGCCAATTTGTAGGGAAAATCAAGAGGAGCACGACGCAAATTGGAAGAGAAGCTCGGCCGTAGATCTCTTCGGAGGTTATCGCGCCTTACATTTTTTTTTTTATAGTGATGCTAATATTCGTCACAATACGATAAACGCCAATATGGGTAGCCATTTTAAGATATTTTACTGAGTATTTCAATAGGAACATTTTTAAGTAGGGTTGCCACCTGCGGTGCTACCTAACCTTACTAAAGATATTCCTTTGTAAATCCATTTCTCTCTCGGAAAGGTCTCAACGAAACTCGATACAATTATTTTCAGGGGCTTGAAAAAATATATTTTTCAGTGAAGTGTTGCAGTAAACACAAATTTTCCGGCAACAAGCACCATTATGGTAAAAGCCCGACCGTTTTGGGTACGATTGAATATGATTACATTGAATCTTCTACACCATACCGTATCCATGAGGAGCTTGAGGTCGCCAGAACATCGCTTGCTAAAACAAAAGAATTCGCCACGGGTCGATGAGATTGAAAATTGGGTTGGAAAAGCAAACAATTGCGGTGGCAACCCCTTGAAAGAGGTACACTGACCAACCCACTGGAACATTTGAGTATTTTAGACTCCTCTTACAACAGGTATACCTGCCTCCCGTATATTCTAAAAGCTCTCTAACCCGCTAGAGGCTAGTATTACATAAGCTGTTTAAAGAGAATGGTCACTGCATATCTGTGCTCCCTCCAACATTTCATCGCAACCCTGACTAGTCTACATCTGATAAGTACTATCGCATTATCACAATAAAACTGACTCGCCATATTTACATCAAATGTTTATCCTCACTAGCCATTAAGAGGTATTTATTATTTACTTCCCCACCCTTTTTAACTTAATCCTTTTATCAGCAACATCGCCGCCAATTTGCTATGGTATTATCTACCGAAGTAGCTTAACACACCCAAATGATAAATATGCACAAAGGTAATGAAATACAATGTCAATAATCAACATTTAATATTCTATCTTACAGTGAAGAGGTAACGCCTTGAATACACAAAGACGCTCTGGACATTCATTAAACTCTTAGCTATAGTAAATTGATTAATTTACGATTTGTAAACAAGACAAAAGTAAATATTGAATGAGTTGCTTTTGTTGTATAAAAAGGAATATATAAAAAAAATATATATGGCAACCTCATGCATTTCGCGTAGACCACAAAATCCGCCTGTCGCCAGCAGTGTCGGTTAACCGACCAGACCGCATCCAACTAACGCGGTTTAATCGATTTTGCTTTTCACTTTTTTCCCAATTGACAATGAGGTAAAGTTCTGGTTGAAGAGGAGACAATAAGACGTGATTGTATTACGACATCAGGAACAGCGACAAGACGACAATGGTACAGCAACAAAACAACTTGTTGCCTTATTTGAGCGGGCATTGTACTGCACTATGGGCCTGAAAGCCTGGTTTTGTATGAAAAGGGTAAAAGATACGCAACACGAATAAAAAGTAGGCGTGAAACCGAACATTTTATACTCAGCTGTTAGCTTTAGAAACGAAGTTGAAGTTGGAGTCTAGCCTAGTGAAACATGAGTCGCAACACGCTAACTAAAAAAATTTTTTTTTGGAGAATCTGAATTGCGGAATATTGTGTAACTCTTCGTTGTTTTCACAATTTGATGTTTTCCTTAGCTTTTAGTTTTCATAGATAGGTCTGTGTATGCGTTTCATTCGAGCAGTCGTTCGCCGGATTGTAACAGTTATTTTCAAAGATTTAATGATCCATAGGAAACTTTTGTAGCTGGGTTGTTTTAAAATGGTTTCAACTCAGGATACATATCAAAAATAAAAATACTGAATGAATTGTTTCTCATCTTCATAGAAAATTATCAGACATTGGATTTTCATGTAACTTTGCACGAAGTTTTGGTATAGCTACTTGCGAAGAACTGAAGATATTGTCAGACGGGTAACCGAGAATGAGAATTACTCTAATGAGCTCTAAATATAATCATATGAATATATATAATTTCTCAAGATTACAAATTAGGCTAAAGCAGAGTTGGCTGCGTGATCAGAGGCCTTTGGGCCTAGATCCGACTTTAAGAAGACTGCCAGAACACTGCACTCACTTCTAGGTGGCACATTGAGGACCTTTTCATTACTCCTTAAAATTCCAAGATCTGTCACTATTTATTGTAATAAGCAAACAGCGACCAAAATCATGAAGTGTAGGATTATCGGCGGTCACTAAAAGAGCTATCCTCGCTGTGTACCCTGGAGGAAGAACATACTAACCAGCGTAAACCCGTCGCGTAATATTGTTCTGGTTGTTGTTTTTTCAGGTAGTGAACGGAATATACTTGTTATACTTGTAATGAGAGAGTAAAACGACCTACAATTAACTGAGTAAAAGTGGTATATAGCCAAGTCCTGTGGTTGGCGCACTAACAACGAATTTCCTAATGAGAATAATGTTGAATTTGAGAAGATCACAACAAATTACTTCTTATCCAGCCATATACACGAAAAATTCTCTGCTGCATACAAAATATATTTGAGATGTAAAAGAAAGTATGCTCTGATCCAGAAGAATGCATATCAACATTGTACAAGATCAGGTACAGTTGTTAATGTCCTAAGGAATATCTTTCCTTAAATAAAGACTAACATTTCATGCTTTCACTTCGAACTTCCTTCAGTAGACTTTTATACGAGACGTAAGGTTATGTTAGGTTAGAGTGGCCACCGGTGCGAGCACCAGTGCACTTAGACCCAAAAGGTCCCATTGTGTTACCACGTGGATTTCTCCCCTACTCAAACCAACAGGTCGATTCAGCAAATGTCAGGAATTTCTTAGGTTCCAACTTGGCCAGATCACAAAGATCGTCAAAGAAGGGAGATCCCAGAGATTTTTTCCTCTTGCTGCAAAGCGCAGGGCAGTCGCACAGAAAATGCTTGACTGTTTCTATCTCCTCTTCGTCTTTGCAGCTCCTGCAGTAATCAATATAAGGAGCACCCAGCCGTTGTGCATGCTTTCCGATTGCTATGTGGCCGGTTATAAGTCCAACCACCACGAGACGTAAAAACACTGAGTAAATTTTGAGCAACATGTTGCATCAACACATAGCAACATTATGATGCCCTCGTGTGGTATAAGAAATGTTTGAATTGTTATGAAATGTTACTCAATGGCTAATCAAGCTAAATCTCTTTAGGACTATTTTCACAGAGTTCAAGGACACGTTGTGACCAGATTAGCCTTTTATTGCAAATTTAAAAGAAACTGGACGCGTCGCACCATAAGTTTCGCTGTAGTATAGTGCTTTCAGTGATCACGCTAATTCATTTAATACTAGCAGACCCGTTAGACATTGTTTTGCCCTAACTTTGGTCTATCTGCAAAAGTCTTAAAATGTTTTTACCTCGAAATCTCCCTCCCCTTCCTCTTAAACTCTTATTCACTCCTCCCTATGCCTTTCTTTTCCTTTGCGTCTCTTTCTCCCTCTCCGTCTATTCGGTCACTTCTTTTCCACTCTATCTTCATCTAAATCTATCTCTTCTTCAGTCTCTTTCTCCACCCCTCTTTTCTCTTCTCTCTAGTTCTTATTCCTCTCCATCCTTTATTCCCAGTATCAGTCTCGATCAAAGCCCCAGTCCCAGTCGGTCCCTGGTCCATTTCCCACGAAAAAGTGTCGTAATTACTAATCCAGGCTACAATGGGCCACCTATATACCACATTTCAGGCAAATCAAACTGTGAATATAATTTGTTTGAATAGATCCGTCCCTGGTCCACTTTCCGTTCATTAAGCAATTCTGCAAATTTAAATAAAATCGGGGGAGATGTTTCGGCGTCTATAAGTTGCATACAAACATTCGTCCTTCTTTATATGTATAGAGATATATACAGTACAGTCTGAAAATATTACAAGATAAAAAAAAATTTTTTGTTGAAATAGCCTCAGAATTGTATTTTACCAGATTGAAAATGGTCAAGCCAAAGGAAATATTCGTGGAAATACGAGCCCAAATCATTATTTTGTAAAAAAACGGGGAAAAACTATCGAGAAATAGCCAAGCGTTTGAAAATATCTGTGTTCAGTTCATACGGTCATTAGAGATATCGGGAAACTGTACAAAATACTAACAGAAAACGATCTGGTCGACCAAGAAAGACAATCAAATAATCGACAACAAAATATATGAAATAAGTAAGGCCAATCGACGGAAATCTGCATCATAAATTCGTGCTGAAATCAATGAAGACTTGGATTCACCAATATCGCTCACCACAATCAAAGGCCGACTTAAAGAAAAAGGTATGATTGGACGCATTGCTGTCATAAAGCCGCTTCTAATAAACAGAAGAAGAACATATTGACCGGGCGATTGATCAGTGGAAATTAATTTTATGGTCAGACGAATCAAAATTCGATTTTTCGGTAGCCATAGGCGTCAATATTGTTACGAATGTTAGCAACACTAAAGGGTACTGCCATCTCTATGCCGATGCTAAGCAGTGACGTGAATGCACATCAATAATTTAATCATTTTGTGTACACCTATGTACGTACACGCAGCGGAGAAGAGATGCACAAACACATGCAGATATCTTATCTGAGATGATCCTAAAGATATGCAATTGTGATTGTGGAAGTGTCGCTCACACATAAAAGCGCATGGGGTATGAGAGAAGCTATAAAAATTATACATCTGTATTTGTAGCTGAGAAATTTATAACTAACTAGTACGTTCTGGAATTAGAAAAGCCTAGAAATATGCAACGAGGAGGTCGGACAGTATAAAAGGGCGACAACAGTGGAGGCGAGAGATCAGTTTTGATTAAGATGCTATCTAGCGAGCAATAGCAGTATTATTTGAAAATAGTAGGGTTATTTCTTGTGAAGTACTTTAATAAAGGCCATTTTGCATTATTAAATATTGGAGTTATTTATTCAACAGTTTAGTGATTCGAACTTAGCAGACGGTTGCAAATAAGAGGATTTGCAGTAAATTCGTTACAATATGTTCGCAGAAACGTCAATGAAAGATTCAAAGCAGATTGCATTGTACCAACTGTGAAACATGGCGGTGGCTTAGTGATGGTTTGGAGCTGTTTCAGCTACGCTGGCGTTGGTCAACTAAAAAAAGTTGAAGGAATTATGAAAAAAGAGCAGTATCACAGTATACTCCAACGCCATACAATACCTTCTGGCATTAGTTTGATTGGTCGTGGATTCATTTACCAACAAGATAACGATCCGAAATATATAATAAACATTGTACTTTTTATTTAAATCGAAAAAGAGGCGCAGATGACCCTTATACAATGGAGTGGTCAACAAAATCCCCCGATTTAAATCCCATCTCGCTTTTATGGGAAGAATCGGTTCGACCGACGTGTGAGAGATCTAAAGCCAACAAGCCTTCCTGGCCTCTGGGATTGTTTGAACGAAGCGTGGAATAATATTCCACATCAAACACTTCAAAAACTCATCGAAAGAATGCCGAAATTGTGCGCTGCAGTATGTACTTTTGTGATGCATAATGTCCCACTTAACGAAAGTTTGTTCACATAAATGACAGCGAACAAGCACACGAATTGCATCTTGTGGTAAAAATGTTGCTTTTGTTTAAACAATATTGCTCATATGTATTATAGAGGAATCAAGTATTGTTTTTGTTTTTGATGCAGAACGAAGGTAAATATTTCAAAGTTTTACAGCAAAGAAAAAATTTTTCAATCGATCAATCCGTTTTGAATTTATGGTTGTGTAAAAAATTTTTTTTTGTTCTTTTACTGCGTTTTGGCAATTTGCCACGCCTTTATAATATGTAACTTCAAATTATATTGAAATTGCCCGCCTCATATAGCTAAGCTTTCAAATGCACAAAACCGTTTTAAAATCGGAGCATTCTGTGTGAAGTGATGGGCGTACAATGACATTTAGCGACTTTATTTTAAAAGATTTGTAGATAGATTTATCGATCAATTTAAGAAAGATGTAGCTTAAACTTTGCTACCGATTTGCGTAGTAGTCTGACATCTGCTTGGACGCTTGTGACCAAAAGAAAACTGAAAATTTAAAGATTTAGGAAACTAAACTTTTCAGAGATGATAAAAAGGTTTTCATAGAAGACTATCTTCTTACTTACTTACTTAATTGGCGCTTAACCGTCTAAACGGTTATGGCCGTCCAACAAGGCGCGCCAGTCGCTCCTTCGCTCCGCCAACCGGCGCCAATTGGTCACACCAAGGGAGTTTAAATCGTTTTCCACCTGGTCCTTCCAACGTCGTGGGGGCCGCCCTCTACCTCTGCTTCCATAGGCGGGTTCCGACAGAAACACTTTCTTGGCCGGAGCATCATCTTTCATTCGCATAACATGGCCTAGCCAGCGCAGCCGCTGCGTTTTAATTCGTTGGACTATGTTGATGTCTGCGTATAGCTCGTACAGCTCATCATTAAATCTTCTTCGGTACTCGCCATCGCCAACGCGTAGCGGTCCATAAATCTTTCGAAGAACTTTTCTCTCGAACACTCCCAAAGCCGCTTCATCTGCTGTTGTCATGATCCATGCTTCTGCCCCATATAGCAGGACAGGTACGATAAGTGACTTGTATAGTATGATTTTCGTTCGCCGAGAGAGGACTTTACTTTTCAATTGCCTACCTAGTCCAAGGTAGCATTTATTGGCACGATTGGTTCTTCGCTGGATTTCAGTGCTGATGTTGTTGCTAGTGTTGATGCTGGTTCCCAAATAAACGAAACCTTTTACTATTTCGAGATTATGGCTGCCAACAGAAGCGTGGTTGCCAAGGCGCATATGCGCTGACTCTTTGCTCGATGACAGCAGGTACTTCGTTTTGTCCTCATTCACCATCAAACCCATCTTTACCGCTTCTTTTTCCAGTTTGGAGTAAGCAGAGCTAACAGCGCGGGTGTTTAAGCCGATGATATCAATGTCATCAGCATATGCCAGTAATTTCACGCTTTTATAGTATATTGTTCTAGTGCGGTTAAGTTCTGCAGCTAGTATAATTTTCTCCAGCATAAAATTAAAGAAATCGCACGATAGGGGGCACCCTGTCTGAAACCTCGTTTAGTTTCGAACGGCTCGGGGAGGTCCTTCACAATTCTGACTGAGCTGATGATGTTGCTCAACGTCATTTTGCACAGCCGTATAAGTTTTGCGGGGAAACCAAATTCAGACATAGCGGCATATAGGCAGCTCCTTTTCGTGCTGTCGAAGGCGGCTTTAAAGTCGACGAAGAGGTGATGTGTGTGGATTCTCTTTTCACGGGTTTTTTTCCAAGATTTGGCGCATTGTGAAAATCTGGTCGATGGTAGATTTACCAGGTCTGAAGCCGCACTGATAAGGTCCAATCAGCCGGTTCACGGTGGGCTTCAATCTTTCGCACAATACACTTGAAAGGACCTTATATGCGATATTGAGAATGCTGATTCCACGATAGTTGGTGCATTTTGCAATATCCCCCTTCTTGTGGACTGGGCAAAGAACACTTAGATTCCAACCGTCGGGCATGCACTCTTCCGCCCATATTTTTAGCTAAGAAGCTGCTGTATGCGATTTACCAACTCCTCGCCGCCGTACTTGAATAACTCCGCAAGCAATCCATCAAGGCCCACGGCCTTGTTGTTTTTCAATCTGGTTATTGCTATTCTAACTTCGTCATAATGGGGCGGGAGGACATATATTCCATCATCATCGATTGCAGGATCGGGTTCTTCATCTCTGCGCGCTGAAATGCTGCCTCCATTTAGGAGAGCAGAGAAGTATTCCCTCCATAATCTAAGCACTCTCTGGACATCAGTTGCAAGGTCGCCATTTTCATTCCTACAGGAGTTTGCCCCGGTCTTAAAACCTTCCGTCTGTCGCCGTATTTTTTGGCAGAATTTTCGGGCGTTATTCCTGGTGGCTAGCAGCGCAAGCTCCTCGCACTCACGCCTCTCTGCTTCTGCTTTTTTCTTCCTGAAAAGGCGTCTCGCTTCCCTTTTCAACTCACGATAGCGTTCACATACTCCTCTTGTCGCGCTCGCTTTTAACGTAGCCCTATAGGCAGCGTCTTTTCTTTCAGTTGCAACGCGGCATTCTTCATCATACCAGTTGTTTTTTCGTGGCCGCCGGTAACCAATTTTTTCCTCGGCAGCAGTACGAAGTGCTTTGGAGATATGCTCCCACTGCTCCTGTATTCCTTCAGGATGAGTTGTGCTCTCAGAGAGCAGGTGTGAGAGTCGAGTTGCAAAATCATTGGCAGTCTGTTGTGATTAAAGCTTTTCGACGTCTAGCTTTCCTTGTGTTTTTTGTTCCTTGGCTTTAGCCGCGTTGAGGCGGGTGCGTATTTTGGCTGCTCGATCTGATTGCGAGTATTTCGATCAGGAGACAGCCATGTAGCTTGATGTATCTTTTTATGCATGAACCTCGTGCTGGATATGACCATGTTTCGAGCACCGGCAAAGTTAATCAGCCTCAGTCCGTTAGGAGAAGTTTCATTGTGTAGGCTGAACTTTCCGACTGTAGGGCCAAAAACACCTTCTTTGCCCACCCTGGCGTTAAAGTCGCCTAAAGTGTCTTTCACCTCTCGTCTTTCTCCTCTGTCGGCGCATGGGCGCAGATGAATGATATATTAAAAAATTTTGCTTTTATTCGGATAGCGGCGAGACGCTCGTCCACAGGCATGAACGCCAGCACTTGGCGACAAAGTCTCTCTCCTAACACGAATCCGACGCCGAAACTGCGCTTATTCGCATGGCCACTCCAATATATGTCACAATTTTTGATCTTCTTTCTTCCTTGCTTCGTCCAAGGCATTTCTTGGATGGCGGTGATGTCAGATTTTGCTTTGTCGAGGACATCAACCAGCCGGGCGTCTGCACCAATCCCATTCAGGGAGCGGACGTTCCAGGTGCATGCCCTCAATTCATTGTCCTTCAAACGTTTGCCATGGTCGTCATCAATAGAGAGTGTATTTATCCGAGGCTTGTTGTTATATTTCATTGGCGTATGGTTTTACGTGGCGGGTTCCAAGCCCAGCGCACAACCCGCTCAGCGGGGGTGAAAATATTACTTGGCACGTTTATATAGCGAGCCGCTTACTCCAAGACAGATGCTCGCTTGCAGCCGCACCTAGAGGTGTACAGACGCTGCCGATGAGATCTCCCCCGGCTAGCCCTTAAACCGATTATGTCAGAGTGGCCTAGCCAGGTTGTCGCCTTCTCACATTAGCTCACCGCTAAATGGGTGTTTAGCGGCTACCCAGAGGATACTTGGCCGCAAGCGACCGGCAGTAGTGAACTGCTTGAACCGCATGCAAAATAATAGATCTGGCCATTCCCAGGTGAATGGCGGTCAGAAGCTTTCCCCACTTTCGTGGACTTCTACACACGGCCCCACCCCAAGACTATCTTCATGTACATAAAAAACCATATAAAACAAAAAGAGGTGGAATTTACTTAATCGAGTTTTCCTCTGTGCTGTTCGCCCTATTTTTTTATAAAGATAGTTTTAAATCAATCATAATTTTTTTACTCACTCATTTAAATTTTTCCTCTTAACGTAATTGAATATTTTTGTATTTGCTTTATATTCAATGGGTCATTAGCCTGTTTCTGTTCAAGTATAATGAATAAAGTGCGATTTCTGAGAAATATCAACTTGTTCTGTTGGAGCGAACTCGCTTTAATGCGATGACAAAGGCTTTGAATTTGTAAACGTGTGATTGTGCTTAATTAAAGAAACTGAACTGGAATGAAAGACGCGTAGAAAAAAATCATCAATAAACTGGTAATTAAATAAGACTTTGCTGCAGAAAATTGTGTTGAGTGAATTTGTTGATTGGGTTGAAGTGAATGCTGAAATGAATGATGTAGATTAAAGAGTTTTGCTAGGCGAGTAAATCGGAAACTGAGGTACATGGGTGTTGTTGTTGTTGCATCAACGATAAAGTCACTCCCCGAAGGTTTTGGGGGGTGTTATCTATGTTGATGGTCCTTTGCCGCATATATGTATGTATGTAGATCCGGTACGTTCCGGCAACAAAGTACAAACTAAGGTACTAGCTTGATCATCTCGGGAACGATGAACATGATCACATTAAATCATATTTGTATCCCCTCTTGATTCCCCTCGCATTGGTGTGGTTGACAATTGGTCTTCGGAAGCTCTGAAGCTATAAAGCTTTGTATTGAGCTTTAAGCCGGTTATAAAAACGTTTTGTGGCTCCCTAACATTAAGGAAATAAAAATTGAACTGAAATGTGCTGGACATGTGTAAAATGAGGTGTATTATAAAATTGGCCATAGTTACCGTTACATTTGTTAAGACCTCTCTTCGGTACTTTGACCCTAGGAGCGAAGATTACTTGCCCATGTGTTTCGTGTAGCTGAGTTATCCCTCTAAATATGTAGATCTCAGCATTTCCACATGCACATACTTAATGTTGGTAAGTGTGTGCACTTGTCTCACGAGTGTGATAACAGACAAAACAACTTATTACCATTACTTAAGAACTTAATACAATGGATTCTGTTTTCTTATTTCACTAATACTTAATAGTCACCAAATATTGCCTTTCTTTGTCATTATCTCCTATGATCCTAAAAATATGAACACCTGACAGACCCGGAAGCCATACTTTTGACCTAACTTTGGCTTACCTGTATGACTTTTAAAAAGCTTTTGTCTCAAACTCCCCTTCCGTCTCTTTCCCGCCCGTTTTTTCCTGCCCTCTCTCACTCTCTCTCTCTGCGTCTCTCTCCCTATCCGTCTTTTATTCTCCTTTTCAAAGCTGTCTTTTCCAAAACCAATTTGGTGGTGTATTTAAAAAAAAATACTATGGTAGTTCTCTAAAAGAGCAAGGTAGAGTTTCTTAATGAAAATTTTGTTCCAAGGAAGGAAATTTTGGTAGATTTTTAAAATATAGATAGAAAGATAGATGACGTGGAAAGCGAAATTTGCCGAAAATGTAGTAGATCTAACACTATTTCATTATGTATCCACCCGTCTCTTTAGCTTCCTCTCCTTCTTCCTCCGCCAGCTTATTTAATATGCTTACATACATTCTTTTTACTCTATCTCTTTTATCAGTCTCCTTCTTCTCTCGCTGTTCCCTTATCTCGTTTTCTCTATACAAATTTTAAGCAATCCGTCCTTAACAAAGTATACGAAATGTTAAGGTAGGCGAATTACAAAAACTCGCTTCATAAATTAGACTTTTTCGCATAGATCGGTCTCTAGTGCACTACATTAAAGCCTCATAACTTCGGCAAGAAGCTGACAACGTATCGCATCCTTAATTTCATTTTTAGATTTCATCGATCTCTAGTACCGAAAAAAACTTAACAGGAACACCCTCTCAGTGCTATTTTGGAAATTTTAAGAAAATCATCTAAGTGTAGTAGTAGAACATATTTTAAATTTTGTTGTTTACTAATCATTTAAAATTGTTTAACAGGGGAGTATGTTTAAAAGACGTCTGCGATTTTAAACTAGTTTCTTGCAAAAATGATTGGTTGCTCGTTTTACTGAAACTTTGTCGTTGCGCTCACTTGACATGTAGGTGAACGCGGCATAGTTTTCTGAAGCTCTCGAGTACACCACTGGTCTACGTTTCGCCAGCTGGCGTTTTTACCATTTCATCGAACTTAGCATATCACGTGGTGGAATACACTCGCTGAACGTATGTTTCAAAGTATGGTTGGCAGCGAACACACACACAAACTGTTTTTTTTTAAATGTTACTTTTTGTTTAAACAATTTTGGTTATGTTAGAAAGTAATAAACTACTGTTTTTTAAATATTTCAAAGTTAAATTGCAAGTAAGAAATATTTCAATCGTGTAATTCATTGTTGGCATATAGCTGTGTAAAATATAATTCTACGCGCCGGACCCGTGCGTATCTTGCGCAACCAATATAAAAGTCTCTTATCAAATATCAACAAAAATCAGCTTTTCTACCAATCAATTAAAACTTATAGCTTGCGCTGCCATCTAGCGTATGATAGCAACTGCCAGTAATGCAGTGGAAATATTCACAATAGTGCCATAGTACAAATAGATTTCTTTGTGTGCTCACAATCGTTTATTTTTAAGAAATTATTTTAACTAGAGTTCGCCCAGTGGATGAAATTCAACCAGATAAGCAGTTAAAATAATATATAAAATTTTCATTGTTCATACTTAACGATATTTATGAAATGAAAATAAAAGAAATTAAAGAAAAGAAAAGTAGAGGAATGGAAAGGAAAGGAAAGGAAAGGAAAGGAAAAGAAAGGAAGGAAAGGAAGGAATATGAATGGAAGAGAAATGAAAGTAGAAGAAAGGAAATAAAAAGAAAATTAAAAGAAAGGAAAGGAAAATAAAGAAAAGGAAAGGAAATTAAAGGAAACGAAACGAAACGAAAGGAAAGAAAAGGAAAGGAAAAAAGAAAAGGAAAGGAAAGGAACGGAAAGGAAAGGAACGGAAAGGAAAGGAAGAAAAATAAATGGAAGGGAAATGAAAATAAAAGAAATATATTTTGTCATTTTAATATAATAATAGGATCATTCGATTTGTAACATAATGAATAAGTAAGCTCAAACTAGGGAAATTTTATATTGCTCTGGCAGGAAGGGTATGATTAAATCAATCTGCTTCTCGTAAACAAAAGGTAGGAAAGGGAAAGGTAAAGAAAGGAAAGGAAAAGAAGGGAAGGAAAATCAATGGAAGGAAATGAAAAGAAGGGAAGGAAAATCAATGGAAGGAAATGAAAATAAAAGAAATGAAAGAAAAGAAAAGTAGAGGAATGGAAAGGAAAGGAAAGGAAGGAATATGAATGGAAGAGAAATAAAAGTAAAAGAAAGGAAATAAAAAGAAAATTAAAAGAAAGGAAAGGAAAATAAAGAAAAAGAAAGGAAAGGAAAGGAATGGAAAGGAAAGAAAAGGAAATGAAAGGAATGGAAAGGTAAGGAAACGAAAAGAAAGAAAGGAAAGGATAGGATAGGAAAGAAGAGGAAAGGAAAGGAAAGGAAAGGAAAGCAAAGCAAAGCAAAGCAAAGCAAAGGAAAGAAAACAAAGGAAACGAAAATAAAATAATAGAATTGAAAAGAAAGGAAAGCAAAGGAAAGAAAAGAAATAGAAAGAAAAGGATATTTGGACTTAATGTAAATACATTAATTAAAATCACAAATTTTAACATAATAATTATGAAATATTTTCCGTAACTTCTCTAAACAAAATTATGACAACTTTTTTTAATTAAATTTTACTAATAAGACTTATAGCTTATGTAAATCCACGTTTTTTTTAATGTACTATTTACAGAGAGAGAAAAGAGGTTAATTTTTATAAACACTTGATGCATGATCAGCTATGTATTTTTGTTTCATTTTTATTGTTGTTTAATTTTTCCCTACAAAGCAACTCCTCGGCCATGCTCATGATTCAGCATAGTACACAAAAAGCAAGTACACACACACACAGCGTGTCTATAGTATGAATAAGTGCATGTGTAGTGGTGTGACTTTTAGGTTTTTTTATTTATGGATAACAGTGCAGCTCAAAATTTCCTATCAATACATATATAATTTGTATGCCTTAGAATTATAGTTTAGTAGAAAACGGTTCCACGTTTTTTCATCTTGCATATTTATATATAAGATAAAATATAATTAAACATAAGCTCTACGACCACAATTGCACAAAGCTCGCTTAATAGCCCGAATCTCCATCCATACAACCAAAGTTTATTTATAGATTTGGATTCCAAATAAGAGCGAAAAAGGGACCCGTACATAAAAACAACAATTAAAAATACTATACATGATGGTTTGTTACCACATTTTAGCAATTTGCTACGCCCCTATGATAAATTTTCTCAGATTACACCAAAATAAACCATCTCCGATATCCAAGTTTTATAATGCGTGAATTCATTTTCAAATCAGAGCTTTATGTGCGGAGTTATTACATTACATCGACAAATGGCAACGCCTTAAGTAGAAGATGGAGAATAAAGTTTATTAAATGAAAAGTAGGCAAAGAGTTAAAACACAGTGCAACACAGTTAGACATTTTTTTGAAACGTTGTTGCCATTTAGAGCACGAATATCGTACAGATAACTTTCGCTGAACAGACTTATAGACCAGCACGTTCTCTCGGCTCTTTGTTTAAGGTGCAACAAATCAGGAAAAGTTACAACTTAGATATCCTTGAAAATATTTCAGCCTCTAGAAAGCCTTAAAATAACATACCAAGAATTCAACTCTCAAACATTAGCTCTTCCAAACATTTATTGGCAGAAGTGGCAATACCAAGTAAATCTCTGGCAACATGTTGCAGCAACATGCAGTAACTTTCTGATGCATCCGAGGAAAATGGTGGAAAAGCGGTGGAAAAAGAGATGTTGGAACTCCCAAGTGCTGGCATGAAATGTTACAAACCTTATAAAGCTTATATTTCCTTAGGAAACAAAGCTCAAACTCCTCAGGGTTCTGCGTACATGATCGAAGGGCACCTGGTGACCAGTTTAACCTTTGAATGCAATTTAAAAGTAAACTAGACGAGCTGGAAAAAACGTTTGTTTAGAAAAATTAGTCCCAGCAATGCCAAATTTGCGCAAAATACCATGGTTAATTTATTTTTGCAGAGTGTAATTAATTAACAATTTACATAATACTGACTTACGCCAAAAGGTTGCAAGAACATATAAATTGCTCTGCAGCTAATGAGCAGATAACACCCCTAAAGTAAATACTGAAGAAAGAGTTGTATTTATATGAATGTATCTACATTAAACCGTTTCAAAAATATTAAGTAAGTTTTTTCAAATGTTTTAGGAAAAACTTAAATACTACACTTAAAAACTCATATTCCGGACTTAATAGCAGGCTATCGACATACTCATATAATGAAAGGCTTGCCGAACATTAGTGGTAGAGAAAAAGCCTAGCAGCAAAGCTCACCTTTGTCAAGCGAGAGCAATCGGTCTTGTCTACATTTAGCTTAATCAAGTCACCAGGACAGTATGAGTATTATCCTTGTCTGTTACAGTAGGCAATATGCCAGCCTTATCCAATCTAAATCAGGCATCTCTACTTCTCGGCTACATCCAGCTTACCAGTTATCCTTTTTTCTATTCTCCCGAAGGGTGTGGAGAATAAATTTTGCATCAACAAATTAGAGATGTCAACCTAAACAAACTTAATATTTGTGGGACTTAATTTCCTTATCTGTAAGCTAAATCCACGGAGATGGCTATCCATAACCGCACCAAAAAAATTTTAATTAAAAAGGCTTTGTCGTCTAAAAATAAAGCCCACTGCGTTTTTATTGACGTCCCAAGAGCTTTCGATAACACGATACATCAACAACAAGCTATAATTAGCCAGGATAAAAGCTCAATGATCATGCGCTGGGTGCTGTTCATGCTAAAGCGAAGAAAAATCAAACTGAGCCATTTGTGACTAATAGATGATGCCCTAAAGCGGTGCAATCTCTCCTCTCCTCTCCTATATGACCTCCTTCAGTTATTGAAATCCAACAGATTTGACACACAAGGGTATGCAGATGCCTGAGTAACCTACATCACAGGGATGCACGAGGAAACAATATCAAGTCGCATGCAAGAAGCCCTGCGCATCATAGAAAGTGGTATGATACCAAAGAATTCTCTATCAATCCTAACAAAACTGTCCTAGTGCGTTTTACACTCAGAAGAACACTATTCACACCAGAACCATCCCTGGGTGGGACCAAAATCAGATTTACAATGGAAGCAAAAGACCTAGGGGCTACACGGGACAAAATTCTTACGTGGAATACTCAACTGGATGCTATCTTAGTCAAAGCAATAAGAGCTTTCTTCACCTGCTTTTTAGTCTAAGGAAAATTTCCTAAACTGATATACTGAACATTTAAAACTATTGTGAAGCCAATACTTTCTTATTTTGGCGGCCGAACACGACGCCAAGAACAGCAATAACAAATTTAAACAATTTGCATCGCCCAGTTTGTACTGACATAACGGATGCGACGAGAATGTGGCTTGCTAGTGCCTTAGTGGAAATACCTTCCTTTTCTATTATAATAGGGAAAAAGCGATATTTGCTGCACTAAGAGTTCAAAATATATCTGCACTAAAGAGCGGAAACATGACAGGGCATATGGGGGATATTCATAGTAAATCCCGTGCTGTAACTACGTTATGCGATGGCCCCTACGCTCAGAATCTCACGGAATTTTGAGGTGTCCATTGTGGACAGAACTCCTTGGAAAACAGAGATTCTATATACTGACCCTGACTTAGAGTTCTGGTCTACGAATGGATCAAAAGTTGATGGCGAAAAAAAAGTAGCTGGCATCTTTAAGCTGAGTTTCCAAAAGAGTTACCCCACTACTTTTAGTATATTTCGGCTGAAATCCATGCAATAGAAGTTTGCGGTAGAGAACGTCTACGAATAGGTTTTTCCTTGAGGAGTATCCTCATTATGCCAGACAGCCAAGTAGCCTTAACTGCTTCGCAGTCTTACACAATTACTTCTAAGCAAGTGGATAAATGCACTTGAGTTCTTAATGAACTGAGAGCCAAAACAAGGTTTCGCTAGAGTGAGGTAATGAACAGGCAGCCTACCAAGCCAAGCAGGCTACTTTAGCAGCATTTAATAATGTGACGAATATTAGCATCACTAAGCTGATACTAAGCAGCCACTCGTATGTACGTAAAGAAATCAATCATCATTTATACACATAAATAGAAGGCAACGGAGAGATACCCACAAACGCATGTAATCATCAGCCGAAGTAGTATTCACATGTATACACACATATGGCTACAAACTACAAATATACATGTACATATATGGCTGGTAACCAAGCATGAAGCTCGCGAAATTACTAGACCTTAGGAGAAATCGGTGAACGAGGAAAACGAGAGTATAAAAGCAGCGCAAGCTGAGGCATGACTAATCATTGTTGATTTAAGCACGCTATTGGTTGTGAAGTATAAGTGTTATTGTGAAGTACTATCAAAGTAGTCTAATAAAGACCAATTTGCATTATTGAATATTGGAGTTATTTATTCAACAGTTTAGCGATTCGAACGTTAGTAGCAGGTTTGAAATAAGCGGAATTTCCCTAAATTCGTTACAATAATAATAATAATAATAGCAGCATGGATAAGTGTGCAGCTGTTTCGATTTGGGCGTATAATTCACTTAATTCCGGCGTGGGTTTCGAACCCAGCGAGTCACACCAACAGACTCGACAAAAGGATGTTTGTGGTTGCTGCGATGCTATTTTAACTGTATGCTGGATATCCAACCCCGTATGAAGTCCAAAGTTCGTGTGCAACATTAAATCCTGTCAATAACATGAAAATATTATTTCTATTCATCTAACGTATGGCAGATCCTATTTCTTCTATACTCCTAGAAACTTTAGAAGACTGCACTCTTTGATTAATTGTTAGTCTCGTTAAATCCGTGCTGAGAGTTGTGTCCCTTGCTGAGTGCGAGGCGCAGAAGCACGTTCTTCGCTACTGCGATATCAAAAGCTAATTAACGCCATGTTAACTCAGCAACCATCTCGTTTCCCTATTTCCTACGATGTTTCTCTTTGTTGTTTGATATTTACAAGGCCATCCTGTTTCACATTAAAAAAATAAGGTCAAAGATGCGTAAATAAAATGTGTTGTTAGTTGGCATTTCTAGAGGGGTAACGTAATATAACAGCGCTAATAATGTGTCGCAGTTTGTATGGGTAAATTAATTCAGAGTCGTATAAGCATAAAAAAGTTACATAAATTATTACTACATAAATTACGTATATGGGGGAATTTACCTATATTAAGAAGGTAAGGTACACATGCGATAGGTACAAATTACTATACTTATATACATGCATGCTTAGTTGGTGAGTTAACTAATGCAAATTATATACGTAACAAATAGTTAACATAAGACTTTGAATATGTTAAAGCAAACAAAAAGAATAAGGAACAAGTAAGAAAGTCGTAAGTTCGCGTGAAACCGAACATTACATACCCAGCTGTGCACTTGAAACGTTGTTGTTGTTTGCTTTATGTCTTTATGTGGTTAATGGTGTAACTAAATTTGGGGATTTCTGATTACTATGCACCTTCTGCTTACGCTCGGATCGCTGAGCCGTCGAATAAATAACTACAATATTCAGTATTGCAAAATGGTCTTTATTTAGACTAGTTTGGGGGTAGTACTTCACAATTATACCACACTAATAGCTTGTTTAAATCAAACTGATTAGTTATTTCTGAGCTTACGCTGTATTTATACTCTCTGTTGCCTCGTTCGCATATTTCTCCTAAGGTCTAGACTTTTCATGAATACGCAATCTGGAACCGTTGTATCTCATACTTGGTTATTTAGATATATGCGTGTGTATATGTGAGTAACAACTTCTGCTTTTAGCTGCTGGCTAAATATATGTATGTGAAATAATCTCTCTGTCTTAAACTGCTGGTTATGTGTATAGAATATTCTTCGTTGCCTGTTACATAAGTGTGGCTGCTTGCTGTTTGTATTGTTGTGATTATTTACTAACAGCATAGTGATGCTAACATTCGCCACAATAGTGTTATAAGGTTGCGTAATAAGACCTTTAGGAAAAGTGGGCGTGATTCCGTGGTCTTTAATTTGGAAAGGATAGTGTCCCTGCAAAATATTATTATTTTCCGATTTCGCTCATTTTCAATATCAATCTATTCTATGTCCAGATAAGCCCGTATACCGAATTTTGTGAAGATATCTCAATATTTGCTCAAGTTATCGTGTTAACGGACGGATGGGCATGGCTTATACTAATTTTTTACAGATGATTTTGATATATAAAAGTCTATATCTGTCTCGATTCCTTTATAATGTACAACCAACCGTTATCCAATCAGAATTATAATACCCTGTGTACAAGTACAGCTGGGTATAAAAATAATGAAAAAAAGCAATAAGAAAGCGATTGTAATTGGCTTGAGTCATGCAGAAATGAGTCAAGTAGACACAAATCGACTTTGGCGGCTGGTCGATAAAGCTCTTAAAATATATCTGTAGGTGGTAACTGTTCACTGGTGTGCAAGTCAACGGCACATTAAGTGGCGGGTAGTGTTGGGAATTACTCACGACAAATTGTGGATTTACTAAATTAACTTAACGCTGTAGTTAAATGTAAGCTAAAGTATTTGTAATGTTTTATGTGCGAAATAAGCCCGAAAATTAGCAGTTAGAGGAGAAAAATTAGCTGTTAACAAAGATAAATTCAAAGAAAAGAAGAGGTCCTAGACAAAGTAGATCTTGGGGCGTTTCAGTTTAGCTTTCCAAGATAAATGGACAAAGGGGTTGGACTATAACAAATACATACTTACGTGTTATTCTGATATTTCTTACTATGCAAGCTCTCGGTGACCGACCCACTGCTTGTTTTGTACATCGGCTCACGGTTCACCGTTCCATTAGTTGTTCTTACACTATTCACTGATCAATCCATACTTTTTCGATCCACCGGTTAGATATTTTGGCATGAGTAATCGCTCTGCCACCACTTATAATTTGACATCAACCAAACACTCTTTTTTTACCTTTCATCTTCAAACATTCACCGGGTCATCGTTCACCTGTTCGGCCCTTCTACATATGCTGGCAACTTTGGTGCATATCAACCCTTTGCTATTGCATTGTTCCTCTACCATTAACCACCAATCAGCTAGTTTTACACCACTCATCTTCCACAACTGAAGTATTCAACATCACCAAACTCTGTCTAACCTTTCCTATAACAGCCAACTGCCAATGAATACACCGGCTTTCACATCTCTCGGAAATCACACTGACTATTTAATGACTTATCCATCGAGACATTTCATATACATACATATCAGAAAACTCCTAAACAGGAAATTTTTTCACATCAAATCATGCTCCATAAATTCCAACGCCACATTAAAGCGAACTCATAAAACGCGCCCACATTTAATCTCAGCCACACAAACACGCTTTAATCAAAGTGTAGTCAATCAAACGTTATAAAACTGTTACAATGTTGACGGTATAGTTCAACCGTTACAAGCTTGACAAGGTCCATCGAACGCAAAGTTTGATTGAGGTGTTTGGTGTGCATTCGAGCGTGCTTAGGAGGCCGGTTAGGTAATTTGAAGGTGTTCATCCAGTAACATTGTGGTAGCATAAAATGACGTTTGAGCAATAATGCGATTTCTAGGGCATATAAACTCACACGCGCACTGCTTTGCATTTCCTCGCTTTACATATTCATCTTATACGTATCGTGTTGGCTGTCCTCAACGAACTTTAAAAGGTCTTACAACTACATACCACGCTTTGTGGTTGTGTCCATACATGACTGGGAAGTCATACGCTTGGTGGGTGCCAATACCAACTTGCGAGTGTCAGACATGATTGGTAGAGCTGCGAGCTCCAGCTCATAGACTCGTATGCGCTTGCATGGTCATTAAATGCATCAGGAAGCATTTTTATGAGCAAAGATTTGCTAATTCCACGGCTCTCATATTACGTGCTGCGTCAGTTCGTTGGTTTGATAGTTGGCAGGCGGGATATGCACAATTTAAATAATGTAGATGACGCTGTGAGAGTTCAATTTATACATTTGGACAACAACAACATTGTTTACAGTTTGAAATAACAATATAAATTGAAATTGTCCCAGGCAAAATTGATACAAAGTAGTTTGCATGCTATCTGTAAAGTGCGGTCCGTACGATGTATTTAGGGATTAGATATCTAAGGCAGCATTTCGGGACTCACTTCAAGAGTCCGTAAGAATCGTTTTTTCCCACATTTTAAAAGGTCCCAGCCAATCAGAGATGTCCCGCAGAGTTAGAGCTCCAAGGTGAGAGCCCGCCTAAAGATTTTCTGAAAAAATTCCCATTGGAGCGCATCCGAAATAGAGTGTTAGACTATGTTAGGCAGGTAACCCTCTTAATAATTTTAGGACTCACTTCAGAAGTCCGTAGAGATAGTTTTATGCTCAGCTGAGCACATAACGGTACCCCGTAACGACATAAACTAATCGAGATAGATATAGACTTCTATATATCAAAATGATGTGGGCGAAAAAATAAATTTATTTAGCCATGTCCGTCTGTCCGTAAACACGATAACTTGAGTAAATTTTGAGGTAAGTTCCTGGGCACTCATCTCAGATCGCTATTTAAAATGAACGAAATTGGACTATAACCACGCCCACTTTTTCGATATCGAAAATTTCGAAAAACCGAAAAAGTGCGATAATTCATTACCAAAGACGGATAAAGCGATGAAACTTGGTAGGTGTGTTGATCTCATGACGTAAAATAGAAAATTAGTAAAATTTTAGACAATAGGCGGGGCACCGCCCACTTTTAAAAGAAGGTAATTTAAAAGTGTTGCAGGCTGTAATTTGGCAGTTGAGTATGTAATGGTCGGTTACACCCGAACTTAGCCTTCCTTGCTTGTTACATTTCATAAGGTTCCAGCCAAAAACAGGCATCCGCAAGGAGTTAGGCTCCAAACACGGCCCAATCTTCCTTAGAACGCCTCGAAAAAATTCCAAAAGGAGTTCATCGTAAATATAAGATTAGACCGTGGTAGGCAGGAAACAATCTTACATCGAAAAGGAAGCTGGATATGATCTACACTCGAAGCGCATACACGTCTGGCTTTTCTCTATGGTACGCAGACTGTCATGATTAAAGTAACTATTGTTTTCTCTCTGCTGGTAAAACCGAACTAAGGAAAAGGACTCATGCTCTGAACTACGTCCTTCTTATCGTAAAAGAATGACGTTTCTTCTCAAACTAAATAAATCTATAATGGAGGAACTCACGGGAGTTAACATGCCAACAAGATCTCTACTTCGATCGCTACTTAGTCGCAGCACAAATCACAAGCACCTCACAGGCTCATACTAACGCATCTTATACTATGTTCAAACAGAAAAATAAATTGAGGAAATTTCGATTTGAATTGAGTGCTGTTCATACAACTCGATTTAGCTTGCACAATAGTAATTTGATAGCTGGTTGGCTTATCGCTACAGCAAACATACCTTTGTTCAGACTGTCAAAATGTGCGTGTTGGTATTAGGCGAATGAAATGGAATGAAAACATAAAACTATGAAATTTTTGTGTGTTGTAAGAAAATGTGTTCAATGTTTTGGCTTCACTTTGAGTTTGCCATCTTCTTTTGACAATCCCTACTCCAGTGAAATGAAAGACATAAAATCAGCTGATGAGATGAGCCAACCATATAGTTCAGCCATACGTACTGACGTTTAAATATACTCAATAAACACACTTTACAATGTTGCATTTGCAGTTTGAAACAATTTATTACGCAATTTTTTTTAAATTGGCAATTTATTATTACAATTTATTATATGACAAATTGCGTAATAAATTGCCCAAATAGTATAAATTGCCAATTTGGTGTGTGTTTGAACCTAGTATTATTGTGTCTGTGGCCAGAGCAGTAACTGAGTGATGTGATTTCTATTATTGGCAAAATATGCATACGCCGTCACCATCGGCCAGTCACAGCGATTTCTTTGCTGCGATTTACTGCGAAGTTTCAATCGCTTGAACAAATTAAAGGCATATGTATATTTGCCTAGCCAAGCTCGTGCAATCAGTTTAGCATAAAAGCGAATCTCATTATGTGCGACCAATTTTCTCGGCAGTCTATCGAAGATAAAGCAAACATTTCTCTGAGCGCAAGTAAGGGTTCCCTTAGAAGCCTTTCAGACGTTACCTATTCATTAGCGTAGAATATATCTGCATCGGAGAGTCAACGCTTCAACGCTTTACATACATCCACTGCTGACGGATCACATTGTTCCAATCTGTAGCAGCTCGAAACTTCGAATCGCATCGAAAAAGTTCTTCAACTCTTCAGCTTGATGCATTTTCTAGCCTTACCTTCCCCTTCAAGCTTAGAAAAAAAAATCAATGTCCTTGTCAATGATGACTCTTAACAATTTCTACGCAGTCGCTGTCATCTTCATCTCTTCACTTGGCTGCATGTTCATCAGCTCATTGTGCACTATGTACCAGCTCTCCTCACAGTACAGTCATGGCAGCCACCAATACTCCGTTTATTTCTTTTGCCGCATCTTCATTAACATCGATTTTCATTTTCAATTAAAAATTGTTCGCAAGTGATTAAGCGATTCCCCCCCTGAGTGTGATTGTTTTTTGTAGTTGAGTGCTGCTAGCCCGTCGTTGCTCATTCCTGCATAGTCATTGCCTCTGCTTTTTATTTACTTCCTCCCCCCAGAGCTCACGTCCTGCTTATGCATAGTGAATTATTCACGCAGAAGAGTTTTCTTTCAAAGCGATTCGTGCACCATCATCGTCAATGCCACATATTCGTATATGGATGCCTGCTTCTCTCATTACCCTCATCCCAAAAGCCGTTTCAACCCTTTCAGCTTCAGTTATCGTCAAAAGTGCGATATCATACAACAAACGCTTCCCGCTGAAGGTATTTGCAGCGCTTATGAATTCTCTCACTTTAGCTGTGCTACTACTTTGAAAAGTTAAAAAATATTGCAACAACAACATGTTTCCAAGAAAACCAATGCCAAATGCAAAATGCGGCAATAAGATACGTTGCAGGCGCGTTTTTCAATTTTGTGCATTGGGAGCAGGTGCCAGTCGGTGAGCGGGTGGTTATGGCACTGAATTATACTTTTTTCATGGCATCGAGCCCGTTTGAATTAATTCACCTGTTCGACTTGCTACGCATACTAAAACTATGTATGTATTTATGTCGGCAACAACTGATGCCGACTCAGCAATAGCATTTTAATTAAGCACCCGACCGCAACACTCACTTTCCTTGGAGCGTGGCACAGTGGGGAATTTCAAAGAAATATGTCCCAAAATATTTGAAGGCGACAACGGCTAACAACAGAGTAGAGTTTTTCAGTTCGGTAGTTGAGCAAACTTCTGGTAACACTATGGACTCATTCAATCTATGTGAGGTCCTTACCGAGCGGCCACTTCAACCTAACCTAACAGCAGATTCAATAAACAAAATATTTTGCATATTTTCGGGCAGACAAGGAAAATCGAGTATTTGTAAAAAGGAGAGGAGGATGGAAGGCAGCAGAAGAAGCAAAGAGAAGGACAAATCGTGCGGAGAGGTAAAGGCAGAGGAAGTTAGGGTGAGAAGAGGTAGTGGTAGAGATAAAGATTGATGGCAAGGTAGAGGTTGAGGTAGAGACTTAGTGATATAGGTCGAGATCGAGGTAGAATAAGAGCTTGAACATCAGCATTTATCTATCTTTATCAAAGCCCTATCGTGGTCCCTCGCACATGGAAACGTCAAAACTTGTCCTTGTCTAAACTTGCTATGATGCCCGAGAAACCATCATCAACTAAACAAAACGTAGCAAAGTACGGGTGAAAGATATGAAGTCGCTATTGGCACTTCATTCCGGGAGGACATGTTGAAGAGGTAGTCGCCTTATTAAAGTAAGCCTGATCTCTCTTCCTGACTGGCTGAGTAGAAGCGGTGCAGCATTAGCGCCTTTTATGTTATCTCGTTCGGGTCCAGGACAAGTGAGGGGACCCGTCGTTTTATGGCTACCCCATCTCTTCCTCTCAGCCCTGACTGCAGCCGAGCCGCTTCTATGGGCCGACCAATACAGAGCTGGTACACGGCCCTCCCTCACCTTATTCTTATACGATCGGGGGATGTGCGATGTCCGGTAGTACTAATTGACTGGACACCCTTCGCTTGCGAGGACAACGGGCCTCCAGTTTTAGGTTATCTCCCTTGTGCCTACCCTAACTGAGGAGGGGGTAGTGGGGGGATAGCCGCATTATGGCTACCCGGATCTTTCCCTGCAGCCCTGGATGCAGCCGTAAACGTGAGCTAAAGGGGCTCACTCATTGCCTTTATGGTACATTGACCCTCTTGCTGACTCAGGGATATTGAAAGCAACTGTAAAGTTGTCTGGAAGGGGTACGATCGCCCACATCCATCTCGAAAATGATTCAGTGGGTAAACCTATCGCGTATTTTAAGTTCTGATGTTGTCAGTGCTTCCTCCATGCGGACTGTCACGATTGAATTGGCCCTTCTATGATAGGGGACGCACTAACACTCTTTTAACCCTAAATAAGTAAAGGCATTTATCCCTGGCAAGGGTTCTCGATGGCCACTGGCTGGATTGGCTTCGAATCTTATGATTACTGCCGCAGCTGCAGATATACTTAGGAGGATGAAAGCGTGCAGAATCTTTTGTGCCGCAATCTGGCCTTGCATTGATAGATAAGTAATTGCCGAGGAATGCAAAGCGACCATTAGTCTATTGTGCCCTCATATCCTCCATAGCACCTCATCCAAGCCGACGTCCCTGACGAAACTTAGTTGTTTCCTAGGCTTGAGGGTTTGAATGTGGAAATGCTATGGTCATGGTAGGCACAAAAACTTAGCCCTACGCCTTGAAATTTCGTCATACTTCAGGGAAATGTGTTCCGTCGGCGCTGTATGCCCAATTATTGCATGTGGCTGTTGAATCTGCAAAGTCCTGTAAGAATATCGGTTAGAAACCTTGGTTTATTTTTCTTAAAGCCTATGAAAGCCCTACAGCAACTTGTACTATATCCTTCTAACAGTAAATTAGATTGCCTTAGTGGCGCTTTTCGTCAGTGCTCTTCTCTTTTCTCTTCCTGTCCGGAACTAAGTAGATGAAGGGTGGGAGCTCTCTGTCAACCGTTTTACAACTTTACGGAAGTGCCCAAGTTTGAAGTAAGAGCGATAGTTAAAATTGTCCACACAGTCAATGTGATTCGAAATGAGCCAATTGGTGATCTTTGTGTCGGGCTGGGATGCAACTTCTTGGCCCGGTCCCGGTGCAGAAAAGTAGGTAGGGGTCGATTTTTTGAAAAATGTCTGACTGTTTTGCATGAAATATGGTTAAGCGCAGCAAATTTTCTTGCTCGATTTTAAGCTAAACCCTTCACAAAATGCCCACTTCATTCTCCGCCGGTGCTTAATTTCACCTATTCTCGCAGCGTTGGTGCGCGCAAAAACTTCTCTCCAACTTCCTTTGGCATCCTTTTGTGGTTTTGTATAAAATTATGGATTTTTAATTGAAACGAACTGCCTTGGTTTATACAGAGCGCTGTTTAAGTGAGTCAACGCTTATTTTTATGTATGTGTATATTAGGGTGGCCCTTCGTTGTATGGAGGGAAAAAAAGTGTTTGGAATCTTGATCTCACCCCCTAAAAATATGCGAATAGCTCAAAAACGAATATATACAAAGTTTAAGGCCAATCAAAAAAGATTTAGAGGTGTCGCAAAGGGCTTGAAATCCTGAAAAATTACGAATTTTTACAACTTCGTGTTTCAACCTTCCATATTTCTAAACCCTACGAAAATGTACTGCTTTTCCATAGCGTAATAAGATCTGTATTTTCTTAGTTTTCTAAAATGAATCTTACAAATCAGTCGATCAGTAACAGAGTTACAGGGAAAATTATATATTGCTTTCGACAAACAAATATGAAAAGTAAATTAAGTCTGTGCAAATGTGTTGATCAGTGAATCGTGGTATTCGGATAAAAAACGCTCAAATAAACTTTTTTATACACAAATACATATATCCCTTGAAGCCAAACTTGAAGTTTATTTATTTAAAAAAGTATACACATATATTTTTTTATAAATTTTCTTTCGAAATGCATGATGCCACAACAAATTTAAGCCTGCACTGCAACTTGTTCTTGCAACAAGCATGTCGAAAGAAATTAAAAAAAAAGTATAAAGAAATGAAAATATATATTTTCAAATTGCAAACAACTAAAAAAAATTTCTTTGACGTTATCCTATTAAAACTATGTACACTGCTCTTGAATGAACAAATTTTGAATAGTAGGGTTTTTTAAATAGATTAATTGCGGCACTTTGCATTGGGATGGAAAACTACTTCCAGAAATAACAGGTCGTGAAAAGGTGGAACGACTTCCAGTTGCTGTTACTTACAGGAATGGCGAACAGTTAATAGGAGCTGCTGCAACATGCTCGAAATAGCTGATACGTTGTATGAACTGTTATTTGAATGAGATCTGAAGGATGATATTGTGGCCTATTGTTTTGATACGACATCGGTTAACACAGGCGTTATAAGAGGAGCTGCGACGGTATTAGAAAAAAAACTTGAGCGAAAACTTTTGTATCTACCTTGTCGTTGTTTTTCAGTAAATACTATTACGGACGTCCAGTTATTTCGGCGATTTCATGAAAATTAAAAAAATAGTTTTAAAGATTTGCTATAAAATAACGAATTGAAATTACCTTTAAGCGACAACAAAGATACTATTCTAAATTTATCTAAGGAAGAGTTGAAAAAGAAAATAGTAAGAGATGACTATAGGGAATTATTGGAATTAACGTCTATATATCTAGGAGCAAGTGATGGCATAAAGTGTTGTGCACCAGAAATTCGATAGCAATTGCTTAAATACTTAAGTATATGCGCGTTTATTATACAATTCTATGTTAAGCTTTTGTTTAACTGAGAGAGAGAGAGAGATAGTTATTTATTATATTACAAAAAAGAATTACAAAAGTAGAAATTGTAAGACTATACTTTAAAATAATAAATAGTGGAATCTTAGACAATAACATTAATTGTTGTATGTCTACATAGCACATATAGTTAAAAACAATAGTTTAAGCAAATTCTGTTACAATAAGTTCCCTACATTTAACGCAACCACTTATATAAGAGCGTAGCGAGTGATAGTTACCACCACTAAGAATAGTTAAAACCTTTTGCAGGTCCAAAACTTTCTCACCAAAACATTGAACACGAATATCTTTGTAAATAGGACATATCCCAATAAAATGCAAGGTGTCTTCAGTAGTACATAAGTTGCAAACCGAGCAGTTTACAGAAGTTACATTTTTAAAAGCTCTTGCATTGAGGTTTAGCAAGCCACCCCTAGCGCGAAAGATCAGACTTATGGCGTAGGCTGAGAACTCAGCGGAGAAGTAAGTAGCGTCCATAGGAATCAAGTACGGGTAAAGATCGTGTGACCTAGATTGCAGCGCACTCTCGGTGTGGCTAGCAAAACTCTTTTTGCAGCAATTTCTCTAGTACTACAGGAATTTGGAGTTTTTGCGCTGCAGGCAAGAAATCACGCTGAGGGTCCATATCAACACTTACATAAACATTTTCCCAGTTTTTCACCCAGTACGAGCTTTGACGCGCTGTCTCCTCAGCTACAATGCGGGGCAGTCTATTTGGTGATAAACTAAAACAGTGCGCGATATAATACATGTGCGTGCTTAAAGTATGGTAGTACAGCGAACATAAACCTGATTCGAGGTGCAACATATAGTTTGGAGTGTTAGATGGCAGAAATATTAGCTTTTTTATAAAGAGCCGCAGGAGTTTCTCTACGGACTCAAACTTATCAATACCCCATAGTTGCGCACCATAAAACATGATAGACCTGGACGCCGCTTCGAAAATTTTCATCTTTTGCGAGATGGGAATTCTGGGATTATTTATATATTTGAGCCATGTAGCAACTATAGCAGTTTTAGCTTCTGGCAGTTTCGCATCTAAGTGCTTTTTGAAAGAAAGTTTATAATTTAAAAACACGCCTAAGTATTTGTACTCATTTACAATCTCAATAGTGTCATTACTATATTTCCAGCAACACCCCGCGGACATCCTGCTAGCTTACCTAAAAACTAATATTTTGGATTTAGAGAGATTAACTGTCAACCCCCACTGCTTACTGTAAAGGTAAAGCGCATCTATCATTTTCTGTAAATCTGTCGCAGAGTCTGCCAGAAGCACAATATCGTCAGCGTACAAAAGAACTTTAACTACAACGTCAGCAACTTTTACACCATAGGGGAGAATGTCACTTAAGTCATTAATATATAAAGTAAACAGAGCTGGACTTAGCATGCACCCTTGCCGTAGACCCTGTTTAACAGAAAATGGTTCCGAAAGCGCTCCATCCATCTAAACCTGACTAGTTGTATCTTCATAAATTAAGCGAAGTTTTTTTAACTGTACCAATCCTCATAGAGCACTTCTTCAAGACTTATCTTTTATTAAGGAAATTTGTAAATACTGAAATGTTAATAAAAAAATATCTAAAATTGCAATAAGAAAGTTTTGTAACCACCTATGGTACCTATCTGAAGAATGTATTGCATTGGCATTGTTCGATGATGACGTCTCTTGTACTATGAAGAAAAAGATTGTGGACAAAATCAAAAGCATAGACAACTGCGACAAGGAAACAGAAAAGTTAAAGAGGTTATACTTGAGGCCAAGTGAAATCAATAAATTCATTGAAAAAGAACTACACAATTTTGTAACAGGAAATACAATTGATTTTTTTGGTCGGTTTGGGATATCATCTCAATTTCTGGAGGTAGATCCGCTATACTGGGGGATACAGATAAAAAAGCTAAGGATACTGCTTTAAATATAAAAGTAGTTAACGGCACAGCAGAATGGGCAGTAAAACTTATGGAAGAATATAATAGAATACCTACAAATGACGAACAAGAAAAACAATATTTATTACAAGTTGTAACTGATTACAAAAACCAATTTGAATACATAATAAATCATCATTAATTACATCCTAGGAAATAATATCATATTATAAACGTGTCAGCTAAAGTTTCACAAGATATATGTAAATATTTTAAAAATGTATTTTCCAAAAAGTTAATAATAAAAAAAAAATGTAAACAAACTCATTTATGTCTACTCATTATATACACATTCTTGAAGTAATGACACCTTGTTTAAGGCATAATTTATTTTATAAATTTATTATTATTTGACCAATTTTTGTTTCTTTTAGATTTATTTGAAAGTCAAATATCTCTAGAACTTACACTATAAATTACGTTTCGCCCATAACAAATGAAGTAGGGTTGGCCAAATTTAAGAAATTGTAAAAATTTGTCATTTTTCATGACTTCAAGTTCTTTGCGCCACCTCTAACCCGTTCTCGATTGACCTAAAACTTTGTATATTCTAGTTTTTAGGCTATTCGCATGTTTCTAGGGGTGAGATCGAGAATCGGAACACTTTGGAAAATAAGGGCCACGCTAGTGTATATATGTGTAGGTGTGTGTGTTTGTGTTTGTATGTAGACGCTTGAGCGCATTTTGGGCTTCTTCAAGTGCATTTTGCGCGTAGCGTTCTTCTTCTTCTTGGCTTCCAGCATTCAAGTTACGCTTCTTTGCATATGTTTGGCGCTTGCAATTAATTCATGTATTTTTCATTGCTTGTTCGTGTGCCATTCTTTTTGTAAAGCGTTATAAAGAAGTTAATAACTGTGGAATGAAAGCGTACTTTACTTTACTTAACTTTACGTACTCTCAAGCAAAAGTTATTTAGGTTGTAACAGTTTTTTTTTTTTTTGGTACATTGCAGGCAGTTGAAGTGGGGCTGAAACATAGGTTTTCTAAGGCATTTGGTTTGATGTGTGGCAACGTGAGCTTTGAGTTATTAGCTGTTGAATGTTTAGTTTGTATACGTAGTCGAAACTCCTTAGAATTATGTCAACCTTTCAAACTAAACAAATTTTGGAGTTTCCTCACAAATCAATTTTAGAATTTTCCTTGAAATGTATTTTCGGGGCGGTTCGTAGCTTTTCTTTTAGAACTAAAATCTCCTATCGCAGTGAAGTGTATACCCCAGCCCAAAATCTTGGTTTGTCTGTAACGACTCAGATAGGTCATTCCGAATCCTGATAGATGGTATGCGTTTTTTGAGAAAGAAAATTTAAGTAGCGGCAAAGAAGCAGCTCGCTTTCGTGCGAAAAAAGGCGGTGAAAAGTTAAGAAATCGTAATAAATCTTATAAAAACAAGTAAAGACGGGACTGTCTTCGCCTGTGCTGAAAAGAAATTCGAAGCTTCTAGATGCTAAAATGGTGCAGAAATTACTAAAATTTCTTGTGTGGGATATATACCATATATACGACCGATCTCTATGATTTTTTCAGACAGCAATATATGCTATATACACACGTAAGCATTTGGTGAAATTTGAAGCTTCTAGCTATTAAAATGGGGCAGTAATTACGAAAAGCTGCTTATCTGAAAAATCGGTTATGGGGGTATAGGCTATATATACGACCGATCTCATACATTTTTTTTAGACAACAATATGTGCAATATACTAAAGAATATGGTGAGGTTTGAAGCTTCAATCTGATAAATTGAGGAAGATATGACAAATACCCTCTTTTCTGAGAAATAGGTTGTATGGGGGATATATGTTATAGTGGTCCGGTCCGGCCGGTTCCGACAAATATCTAATCGGACACCTAAATACACCCGCTCACCAAATGTGATCAAGACATCTAAAAATTGACGGACTAGTTTGCATACAAACAGACCGACGGACAGACGGACATGGCTAAATCAACTCAGCTCTTCCTCCTGATCATTTCGGTATATTTATTGGTGGGTCTATCTGTTTTCCTTTAAGGACTTACAATTTGAGATTAGTGGCGAAGTTAATATACCATTTCATTTTCATGAAAGGTATAAATATGCTCCCAGCTCAATGAGTTAATATTTGTCACTACCTATCCTCTAGACTTTTCTGCACGCAAATTTAGCTAAACCAACACAAGCATGCTAACCTCAACATTTTAACTTTATTTCAACTTCAAAACTTGACAATTAAGAACATAATTAAATTTTCATTAAAACACAAAGGTACAAAGGTGTAACCACAAAATCAAAGCTCTCCGACCTTTAGGAAGCATTCAAATTTTGCCTAACTAATGAAATTATGTCCTCATGTGGCAAAACACATTATTGGCATATTTTTGGAAATAGATAGAGCTTGCACTGTATAGGGTTATTCATTATGTTCAATATTGAACTTGTGATACAATTTTTGGTTCGCTCATCTCATCAGTTGATTTAATTTTTTCATTTCATTAGCATAGGTATTGTCAAAAAGAGATGGCAAACGCAAAATGTTACCAACATATTGACAATTATTTACTACTGTGGTGGTAAATTTTATTATTAAAAGACAGTTTCACAACACTTTAGTTATGTTTTTAGTAAATGCATTTAATTTAGCGCATAATTTTCCCACAACACACACAAGAATTGCCAAGTTTTATGTTTTCTCTCCATTCCTTTCGCCTAATACCAACACGTAGATTTTGACAATCTGAACAATGGTATATTGTTGCTGTAGAGATGAGCCGACCATATAGTTGTACCATGTAGCAGTTCAAAAATTGCATAGCACTCCTAGTTTACAAAAACACTATAAATCTTTCTATATTTTTATGTTGTGAAGTTGAATGATTGGTATTTAGTTCTCCTTAACAAGCTTTGAAATACCACCGCAGGCAATACATCAGAGCCTGCGATTGCGCTATTTTTCAATCTGAAGATTGCTCCCTTAATTTTCGCTTGTTTGTCCTGGTTGGGTCAAGGCTACCCCCAATAAAAGCGGTCAAATAAGTATTTCCTTCCCCTCCTATGTGCTATCTGACCATCGGTTACAAGGTCAACGTTTGGATTCTTATAGGAATTTGCGCCAGGCTTGAAGTTTTTGGTAAAATTTGTGAATTATTGTGAAGCTACATATGACCATCTTTCGAGGCGGATTAACCTTAACTACTGGTTGGCGGAATAAGTGCGGATATGTGTGTGCTAGGAGCTCGTAGAATGCGAAATTTCTCCGCATCGTGCTAATGCTTCGTAGGTGCATGGGCACACATGAATGAGATGTTAAAGAAACTTGTACGGATAGTGGTGAGACGTTCTCTCGTTTTCTAGGCTACCTCGATATTTGACAACTCCTCCTCCCGTGGTAGCTGAAACCTGAATGCTGTGACACAAGTTTGTATAGCGAATATCTTGATTCGAAGATCGACAACTTCGTGCAGCCGCAACTCATGGTGATCAGACGCTGCCGATGGTGTTCTTAATCACCAGGAATAATTTGTCAAAAATGTATGAATTTAATCCTTCATGTCAGGTTAACCTCGAATTAAAATGTTAACTTGCCGTTCTGCAAGTGGGCCTATATCGCTTATGCAGGAATGTTACAACATCTTTGTTAAATTAATAAAAAAATATGAAAAGAAACTTCGAAAACACTTTCAAAATAATTTGAAAATTTTCGAATTTAGATTTCGAAAAATAAAAATCAGTCATCAAATTGATTATACAAATTTTCATGAAGATTTTTTGACTTCATGCGAATTTTCGAATTTTTCGAAAATTTGTTCGAATTTGGTTTTTATAGTTTTCATTATACAAAGCAATAAAGGTTCATAGATGTGCATATTTACGAGCTCAGCTGCGCGTGTGCATACCTGATGCTAAACATTAGTGTGGGCGCTTGTGCCATCCTCATTGATATCTATTGATAATGTGAACAAATGGCTCATCAGCAGTCACACACAAGTACTGTACTCAATGGGTGGGTGTGAAAGCTTGGCAAAGGCGAAACATTATTTAAACATTTAATTATACGCTCGGGTGAAAACAAGTTTTGCGAGTGCCAAACTATGCTTGCACACTTTGCTATTTGCTACTTCTCTATCATCTTTTTTCACACTCTCTTTTAGTATTTTTTGTTGACAGTTATTTTGACTAACAAAAATTTCTTGCTTTTTGCAATTTTATTTTGTACCAGCATTTTTAGGTTTCAGTTTTCCGATATTGCATAGGTTTGTTGCATACCACATATACCGGTTCGAAGGTTGAACATTTTCACATCAATGAGGTGCATTGCAATTAACAAGTTGCTTTGCTCGTAAAACTTTACAAGCTTAAACCATTTACAATCAAGCTTATCGGTTTAACAGCAGCGCGTTATAGCCGCATAACTATGTATGTGTGTATGCAGGTACACATGTGTGTGTGCATTCATGTGTTGTGGCATATGCATTATTGTATTTTTTTGGCAGGCAGTTTCGTTGTGTGTGTGTGTGTGTGTGTTTGCCCCCTATGCAGTCGGGCTAAGCGAGGGCGGATGTCGAGACTTCATAGCCCGCATAGAGCCATTTGACATTGGAGGTAGTGCCACCAGGTTAGCATTAATTTTGCAACAAATTCGCGGCATTCCACCTGCCTGCCATACACACCCACATGTCTGGTTTTGTTGATTATTTTTGTTTTTTTTGTTTGTGCTCCAAAGTTGCCGGTTGAATGTAGGTTGGTGTTTTTGTTTATTATTTTTATTATATATTTTGTTTTTGTGCCACTGTAAAAAAAAATTTGTTTCGTTTTAGTTGTGGTTGTCTTTTCTTTTTTGTTTGCTTTTGTTTTGTATATGGCTGGCATTTTAAATTATTCCACGTGCCGTCACTTCAAGTTGGTGACGTGCTTCCGCATTGAATATTAGTTTTTGTTGTTTGTATGCAAGTTAAGTTTTCAACATTTTTGGTAGGTATTTTCGTTAGCTTTTGTTGTGGTTGTACATTTTTGTTTTGCTTTTTATTTGAATGTGTCATGATATGCCTGTTGGTTTATTTTTGGCTTTTTTTTTTGCATTAGCTAATGGTTTTCGCTTGAAAGACTGTAAGGAGGCCAAAAAAAAAAAAAATAACAATCTGCTAAAAAAAGCCGCATAAAAACGACTGATTGATAGCACTTTTACTTTAAAAAAAAAAAATCGCGCCGTCACAGGACACTTGGCAGTATTATTTTCTAAAAGTTAAATGCAGCATAGAACACATTTCGACAGGAACTGAATATGGCATATTGACAAAATAAAATATTACGATTGTTTTCCAAAGGGTGAGGGATTGTCCGTAAAGACACCCAAATGAATCAGGCAGGACCGCAAGATGGCCCCGAATAGATTTCTCAATGACCCCAAAATTACCCTCAAATCACCCCGGGAATATCCCAAGAGAATATCCAAAATTATACAGGAAAGACCTGGAAGCGAACGCCAAATTACCCTGAGAGAACCCCTGGAGGGTCTCCAACATCAACCGAAATCACCTCTAAATTACCCGGAAAGAGTTCACGAAATCATACCGAAATAGCCCGCAAACGAGCCCGAAGTGCTCCCCAAATGACACCTGGAGGATAATGATAGTGTCCCCAAAATCATCCCGAAATTACGCCAGGGGGAACCCGATGGAATTCCCGAAGTCATCCCGAAATAGTCCCCAAATTGACCCCGGGAAGATCCTGAGGAGTCCAAATCCATTCTGAAATCAGCTCCAAATTACCCTGGGAGGACCCTGAAAAAGTAACTAAATCATCCCGAAATTAGCCCTAAATGACCCTGGGAGGACCACTGGGGGGTAGATTCAGTAAGTGTGAGTTCTAAAATGTACAACTTTTCTTCATATAATTTTTATGAAAGAAACTTACAGCCCCTGAAGAGCCCCCAAAATCATCCCAAACCAACTGACTAACTGACTGACAACATTTGCACCCCGTTTGCAATGACGATTTCCGAAAACCTTAATCGCTAATTTGATAAAATGTCACGGCGACTAGAAAATGACGGCAAAAGTTTCGAAAAAATTACCGTAACTACAACTGACAACATTTGCACACCGTCTGCAATCACGATTTCCTAAAATCACAATCACTGATCTGATAAACTGTCACAGCGACTAGAAAATGACAGCAAAAGTTTTGATGAAATCACCGTGACTAACAGACTGACAACATTTGCACCCCGTTTGCAATCACGATTTCCTAAAAAATGACGGCAAAAGTTTTGAAGGAATCACCGTGACTAACAGACTGACAACATTTGCACACCGTCTGCAATCACGATTTCCTAAAATCACAATCACTGATCTGATAAACTGTCACAGCGACTAGAAAATGACAGCAAAAGTTTTGAAGAAATCACCGTGACTAACAGACTGACAACATTTGTACCCCGTTTGCAATCACGACTTTCTAAAATCGCAATGACTGACCATGTCATAGCTTTCACTGCAGAATAAATTACCTACGGACGATTTTATGATTAACTGGTTGCTACTTTTCGATCTGTTGTTTCTGCTCTGAATATTGAGTTTCACTGTAAATTTCTCAGCATACAATAAGCGAATTATCTATATTTCCCAAAATCCTTCAAGATGGGAATCACTGGTCTTGCTACACTATAAAAGTAGCACGATCGTGACTAATCAAAGGATTGAAGTCAAATGAGTTGGTAGTTCTTACTTACACTAGAAGTCAGGAAATAAGTTTGATTAATAGTGAACAGTTTTATTTGAAAATCACTGAGAGACAATATTTAAAATCGCATAATCGTGGAATCAGCAAGTTGAATTTTTTTTGAAGATTATCTCATGTTATAATATTTTCGTTATCCGATTCTGGTTAAGTTAAAAAAGCTGACGTAATTGATTATTATTATCAAAATAAACAAAGGAAACTTAAATAAGTTTACATTTGTTGTTGTTTATTCAAGCAATATTTTTGTAGTTGTGCACACTATACAGAGATTTATCGTTCATTGGAAATATCAATAAACACAGCTGCGCGTGTGAGGGTGGGCGTCTGCGTAATTAAGTAAATTGAGCATAAATTAATACGCTAACTACAGTAGATGATCCAAATCAGTGGTGCGCAACGCCAGCAGAGCTTCAAATACAAACGCAACTTTTTTTTACTAGTATGTGTTTACGTGGAAAACGTTCGAGCATGAAATTTGTACGCCTTAAGCGGCAGTTACCCACGAACGTACGTAGAAAAAACGTGTCAGCTGACACGACCGAAGTTATGAGTGTGCAATGTAAACGAAAACTCACCGACGTTCAACGCACGTACGTACGTAGCCCGGAACGTAGAAATCAAAACAATTTTGATTTTTTCCGTAAGAACGTGTCAGCTGATCGCTCTCTCACAAGACAGAGTTGCCTATTAATATTTTGTGTGCTATGATTGGACCAATTGCAGTTATTATACAAAAAGGCCTAATGATTGTTTCAAATTTTGTTGAAATATCCTAAAATTATTATATAAAATTGGAGGTTACAAATAAATGAAATAAGAAATGTTATTCAGTATTTGTTTCTGCCATTTGCACCATGAAAAATTGTAATTCCAAAAGTTGATGTTTGCATAAACATGCATGTAAATTGGTCAATGGCAACAGTGCTTTGCTGTAAACAATACACACACATATATGTTATGTACATGTACACAGGCGCATACATTGATTCCTACGGGCTTGAGGGTTCCGTCAAACGTGTTTCGTACGACAAACGTCCGTATGTACGGCACACAGCTGACTAGTACTTTTTTAATATGATTTGACAGTGCCCCGCATAAATTCAGAAAAGAAAAATTCAGATACTAATTTTTTCAGAAAATATTAGTCAGAACCCTTTTTTCATAAAGATGAAATTCATAGGTCAAAATTCAGAAGTCAAGTCTTAGAACTCTAATTTCAGAAGTCAAATATCAGAATTCAAATTGCCGAAGTCAAAATTCAGAAAGTAATCAGACAACAGAAGAAACATAAAATTTGTCTTAAAATTCAGAAAAGTTTATTTATTTGGGAGGAATTATGTATAAAGAAACAAGTAAGGAAGGTTAAGTTCGGGTGTAACCGAACATTACATACTCAGTTGAGAGCTATGGTGACAACATAAGGGAAAATAACCATGTAGGAAAATGAACCGAGGGAAACCCTGGAATGTGTTTGTATGACATGTGTATCAAATGAAAGGCATTAAAGAGTATTTTATGAAGGAGTGGGCCATAGTTCTATAGGTGGACGCCATTTAGGGATATCGCCATAAAGGTGGATCAGGCTTGACTCTAGAATTTGTTTGTACGATATGGGTATCAAATTAAAGGTATTAATGAGGGTTTTAAAAGGGAGTGGTGGTAGTTGTATATGTGAAGGCGTTTTCCACATATTGACCAAAATGTGGACCATGGTAACCAAGAACATCATCTGTTGGATACCGCTAATTTATTTATATATGTAATACCTGCCAAGATTTCAAGGGTTTTTTATTTCGCCCTGCAGAACTTTTTCATTTTCTTCTACTTAATATGGTAGGTGTCACAACCATTTTACAAAGTTTTTTCTAAAGTTATATTTCGCGTCACAATCCAATTACCATGTTTCATCCCTTTTTTCGTATTTGGTATAGAATTATGGCATTTTTTTCATTTTTCGTAATTTTCGATATCGAAAAAGTGGGCGTGGTCATAGTCGGATTTCATTCATTTTTTATACCAAGATAAAGTGCGTTCAGTTAAGTACGTTCCTAATCGATCGTACGTACCTAAGTTCAGTAAAAATATGTCGATTTTTGCTCTAGTTATCATGTTAACGGCCATGCGGAAGGACAGACGGACGACTTTGCATAAAAACTGCGCGTGGCTTCAACCGATTTCGCCCATTTTCACAGAATACAGGTAACGTCATAAAATCTATGCCCCTACCAAATTTCAAAAGGATGGGAAAATTTTTGTTCGACTTATGGCATTAAAAGTATCCAAGACAAATTAAATGAAAAAGGACGGAGCCACTCCCATTTTGAAATTTTCTTTTATTTTTGTATTTTGTTGCACCATATCATTACTGGAGTTGAATGTTGACATAATTTACTTATATACTGTAAAGAGATTAAATTTTTTGTTAAAATTTTACTTAAAAATTTTTTTTTTAAAAGTGGGCGTGGTCCTTCTCCGATTTTAATAATTTTTATTAAGCCTACATATAGTAATAGGAGTAACGTTTCTGCCAAATTTCATCATGATATCTTCAAATACTGCCAAATTACAGCTTGCAAAAGTTTTAAATTACCTTATTTTAAAAGTGGGCCGTGCCACGCCCATTATCCAAAATTTTACTAATTTTCTATTATGCGTCATAATTTCAACTCACCTACCAAGTTTCATCGCTTTATCCGTATTTGGTAATGAATTATCGCACTTTTTCGATTTTTCGAAATTTTCGATATCGAAAAAGTGGGCGTGGTTATAGTCCGATATCGTTCATTTTAAATAGCGATCTGAGATGAGTGCTCAGAAACCTACATACCAAATTTCATTAAGATACCTCAAAATTTACTCAAGTTATCGTGTTAACGGACGGACGGACGGACATGGCTCAATCAAATTTTTTTTCGATCCTGATGATTTTGATATATGGAAGTCTATATCTATCTCGATTCCTTTATACCTGTACAACCAACCGTTATCCAATCAAACTTAATATAATCTGCGAGCTCTGCTCAACTGAGTATAAAAATAGCAAAATCTAAAATTTTAAATTGTGTGCAATAGCAAGCATGTAAGTAATTAAATCTTTTTTTTTATCTCTTTCAACAACTGAGTTTACAATATTAAAAAAACGAAGTCCATATATTTTACCTTGCGTTATTGTTATTGCCTGTTCTTTTTTAATTTTATATATAAAAATAAATATGGGATAGGGTGTGTCCCAAATGCACTTTGAATGACGTTGTGCCACCTTTCAATATATAATTATTTGTACGAACTTCACCCAATTTGGTGATATTATACATATTCCATAATTCGACGTTGCTGTTCCAGGCTGAAAAAAAATCAGAAGTAAAATTTAGAAGTCAAAATTCAGAAAGTAATCAGACAGCAAAAACATAAAATTTTGCACAAAATTGCTGTCTGATTGCTTTCTAAATTTTGACTTCCGAAATTTGACTTCTGAGTTTCGGCTTCTGAAATTGACTTCTGAAATTTAGTTTCTGAATTTTGACTTCTGAATTTTGATTTCTAAATTTTTGTTTCTGAATTTTAACTTCTGAATTTTGGCTTTCTGAAAAAAGGCTTCTGAGTAATGTTTTCTGAAAAAATGTGTTTCTGAATTTTTGTTTTCTGAATTTATGGGGGGAACCGATTTGACATTTCACCTTCCGACGCAGTACGATTTGACATTAGTCCATCAATTTACAAAGCATGTTTGCATGTATGTCACCGCGCTTCCACCTTGTATTGTTCCGCCATGGAAATACAAGTTACAACTGATTGACTGCTTGCTTTACCAGATCGCTGTCGCTGCGGTCACACGACATGTAGCTGAACGCCCAATAGTATTACGAAGCTCTCGAGAGCAGCACTGGCATAAATTGTATAAAATAACAATAAAAATTGCTTGCAAAATGAACCAATAAAACCGCGAGAAGGAAGTAATAAAAGCAACATGAGTAATAACAGTAATTACAGTAACAACAATCGCTGAATGTTCCCAGAAAATACATAATAATACGAAAACCGTGCAACAAAACACCGGACGGACAGACAAAAAAAAGAAACAAATAAACAAAACCAATTCAAATACGAAGAAAAAACTAAAATCAAACCAAAAATAAAAGAAACAAATTTTTAGCAAAAAAAATATATCTGCGAAGAGATTTTAGGCTCAGCTTCTCTTCCAACTAGCGTCGTGCTTAATTTTTCCTACAAATTGGCGAGCGCTACCTATGTACATGTTTTACATGTTCCGAGCGAAATCTCTAAGCAGATGAGTTTTCAAGGAGAAGCTTTTCGAGGGCAGATATGCTCTCGGAGTGCTTGCCAAATCACTGCCGAGAACGACCCCGTTAAGAAAAGTTTTTGCCTAATTGAAAAACCTTGTTTCTAAATTTGCAATGTTTCTTTGCCCGGGACTTGAACACGGGATCTTCGGTGTGGTAGGTGTAGCACGTTACCACCACATTGCTTACCGAAATCTTGTTTAAAGTGAATAAATTGGGGAGGACAAAAAGTGCATACATAAAAAAAAAAAACAGAGCCTTTGCAAAACAAAAGTTGTGTAAAGAAGAAACAGAATAAGAAAACGAGCCGCAAGACCAAAGTACAAGCATGACGCTGGTAATTCTATATTGCAACCGAAAAATCTGAATTGCATGTATGTATATCCTCATCGCATATAGTTTTATTGAATCCACCCTACAGAAACCAATTCTAGTTTTGAGGTGGCGCACTTATACATAAATATGCTTTCATATTTAGTCAACTGAAGTGATATTAGCCCGGATTTTAAGAAAGTTGTCCAATTAGAACACTAAAACCAAAGGACACTTTAGCATACTAAGCCCATACAGTTGTTCCCTCCTAGAACAGATCGCTGTGCAACCACAACAGTTTCGGAAAGCAAATTTATAGTGAACATTCACAGCAGGAATGATTGGGCTGAGGTACCTTGCTGATGATGGCAGCACTTCCATACACATCAATGGCTCTAACCTAAACGGCAGGGTTAGAGGAGTAGTTTCTTCAAGATTCCTAGAACTTCAACTCTCCTTCGGACGACCAAATCACTGGGGTACGACCTGGTAGATTCTTCCTGACAAAGAAAACTTTGGTATGCCCCCGCCACATGCAAGCTAATGTTAAAAAAGTACATCTATCGATGGTTACTAATACCGGGTTATCGAACATCTAAGCAAATCTGACCAAAATGGATTCTTAAAAGATCCTGTCACGTTTACACCCGAATTAGGGATACAGTTTCCACACTTGTAGGAGGACTAAGTTACTGGGCATGCAGAAAAGTTAGAAGTGCCTTGTCGTCGATGCTGCTGGAGTCGTAAGGCAAACAACGAAGACGAAACGGTGGATTACCTGATCTGCAACTGCCCGACGTTAATTGGTGCGAGGTAGCGCTTTCTGGAAGATCCCTTTCTGCATAGTCTAGTCCAGGTCGTGAAGTATGATATCAAGGACTTGGTAGCCTTTATCAGGTACTGTACATGGTTCGAAGATGAAAAGTAATGGTGTCTTCTCGTGGTATCACACAGCCCTCGTGCTAGCCACTTCAACCTTACCTAGTCAAATGACAAATTTAATATGACAACGTTGGTTTGAGTGAGAATGACTCCGAGTGACTTGCAATATTTTAATCTTTATAACTTGTCTAAAACTCTACAAAATAGATAATTCCGATTCAATCCGAAAAAAAGTTGTAAGAAGAATCACTTTAAAATTTTATATCCAACAAAAATGCTTTGAAATGGTAGCTTAGTCGCCGCCTTTTAGTTGCAATAAATCTGACGTTTTGGTCACTAGTAGTTACTTTCCCGGCATTTGTTGCGTGTTCACACTTGAAACGCTACACCTAGTTATTATGCATAGGTGCGTTCCATTGGCAACACGAGAAATACCCTAACCAATAGAGCTCCAAAAAATTATAGTTGCAGCTTAAAACCAAACTTCAAATGTAATATATTATATCACATATTGAGTGAATTCTTTTTGGAAATGGAAAGCAAATAAGCGCGTAAAATCGTAGGAGAACAGCACTACTCCGTTTTCTTTATCACATAAAATACAAAGAACACGTTCTGGGCAGCTACGGGCTATCGTGGCATATATCGGCAAGCCAAAAGAACACATTTTCGAATGTGCAAGTACGTAATTTGAAGTGGCTTTGTTTTGATGGCATTCTTAGTTGGAATTCACAGGGGTGTCTCTCCGCTTTAATTTGCCAGTGCTTTGGCTCGTTATGTGCGTATGTGTGTTTTTGTGTATGCATATGGGTTGAGTAAATTTGCACAACCTTTTTTCCTTTTTTGCTCTTTTTCGTTTTTTTTGCTATCCCAACTGGCGCTAAGGCTACGCTGTTTTAATCTTTTCATAAAGTGTGAACAACCTTCAACCCCTTGGCATTGTATTCAACTCAATTTAATTTAACTCGCTTAACCGTTAATTATCAAATTTCATGCATCAAAGAAATCAAATATGAGTTACGTATTTACACATATGTACGAATATATGTATGTTTTTACTTTTCTGTTGGAGATAATTCTTCTGTCCTCCAAGCTTAGATATTTGTAATTCTCAAGGCCATGAGCTTTGTAGTGAAAAATCGATTTCGGTGAACTAAGTAATTATTCTAGCTCTGTAACTATTTCAAAATTGGTTCGGCAATTTAAGGTGCAGTTAAATTTGTTGTCAAACGTATTAATGCGCTTGATATGATCTGGGCCACACGGGAGTCCCTGGGAATAAGACGGTTGACCAGGATGTGCTCTGTGCAGACATTCCTGCGCTCGTAATCAGCAATAGTCAATCAAAAAATTTCGTAAAGTCGGGTCTAGTAGAATTGAAAGGCTTTAGGTGGATCTCAAAAGGTCTGGTTATGTGTTAAATGTTACAACAACTAGATCAGGCCAACCAACGAGTGACTTTGTATACATCTTTGGTCGATTTTTTGTTGGTTGTAATTTAATAAAATTAAATAAAAAATAAAATAAAATAAAAGAGAATGAAATAAAATAAAATAAAATAAAATAATAGAAAATGAAATAAAATAAAATGAAATAAAACAAAATATACACAAAATAAAATAAGATAAAATAATATAAATTAACATATAATAAAATAAATGAAATAAAATTAAATACTATAAAAAAGTTAAATAAAACAGAAGATACTAAAATAAAATTAAAAAATATGGCATGAAATAAAAATAAAAAATAAAGTAAAAAAATAAAATCATATAAAAAATAAAGGACAAAAAATAATTATACGAAATACAACAAAACAAAACAAAATGAAATAAAATAAAATAGAATGAAATGAAATAAAATTACATAAAATAAATTGAAATAAAATTAAATAAAATAAAATAAGGAGAAAAAAGTAAAAAAATTAAAACAAAATAATATAAATTAAAATATAATAAAATAAATGAGATAAAATTAAATAATACAAAACAAAATAAAGTTCAATGAAATAGAAAAATACTGAATAAAAAAAAAAAAATAAAATAATAAACAAAGTAAAAAAATAAAATAAAATAAAAAAATAAAATAAAATAAAACAAAAGAAAATGAAATAAAATAAAATGAAATAAAACAAAATAAAAACAAAATAAAATAAGATAAAATAATATAAATTAACATATAATAAAATAAATGAAATAAAATTAAATAATATAAAAAAAGTTAAATAAAATAGAAAATACTAAAATAAAATTAAAAAATATGCATGAAATAAAAATAAAAAATAAAGTAAAAAAATAAAATCATATAAAAAATAAAGGACAAAAAATAATTATACGAAATAAAACAAAACAAAATAAAATGAAATAAAATAAAATAGAATGAAATGAAATAAAATTACATAAAAAAAATTGAAATAAAATAAAATAAAATAAAATAAAATAAAATAAAATAAAATAAGGAGAAAAAAGTAAAAAATTAAAACAAAATAATATAAATTAAAATATAATAAAATAAATGAGATAAAATTAAATAATACAAAACAAAGTAAAGTTCAATGAAATAGTAAAATGCTGAATAAAAAAAAAATAAATAAAATAATAAACAAAGTAAAAAAATAAAATAAAATAAAAAAATAAAATAAAATAAAAGAAAATGAAATAAAATAAAATGAAATAAAACAAAATAAACACGAAATAAAATAAGATAAAATAATATAAATTAACATATAATAAAATAAATGAAATAAAATTAAATAATATAAAAAAAGTTAAATAAAATAGAAGATACTAAAATAAAATTAAAAAATATGGCATGAAATAAAAATTAAAAATAAAGTAAAAAATAAAATCATATAAAAAATAAAGGACAAAAAATAATTATACGAAATAAAACAAAACAAAATAAAATTAAATAAAACAAAATAAAATAAAATAAAATAAAATAGAATGAAATGAAATAAAATTACATAAAATAAATTGAAATAAAATAAAATAAAATAAAATAAAATAAGGAGAAAAAAATAAAAAAATTAAAACAGAATAATATAAATTAAAATATAATAAAATAAGTGAGATAAAATTAAATAATACAAAACAAAGTGAAGTTCAATGAAATAGAAAAATACTGAATAAAAAAAAAATAAAATAATAAATAAAGTAAAAATATAAAATCAAATAAAAAAAAAAAAAATTATGAAGAATATAATAAAATAAAAAAAAATAATAATAATAAAAAAAATAAAATAAAATTATATAAAATAAAATAAAATTAAATAAAACAAAACTAAATAATGTAAAAATATTTGATTAAAAGAATTAGTTAAAATAAAATGAGAGAAATGAAAAAAGGTGTAGTGACGTCTGTAAACTCTTGTTTAAATAAATGGCCATGGATACAGGAGTGGTTTGCCTACACCGAATGAAGCTTGTAAAATCAACAAGTCAGGTTCGTTGTTCTTGAACTAACAGTTAGTCAGTAAAATTGGACGCATTATTTTAATACAACTGAGTTTTTGTCAACAGGACAAACTTGTCATTTCAACAGAAGAAGAAAAGGTGCGCTCAAGTTAAAAATATTTGTAAAAATTTGCAATCAATGTAACTGGGTTTTCTGTAAAAAGGAAGTCTCTGTATCTAATATTAACAGCCACTGTTATATGTTAACAATTTTCAGTGATATTTTTAGGGTGACATTAATAATTGTAAGGTAATACACCAGCGCTAGGCGGCACACCGTGGTGTGATGGCAGCGTGCTAAGCCTATCAGATCGAAAGGCTTGCAAAAGGAAACATCAAATTTTTAGAAACAAGTTTTATAATTTAATTTTTTTCTTAACAGAGCTGCGGCTTACATTTGATGTACACTTTTTTTTTGTTGATTTGACAGTTCAAACTGTTAATTCGATATCAACAATTTGTGCGGACTTGATTCAACAGGCACTTGCGATGTATATAAATTGACAGAAATATCGGTTGAATTGACCCGCAATTCGGTTGATTTTACCAGTTTTTTTCCCAGTTTTGTAGCTGCTGTATACGCTGCTGAAACTAATTTTCTTAACGAAGTCAAACGATTACATACATCAGTAATTCTTTAGCTTTATTTAACATCTCCCTTTAACGATTTGAGTGTTTCACTCTTCATTCAACCTTTTCTAAAATTATCAAATCATTCCTCATAATTCCTGGAAATTCGTTTATGTACATACAAACTTGCCATTCAATTTAACAAACACACCTAAGATTATAGAATTTTTTCGCTTACTCAACATGCACTATCTGCTTATTGGAATGGTTTTAAACATTTATTGCTTTAGCTGAAAATTCAATAAATTACTTCAGCTTCAATTCCTTATTATTTTAAAACGATTGGCTGATGCATCATAATTCCATTGAGTGACTTCAAAAATATCCTTTCGTCTTCACACTTGGTTCGTTTGTAGGTGTGTTGCAGTGTGTATATATGGATATCTTATCATGTATATTTATACTCAGTTGAGCAGAGCTCACATAGTATATTAAGTTTGATTGGATAACGGTTGGTTGTACATATATAAAGGAATCGAGATAGATATAGACTTCCATATATCAAAATAATCAGGATCGAAAAAAAATTTGATTGAGCCATGTCCGTCCGTCCGTCCTTCCGTTAACACGATAACTTGAGTAAATGTTGAGGTATCTTGATGAAATTTGGTATGTAAGTTCCTGAGCACTCATCTCAGATCGCTATTTAAAATGAACGATATCGGACTATAACCACGCCCACTTTTTCGATATCGAAAATTTCGAAAAACCGAAAAAGTGCGATAATTCATTACAAAAGACCGATAAAGCGACAAAACTTGGTAGATGAGTTGAACCTGTGACGCAAAATAGAAAATTAGTAAAATTTTGGACAATGGGCGTGGCACCGCCCACTTTTAAAAGAAGGTAATTTAAAACTTTTGCAAGCTGTAATTTGGCAGTCGTTGAAGATATCATGATGAAATTTGGCAGGAACGTTACTCTTATTACTATATGTACGCTTAATAAAAATTAGCAAAATCGGAGAAGGACCACGCCCACTTTAAAAAAAAATTTTTTTTTTTAAGTAAAATTTTGACAATAAATTTAATATCTTTACGGTATATAAGTAAATTATGTCAAGATTCAACTCCAGTAATGATATGGTGCAACAAAATACAAAAATAAAAGAAAATTTAAAAATGGGCGTGGCTCCGCCCTTTTTCATTTAATTTGTCTAGGATACTTTTAACGCCATAAGTCGAACAAAAATTAACCAATCCTTGTGAAATTTGGTAGGGGCATAGATTTTATGGCGTTAACTGTTTTTTGTGAAAATGGGCGAAATCGGTTGATGTCACGCCCAGTTTTTATACACAGTCGTCCGTCTGTCCTTCCGCATGGCCGTTAACACGATAACTTGAGCAAAAATCGATATATCTTTACTAAACTCAGTTCACGTACTTATCTGAACTCACTTTATCTTGGTATGAAAAATGAACGAAATCCGACTATGAGCACGCCCACTTTTTCGATATCGAAAATTACGAAAAATGAAAAAAATGCCATAATTCTATACCAAATACGAAAAAAGGGATGAAATATGGTAAGGTAATTGGATTGTTTTATTGACGCGAAACATAACTTTAGAAAAAACTGTATAAAATGGTTGTGACACCTACCATATTAAGTAGAAGAAAATGAAAAAGTTCTGCAGGGCGAAATAAAAAACCCTTAAAATCTTGGCAGGTATTACATATATAAATAAATTAGCGGTATCCAACAGATGATGTTCCGGGTCACCCTGGTCCACATTTTGGTCGATATCTGGAAAACGCCTTCATATATACAACTACCACCACTCCCTTTTAAAACTCTCATTAATACCTTTAATTTGATACCCATATCGTACAAACTCATTCTAGAGTCACCCCTGGTCCACCTTTATGGCGATATTTCGAAAAGGCGAACACCTATAGAACGAAGGCCCACCCCTTTTAAAAATACTCATTAACACCTTTCATTTGATACCCATATCGTACAAACAAAGTCTAGTCACCCCTGGTCCACCTTTATGGCGATATCCCGAAAAGGGGTCCACCTATAGAACTAAGCCCCACGCTCTTTTAAAATAATCATTAACACCTTTCATTTGATACCCACCCATATCATACAAAGAAATTCTAAAGTCACCCCTGGTTCACCTTTATGGCGATATCTCGAAAAGGCGAACACCTGTAAAACGAAGGCCCACTCCCTTTTAAAAATACTCATTAACACCTTTCATTTGATACCCATATCGTACAAACAAAGTCTAGAGTCACCCCTGGTCCACCTTTATTGTGATACCTCGAAAATGCGTCCACCTATAGAACGAAGGCCCACTCCCTCTTAAAATACTCATTAACTCCTTTCGTTTGATACCCATATTGCACAAACGAATTCTAGAGTCACCCCTGGCCCACCTTTATGGCGATATCCCGAAACGGCGTCCACCTATAGAACTTAGGTCCATACCCTTTTAAAATATTCATTAATACCTTTCATTTGATACCCATATCGTACAAACGCATTCTAGAGTCAACCCTGGTCCATCTTTATGGCGATATCTCGAAAAGGCGTCCATCTATAGAACTTAGGTCCATACCCTTTTAAAATATTCATTAATACCTTTCATTTGATACCCATATCGTACAAACGCATTCTAGAGTCAACCCTGATCCACCTTTATGGCTATATCCCTAAATGGCGTCCACCTATAGAACTATGGCCCACTCCCTCATAAAATACTCTTTAATGCCTTTCATTTGATACACATGTCATACAAACACATTCCAGGGTTTCCCTCGGTTGATTTTCCTACATGGTTATTTTCCCTTATGTTGTCACCATAGCTCTCAACTGAGTATGTAATGTTCGGTTACACCCGAACTTAACCTTCCTTACTTGTTTTACTAGTTCTTACTTTTTATACTCAGCTGAGTAGAGCTCACAGAGTATATTAACTTTGTTCGCATAACGGTAATCCGTAACGGCATAAACTAATCGAGATAGATATAGACTTCTATATATCAAAATGATCTGGGTGAAAAAAGAAATTCATTTAGCCATGTCCATCCGTCCGTCCGCCTGTAAACACGATAACTTGAGTAAATTTTGAGGTATGTCGATTAAATTTGGTATGTAGGTTCCTGGGCGCTCATCTCAGATCGCTATTTAAAATGAACGAAATCGGACTACAACCACGCCCACTTTTTCGATATCGAAAATTTCGAAAAACCGAAAAAGTGCGATAATTCATTACCAAAGACGGATAAAGCGATGAAACTTGGTAGGTGCGTTGACCTTATGACGCAAAATAGAAAATTAGAAAAATTCTGCACAATGGGCGTGGCACCGCCTACTTTTAAAAGAAGGTAATTTAAAAGATTTTAAATCTGTAATTTGGCAGTCGTTGAAGATATCATGATGAAATTTGGTAGGCCCATTACTCCTTTTAATATATGTGTGCTAAATAAAAATTTGCGAAATCGGATGACGAACACGACCACTGTTTTCTGTGAAAATGGGTGGAATCGGTTGAAGCCACGCCCAGTTTTTATATGACATATATAAATAAATTAGCGGTACCCGACAGATGATGTTCTGAGTCACCCTGGTCCACATTTTGGTCGATATCTCGAAAACGCCTTCACATATACAACTAAGGGCCACTCCCTTTTAGAACCCTCATCATACCTTTAATTTGATACCCATAACGTACAAACACATTCTAGAGTGACCTCTGGTCCACCTTTATTGCGATATCTCGAAAAGGCGTCCACCTATAGAATTAAGGCCCACTACGTTTTAAATAATCATTAACACCTTTCATTTGATACACATGTCATACAAACACATTCCAGGGTTACCCTAGGTTCATTTTGCTAAGTGGTGATTTTCCCTTATTTTGTCTCCTAAGCTCTCAGCTGAGTATGTAATATTCGGTCACACCCGAACTTAGCCTCCCTTACTTGTTCCTTCATTTCTTCGCTGAGCACTTGAACCTGTGCTTTCTACTGCGCGCATTCTCATGTTTCAAACTAAACAAGCAGACATTCACTTACCAAACCTTTTCTTCCTTACAAATTTTCTTATTATTTTTATGATGTAGTTTGCTTTGCCTGCGTTGTGCTTTTGTTTGTTCCCAAGCTTCAGTGTTGAGTTTCGATCAAAATCAATTTGACGCATCCTGATTAAATTTCAAAAACCCACAGACAAACAAGTAATGGCAGCTAAAAACCACAGGTGAAAGAAAAGGGTGTATAGCATATATATATAAATATATCATAAGCATTGCTTCTACATACATAAAAAATCATACATAAACATCTTCTAAGCATTGTTAGTACTTGCACGTGAAAGTCTCTATATTCAATACACTTTTACTCACGTTAAAGTCAATGGAAGCCTTGCAAAGAAAAGTATACGCATTAGGGCGAGTCAAAATGTATGGGGAAAAATGGGGGGGGAAAAAACTTCAGGTGCACATGCAATTTCTGAATCTATGGGTCATACTGAGTAATATTGTCCATGGGACCATAGGTCTGAAATGAATTTCGAGCATCCCTAATTTTGTTAGAAAATTTTATATCCCAATCCGAATCCGAATTTGACATTTATTTTCATGTATTTTATTTGTGAGAGCCGCTATTCGGATTGGGACATAAAATTTTCTAACAAAATCAGGGAGCCTCGAAATTCATTTCAGACCTATGGTCCCATGGACAATATTACTCAGTATGGCTCATAGATTCAGAAACTGGATGTGCCTTTCAACAATACATTTGACCCATCCTAATACGCATATACTGAAAGAAAAAAAGCTGGTAAAATTAACCGAATTACCAGTCAATTCAACCGAAATTTCTGTAAATTTTTACTTACTTACTTACTTACTTAATTGGCGCTTAACCGTCTAAACGGTTATGGCCGTCCAACAAGGCGCGCCAGTCGCTCCTTCACACCAAGGGAGTTTAAATCGTTTTCCACCTGGTCCTTCCAACGGAGTGGGGGCCGCCCTCTACCTCTGCTTCCACAGGCGGGTTCCGATAGAAACACTTTCTTGGCCGGAGCATCATCTTTCATTCGCATAACAAGGCCTAGCCAGCGCAGCCGCTGCGTTTTAATTCGCTGGACTATGTTGATGTCTGCGTATAGCTCGTACAGCTCATCATTAAATCTTCTTCGGTACTCGCCATCGCCAACGCGTAGAGGTCCATAAATCTTTCGAAGAACTTTTCTCTCGAACACTCCCAAAGCCGCTTCATTTGCTGTTGTCATGGTCCATGCTTCTGCACCATATAGCAGGACGGGTAGGATAAGTGACTTGTAGAGTATGATTTTCGTTCGCCGAGAGAGGACTTTACTTTTCAATTGCCTACCTAGTCCAAAGTAGCATTTATTGGCAAGATTGATTCTTCGCTGGATTTCAGTGCTGATGTTGCTGGTTCCCAAATAAACGAAGTCTTTTACTATTTCGAAATTATGGCTGCCAACAGTAGCGTGGTTGCCAAGGCGCGTATGCGCTGACTCTTTGCTGGATGACAGCAGGTACTTCGTTTTGTCCTCATTCACCATCAAACCTATCTTTACCGCTTCTTTTTCCAGTTTGGAAATAGCAGTTGAATTTTCTTTGGGCAAATTGCTGATTGTAAATTGATCAACAAAATCAACAAGAAAAAGTAACATTACATACCCAGCTGTGCACTTGAAACGCTGTTGTTGTTTGCTTTTCCTTCCTTTCCTTTCTTCTTATATCTTTCGGCTGCTTTCCTTTCGTTTGCTCTCCTTTCTTTTCTTTGCTTTCTTACCTTTCCCTTCCTATTCCTTAGCTTAACTTTACTCGACATGACATGACTTGATCTGACTTGTCTAGATTTGATTTGCTTGATTTCGATGCTATCAACTCTATCACGTACATTGCTCCCATATTATGCTGCTGTGCCGTGACAACATTTACGCTTACATTTTGGATTCCCCCTTAACGTGAGCAAAGATGATTGCACAAAAAACAAAACGTGATGGCACTTCGGCAGTGATCGGTAAAAGCTAAAATTCCATTTTTATCATAAAACGTTTCTCTGCAAAAATGCATCGACCTTTAAAATAGTTAGCATAAAAACTGTAGACGTGGTAATTTGGTCGGAAAAAGAGTTCTGCCACCACTTTGGCCTAAAATTTCCTGGATTTACATGCATAGCGTCTGTTCAAAATATTCATGTCAATGAGGCTGAGAATAAGTTTTCTAGATTTCCTAGAATTTCTCTATTAACTACAAAATTTCGCTGGTGAAGAAAACAACATCGGAAAATCCAACACCACGTCTAATGACCACCCCCTGGCATTTTCAAAGCAATGAACAAAAAAGAAATTTTTTTTTAATGTACCTACACATATTATTTTTTCTGTTTTTTCTCTGTTTACCTAATTTTCAATTGAATTGAAATTCACAGAATAAGGCAAACCAATAAATAATCCCCACCGCTTGTTTTTGTTAATTTAGCCTAAAAGCAGGAAATTAGATGCCCACATTTCAAGAAGCCATAATATAAATATTGATATTTCAGCTTGCACAAATAAAGTTATGAAAAATGAGTTCAAAAAGTATTTCACTAAATTATGTATATGAAACGAAAATAAAATTTATATTGATGCAAGTATACGATTTGCTAGATTGGTTTACGGAATGATAATAAATAAAAAAGAAATGAAATAGAACAAGTAAAGGTGTTTAAGTTTCGGGTGTAACCGAACATTATATATTCAGCGTGAGTTGCAATTGTACATTTAATTTCAGATAAATTACTTTTCTACATAACACGTGGCACCGCCAGTTTAAAAGAAATTTCTCCCCGTTTCCTCTTACAATAAAACTTGATAAGTGAAATATCATTGATTCAAAACTATTTTTTGTTAAGTTATAGCTCATTATTCTAGTCTACGACCCTTTTAAATTTGTTTTATAACTAAGTTGCCGTGGTCTTTAACCGATCCCGTCCATTTTTACAAGAAATATTTTCTGCTATAAGGAAAATATGTGTACACAATTTCATTCCGATCCGTTCATTTTTCTTCGAGTTATGGCTCTCGAAACATATAAAAGTGCTTAGTCATAAAAGGGGCGGTGCCACACCCATTTTCAAACATTTTAGTGTTTTCTAATTTAATGTTATAATTCAATTTAGAAAGTAAAATTCTATTGATACAAAGCTCTTTTTCGCTAAGATATAGCTTATTATTTTCGTCTACGACCCTTTTAAAAATCTTTTATATAAAAGTGGGTGTGGTCTTTAGCCGATCTCGTCCATTTTTTCTAGAAATATTTCTTGCTATAGGGAAAATTTGTGTACCCAATTTTATTAAGATCCGTTAATTTTTCTTCGAGTTATGGCTCCCGAAACATAGGAAATTGCTTAGTCATAAAAGGGGCGGTGCCACGCCCATTTTTTTAAATTTGAAGTTTTCCTATTTACTGGTATAAATCCACTTAGGAAATGAAATACCATTGATATAAAGCTCTTTTTTGGAAAGATATAGCTTATTTTATTCTTCCACGACCCTTTTAAAAATCTTTTATATAAAAGTGGGCGTGGTCCTTAACCGATTTCGTTAATTTTTCTTCAAAGCATTCCTTATAGTAAAGGCAACCTCTCTGCCGAATTTTGTTACGATAGGTTTAACGATTTTTGATTAATAATATTTGTAAAATTGATTTTTAACAAGTGGGCGGTGTCACGACCATTTTAAAAAATTTTTCCAAATTTTTATCAAGAGTCTCAACATCATTCCACATGTAAAATTTCAACATTCTAGGTGTATTATTTACTAAATTATCAGGTTTTTTGTGCTTTCCAAAATTTTATATATGGGGTATTCCATCCCATTTCGACCAATTTTGAACCCGACCCCTTTAGAATTGGCTGAAAGTTTTTCTTCTTTTTCTAGCTTACGAAAGACGTTTTTCAGAATTTTTCAAATTTTTTCATCCAACTTAAAAAAAGTTATGAATTTTGAAAAACACCGTTTTTGTTTTCAAAATGCAATAAATTTTTCAAAAATTGACCGTTTGTGATCTTTTTTTTTTTAATTTGTTTTTAAATGTACGTTTCGGAAAAAATACAAAAAAAATTTTTAAAGTTTTTTTTGTATTTTTTCAGTTCTTCTCGTAAAAACTTGAATCAATTCTGCAATCATCCCCACTAATCTCGGAGTGGGCCGATTATTATTTTTTTTATTTAATTGAAAAAAAAAAACTTTAAAAATTTTTTTGTATTTTTTCCGAAAAGTACATTTAAAAACAAATTAAAAAAAAAAAGATCCGAAACGGTCAATTTTTGAAAAAGTTATAGCATTTTGAAAACAAAAACGGTGTTTTTTCAAAATTCATAACTTTTTTTAAGTTGGATGAAAAAATTCTGAAAAACGTCTTTCGTAAGCTAGAAAAAGAAGAAAAACTTTCAGATGGAATACCCCATATATAAAAAGTGGGCGTGGTTATCATCCGATTTCGCTCATTTTCAATACCAAACTATTGTGGGTCCAGATAAGCTAGTGTACCAAATTGGGTGAAGATATCTCAATATTTACTCAGGTTATCGTGCTAACGGACGGACGGACGGACATGGCTCAATCAAATTTTTTTCGATACTGATGCTTTTGATATATGGAAGCCTATATCTATCTCGATTCCTTTATACCTGTACAGCCAACCGTTATCCAATCAAAGTTAATATACTCTATGTGCAAAGCACGCTGAGTATAAAAATAGGCAATCATGTTGCATTATAAATAAAAAATAAATTCGAATAAAAAAAATTGCTCAAATTAGATAAATTGTTTAAGCTACTTTAACTTTAAATGCGTCAAAAGAAATTGAGTAATCTCAGCTTAAATTGATAAAATTTATTATTTATATAATGATTTATTTTCAGCAAATTTAGCCTTTCAACTTTGTTCGTTTTGTGATTTATGGATTGAAAATATTGATTATGTCATTTTAATTAAAGCAAGTTGCCATTTGTGTTAAACAAACTATGATTTATAATAAATTTATTAATTAAACTTTCAATGTGTTGAGCATTTGCTTGTCGCATACGTACATTTGAAAAAAATCTTTAAGATAATTTGTTTGTTATTGATATTAGAGAGAAATTGCAAAGTTTACAAAGGGCGATGGTTACTAGAACATGTTTCTGAATTTCACTTCTTCATCAACTAGCTTCTTGGGAGCTGAGTGAACTCGAAATCTCCAACATACATACTTTATGCTGATGTAAAGGCACATGCCTTTAACCACTAAGCTATATGAATGCCCAGCTGCTCGCTCTGCAATTGGTCTCTAAGTATTGCCTTTTTGTTGCTATTACTTTATACACCATTAGGTACATACTAATTCTATATGTTCCTAACTGTGTGGAATATTAATAGGCGCGCTCGAGAGCGTAGTAAAATTGGATTTATAGCAGTGCTTTTAGAGCAGAGCTTTTTTGTGCTTTTCTGATGGCTGAGTTCTCAGGTGCTCTATTTCCTAAAGTCCTTGGTAGGCAGGACCTCTTCAATTAGATGACTTTTGGTTTGCCCAAGTTTCTGATTATTCAGCAGAAACTGTTCGTTCAGCATTTCATTTCTCTCCCTTATGGGGAGTACTCTCTTCTCACTGCATAAATGGTGTTCTGGGGACATAAGAAGAAAACCTGGGGACACGTAGCGTGCAATCGGCCGGCCAATTACTTTGTAACTGGGAATGAGTATCTCTTTATCTTTACACCAAGTGTTGCCGGCAAGAGATTTGAGGATTTTATTACGGCTCTGGATCTTAAATACAATGCGCAAGCTTGCTGGCCAAAATGTATATCCTGATCTAACGTCACACCTAGTATTTTTGGATGTAAGACCATGTAAGACCATATAGTCAGTGTGTGAACGTAGTTCTTTAGTGAGACTACATTCGAGTACACTCAGGATTTCTGTAAAAAGGTGATACAGGGCAGTATCTAGCTGAGCACATATTCGGTAGAGATATTTTGATCGGATTCCATATTTAAAAAATTATTTGACTGCCTTCAAAATAAATGATGTCTAACTAATTAAATTAAGAACTTCTCTTATAAGTATCCGTCTTTTCTTTGCTGAAGAAGCCTTTTGGTCTACTCGATGTTCTGGTGGGGTATAAACCAAAGCGAGGTGACCCCTCATAATTTTTATTAGACAAGGAAGTAGTTACTCCTAAGAATTATGAGTAGATTCCGGCTACTCCTGTGGGTTTGTTTCGCTAAAAGACGCTATTAACCATTTGACCATATATCAGCTGCTTGCGATACGCCAGCCTGAATTTGACTGTATGAAATGCTGGGTCCCAAGCTCCGTCAGGTTAAGTAGTTCCTGGGAATTGGGCGCTATAAGAATGTTTACTCCATCTTCCTTGATACTGGGTCAGTTACCATTAGAAACCTTAACGGCTAGATAATTTTATAATTGCGAATCGGCTACGTTTTTTTTTCAAGCCTTGCTGCCGCTGATACGAGTTATCTACGGCTTTAAAAGACTGTATACCATAGACCTACTAACCTTCTTTTTGCATACTCGTTAAGGCTGGACAAGAAGGTTGGCGGTGCAGAATTCTGCCAATAGCTCAATGCTAGCCGGAAATTTAGGCTATCCGATCACTGAAGCGTCTTCCAGGCGAAGGTTGGCACTATAAAAAATGCGTGAAACTCTGTCATTGTAGGGCCGAAGTCTGTAAGCGATTTCTTGACCTCACTTGCAGTGACATCTAACTATCAGGCTAGCGTCTTGGCCCAGGTAGGCACTAGCGAATTGTACATGTTTGTTAGTGGATATTTTAAGGTGTCATTGGCCACTTGCTCCCTGCTTCTGAACAGGTGGGTCTCAAACCAGCTTGGCAAATGCTTGGCTGACACGACGGCATGCTATATGTCGAGGTGGTTATGGCCTGTTGTTGACTTCAAGCGCTCGGCGGGGCTATTAGGGCATACGAAAGCTCATCTTTTAGTGGTTAGTGGAGTGTTAACAGGGCACCCAATGGAAGTGTTAGCCACGTGGCAGACGACGATTTGAAATCAACCAGGCACTTAATGCTCAGCTGTCCAAACTTTGCGAATACGAGGCATAAATATCTCGGTGGGGACGTATTCCAACCTTCGGGAGGAGTTTCTAAGATCGATGTGTGCCTTTGTTTAGTAACTGGTAGCCAGTTTTACCGTTAGAATATGTGATAACACGACCAACCAACATAAAAGTGTCCAAGTGACCTCTTCTTTACTGGACAGCTGTTATCCAACCTAAGCTGACTCTACAGAAATAGGATTGGTTGTTGTTGCAAGTTAAATAGAGCCAATGTGATGTTGTTATGAGCTATTCGGAGCTATTAGAGCTACTGGGTGGCGTATTCTTCGGTTAAATTAGTAGATCTTTATTATTTTGTGCTATCACTCCTTAATACCCCTCCAGAGAGGTGCACTCTCCTATCGATTTCAATTCCGGTATACTCACTTCCGTAATAACTAGATATAGTATTTTTAATAGAAAGCTTAGCAGCTATTCTGGGAAAACCTGCCAAAGAACTGATTGATCCTACAAATTGTAAAATACACAACAGTTTACATTTCTACCTTAATATCTAACTGTACATCCGTACTCATTCATACAAACTCCTTTTTTTATTACGAACGTCGATAAAAAAACTTTAATATTTCCATATTTTGTGTAGTAAATGTACGTTCGTTCTGATTGCGAATGCAATTGGTTGTTGCAAGTTTGATTTGAGCTGTCAAAGCGTATTTAACCCATAACGTGCATTTTATATATTTATAACTCACATAATATGTTGCAAATTCACATCTTCCTTCAATAGTTTCATTCGCTTGTCCTCATTTTTTTCGCGCTGATTTAAATTTTCTTGATTTACTTTTGTTCTTTTCAAGTTTTTCCTGTACCTTGTTGTTCTGCTTGCTGCAATATAGTCACTGACAAATCTGTATAACATGTAATTTTACATACACCAACATACCTACAGCAGCGATGAAAAAAATAGCAGTTTTAATTTTTAGCTACTTCTTTTATTTGCCATATTTTAAGAAAAAACTTCTTTAAATTTTGTAATTGCAACGATGCAAACCAACCCAAAAAGCGTTTTCTAAAAAACTTTAAAAATTTCGAATTTTTCGAAAAGTTTCGAACTTCTTAATTAATTTCAGTCCAATAAAGTACAAGTTATGGGTCTCACATTGATTTGTGACGATTTTTCTTCCGAAGCGTATTGTGACGAATATTAGCATCACTAAGTGATACTAGCATCACTAAGCTGATACTAAGCAGCCACTCATATGTACGTAAACAAATCAATCATCATTTACACACATACATACAAGGAAACGAAGAGATACTCACAAATACATGTCATCATCAGCCGAAGTAATACTCACGCATACACACGCATATGGCTACAAACTACAAGTATACATGTATATGGCTGGTAACCAAGCATGAAGTTCGCGAAATTACTAGACCTTAGGAGAAATGGAGGAAAACCGAGAGTATCAAAGTAGCACAAGCTGAGGCATGACTAATTAGTTTTGATTTAAGCACGCTATTGGTTGTGGAGTATAAGTGTTATTGTGAAGTACTCTCAAAGTAGTCTAATAATTTTGCATTATTGAATATTGGAGTTATTTATTCAACAGTTTAGCGATTCGAACGTTAGCATAAGGTTTCGAATAAGCGGAATTCCCCAAAATTCGTTACAGTATTTTAGATTTTATTCACAAAAAAAAAAAAAAAAAAAAAAAATGAAATGAATGGAGGAATATCTTCGCGTGTTTAGAAAGGGTTAAGTTGAACTGGCGGTTGAATAAATACTTCGAATAGACTGAATTTGTCGGACAACCAAACGGAACACCTCCTTTTAAGTACCAGGCTTAACCTTATGAAATATCTCTGTCCTCTTTGAAAATACTGAAAGTTTTCTAGGACCTAGCTAGCATAGCTGCGTCGAGATCTGGCAACCCTGCCGACCCTAGTAGCAGGAGTCTTGACCTTGCGAACGCAGGACATGAACGCAGAACGTGCTCAACCATTTCTTCATACAGCTCTCACTTCTTGCATCTGCTGCTACTGAAGAGGTCTAACTTATAAGCATTTTATGCCAGCAGACATTGTACAGTTAGTATGCCCATCGTGCCTTAGTTTTTCTCTCTTTATAGATATTAGCAACTTTGTAAGAGTAAAGTTGTAGGATTTGCACATGTTCTTAGAAATTTTGCAGCCCCGCGATTCTGTTCACGGCTTTCCTGCTTGATGGATTATATGCAACTCCTGTCTGCTTTCATTTCTTTCAAGCGGATTGGAACGAATACCGTCCACTAATCGAGTTCTACACCCATCTTTGCCAATTCTAAAGCCTTTTCGTTATCTTTCGGCCTCTTCTAGCCGGGAGCCCAGTATAGTGGTATACAGCGGCATGAATGAAATTAGCTTTATGCTTTTTTGGATTTCAGATCACTTCTTCATGAAGTACTCAGTAAGATGTTTGCCTTGATCGCCACCTCACTATCAATATATACATTGACGCGACTCAAGCACGCTTCCTAAAGGATTTCTGCTGCTTTGTTCCAGTTGCCACCTGAGGAACACTGCAGTAATCTGGCAGCCTTTAGAATCCACTTGTTTCTGTATCGACACAGTAACAGCAGACTCGCCCCTTCCGTTAATATGAAACCATCGGTATACAAATGCATTGGGATATTCTGCCTGATTCATTAGACAGCTGATTGTTGGTAGGCATTTGCCGCTTATGCTAACTGCAGCGTCGTCTGCATACATCGTGAGTTTGACTGGTGCTCTGACGAATCGCCTCAGCAATTGGTTTATGACCAGCGTCTACAGCATTGGTGATAATACACCACTATGCGGCGCTCCTTTGTTTACAGATTTTGTGGCCTCGCATAGACCCCATTGCGACGTGATTAAATATTTTGCAGCTTAACATGGATTCAACGCAATTTGTTAGGGCGCATGTACTTCAATAGAGTTGAAACTGTCCATGATTGCCCACTTTGAGACATTGATGAAAGCTCCAGCAATTTCCAGAAAAACGCCTAGGGCATATAACTGGTGTTCCAAGGAAATTTGATAAAAACTGAAACTGCTATTTTTCTGTACGCTGCTGTATATAGCAAAAGGAAATTTACTTTCGTAGTGCACCTGCATCTGTTTGGCATCGATTTGGATATCGTTCAGCACAAAATCAGGGAAATTGAATAAAATCAAATCGGTGATTTGGCGAGATATTTTACGGATTAAAAAGTGAATGCGAATTGAATAGCTATAATGAAATAAAGCTAATATTGAGACTTAAATGTATTTAAATTTCAAAAAAAAAAAAAAAAAAAAATGTTTTCGTTAGTTAAACTAAAAGAGTCGAAGGATAATCAGCAATCAGCGCATGCAGGATTAGCTTAACGACCGTAAGCGCAAATAACTTGGCAATTTACAATAGTGATGAGAAATATAAGAAAGTAACAAAATACATAGCACTCCACTACGTACACATCAGGTAACAGGAGCCATTAGCCTTTTAAATTTTTTCAAGTCTTCTTTTCTGGCACGTCTACAATATATCATTACGCATTGGCCTTCGCTGGCCAACGTTTAACTCTTTTGATTTTTATCCTGTTTGCTGGTTTTTATTGTTGGTATTGCTGTTGTTTTTTATGCTTACTGCAACTGGTTTCTTGGCCATAATTGAATTTGATTTTAGATTCGTATTGTGATTTGCGCATTTTTTGTATGAGCTTGCCTCATTCTTCCTTTGCCACAATTTATTCTTCTCAGAGTACATATTATGTTCTTGTATTAAAAATACTTATTTATTTGTATGTAGTTTTTATAAGAGTTATGTGCGTTCTTATTACCAGGGCTATTTTGTGGCTTTGAACCGAACCACGTACCGAACCGTTTTTTTTTCTTAACTCCAAAAATCAAACCGAAAACCACACAAAAAATGGTTCGGTTCGGTTCAAAATAAAGTTTCAACAAAAATCACTTAACTTTTTTATTTCACCACTTTGCTTGAAAATACAACTCTAAGATAAAATTGCATACATTTTTTCTCGATGGCAAGGCCGTGAGTTGTCACTTTTGATAGTAATAGCGTCTACTGTTTGCGCCTGTGGTCAAAAGCTTGTGAAAAAATAAACAAATTTACAAAATGAGTTCAAAACCAGTGCATAACAACTTTGTATATGAAAGAGCTTTTCCATTTTTATACTCCGTTGAGCAGAGCTCACAGAGTATATTAAGTTTGATTGGATAATGGTTGGTTGTACAGGTATAAAGGAATCGAAATAGATATAGACTTCCATATATCAAAATAATCAGGATCGAAAAAAAATTTGATTGAGCTATGTCCGTCCGTCCGTCCGTTAACACGATAACTTGAGTAAATTTTGAGGTAAATTGATGAAATTTGGTATGTAGGTTTCTGGGCACTCATCTCAGATCGCTATTTAAAATGAACGAAATCGGACCATAACCACGCCCACTTTTTCGATATCGAAAATTTCGAAAAACGGAAAAAGTGCGATAATTCATTACCAAAGAAAGCTAAAACGATGAAACTTGGTAGATGGGTTGACCTTATGACACAGAATAGAAAACTAGTAAAATTTTGGGCAATGGGCGTGGCACCGCCAACTTTTAAGAGAAGGTAATTTAAAACTTTTGCAAGCTGTAATTTGGCAGTCGTTGAAGATATCATGATGAAATTTGGCAGGAACGTTACTCTTATTACTATATGTACGCTTAATAAAAACTAGCAAAATCGGAGAAGGACCACGCCCAAAAAAAATTTTTTTAAAGTAAAATTTTAACAAAAAATTTAATATCTTTACAGTATATAAGTAAATTATGTCAACATTCAACTCCAGTAATGATATGGTGCAACAAAATACAAAAATAAAAGAAAATTTCAAAATGGGCGTGGCTCCGCCCTTTTTCATTTAATTTGTCTAGGATACTTTTAATAAAAATTTATCAATTCTTTTGAAATTTGGTAGGGGCATAGATATTATGACGTTAACTGTTTTCCGTGAAAATGGGCGAAATCGGTTAAAGCCACGCCCAGTTTTTATACACAGTCGTCCGTCTGCCCTTCCGCATGACCGTTAACACGATAACTTGAGTAAATTTTGAGGTATCTTGATGAAATTTGGTATGTAGGTTCCTGGGCACTCATCTCAGATCGCTATTTAAAATTAACGAAATCGGACCGTAACCACGCCCACTTTTTCGATATCGAAAATTACGAAAAATGAAAAAAATGCCATAATTCTATACCAAATACGAAAAGAGGGATGAAACATGGTAATTGGATTGGTTTATGGACGCGAAATATAACTTTAGAAAAAACTTTGTAAAATGGTTGTGACACCTACCATATTAAGTAGAAGAAAATGAAAAAGTTCTGCAGGGCGAAATAAAGAACCCTTGAAATCTTGGCAGGTATTACATATATAAATAAATTAGCGGTATCCAACAGATGATGTTCTGGGTCACCCTGGTCCACATTTTGGTCGATATCTGGAAAACGCCTTCACATATACAACTACCAACACTCCCTTTTAAAGATCTCATTAATACCTTTAATTTGATACCATTATCGTACAAAAAAAGTCTAGAGTCACCCCTGGTCCACCTTTATGGCGATATACCTAAATGGCGTCCACCTATAGAACTATGGTCCACTCCCTCATAAAATACTCTTTAATGCCTTTCATTTGATACTCATATCGTACAAACAAATTCTAGAGTCACCCCTGGTCCATCTTTATGGCGATATCTCGAAAAGGCGTCCATCTATAGAACTATGGTCCACTCCCTCATAAAATACTCTTTAATGCCTTTCATTTGATACACATGTCATACAAACACATTCCAGGGTTTCCCTCGGTTCATTTTCCTACATGGTTATTTTCCCTTATGTTGTCACCATAGCTCTCAACGGAGTATGTAATGTTCGGGTACACCCGAACTTAATCTTTCCTTACTTTTTCATTTATAACATTTTCAAACGGTTTTATTTAGTCATCACACTCCTTATCAATCTAGGGCGTTGATCAGACAATTAAATAAAAGCGTTGAATGCGTCAAATTTCCATTGAAAGTCATATATAAGACCAAATGTACCTTAATAAGGCTATGCTACGCCCTAGATTGATGAGGAGTGTGATGACTAGTACTTAGGACCTACCTAATTATTTTCTAGTTTTGGTATTATTATTACTTCAGGTAAGTATTGTTTTCAATAAAACTGTTTAACTTGAAAATTTTTAATTAATTATTTTATTTCATTTATAACATACTCCGACCTATAACACACACCACATACATATTGTGGCGAATATTAGCATCTCTAAGCCGATACTAAGCAGTCACTTGTATCTACATAAACAAATCAATCATTATGTCTACACATATGTACATACAAGAAGCGGAGAGATATACACAAACACATGCATATATCTGAGATACTCACAAAGGTAGGCAATCATCGGTGGAAATATCACTCACATATACACGCGCATATGAGAAGCTGTAAACGTGTATATGTAGTTTATAGCTGGTAAACAAGTAGTAAATTCTAGAAGGAGAACCGCCTAGGAATATGCAAACGAGGAAACCGAAGAGTATAAAAGCAGCACCAGCTGAGGCATGAGCAATCAGTTTGATTTAAGCAAGCTATTGGTTGTGAATATAAGAGTTATTTATTCAACAGTTTAGCGAGACGAACGTTAACAGAAGGTGTAAAATAAGCGGAGTTCCACTAAATTCGTTACAATTGGTGTCAGAAGAGGAATTGTTGAATAAATTCTGAAGATTTCAAATGCAACAAAAACATGGCAAATATTTGGCGATTCTGCTGGCTCAAGGTCTCTTTAAATAAAACACATAGGTTTTTTTCTTTCCGATATATTTCCGATATATTGGCAAAGTTAAGTGAATTGAAGATCCAGCAACTGAAGAAGGAGTTGGAGGGCTGTGGAATGAATACAACCGGCATTTAACTCGAACTTCAAGCAGGACTACACGAGGAAATGGAGTTGGAAGGAATTAATGTGGACGATGATGTCTTTTATCCTGATGTGGAAGAATCAACAACAAAAATTGAAGAGAAAAACGAAACATTGCAGACAGATACCAGCACAGACTTTAACATGATATTGGCTGCAATATTTGCACAAACATCGACAGTAACATCAATGTCGTCGCAAATGTCATCTCAACTGGAAGGACAGAAGACATATATGGCATCACAATTGGAAATACAGGAGGCACGCATTTCAGAAATGTCGACACAGATTACATCCAAGATGGAAACTCAACTGGAAGAACAAAAGTCATATATGACATCTCAGTTAGCTGAACAGTTGAAAGCACAAGAGGCTCGCATATTCTCGCAGCTGGAGATGCAGAAGATAAGGGTATCGTCGAAGCTGGAGGCACAAGATACACATTTTACAACTCGAGGACAAAATCGATGCCGAGATTGAAACATTGAGAGGTCGTATATAGGAGCTGCAACTAAAACCTCCAGCTGTTTCAGCAAGCAATCCGAAGGTAAAAACTCCATCATTTGACGGCTCTGTTCCTTTCCAGGTATTTAAGCTGCAATTTGAGAAGACGTCAGCAGTGAACAACTGGAATGCGGAAGATAAAGTTGCTGCACTGTTCATGGCATTGAAAGGGCCTGCAGCTGATATCTTACAAACCATTCCAGAGGGCGAACGGAACTGTTAAGAAGCATTGATGGGCGCTCTAGAGAGACGATACGGAACCGAGCATAGGAGACAGATATATCAAATGGAGTTACTGAACCGCTTTCAGATTGCTGGTGAAACTTTGCAAGAGTTTGCGTCGGATATTGAAAGGCTGGCACATTTAGCCAATGCGGACGCACCCGTGGAATACACCAAAAGGGTAAAAGTCCAGAGCTTTATTAACGGAATACGGGATGTCGAAACGAACCGACCGACATACGCAAACTTAAAACCTACATTCACAGAAACAGTATCACATGCTCTGATTCAGAAAACAGCGTCGCTTCTGTGTAAGCCAGTTTTCAAATCACGCCGTGTGGAAGTGGAAAGGCCAGACTGGGTGAACACAATATTGGAGGCGCTGAAGGGATCACAACAGAAAAACGACGCAGTTTTGAAGTGTTTCAAGTGCGGTAACCCAGGTCACATTGCACGGCATTGCAGCACCGGTCCTGGTAGTTCCAACTTGGGTGGCCGTAAACGCAAAGCTGGAGGAGATGAGCAGGAGCGTGCCAGATGTAAAAATCGAGAACTAGCTCCAGCTGTTGAATGTCCTGTGATACCTGTCTCTCAAATTGGAAGGAAGTCAAGCAGTCTTACCGTCAGAGGGAATGTGGATGGAAAAGAAAGTGTACTGACTGTAGATTCCATCTGATTTGGTCAACAGGAGAGTAAAGCCATTACCTGCAGCAAGGTTGAGTACGGTCACTGGCGAGTAAAACCAAGTCCGGGGAGAAGTGATCTGTGAAGTCTTAATTGGTAAGGTCATGGTTCTACACAAATTCGTTGTGGCCGAGATTGTTGATGAAGTCATATTGGGAGTGGACTTCTTAGTTGACCATGACAGCAGGATCGATATGCAGAGAAGGGTTATGCGTTATAAGAACCAGGATGTGCCACTTAACTTCAGTTTGGAGAAAGGGTTCAACAGTAATCGAGTACTGGTGGAGAATACTCGACAAAGACCACGAAAGTCAAAGGTGGAGGTTGATGGCTCGAATGGGCCAAATAAAGCGAAATCAAAAGTACCTGCGAGAGAAACACTGGCATTGACAAAACCAAATGGACGCACAAAAACAAAGGAAAGAATTTCCCAGAAGGAATGCGAGGGTAGTTTCAAGCCAGGGCACACTACTGTTGTGAAACGTGGGAACGATACTGATTATGCGACGCCAATCCGTCAAGCGCAAGCTCTACGAAGTAGGTCACTGGCCAAACAACAGAGTGTGAGTGAACGAACGAGGATAATGAGTAGTAAGAGGAAACACAGGTACGGCGAGAACAAAAATTCGGAAGGTTTCTTCGAGGGAGATTTGGTACTGTTATACAACCCTCACAGGCGGAAAGGTGTTCCCAAGTGACGAATTTCAAATTTTGTGTACTATCAAAACTTAGTACAAACCGTTTGAACCACTTGAACCGAACCGGTTCAGCGGTAGCCGCGAACCGGTTCACGAACCGGTTCAAGTTTTGCCTGAGTTGTTCGAACCACTGAACCGAACCGCTTCGATTTTCGAGGCGGTTTGCAGCCCTGCTTATTACTTCTTTGCAGCTGCCATCAGATTACGGATGCTACGAATGTGAGTCGAAATTCTATATATCGGCATTATTTAGATGAGAAGTCGGATATAATTTTCAAGTTCAATATCAAGATGCTCTTAGGTGCATGATAACGAATGCAAAGTATCGATACGGTACTCACTTCAAGTATCGCTTTAGTAGTATCGGTTCGAATGACAAAGACGCGATTCAGTAAAGCACAGTAGATCGCAACGCTTTGCCAACAGCTTCAGCTTCGACAGATAAGCACGCTTTTGATTGAAGGGAAATATACAAAGAATCACATACTGCTTAGGACCGGCTTAGGCCGTTTTCCTCCATCTCCGATTAAGGGTAAAGTATCAGATCGTCGTGTTTGTCGTACCAGTGATTACAATCGAATTTTGATAGAGATCACCGAGCGGTTACTGTCCAATTTAGTGCCAGTTAGCGCAAACCGGAGATTGTAAAACGGCCTTACGCCATGCTAAAACGTTTTCATGTGCAGAAATGAACAATAGGTTTGTATGGGGTACATACTATATATACGACCGATCTCAACCATTTTTTCAGACAAAAACATATGCCATATAATAAAGCATTTGGTGAATTTTAGTTGAAGTTTCTAACTGATTAACTGGGGAAGATATTACAAAAAAAACCTCTTTTCTGAAAAATCAGTTGTGTTGGCGATATGTGCTCTAGTGGCCCGAGTTTGCTTTAAAACAGACAGAAAAACATGGCCTATGGGTCTGTCGCTTCTCCTTTAAGGACTTACAGTTTTGAGATTTGTGGCAAACTGAATATACCATTTCATTTTCATGAAAGGTACATAAATGTTGGCGTCAAAAGCGAACTTTGTGGTGCTATTTGTCCACAAGTTAGTTTGAATTTCATCCCCAAGAAGTGCTGAAAAAAGCTATTCCAAAAATAAAATTTAAATTATAATAATAATAACAAAAAAAAAAAAAAAAATAAAATGGTATGTTGCTGCGGCCGGGATCTGAACCCAGGATCAACCTACCACCACACCAGCGCTCAATACAACGAGCAACAGCGTTGAATCCAAAACTAGTTTTGATATCACACAGAAAAGTATTAACACTGCACTTTATTTTTTTGTGTGTGGTAATCAAAATCAGAACTTCAAATCAATCGGATGCTTCGCCTTTTAGGAACTAAAGTAAAAACAAGTAAGGAAGGCTAAGTTCGGGTGTAACCGAACATTACATACTCAGCTGAGAGCTATGGAGACAAAATAAGGGAAAATCACCATGTAGGAAAATGAACCTAGGGTAACCCTGGAATGTGTTTGTATGACATGGGTTTCAAATGGAAGGTATTAAAGAGTATTTTAAAAGAGAGTGGGCCATAGTTCTATAGGTGGACGCCATTTTGGGATATCTCCATAAAGGTGGACCAGAGGTCACTCTAGAATGTGTTTGTACGATATGGGTATCAAATGAAAGGTTTTAATGGGTATTTTAAAAGGGAGTGGCCCTTAGTTGTGTATGTGAAGGCGTTTTAGAGATATCGATGAAAATGTGGACCAGGCTGACCCAGAAAATCATCTGTCGGGTACCGATAATTTATTTATTTACATATACATATAAATAAATTATCGGTACCACGAACAGTATTCCGGCCAAAATTCCAAAGGCTTTTGATTTCGCCCTGTAGAACTTTTTCATTTTCTTCTACTTTATATGGTAGGTGTCACACCCATTTTACAAAGTTTTTTCTAAAGTTATATTTTGCTTCAAAAAACCAATCAAATCACCATTTTTCATCCCTTTTTTCGTATTTGGTATAGGATTATGGCATTTTTTTCATTTTTCGTAACTTTCGATAACGAAAAAGTGGGCGTGGTCATAGTCGGATTTCGGCCATTTTTTATACCAATACAAAGTGAGTTCAGATAAGTACGTGAACTAAGTTTAGTCGATATATCGATTTTTGCTCAAGTTATCGTGTTAACGGCCGAGCGGAAAGACAGACGGTCGACTGTGTATAAAAACTGGGCGTGGCTTCAACCGATTTCGCCCTTTTGCACAGAAAACCGTTATCGTCCTAGAATCTAAGCCCCTACCAAATTTCACAAAGATTGGTAAATTTTGTTCGACTTATGGAATTAAAAGTATCTTAGGAAAATTAAATGAAAAAGGGCGGAGCCACGCCCATTTTGAAATTTTCTTTTATTTTAGTATTTTATTGCACCATATCATTACTGGAGTCGAATGTTGACATAATTTACTTATATACTGTAAAGATATTAAATTTTTTGTTAAAATTTGACTTAAACAAAATTTTGTTTTTAAGTGGGCGTGGTCGCTCTCAATTTTGATAATTTTTATTAAGCATACATATAGTAAAAGGAGTAACGTTCCTGCCAAATTTCATCATGATATCTTCAACGACAGCTTGCAAAAATTTTAAATTACCTTCTTTTAAAAGTGGGCGGTGCCACGCCCATTGTCCAAAATTTTACTAATTTTCTATTCTGCGTCATAAGTTCAACTCACCTACCAAGTTTCATCGCTTTATCCGTCTTTGGTAATGAATTATCGCACTTATTCGAAATTTTCGATATCGAAAAAGTGGGCGTGGTTATAGTCCGATATTGTTCATTTTAAATAGCGATCTAAGATGAGTTCCCAGGAACCTACGTACCAAATTTCATCAAGATACCTCAAAATTTACTCAAGTTATCGTGTTAACGGTCAGACGGACGGACGGACGGACATGGCTCAATCAAATTTTTTTTCGATCCTGATGATTTTGATATATGGAAGTCTATATCTATCTCGATTCCTTTATACCTGTACAGCCAACCGTTATCCAATCAAAGTTAATATACTCTGTGAGCTCTGCTCAGCTGAGTATAATAATCGTATCATCGCTTGATTACACTTTGTATGCAGTGATATTTTTAGCCTTCTTAAGTCTTATAAACAGTTTCGTTTTGCAGTTGAGCTTGTTTTTGAACAGGTTTACACATATTTGCTTATCGAATTGAAAGATTAAAAGAAAACAAAACGTAAATCAAACTACATACATTATATGGAACATTTATGTTCTTAGCGTAGATTTTTGCTTCTGCTTTAGGGAAACAGGTTCAAAAAGATGCTTACTTGAAGAAAAACAATAGTTGCTTTTTTTTGCAAGCGAGCTTGAAAAAAGCGCTTGAAACTAGATAAATAGTTTCTTCATGGCAGAACCATGTGCGTGGTTGAAGGTTTATCAGCTAATTGGCACTTCATTTTTTAACCTGTTTTGACATTTCTACCTCTGGCGCAGTACGTTTTGACACTCAGCCAGAGAATTACAAAAACAAAATAGATGAAAGTCGTGTCTTTGTTTGTGTGTATGTCACCGTTTATCTACTCATTCGTAACATTTCATTCGCTCGTTCACAATAGTGCCCTTTTTTGGTCGACCGCTGCTTTAGCGACTCATCTCAAACCGCTTAGCTAACTGAACTAGCTTACTTTGTGTCCAATTCGCTAATCTATCTACCGTTTTATTTCCACTAGCTTGTAAAAAAGCGTCTAATGGTTCCTTTTTGTTCAGAGCTAACCGTTATTAATAGAATTTATGTACAACTTCCTACTCGCTTTTTTTTAACAGAAAACTGGTATGTAAAAAGTATTAAATTGAGAAAAAGTTGGACATCAACAAAACATGGTTTTGTCGAGCCATTATTATCATTAAAATAAACATATATTTTTAATGCTTCAACCTAATGTATCTAAATAAATTTTATTTGCACTAAAATATTTTTATATATTGTTTACTTTCAGGTAAGCATTTTAACCATTTTTTCAAACACATATCTACATACATACATATGAGATGGAATTTCGGGTAAGATGCTTTGTACTTATATACTTTGTGTCGTTCATTTGAACATAGAAATCGCTCTTAAGGATGAAACTGTTGTACATAAGGCTCAATTAGGCTGGGAATAGGTCTTTCGGAGATTCAAAGACACTTAAATCGATGCAAACGTAGGGCAGTATGCAGAAACTGATCTGATTTAACCGGAATCTCTATGTTCTTAATGTTAAAGTAATTCTTATCATATGAAGGTGGTTGATACCATGCGGGGGGATGTATAACAAAATCTCGACTCACCAAATCCCGAAATGTAGACAGCCAGATTCTGATCATGCATAACCTAGAAGCGAGCAAATTTGGAATACCGCAAAAAAACACAATCCAGATATAAAGTACCAACAAAAACGAAGATAATTTGTACCTTTTTTGTGGGATTGTAGTTGTTGGGCATTTAGAGTCGTTGAATTTTGCTTTTGTCCGGATATTCTGTTATTTGGATATTGTCTTGTCAGTGTTTTGCTATGTTCATATATTGAGCTGGCGGGGTATTGTCTGGTTTTCTGGACCCCATGCGAAGATTCTTCAAATGCAAACTGTATGGACTCCCGTTGTCTGCAGAGTTAAATGCCATTTAGAAGAAGTGGTTAAGCCTAGCTTTTGCTGGGCTAATCTGCACAAGAATAAACTTAAACTGGCTATTTGGATCCAGAAATTCAGCTCACTTATTTTCTCTTAACAAATATACGCTCTATTTGGAAGACTTTTCACTGTTCGGGTAGTCTTGACGTATGACTGAGCATAAATTTTTTACAGCATATTCCCTGACCCCCTTTACAAATTCAACTTAGTTCCATACTAATCAAGGGTTTCCTATAGAATTCTTCTAATGTTAATGATACCAAATTAACGAGTGAACCTTGTAAGTTTTACAACCCTTTCCTCGATATAGCTGTTGTTGTAAGCTCAAAGAACTCCCCGAAGGTTTAGGGTGGTGTTACGTATATTGGAAGTCCTTTACTGGATATGAATTCAGTTAGCTGAGGCTCTACCGCCATTGGATACTAGACCGTCTGCCTCGGGAACAAATATTTTATTCCTCGTACCTGCGTCACTGAAGATTCTACGGGAAGGTATCCGTGGCTATATTCTATACTTATTAACTCACTGGGGTTCTTACGTCAGAGTTTCGCCATTGGTTGTGACTACACGGCTTTCAAACAACATCCAGTTCCTACCAAAGCAAAGAGTATATATTAATAAGAGATGTCAGAACGCATACTTTGGCAAATTACTCGATGTTTTCTCAAGGTAGTCGTTAATTTTTTTGTCAGATGTATTTATGTAGGATGCAGTTAAATTGACCAAAGCCACCAGTTGCACGCATTTTACTTTTTGATGTGTAATCATCATGGCGGAACTAAACAAGGTGGCAGCACGGGACATCTGATTTGTACTTTTTTATTTGAATTGATACATCAACTTCCGGTGCAGTACGATTTTGACATTAGTCCATCGAATTTACAAAAACAAAGTACATGGAACTTTTATTTATGTTTGTAGGTATGTTACCATACCATGCTGCCACTATTCCACGGAGGAATACAGAATGTTATTATAACGCCAAACCCTTAACAACGAGTTATCGATTTGTTATACTTTATTGTACATTATTGTTTATCGGCTAGTTATCGAAGTGCTTTCAATTTGCAATCGTTACAAGGGGTTTCCAATAAGTTACCGACTTTTTATTGACGAATTATCGGTGTTTTATCGAAAAACTTTGATGATATCGAAAAGTTATCGATTTTTATCGAAAGTTTTACGATATACTGTTAAAAAGTTATAGATTTGCTGTCGAAAAGTTATCGATTTGTTATCTAAAATGTATCGATTTGTTATCAAATATCGATATGCTATCAAAAAGCTATCGATATTTTATTGAAAAGTGATAGATTCACTATCAAAACCTTATCGATTATTTATCGAAAAGTTATCAATATGTTATCGAAAAGCCATCCAATAGGTTGATAATGAGCCGACAATAAAACAATAACAATTTCGGTATCGGTTGTTACTGGTAAGAAGTCGACGAATTTCTTCTCAAAATGCCATAAATTATTTGTTTCTGATAAAGTTACCTCCTACACCATAGCAGAGTAACGAGAACTTCCTCGAAGATAATGCCTGAAATGCTGACTCAAGCAGCCTTAAACTTATTACTTTAGTAATGTTAGAAATATGCGAAAGACTTTGTGGAGGGCTTTTGCCAACTCAAGGTTGTATAGGTAAACTCGTTATCTTGCAAGGCTCGCCAGTCAGAAAAAAATTTTAAAAATATCCTCTGAAACCATTAACTTCTAACTATACCATGAAAATTATGTAGCCAATCGAGGAAACCGGCAAATCTGCCGTAATTCCATTTTCAATCTTGATGTGTTGGTCTAATGCCAAACTTCAACTTGCATACTTTGCAGCCAGCACACAACTTCGCACATCACCAGCATTGTATGCAACTTCAACAGCGGCAGCTACCAACAGCAATTGCTAAGGCTCTCGTATCACCGGCAAAGGAAACCAAAGAGCGCTGTCATGCACAGCGTAAGGCAAACAAACAATCAGTGTCGCTACCCCCAACAGCAGCAGTAACAATAATTTACTGCAAATTAAGTTTGTGCCGAGAACCTGTGCATCAATATTACAAGTATTATTTTTGAATTTTCGTCTTCTTCTCATTTTACTTATTGGCCTTTGTGAAACCTTACACGTTTGTTTTTTTGTCTTTAGCCAAGTTGATGTTCCTCATTATTGTGCAGATTTGGTTTCCTTTTCGCCCTTTTGACTTCGAAACAATCTGTCGTAGGGTACTTAAATTGCAACCTTGCAACACGGTATAAGCATTCACTATTCTTGTCACGTACTTCAAATACATACATACAAACGTATACTTTGCTCCCTTCAAATCGGCTGGTTATAAAAAAAAAAAAAAGTGGAAAAGCAGCTATTTCTGCGATGTTGTAAGTTGTTTACAATATTTTCATTTTTATTTTTTATCTTTGAATTTGTCACTACGTCATAGCGCTTTTGCAACATTGTTGTGTAGTTCATGCCTCTGTTTGTGTGTCAGTGTTCGCTTAAGAAAATTACGCCAATCTTTAAATCGCATCAATGTTGCACACTCCAAGCAAGGAACAACAAGAACCAATAGAAATCCTGTTGCTTTGGTGGCTAGAATAAGATTCAAACAACAAAATATCATTATTATTATTTTTGTTATTGTAGTTACTTGTGTTCGTAAAAATAGAGAAGCTGTTGCCATAGTGAATAAGGCGTTGATATCAGCTTGTTTTCTGTGGCAGCTAAATAAAATGTTGCAGTTAAAATTCTTCTCTAGTTTTACGATCATTTTTATTTCGTGCTGTTTTTTTATTTATATCTATTTTTTTACCCATTTTGCTACTTTTTTCACTTGATCTGAGCTGCACAACGACAATTGCACAATGCTTTTTATTGTTGAAGTGCATTTATGCAACAAAATTGTCATGTGTGGGGGCTAACAAAAGTTCGCTTAGTTGACTGAAAAGTTGCAACGAATTCCTTTCGTATTACATCACAACTTTAAAAGTGTCAGTTGAAAGCACTGCGAAGGGACAGAATTAGAACTAATACTGGAACTTACTCGTAACTAGAAGAATTCCCTTCAATGTAGCTACAAACGATACTGGTTTTCAGATAGAAGAGAAACCTCTTGAGAGTAGGAAACCTTCCGTAGCAGCCGGTTTTATGACATTATTTCTGGAGTTACCTAATTCTAATAAAAGATCTTTGAACCTTCTCGTCACAATAACACTTTCGTAATCCGCTTCTTGGCCTCATAGATAAGGTTCTCCTTTACGAGGAAGCTCCACTTTCATCTTTAATGTCCGAAGCGACGATACGTGGTTCTAATGATCGCAAGAATTAGCCGAGTGAGAGCCCAGTGGTGTATTTATCAGTAACTAAGCAGTTCGGAAAGTGACCGATTAGGAAAGTAACTCGTTTGGAAAATGACCGGCTAGCAAAGTAAACGGAACCGGGAAAAGTAATCGGTTCGGAAAGTGACCGGTTAGGAAAGTAGTTAGAGTGAAAATAATCGGTTAGGACAGTAACCGGAACCGGAAGAAGTAACCGGTTTGCAAATAATTAACTACCTTTAAAAAATTAGCCGGTTTGATAACTAACCGGTTTTGAAACATGAGCTATTTTAAAAAATTAGCCGGTTTTGAAACATTAGCTGTTTTAAAAAATTAGTCGGTTTGAAAACTAACCGGTTTTGAAAAATTAGCTACTTTAAAAAAGTTACCGGCTTGAAAAGTACCCGGTCTAAAAGGTAACCGTTTTAGAAAAAGTAACCGGTTTGAAAAGTTGTTGGGTTTGAAAAAGTATCCGGTTTTGAAAAAGTAACCTGTTTGCAAAAGTAAAAGGTTTAAAAAAAGTACCCGGTTTTGAAAAAGGAACCGGTTTGGAAAAAGTAAACGGGTTTAAAAAAATATCCGGTTATGAAATAGCAACCAGTTTGGAAAGTAACCGGTTTAGAAAAAGTAACCGGATTGGTAAGTAACCGGCTTAGAAAAAGTAACCTGTTTGGATAGTAACCGGTTTGGAAAGTGGTCGGGTTGGAAAAAGTATCCGGTTTTGAAATCGCAACCTGTTTGCAAAAATGAAATGGATTCAGGAAAGTATCCGGTTATGAGATAGTAACCGAGTTTGAAAAGGGAACCGGTTTGGAAAAAGTAAACGGTTTTAAAAAATTATCCGGTTATAAGATAGTAACCGGTTTTGAAAAATGAACTGGTTTCGAAAAAGTAACGGTTTTGAAAAAATCTTTAAAAAAAGTGCCCGGTTTTGAAAAAGTAACCGGTTAAGAAAAGAAACAGGTTTGCACTGTTACCGGTTTGGAAAATAGTCAGTTTTGAAAAAGTATCCGGTTTAGAAAAAGTATTCGGCTTTGAAAAACTATCCGGTTTTGAAGAAGGTATCGGTTTTAAAAAATTTAAAAAGTAACCCGGTTTGCAAAAGTAACCGGTTATGAAACGTGTACCACTTTGTAAAAAGTAAAGGGGCTTTAAATAATAAGCGGTTTTGAAAAACTATAGGGTTTTAAGAAAGGAATTGGTTTGGAAAAAGTAGCCTGGTTATGAAACGTAACCAATTTGCAAAAAGTAAATGGGTTTAAAAAAGCAACCCACTTGGTAAAAGCACCGGTTTTGAAAAGTATTTGGATTTGTAAAAGTTTGGTTTGGTTATAAAACGGAACTCTGTTAAGAAGATTTCTTAGTATATACCAGATGATGAGAACGTATTTCTTGTGTACATTGTGAACCACAATGATGTCATATCTGGAAACTTTTGGTTGCTCAAACTTGGACCCATTTTCAGTAGGAAAATGTTTATTATGCAATCTGCGGAACCATTTCTTTTAAATAGTTTTGTATGCATTTTTTAGTTCAGTGCATATTTGTATTGGTTTAAGTTTATGCCCAATTTGCTGGCAATTTGAAACTCACTTCTCGCTAACAACTGTAAATGTTTTGCTAAAAAAGTAGCTCAAGAGCCCTTGGCTGAACAAATTTGTTTTATTCCCCCAAATAAGAAAAATTTAAAATGTTATACACAAAAATATTTGAAAGTGTTGGAAAAGCGATTTTTATAAAAATTTGCGATTGCCATATTTGAAACAATCTACAGAGCTCATTCAATTCATTCTCATTTTGCATACAGTTTTAAAAGTCATATGCGCTATGTTATTTCATTATAATTTTGATTGCATTTTATTTTAATATAAATACATACATATTTTTTGGCGCTATTATGCATTGCGTCGTGCGGCAATGCACCATCGCAACAACTAACAATAGGAAAGACAAAGCACAATAACATTGTCATCACAAGCAGCAGCCGCAATTGCCGCAACCATTCAAGCAACCAACCACACTGACAGTCGCCACTCCGCCTTTTAGCCAGCCAGGCAATCAGTCAGCAATTCGGGCAGCCACGGCTCATCGTCTAAAGGATTACACTCTCAGCGCGCTTAGTGGTTGGTAACCTACTTTGTGAAATGTTCATGTTGTCACATAAAATGTGGCAGTTCGGCCATACTGCATATATGTTTGTTGGTAAATATATGTGTGTACATACATTAGGGTAGTCATTATTTAACAAGTTTTTAGTATATTCTCGTATATTGTAGAGCGTTATGCACCTGTAACGGTTTGCAGTAAGCTTTATTGCAAAGTCAAATATGTATTTGGTTTTTCATTAAGAAGATTTTCGGCCGTTATTCTAAAGTATTTTCTTTTCTCCTACGCCTTTCGATAAACAAAAATATTGTATGCACAAATAAACCAGACTCCATGTTGAAGATGTGAAAAGCAAGGAAGCACGTAGGAGACAAGAAAACATTTTAAATTATTGCCCTGGTAGCCCAGTGGTGCGACAGCAGGTGGATGTCTCTTTTAGAGCAAGCGCCACTTACGAACTATTTGAACCAAAAAAACCACACAAACCTCTGTCCATACCCTACAAATTTTTGTTGATGAAAATTAAGGCTACAATTATTATTAGGGTATACATCTAGATTGCATTTGATTTTTAATCGATTTAATCGATCTTTTTTCAAAGAATGAGGAATCGATTTTTTTCCATAATCGTTCAATTTTTTTAGCCTTCGAAGTTTTGATCATCTTCCGGTTACAGTAAGTACAATTTAATATAGATTAATCGAAATGGGCAGAAAATATATTTATTGTTAGTGATTTTGGGCCAGAGTACAATTTTTATACATTTTTTTAAAAGGAGCTTTTCGGCCGATAAACAAAAAACTCAGTTGAGCAGAGCTCACAGAGTATATTAACTTTGATTGGATAACGGTTGGTTGTACAGGTATAAAGGAATCGAGATAGATATAGACTTCCATATATCAAAATCATCAGGATCGAAAAACTTGATTGAGCCATGTCCATCTGTCCATCCGTTAACACGATAACTTGAGTAAATTTTGAGGTATCTTGATGAAATTTGGTATGTAGGTTTCTGAGCACTCATCTCAGATCGCTATTTAAAATGAACAATATCGGACTATAAGCACTCCCACTTTTTCGATATCGAAAATTTCGAAAAACCGAAAAAGTGCGATAATTCATTACCAAAGACGGATAAAGCGATGAAACTTGGTAGGTGAGTTGAACTTATGACGCAGAATAGAAAATTAGTAAAATTTTTGACAATGGGCGTGGCACCGCCCACTTTTAAAAGAAGGTATTTTAAAAGTTTTGCAAGCTGTAATTTGACAGTCGTTAAAGATATCATGATGAAATTTGGCATGCACGTTACTCCTATTACTATATGCATGCTTAATAAAAACTAGCAAAATCGGAGAACGACCACGCCCACTTCTAAAAAAAATTTTTTTTACAAGTCAAATTTTAACAAAAAATTTAATATCTTTACAGTATATAAGTAAATTATGTCAACATCCAACTCCAGTAATGATATGGTGCAACAAAATGCAAAAATAAAAGAAAATTTCAAAATGGGCGTGACTCCGCCCTTTTTCATTTAATTTGTCTAGGATACTTTTAATGCCATAAGTCGAACAAACATTTACCAATCCTTGTGAAATTTGGTAGGGGCTTAGCTTCTGGGACGATAACTTATTTCTGTGAAAAAGGGCGAAATCGGTTGAAGCCACGCCCAGTTTTTATACACAGTCGACCGTCTGTCCTTCCGCTTGGCCGTTAACACGATAACTTGAGCAAAAATCGATATATCTTTACTACACTCAGTTCACGTACTTATCTGAATTCACTTTGTATTGGTATACAAAATGGCCGAAATCCGACTATGGCCACTCCCACTTTTTCGAAATCGAAAATTACGAAAAATGCAAAAAATGCTATATATATGAAAAAGACTGTACATGTGTACATGCAAATGCAGATATCTTCTAAGCCGAGTACAGTAGCGATTGCAAGATACCTTGTTTCTTATTCTCCTACGCGTTTTGATGTTTTTTAAAACATCTTCATCAGGGAGTTTGATGTATTCTAATAACCCTGGTTAGGTTAGGTTGAACTGGCCATTCCATGAGGACCTCACATAGACTGATTGAGTCTGTAGTGTTACCAGAAGTTTGTTTTAAAGACAAAACTGAAAAAACCTTATCAAAAACCAGGACCTATGTTATTAAATAACTCCGTCCTCTTGGCAAATACTAGAAACTTTCTAGGACTTAAGCCACTTGCTGCTTCTAGATCTGACAGCTGTATCACTCCTAATAGCTGGAGTCTTAGCCTGACAAGCGCAGGGCATGAGCACATAACGTTCTCGATCGTTTCTTCCTCCAACCCGCACTTCCTACATCTGCTATCACTGACCAAGCCTAATTTAAAGGCATGTGACGCCAGAAGTAGTGTCCAGTCAGAATACCCGTCATGAGTCTACAGTCACCTCTTTTTAATGATAGAAGCAACTTTGCTGGTATAAGGTTGTAAGACCTACACATAATCTTCGACACTTTACAGCCCCGCGCTTGAACCCACGCCTTTCCTGCTTGGTCGATCATGTGCACGTCTCGCCTTCGCTTAATCTCGCCCATTCTAATTGGGACGTCTACGGAGCAAACTTCAAGGGATGCGCCCTTTTTAGCTAGTTCATCCGCTTTTTCATTCCCATCTTTTCCCATATGCTCTGGGACCCAATATAGATGTATGCTTCTCCCTGTCCCGATTCTCTCCAGAGACTGCATACACTCTAACACGCATTTAGATGCTGTGCTATGCGAGATTATTGACTTAATTGCTGCTTGATTGTCAATATACAAGTTAACACGGTTGCAGCTTAAGCTATTCTCTTCCAGGGTTTCTACTTCTTTGGTTACGGCTAATATTTCCGCTTGAAAAACGCTACAGTAATCCGGCAGTCTGTAGGATCTTCTTATTTCCGGATCAGCACAGTATACCGCAGACCCTGCTCCTTCCACTACTTTGGCGGGTTTGGCGTTGCATAAAAAATTACCCCAGCTATCCCTGTTTCAATATAACTGACACCAAGCGAGATCAATTCTTCTTGCTGAAGGTGTCCTCCTTCGTCTTCTTCCAAATACGGGTGCCGATAGGTATGCTATCTGTGCCGGAGCGTTTTGTGCATTCCCACAACATGACGGAGCGGTTGGCATCACGGAGAGTACCATAAATCGTCGCCATGACTTTTCTCTCGTACACTGGGCCATCTCACAAAATGGAATATCATAATCAAAAATTGTTAATGCTCCTTGGTACCCGAGGTTGGTTTCTCTACTACTGCTATAAATTAATGTGAACGAGTGTCTTCACACAATCTTTATCTTCAGCAAAGTGAGGTTTTGATGCCTTTTTATACGCAGAAATCATTAAACTAGTGCCGTCACCGGTATCAACACAATCTGTGGACACAATTGCGTCAAACGAATCATTTGACGCCGCTCGCTAGATGCGCAGTACTTGCGCCATTGAGTTAAAGTGTTTGGAAATTTATATTTTTTAAAATATGACTTTACAATCAGTCTGGTGTATGAATCCAACCTACGGTTCCTACTTTCCTCAGCTTCAACACACTGCCGCGTTTGCAGGCTCCGTACCTATGAAGCCAGGCCACCGAATAAAATCAGGTTCAGCTCTTTATAGGCCCCGAATCCAACGGTTATTTCTATGCATTACGGGAATGGAAGTAAAAGAAACCTACAGTTCTTACCATCCTCGACTCGAAGAATTGTATGACCGTTTTTAAACTGAGATTTACTGATCCACCGACTTTCCAAGCCACTGTTCACCAATTCCCGCGGGCCTTTAGGTACCAATTGTGGTTATTACCGCAAAAGCAGTCCCATCTTGTAGTAGGCTTCGGAACCATTGTTTTCTACCCCTCCAACCTTTGGGTGTTCAGATTTTAGTCTTCAAATGACAAGCATGTCTACCGCGGGAGCATTCGAAGTCATTTAATCCCGTGAGCTCTTGTAACCAACCACCAGCCACCTGCTTCGTCGTCATAAATCCCAACGATTGGTTCGACACCAGCCACCTGCACTCCGAGTTATTTTGTTCACCGTTTCCACTGGTAATTTAGGGGTATTCGTCAATCAATTCATAGCTCGCACTGGCCGTCTCTACACGCCTCCCTATTCAGCCGGAAGCTCGAACACGTTCATAGACTTGGTCAGCCGGCGCTCTTCATGAAAAGCTTCTAGGCGAAAACTCATCTTAGCATAAAAATCAATGCATATCCAATTGTAGGAAAAACTTAGTAAAAACTTTTTTTGTCGGAACATCACCTTTCATTCGCATAGCATGACCTAGTTACCGTAGCCGCTGTGTTTAACTCGCTGGACTATGTTGGTGTCTGCATAAGCTCCTAAAGCCCATCGTTAAATCTTCTTTGATTGTCGCCATCGGCAACGCGTAGAGGCCCATAAGCTTTCAAAGAACTTTTCCTTCGAACACTCCTAAATCCGCCTTATCTGATGTTGTCATGGTCCATGCTTCTGCCCCATATATCAGGACGGGTACGGTAAATTACTTCCAATCATTCCTTTCCCCGCTTTTTCTACTTTATTTGCCCCGTATAGCAAAACGGGTAAGTTACTTTTCACTTTTACCTGACGCTAAAGCCTGGCTATTTTCGGTGTATCCTAGTTTGGCTATTCTGTAAGACATACATATATGGCTGTGTTAAATGATGTTGTACAAACACTAGCCTAGTTATTAAGAAAAACTTCTTTAAGCCATAGAGCCTAGCCAGACTTGAGAAAAGGCATTTCTCTAGTGCGAGGGAGAAGCGCTTAGGAGGATATATGGGTGGCCAGTGAATCTCCTGGAGTTTAAGTCTTGGCCCATAGCTCTGAACATTGTTTCTGCTTGAAATAAGAGGCAGATTTTATTTGTTACCTCCGTAAGAGAATTGTTATCAATTTTAACTTTTTTTAGGCTTCAATCTGTTGATTGGTAGTAAAAACTCAAACTTCCCCTAAAGGAAACATCCTAATAAAATGCACATAAAAATAGATATAATTGCATATGCACATGACGCGCCACGCTAAGCGCAAATGGCTGTTGCAGCTTCTGCCCTTCCGCTGTCTCCGATTATAAGTTCCATGAGCTTCCCTGCTATGCAGTAGTGACCTACTGCACGTCCCTCTCATGCCACAGTTTTTATGATACATTGCTGGTGGTTTTTTGCTGCTGTCACGTGAGTCCGCTGCTATTCTTTATCATAATCTCTAGTTTTTTTCGCTATTTTTCAATGTTCCACACACACACACACACACACACACACACCCATGCATTTTTATTTTTGTGATCCTTTAGCTTTAGTTTGCCACATTTTTATACTCAATTGAGCAGAGCTCACAGAGTATATTAACTTTCATTGGATAACGGTTGGTTGTATCGGTATAAAGGAATCGAGATAGATATATCAATATATCAAATATATCGACATATCAAAATCATCAGTATCGAAAAAAATTTGATTGAGCCATGTCCGCCCGTCCGTCCGTCTGTCCGTTAACACGATAATTTGAGTAAATATTGAGATATCTGCACCAAATTTGGTACACGAGTTTATCTGGACCCAGAATAGATTGGTATTGAAAATGATCGAAATCGGAGGATAACCACGCCCACTTTTTATATATAACAATTTGGAAACCACAAAAAACCTCATTATTTAGTAAATAATACACCTAGAATGCTGAAATTTGACATGTGGACTGATATTGAGACTTTCGATAAAAATTTGAAAAAAAAATTTTTTTAAATGGTCGTGGCACCGCCCACTTGTGATAAAATAAATTTTACAAATATTATTAATCATAAATCAAAAATGGTTAAACCTATCGTAACAAAATTCGGCAGAGAGGTTGCCTTTGATATAGGGAATGCGTTGAAAAAAAATTTACGAAATCGGTTAAGGACCACGCCCACTTTTATATAAAAGATTTTTAAACGGGTCGTGGACGAATAAAATAAGCTATATCTTTGCAAAAAAGAGGTATATCACAATGGTATTTCTTTTTCCAAGTGGATTTATAACAATAAATAGGAAAAACTACAAATTAAAAAAAAAAAATGGGCATTGACCGCCTCTTTTATGACTAAGCAATTTTTTATGTTTCGGGAGCCATAACTCGAAGAAAAATTTACGGATCTTAATAAAATTGGGTACACATATTTTCCCTATAGCAAGCAATATTTCTTGAAAATGGACGAGATCGGTTAAAGACCACGCCCACTTTTATATAAAAGATTTTTAAAAGGGTCGTAGACGAAAATTATAAGCTATATCTTAGCGAAAAGAGCTTTATATCAATAGAATTTTACTTTCTAATTTGAATTATAACATTAAATTGGAAAACACTAAAATTTTTGCAAATGGGCGTGGCACCGCCCCTTTTATGATTAAGCAATATTCTATATAATTTGGTACACGAGTTTATCTGGACCCAGAATAGATTGGTATTGAAAATGATCGAAATCGGATGATTACCACGCCCACTTTTTATATATATGACAATTTGGAAACCACAAAAAACCTGGTTATTTAGTAAATAATACACCTAGAATGCTGAAATTTGACATGTGGACAGATATTGAGACTTTCGATAAAAATTTGAAAACAAATTTTAAAATGGGCATGGCACCGCCCACTTGTGATAAAATCAATTTTACAAATATTAATAATCATAAACCAAAAATTGTTAAACCTATCGTAACAAAATTCGACAGAGAGGTTGCCTTTACTATAAGGAATGCTTTGAAGAAAACTTATCGAAATTGGTTAAGGATCACGCCCACTTTTATATAAAATATTTTTAAAAGGGTCGTGGACGAATAAAATAAGCTATATCTTATTTCTAGTAAAAATGGACGGGATCGGTTAAAGACCACTGCAACTCATATATATAAAACAAGTTTAAAATGATCGTAGACTAGAATAATAAGCTATAACTTAGCAAAAAGTAGTTTTGGCTCAATGATATTTCACTTATCAAGTTTTATTGTAAGAGGAAATGGGGAGACATTTTTTTTAAACGGACGGTGCCACGTGTTATGTAGAAAAGTAATTTATCTGAAATGAAATGTGCAATTGAAGCTCACGCTGAGTATATAATGTTCGGTTACACCCGAACTTAGACACCTTTGCTTGTTATTTGTAACGAGCCTTTCCATACTTCCCCAATGCGATGCTGCACTGCATTTTTTGTGTGTGCCTTTGTGCTACCTACATTTTTATGCCTTGAATAGCTGCTGCTGACATTTCGGTCACGTTTTTCTATTATTATTATTTTTTTGTTGCTATCAATGTAATGTTTTTTGTATTGTTGCTGCACTGATGGGGTTTTTCCGAAAATACTTTTTGTTTGCAGTCGCGTCATTGCAGCAAATTCTGAAATTCAGTGCCCATCATTTTGCCATCACCGCAGTTGCAATTTTTTCCACATTTTTGTGTAGCAAATTTTATATTTATGTATGACTTTCCGATAATGTTTTTGATACGAAAAAATGTATTAAATATAAAGTGAAAAATAAGCAAATCGAAAAATTGCGTTCGAGTTTGTATTTTGTAGGGTTATGTGTAGATTTGGCTCACATACCAGTAAGTTGCAGCTTATGAGTGCCACAGAACTCATCCATGTGTTATTTTTAATAGATAACTGTAATCCACTGGTTGATATGTTAACTGTAATCTTTTGTAGTTTATGTCGTGGGTAAGAGGTGGAACACTCAGTAATGTTTAAGGAGGAAGGGTGGGTATTTATGATTTGATATATGGACTGATATATGGATTGCTGAGTGGAATAACACCCTATCTCGACTGCCGTTTCAAAAACGCTCTATCTCGGAAAATTAAAAAAAAAAAAAAAATGCCACCTGCCTCTCACAACTCAGTGAGGGTCCTTTCCTTGCTCTAATTCTAAATACGGCTGTTTATTGAAATACTTTCTTGTCCGGAGTTTCTTCGTCTATTTGCATAACATGACCATGACATGCATCACTTCTCAGCTCAGAGTTTAATCCAAACACGCCATGTGGTATAATAAGCAGGCAGAACAGTCTCACGCGCTACTGTTGCGACAAGATATATCTAATTATATGCAAATTCAGACAAAAAAATAAAAATGAGAAGGCAACAACACAGAGAGGGTAAAATGGAGCCGGAGCAGTGGGCTCTATGTGGGTACGATAAACGATTACCGACAAAGGGAACGAATTGAGAAGGAACAACACAAAGAAGGGAATAAAGCCCTTGATAATAGCGAGAAGCATTAAGAATTATTCAGCGCTTGTCCGCCACCGTCGCGCCAACCGACAGTCAGAATGGGTTCATGACATGGGTCGTTAGACTGCATTTTGAAGGCAGTTAGCTGTGAAGAGCTTTGCTGTAGATAATCAAGATTGATGAGAAAAACCACCATGCTGGAAAAATAGGCAGCGATCGGTGAAGGTCCCAAGCTTGCTTTTAAAAAGCGCAAGGCAGAAATAAAAGGCCTCAGACCCACTAAGCAAGTTAGCCGCGATAAAAGCTCTAAATCTGCAAGGCATAACAAACTTGCAATAGCAAGCAAACATGTACTTTGAAGGTTGCGAAAGTGAATGGCAGGGCTAGGAGAGGGGGCGGTGGGTTAAATTGATGGTATACTAATAGACATAAAATGACTAATAAGTTGAAGGGAGTTAAGGACTAGATTCCGCCTTAGGAAGCTAAAGCTCTTACTTCGTTCGCTCTCGAGAAAATGAATAAAGTGGCGACGGGGACATGACTGGTGCGCTAGAAGATCACATAATTATTTATGGACAGATGTCCTCCTGGCTATCTGTTGAAAGAGAGCTGCTTAGCGTAAGGCTAACAAAGAAAGATGAGTCGTCGACAGTAAATCGTCAACACGCCACTAATAAATTGGTAACACCCTTTCAACAAACCGATAACTTTTATATAACGAATCGATAATAAAGCGGTAAATTTTGGATAACAAAGCGATAAATTTTTAATAGATAATCGATATTTTTTTGCTAATAAATCGTTATTATTTCAGTAGCAAATCGATTACTTGTCGATAACACGTCGATAATAAATAGATGACTTGTCAACAAGAAATGAATAGATCTATACTGTGCTTGTCATTCACGTATAATATTATTAATGGTTACATTGATTGCCCATATTTGCTGGAAACGATTCGATTTAATGTTCCCCAGAGATATCTCAGAAATTCCTTTCCATTTTATTGCGATTATTTCAGAACAAATTACGCTGGTAATGCTCCCATTACGCCTGCTATGCGGGAGCTTAACTCAATAAGTAATTCCGCTGCTCTAGATTTTTCTATACAAAGGGCTGAATTTATGAATATTTTGAAGTCTGCTTTCTAGGTACACCGATTACTTTTAGGCATAAGTATTTTAAAATTTTCCTTGTATTATAGTCTGTAAGGATTAAGATTCATAGACTTAAATAAATAAATAAACCGAGAACTCATCTTTAAAGATCGGTAACATTTCGATAACGATTCGATAACACGACGCCCCACTTGATTCTGGCTTCAAGTTTCACTTCTAATCTTTCCCCCTCCTCCCTTTTTCAGCTTTTTTCCTCTCTGTGCTCTTCCTTCTCTTCCCTTGCTACGCATCCATAACGATAACCATAAGCATCGTTGTAATCATCCACATCATAATCGACATTGTTATTATGCTGCTCTTTTTCCTCCTCATCTAGTTGTATTTCATCTTCTTTTCTTGACCTTTGTCGTTTTATTTTCATCTTTATGTATCATAGATTTTCCTTTTATACCTTTCATGAAAATTAAATGCTATATTAACTTTGTCACGAATCTCAAAATTGAAAGTCCTTAAAGGAAAATGGATATACCCACCAATAAGTATACCGATACGATCAGGATGAAGAGCCGAGTTGATTTAGCCATGTCTGTCTGACCGTCTGTCTGTTTGATAAAACTGGGTAAACGGGTATATTTAGGCGTTGGATTAGAAATTTGTCGGAACCGGCCGGACCGGACGACTATAGCATATATCCCCCATACAACCGATTTTTCAGAAAAGAGGATTTTTGTCATATCATCCTCAATTTATCAGATTGAAGCTTCAAACTTCAGCATATGCTTTCGTACATTGCACATATAGCTGCCTGAAAAAATGGATGAGATCGGTCTTATATATTGCATATATCTCCCACAACCGATTGTTCAGATAAGAAGCTTTTTTTATACTTGTTTTTATACTCAGTTGAGCAGAGCTCACAGAGTATTTTAACTTTGATTGGATAACGGTTGGTTGTACAGGTATAAAGGAATCGAGGTAGATATAGACTTCCATATATCAAAATCATCAGGATTGAAAAAAAATTTGATTGAGCCATGTCCGTCCGTTAACACGATAACTTGAGTAAATTTTGAGGTATCTTGATGAAATTTGGTATGTAGGTTCCTGAGCACTCATCTCAGATCGCTATTTAAAATGAACAATATCGAACTATAACCACGCCCACTTTTTCGATATCGGAAATTTCGAAAAACCGAAAAAGTGCGATAATTCATTACCAAATACGAATAAAGCGATGAAACTTGGTAGGTGAGTTGAACTAATGACGCAGAATAGAAAATTAGTAAAATTTTGGACAATGGGCGTGGCACCGCCCACTTTTAAAAGAAGGTAATTTAAAATTTTTGCAAGCTGTCGTTGAAGATATCATGATGAAATTTGGCAGGAACGTTACTCCTATTACTATATGTATGCTTAATAAAAATTAGCAAAATCGGAGAACGACCACGCCCACGTTTAATTTAATATATTTACAGTATATAAGTAAATTATGTCGACATTCAACTCCAGTAATGATATGGTGCAACAAAATGCAAAAATAAAAGAAAATTTCAAAATGGGCGTGACTCCGCCCTTTTTCTTTTAATTTGTCTAGGATACTTTTAATGCCATAAGTCGAACAAAAATTTACCTATCCTTGTGAAATTTGGTAGGGGCTTAGACTCTGGGACGTCAACTTATTTCTGTGAAAAAGGGCGAAATCGGTTGAAGCCACGCCCAGTTTTTATACACAGTCGACCGTCTGTCCTTCCGCTCGGCCGTTAACACGATAACTTCAGCAAACATCTATATATCTTTACTAAACTCAGTTCACGTACTTATCTGAACTCACTTTGTATTGGTATAAGAAATGACGGAAATCGGAATATGACCACGCCCACTTTTTCGATATCGAAAAAGAAAATGCCATAATTCTATACCAAATACGAAAAAAGGGATGAAACATGGTATTTGGATTAGTTTATTGACGCAAAATATAACTTTAGAAAAAAACTTTGTAAAATGGGTGTGACACCTACCATATTAAGTAGAATGAAATGAAAAAGTTCCGCAGGGCGAAATAAAAAACCCTTGAAATCTTGGCAGGAATACTGTTCGTGGTATTATATATATAAATAAATTAGCGGTATCCAACAGATGATGTTCTGGGTCACCCTGGTCCACATTTTGGTCGATATCTGGAAGACGCTTTCACATATACAACTACCACCACTCCCTTTTAAAAGCCTCATTAGTACCTTTAATTTGATACCCATACCCTACAAACTCATTCTAGAGTCACCCCTGGTCCACCTTTTTGGAGATATCTCGAAAAGGCGTCCACCTATAGAACTAAGCCCCACGCCCTTTTAAAATACTCATTAACACCTTTCATTTGATACCCATATCGTACAAACATATTCTAGAGTCACCCCTGGTCCACCTTTATGGCTATATCTCGAGAAGGCGTCCACCTATAGAACTAAGGCCCACTCCCTTTTAAAATACTCATTAATACCTTTCGTTTGATACCCATATTGTACAAACACTTTCTAGAGTCACCCCTGGTCCACCTTTATGCCGATATCTCGAAAAGGCGACCACCTATACAACTACCACCACTCTCTTTTAAAACCCTCATTAATTCCTTTAATTTGATACCGATATCGTACAAACACATTCTAGAGTCACCCCTGGTCCACCTTTATGGAGATATCTCGAAAAGGCGTCCACCTATAGAACTGAGCCCCACGCCCTTATAAAATACTCATTAACACCTTTCGTTTGATACCCATATTGTACAAACGCATTCTAGAGTCACCCCTGGTCCACCTTTATGGAGATATCTCGAAAAGACGTCCACCTATCGAACTAAGCCCCACGCCCTTTAAAATACTCATTAACACCTTTCATTTGATACCCATATCGTACAAACATATTCTAGAGTCACCCCTGGTCCACCTTTATGGCTATATCTCGAGAAGGCGTCCACCTATAGAACTAAGGCCCACTCCCTTTTGGTCCACCTTTATGCCGATATCTCGAAAAGGCGACCACCTATACAACTACCACCACTCCCTTTTAAAACCCTCATTAATACCTTTAATTTCATACCGATATCGTACAAACACATTCTAGAGTCACCCCTGGCCCACCTTTATAGCGATATCTCGAAAAGGCGTCCACCTGTGGAACTAAATCCCACACCCTTTTGAAATACTCATTAACACCTTTCGTTTGATACCCATATTGTACAAACGCATTCTAAAGTCACCCCTGATCCACCTTTATGGCGATATCCCTAAATGGCGTCTACCTATAGAACGATGGTCCACTCCCTCTTAAAATACTCTTTAATACCTTCCATTTGATACACATGTCATACAAACACATTCCAGGGTAACCCTCGGTTCATTTTCCTGCATGGTTATTTTCCCTTATGTTGCCACCATAGCTCTCAACTGAGTATGTAATGTTCGGTTACACCCACACTTAACCTTCTTTACTTGTTTTTTTTTTTGCCTTCGTTAATTTCCTTAAACTGATTTGCTGTCTGATTTCGCTCATATCAACTCTATAACGTACATTGTTCTCATGTTACGCTACAGAGTAGCTTACAATCTATAATCGCCCATTTCCAAGTACTACGCTTATAATTTCAACAATGAAAGCATTTCACAAACCCGATTTCTACCACCATTCTGCGGCAGGAAACACTTTTGTCGCCTAATTCTATTTTTCTCAAGCGCATACTTACTACGTCATACCTACAAATGAAAAACAAATTCTACTGAAATGTTGTCAATATCTTTGGCTACCACAGCTAATACAGTCTAAGCTATTACTGTATCATAGAAAGCAAAAGTACTTCAATATACATATCATAAAAAAATTCTTATTTCATATTTTGTTCCCTAGTTGAATATCTATGCTAGTCATTATGCTAGAAAGTGTTTGTTTGTTTGTTTGTATGCGCTCATAAACTTCTACGTCACTACTTACTAACCACTTACAAGTTATATTGAGTCACTTATCTGCCCACTGGCTATGAAACTACTCATTGCATATGCACATCACGTCATGTCTTTAGGTTAGCGTTGATTTTTTGAGGTCGGCAAAGATTTTCTTTTTGTTTTACGCTGCCCCCTTGTCCTTTCTTAAGATAAACCGAAAACTAATGGACATACTTAACGGCACTGTTGTAGTGTACATGCATTAAAGATTATTTGAGTTGGTTCTCAGTTCTGGTTTTTGTTGTGCCACATACTTAAGCAAGCAAGAACGCACCTGCACGCATGCAAAGTGTTGATGCCCTTAACCCTTTGGGTGCAAAAGCAAAAAAACGCGCGTACGTGTGTACAGAGTTTTAGAGAATGCGTGTGGTGTAGTAAAACTGTGCCGCATTTTTAATCTCTTCATGTGTGTTTGCCACCGTGGTGGGATGGTAGCGTGCTCCGCCTGTCACACCGTATGCCCTGGGTTCGCACCACCGGCAAAGCAACATCAAAATTTTAGAAATTAAGTTTTTCAACTAGAAGAAAATTTTTCTAAGCGGTGTCGCCCCTCGGCAGTGTTTGGCAAGCGCTCCGAGCATATTTCTGCCATGAAAGGCTCTCAGTGAAAACTCATCTGCCTCGCAGATGCCGTTCGGAGTCGGCATAAAACATGTAGGTCCCGTCCGGCCAATTTGTAGGGAAAATTAAGAGGAGCACGACGCAAATTAGAAGAGAAGCTCGGCCTTAGATCTCTTCGGAGGTTATCGCGCCTTACATTTATTTATTTTTATATGTGTTTGTGTGCTGTGTTTGTTTTAATGTTCATCTCCTTCCTCCTCCTCGCATTTATGTCAGATGCTACAGTTCGCTGCACGTGTTTGGGTCTTTATGTGATATGCCATAAAGTGCTATCTACTTTGCCAGAAGCACACACGCACACATTTAAATAAACATACGCTAAGTGTGCGAGCAATTCCTTGTGCTTATCAAAATTTGGCCATACATAAATACTTAAGTACATATTGCTATATGAACATTATGGATATGATATGTTCAATAAACATATATATATATATATATAAACATTGTTTATGGCTTGTTGTATTTAAGTCTATTTCTTCAAAATATTAGTAGTAGTAATATCTAAATGGCGGCAAATCGATTTGTTGAAGTATTAGTTGAATGTTAAACATAAATTCAATATGGCGCTTAACATAAAAAAATTTAAGGCATGCGGATATTGCTTATGATCATAAAACATGTGCTTATTGCATTATTAACTTTTTCGTTTCATTTATAGTCCATTGGGAATTCTGTTGGTATTTTTATGTATCTAACATTTCATTCTTTTATGGCCTTGACTTAGGAAAACTTATTTTTCGCATCACTTTTATGTGACTTTCGCAAGTATTTTTTCCCCCAAAGACCTATTTTTATTCATCTATTAACTTTTTGCCGCTCTTTTACTACTGGGTGTTTACATAAAGGAACAAGTAAGGACATCAAAGTTCGGGCGAAATAGCATATTATAGACCCAAGGTGAGCTTGTTTGTCCGCGATGGACATCTAAACTATTGCGGCGAATGTTAGTAAATAATCACAACAACAAAAACAGCAAGAAGCTACACTTATGTATATATACACATTAAAGCAAGCAGCCACACACTAATGTACAAGGCAAGGAAGAATATTCCATACACATAACCAGCAGCTTGAAGCAAAGAGATTATGTAGCCGGGAGCTAAGAGCTGAAGTTGTTACTCACACATATACGTGCATATGGCTAGAAGAAAAGCATAAACTACAGATATACATGTATATAGCTAAATAACCAAGCAGGAGATACAACTGCTCTAAGATACAACAACGCTCTAAGGAGAAATGGGCGAACGAGGTAACCGAGAGTAGAGCAGAGGAATCAGTAATGATTTAAACACGGTATTAGTTGTGAAGTGAAATTGTGATGTACTACTCCCAAAGTAGTCTATAATAAAGACAATTTTGAAATACTGAATATCGGAGTTATTTATTCGACAGTTCAGCGACTCGAACGTTAGCAGAAGGTGTATAATTATTAGGAAATTCATAAAGTTCGTTACACTATTTAACCGACTTTAATCATATTACACACCGTGTACATTTTGATCCAACTTGAAAGATAGAAATAGCGATACTGTAAAGTTTCTTTACAGGAAGTGGACCAGGGACCGATCTATACAAAAAATTCTATTCGTTGTTCGATTTGCCTGAAATTATGTATACAGGTAACCTTTTGACTAGATGAGTATTTACGATACTTTTTTTTCCGGGAAGGGGACCAGGGACCGATCTATTCGAACAAATTCTTTTCATAGTTCGATTTGCCTGAAGTTATGTGTACAGGTAGCCTTTTGCCTAGATGAGTATTCCGACACTTTTTTTCGGTATATGGAGCAGATATCGGCTGGGACTGAGATTGGAAATGGAATTGGGAACAAGGGATGGAGAAGAGTAAGAACAACTAGAGAAAAAAGAAAAGATTGAAGGAGAAAGAGATAGGGTTAGACGAAGATAGAGAGATAGTTACAGATGCAGTGAAGGAAAAGACGGAGAAGGAGAAAGAGACACAGAAAAAGAGAAAGGCAGAGGGGAGAGTGAACAATAAGATAAGGAAAAGGGGGAGAGGGACGTTGAATTTTTGGAACCAGATTTTTTTGCGGGATCTGCTTACTTTTTTAGAACCGTATAGTTTTTCAGGCATAGTAGACACTTGCTTATAACCTGGTACTTATTCAGAGCTGTGTACTTCTTAGATTCGGGTACTTTTCGGAAGGCCCGTACCAACGCACTTAAAGTGATGGGATATACTAACAGTATTAAACAACTAGGTCTTTGTCCAAAATATTGCACAAAGACTAGCTCTAATTCTGTTCATCGTAGGGCTTTCAGCTGACACTTTAATTAACGTTGTGGTGTCCCATAAAATGTCAACTTCCCGCTTATGCAGATCTTTTGAACGCATTCCTCACTGGTTCGGTCGCAGGTTCTTAGTTAGTCGCAGCCCTTGATAGATTAGTTTAAGCGCTGTTGGTATAAATGAGAACAGAGAGTTAGCAGAGAAATCTTATTTTACATTGTTGGACAGGCCTTTTTTATTCACTAAAGATCAGTCAGGTCCTTTTTGTACGCATTAGGGTTCTTTTGACAGACCCTTTTTATTCTTTGTTTACGGAGTCTGACTGGTCATCTACACAGCAACAGAGGTAACTTTACCAGAAATAATTAAATTAGGGGAGAGGGGGGGAGAGGGTTTAGAAGAGCTCCCGGATTATTATCGGTAACAGCCGATACCAAAAACTTATTGTTCTATTATCAGCTTATTATCGATTGCAAATTATTATCATCCAGTTATCGGTTTGTTATCCGCTTGTTATCGCCTATTTATCAGTTTCTTATTGTTTTCGTATCGGCTTATATTCGCCGGGTCTCACATGTGTCATCAATTTTATATTGAAGTTTTATCGGTAACTATTTCATAGCACTCTGTTGAGTCGTAGATAACACGCCGATAAAAAATTATAACCACTCTGAAAATAAGTCGATTAGGTTTCCATAAGAAATCTCTAACTTTTCTGTAATAAATCGATAACGAGCGTTAAATGACACTGAAGTTGGAACAACGCCGACCTCGAGCTCAAACCAAATGTGACAATGGATGCCTTTTCGATAAATAATCGTCAAATCTGCGGTAACGAACGACAAATGCCCATAACAAATTGGTATGACTCCGATAAAAAATCGATATATTTTCGATAATATATCGGCAAATATTCGTTATATTTTCGATGATAAGACTTTAAATTTTCACAACCATAACACATCAACTAACTTGGACAGCAAATCAACAGATTTTCGATACAAAATCGATAAATAATGTAAAATTTTATTTGTTTTGTATCTCCTTCATTTTACACGTTGCATTGCAGTTGTGTGTTAATATTCTTTAAAGTCGGCTGCAAAAATTGAATAATAACAAATCTCGACTATACCCAGAAGGGACTACTGGCGATCAATTATAGCCCAGTGTAGATAAAATGGAGTAATCGCGGTACACTCTCTTTAGGGATTATTTGCAAAAGTTTTCGCAGCGTAAAAACATACTGTTACGAATTTACTTGCAAATCCTTTTATTTGCAACCCTCTGCTAAGTTCGTATCGCTAAACTGTTGAATAAATAACTCCAATATTGAATAATTGAAAAATGGCCTTTATTACAATACTTCACAATAACACTTATACTTTGCAACGAATAGCAAGCTTAATAACCAAACTGACTGATAGCTCAAATGAAACTCTACTATTCAAAATAATTCTGCTATAGCTCGCTAGATAGCGCTTAATCGAAATCTCAAATCAATATGAATTACTTCTTACTCGCCTGCCCCGCTTTTATAGTTTACGCTGCATACTTCTAGGCTCTTCGATTTCCAGAACTTACAAGTTAGTTTCGGCTACAAAATCGCCAGCCACAACTACGTGCACAAATTATTGCTCTCTCTTGTGACAACTCAGATAAGATATATGCATGTGTTTGTGCATTGCCGCTCCGCTGCTCGTATACGTACATATGTGTAGACGCAATTATTTATTCGTTTATGTAGATACATAATGATTGAATTATTGATGTGAATGTTTGTAGTTTACAGTCTCTCGCGCATACATAGGCGTATAAGTAAATGCATCTGTGTGTGACATCTTTCGGCTGCCTTATATATGTGTATACATGATTTGATTATTGACGTAAATACTGCTTATCGTGGCCTTAGCATCGCCTTAGTGATGGTATAACTTAGTGATGTTAATATCCGTGACAATATATACATATGTAGACACTCGAATAATTTACTATCTTCCACTCCTTCGCTTCCCCTTGATAGTTTCGCTCTCTCGCTCTCTAGCTCTGCTTTTATTTGCACAATTTTATGCGTGTCGATTGTAGCGGCTTATCTTGTCCCCGGGCTAAAAGCAATTGCAAAGGAACGGAAACGGATGTGTGGGTGCAAACGGTACATGTGATCCTGCTAAGTAGAATGCTGAAAAACAACTGCAGCGCCTAGTACGAGTTTATGCATATGTACGTCTGAAAGGAGGTCACCTCATCTCCCTCCAGTCATAGTGAAGCGCTTACTAAAGTACATTTCATATTGCTAACATTTGCATTGACAAAAGGATGCCGTTATATGTCGCAGGTTCGTTTCCTGTTATTTGTTTGTGTAGCACAAGCATGTATGTGGTTGCACGCCTAAATGCACACACCACTTCAAAATTTCAAACGCAAACAAATGGATAAGCGAATTCATGTGCATTCATAAAGATGAAAAGTAGTGCGAATAGCTAGAAATATATAACTGTATATCTATATGTAAATATGTATGAGACATGTTGCACGATGCGGGTGGTGCGCGAAGTTGCGTTGATACATAAATCGCGTAGTTGAGCAGTCGTCGTTTGCTTATGCTTGCAGAAAATAAAAATCGTGTATATGCGTTCTTGAGCGTCCGTATGTCGAAGAGTGGAATTTATTTGCACACTCAAATGTAGAAAAGCAAACAAGTTTATATACAATGGGTTAGTAGTTTGATAAGTGCTTGTATATTCGTAAGTATGTAGGAGTAGTAAAGTTTTATCACACAAGCAACCGTTTCTCGCTAAAATGTTCACTCAGCTCAGCTTGAATGTCACCAGCCGCACTCACTGGCAATAGTAAAAGGATTTGTTTATGCCATACACTAGTATGAGTGATGCCATATACATACATATGTAGTGGCGTGCGTGCGTGAATCAGATTTCACATACGCTTTTAGCACCTGCTCGTTTTTACGTGCAGATATTGAACGGAGAGTATTTAAATTTAAATGCTCAGAAAATAGTTGACGTTTTATGGTAACATTGGAACTCGAAAGGAGGATTCTGATATAAAAGTGAATGGTGAAAATGCTGTGCAGTAGCATTTTTGAGAAGTTTTAAATTTCCTTTGAAAAAAAGAAAAAAATGTTTTTATGTTTTATTGCATATTTTGGAAAAAACTGAGATATTTCGAAATCAGGATATAAAAGACGACAGCTGTTTCGATTAAACTTTGTAAATCACTTTAAAGTGTTTTCTCGCTGGAGGAGGACTCGCACCCACACTCCTGCTTTGATATATATTTTGTCAAACAGACTCGACCAAAGCCACATACCCTAGCGCGATAGGGGGCTTAGAATATAGCCGCTGCAGGTATGCCTGCCGTAAATAAAATAAACGAGTAAGGAAGTCTAAGTTCGGGTGAAACCCTACATACATGCCCTGCTGTACACTTGAAATGCTGTTGTTGTTTGTTTTGTGTGCTTAATAGTGTTACAAGGCTGCGCAATAATACATATAAATATGGTTCTATTCTGAACAAATTTTCGTTTAAAAGAAGCAAAAAGGATACAGAGGTTAACAGCAATGACCTTGAGCGGGTAATAATGCAGCTTTCCTTCAGATATGGGGATTTTCCTAATATTTATTTTAAAATAAAGATATAACTGAACAATAAAAATACGATTAGTACAAAACTATTTTGCGCTAAGATTAAGCTTATTATTTTTGCCTACGACCCTTTTTAAAGTCATTTATATAATAGTGGGCGTGGTCCTTAACCCATATTATCAATTCTTACTAGTAATATTTCCTGCTGTAAGGAAAATATGTGTACCCAATTTTCTTACGATATGTTAATTTTTCTTCGAGTTATAGCTCTGTATACCAGGCAGAAATTGCAGCCATAATGGAAGCCGCAGCTAGGATAGGGACATACAATGTCGGAAAACAAATTTTTATCTTCAGCGACAGCCAAGCTGCCATAAAATCTCTTGGCTCACACTCGTTCAATTCTGAACTAGCACTAAACTGTCGCCGATCTCTTCAAGAGATGGCTCAACAGAACCGTGTACACCTCACATGGGTCCCTGGACATAGAGATAGCGAGGGAAACTGCAATGCAGATGAACTCGCTAGGCAGGGTACAACCAGGCAGGTTCTTTCTGGACAAGAACGCTTAGGTATGCCCCTGTCCACATGCAAGCTAATGTTAAAAGAGCACATCTACCGTCAAGCCAAGAAAGATGGCTACAAACACCGGGGTGTCGAACATCGAAAGAAACCTGGCCTAAATGGGATCCTAAAAGATCCCGTCACGTGTACAACCTAAGAAGGGATACAATTTCCACACTTGTGGGGGCACTAACGGGTCATTGCCTCATAGCTGGGCATGCAGAAGGGTTAGGAGCGCCTTATCGTCGTTGCTGTAGGAGTTGTAAAGAGGATGAGGAGGAGGAAACGGTGGTTTACCTCATTTGTAACTGCCCAGCACTAAGCGGAGCACGGCAGCACTTTCTGGGAGCTGCGTTTCTTGATACTATGAGCCAGGTTGTGGAACATGACGTCAAGGACCTGGTAGCTTGCATCAGGTCCTCAAAATGGTTCGAAGAAGAAAGGTAACAGTGTTTATCGTAGTATCCAACTGGCCTAATACTACTGGCATAAGTTTGCCCTCGGGCAGCCACCCTAATCTAACCTAACCTAACCTATAGCTATCGAAACATTGAAAATTGCTTAGACAAAAAAGGGGCGGTGCCACACTCATTTTCAAAAATTTTTGTATTTTCCAATTTAATGTTATAATTTAATTTAGAAAGTAAAATTCTCTTGATACAAAGCTCTTTTTCGCTAAGATATAGCTTATTATTTTCGTCTAAGCCCGTTTTAAAAATTTTTTATATAAAAGTGGGCGTGGTCTTTGACCGATCTCGTGCATTTTTTTCTAGAAATATTTCCTGCTATAGTGAAAATTTGTGTATGCAATTTTATTACAATCCGTTAATTTTTCTTCGATTTATGGCTCCCGAAACATACACAATGGTGCCACGCCCATTTTTTCAAATTTGAAATTTTTCCTATTTCTTGTTTTAAATCCACTTGAGAAATGAAATACCATTGATATACAGCTCTTGTTTGCAAAGATATAGCTTAAAATGTTCGCTAAAAACGTTATTGCCAACGTTTTTAACGTACATTTTTGGGTCGGACAGGGTATACATATGAAAATTTTTTAGTAGGTCATGAAAAAAACGTTAAAAATATAAGTCTTTTTTCATAAAATATTTTTTTTTTTTTTCAAAAAACTGTTATCGCCAACACCACTAAAAAAAACTTAAAAATCAAAGTCGAAAAAAAGTAAAAAAAAAAAAATTAAATTTCGCAGGCTCGAAAATTATTTTTTTGGGTATGCGTAGTTAAAATTTTTCTTCCTGAACCCAAATCCTATCGAAAAATCGATGGCGCGATATCGGTTAACTTTTGTCCATACAAATCGACGCACCCTAATGCATATGCTTACATACATTTATAGTTTCGTACAAGACATACAAAGAAAGCTATGTATTGTTGTTGGCAATGGTCTTTATGAATAGGCTTTTGAATTATGGTGCCCGTCGAGGCCGAGCGATTGCCCATGCAAATGACCTAGGCATCCTAGTCGGGGTTAAATTTCCATACACCTTTCAAACTGTTAGGTTATTCCAGCACGTTGTATAGGTGGGCTGGCTCATGCGAATCGGATGTCAACGAAGAAGTATGATCCTCTTGTTCACGACATCCTCCAGTGGAGCACACCACTCTTAGCTTCTAATATTGTTAAAAACCTAGGAATTATACTGTACCAGAAGCTGTCGTGGGAAAGTCGCGTTTGCCATTGGGCGAGGACTTTAGCGCACCATCGGCAAACGTTTTCCCCTCTCCCTCTAGCAAAGAGGAGAATTCCCAAATGGTTTAAGGGGGTATGTCCAATTTTAATAATAAAAGTATTCTCGTAACCCTGAGGCCCAAAAAAGCGCTGCAAGTGCTTTCAGTACACCACGACTATTAACTCTGCCTTGCAACAAAACTGTGAACATAACAATACATAATATAGAGTAAGGAATAAATGCAAAAATGCACTCATATATATAAATACACACCCTCCGATACATACATTTACAATAACCACTTGTTTCTTGCCTTACAAGTCGCCAAGTGGCATGTTGCATATGGCTGGCGGCTTGTGGCAACATGCCATTGTAATAAAACAATTTATATGTTGCATGCATTACAAACGGGATTATGTATGTGAGTATGCAGTTAAAGTGCAGACATATTTATTGTGCGTGTATTTGTAAGTTAAATGTGCTGAACGTATGAAGGCTTTAAAATTGTTGGGGGGGGGGGGGGCGTTGTTGATGCAAATTTCAGGCCCATTTATGTCAATCACTCATTATGCACACATTTTTCATTTAACTTGGCACCCCATTTAAAAAAATGTATGCTTGTAATGTTGAAAGCATACATATGTACATATGTACAACCCACACCAACTTGCTTAGCTATGTCAGAGTTGACGGCTCAGCGTAAATTTAAAGGAAAAAGTGCTAAGAAATCCACACTCTATTCGTATATGAGGATTAAAGCAATCGCATTATCTTCAATACCACAAAGATACATCGAACCATTTGAATGATCTGATAAAGGCTACCAAGTCCTGGATGTCGTACTCCCTGATTGTGTAGATTACCAAAAAAGGAAGCTCCCAGAAAGCACAGCCTGGCACTACACAGCGCCGTGTGTTGGACCATCTCCTGCAGAGTTCGGCGACAGGTTAGTATTAGTTCATGATTGAAAGAGGAAGAGCCAGTGGATTTTATATCCGCTTATCTGTTGCTAAAAATAAAGATTTCCTTGCGATATTGTGTTTTTCTATCAAACCCGCAGCTTCCACGAAAGCTGATACTTTTGTCCGGAAGATACTACAATCTACTACTACAGCGATCCGACTTTATCCACCCACTCCAGCTGGGGATGCTTACAACTATCCGAAACTGTTGTGGTAGCACATCGGTCTATACTTTTAGGAAGAGAACTATGGAAGAGAACTATTATTGTTTGGTATATCGAGTTTCGGCCTTCGTAGCTAATTGGTATCCTGCTAGATCCAAAGGTAGAACATTCGCTTGACAATGTCCTTACAGTACCACTTACGCTGAGGGCTTGTCACCGTATGGGTCAAATAATCAGGAAATAGATCTCTCTGAACCTATTAGAAGTTAGTTCCCATTTGTTGCCCATCTCTTTTATGTTGACACAATGCACGGAGACTATGTACCCAAAAGAGAATGGAATGAAGCGCAGAAATCTCGTATTCGTAAAGGGTACTCCAGAATTACTCAGATAATGCTATCAAGTTCCTAAAAAATAAAACTATTGAATAACTGTTTCTCATTTAAAATAAGTGGTTTTTCTGAGGATGTACTTCTATTTCTGCCAAGAAAAAAAACAAAAAAATAGTATGAATGCGGAAAAATCGAAAAGTGAGCCCCGTCCAGCTATATGCTGCAGAAGCATGGACCATGACAACATCAGCTGAGGCGGCTCTGGGAGTGTTCGAGAGAAAAGTTCTTCGAAACATTTACTCATCTCTTCGCTTTGACGACTGCGTGTACCGGATGATGATGACCTCTACGAGCTTTACGCAGACATCAATATAGTCCAGCAAATTAAAACACGTTGGCTACACTGGCTAGACCATGTATTGTAAAAAAGATGATGCTCCGGCTTAGAAAGATTTTTTATCGGAACTTGCCTACAGAAGCAGAGGAAGAGGGCGGCCCCTCCGCTGTAAGAACCAGGTAGAAAACGATTTAAATTCTCTTAAAACAAAAATGGAAGATTTATCTTTGCTCTCAGGTATGTTGCCCTTTCCCTTGCTTTCTACACCCGTCCTTACATTTTTCAACTTCGTTTTGCTTTGTATTTGCATTTGCTCTGTCCATTTGTATCATCATCATTATCATCTGAATATCCTTATAGGTTCCATGCATTCATAGTCTGCTGCTGCTTGTATGCTACATCATTTCCGTTTCCGTTACGACTGTCATGTCCATCCCATCTTTTCTTCCGTTACTTTCACTCTGTGTGTATGGTTTGTTTAGAAAAATTTCTAGCTACTTTATAGTCATACCATTATACTTACCTTGGTTTCGGTTTTTATACTCAGTTGAGCAGAGCTCACAGAGTATATTAAGTTTGATTGGATAACGGTTGGTTGTACATATATAAAGGAATCGAGATAGATATAGACTTCCATATATCAAAATAATCAGGATCCAGAAAAAATTTGATTGAGCCATGTCCGTCCGTCCGTCCGTCCGTCCGTCCGTCCGTTAACACGATAACTTGAGTAAATTTTGAGGTATCTTGATGAAATTTGGTATGTAGGTTCCTGAGCACTCATCTCAGATCGCTATTTAAAATGAACGATATCGGACTATAACCACGCCCACTTTTTCGATATCGAAAATTGCGAAAAACCGAAAAAATGCGATAATTCATTGCCAAAGGCGGTTAAAGCGATAAAACTTGGTGGATGGGTTGACGTTATGACGCAGAATAGAAAATTAGTAAGATTTTGGACAATGGGCGTGGCACCGCCCACTTTTACAAGAAGGTAATTTAAAAGTTTTGCAAGCTGTAATTTGGCAGTCGTTGAAGATATCATGATGAAATTTGGCAGGAACGTTACTACTATTACTATATATGTGCTAAATAAAAATTAGCAAAATTGGATGAAGAACACACCCACTTTTTAAAAAAATTTTTTTTTAAATTCAAATTTTAACAAAAAATTTAATATCTTTACTGTATATAAGTAAATTAAGTCAAAATTCAACTCCAGTAATGATATGATGCAACAAAATACAAAAATAAAAGAAAATTTCAAAATGGGCGTGGCTCCGCCCATTTTCATTTAGTGTGTCTAGAACACTTTTAATGCCATAAGTCGAACAACAATTTACCAATCCTTTTGAAATTTGGTAGGAGCATAGATTCTATGACGTTAACTGTTCTCTGTGAAAATGGGCGAAATCGGTGGAAACCACGCCCAGTTTTTATACACAGTCCACCGTCTGTCCTTCCGCTCGGCCGTTAACACAATAACTTGAGCAAAAACCGATATATCTTTACTAAACTTAGCCCACGTACTTATCTGAACTCACTTTATCTTGGTATAAAAAATGGCCGAAATCCGACCATAACCACGCCCACTTTATCGATATCGAAAATTACGAAAAATTAAAAAAATGCCATAATTCTATACCAAATACGAAAAAAGGGATGAAACATGGTAACTGGATTGGTTTATTGACGCAAAATATAACTTTGGAAAAAACTTTGTAAAATGGGTGTGACACCTACCATATTAAGTAGAAGAAAATGAAAAAGTTCTACAAGGCGAAATCAACAGCCCTTGGAATCTTGGCAGGAATACTGTTAGTGTTATTGAATATATAAATAAATTAGCAGTACCCGACAGATGATTTTCTGGATCACCTGATCCACATTTGGTCGATATCGCGAGAACGCCTTCACATATACATCTAAGGGCCACTCGCTTTTAAAACCCTCATCAATACCTTTAATTTGATATCCATATCGTACAAACACATTCTAGAGTCAACCCTGGTCCACCCTAATGGCGATATCTCGAAAAGGCGTGCACCTATAGACCTAATGCCCACTCCCTCTTAAAATGCTCAGTAACACCTTTCGTTTGATAACCATATCGTAAAAACATTCTAGAGTCACCCCTGGCCCACCCTAATGGCGATATCTCGAAAAGGCGTCCACCTATAGACCTAATGTCTACTCCCCCTTAAAATGCTCAGTAACACCTTTCCTTTGATACCCATATCGTACAAACATTCTAGAGTCACCCCTGGCCCACCCTAATGGCGATATCTCGAAAAGGCGTCCACCTATAGACCTAATGCCCACTCCCTCTTAAAATGCTCAGTAACACCTTTCGTTTGATACCCATATCGTACAAACATTCTAGAGTCACCCCTGGCCCACCCTAATGGCGATATCTCGAAAAGGCGTCCACCTATAGACCTAATGCCCACTCCCTCTTAAAATGCTCAGTAACACCTTTCGTTTGATACCCATATCGTACAAACATTCTAGAGTCACCCTTGGTCAACCTTTATGGCGATATCTCGAAAAGGCGTCCACCTATAGAACTGAGGATAACTCCCTTTTAAAATACTCATTACCATCTTTCATTTGATACCCATATCGTACAAACACATTCTAGAGTCACCCTGGCCCACCCTAATGGCGATATCTCGAAAAGACGCCCACCTATAGACCTAATGCCCACTTTCTCTTAAAATGCTCAGTAACACCTTTCGTTTGAAACCCATATCGTACAAACATTCTAGAGTCACCCCTGGCCCACCCTAATGGCGATATCTCGAAAAGGCGTCCACCTATAGAACTAAGGATTGCTCCCTTTTAAAATACTCATTACCACCTTTCATTTGATACCCATATCGTACAAACACATTCCAGAGTCACCCCTGGCCCACCCTAATGGCGATATCTCGAAAAGGCGTCCACCTATGGACCTAATGCCCACTCCCTCTTAAAATGCTCAGTAACACCTTTCGTTTGATACCCATATCGTACAAACACATTCTAGAGTCACCCCTGGCCCACCCTAATGGCGACATTTCGAAAAGGCGTCCACCTATAGACCTAATGCCCACTCCCTCTTAAAACGCTCAGTAACACCTTTCATTTGATTCCCATATCGTACAACTAGAGACACCCCTGGTCCACCTTTATGGCGATATCTCGAAACGGCGTCCACCTAGGGAACTAAGGATCACTCTTTTTCAAAATACTCATTAACAGCTTTCATTTGATACCCATATCGTACAAACACATTCTAGAGTCAGCCCTGGTCCACCTTTATGGCGATATCCCTAAATGGCGTCCATCCATAGAACTATGGCCTACTCTCTCTTAAAATACTCTTTAATACCTTCCATTTGATACACATGTCATACAACCACATTCCAGGGTTACCCTAGGTTCATTTTCCTACATGGTGATTTTCCTTATTTTGTCTCCATAGCTCTCAACTGAGTATGTAATGTTCGGTTACACCCGAACTTAGCCTTCCTTACTTGTTTATTTTACAAGGAGTGGCTAACGGTGATAGTTTGCTATATCTTATCTTTAGTTTTGTTGTTCTTACTGTTTTGCTGTACTGTCCGTTGTTTTACAACTTAACAAAAATGATGTACAAAATAGCGTTGCAAAGTGTTGCACGAAAACAAATCGGCAACAAATATTCATTATACATATGTATATACAGTGATGAGTGAAAATATATCAGTCAATCACAAAAATATGCACATAATTTGTATACAATGAATTTTGTTGCTATTTTTTTGCACACAGCTGTACACAAGGGCAAATATGTAATCATACACAGTATTTACTGTGTCATTGATTTACGTTTGTTGTAAGCTCTAAGCCTCAATGGATAACACTAAAATTCTCTTTGTAGTTACCGCATTTGTTGTTAACAACCGAAGTTCCGAAATGTAAAAGTATCGAATGCCAAATATCAATGCTTTTCACTTATTCGAATTACTCCTGTGAGCATAACACATTTTCTGCTACTCTCGTCTCTCTTTACATATGTATGCATGATGCAAATACTTGTCCAATTCAGCACTCGGTTGCCTAGCAACGATTCTTGGCAGTTTGAGGGGGAGTTTTGGCTCATTCCAAAGTTGGTGGTGTTAATGTGTTTTAATGTTAAAATGCTCAAATAAAGCTGAAAGATTTTAATAAGGTTTTCAATTTCGATAAGAACTTTTCAAAAACAGATCAGCATAGTTATAGTTGAAACAAAGCATTTGATAAAGTTAGTGCCAGCTTTTTAATATAATTTCTACTACTGAGTAGAATATCACCCTATCTCAGCTGTCGATGTATAAACGCCCTATGTGAGCATAATTTCAATACAATTTGTAAATCGTTAATGAAAAAAACTGAAGAAGGGCCTTTTTGAAACAAATCCTGAGAAGTTTTTGAAAATTACTCTTTTGATAGGGCGTTTTCGAATTTTCAGCTTAGATAAGGCGATATTCCAATCAGCAGTCGATATCCAATTAGCTATTTGTTCAAAAATTAAGCTACATTAGTTTCCAGTCCACAGGCCCTATGACGGATGTGGCTGGTATGCTAAACAGAATTTCTACTTAAAACATTTTTAAGCGGTGGTGTGCTAATTATATCTCAACTTTCGGCTGTGGATAACATTGGAGATGTTATTTATTTCAAATTGAAATGTGACGGATGTGACCGATAAAAAAAGCAATGAAAATCACTAAACCTATCTTTAGACTAGCTATATTTCATTTAAGTAGAACCTTTCGTTCTTTTGCGGCTAACTGACGGATCATATCGCTAACCTAGATCAATTGGAAGTTAAGTAAAAAATTTTAAATTTTGAAGTTATCCTTACTACTGGGTTCCTCAATTCAATATATCTCACCTGTTGTTATACTTTAGTAAATATTAGGTCCACTACTCACCCAGAGAGGGCTTGTTTAATGTTGTTAAATGGTGGCGAGATAGACCCACCAACAAGTATACCGAAATGATCAGGATGGCGAGCTTGATTTAGCCATGTCCATGCGGCTGTCCTTTTGTCTGTATGTCTGTCTGTCTGTTTAAACGCAAACTAGTTCCTCAATTTTCGAGATATTTTGCTGAAATTCAGTGAGCTGATATATTTGGGCGTTCGATTAATCATTCGTCGGAGCCGACCGGTTCGGAACACTATAGCATATATCCCCCATATAACCGATTTTTCGAAAAAGAGAATTTTTGTCATTTATTCCTCATTTTACCTGCTAGATTATTGAAATTTCGCAGGACGTTAACATATAAGTCATATATTGTTGCTTGAGAAAATCGTTAAGATTGGTCGTATATATAATATATCCCATACCACTGATTGTTCAGATTTTATGAAATTTTTAAATTTCAACATATTATTATTCAGCTCCATTCATGAAAGGTAGACAGTTTCGTTCTTTCTTGTTTATAAATAAAAACTAAACTCCCTAAAGATGACGCGGAAGCATTGAAACACGTAAATGGAAATGGAACGTATAAATGTTTGCCTTTTAATGATTTTTAAGTTTATTTTTCTTTAAATCTGAGCTATTACTGTGGAGTTAGCCACTAGTTGGTAGAACAAATACCCAGGTAAAAATTACATACATATTTCACTTGATTGATTGATGTACAGAATATTTTACCACAATGGGTATTAAGTTGATATCTGAAAAAAAAAAAAAAAAAAAAATTAATTGCATTTGGTACATTGAGTGGTAATGCTTTTACTCAACATGAAATAAAATACATGTAGATATGTATGTAGATAAGCATAAATGTAAATCAAAACATTGCAGTTAAGGACCCCATATATTGAACCAAACATAGTCCACCGAATTAAAACGCAGCTACTACGCTGGCTAGGCCATGCTGTTGGAGAAAAAGATTACGCTGCGGATAAGGAAGTGTTTCTATCTGAACCCGCCTGAACCCTTAATAGCCACGAATTTTTCGTAAGGTGAATTCACAGCATACTGGGAGAGGAAGGGGATATACATGCTTCAAAATATATTGCGGCGAATGTTGACATCACAACGCTGTTAGTAAATAACGACGCAACAACAAAAACATTAAAGCGACCCACACTCGCTGGTAACCAAGCAGGAGATTCTAGAAGGTGAAACGTTTAGACCAGGGATGCACCTTAACGTTAAGCTAATCGTTTATCAAAAAATTTCCACCGTTTCCGTTGAAACACTTTTAATATTATCGATAAAGAAATTATCAAGATAAATTGTATCTCGTTTTTAACCGAAACAAAAACCTTTCGTTAAGGTTAAAAACGTGAACAAAAACGTGATACTTTATATTTGAATTGTGCTGGCAATGCTATAGCCAATGGTGAAGCCGTAAGGTGGTAACAGCGAGCGGACATACACACAAACTCCATGCAACTTGTTTGTGTAATTCGTTGGTGATAATGTCAAAAATACTCTGAGAAATGTTCGTACTGTCAAAATTCATGAGAAAAGTTGCAATCAGCTTGGCCAATGCTTTCACCTTTAATGACTACGCCATCAAAATGGATAATATAGCATTGCCAGAATAGTTTGAAATTAATAATCAACATAAACGATTTGATTTCGTTTTGATATGGCAGAAAACGAAACAAAATCATTTCGTTAATTTGACGTTCTTAACGTTAATAAACGAAAAGAAATGACTTTGTTTCGTTTACTAACGTTAATTATCGTAACGAAACGATATCGGTTCGTTGGTTAAGCATGCCTGGTTTAGACCTTTGGAGAAATATGCTGACGAGGGGAAAGAGAGTATAAAAGCAGCGCAAGCTGAGGAATGACTAATTAGTTTGATTTAAACACGCTATCAGTTGCGAAGTGAAGTATAATTTTGAAGTATAATTGTACTACTCCCAAAGTAGTCTAATAAAGACCATTTTGCAATACAGAATATTGGAGTGATTTATTCAACAGTTTAGCGATTCGAACCTTAGCAGAAGGTTTAAAATAAGCGGAATTTCCCAAAACTCGTTACTATATGATACATTTTGGTGGCTTTGCACACAGAGTGTATTAACTTTGATTGGATAACGGTTGGTTGTACAGGTATAAAGAATCTATCTCGATTCCTTCTATCTCGAGACTTCCATATATCAAAATAATCAGTATCTAAAAAAAACTTGAGTGAGTCATGTCCGTCCGTCCGTCCATCCGTATGTCTGCTAATACGATAACTTGAGTAAATATTGAGATATCTTCACCAAATTTTTTACAGGAGCTTATCTGGACCCAGAATAGATTGGTATTGAAAATAAGCGAAATCGGATGATAACCCCGTCCAATTTTTAGATATATAACATTTTGGAAACACAAAAAACCTGATTATTTAGTAAATAATACACCTAGAATTTTCGAATTTGATGTGTGGACTGATATTGAGACTCTTGATAAATGGGCGTGGCACCGCCCACTTGTGATAAAATCAATTTTACAAATATTATTAATCATAAATCAAAAATCGTTAAACCTATCGTAATAAAATTCGGCAGAGAGGTTGCCTTTACTATAAGGAATGCTTTGAAGAAAAATTAATGAAATCGGTTATGGACACGGCCCACTTTTATATAAAAGATTTTTAAAAGGGTCGTGGAAGAATAAAATAAGCTATATCTTTGCAAAAAAAGCTTTATATCAATGGTATTTCGCTTCCCAAGTGGAATTATAACAATAAATAGGAAAAACTTCACATTTTTAAAAATGGGCGTGGCACTGCCCCTTTTATGACAGCAATTTTCTATGTTTCGGGAGCCATAACTCTAAGAAAAACTAACGGATCGTAATAAATTTGTGTACACAAATTTTTCCTATAGCAGGAAATATTTCTAAAAAAATGGAGGAGATCCATTAAAGACCACGCTCCCTTTTATATAAACGATTTTTAAAAGGGTCCTAGACGAAAATAATAAGCTATATCTTTGCGACAAAGAGCTTTGTATCAATAGAATTTTACTTTCTAAATTGAATTATAACATTAAATTAGAAAACACTAAAATTTCTCAAAATGGGTGTGGCACCGCCCCTTTTATGACTAAGAAATTTTCTAGGTTTCGGGACCCATAACTCGAAGAAAAATTACCATATCGCAATGAAATTGTGTACACATATTTTCCTTATAGCAGAAAATGTTCTAGTAAAAATGGACGGGATCGGTTAAAGACCACGGTAACTTAGATATAAAACAAGTTTAAAAGGGTCGTAGACTAGAATAATAAGCTATAACTTAGCAAAAAATAGTTTTGAATCAATGATATTTCACTTATCAAAATTTATTGTAAGAGGAAATGGGGAGACATTTTTTTTTAAACGGGCGGTGCCAATGTACAAAAGTAATTTATCGGAAATGAAATGTATAACTAACTAAAGTTCACGCTGAGTTTATAATGTTCGGTTACACCCGCACTAAGACAACTGTACTTGTTCATAATGATCTTTCCAGCTGATGAATGAAAGGCCAGCACAATCTTTTGTTCTCCTACACGTTTCCATTTTATTCTTTACATCTTCATCAGGGAGTCTAAGTTTATTTTAATAAAACATAAAGGGGAAACAAACAATCCTCTTCCTGATACAAATGTTACAGAAAAGAATCTAGACACACAGCAAAACAAAAAAAGCTTTGACTTTTGTCTTTAATTTATTTGTCGAAAATCCCTTTATGAAAAAAATCAGATCAATTCTATTTGTTTTAATATTCTTTCTATAAGGCAGTAAAATAATTAAGGAATCCACGGTTCGATTATTGACCAAATCAAATACCTGTATGCTTTTTATTGTAGAAACAATATTTCTTGTTTTCATGGGAGATTCTGACTTACTTCAGATATGAAGCCCCTGATTCGAATAGGTCTGAACATTTTTGCTTCCATTTGTGCTCTGCGGGGTATATGTACTTGTAAGTGTAATATATATGTAATAATAATGGAAATTTATATACACCCATGTACTATGCATATTCGTCATCTATTTAATATATTTCTGTTGTTGCACTTAATTGATGAAAAATGCAGGCACTTGCAATTCTAACGAGCTTTTAAAACCATAAACGTTTCATGTTGTTGCTATACATTTTAACGTAATTACAGTTGTTCAGACATGTCACTTAACGCAATACAACTACATATATATACATGCAAATTATTAAATAAATACCCTGTGAGGAAATAAACTTGTTCGAAGATAATTGCTTAATTACGATATATTAGATAATTATTGGTTATGGTATGAAATGACGGATGTACAGCAGCGTACACGAAAATAGCAGTGAACATTTTTAAGAAATTTCATCAAGTAAGTGCTCCTTTCCTTTTCTTTCGACAATTCGAGAAAAAGCCTCAATGAATTGTGTAACTGAAATCTTACGAAGAAATCTCAAAAAAGTTCGCGAAGAAGTTGGAAAATTCAAGAAAGTTTTAAGACAGTTTAGAACTTTTTATTTACACATTTTTCAGTTTTAGCTAAGAAAATGCTAATTGAAGTTCAAAAAGCTGCAATTGAAGTTTTGAATTTTCAATTCAAGTTCAGAAAATTAAAACTTAAGCTCAGAAAATTACAATTGAAGTTCAGAAAACTATAATTGAAGCTCAATTGAAAATTATGAGCTTCAGTTGTAATTTTCTGAACTTCAATTGTAATTTTCTAAACTTAAATTGCAACGTTCTGAGCTAAAACTGAAAAAGGTGTAGCGCTATCTGAATATTTTTTGAGTATGCAGTTTTGCAACCCAATCAATTTTAGTCTAAGAAGGTACAAAATATAGGTCTCTCGAAACTCACATTGATTTTTGTTGAATTTTTTTTCCGAAGGGTGTTGCAAATTTTCTTCCATAAAAAAATAATAGCCTGGACCAGAGAATACTTCGACTGTGGGTAACTTAGAAAGGAGTAGGTTGAACTGATTCGATTTTGTTCTTTCGACAGTGTTAAATGAGAACCTTTATAGATTAGCTTAGTTCTTCAATCAGTTACATTGGTGAGGTGGTTCGGTCGATGACAAACGTAAATTGACAAAAAAAAAAAAAAAAAAAAAAAACACGCAAATAAAGCAGGTCAATTATACTGCATGCAAAAACAATAATAGCGATTTTTAAGCGAAATTCATTGGAACAATCTGTCTCGCGCCATAGCTTTCCTTTGTTATAATCTGTGGATCATAAGGAATGCATACATTAGTGAACACGTCTTTTAAATTTTATTAAATGTTTATTTATGTCTTGCCTTTAAATAAAGACCTTCAACGTTGTCATTCCTTCTTAAGGGATACATTACGTTTCAACATTACCTAGATTCAGTTTTTTTTGCCAATATTCAGAAATGAGGTGATTTTTACCGATTGGTAGCTTTTGCGGTTAGTGAAGGCGGGTAAAAGTCAGTCATTTTAGTCGCTTGACTTATTTTGTATGTTTGTTGCATTTATTGGTTAATTTTATTGTCTTGGTAAATTGCTTTGTGTTTTTTGTAAACCAGTTTAAAAGGCTCAATATATTTGGTCACAGTTTCTGTTTGCTTGTTCGTTTGCTATTTTACTGTCGAATGTTTTTTGTTGCTAGTTGCTTCTATTTATTTGTTCGTTTTTTAGTGATTGAGTTTTTAATTTTCGAATGTTTCCTCAGAGTTAATGTTTGTTCGTTTCTTATTATACCGCCGAATGTTTTTTGTTTGTAGATTGATATGTTTTATAGGTGATTGCTAGAGAACAATTATTTCTGAGCAAGTCTTTCGTAAATTCGGATTCAGGTATGATGATGAGACTTCGTGTTTTTTTATTGTAGTCCATGCTGGGTTCTTGGACTTCTTGACCGGATTTGCCCTATCTGCATACTGTGCTGATATTCGCAAGAAAGTAAGAAAGTTAGTATATTTCGCGTCTATTAAGTCGATCTCCAGAATTTGTCTTAGTTTTAAGTTTTTAGTGCTTAGAGGATTTATTAATTTTATAAATAAAAAACAGTTATATACAATTTTTTGTAACACTCATTTGGGTATATGGAATGTACTTAAAATATCACCAAAATAATTTTTATATTGGAATATGGAAAAGGAAACTGGCCTGGAATGTACTCAAAATAACTGCAAGTAAATCAGTCAAACCGACTTTCCGCCTATGGCATAGATAGAGCATCCACACTGCCCCCGGAGAGGACCGTTTAAACAGCGACCTTTGCAGAAAGCTAGTCCGTCTTAAAGGCTTTCGAGTCCAACTTTAAAAAGTTGGATATCTGCAGAGATGTCGAGCCTCGCCGGCTTCCATAGAGCATACAAATATCTCCCTTTGCTTTGTTTCTAGACATATGACATATGAAACTGAATGAATTTGCTGAGATGGCAAAGAAAGTTCCAAACTGAGCACAAGCGAGGTGGACAGTTTTGTACGACCAACCCTGGGTTATCTTCTGAGGAACATTGAGAAATTTAATATTGTAGCAACATACTTGACAGCGAGGTTTCAAGGTCCCTATGGCTTTGAATTGGAATGAAACTAGCTGCCTTCTTTAGCTTAAGAAAACTACAGTGAGAGGACTTAGGGGTGCCATTACAAGTTATTGCGCTTCTGCACCGATGCTCTGACGGTGGTGCATACCAACAAGCTCCCTTTGCAGAAGCTGTCAGGATGAGTTGGATGAAAAATCGATTTATCACTTTCTCTGCCGATGTATAGAACTGCGAGCAAGGCGACTTCAATTTCTGGGCGTGGATTTTGACAGCGTGGTAGAGGTTGGGAAGGTGAATTATTTGCTCCTACTGAAGATATGCCGCGACAGGGAACTCACTCAGGGCCTTCTCAATGGAAAAAAATGTGTGCGAGTGAAAGTGAGGTGAAAGAAGAAAAAGAAGTTTCCTAATCTATTCTTTGTTTTTTTTTTGTTCTTCATGATCCCTTCTCCGTTTTATGTAGCTGGAAATAATATTGAGGTAGGGCGGCCTTTAGTCTGTAGTTTATTTGGTTCTGCCTTTGTGTTTTGTTTTAGGCATTGTTGCGTAGGGAGATGTAGGTTGTGGAAACATCCATGCTTATCCACAGTGAATTTGTTCCTTACCTATATTTGCAGGTTACCGATGTATTGGCTGCTTTGAACCCTCATCTACATAATTATTTTCCAGGAACTATAAGTCTCAGAAGTCCTTGTATCAAACTTGTAAAACTGAGATGTTCCAGCAACTGAAAACCATATAGTCTAGACAGACCAAACCGTAACCTGATTCTAATTTCACTTTAGTGGTAGGTAGGTTGAACTGGCCGGTCCATGAGGACCTCACATAGACTGATTGAGTCTGTAGTGTTACCAGAAGTTTGTTTTAACGACCAAACTGAAAAATCCTATCAAAAACCAGGACATATGTTATAAAATAACTCCGTCCTCTTAGCAAATACTAGAAGCTTCCTAGGACTTAAGCCACTTGCTGCTTCTAGATCTGACAGCTGTATCACTCCTAATAGCTGGAGTCTTAGCCTGGCAAGTGCAGGGCACGAGCACAGAACGTGCTCGATCGTTTCCTCCTCCAACCCGCACTTCCTACATATGCTATCACTGACCAAGCCTAGTTTAAAGACATGTGACGCCAGAAGGCAGTGTCCAGTCAGAATACCCGTCATGAGTCTACAGTCCTCTCTTTTTAATGATAGGAGCAACTGTGTTAGTCTAAGGTTGTAAGACCTACACATAATCTTCGACACTTTACAGCCCCGCGCTTGAACCCACGCCTTTCCCGCTTGGTCGATCATGTGCACCTCTCGCCTTCGCTTAATCTCGCCCAATCTAATTGGGACATCTACGGAGCAAGCTTCAAGGGATGCGCCCTTTTTAGCTAGTTCATCCGCTTTTTCATTCCCATCTATTCCCATATGCCCTGGGACCCAATATAGATGTATGCTTCTCCCTGTCCCGATTCTCTCCAGAGAGTGCTTACACTCTAACACGCATTTAGATGCTGTGCTATGCGAGATTATTGCCTTAATTGCTGCTTGACTGTCAATATAAAAGTTATCACGGTTGCAGCTTAAGCTACTTTAGTGGTAAAGGTTTTCTATTACGCTCTTGATCCGAAACTATTTCCGAAAATTATTAGAGAATTTTTATATTTTCTCCAAGCCGGAATATCGTGACTTGTTCTTTGTTTGTACTGTTCATTATTGCTGCTGAGTAAGTTGGCCATTTTGGGACTGGCATTCAATTGCAGCCGAAGGGTACCGGCCAGCTGATTGTTTTCAATCAAAAGGGCGCGTTCTGTTTTAGGTTAGTGGCACAATTTTATACATTTTCCAACGATTTTATCACGCTTCCCTTGTTTGTTTGTGGGTATGTAATTCTGTCATACGAAATTATGTAAAAAAAGTTACGTATACACACCGGTACCCGTAATTTCAGGTGGTATTGTTATAATTGCATGTAACTGGTTGGTTTTTAATGACACAACGTACATTTCAGATGCATTGGCAATTTTTGTTTCCTCTTTAGCTTTGCTGAACAGCGTATTTAATACGCCCTACAAACAGCTTCTAAGGTCGAGTTAGGATTACATCAAATGCTTAGTTGCTGTCTGTCTACCCATTAAATCTACAAAAATGCTTATGATTTTATTTTGCGTAGTATTTTCACCTGTAAATTTATTCACAGTGGCCTATGTAAATACTTTTTTCGCACATGCTCATCACTGCATGAGTCCTTCAGGTGCTTTAACACATTGTCATGGTAAATTCTCCACTTCAGCATTTTTTTCCGTTTCGATGGCAACATTTGCTCGGCGCTTTTGTTTCGATTTTATTTGCTTTTGAAATGTGTTAAAATGCCATGTCGTCGCTTTTGTTTTGCTCGTGCTGAAGTTTGAAATTGTTGAAATTCAAATGTCAGGCTTATGTGTATGCAAAGGAAGACAAGCTGGACGCCTATTGAGAATTTATGCGCTGGTCATTTGAAAATTGTTTATTTTTTTAGTTGTTGTTGTTGTAGCAATGCTCGCCCCACCTAATAGCCGCGACCGATCACAAATTGTCATCAATATCCTCTAACGGGAGTCCAAGGAAACTTGACGTTTCAACAGGGGTGGACCATAAGGAAAGGGGTGTTAGAGGCGTTGGTTCCACATTACAATTGAAGAGATGGTTGGTGTCATTTGGGACACATTGCAAGCGAGGCATACATTTTGTATGTCGGGGTTGATTCTGGATAGGTAAGAGTTTAACCTGTTACAGTATCCAGAACGAAGTTGAGCAAGAGTGACACGCGTTTCCCTGGGGAGTATGCGTTCCTCTTCCGCAAGTTTTGGATAATTTTCGTTAAGTACTGGATTCACCGGGCAATTCCCGGCATAAAGGTCCGACGTGTGATGAGGTGTGAATTTAGTAACAGGATGGCTTTTATGGCCATTTTTCGAGCATATAATAAAGGAAACGGCGAATTTTTCAATTTATGAAATATACATTTTTTATTCTAATAAAAAAAATCAACATACAAAAGAAGAGCGATTTTTGAGAGAAGTTTGTCGGGATTATTTGTCTTCCGCCTTAACTTTTTTTATAATATGGGTACCATAAAGGTTGCAAATATTTATATTTTTGAGAAAGTCTATTAAAATTTAATATACAACTTTGTTTTGTATGTTTTAAATAAAGACTTTGTTTAGCCCCAACGCGTTTCTGTAGATTTTGTACCTTCATCAGGGATATATTACATTTCAATACAAAATAATGGAACTGTTTTCCATTACAGTTTCTTAGGCTCAATTTCAACTATAATTGCAATTTTTGGTCTCTGCAAAAACAAATTTACATCATTGAGGTGATATTTGTCGACATGCTTCAGAGCAAACTCGCGTTGTACGTAAAATTCTAAGGAAAAGTCCACCACAGCAAGACTCTTAAATATGTTTCAAGCCTATGCCAAACGCATAGGAACAAACTGCGTGAGTTATCTTGAATCCCATTTGGGTAATCAAAACCAACGGTAGGTAAGGTAAGATTGACAGGGCGTACAACACACTTCCACTTGGACAAATTTTTTGTCTAGTGCGTATGCTTTCTGCGAGTGCCTTGTCTGCGCAAATTCGTCCACTTAGAAACTTCCTACGGGGCCTTGGATGGACCACTCGCATTCCTATTAAACTTATGTAAACGAGAAAGATTTCTTGCCTCACACAGATTTTCGAAGAAAATAACGCATAGAAATTTGTTTCGCTTTATTTGTCACCTTGGATATCGCCAGCGAGAGACTAATCGAATTTTCTTGCTCCTCATCTTTAATACTCTCGCGGTTATAGCATAGCACATTGCCCTGTGATGACTTCTATTAGTACACTCATTAAAGATTTGTTTAAGAAGAAAGTTGTTAAGATACGCTGCGGAAACCAGCGAGACAAGACAGGTCTGTGCGATTTTTAGCAGTTGCATTCATGTACCTTTTATGCAGGCGGAATATCAACAAAGATCACTACATTGGTTCCTGAGACTACATTTTCTATTGTACTGGGGCAATTTAGGATCCCTCCCTATGGCATACACCTTCGCTTGAAAGTTAATGAAAGTATCAGAAAGTCGATAAGGCTAATTGACCTACATATGACCCGAGTTCAGTCCAACGCCAGTTAAAATTTATATATTTGAGCCATCTGTGTAAACTGCATTGTCCACATAACTGTCCAAGCTCTCTCTCGTTCCTCCCTAGCAGTCTTATTTTATGTACCTGGAAGTGAATAATGTTGGATCAATTTCGTTTGAGAGCGATAGTTGCGGCTAAACCCTGCACAGAAGACTACAGAGGCACTAAGTGAGAGAAAACGCTAAAAAACCTGCCTGAGCAGCGCCGATAACTGTCCCTCATGCTCCCACGCATAACAGTTTTTCTAATTTCGCAACCATACGTGAATTGCTCCAACTCCTTCCAGACGTTAATAACGATCGAACAACTATGTTTAGCATACCAAAGATGGCATATCGCAACAGTCCCCAGTTGCTCTCGAAGACAATCTGACAAGTAAAACATGCTGTGTAGTATTGGCTGCTCAGCCATTTTTTGATGGCTCGAAACACCTCGTGCAGGGCGCTGTTAATCAATTTACGTTTGCAGCAAACGTGCTGAGCGCCCTTTTTTCTTTATTATACGCAGGTCAATAAGTCTCTCTACTGTTTTTATTATAAAGAAAGAAGCTTGGCAGCCTTTGGTCTCTGTCTTCCAAGAGATTTAGCTTGCCTCTTTAAGGTATGAAAATCAAGTGTACACTTCTGTAGGCTTCTATTTCATAAACTTACCTTTAAAAGAGGCCAAGCTGTCTGCAACATGGCAAATATCCCCCGATCCGAACCCGCCTTGAATGCTTTCATAGCTCATAGTAACTTATCATAGCCTATGACGTGTTTGAGCTCGGTTTCCGGGAAAGAAGAGTGACGTAATTTTTATTTTTATTTTTTTTTTATGAACGGAGACTTAGCTAAGGCTTATCTACAGTGCGACGAACTTCTTTCCATGCAAGTTTATTCGAAATTCTAATCTGCTAAGAAGAAAGCTGCAAACAAAATTTTCACTCACCCTAACGTACTCATACCCTGAAATTATACATTTTTCATCACAGAGTGCGGGGGGGGGGGGCTTATTTATTTAAATTTATAAAACGACCATTTGGCGCATTTAAATTTGCATACAAAATGAAATATGCAGCTTTCTACAACAGTTTTAAAAGCGTTTGTCAAGCGCTGTTGCCATATACCAAGGGCGTGTCGCCACAATCAACCAACCGAGAACAGCAAACTGTCTCATCCGCGTAACTGTCAATATTTAAACACAGAAGTGCTGAGCTGTCATTACTTGGCTTCCGTTTTTGGAGTTGGAGAGCAACAGGATTTTCATGTCATTGTCGACACTTTAGTATGGCACATTAGCGCTATAAAATTATCTTTTATATACGATGAGGATTTACAGCAAGAGGGTTGAAGTTGCGTGCAGCCCTCAACGATAAGAAAACGAAAAGAGGGATATGAAATATAAAAAAGTATTAAAAGAAAGTGGCAAGCAACCTTTGCTATTGTAAACCTTATTATAGGTGTTGTTGTTGCTGCTGCTGTCGATAAGTTGCTTATACTTGTGACAAAAAAAAAAGATACATAAAAGTTCGCAGAAGTTTGGAGTACAAAACTTAACAACTGAAACAATGCGCAATTTTGAAATTCAACACCAAAAAAGATTTATGAGTTGCTATGCGAACACAAAACGTACTCAAATTCAAATTCTAGCCAGATGTAACACACATGCATATTATTCATGCAAATCTCATAGTCATATTTTGCACTTCAACAAGCAGAAAGGATTGCAAAAGTAAAGTAAAAGGCGAACTAAAAACGAAGTAAAAACAAACGAAAGAAAGCTATTTAGTTCTTATCTATGTAGCTAAAGTTTTTTTGCATACATTTTTCCTACTCACTACTTCAATGTTAACTTCGCACTACAACACTCATACACACATACGCATACTAGATAAATACTTCAGCGATAATGTTTATGCCTCTTCAAATTTACCAGACAAAGCGTTGACGAAGTTAAGCTGCCGGCCATTTGGCACTTGCTTGTGGACCTTATGACATGGCGTATACGTAACAATAGGCGCATAGTGCACTGTGGTCGATTTGTACTCGTCAACGGCGGAAAATTTTATTTGTAAAGCGCAAATTTTTTATTTGCAATCGATAACAGGTACTCCGGTTTGCAAATGCATATGAACAGCTGTAAGGTGGGCTAGGCAAAATATGTTTTAGCAAATTACTTAAGATGTTTTCCCGAAATGACAAAAAACAAGTAAGGACCGGACTGTCTTCGGCTGTGCCTAGCCGTTAAAACGCGATATATGATATATATACAACTGATCTCTATGATTTTTTCAGACAACAATATATTCTATATACGAAAGTATATGGTGAAATTTGAAGCTTCTAGCTGTTAAAATGGGGTAGAAATTATGGAAATTTCTTATCTGAACAATCGGTCGTAGGGGACACAAGGGCGGATTAAAGGAGGGGCTAGCAGGGGCTATAGCCCCGGGCCCCAGCTTCGGGAGGGCCCCGCAAGCTCGAATAAATAATATCATATTACGTATTTGCATATACATAATTTAATTTTGCACCTCAAAATTTATATACAATAGTAATATTGAAAAGAATACACGCACTCGTTAAGAATAAGATGATATATATAATATATGTAATATATATAACCATATTATCAACTTATTTAGTTTTCTTACTCAATTATTATTCATAACATCAGATGAATTGGAAACTAAAGCAACAAATTAGATAAAAGTTTATTCGGATGATTTGCAAAATGACTTATTATTAGAACTCAAACAGTTTATACCCCGCTTGAATCTACAGCCAAAATGTTTTTTCTCTAATAGAACAGAAAAATTATGTAACGGAACAGAACAAATTCTGTGCCCTATGCAAGTTCTTAATTGGATTGTAAATGTGCATCGCTTACAGGATATTGGTTACGATTCCAATAGCAAACTGCGAATCTGAAGGGTCATTCTCGGTTTTAAAGAGAATAAAAAGTATGTATCGATCAACTATGTTAGATGAACGGTTGTCCACATTGATGAGGTTAAGCATTGAAGTTGATTTACTTCGATCGATTGATTTTGATGATTTGATATGTGACTTTGCCAAAGCAAAATCGAGAAAAAAATATTTTTAATTGTATAATAATTTATAGTTTTTATATATCAGTACCAAAAAAAAAAAATATTTGCGAGAATAAATTATAAAAATAATTATAACAGTTTTTATTTATTTAAAAAAATGATCATATTTTGCTATATATACAACCGATCCCTACAGACAGCAATATTTGCTATATGCAAAAGCATACGGTGAAATTTAAAGTTTCTAGCTGTTAAAATGGAGCAGTAATTACGAAAAGCTTCTTATCTGAACAATCGGTTGTGGGGGATAAATGATATATATACGGCCGATCTTATTCATTTTTTTAGACAACAATATATACAATATATGAAAGCATATGATGAAGTTTGAAGTTTCAATCTGATAAATTGAGGAAGATATGACAAAAAACCCTCTTTTCTGAAAAATCGGTTGTATGGGGGGATATATGCTATAGTCGTATATATGATATAGTGGTCCGATCAGGCCCTTTCCGTCAAATGTCTTATCGGACACCTGAGTATACCCGCTCACCAAATTTTATCGAGATATCACAAAACTTGATGTATTAGTTTGCGTTTAAACAGACAAGTGGACAGACAGACAGACGGACATGGTTAAACCAACTCAGCCCGTTATCCTGATAATTTCCATTAACTTATATGTATCTCTTCTCCTTTAAAGACTTACAATTTTGAGATTCGTGACAAACTTAGTACACAATTTCCTTTTCATGAAAGGTATACAAAATTATAAACAAATGAGATTATTGGAAAAGTTCGAAATTCGAATAGCGGCTTGTTGAAATCTAAAGACTTATGAACAAATTTGACTTATCACTTATAGCTCAGATACCAAATAATAGATGCACATTGTGCCATAAAGAGTGTTTTTTTAGGGCTTCATTCTGTATTGCGAACGATAGCTCCGACGAACGATTCGCCTCCAAACGATTTCGTCTAGCAATGGTATTCTCTATCATTTTCGTTCGGTTTTTTATGTTTTTTACTTTATGTCAAACAGGAAGGCGAAAGTAATTGTTAAATAATATTATGTCATCGTTTAACACAGTGCAAATACACTAGCGATTCATCTCTGAAGCGAAACGAACGTTCGTATCGTAATAGCGAATTAGGCCGTTAGATTTGTTTACTTAAAAAACAAATTTTTTTGTTTTAAAGACAATCTGAATTAAAAAAGAAACGCCTGTTCAAGTTATTTCATTTATGAATTTTGAAAGCCAATGGATCAAAAAATCGATTGAAAAACTTTGTCAGACATTGATAACTCAGTTATTTACGTTTCATTGGGTTCAAAAATCCTGAAAAAAAAAAAAAAAATTTTTTTTGTTGCAGTCTTATACATATGAGAATAAATAAAATCTCCTCAGAAATTTTTTTTTCGAAATCGAAACCAAATCGACCACTGTACAGTATGCAGTATGGGCATTAAAATTTCTGAATTAATGAGCATAAGTAATGCACAAAGTAAGGTTGAGAGGGCGTGCATGGGAACTTACCACACTCTCACTCGGACACATTTTTCTCCGCTCGTTCAAACGGATTACTTTCAAGTAGTTATCAACGAACCATTTGCTTTCTCTGATAAATTTAAGTAGAAGCTAGAGATCAACCTTCTCAGCCACTGCCGGACTGTCAAAAAACCGTAATCCCAGGGATTTGAGTCGTATTGTCTGGTTATTGAAAATCAATTACAAGATATCGGCAGAAAAAGTAATGAATCTATTTCTCTTTATCCTCATTCAGACAACTGCTGCAGAGTGTATGCGCCATTGCCGGAGCATTGGTGTAATAGCACAACAACCTGTGAGTATGCGCGTAAGAACTTTCACTGCAGACTTCTTGTCCAAATATGGCCATAGGGATCCTGATACCTCGCAATCATCACGGTTCCTTAATATTATATTCCTGGATTTTCTACAGTAGGTGACTAAGCTTTGGCAGTTCGGAGCGCTCCGGCTTGCCTATGCCTATTTCGGAAAATTTCCTGGCAATGTTATCTGCAAATTCATACCATTCAATATCTATATATTGCTTACCAAGAAAAGGGAGATATTAAGATGCAATATGGATGCCAGCGAGGCTTGACACGTCCACGAGGCTTGATATCTCCATAAAATCTGAATTTATGAAGGTGGATTCTTACGCGCCTCGCTGATAAAAAATATCGTTACATTGGCCAATGAGACCGTGTTGTCCTGGAGCATTTCGGCTGCTTTCTGCATGGGATAGACCTCCGCATGGAAGATACAGGAATAAATATGTTATGCTTTCAAGATTTTGATAGGAGTAAAAATACTACGGTTTGCTAACATGTTTACCTTGTCTACTAAAACTACGTTGCTGTGTGACAACTGACATCACTAGCGTTTCTCTTTCTCTTTTTGGCAGGAAAGTTTGCTTTTTACCGCCACTTACTGCCTAATGATTCACTTTAGTCCTTAGTATCTTCAACGGTGTATCTTTATTAAAAGCTTGGTGATATATCGGACAATAAATGGAAACGAAGCTTCTTTTTATTGCACGTTGGGTTACGTTAGGTGTAACTGGCCGGTCGGTGAAGAACTCACATAGACTGAGTGAGTCCGCAGTGTTACCAGAAGTTTGTTTAATGACCAAACTGGAAAACCCTATGACATAAAAAAACTGCGTATATAAGTTAAATACTAGAAGCTTCTTAGGATCTATGCCACTTGCTGTTTCTAGATCTCATAGCTGTATCATTCCTCATAGCTGGAGTCTTAACCTGGCAAGCGCAGGACACGAGCACTAAACATGCCTGATCGTTTCCTTTTCAAACCGCACTTCCTATATCTGCTATCATCGATCAATACCAATTTAAAGGCTTGTGACGCCAGAAGGCAGTGTCTAGTAAGAATATGCGTCATGCATCTACAGTCCTCTATTTTTAATGATAGTAGTAACGTTCTTAGTTCCATGTTATAAGACCTACACATGATCTACGACACTTTACATGGTCGATTGTGTGCAACTCTTCCCTTCTCTTAATCTCGCCTAATGTAATTGGGACGTCTACGGACCAAGCTGCGAATGATGCGCCACTTTAAGCTAGCTCATCCGCTTTTCCATTTCCATTTATTCACATACGCTCTGGGACCCATTATAGATGTATGCTTCTCCCTGTCCCGATTTTCTTCAAAGATTGCTTACACTTTAACACACTTTGCGAGATTATTGCCTCAATTGCTGCCTGGCTGTCATTATAATGGTTCAGGCGGCTACAGTTAACGCTTTTTTTCTTTCATGTGGGGTTTATTTTCGAAAAAAATATTTTTTTTTTAAAGAAACAAATTTCTCCATTGTGCGCATTCAGCTACCTTCACAACCCACCAAGCAACCACCCGGCGAACAAACTGTCCAAGTAAACTGTCTGAGTAAACTTAAAAAAAAAGTTTTCAATTTCCATTGCATATTTTCAACAATTCATTGGCTCTTGGTACTTGCTTGGCCACTTTTAAAAACTTTTAACCAAATTTTGTGTGTTTATATGTTCATTTCTAACTTTTTTATACTTTTATTGCTTTGGTCTTACTCGACTTACTTATTTGCCTTTGGAAGTACTTACTGAAAGTTTAGCACACATACACACACACAGGCGCAACTACGCACTAAAATATGCTGCCTGTGTGTGTTTGTGTTTCCACATATTGCTTGTCATATTTCATGCTGCAAAGTGCTTAAACAAAAGAAATGAAAAAAAGAATAAAAAATAAACAAACTTTTTCTAATTTGTGCATGCTAAAGTGGTAGTGCGAAAATGGGTGGCTGTTAAAAAATGCCAACATATGCTGGTCTTAATCAGTGTGCTTACACTTTAAGCTTGCCACAGAGTCACAATACCCTGGTTCTCTTTACATATTTTTAAAATTTTTTTTATTCAAGCTTTTTTACGCTACTTTGCATCTTAGCAGCTTTACAAGCATTTAGTTTGCTTTTACTACTTTTCGTTATAGTTTTTCTCAGCCTTGACTTTAAAAGCGCCACCACCTGATCCACTTAAAAGTCTTAGTCCCAGTTATTCGCAGTCGCTTCAAATGTCTGGAGTATTTTTTTTGAGTATTTCATTGCAATTTCTTGCATATTCTGGTTCATATTTTTGAAAAGTTTATGCAAGTTCCGTTTTAAATGGAATTTGACTCTGTAATAGCATTTTGCGCTAGTTTTAATAATTTGGTTATATTTCTTGCACTATAATCTTGGGAGAGAAACATTAGTTAAATGGGTAATTTGAAAGTATCTAAAAATATGTTCGTACACCTGGTAAATCAGATAACTGACGAATGTAAATTTTAGATTAAAGCTATTCCTATAAATCGCTTGAAATTAATGCGGGCTGTGCGCTACTGTAGGTTGCCTTATGTTTTAAATAGTCCATATAGAATGTTTAACGAAATCGACAAGCTATGAGCGAAACCATTCAAATTCAGTTTAAGAAAAAACATAGAAGCTTCACCTTTCTTTTTTTAATGATCAAAGGAGTAGTTTTTGAGCTTAGTTTGATTTTTTTGATGATGTTAATTTGTGGTCAATTGCCAAGTAACTCACATCATTACAGAATTTCTTAACTGCCGTCAATAATAAAAAAGCGATGATATAACAACAACGACAACGTAAGCACCAGATAACGTGAGGTGCCCACATACATATGTACATGTATAATGGAGCTTGGTAGCAAATGTGGGAACGAGAGATAACTAGATGACCAAAGATACGAGAATGTAATACGTGAACAATCCAGAGATAGCAGAACGAAAATTGACACAGATGATGGCACAATGCCGAAACCGGTTTGACAAGGGATGACGGAAAATCGCTCCAATATGCCACTAGAACCTCATATATGCGAAACAATTATTGCATCAGTCATTAGACGAAAAAGTCTAGATCACGAGACGCACTGCGATATGACGAAGTACTACGTAGAAAAGGCTATTCGTTCTGAAAAACAAATTTGTATCATCCAGAACGACTTATAATAAAGAAAAACAAAAAAAAAAACAAGTAAGGATGGTTAAGTTCGAGTGTAACCGAACATTACATACTCAGTTGAGAGCTATGGTGACAACATAAGGGAAAATAACCATGTAGGAAAATGAACCGAGGGAAACCCTGGAATGTGTATCAAATGAAAGGCATTGAAGAGTATTTTATAAGGGAGTGGGCCATAGTTCTATAGGTGAACGCCATTTAGGGATATAGCCATAAAGGTGGATCAGGGTTGACTCTAGAATGCGTTTATACGATATGGGTATCAAATGAAAGGTGTTAATGAGTATTTTAAAAGGGAGTAATCCTTAGTTCCATAGGTGGACGCCGTTTCGAGATATCGCCACAAAGGTGGACCAGAGGTGACCCTAGAATTTGTTTGTACAATATGGCCATCAAACGAATGGTGTTAATGAGTATTTTAAAAGGGAGTGGGCCTTAGTTCTATAGGTGGATGCAGTTTCGAAATATCGCCATAAAGGTGGAGCAGGGGTGACTCTAGAAAGTGTTTGTACGATATGGGTATCAAATTAAAGGTATTAATGAGGGTTTTAAAAGGGAGTGGTGGTTGTTGTATAGGTGGTCGCATTTTCGAGATATCGCCATAAAGGTGGAGCAAGGGTGACCCTAGAATTTGTTTGTATAATATGGGTAGCAAAAGAAAGGTGTTAATGAGTATTTTAAAGGGAGCAATCCTTAGTTCCATAGGTGGACGCCGTTTCGAGATATCGCCATAAAGGTGGGCCAGGGGTGACTCTAGAATTCGTTTGTACGATATGGGTATCAAATTAAAGGTATTAATGAGAGTTTTAAAAGGGACTGGTGTGAAGGCGTTTTCCAGATATCGACCAAAATGTGGACCAGGGTGACCCAGAACATCATCTGTTGGATACCGCTAATTTATTTATATATGTAATACTTACCAAGATTTTAAGGGCTTTTTATTTCGCCCTGCAGAACTTTTTCATTTTCTTCTACTTATTATGGTAGGTGTCACAACCATTTTATAAAGTTTTTTCTAAAGTTATATTTCGCATTAATAAAACAATCCAATTACCTTAACATATTTCATCCCTTTTTTCGTATTTGGTATAGAATTATGGCATTTTTTTCATTTTTCGTAATTTTCGATATCGAAAAAGTGGGCGTGGTCATAGTCGGATTTCGTTCATTTTTCATACTAAGATAAAGTGAGTTCAAGTAAGCACGTGAACTAAGTTCATTAAAGATATGTCGACTTTTGCTCAAGTTATCGCGTTAACGGCCATGCGGAAGGACAGATGGACGACTGTGTATAAAAACTGGGCTTGGCATCAACCGATTTCGCCCATTTTCACAGAAAACAGTTAACGTCATAAAATCTATGCCCCTACCAAATTTCAAAAGGATTGGTTAATTTTTGTTCGACTTATGGCGTTAAAAGTATCCTAGACAAATTAAATGAAAAAGGGCGGAGCCACGCCCATTTTGAAATTTTCTTTTATTTTGTATTTTGTTGCACCATATCATTACTGGAGTTGAATGTTGACATAATTTACTTATATACTGTAAAGATATTAATTTTTTTGTTAAAATTTTACTTTAAACAAAATTTTTTCTTAAAAGTGGGTGTGGTCCTTCTCCGATTTTGCTAATTTTTATTAATCGTAAATATAGTAATAGAAGTAACGTTCCTGCCAAATTTCATCATGATATCTTCAACGACTGCCAAATTACAGCTTGCAAAAATTTTAAATTACCTTCTTTTAAAAGTGGGCGGTGCCATGCCCATTGTCCAAAATTTTACTAATTTTCTATTCTGCAACATAAGTTCAACTCATCTACCAAGTTTCGTCGCTTTAGCTGTCTTTTGTAATGAATTATCGCACTTTTTCGGTTTTTCGAAATTTTCGATATCGAAAAAGTGGGCGTGGTTATAGTCCGATATCGTTCATTTTAAATAGCGATCTGAGATGAGTGCTCAGGAACCTACATACCAAATTTCATCAAGATACCTCAAAATTTACTCAAGTTATCGTGTTAAAGGACGGACGGACGGACGGACATGGCTCAATCAAATTTTTTGTCGATCCTGATTATTTTGATATATGGAAGTCTATATCTATCTCGATTCCTTTATATATGTACAACCAACCGTTAACCAATCAAACTTAATATACTCTGGGAGCTCTGCTCAACTGAGTATAAAAAAAACATAAAGAACCTATGAAAAAACTAGAAAAAATAGTACTGAACTTTCCGGCCAAATAGGGACATCCTCTTATTAATCACCCACACTGAAATTTAACAAGAACTTTAATGAGAGGTTAACTAGTATTGCATGTACAGTGGTCGTCATATAACTCTAGACAGAGGAGAACCTTAAATTTAATGCAGTACTTTTGCAGACATATTCCCAAAAAGTTAAAATGCGCACTCTTCATTTGTTTCTCAAACTTAGTTAATATCTTCCAGGTAGGTACTACTGATATAGAGATGTTGTTGTTGTTGTTCTAGCAGTGCTTCGCCCCATCCAACAGGTACGACCACGGACGCAACAAATTAAATGGCATTACACTGAAATGACAGCCCTTGGTCGGGAAAAATACTTAGTCGCTCCGGTACATAGAACCGGCTGCCTTGGGAACGACTAATATAGGGATCCCATTACTTTCTGTAGAAGTATACTGAGATTAATGGTTAATGTTATTATTAACGGCAATGAAAAACCGAATGATGTAGTAAAGGTGAGGGGAGTGTTGCACTGCTCCCAGGCTTAATTAAATAAAATATCTACAATGATATGCGTAAGAGCTGTGACCTAGAAGGTTTAAAAGAGACGATCAACGACTTGGTGTGCTATTGTCAAGCCCTGCTGAATAGGCAGTTCTGTGTTAACATAAAATCTATATTTCTACTAGCAGACCCACCAGATGTTCATGTTCTGCCCTAACTTTGATTTATTTGTATAACTTTTAAGAAGTTTTTATATCTTTCTCCCCATTGCTCTTCAACTCTCCTTTTCCCTTACTCATCTCTGGTCCTTTCTCTCTCTCTTCCTTTCGTTCTTCCTCCCCCCCTATCTCTTTTCCTCTCCATTCCTCTCTTCCTCTATCCAAGTCTCCGTCCATGGCTTCTAACGGTGTTTAATCTGCTCTACTGCGCAAAGATTTGAAAAAGTGTTACATTACATATCTATCTAGGCATGCATTACACAGCTGATTTTTCACCAATTTACCTAATTCAATAATGTGATGTTGTGGAACGCTCTAGCTGAAAGCTTGTGTGGACGTTTGTTTCGCAGCGAACACACACATAAAATGTTTTTCTTTCAATAATTTTTGAAAAAGTTGTAAAATTGTCAATTTTTAGCTGTTATATAAATATTAAAGTGATGCCAATAGCACTCATCAAACTCACGGTTTCTAAAAAAAGTGTCACAGAAGCCAAGGCAGCTTAAAGCAAATAGTCAGCACTTATCCTAAAAACAGAGAGAGGCATGGTGCTCCAAAATTTAAGTGCACTTAAATATAACTAAAAATATATTTACTTTCAGTCTTAGTGGAATTTTTTTTTTAATATAAACAAGTAAGAAAGTCTAAGTATGGGTGAAATCGAACATAACATATCCAGCTGTGCACTTGAAACGCTGTTGTTGGTAGAATATCAGTCAAATGTAGTTAAATACCAAAGCGTTATAGCAAACTTTGTTAAGGTTAGGCCTTTAGGATAAGTGGGCGTAATCTTTAACTGATTTTGATTACCTCACTCAGTTTAAACTTCCAAATTTTCTTCTTCTAAATGTGGGTGGTGCCACGCCCATGTTCCAAATTTTTAAAAACCAATCCACCTACCAAATTTTACTAGCTTAGCGGTATTCGTTTTTGAATTATCTTATTTTTTCCATTTTTCTAAATTTTCGGTATCGATAAGTGAGTGTGGTTACCGTTCGATTTCGCTTCAATACCAATCTACTCTGGGTCCAGATAAGCACTTATACCTCAAGTTATCGTGTTAATGGGCGGGTGGTCATAGCTTAATCAAGTTTTTTTTTCGATACTGATGATTTTGATATACGGAGGTCTATATCTTTCTCGCATTCTTTTATACCTGTACAACCAACCCATATCCAATCAAAGTTATAATACCCTGTTTAGAAGTACAGGTAGGTATAAAAATGTAAAATGTGTAAGTAATATAAAAATTCAATATAAATTTGATTTTCTTTACAAATCTCAATTATTTTTCAAATCCAGCTGTCAAAAACAAATGAGCAGAATTTTGTACTTCCTCAGAATTCCACAAATTTTCTAAGTTATTACGCTTTTGTTGCAAAATTTTTCTCAAAATATTTAAGATTTATTTCCTGTATTACGTACAAAAGTAGTTGGTAAGATATAAGAGTTACATAAGAGTAAGCTTTAACTTACACAAATGCAGGATATGATGAAATATTAGCGAGTAGCTTTTACTTTTGCCAATAATCTCTAACGAAATCCATCTTTGTCCCCCAAAACACTGGTGCCCCAAAAAGTAATTACTAAGTATCTACATTTTGCTCATAATCACTAAAAGTCAATACAACTTCTTTGCTTAGCAATAAATAAATATGTTTTGAGAAAGTTAGCTTAACCTACAGTAGCGAACAGAAAACTAGCAGTGACATTTTTTAAAAATCATATCGGCAATTGAATTCTTCTTTTTTTATTTTCGATATTTTGAGAAAATCCTCAATGAATTTTGTAACTGAAGGTTTACAAACCAATCTCAGAAACGTTTTCGAAAAAGTTCGAAATTCGAGAATAAATTACGAAAACTTCGATTTTTTTTTGGAGTTCTCTGAATCTTTTTGAGTATACAGTTTTGTAACAAAGAAACACAGTAAATTTTAGTTTCACAAAGCACAAGTAATACATACATAGCATTCTCAATACTAGTATTGATTATTGAGAATTTTTGTTTTCGAAGAGTATTTAGATTTACTTCCATAAAAAACATGTTTCAACTATGTATGGAGGAAAGTGCACACTTCGAAAAAAAAATTGCCAAAAAATGAGGGATCTATAATTGATATTTTGTGAGTCTAAAATTGATTGAGCTACAAAACTTCGTATTAAAAAGTATGCAAGGATCTAAAAAAAAATAATAAAAAATATTAAAAAATTAAAGTTTTTCGTAAAAATTTTTCAAATTTTCGAATTTTTGCGATTTTGCATAGTTTTAGCTTAAAAACTCATAGAAGTTTTTTCTTAAAATATTGAAAATAAAAAAAGAAGAATTTAATTGATGAAATTTTATAAAAACTATCACTGCTATTTTTTTGATCGCTGCTGTACATAACAACTTATATAGTATGAACTCTCTTGCTGCAAATAAATCTTTGGATTTCATAGTAAATTCGTTGCTTCATTACTTTGACATTCCCCTACATATTCGGCCTTTCTCTGACAGCCAACTATGGAATTGACATACATAAAAACATGCGCACATACAAGCCAGGAATAGTTTGTATGTATGTACTACGTTGTTGTAACTGACTTTGAGAAAGCATCATCAACATAAATTTATAAAGGATTTCCGTTTCATTGCATGTCACGTCACTGTCCATGCGTACAATTCTCTTATTGAAAATAATACCGAAACATAAAGAAATGACAACAAAACAAAAACCAAAATTAACAATGAAAGCAAAAAAGCATATAAAATAACAACAAAAAACAATTTTACTGGTCAGCTATAAATCTACAAATAAACAAATGGGGAACGAGTAAAAATATGCAAGTGCTGGCACGAAAGTGAAGTGAATAAATTGAAGAGGAAAATATCATCAACTTTTGGTACTTATGAAAATGCATTTCCGGTCTGACAATGTCCTGTGTACACACACACACACACACACACATAAGCACAAACGCGCTAACATACGTGTACAAATATACAAAGCTGAGTGGAGCATAAGAAAATTGACGTTGCGGGGGCAAAGTTAAGTAAAATATCTGCACTCAACTATCTGACTGCCTAACTGACCGACTGACTGACTATTTTGTTTATGTTTTTGTTATTACTGTTGTCATCGTCGCTTCTGGCAACTTTTAGCTGTCAACAGTTGTCTTTCTTTGTGTATGTTTGTATATGCTTGCAAGCGCCTGTTAAAAATACTCAATACATATGCAACATGCTTTTAAGTTTATTTGTGTTTGTGCACGCACACACACATATGTATATAGCTACATTTATAAGTTTTGTTTGTGCTTTTATTAGCAGCATTAAACTAAGCACACTTAATATCTGTATATAATATTTATTTATAGGAGAAATAGTTTGTTTTTGTATTTGCTGTATAAAGAAAATAATATAAAATTTATTTGCTACTAACGATACCAATGAAAAATATGAGCTTGTGTATGCTGCGTGTGTGTTTTGAGTGTATGTGTAACAACAAATTAAATGAGTGTATGTGTATTGATGTGCACTTCTATTGGCAAAATTTATTCAGTCAAAAGCATTATTATGCACTCATATATCCTGAAGTATGCTTCCGAAATTATGCGTTTTTGTCTTTGTTCACATATGAAAACAAATATAATAATAATTTTATTTATTTATTTACGGTCTTTAAGACCTAGTTCAAGGTAAAAAAAAAAAAAATATATATATATAAATAAATTGTATACATTACATGCTTAATGACTTACAGTATAAAAATAATTTTGCTTTAAACTTATTAATATTTTCACAGTCTTTTATCGCATTTGGTAATTCATTGTACATTTTATAACCTATATATTCTAAAGTCTTCTTCGCGAACTCCGTTCTTACTCTAGGCAGTCTTATATTTCCGCTGCTTCTAGTTCCATAGTTATGTATTTCATGATTAAAATGTATTCTCCCGTTGAGATAATTCGGTGTTATTCCTAATTTCATATGATGAATAAATTTCAATGTGAAATAATATATCGACTGTTTTACACTGAGCCAGTTTAACATATTTAGCATTGTAGTTTTTGGTGTTCTAAGCGAACATTTTAAAATTAATCGCATTGCCTTGTTTTGTTGTATCTGCAGTTTTTTTATTTGTGTGTCATTTGCTAATAGCAGGATTGTTGGACAATAGATAAAGTGCGGTTCAATAATTGATCGATACACTAATAATTTGTGTCGTTGACTAATATATTTACAAGTTCTGTACATAAAACCAATTTTTTTTGCGATTTTGTTTTCTAAATAACTTATGTGTTCTCCAAATCTAAGGTTTTTGTTGATCCAGACTCCTAGGTATTTGATCTTGTCTACTTGCTGAATTTCAACATTTCTTATCTTCAGAGTAATATTGCTAAGGTTATTGGCACCCATAATGCTTTGATTTTTGCAAAATATCATACTTTTGGTTTTATCCACGTTCGCTTTCAACTTTCTATGGCATAGCCATTTGTAGAGGGAGTCTAAGTCTTCTTGCATTTTCGATACCGCAAAGCTCGCACTTCTTTCACTAATGGCTATCAATGCATCATCCGCAAATAGTCGAATATTGCAATATTTCAAGCATTCTTTAATATCGTTAATATATATTGTAAACAATAGCGGTGCCAATACTGAACCTTGCGGTAGCCCAATATGTACATCAGCAACCGGTGAAACTGCACTTCCAATTATCGTCTTCTGTTTTCTATTACTCAAATAGCTTTTGAACCATTCCAAGGATTTTCCTCTTATCCCATTATTAAACATAACATTCAGCAGTTCCTCTCTATCCACAGTTTCAAAAGCACGTTTTAAGTCTAAAAAGACTGAGATCACAACTTTCTTATCAGTTATATCCTCTTTCCATTCCGCAATAACCATATTCAGTGCGGTTTCGCAAGAATGGCTTTTCCTAAACCCAGATTGTTCAGGTATAATAATTTGGTATTTATCTAGATATGCCACTAATTGATTTTTAACCACCGTTTCCATAATTTTTTCATCTGCGGGTAGCGTATTAATTGGGCGCAGTTCCTCTGGCCTTACTGTATTTTTGACTTTTTCCGCAGGTACTATAGTTGATACTTTCCAGCAATTTGGAACAATGCTACTGTTTATTGATTCATTTATTATATCTTTGTAGAAGTGAGCAATGTAAATCATGGCATCTTTAAATACCCCCTCCGACAAAAGCTTTTTTCCACCATATTTGTTTCTAAAAGATTTAGTAATGTTCATTATATCATCTATCTCTACTTCGGTGAATTGAAAAGTTTCAATTGCATTATTTACACTTGTTTCTGCCGCAATTGGAATTATTTCAATGCTATCATTAATTTCAGCTATGCTCTGTACAAAAAATGTATTTAGGGCATTGGCTATATCGTATTCCTTCTCGAGGCATTCACCGTTAATTACTATTTTGCTAACGACCTTTCTGTCATCGGTAAGCTCAGCAAGATGTTTTAAAGACTTCCACATCCGCTTCATGTCTCCTGCACTATCGCGCACTTTATCTTCCATATATTTCTTCTTTTTATACATAACAGTTTTTTTATATATTTTTTTTATGCCATTATAATCCACCCAGTTGCCAGTATTTCTAGCAGTATTATAGAATTCAAATTTTCTTTTGTGCAGTTCCTTTAGCTCACGGTCATACCACTTATTCCTCAGTTGTATTTGGATCCTCTTCTCATACGTCAATGCTTGCATAGCTTCAGTTAAAATATTGTTCAGGATCTCAGTTCTACGTTCTATGCCTACATGAGACACAGAGCTAAAGTCGCACGTTCGCAGCAGATTTAAAAGATTTTCTGCGCTATAGTACTCCCAGTTGGTGACAGTAGCAACTTTTCTCATTTTGCAATATTTAGCTGTTGGTACTTTGAAATGAATTGTTTCATGATCGGAAATTTTATATCCACTTACATGTTCAGTTTTAACTTGCACATTATTGCTGAAGAGTAAGTCTATTTTCGTAGAGGAGTGCTCAGTTATTCTTGTGTTGAAATTTATTCTTTGTACCATAGCCATTTGTGCAAATGAACTTATTATAATGTTGTCAGATTCCCTGAGGTGTTCATTGATGACATTGTTTAAGTATGTCATGAGGTCAGCATCACTGCTATTTGGTGAGTGATAGAGTACACCAATTTGCCATTTTAACGCATATTTTTTAAGTTTTATGACAATGCACCACACATTCCTGTCAATAGCTTTATTACACACTATGCTATATTGTAAATTTTCATGTACATACATTAGAACACCACCTGTATGTCTACTGTGGGAATCGCAGCGGATGAATTTATATGTGGAAATGCATAGCTCAGAATCCATGATTTTATCTGTTGTACATGTTTCCGCGCATAAAACAATGCTGGGTTTTTTTATTTCTATAAGATATTCCAGCTCTAGCTTATTTGCTGTAATACTATTAATATTAAGATATATACAGTCCAAGTTGAGCTCTTTGTTACGCAGGTTTGTTTTAGTTTTTGACTTGTGCTTTGTGGTTACAGATTCCCTCGTTGGTTGCTAATAGCCAATCTTCCTCTTCCTTGCTATGAGCTTTTGTTGATACACAGGACACATTCTGTCCATGGAATCGTGATTTTCGTCCAGTCCCAAATTTAATTCTTTATTTGCCCTGATGCAGTTGATGCATTTATTTATTGCTTCTTTATTGCATACCACATATTTATGCTCACCCAAGCATTTTGTGCATACTTCTTTTTCTTTGCCTTACATATAAGTAAGTAATTGCCATGGCAACACGCTCACTTTTTATTAAGTTTCGAACATCTTGGAAACATTGTCTTTTCTTGTCTTTTGTCCGTTTAAAGCACAAAATCGTTAAGGAATTTTTACTAAATTTACGCAAGATAGATATACACGTACTTATATAGGTTTTTTTTTGAAAGGTATGCGAATTTTGCTTTTGTCTTACACCTCCATTCCAAATTGTGTTATTGGCATAATAAAATGACTCCTTTAGTGATGGCACTTCGTAGTAACCAACTTATACCGGTGACTGTTGGCCCTCACAAGTGGCTACGTAAGTCTAGATAATTAAAGTTTCATTCCAGTAGTTACACTAGTCGCGATGTGATTCACCGACGACTATCAAGTCGCTGAGCTTGCCACTATTGCTACGGCCAAAAGCTCATCATTTAGGGTACGTCCAAACGGCCAACCGCCCATACTATATCACGTCTGATTTGCTGATTGTATTATATCCGCTCTACCGATTGTGTAATATCTGCCGCTGACTATATTTCAAAGATTTTTTCCAACCTTTCTCGGCTTCAAAAATTGTTGGCACATCCACCAAGGATGATAATTACCAGTAAGCATTTAATTTTGGGAAGAGAAGGGAAATTGGGAAAGGAGAAATAAAGTAAATGGATTAGAAGAAGAGGAATAGATGTAGGAAGGGTAAAGAAACGGCGACAAGGGGGGACCGGGAAGGGAAGAAAAGCTAGAGGGAAACTAAAACAGAGAGCCGTAAAGGGAAATAAGATTTGGAATAAGAAGAGGAAGAGGAAAAGAAGGATAGATAGTAATAAATAGAAATAAGAAGGGAGAGGTAAAAACAAAGGGAGATAATGTAGACGAAGAAGAGCAAAAAGTGATAAAAATAGACTTTGGAAGCGCGACTGAAAGGAATGGGTGGAGAATGTTGTAGGGAACGAAAAGATACAATATGTTCATATACTGACGATGTGGCATATGCTGATGATCCCGCTATTACCTATAAAGGCTAGTTCGCTCAAACTTTATGTGACCTGAGGCAGGTAGTATTGCGATAGGTTTCCATATGCGCCTCCCGATGCGCGCGCACCATCAGTTCCGATAAATTTAGCTTGTGCTATATACAATAGTTAAACTAATCAGAACTAAATGGTGTGCGCCGAAGGTTGGCAGAAAAGACAAAATTCCTGGGCGTAATTCTAAACAAAAAGCTTAGCGAAACTCCTCAGAGGTTGGCAGCGAGGGGGACATTAAATTTCTAGCCTCTCAATCGTTCAATTCTGAACTAACACTGAACAGTCGCCGATTTCTGCAATAAATTTCTTAACAGAACCGGGCACACCTCACATGGGTTCCGAGTTATAGGGTCATCGTGCGAAACTGCACTGTGAACAAACTTGCAAGGCAGGGTATGAGCAGCAGATTCCTCCTGACAAAGAAGGCTTAGATATGCCATTTGCCGCATGCAAGCTAAAATTAAAATAGCACATCTACCGTCAAGCCGTCGAAAGATGGGTACTAACACCCAAGTGTCGGACATGTAAGTAAAACTGGCCAAAATCGGATCTTAAACGATCCTAGCAAGTTTACAATTTTAGTAGGGATACATTTCCTGTCTTGTACTGCCTTGTGATTATGGTAGAAGTGCAGTATCGTCATTGCTGTAAGAGTTGTGAAGAGTATGAAGGGGACGGTGTAAGCCAGAGCTTTCAGGGGAAGCTCCCTTTCTTGATAGTTTGCGGCTGGTCGTGGAGTACAACATTTAGGACTTGGTAGCCCTTATCAGAATCCTCCAAATGATTCGAAGAAGAAAGTTAATTGTCTCTTCTCGTGGTATCACAACGAGCCTATTTTCACTGGCCTATGTGTACCTTCGTGGCAGCCACTGCAACCTAGCCTAATATTTTATTGTAATACACAGAAATTTAATTGCTAAATAATTTCAGACTCTCACGCGAGGACTTGAAATGAGATAATATTGTACGAAAATTATCAAGTGCGTTAGTATTTAAGATGCAAAATAAAATTTCTTGGTCTTACACGGCACCATCGACAAAATAAAAGTTTGGCAAAAATTATAACGAAATCAGAATAGCTCAAGTGTTCAATGAACCATGATCCCGGTTCTATATTCACAAATATAAAAAGTAAGGAAGGCTAAGTTCGGGTGTAACCGAACATTACATAGTCAGCTGCCAAATTACAGCTTGCACAACTTTTAAATTACCATCTTTTAAAAGTGGGTGGTGCCACGCCCTTTGTCTTTTATTTTCTTTTAATATATATACTAGGTGTTGACTTGTGTTTGTCTTAAGAATATCATTTGTTTCTACGTTTGGATTTTTTACGGAAAACAATTGAAATAATCATTGGCCATTAAAATAGGCATCTTTTAATTGACTACTAATGCTAATTCAAATTTAACAGGTCTGGGTTAAAAGTAGGCGGTGCCACGCCCATTGTCCGAAATTTTACTAATTTTCTATTCTGCGTCTTAAGGTCAAACCACCTACCAAGTTTCATCGCTTTATCCGCCTTTGGTAATGAATTATCGCACTTTTTCGGATTTTCGAAATTTTCGATATCGAAAAAGTGAACGTGGTTATAGTTTGATTTCGTTCATTTTAAATATCTATGTATATGAGATGAGTGCCCAGGAACTTACATACCAAATTTCATTAATATATCTCAAATTTACTCAAGTTATCGTGTTTACGGTTAGACGGACGGACATGGCTAAATGAATTTCTTTTTTCGTCCAGATCATTTTGATATATAGAAGTCTATATCTATCTCTATTAGTTTACGCCGTTACGGGGTACCGTTATGCGAACAAAATGAATATACTCCGTGAGCTCTGCTCAGCTGAGTATAAAAAATCTGCATGCAACAAATTCATGAAAATTTACAAGTACAGAGCACAACCATAACACATTGCCGTAGTTTGAATAATGAAAAGGCTTTAACGTACATAAAGTGCACCTAACTATATAAAATCTGAAAATGCTTGTTTTTCAAAATTGCTCCATGATTAAGCACCTGTCGTTTGCTGTGTTGCATATATGTAAGTATGTACACTGAATGAAAAAGACTGGTAAAATCAACCGAAATACGGGTCAATTCAACGCAATAAGATGTTGACTCAACTGCGCACAAATTGTTGATTCGTAACTGACCGTTTTAGTAGTCAAATGAACCAAAAAAGTTGTTGCGACAGCTTTGTATGAAAGTACCTATGTTGCCATATAAATAAATAAATGTAAGGCGCGATAACCTCCGAAGAGATCTGAGGCCGAGCTTCTCTTCCAATTTGCGTCGTGCCCTCTTGATTTTCCCTACAAATTCGCCAGACGGGACCTACAACGGCATCTGCAAGGCAGATGAGTTTTCACTGAGAGCTTTTCATGGCAGAAATACACTCGGAGCGCTTGCCAAACACTACCGAGGGTCGACCTCGCTTAGAAAAATTTTCTTCTAATTGAAAAACCTTATTTCTAAAATTTTGTTGTTGCTTTGCCCGGGGTGCGAACCCAGGGCATACGGTGTGACAGGCGGAGCACGCTAGCATCACACCACGGTGGCACTTACTAACCGAACGTCAATTGGGCTTACATCAAATATGCTGGCACACATTAAACATAATGCACTTTATTATTTGGTTTTATTAAACGCACTTTCACCAAATTTTATATTTTATAATTATTTAGTTTATAGTTTTGAACTTCGCTTTGCAAATAGAAATGAAAATAGTAGTCACAAAACTGTTTCTCAATTCTTTCAGTTGCAGCTCAGCTCATTCTCAATTTCTTCTCTCGCATGTAGTTGCCACACTTGATTGTTTCGAACAAAACTTCTATAAATGCTTGACATAAATAGAGAACTTGTAAGTTATAGAAAAGTAAAGAACCAAATCGCTAGAAGGTAATTCACCACTGGAATAACTTTACATGTAATTCGGCAAGTTTAATTTTCGTAACACTTTAAGTTGAAGCGATTCCAAAACAACTCAAATTTTATGTTGTTGGAAACATCAACATTAAAAAAGTGTGTTTTTATTATCTTATTAAATTCGTTCGCGTGAGTTGTGTTAACAGAAAAATCAGTTAGATTGACCAGGAATCCGTAAATTTTACAGAATTTTGTTAACTTAAGAGCGACAATTTCTCTTCTGTTGAAATGACTAAGCTAATTTGTTCGTTTGACAAAGAACTTGGTCGAATTAACCGTAATTCGATCAATTTCACCGAATCTCCGTTAAGTCAAGAACAACAGAACCGATTTGTTGATTTTACTACCACCATTTCTTTCAGTGTATGCATGTATGTGTACATGTGATGTGAGTAATTCAATGCTTTAAAATATATAAACTTATATATATTTGCTTGATGTATTTCAAGCTTTTTGGCTTTAGAGCTTAAGCTGTCTTAGCTGTCAGAAATTGTTTTTTAACCTAAATTTAATACACTTCTTTAGAAATATTTTGCATTTATTTACGTTGTTTTCAAATTATTCAACCATTTAAGTGCTTTGTCTACAATTTGAGTCTATGAGACCTACACGCATGGTCCATTTATTTGCATATAGTGATTTATGAACACAGATTGGCTTGGAGGTGTTATATATATATAATTCAAGTCACATATAATTTGGATGTGACATGAAATACGCACTGGCTGACGAATGTGTGCCTTAAGTTAGTAAGCAAGAGATCGACTTCACTTTAACTGTAGGAGAAGAAGAGCTCACCTCAAAGTGAACCGTATTAACGTAGCTTGGGTATATGCAGGTGCGGATCCAGAGAGTTATTTTGGGGGTGAGAGGTAACTATCGTCTAACGTCACCTTTCGTCAGCCTACCCCTTCGAGAAGTCATTCTCACATGTATTTTTGCTATAAATCTCATTCAGAGAAATGTATTGTGATGAAATTCAAAAAGTACTTCTTCTGACCTCAACTAAGACTCCTGCTAAAAATGGGCATAGAAGGTACCCAATCACTTCCACTCCCTACATATCAAATATTATTTCAAAATAAAATATAACGAGCCGGACACGTGCATATCTTGCGCAACCAATATAAAAGTCTCTTATCAAATATCAACAGAAAGCAGCAATGTTCTATCAATCAATTAAAATTTACAGCTTGCGCTGCCATCTGGAATATGGTAGCAACTGCCGGTAATGCAGTGCAAATATTCACAATAGTGCCATAGTACAAATATACTTCTTTGTGTGCTCACAATCGTTTATTTTTAACAAATAATTTTAACAAAATATCGTTAAACAAAAGCACTACGACCAAAATTGCCGAAAGCTCGCTAATAGCCCGAATCTCCATCTTTACAACCAAAACTTTATTTATAGATTTGGATTCCAAATAAGGGCGAAAAAGGGACCCGTACATAAAAACCGCAATTAGAAATAATATATGATTCTGCGATAACTCCATACTTAAACTTTATATGTCGCGTAGTCTGGAAAAAAGTCTAATAAAAAAATTTAAGTGTTATTTTCCTGACCCTCAGGACCTTCTTGAAAAAACACCTACTCTCACTAGGTAGCCTACATTTGTGGACACCATATAAAATGTATGGAAAATTTCATCAATTTGTCAAAACATGGTTTTTTCATTTGTGGTTACTACCAGCTAACTTAAGGCTTTTACCATGGTAGGCATCTTGTCGATGGTGTAATAGGTTATACGAAATCCCAAGCGCCCAGCTAGTATGTGTATGAGAATTTTAGGGCATATCAACTACGCCGTTTTGCTTATTAGGAGGGCGACGGGATTTCGTTGACCAAGAACTGTGGGTTTTAGATAATCTGCAGATAGAGGGTATATCCAGCTGTATTACAACGCAATCTTACCGATGCGGTCTGTTGATGATAGAGAGAGGGAGAAAAGAGTAATAAGCGAGAGCAGATTTTCCGTTTTACTATGGCTTTGGGGGAGGAGTCTCCCCATCAGTTCCAAATACGGGAGTCAATAGGAATACTGTCTGAGCCGAAGCACCTTCTTTCTTCCTCCTAACCAGTGAAGCCTTTAGATATTGAGTCGCTACTCCACACACAACTTTGTCATCACGACAGCACCGATTCCTTCTTTGATAACGGAAAGTACTTCCTCTTGTTCTTGCTCACCCATTTTTTTTGCTTCTTTCCAATCTTGAAAAGGCAGACCTAAAGCAAGATTATTAAATCCAAATCATATCAATATCTTGAGCATTCGCCAGCGATTGTACGCACTTAGAAGAGATTGTGCTATCGCGGTTAAGATCTGCTGCTATAATTATATTCTCCAGCAGTAGATTATAGATTTCGTACGTTAGGGAGTCGCTCTGTCGGAAGCCTCGTTTGATTTCGATAAGCTTGAGGAGGTACTTCCCAATTTTTATGTAAAGCCTAAGAAGGTGCAAGCTTAGACACAGCAGCCTACAAGCAATTCCTTGTCGCACTCTTAAAAGTTGCTTTGAAGTCGACAAAAAGACGGCGTTTGTCGATTATCTAATGATAATTCTACAGGATTTGGTGTATTGGTCTTGGCTTTAAATCCCGTTAAAAAATTTAAAAAATCTTTTAAGCTCGTCGAACCTCACCAGTTGTTGTTCTTGTTGTAGCGACAAGGACATTCCCCGAAGGTTTTGGGGAGTGTTACCGATGTTGATTATGGTCCTTTCCCGGATATAAACCAAGGCGTTCTGCTCACAAACACCATTAAGGTACTAGCCCGAGCATCTCGGGAACGATTAATTTGACCACATTAAAACTTTTAGGCCATCCCGCCCCCCATCCTCTAGTTTCATGAGAAACTTGGGTTCGCCAGAGCCTCGCCGGCTAAATGTGAGTATCATACATTCATATTTGTTACACGATTCCCTCGCGTGGGTGAGGTTGACAACTGTGTTGCGGAAGCTCTGAGGCTATAAAACTTTGTATTGCGCTTATCAACCCCTTGAACCCCTCCCACATCAGTCCTTTCATACATATATCGTTCAATCTTCACCAATATTTTAAATTTAGTAATAAGTAGTTTCTTTCATCCTTTTTTGGCTATCGACCTGTTATCCCTACTTATGATTTAATATATTTGTTGCATTGCATGTTACATAATTCCATTTTCATGTGCGCCAACTTGTAAGTATTCACTTAATCGCCTTCAAAAGCTTTCACCATTTGAAGTCCTTCACCACCACATGCTTTTCGTCCAAAACATGCATGCGGCTTCCTATCAATACAGTATTATAGAGAACAAGACAGAGCTATTCAACCATGTGCCACAAGTGTTGTTCTGCCGTCTGGCTGACGCATTTTACTTTCAACGTCACAATGTGGAAACGCATGAGATCAAGAACTGTTGAAGGAATATACGAACGAAGTCAAACACAATGCCTACGTATATGCGTTACCAATACACATACATATTTATGTACATATGACTATGTAAGAAATAATGATGGAAGCTTGAATCTTAATGTTGATAGACACTTATGTGCATTCAACCATTTGGGGACCCTTTCGACATTATTTCTGGATGGTTTTCAGGATCCGTCCGGGATCCCATCAGGGCCATTTCGGGACTATTAGGGGATCATTTGGGGACCTTTCCGGCATCATTTCTGTATAGTTTTTGGGATCCCGTCATGGTCATTTCGTGACTTTTTCGGGATCATTTGGCGTCCTTTCCGGCATAATTTCTGGATGGTTTTCGGGATCCGTCAGGAATTCCGTCGAGGTCATTTCAGGACTAATACGGGATAATTAGGGGAGCCTTCCGGCATCATTTCTGGAGGGTTATTTCGGGAATATTTCGGGATCATTTGGGGTACTTTCCGGCATCATTTCTATATGGTTTTCAGTATCCGTCCGGGATCCCGTCGGGGTTATTTCGGGACTTTTTATCGACTGGTATCGGATCATTTGGGGATTCTTTCGGCATAATTTCTTGATGGTTTTCGGGATCCGTCCGGGATCCCTTCGGGGTCATTTGGGGTCTTTTCCTGCATAATTTCTGTATGGTTTTCGGGATCATTTGGGGTCCATTCCGGCATAATTTCTGGATGGTTTTCGGTCATTTCGGGACTATTAGGGGATCATTTGAGGACCTTTCCTGCATCATTTCTGGATAGTTTTTGGGATCCGTCCGGGATCCCGTCGGAGTAATTTCTGGACTTTCCGAGACTATTTCGGGACCATTTTGGGATGGATTTCGATATCTTTCCGGGATCCCGTCAGGGTCATTTAGGAATCCGTTCGAGATCCCGTCAGGGTCATTTCGGGACTGCTAGGGGATCATTTCAGGACCTTACCGGCATCATTTCTGGATAGTTTTCAGGATCCGTCCGGGATTCCGTCGGGGTAATTTCAGGACTTTTTCGGGACTAATACGGGATCATTTTGGGACCCTTCCGGAATCTATTCTGCATGGGTTTCGCGATCCGTCGTGCACCCCCTCGGGGTCATTTCGGAAATTTTTCGGGACTATTTCGGGATCATTTTGGAACCCTTCAGGCATCATTTCTTTGTGGTTCTCTGGATAAGTCTAGAATCGTGTCGTTGTCATTTCGGGTTTTCTGGGACTATTCCGGGAACTTTTGGAGACCCTTCATTGGCATTTCTAGATGGTTTTCGGGATCCGTCCGCGATAGCGTCGGGGTCATTTCGTGGATTTTTCTGAATAATTTCGGGATCATTTGGGGATCCTATCAGGTTATCAGCTCATTTAGTTCTTTTTTTTACTCAATTACAGAAAGAAAATGAATTAGAGAGAAAAAATATATACAATAAGCAGGCTAACGTGAATAGCCCATATATTTAATTTTCTCCTTGCGGACGGAGCCGCGGGTAAAGGCTAGTGCCTATATATAACTATGTTTATACCCCGCTGTAGTTGAACACAGGGTATTATAACTTTGATTGGATAAAGGTTGGTTGTACAGGTATAAAGGAATTGAGATTGATATAGATATCAAAATCACCAGTATCGAAAAAAACTTCATCAAGCCATGCACGTCCGTTCGTCCGTTAACACGATAACTTGAGTAAATATTGAGATATATTCACCAAATTCGTTACAGGGGCATATGTGACCCTGAATATATTGGTATTAAAAATGAGCGAAATCGGACGATGACCGCGCCCACTTTTTCGATATAAAAAAATTTGGAAAATTGGAAAAAATGAGAGAATTCAAAAACGAATACCGCTAAGCTAATGAAATTCGGTGGATGGATTGGTTATGTGACGCAAAACATAAATTCCAAAAGTTTTTGGATTATGGGCGTGGCACCACCCACATTTAGAAGAAGAGAATTCGGAATTTTTTGTTGTTGTTGCCTTCAAGTGGCACAATGAAACCAGGCTAATCCTCTTCATCGTCATTCCATTCTAGTAAGTTCGTCGGAGTGATTGTGCAGTGTCATCCTCGGCTCAACTGCAATTTGTCGGGCTTTTTTTTGTTGAGTTGAAAATTTAAATAGACCCCACGGTTGGCGTTGTGCTTCCTTCTGGAGTTTTGGCGGAGTTGGGAGATGCAATGCTTCCTTACCTGGAGTCAGGGTAGTGTTTTTGCACTCCTAACAGGAATCAGTGTGACAAATAGCTTTGAAATACATATTGCTTATTTTGTGCTTGGCGTGGTGCCATTTAAAAACCAAATAAATATTGATTTTGTGTCTGGCGGGGTGTCATTTAAAAACCAAAAAAATGAACATTTCGAGAAATAACGGAATCTAAATGTTGTAAAAACGGAGCTACTGTGAATAACGGAGTTATTGTGAATAATGGAGGAACATGTGAAATGAAACGATAATCTAAAAAGACTATTTAGATTTTATACCTGGCGCTATGGTTAAAGAACCCTGCCAAATCCCAAAACAAAAACAAAAATCCTGTTCATGTGTCCGCGGGACCGCCATTAGGCATAACGTCACGTCCACTCCAAAAACTCAGGAGTGAATGAAACATTACATGTTCTGCGCTTTCCAATTCGGTGGGACAGTGTGAACAGAAAGGATCCTCCTCTATCCCACGCTTATATAGATATTCCTTGAAGCCGACGGGCTCGCTCAATATTTTTTTTCGTTCGCGTTTTCGTTTGTACCATTCCGCTATATTCCGAACTGGCATTAAGGTCCAGCGTCCTTTTCTCGATTCTTTCCACAGTTTTTTCCACCTGACTATTGTTCGTGACCTTTCGTTTATCTTGACATCTTAAGATGGCAGGTTGGTTCCAATGCCATACAGATCGACCATTTCACCTGATAGTAGAACTACTGGGATTTTTCTGGATAAAACATTGATCGCGTCGTCGGACACCGTTCTATAAGCACATGCTATTCGTATAGCAGTAATACGGTAGGCTGCTAGTATATCTCTTTGGTGGACCATTTTAGATCCGCACCATACTGATGCTGCATATAATATTATCGAGCTGGTTACGTTGCATAGTAGCTGATGGGTAGCTTCGCCTAGGCCGCCGATGTTGGGGCATTATTCGCGTTAGGGCTCCACTAACTCTAGAAACTTTTTCCCCCCACAAAGGAAATTTAACAAGCCGTTAAAGTTACAACATTGAAGAGACACCATCCTTTCCAAATTATATAGACTGAGTGAAGATAATCAAAATCGGTAAAAGATTACACAGCTGAGTATTACGCAGCCTTTTAACACTATTAACCACACCAACCAAAGACAAACGGCGTTTCAAGTACACAGCTGAGTATGTATTGTTCGGTCTCACCCGAACTAAGATTTTCTTACTTGTTATAAAGATACATACATATATCTATCTACTAAAATATGTTAGACCGTAAGTGTTAAAGCAATAGTTACAACAACTGTTCTATCACCAACAAAACAAATTTACGTCAGTGTTGGTTTATACTTGACACGCTTGTGACATGAGATTGTACACACGCCCATATGTAATATATATATCTTGGGTTGCGTTTCTGAGTTTGCAATGGGAAGCATGGATCTTCCTTTTGCCGCTGTGACTCTTTATTAAAATCTCATAACTCTTGGCTTACATACAAAAAACATACACACATACATATAAGTAGCTAATATAAAAGTTCCTTTGTCTGCGTGACTACGTTTAAGTTGTGTGAGCAAGTTTTCACTAGCCACAAGTCCTTATAAATTCCCGGCAAACGAACGCACACTATTTCCTGTTGCTGGCCTTGGTCTTCCTGTCAGACTCGTCTTACTGCTCATATTCATTTAAAGACGAAACGTGGTTAACGGCAGCAGCGCTTTGTAATATCCGTTAGTGTGCGTCCCGTTATTGCAACAGTTAATCCCATTTTTGCTTCACACACACACACACACACACACACACACACACACACACACATCAGCACATCCATAATCTTTTTTCAACTGTTACTCCTTTCCTGACAGTGCACATAAAAAAATATCTCAGCTAAAAATGCGACTGGGTGGGGACTGTGTTCGTGATTAAGAGTGGTGGATCTCTTAACAGTGATTTAAGTGCTACAATTTCAAGACATATACGAGGAATATGCATCCCCTTTCATAGTAAGGTACATATGGTCAACTGTTTGATGTCAGAAGGACGACAGAGGGTTTTCTTCGTCTTCCTGCGGCGATTTTATCGATGTTGAAGGTGTTTTGGCGGTCGATGTGGAGTGGTGGTAGCGTACTCCGCCCAGCACACCGAATATCCTAGATTCACGCCCCGTGCAAAGCAACATACAAATTTTAGAAACAAGATTTTTCAATTAGAAGAAAGTTTTTCTATGTGGGGTCGCCCGTCAGCAGTGATTGCCGTTCGGAGTCGGCAAAAAACATGCAGGTCTCGTTCCGACAATTTGTAGGAAAAATTAAAAATAGCACGACGTGAATTGGAAGAAAACCTTGGCCAAAAATCTCTTGGGGGGTTAACACCCCTTACATGTTCATGAAGGTGCTTTGCCGAATATAGATCCGGTACGTTCCGGCAAATAGCTCCATTAAAGTGCTAGCTTGACCATATCTGGATTGATTTGAGATGACGAAACAAGTTCAAAATTAAGAACATTCGTTGAGAAAAGTCTGCTAAGTACGTTCTTTCTTAACTCGTGACCGATGGGCTTGTTTTAAGAACAATTTTTCCAAGAACACCGTTCGTATTTTATGACCAGTTTGGTATTGATGTGTGAACCTTCTGTGCTCATTTCAAGCACTACTTGGGCTTGATTTGAGATTTTTCGTTCTCACGCTTCGAGAACGATTTGTGGTAGATTTAACATTTTTCGGTCTCAATTCAAGAACGGTTCGTGCTTGATCTTTGGTGGGAGCGGAAAGTATTTTTTCAATAGGTATTCATTTATTTTTTATTAATAATAATTTTTTTGTCATAAATAAAAAATATTTATAACAAAAATTTTTTATTAAAATTCAAAAGTTTAATGAAAAATACATATTATGCATTTTTTCATACATTTCTCTTATTGAGAAATTATTGTTATTTGAAGACGTAATCTGCATATATACTTAAAACATTTCATAACAAGTTTGAGAATTACCCGTGCATATGTGAATGGAACTGAACGAAAAATTAGAGTTAAAAAAAAAATAGAACATAAAAAAATTGGTTTAAAACAATTCAGAGTTAGACGGTGATCGAACTCGCGCCATACGATCGCAACCCCAACATCATAGTCGCTGGGCCACTACAACTGCTTAATATCTTTTGCCAAATATTGTATTTAACATTGTAGTACACACGAATTATGCCGTTTCTTTTTTCTTGAACTTAATTTAAGAACACTGTTCTTAATTTAATAACATTGTTCTCATTAATAGAACATTTGTTCATATTTTAAGACCAGCCGTTCTCTTTTCAAGAAAATGGTTGTCAGTTCAACAACAAAGTTGTTGTTTTGAGAACAGGTCGTTCGTTTTTCAAGAACAAAAAAGTAAGAACATGAAGAGCTTGAATTGAGTCCGGTGGTGCTGGATTTTAGAACGGCATTTTTCTTTGCAGTGAGGCTATTTTTCTTGTTGTACAGCAACAAGGGTGTATCAAACCCTCTATCTAACCCCCTATCTGCACTCAGAGAAAAAATCGTTCTAAAACGAACGAAACACGTTCAAAATTAAGAACATTCGTTGACAAAAGTCTGCTAAGTACGTTTTTTCTTAACTCGTGACCGATGGGATTGTTTTAAGAATGGTTTTTCAAAGCCCACCGTTCGTATTTTATGACCAGTTTGGTAATGATGTGTGAACCTTCTGTGCTCATTTTAAGCACTATTTGGGCTTGAGAGAACAATTTGTGGTCGATTTAACATGTTTCGGTCTCAATTCTAGAACGGTTTGTGCTTGACCTTTGTTAAAATACTCATTAACACCTCTCATTTGATACCCATATCGTACAAACAAATTCTAGAGTCACCCCTGGTCCACCTTTATGGCGATATCTCGAAAAGGCGTCCACCTATAGAACTAAGACCCACGCCCTTTTAAAATACTCATTAACAACTTTCATTTGATACCTATATTGTGCAAACGCATTCTAGAGTCACCCCTGGTCCACGTTTATGGCGATATCCCGAAAGGCGTCCACCCATAGAACTAAGGCCCACTCCCTTTTAAAACACTTATTAACACCTTTCGTTTGATACCCTTATCGTACAAACAAATTCTAGGGTCACCTCTGGTCCACCTTTGTGGCGATATCTCGAAACGGCGTCCACCTATGGAACTTAGGCCCAATCCCTTTTAAAATACTCATTAACACCTTTCATTTGATACCCATATAGTACAAACAAATTCTAGAGTCACCCCTGGTCCATCTTTATGGCGATATCTCGAAAAGGCGTCCATCTATAGAACTTAGGCCCACGCCCTTTTAAAATATTCATTAATACCTTTCATTTGATACCCATATCGTACAAAATAAATTCTAGAGTCACCCCTGGTCCACCTTTATGGCGATATCTCGAAAAGGCGTCCACCTATAGAACTTAGGCCCAATCCCTTTTAAAATTATCATTAACACATTTCATTTGATACCCATATCGTACAAACGAATTCCAGAGTCAGGCCTGGTCCACCTTTATGGCGATATCCCTAAATGGCGTCCATCTATAGAACTATGGCCCACTTCCTCTTAAAATACTCTTTAATACCTTCCATTTGATGCACATGTCATACAAACACATTCCAGGGTTACCATAGGTTCTTTTTACAACATGGTGATTTTCCCGTACTTTGTCTCCACAGCTCTCAACTGAGTATGTAATGTTCGGTTACACCCGAACTTAGCCTTCCTTACTTGTTCAATATAATTTATCCGACACCTACGCACCAATATATAATGCGCATAAGGACTCCTTCTATGAAAAACTAGAAAAGTTAAACGATTACTGCCTCCGCATTTACATAAAAGTAATGCTTGGCGACTTTGACCCATACCTTCGCTTTCAAGTTCGCGTGCGCATACAATAAAGGTCGCCGAAGCATATATTGCAACGCATCACTCGATCATATCAGTGCATCACCGTTCGGATGTTGCCTTCGCGCTTTACGAACATGCGTAAAAGTCGCCGAAGCACATACTGCAACGCATCACTCGATCATATCAGTGCATCGCCGTTCGGATGTCGCCTTCGTGCTTATTCGTAAACGGCCTGCATACCAGAGATAACTGGCATCAAAATAATGTTGGTATGATTCGGAGGTCTGCTACAGTTCAGCACCATATGGTAGTTCATAGATATAACTAGGTTGGAATTATATGTTAGTCTAGTTAAGATTATTATATATATATACATTGTAAATAGATATAAGCTAAGCCAAATTAAGCTGTAATAAATAAATGAAGACAAATTAAAATAAATAAAATAAAATACCATATCCAATCCACAAGTTACAAATAGCTATGACTCACCTTGTGACCGACCAGTCACGCAGCCAACTTTGGGAAGCGAAGAAAGAGTAACACAGAGAAGATGCTCACGAACTATACAACTGATTATTACTACACTCGGTCTCACTCTTACTCACTAGCAGCAATCTTCGACCTGACGATTTAACCGAGTAGTGGGAATACACTCACTTACTATGTACCATCACTAAGAACAAAATATGGTTCAAGCGAACCCGTAAAAATAACTGGCACGGACGCTAACTATTGGGCCACTGTGCGCACCAGCTTTCATTATGCGAATTATGGTACGTTGGTAGGAGGAAGAGAGACGACCGCTTAGTAGAAAGAAATATGATGTAGAATGGCGAGAGTGTGTGGAGCTTCAGATGCTGTCTGCTAAGAAAGAGGGTCCAAAATGTCTACCTCAAATTCTGGTGGCTGACGAAAGGTTTCAAAAAAGTGGAAAATTTATGCAGGCATGATACTGAATACCAGTACCAACGTACATAGCGTGGATGTTGAAATTTAAGGTTGATCTAACCGTTCCCCCAAAACTGAAACCTTGTTAGCCGCGCTAATTTCCAGCGTGTTGTGCGAAATACCTTAAGTGAACTTGTTTATTGGAGCTTGTTAGTGATGGTTTAGACCTACTAAATCTACCCTGTGGCAGAAGGTTTGGTGCTTTTAAATGACGCCAGTTATGGCGCTGATGACTGCCGGGACTTCCTTGTCAACGGCCAAAATCGCTCGGAAGCATAGCTCAACTCCCTGTGTAATTATTTATATTTTTTATTACCAGCTGTACTTGTACACAGGGTATTAAAAACTTGATTGGATAACGGTTGGTTGTACAGATATAAAGGAATCGAGATAGATATAGACTTCCTTATATAAAAATCATCAGTATCGAAAAGCAATTTGATTAAGCCATGCACATCCTTCCGGCTGTCCGTCCGTTAATATGATAACTTGAGCAAATATTGAAATATCTTCATCAAATTGGGTATATGGACCCAGAATAGATTCGTATCGAAGATGAACGAAATCGGATGATAACCACGCCCACTTTTTTGATATCGAAAATTTAGAGAAATGGAAAAAATGAGATAATTCAAAAATGAATACCGCTAAGCTAATGAAATTTGGTAGGTAGATAAAAATTTTTGTATATGGGCGTGGCATCATCCACATTTAGAAGCAGAAAATTTGGAATATGACAAGTCGTTAATCAAAAGCCATTAGTGATATTACATTTAAATTTGGCATAGATACTATCCTTGCCAAATTATATAGACTGAGTGAAGATAATCAAAATCAAAGACAACTCCCACTTCTCCGAAAGGTCTTATAACACAGCCTTATAACATTATTAACCACACAAAGCAAACAACAACAGCGTTTCAAGTGCACAGCTGGGTATGTAATGTTCAGTTTCACCCCAACTTCTACCTTCTTACGGGCTTATTATTAAGTTTGCTCTTTTACGTTTACATCGCTGTTAATGTTTGTCGCGTTAGTTCGTTGCGCACACACACACACACACCAGCACATCCACATAAGTGAACTCATCGTCTTTTTGAGCGAATATCCTTGTTGTTGGTATGTTGTTGTTCCTTTTGATTTGACACATATTTTTTTTGTTGGTGTACAAGTGTCAGTGCGGAAGTTTGCAAGTCAAACTCATGTCACACTATTTTCCCTTAAAATTTTATGACTTTTTACAGCTTCGACGTCAATCATTCGCTTTCTTTGGATTTGCTTTGTGTGCTTGCAATTAATTTGTACCCACAACGTTGGGAAAAGTTTTATTTCAATTTGGAACAATTCTATGGTCTTAGTGACTATAAGTGCAGTGTGGTTTTAATAAATCATTTATATACTTGCAGAAGAACTTTGTTTCGAGTTGGAATGGAAAGAGTGTGAAAGGCTATGTAAACTCCTTATTACTTAATTGCTTAATTGTTTGTTCGCAGTTTTCTTCAGATTTGCTATCAGAATGGGACCGTAGAGCATATTTGTGAATCACGAGAATCTACGATGTGTAATGAAACGAACCAGCTACGCTAAAGAAACTTTTATCAGCATACGATCTGATAAGGAAAGGGAACAGAACGGTAAGGAAAGGAAGCAGTCACGAAACACTAGAGTGCCTTGATTTTCGTCTTCCCACACTTTTCCTCATCAAAAGAGCAGAGAAATAGCACTTGCACTACAATTGTGAAGCGAACAGTAAGAGGGTTGATAACAAATAAAGAAATTGAATACACCATGATATATTTCTTGCTGATGCTGCTTATGAAGAAACGATTGTGAAGTTGTGTAAGACTAATAGTTGCTGTTTTGATATATATATGGAATATAAATGAGATATGAACTACATATGATCAAACAAGCTTGACAGCCGCGGATTCGGTTGCGGTACTGTAAAAAGTTCATATGTGGAAAGACTTACGATATTAGACGAACAAAGACTCCTGCGCTTGAGGTTAAGGCCTCGGCTACTACGGCAAGAGAGAACCATCAGATATCGAGGCAGCAAATAAGCTTGACCCTACACCTTCCAACTCTATTTGAAAAAGTGGCAAATGTATTAGAAAAATGGTCAAATTCATTTGAGAAAAGCAATTTGTGGATTATTTTGATTTGTTTTAAAATACATTTGCCCATTTTCTCAAATACAGTTGGAAAGAGGGTAGGCATTATTTGTCAAGAGGAAGGAGTTATTTTGCGTACGTCATGGTGTAGTGGAAGCGTGCTCCGCCTACCGCATTGAGGATCCTATGTTCAATTCCCGCGCAAAGCAACATCAAAAATTTAAAAAAAAGATATTTTTTTAATTAGAAGTACTTCCAAAGCGGGGTCGCCCCTCGGCAGTGATTTTGCAAAGATTCCGAATGTATTTCTGCCATGAAAAGCTTGAAAACTCATATGCCTTACAGATGAAAACTCATCTGCCTTACAGATGCCATTCGAAGTCGGCGTAAAGCCAGAAGGTCTCATTTTGTTTTGCTGATATTTCGACAGGGTGGATAAATGATGTATATTGGAACGATTTTCCGTCATCCCTTGCCAAATTTGGTTTTGAGACAAACCGGTTTCGGCGTTGTGCCATCATCAGTGTCGATTTTCGTTGTGATCGTTTGTCCTGTATTTATAGTTCGTAGGTACATGAGCAGATATTGTCAAAATTGATGCTTTTGTATATTTAGTTATGTGTATGGGCTGTGTGTTCGTTCAGAACCGAGGGTGGTTTTTACTGATCGGTTTTTGTGGCTGACTGAGGCAGGTAAAAATCTGTAATTTTAGTCGTTTGGCCTTCTTTGCGGGTTTGTTGTTTTGGTGCGTTAATTGTTTTGTGTTTATTTGTTGTTGTGTGTTTGTCTGTTGTACCTGTGTGATTACTTTGTTTCTTTTAAACAAGTTTTAAAGCCTCGAATATTTTGTCAGAAATTGTGTTTATCTGTTCGTTTATTATTCTCGTCTCGCCAATTTATAGGAAAAATTAGAGATAGCATGAAGCAAATTGGAAGAGAAGCTCTCCCTTAAATTTCTTCTTGTATTAAATATATTGTCGTCGAATTTACTGCAAATCCTCTTATTTGCAACCTTCTGCTAAGTTCGAATCACTAAACTGTTGAATAAATAACTCCAATATTTAATAATGCAAAATGGCCTTTATTAAAGTACTTCACAATAAATAACTCTACTATTGCCCGACAGATTGCGTGCTTAAACAAAACTGATTGTAGCGCCTCTACCGTTGAGGCCTTTTATACTCTTTGATTTCTTCGTTGTATCTTCTAGGCGCTTCTGTTCTAGAATCTACTAGTTGGTTATCTGTTATAATTATAACTACTCATGTACGTGTATAGCTCTCAAATGCGCGTGTGTTTGTGAGCGACACTTCCACAATTATAATTGCATATCTCAGATAAGATATCTGCATGTGTTTGTACGTTGCTTCTCTGCTGCGTGTACGTACATACGTGTAGGCATAATGATTGAATTATTGATGTGCATTCACGTCACTGCTTAGCATCGGCTTAGAGATGGCAGTACCCCTTAATGTTGCCAATATTCGTAACAATATTTACTTATGGAGTTATTTTATAACAATTGTCCTGGTACTTAATTTTGAGTGAGATCTTTATTGACTGATCAGTTTTACCTAGATTACGTAATTAAGTCCACACTTTTTCTAAAAAAATTTCCTACTAAGGGGCCAATTATGTATAACGCAAATAGTTATGTTTTCTCGTATGAACTAAAATTTGTATTATACTTCAGTGAGTGACAGTAAACCTGTGTGCCGGTATTAAATTTTTGGCATTATGCAGTGGTGAATTCGAATGTGAGTACCTTTGGTGCAAAATGTCACGGCGTCACTCATAATCCGGCCATAAGGGTATGCTATACCTCTCTTATAAATATCGTTTCACCTTTCAAAAATACAAAGGCCTCAGGTAAACTTGCGCATGTTTTTGTTGTCATACAACAAAGCGAATCTATGTGAACAAATTTGCATGCATTCTGTTTGCTTTTTGGCAAATTTCGAATTCATTTCACTTTGCAATCATCTGCTTTTAGTTTATCTTAGTCATTCAAAGTTTGCTAGCTCTTCAAAATGTCCTTCAGACAAACCGCCTACGGCCTACGTCAGAGAGCAAAACCAAAATATGGGAATTTGAAAACACTTGTACACATTTATAAAACTGAAACACAAATATCACTTAATGTTTGTTTACAAGTGTCTAGCAATGCATTCTAAGTCAGTGATGGCCAAAATAGTATGTGGACTAGGCTTTATTACTGTCGATGTTAGAAATTTCCGAACCATTTCCGGTATGCAGTATTAAAGCTCACTGAATTTTAATTGAGGAGTATTTTAGTTTTCTTAGTTAAAAATAGAATTGATTTTTAATAAATGAGAAGATGGCTCTGGGAAGGTTTGAGAAAAAAGTTCTACGGAAGATGTGATGCCGAAGGCATTTATCCAAAGAGGTATAATAGTGAGCTATATTAGCTTTGGACAGATAAGAAGCTAGTGCAGGGAATAAAAGGCTTCGCTTCCTATGTCATGTTATGCGAATGGACGAAGACGCTCCGCCGAAAAAGGGATTTCAGTCGACACAGCAGTTTGGAGGTAGAGGAAGGTGGAGACCTCCACTGATTTGGAAGAGGTAGATGAGGAAAAACTTGACCTTCCTTGAAGCTCTCAAATGACTTCAGTTATCGCGAAACAGGGATAGCTAGCGTAACTTGTTACGAAACGGTCCAGATCTCAGGCGTTTAAGCGCCAATTAATGATGATGATACGAGCCTAAATAAGAGTCCGATAAGAGTCATTAAATACTCATAACCAGCAAATATTTCGCCAATTATAAGAATATTTAATAATTTGGGAAAAATTTAAACAACGTGAACGTAAACGTTGCTTAAATTTTTCCCAAATTATTAAATAAATTATAAATTTAAAAAATTGCTTCAAATAAATGTTTTCATACATTTAAAAAAGCAATATGGGCAATCCCCGATTATTAAAATTATAAGAATATTTTCGACGTAATTTACGACTCTTATGAACTCCGGCTATATGAAACTCTTTGGTCTATTTATTGGACACTTTGAACGCAAATGCGAAAATTAATGGACACATTTTCGACATTTCAATTAGGGAAGTATACTTGAAAATATTGTTAAGAAATATTCAGGAGGAAATGTTTAAATTTAATGATTCAGAAGTTGTCCCGAAATCATCCTGAATCCTGAAATTTGTTCCGAAATAGTTTCGAAATGATTCCTTAAATTATAATCCTGAGGTATTCCTGTAATAGTGCCATGTAATAATGCCGAAATGTCCCAAGAATGTACGATACAATTCCATCCCCTTCAAAATTTGCTTGAAGTCCGTCAATGTGTACGCACGGAAAAAGAGAGTGAGAGTAGCGTAATAGCATAGGCGCAACCAGAAATGATTTCGTACTCTTCCGAGACGGTTTCAGAATGGTCCCAAAATGATCCTGAAGCTGTCCTAAAAGGATATCTAAAATAGTTCAGAAGGGATCTTGAAATAGTCCCGAAATGATTCCGAAAATAATCCAGAAATGATTTTGAGGTTTACCCAAAACTCCACCGAAATAATTTCGAAATGATACTTAAAATAATCCTGAGTTAGTCCAGAAATGTTCATGAAACAGTTCTGAAATAGCCCCAAAATATCCCAATAATATATGAAACAGTTCCATCCCCTTAAAAATTTGAAGTCCGTCAAAGAAAGTGAAAGAAGCGTAATAGCATAGGCGCAACAGCCTAAGAGCCTAAGGATACTGTCATCATAACTTATAGTCGTAAAAGAATATGAGCATGGAAGCGTATCAGGCGCTCTGCCTAAGGGAAGGTTGGCGTAAAGCGTGTTTGCGTAAAACGTATGCCGTAAAAGTGTACTACAGTTACAGTGTGCTATCGCAATAGAACAGCATAAAATAATTTGACTGTGAGAGCGTGAAGCGTAATACCGTTAAAGCGTAGTAGCACTCACACTGCGTCATTTAGTAGCAGAACAAATCAAAAAATGAAAAAATTTATGAATAACTAAATAACTAAGAGAGTTAGCGTAAAGCGTGCTAGCGTAAAGCGTGTAAAAGTGCATTACCGTTAGTTATACTAGCATAAAAGTGCATTAGAGTGTATTAGCTTGAAAGCGTAGAAAAATTAACAAAATCAAAAAAAAAAAATTAACTATATCTGTGGCCAGCTGAGAGTGATATTTATTGCTACCTAATTTAAGCTTATCGATGCGAGGATATACATGAGATATCTCTAGCAAACGGGTTCAAGTCTGGTACTCACTGGTACATGGCTGTGTTTGTGTAAAAGTTCGTTATGTCAATTGGCAGGTACTTGTTTACTCAACTTCAGCTTTGTGTATTTTGAATGCCGTTGCGCTTCATTTCATTGCTCCTCATTTCACTGATGTATATGAGTACTTCAGACACACATACATCTATCTACATGTACTATATGAACATTTTTGAGTTTTCTATTTGATGAAAGGAAGAGGACATGAAATGTGAGTGTATAAGTGCGGTTGCCACATTGCTTTTGGTTTGTTAGAGTAAGTTTGCTTTTCGGTTGTCTATGTATATGAAGGTGTGTCCGTATGTTTGTATGTAAATATGTGTAAAAGTTTATTTTGCTTGACTATGGCGAGTTCATTAACCTTTTCTTCGCTATTTACATTGTTAAGTTAATTGTAGCAATGGATAACAGCAGCAACAACCACTTTATATCTATGTATGTACATATATACATATGTATACATATTAGCACATTTGTGTGCTTGTGCTCATATTAACCCAAGGTAGTTCAACAACTACGATGAAAATAGAGTGTAAAATATCTCTATTCAAATTTCCACTTTATCAGTCAGTCATTCAGTCTTTTATTCACTAAGTCGTTTAGTTGTTACAACGATTCGATTTTATTATCCTTCTTTGTTTCGCAATCGAACTATGGTTGCTAATTTTGTGCAGATAAAGGTTACAAATAAAAAGTCGAATTTAATTGGCTTTCATTTAGCGTTTTCTCTTTATTTTGTACTACAGATATATTTGTATAAAATGTTGATAACAGAATTATAAAGGTAGCAACTTTTATAATTCCTACATATTGCTTATGGCGTTGTTTTTAAAAATCAACTAGACCGGAAGGTGTCTTGACAAAAGACTCATCTGTTCTAATATTTTCGATAAAGAGCTCCTAAGGAAAGACAATATGTACGGGATAATGCTTCAGGGAAAGTGTATTTGAATATCTATAAACACTAGAGAGCCGTCGGTGTTGATTTGTAAGCCATTACCAACTGCAATCTTGCATCTATACTGCGCACACCTCCATAATTAACATCCACCGGGCAATTGAAAAGCAGATGCTGTAGGCTTTTCTCCTCCTCAGTAAGTATGCAGGTACGTCAGTTATGGCAGGAACCTCTGCCCATCTTGGGTGCTCTATCATCTTTCAAATAATGTTCAGTGAGAACCCTTGCCAAAGGCGATATCCACAGTTTATTGAGAACCAAAAGTTGTTTCTGCGTCGTTTATCAATAAGTCTGCAGCTGCTTCAGTTATGGCAGGATCCGATGCCTATCCTTTAGGCGTGAGTATCTTGAAGTATCTTGAGTGCTCAGTGAGAACTCTTACCAGCGACGACATCCAAGGCTCATTGGGGGATCAAAAGTATGTTTATGCTTGCTTTATTGATATTTTGCACGTGGAAAGTTCTAATCAGAGCTAATTTGTCCTAATTGCAGTACTTCTGCTCTCAGGAAGCTTAAATATATGCCTAGCGAATTATTTGCTGGAAGGATGTGGGTATATGTAACCGTCCTGGTCGTTTAGACTTTGTGTTGTCTGCTAATTTGTCTAAGGTATTTCGTGCGTCGTGGCTGTCTGATAAAATAAATAGTCGTGTGCTATCCATAGGCATGGGTGTTGAATGATTAATGTCCCAAGTGTGGTGAATAGATACGTCTTCGCACATTTTCAATACGCTTGAAGATGTCGGTGAATATGTAAATCACACATAATTTTTCCAAACACCAGTTTCTTTTATCGCGAAGCTGATAATACAAATATTAACAAATAAAGTGGTGGTAGGTGAAATCTAGTATTGAGTGGCACTGCGATGAATGTACCGCTAATGCAGAGTTCCGAACTATTTTGTATATTCTGCAAGTTTCATGGACTATGTATATAAGTGCAGCCGACAATACCATACAGTCGAATGGGGCGCCCAATGACTACAAAGAACCAATGTTCTAACTTCGGAAGAAAAACTGCACAAAACCCTCTGTCTCACTCTCCCCTGTTTTGTACTATTGTCACTTCAGTTGACTCCGTCGCAAAAGCATAGACTGTTATTTCTTATTTATTTTTTCGGCTACACACCGAAACTTGAATTTCTAGCTCTATGGTTTCATATGACATCTCAATTATCTTCGAGAGAGTTTAAGTCAATGGTCCCTTTACCTTCTTGAGTCTTAACAGTTGGTTAGCAGTCACTTCCCAGTATTCGTGTGAAACGCCAGCCGGGTGAGTTGCCTCTATGGATCTGTCGTACCAGTTTGTCTATGTATTGATTCCCCGGCGACTAAAGTCGGTTGAAAGTGTCTAGGTATTTACAATGCCTTCCTCAGATGACAGACCACCCTCATTTGCGATGGCAAGGACTTTTACCATTATGTATATTAGTTGATTGTCTAGTGTGAACACAATGGCGTCTGCTATTTCTTGTCGAAATGTGCGTACAGCTTCATAACATCTTGCGATCCTAAACAAATCCGATTTTACAGAGCAAGGAAGTGATTTATGACAGTGGCCGCACAATAGCAGCGATTTTTATTAGTAGCTGCAACCGACCAGTGGTAGAAGAGTAAAGTGTGATTGCGCACGAATAAAAGATACCGCCCTGGATGGTCAATCAGTCACGGTGCTTTATTCGAAGCTGTCACTGCGATTTACTGTGACTATTTAGTCACTGGTGCATAATAGGCAGTAGATCTGCTCATCAAGTAATTCCTTAAGAAAACAAGTTCTGAGCTTTATGAAATTTAACTTCGGTAACACTCTGTGCAGTCTTCGGGAAGTGTTCTTTTTAAACAAAGTTAACAACTCTGAGCAAAGAGAGGAACCTTCCACGATTTTCTTGATCATACGTGAGTAGCGGTACTGACTGTGCATTTTCACTGTGAACTTCAATTATTTTGCTCCTTGTTTCATACCTTTAAAGTTTCCGCGCCAAATACTGCATCAACAACCCAAATATGTCTCAATGCATGTGAAACCATTCTAAAAGTTTTGCTGAGATGTACAAAAATTGTGCCAGACGACAAACTCGCAGTCAAGCAACGAAACGAACTCAGCTGCAAGGTCGAGGTTCCCCAAAAAGGGACTAAACAAAAATTTGCATTACATCAGCATTTAAAAAGCAGGAAGTAAAAAGGACAAAAGGAAATGAAAAACAAATGTTGAAGCCATGTTGGTAATTCGTTGCGCTATTCAACTGCAATAGAAATCGCAACCTAACAAAGCCAACTATAACAGCAAAAGAGTGAATAAATGGATGAATGAATGAAGCACCATATACTTGTAAATATGTAGATACAAATAAACTTGAATAAAAAGAATAAATACAAATTCAACAAGCGTCATTTTTGTATATACGAATGATGGAGTTCAGTAAAGAAATGGCGCATTAGTCGTGGGCTGGCAGTGGACGACTTTTGTGTCAGGTTGCATTTTTCGTTCAACGTTTTCTTTTGCTTGCTTCATGGCCGCAAGGACTACCTCAATAAATTCTAAAGCAAGTAAGGTACGTGCTTACAAATGTATACTGCATAGTGTATACAAGTAAAAGCACAACTTCATATATGGGCATGTGTGAATGTATGTGTAATAGTGCATTTAAACAAGTTCAAGGGATACGCTTTTAATGTAGCTACAGTCAACCCAACTGGGTGCGAATTACCCTATAAATAGTATGAAGGCTAATACCAACTGGTCAGCCAACTAGAATTTTTATCATGTCAAAAATCGATGAAGAATCTTGAGGGACCCATAAATTGTTCTTTGTTAAACTAAAATTGATTGGGCTACTAAGCTGCATATTTAGAAAAATCCAAATAAAAGTTCGAAACTTTCGTAAATTTTCTCAAATTTTCGAATTTTCTCGAAAACGTTTTTAAGATTTGTTTGCGTAGTTTGGGTTACAACAGTCATGGATGATTTTTTTGAAATGCTTAAAAAAGAAAATAATTTAATTGTATACAAGTGCATGTTAGGTATGTATGTATCTACCTGGGAGTTTCCACTGGAGTTGCTTTTAGAAGTTTGCCATATTCTTCCGTTAGTTTTTTCTTTTCAATTAGTTAAACCAAAATGGCCACTGATCGAAAACTAAGCATTTCACTCTGTTTTAAATATTTATATATTTAAATAATTAATACAATTTATTCATATCTTTATACCAAATAAAAAATAAAATTATATAAAATAAAACAAAATAAATTACAATAAAATAAAAAAATATAATATAATATAATAAAAAAAATAAAAAATTAAAAAGAAAAAGAATTAAAAAAAATAAAATAAAATAATACAAAACAAGACAAAATAAAAGAAAATAAAAAAAAATAAAACAAAATAAACTTAAATAAATTAAAATAAAATAAAGTAAATAATTAAAGGATAAATAAAATAAAATAAAATAAGATAAGATAAAAGAATAAAATATAAAAAATAAAGTAAATTCAAATTTAATAAAATAAATTTAATCGCACTCCGGAGAAAAGGATTTGAAGAGATTTACAAGGTATAATCGAAACAGCTGTCGCCTTGTCCGTCCTGATGTCCCGTTGTTTAAATTTTTCCCAAATTATTAAATAAAAAATAAATTTTAATTTGACAAAATAAATTTAAATTTGATAAAATAAAATAAAATAAAATAAACTAAAATAAAATTATATTTAATAAAATAAAATGAAATAAAATATCGATTGGTGTCAAACGAAGCATATCGTTAGCTTAATGTGAAAATGTGCTAAGTCACTTTTTTTGAAAAATTTTATTTTAATGCAGTTTTAAAGCTGAATTCAAAATACATCGATCACACAAAAAAAATATTTTCATTTTTACGCGCTGTGGGCAAGGATGTGTAAATGTGTGTATTGATGGTCCTTTGCCGGATATAGATCCGTTACGTTCCGGTAACAAAACACCATTAAGGTACTAGCACGACCATCTCGAGAATGATTTATATGACCACATTAAACCTTAAATAAATAATCTATTATGCCGAAGATCACGCAGTAGAATATATGGAATGAACAAATTAGATAAATCAGAGCAATTCGTGCTAAACTTTATTACATTATAGGCAAGCATGAGTGAGATAAAAGTTCTTCTGTCATGCAAAGCCTGAATACCAAGCAATTTGTGCCTGCTGGTATATGATGGGAGGCCGTCTGGCCAGTGAAGCATACGTAAAGCAATTTTTGTAAAAATTATTTTGAACTTTCTCAATTTTATAGGACTAAGATTCATAGAAAGGATTCCATATTATTGAGCAATATTCGAAACCACTTCCGAACAAGGATATATAAAGTGCCTTTAATGTCATAGGGTCCTTAAAGTCACTGGTGTTACGTCTACTGAACAAACCATTGCAACACATTTTGAAACAATGAAGTCAATGTGACTAGAAAAAGAGATTTTGGAGTCAAAAATTACAACCAAGTCTTTACTCTCTTGACAAAGATTAAGAGATTTAGCAGATAAAGTATGTGGCAGTTGTTTTTATGGAATGAGACACAACACAGCATTTGTTTGAATTTAAAAATAAATTATAGTCTGCGCACCATCCGGCAAAAGAGTCCAGATCAGAACCGTTAGAAATAGTTTGACAAATAAATAGTATTTCTTTTAAATATATAGTTTTAGTGTTATATTTCAATCATTAAAGGGGAGGAGTGATGGGGCAACATATTGAGTAAAAAGTGCTAAGTCAGGAGAAAAAATTTGTTTTGAGTGCGGAAATTGTGCTAAGTCATAAAATAGCTGCTGGGTTAGCATACATGATTTTTATTTATCTTTTTCAAAGCTTCTACACTCAAAAGTATTGCAACTAAGGTATCCCCATTCACAGTTTTGAAAAAAAAGGTTATTTCAAAAATTATTAATTTTTTTCGTCTCCTGTAAAATTCGTGACAAGTGACTTAGCGCATTTTCAAATTAAGCTAGCGACATCTTAGTTTTGTAATTTTTCAACAAAAACACTTTTGAAAATTCTTTCAATAACGTACGTAAAGAATATCTGAGCCAACTTTACGTCACCCCGAGTCAATTAATAAGTACTGGGCTCCTATGGTTAAAGTCATGGTTTCGAACGTTAGTGGCGGCAAACTTCAAGTAAACGTTTACTATATTGTTTTTCCGCCCCAGAAACATTCCAGTTTTTTTTTTTGCAGGAGCGTGGATTTGTAGTTATCCTTTGTGGGCCAAGTTTATCCTTTGTAAAACAAGATTGGAGTTAATCATGAATTTCTAGTTTTGAACTGGTATGCTTTCTGTCTAGTCTCGTGTTTGACTGCAGACGTGCTACTAACAGTGTGTGTGTATGTGTGCCAACATATTTCTATTTGAATTTTTGGTTTAAATGTATAGCTGCCTGATGTATGCTTGTGGGAGTTTTTGGCTGTTGAAGTGGAATTGAAATAAATAACGTTGCTTTTTGAATGTGCCGTAAAGCGTAAGGGCATGGAATTATATTCTGGCACATTTGCTTTTGGCTATAAATGGCAAAGCGAGTGCGAGAGGCTACATTTTTGACATGGAAAATATTTTTTTTAGCGGTACTTACTTTTAAATTTTTTAAGAGAATATTTTTTTGGTAACATGCCTATGGATCAACTGGATACCTGCGAGGCGTATACGTAATCAAATTACAGTGTACTCTCTCCTAACGGACACCTCTCCAAAGCGGACACCTCTCATAAACGGAAAATTTTTTCAGTACCAAAAAAATCCTTAAGTATTTTTTAAGTTTTTCCCTTTTGAGCGGACAACCCTCCAATAACAGGACGCGGACACTTGCTTTTTACCCCAAAGGGCTTTTTAATTTCCTATAACCGGAGAGCTTACAACACTTTTTTTTCATTTACTCTTTACCATATTCGTACAGCTGTTGCTTATTCACTAATACGTGTATGGATGTAGGGGAATCCCCTAAATACGAAGAACCTGTTTTCAATACAGTAAAAAACATAAAAATGTATGTACCTGTGCATACACGTAGTTAGTATCTTCTTGTGTGTGTTCATACGTGAATCGCAATGCCTAAAGTAGTGTTGAGTATTAAAGACAAAGTTAATGTCATTGAATTACATAAGAAAGAAAAACTAAGTGTACGAGAGTTGGCAAAGAAATGTAAGATCAGCAAAACGCAAGCTGCTAGCATTATCAAAACCAAAGATCAAATTTAAGTTTGTGGGACACTGACGTCAACCCGGAGAGAAAAAGGAGTCTGCTGAAGCCCAAAGGCCTTAATATTGATAATTTGTGCTACAAATGGTTTGTGAAGGCTCGAAATAAAAGCATTCCTCTCTCAGGCACACTTATAAGGGGCAAAGCTAAGGAAATTGCAGTGAGACTCAATTACGACGATTTTAGTGCATCATCCGGCTGGCTGGATAGACTCACGATTTTACACTGCGTCAATATGGCTGGAGAAAAAGAACTTCGTTTTGTTATTGGAAAATCTGCAAGGCCTAGAGCGTTTCGCAACATTCATTTCTGACTTTTTTAAATTATTTTGAATATTTTGTACACAAAACTTTATTCTTTAATTTATGAACAAAGCTTTATGAACCTCCTAACTCAGTCTTATTTGTATGTATTAATATTCTTGTTTTGGAAATAAAACTGTTTAAAAATTCATCAATAATACTTTTCTCATAAGCGGACAAATTTGGCAGTCTCTCAGGTGTCCGTTTAAGAGAGAGTACACTGTACAATAGTTTTATTTAGTGCTTTTAGTGGAATAATATTATTCCAGTATTTACAAACATATCTTGATTTAATTGATTGATAGAGATGTCGTTAATATTTAAACCTATTTTCTTGCATCCAGTAGTATTTTTCAGTATTTTATTTTAACTGTTCGAAAACAATTTGAATAAATGCGAGAATTTCTGTTGTACCTTCAACAACCTTAAATTAGACCAGCCATCACAAAAACCTCGATGTAAAGTAGTTCATTTGCCAACATGTTTCTCGAGAAAGAGCGTTTTCGGTAGAGCGTTGCACAGATGTGATTACTTTTGTTTAGACATTATTCTGTAATGCCTTGTAAAGGGAAGAGTTTGACCATTCTTTACTTTGGACTGCTTTCCTTACGCCGTGCGCCTAGAAGTATGCAAGGTTTTTAGGTCATATTTATGATAAATTTTTCACACAGAAATACTTAGTTTGTATTCTCTGGAAAGCGTACTCATGCCTAAGCTCTTGTATTTAATGGTGTAAGGCATGTCTTATTAAAGTCCAAACACTCCAAAGAGCCAAAAAATCGCTTTCCTAGATTCACCCTGTAAGCTAGGAGTACCTGAAAGTATGCTTAGTTATGAGAAGAACATTAAATTGATTTCGAATCCAACGACATGTGGGCAATAATCTCAGAAAAGCATGGGTCGCAATACCGCCAGCAAATGTCGGTTAAAAATTTTATATTTTTAAACTTGAAACGTCTCTTACTTATGGTTTGAAGGCAATAATCTGGATAAAGCATGGGTCTCGTGACTCCCAAATGTGGATAAAAATTGGGTAAGTTTGTACAGCCAGCATACAGCTTTTAAACATATTGAATTCGTGTTCTCACTCCTCTAAATTTCCTTCACTTTATTATCACTAGGCCTCAATAACCTGCGATAATTATTTTGATATATTGTCCTTAACCTTTCACCTTTTTACTGTATGTGGGGGATTTTATTGTATATATATCACGAGGGGATTAAGTGTCACACCACCTAGATGGAAGAGTATCTACCTTGTAAGAGCCAGCGTTTCATACTCCAGTTGACAAAAGCGACAGATTTGTGTGGCCCATAGATGAAACTTACTTAGGTGACATCGCCGGCTGCCGTAGTGTGGTGGTAGCGTGGTCCGCCTACCACACCAAAGGTCCTGGGTTTACACCCGGGAAAAGCAATATCAAAATTTTAGAAAACATTTTTTGGAAATAGAAGAAACCGTTTTTTAGGCGGGTCGCCTCTCAGCAGAGATTTGGCAAGTACTCCGAGCGTATTTCTGCAATGAAAAGCTTCTCAGTGAAAGCTCATGCCGTTCGGAGTTGGCATAAAACATGTTAGTCCCGTCCCGCCAATTTGTAGGAAAAATTAAAAGAGGCACGACGCAAATTGGAAGAGAAGCTCGGCGTTAAATCTCTTCGGAGGCTATCGCTCCTTACATTTATTCTTTATAGGTGACATCGTAGACTATAGTGCCCCATATAATACCCAGTGAGTGTGTTATATGTGGTGTTCGAATGAAAAAAATTCGCAAGCGGGGTTGCCACCTAGAGCTACTACCTCTTTTTAATTTATTTCGTCCTTTGTATACCCGCTACCATCTCGAAATCGGCTCGACCCTATTAGATGAAATCGTTACGTTACACGTTACTCCTATAAGTTTTACCACTAAAGTAGTTGCAGCTGCATAGAAGGTTTTTATAAGGTTGCCACTCATTTGAATACTTTTTTTAAATTGAGTGATATGCCAATATAGTTGCTGTAATAAGGATTGGCAGCTAGCTACAACATTCTCAGGCAAAGCTAAGCTCTGCCACTCAGGTATTATATTTTAAGTATGCTCAGATGCCAGCAAATCTTTCTTTAAATTTTCTCCACCCACATTGCGTGTCATAAAAATCTTTTATGCTCAGTAACTCCCCTCATAGCAATAAGATTTTATATGCAACTTCACTTTAGCTTTAATGGCATTATCACTGAACGATGTCCAATTTCCTGAGAGTGCTGTTTTCTGATTTTTGTTACTTTATTTTTTGTTTCCAATGTTGCTGCTATTTTGTATTATGTTGCTCAACTTTTAGTTTAAAATGTTAAACTTATTCATATTTGGTGCTTTGTTTTTTATAATGTTTGTTGTTTTTTTAGTTTTGGTGGTGGTTTTATTTGGTAATTTTAGTTCCAAATTGGTTGCTTAGCAAACAAAAGCTTATTTACTCCTTGACACACCCCCACTCTTTCTCGTTGCTTTACTACATAACTACTAACTAAACGAACGTAACGAGTGTGACAGATTTTGATGAAGGTGTAAACTGTATACAGCGGGGAAGTTGAACAAATTCGTTTTATCAATAATGTCATTTAACGGTAAAGGACAAGAGTATTAAATTAGCAACATTGTAATCACATTTATGGACTTTTCATGTTAATTAACAAAGGTTCATTTAAAAATTAGGTCATATTCGAAGTGATTTTGTGAATCCATTTTTAATTGACAATTAGCCAGGAAAATATTTGGCATACAAATTTATCTATTCACATAGTTAATTCATTAGATTGTATAAGTTTTTCGAATGAACGTCTGTATGGCTGGAAAAATTAAAATAAAATTTTAAAATTAAGAGATCTCATTTCAGGTTTAAAAATTTATTTTAAAATGTATTACATGCTCAATTATTGCATTTTCAATCTTCTCAATATTTTTGCGCCCAAAATTAAATAAATATCTTATAATTTTGAAATGCACTGCAAACTTAAAATATATTGTACGTTCTTCCTTTTTAACACGATTACATTAGCTTCACTTATATGTTTTAAGTCCTAAAGGATCTGTAACCCAAAAACAAGGTTTTGTTAGGATGGGTTTTCAGGCATCAGGGACTTGAAGGTAATGAACAGGCATACTACCGTACCAAGCAGGATGCTTTATCAGCATTCTATGATTCAGAGCCATTTTGTGGACTAATAAAGGCACACACTAGAGAAATTATAAGTAACTGAGAAACAAAGCAGTTCAGACGACAGTGGATTGAATACCAAAGACAAAGGCAGACCGAATTGCTTATACGCCTAGCAACGAGAGTATTAGCCAAACTGACTAGCCTATACTCAAACGAAAGTTCCTGAACACGAAAAAAAAAATGAGATTGGTTTTATGCCATAATCTTGACAGGTAGTTTTCTGAAAAACCAAGAAGTTCTTCTTCCTTGGTTAAAGGAATAATTAAAAAACAAATAAGGAAGGCTAAGTTCGGGTGTAACCGAACATTACATACTCAGCTGAGAGATTTAGAGACAAAATAAGGGAAAATCACCATATAGGAAAATGAACCTAGGGTAACCCTGGAATGTGTTTGTATGACATGGGTATCAAATGAAACGTGGTAATGAGTATTTTAAAAGGGAGTGGGTCTTAGTTCTATAGGTGTTCTATAGGTGGACGCCATTTCAAGATATCGCCATAAAGATGGGCCAGGGGTTACTCTAGAATGTGTTTGTACGATATGTGTATCAAATGAAAGGTGTTAATGAGTATTTTAAAACGGAGTGGGCCTTAGTTTTATAGGTGGACGCCTTTTCGAGATATCGACCAAAATGTGGACCAGGGTGATTCAGAACATCATCTGTCGGGTACCGCTAATTCATTTATATATGTAATACCACGAACAGTATTCCTACCATGATTCCAAGGGCTTTTGATTTTGCCCTGCAGAACTTTTTCATTTTATAATTTTTATTTAATAATTTGGGAAAAATTTAAACAACGTGACATCAGAACGGACATGGTGACAGCTGTTTCGATTATACCTTGTAAATCTCTTCAAATCCTTTTCTCTCGTGTTACAAACGCTTTCAGCCACGTCATGCCTTGGAATGCGTTTGTAACACGTTCAACTATCGTAGGAGTGCGGGTTCAAATTCCACTCCCGGGAGAAAAGGCTTTGAAGAGATTTACAAGGTATAATCGAAACAGCTGTCACCATGTCCGTCCTGATGTCACGTTGTTTAAATTTTTCACAAATTATTAAATAAAAATTATAAAATTAAAAATTGCTTCAAATAAATGTTTTCATACATTTAGAGCAATACTGGCAATCCCCGAATTTTCATTTTTTTCTACTTAATATGGTAGGGGTCACACCCATTTTACAAAGTTTTTTCTAAACTTATATTTTGGTATAAAATTATGGACTTTTTTTTTCATTTTTCGAAATATTCGATATCGAAAAAATAGGCGTGGTCATAGTCGGATTTCGCCCCTTTTTGAATACCAAGGTAAAGTGAGTTCAGATAAGTACGTGAACTAAGTTTAGTAAAGATATATCGATTTTTGCTAAATTTATCGTGTTAACGGCCGAACGGAAGGCATACTGTGTATAAAAACTGGGCGTGGCTTCAACCGATTTCGCCCATTTTCACAGAAAACAGTTACCGTCGTGGAAGCTATGCCCTTACCAAATTTCACAAGGATTGGTAAATTTTTGTTCGACTTATGGAATTTAAAGTATTCTAGACAAATTAAATGAAAAAGGGCGGAGCCACGCCCATTTTGAAATGTTCATTTATTTTTGTATTTTATTGCACGATATCATCGCTGGAGTTGAATGTTGACATAATTTACTTATATACTGTAAAGATATTAAATTTTTTGTTAAAACTCGACTTAAATTTTTTTTTAAATTGGGTGTGTTCGTCGTCCGATTTTGCTAATTGTTTTTAGCACACATATAGTAATGGTTCCTGCCAAATTTCGTCATGATATCTTCAACGACTGCCAAATTAAAGCTTGCAAAAAAGTGGGCGGTACCACGCTCATTGTCCAAAAATTACTAATTTTCTATTCTGCGTCATAAGGTCAACCCACCTACAAAGTTTCATCGCTTCATCCGTCTTTGGTAATGAATGAATTATCGCAATTTTTCGGTTTTTCGAAATTTTCGATATAGCGATCTGAGATGAATGCTCAGGAAATTACATACCAAATTTCCTTAAGATACCTTAAAATTTACTCAAGTTATAGTGTTTACGGACAGACGGACGGAAGGACATGCCTAAATGAATTTCTTTTTTCGCCCAGATCATTTTGATATATAGAAGTCTATATCTATCTCAATTAGTTTATGCCGTTAATATACACTGAAAGAAATGGTGCTAGTAAAATTAACAAATCGGTTCTGTTGGAGATTCGGTGAAATTGATCGAATTATGGTTAATTCGACCGAGTTCTTTGTCAAGCGAACAAATTATTTTAGTCATTTCAACAGAAGAGAAATATTCGCTTTTAAGTTAACAAAATTCTGTAAAATTGACAGATTCCTCATCAATCTAACTGATTTTTTTGTTAACACAATTGATCTCACTAGTCATTTCAACAGCAATCAACAGTCAATACATGAGCAAATTTCAAAGAGAATTTTACGCTCACTGTGCTCTCTACTTTGTACTTGTGTATGCTGTGTACTATATGTATGCACATATTTATATATGTATATGGCGGCAGCCGTGTTGTGATGGAAGCGTGCTCCGCCTACCACACCGAGGACCCTGGGTTCACACCCCGGGCAAAGCAACATAAACATATTAGAAATAAGGGTTTTCAATTAGAAGAAAATTTTCCTAAGCGTGGTCCCCCTCGGCACTGTTCGGCAAGCACTCCGAGTGTATTTCTGTCATGAAAACTCATCTGCCTTGCAAATTCCGCAACATGTACTTTCGTACAAAGCTGTCGCAACAAAATTTTGTTTTTGTTCATTTGACTACTAAAACGGTCAATTACGAATCAACGATTTGTGCGCAGTTGATTCAACATCTTGTTGCGATGGATAAAAATTGACAGAAATTTCGGTTGAATTGACCCGTATTTCCGTTGATTTTACCAGTCCTTTTCTTTCAGTGTACTCTGTCAGCTCTGATCAGCTGAATATACTTACTCATTACATTGAAATTTTGCTCAATTTAAAGATTTTTTTGTGGAAATGGGAGGAAAGACTACGATAACACGTCATTTCATGTTCTCTGAATCCAACTTCTTGTTAAGCGTTTCACAGAGCTTGCTTGTCTTAAGTGTTTTGCTTATTGTTTTGGTGGCATATACCATTGTGGAAAAGCTCCCTCGCACGATAGCGCCTTGAAGCTTATAGACCTCCGTTCTCTAGGTAGTTTTAGGGAAGAGTTTGGTGTGTTGCTCAGGAAGAGATTATCAAGTAGAAAATTTACTCAGCGAGATAAAGCTTAGTTAAGCTGTGAGGTCATCAAGCTATTTTCATTAACTCTTCTTGAGTCTATGTAGTTCAAGTTAAGCGAAGCACGAAGGTTTTCGCTACCCTGGTCTCAATTTTCAGAAGTTGAACTTATGTTACTGAACAAGAGGTGAGATATACCCAACTTTTGTTCTTCGAATTTTACTCCTGGCAACATACGGTGGCACCTTGTAAACCTTCAGTAATATTTTATTTTTCTGAGTTATATAAAAGATGCTGTTAAGTATCGATATTTAAAAGCTAAAATATTTAAATAAGTAAAGAAAGCCAGAGCAAAAAGTGTCAACCAATTTAAAAATATTGTAACGAATTTACTTACAATTCCCCTTATTTGCAATCTTCTGCTGAGTTCGAATCACTAAACTGTTGAATAAATAACTCCAATATGTCATAATGCAAAATGGCCTTTATTAAATTACTTCACAATAACGCTCAAACTATGCAACGAATAGCTTGCTTAATAACCAAACTGATTGATAGCTCAAATAATACGGCTCTTGCTCGCTAGATAGCGTCTTAATCGAAATCTCAAATCAAACTGAATTCCAGCGCCTCTACAATTGCCGCCTCTTATACTCTTGGATTTCAGCGTTCGCATCTTCTAGGCGCTTCCAGAATCTACTAGTCCAGCAGCTCTCAAACTTCTCAGCTGTAACTACAATTGCACAATTTTATAGTTTTTTCTCATTGCATACTTTCAGGAGTATCTCAGATATATGCATGTGTTTGTGCATTGACTCTCCGCTGCTCGTATACGTACATGGTACATATGTGTAGACGCAATTATTGTTTCGTTTATGGAGATACGCAGTGATTGATCTATGGATGTGAATTCACGTCACTGCTTAGCATCGGCTTAGAGACGGCAGCAGCCCTTAGTTCTTTACTTGGTACTTCGCGTTAAATTCTTTCAGAGTACTTCAGATCAGCTTTTTTTAACACGGCGGTCGCCGTGGTGCGATCACAGCGTCACGCACCGGACAAAGCAACACCAAAATTTTGGAAACAAGGTTTTTCAAGTTAAAGAAAACTTTTCCAAGCGGGGTCGCCCCTCGGAGGTGTTTGGCAAGCACTGCAAGTGTATTTCTGCTATGAAATGCTCTCGGTGAAAACCCATCTACTTTGCATTGCAAAAAAAAGTACCTGCGCGTTCCAAAGAAATTAATTGCAAACAAAAAATCTTAACATGGCACGAACTTCAGCAAAACCAAAGTTTACATTGCACAAAAAAAAAAAAAAACAGTCAACACAAAAAAACAAACCATAAGAAATTTCGCTTCTTTCTCTGAAAATCGTAGGCTTGCCTTGAAGATTTTGTAATTTTCGTTTTATATTTCACTTTAGCCAGAACTTTTTTTGTAGTTTTCCATTCACTACTTCATCATGTTTTTTCTGCTCTTACGAGCACCGTTATAATGTATAATTATGTAATTTGGAGATGTTGAACTATGTATGTATGTCCTATGAAAGTAATGTGAACAAAAGTATATATTAAAAATTCACAAAAGCATGTCAAAGGCAGTTGAACTTACGGTAAAACAAAATATTTACAAATTTTCAGCAACCTTTACGTAAATTCACTATTTCAGCGTCACAACAAGCCACAGCTAACCAATTCATCATTTGCATTAAGCCAAGAGGCCGCATACCACATAACCACAGTCTGCATTAAGGTGACTTAGAACGAGTGACGGTCTGATGTCAGTTGCTTTGCACGTACAGCAGCGTATCGAAAAATAGCAGTGGAAATTTTTAACAAAATTTCGTTAGTTACAATCTTAATTTTTTGTTTTCGATATTTTAAAGCAGGGGCTGAAACTGTTATTCCTTTTATAATATAATTCCTTGCAAAACTATTAATTTTGGACTTTAAAAATATTTGGATCAAGATACAAATTATTTTCTGATTTTTCTTTTTGGAATTTACAGATTTTACTTTTATATGTGGACTTTTATGGGAAAACTTCGAAAAATAAAGAGGATGCATGATTTGACATGATATTGCTATAGGGATACCTGGGAACTCAAACATTTTCACCTAGGACAATGTTTTGACCAGGACTCTTTCGACTCCGAAAAAAAAAATTATTATTTTCCGTCCCTGTTTTAAACGAAAACGTCTATGAATTTTGTAAATAAAACTATGCAATCTCAATAACATTTTCGAAGATTTTCGAACATTTGAGAAAAGTTTACGAAAATTTCAAACCTTTTACTTGAAGTTCTCAAAAAGAGTATGCAATTTTGTAGCCCAATAAAGTTTAGTCCGATAAATACAATGTGAAGGTCCCTCAAAATTCACATTGATTTTTGACAATATTTTTACGAAGTGTGTTTGGTATGTGTGAAAAAATGTTTTCATATGAAAACGAATCTGAAAAACCTTTCACAAAAGATACTGTAAACAAGTAAAGCTGTCTAAGTTCGGGTGTAACCGAACATTATATACTCAGCGTTAGCTTCAATTGTACATTTCATTTAAGATAAATTACTTTTCTACATAACACGTGGCACCGCCCGTTTAAAAAAAATGTCTCCCCATTTCTCCTTACAATAAAACTTGATAAGTGAAATATCATTGATTCAAAACTATTTTACGCTAAGTTTAGCTTATTATTTTAGTCTAGGACCCTTTTAAACGTGGTCTTTAACCGATCCCGTCCATTTTTACTAGAAATATTTTCTGCTATAAGTGTACACAATTGGCTCCCGGAATATAGAACATTGCTTAGTCATAAAAGGGGCGGTGCCACGTTCATTTTTTTAAATTTAAGTTTTTCCTATTTATTGTTATAAATCCACTTGGGAAATGAAATACCATTGATATATAGCTCTTTTTTGCAAAGATATAACTTATTTTATTCGTCCACGACCCTTTTAAAAATCTTTTATATAAAAGTGGGCATGGTCCTTAGCCGATTTCGTTAATTTTTCTCCAAAGCATTCCTTATAGTAAAGCCGAGCAACTTCTCTGCCGAATTTTGTTGCGGAAGGTTTATCGATTTTTGATTTATGATTAATAATAATTGTGAAATTGATTTTATCACAAGTGGGCGGTGCCACGCCCATTTAAAATTTTTTAAGAAAATGTTTCCAAATTTTTTTTTCAAGAGTCTCAATATGAGTCCACATGTCAAATTTCAGCATTCTAGGTGTATTATTTACTAACTAATCAGGTTTTTGTGTTTTCCAAAATGTTATATATATATAAAAAGTGGGCGTGGTTATCATCCGATTTCGCTCATTTTCAATACCAATCTATTCTGGGTCAAGATAAGCTCGTGTACCAAATTTGGTGAAGATATCTCAATATTTACTCAAGTTGTCGTTTTAACGGATGAACGGACGGACGGACATGGCTCAATCAAATTTTTTTCGATACTGATGATTTTGATATATGGAAGTCTATATCTATCTCGATTCCTTCATACCTGTACAACCAACCATAATCAAAGTTAATATACTCTGTGTGCAAAGCACGCTGAGTATAAAAATCAATGCACATTTCAAGAGACTTATAACCTGTACTTTGTTAGACTAAAATTGATTGGGCTATAAAAACTCATAACCAAAAATTTCAGGGCACTCCAGATAAAAAAATCGTAATTTTCTTAAATTTTTCACAAATTTGTATTTTCTTTTCGAAAATGTTTCTGGGATTGATTAACTTGCAAAGTTCCAAGCAGTGTTTTCTTAAAATATCAAAAATGAAAAAATAGGAACTTAATTGACGAAATTTGTAAAAAAATTGCCACTGCTGCTTTTCTTTTCGCTGCTGTAGATGTGTATGCGGATGCTGTATGATGGCGCATAGTGGCTTTTAGCCTGTGGCTGTTGTATGGGTTTTGTTGAAAATTATTTAAAGGTAACTCTGTAGTTCATCTTTTGGTTATATTGTTTGGTTGGCGGCTCACGTGTTTGTTGTTTTATACAAAATTAATAGCTAAAGTTTCGAGTTTTAACTATATAACTAACAAGTACTACATAGATACATATGCATGTTATTACGTTTTAAAAGGTTTTTAAATAATAATAAATATTCATTTTAGATTCAAAGGTTATGGTTCTCTTTTGTATGAGTTTTTTCAGTGAAAAGTAATTTACATAAAGATTAAAGGAATGTAAATTTCTACTGGGAAATGATTTTAGGTAGATATGTTTTGGATTCAAGTAGCATAGTAAATCTGGAAATCGAACCTCTGGATACTTCGTAAGAATTTCACGTGAAGAGTGACAATCCTACTTAGTTTTCTTCACTGCTGTATACAGTGCTGGCCATCTTTGTACAACCAGTCGTCCGTTAGTGGGCCATTGTTGTGTGTGTTTAGTTTGTTTGAACAAAATTGCTATGTAAATGAAAAGCACATGGTCTGAAAGTTGGTAAACAAAAAACATATGATTTGTACTTTGAGAAATGCGAGTTTGCATAATGCTATCTATCATCATGAACATCCCTTAATTGTGGAATTTTATTTAAGGATAGTCTATAAGGTGAATATGAAGAGCTCTAAGTCTAGTCAGAGATTTTATCAGCTACAGTTTACACATTTGAAGTATAAGCGTTTTATACGAATGCTTATATCTCTGCCAATTTAGAAGTTGGCGTGAGGTGCTCAGAAAGAGCTGTCGAGAAACGCTGAGAACAGAGGTAGGGCGGAAAGTTGAGAAATAAGCTTACGCAAAGCTCACAGTACTGTATACTGAGAAGGGTGGGTGGCTCAAAGTGCTTTTGGGTCAGTTATTCTTGGCCTGTCCGTCAATAAGATTCTTCGTTGAATTTAGAAAAAGCTGCTGATCAGTGATCCTATTTTCTTTTTTAATTCTTAGCTTTTCCATTTGACTGCATTCCCAAGGACTGTGCCTTTCTCTGAGAGTTGTTGCAGGATTGTGTTCGCTGAATTATGGGCGAAAGCTATATTGCTGGTCTATATAGAAACGATAGTATACTATATAAGAACAATACCAATTTTGAATCTCGTAGAGGGGATTGGGGTATATTATTCAGTGGTGTTTTGTTATTCACTGTAATATTTTTAGTCACAGGTCGTTCCGATTTGACTGTATTGAATGTGTGAGATATTGATTGACTGATTCCTTAACTAACGTTTTTAAACATTTCTGGTATTTTCGCCCTAAGTCTTAGAGCAACATTGAGAGAAACCCAGTGTGGAGCACAAATATCAGTATTTAGTTTAAATTCCCTTTCATCTCTTGTAGGATCTACACCAGTGAGCCGCAATTATTCATCTTTTAAGGTAATTAGTAGACTAACCAAAAAATGAGTATTAGTGCGTATGTAAACAAAGAATATCAAGAACTTATATCCACTAATACACATTTACATAGTTATGCTTCATAAAATGAATAACCGCTCATAAGACACGAAGGAGTTCAGTACTCAATTGTCTTACAGAGCAAGAAAGCCAACTGTGTTATGCGAAAACACTAATTGGAATAAGTAAGATTAAAAGTGCAATAAAATGAATAAAGTCATATCAGTCTTTTGACGCTAGCAATACAACGATATACACGAAATTAACCTGAATACAGCGCCAAAGTAAAACCGATGATAAACGAAGTATACATTGTATTACACACGAAATCAACGTGCTACTGAGTTAAAGCGACTACGACATCAGTTTATACTCAACAATGTCATATATGTATGAGACATATGTGTTACGGGGCACTCGTATGTATTTTCTATTTTATGTGCTAATCACTCATAGAATTTGTCTGTACTTGACTAAGTACACATTTAGACACAATTTTTTGACTCATGACTGAGTGCACTAATTTTATTAGTACTCAAAGCAGATCTCTGGTGTACAGCAGTGATCCAGAGTAAAGAGTCAGTCTTGATTTTGACGACGGCGAGTTAACACGTACACAGCTGAGTCGCGATCAGACTGACCGTTTGTAGACCCTATTAAGGCGCACCCTAATGTACATGCTAATATATCATTTGGAAGCACTTCATTGATTCGGCTCAAGGATTTTTATACCATCTGTTTTTCACTTAAATATTTTTATGCGGAAGTTCAGTTTTTAAAACTTAATTGTAAGTATTTACAACAAGGCCGTGGGCGTTGATGGATTGCCTGCGGCGCTATTCATGCAGCAGCTTCTTCGCAAAATATGGGCGGACGAGTGCATGCCCGACGATTGGAATCTAAGTGTTCTTTGCCCAGTCCACAAGAAGGGGAATACTGCAAAATGCACCAACTATCGTGGAATCAGCCTTCTTAATATCGCATATAAGTTCCTTTCAAGTGTATTGTGCGAAAGATTGAAGCCCACCGTGAACAGGTTGATTGGACCTTATCAGTGCGGCTTCAGACCTGGTAAATCTACCATCGACCAGATTTTCACAATGCGGCACATCTTGGAAAACACCCGTGAAAAGAGAATCGACACACATCACCTCTTCGTCGATTTTAAGCCGCCTTCGACAGCACGAAAAGGAGCTGCCTATATGCCGCTATGTCTGAATTTGGTTTCCCCGCAAATTTTATACGGCTATGCAAAATGACGTTGAGCAACACCATCAGATCAGTCAGAATTGGGAAGGACCTCTCCGAGCCGTTCGAAACTAAACGAGGTGTCAGACAGGGTGACCCGCTATCGTGCAATTTCTTTAATTTGATGCTGGAGAAAATTATCTAGCTGCAGAACTTAAGCGCACTGGAACAATATTCTATAAAAGCGTGCAATTACTGGCATATGCTGATGACATTGATATCATCGGCCTAAACACCCGCGCTGTTAGTTCTGCTTACTCCAAACTTGAAAAAGAAGCAGTAAAGATGGGTTTGATGGTGAATGAGGACAAAACGAAGTACCTGCTATCATGGAGCAAAGAGCCAGCGCATACGCGCCTTGGCAACCACGCTACTGTTGGCAGCCATAATTTCGAAAGTGTAAAAGATTTCGTTTATTTGGGAACCAGCATCAACACTAGCAACAACATCAACACTAAAATCCAGAGAAGAATCAATCTTGTCAATAAATGCTACTTTGGACTAGGTAGGCAATTGAAAAATAAAGTTCTCTCTCGGCGAACGAAAATCATACTCTACAAGTCACTTATCGCGCCCGTCCTGCTATATCGGGCGGAAGCATGGACCATGACAACAACAGATGAAGCGGATTTGGGAGTATTCGAGAGAAGAGTTCTTTGAAAGATTTATGGACCTCTACGCGTTGGCGATGGTGAGTACCGAAGAAGATTTAATGCTGATCTGTACGAGCTATACGCAGACATCCACATAGTCCAGCGAATTAAAACGCAGCGGCTGCGCTGGCTAGGCCATGGATGCTCCGGTCAAGAAAGTGTTTCTATCGGAACCCGCCTATGGAAGCAGAGGTAGAGGACGGCCCGCACTCCGTTGGAAAGACCAGGTGGATAACGATTTAAACTCCCTTGGTGTGACCAATTGGCGCCGGTTGGCGGAGCGAAGGAGCAACTGGCGCGTCTTTTTGGACGGCCATAACCGTTTAGACGGTTAAGGGCCAATTAAGTAAGTAAGTATTTTCTTTAATTTTCTTTAGAAATTCTTTCTCTTTCTGCTCTATGGTTTTATGCAAATTATGAATGTACTTGCAAGTAGTTTTTCTGAAGTTTTATTTGTTTTTAAAATTTTTTAGCGGTATCCTGTTCATTTTAGCACAATGTCCGATATTTTCTGTTCTTTTTCCTGCTAAACTAGAGGCATACAAAACGCGGCTTGTTTTTCCTCTGCTTCGGATTACCTTTTTTTAAATTAAGGTGATTACTCTCTAAAAATGCTATTTGCTAAAGTTTCGACAAAACAAAAAAAAAAAAACATTATTTTATTTCTTTTTCATTTCAACATCTTTGTGTGCTTTTAAATAAAAGATGAAAACGAAAATTTATGACCTAACTTAATTGCACACCGTCGCAGCTGGATTAGGTACAATGTGCTGATCTGAAAGCAAAGTTTTTTGTGCCGCATTTTGGGGATATATTTTCTAATTTTCAAAAAAATTATTCGCCGCAATATTTTAGGGTAGCATAAAACTGAACCACGTTCCGAAATCTTGGAGAACGGTTCGTGTGGTCTTCATACCGGAAGCAGGAATAACTAGTAATCTGCTCCCGAAGACTACAGGCCTTTAAGTTGTAACATATTTTCTATTCTAAACCTTAGAAAGACAAAGAGATGTATATATAAAATCGAGCATGAATGAAACATTATTATCTTCAGGACAACCTGCTTACATCAAAGGCAAGTCAGTGGACACTGCATTGCATAGGGTGGTGGTCATGAACATATAAAAGTCTTTGGAACACCGGGAATATGATCTAATTTTTTTCCGGACATTTGCCGGAGCTTTCGGCAATGTATCGAGACGAGCAATCATCGACAGTTTCAACTTGATTGAAGTACGTCCAGCATTAACAACTTGGATCGACTCCGACTGGGAAAAGCATTATTTTTTTTTTTGAAAATGTTTCATTCGAAAAAAGTTTTGACTTGAAGCAAGTTTATTTAATTTAAAAAAAAAGTTTCATTTGACTTGAAAAAAAATTCATTTGACAAGAAAAAGTTTCATTTCATTTGAAAAAAGTTTAAATTTGGTTTGAGTAAGTTTAATTTAATTTAAAAATATTTCATATGATTATATATGATATGAAAAAAGGTTTAATTTGGTTGGAAAAATTTTAATTTGATTTGAAAAAAGTTTCATTTGATTTGAAAAGTTTTATTTGATTTGTAGAAAATCTTACACATTTGGCTTAAAGAAAGTTTCATATGATTCGAAAAATGTGTCATTTGATTTGAAGAAAGTTTCAATTTGATTAAAAAAAAAAAATTCATTTGATTTGAAAAAAGTTAAATTTGATTTAAAAAAGGTTTAATATGACTTGAAAAAAGTTCCATTTAATCAGAAAAAAGTTTCATTTTACTTGAAAAAAGTTTAATTTTATTTGAAAAGTTTTATTTGATTTGTAGAAAATCTTACACATTTGGCTTAAAGAAAGTTTCATATGATTCGAAAAATGTGTCATTTGATTTGAAGAAAGTTACAATTTGATTAAAAAAAAAAAAAATTCATTTGATTTGAAAAAAGATAAATTTGATTTAAAAAAGGTTTAATATGACTTGAAAAAAGTTCCATTTAATCAGAAAAAAGTTTCATTTTACTTGAAAAAAGTTTAATTTTATTTGAAAAATGCTTCATTTCATTTCAATAAAGTTTCACTTGATTATTTTCACACTTGTTTCACAATTTCTTAGATCACTCAAGTTTTAAAATATCATATCGAAAATATCTATTTATATGTACAACGATTTTGAGCTTGAACTACATGGGTCTCGGTTTGTCCTTTCATCAACACGTTCTCCTGAAAAAATCAAAAAAAAAGAAAAAAAAAAAATACTTCGGCTGGTATTTCCTATTTCAACAGAATATTTAAAATTTATTTTCATTTCTGAAATTCGTTATAATCTTTATTCACATTAAGCGAGATCCCTATTAAATGTGGGCCCACCTTATAGCTTAACTCGTTTTGCATGTTGTCAAGGTATAAGTTGAATATTTGAATTCAGACATTTTTTAACGGATAAGATCTGAAAGTGCAAAACTTTTATATAATAAAACTAAAAATATATTTAAAATATTTAAAATGCAAACAGAAAATGCAAACAGAAAATTTTATTCAAATTTTTCCTCGAGCAGCATACATTTTTAAAATACCCACAATTGGTAGTAAAAATGTGTAAATTTTTTACCTAATATACTCCCAAAATAAATTAGTATTCTATAAATTTAATTCCACTTTCATTCCGGAAGTCGTTTAAACTGCGGCCCCTTATACTTTTGCTTAACAATAACGAACAAATCCAAGAGTTTACTTTATAGAAATACAATAAATGTAAGCGAAACAAAAACTCTAAGCCAGCAAGCAAGCGCAATAATAAAAATATAAATTTATGATGCTACTGTGAAAAAAAAAAATAAATAATATTTTCATTGGTAATAGCGAAGAGGTGCAACCACGCCTGCTGTTAAACTGGCAGATGTGGCTAGAGGCTAAAGGCGCCAAATAATGTGTATGAATACATTATACATTAAGCTGGGTCGATTTATTAACCTATATCGCGCCGTCGATTTTTCGATAGGTTTTGGGTTCAGGAAAAAAAGTTCCACTACGCATACCCAAAAAAATAATATTCGAGCCTGCAAAATTTGAGTTTTTTGACTTTTTCTTCTTTAATTTTTAAGATTTTTTTCATGACCTACTTAAAAAATTTTCATTTGATTTTAATATTTTCATGTATACCTTGTCCGACTCAAAACTATCCGCTAAAAACTTTGGCGATAACAGTTTTTTGAAAAAAAAAATATATATATTTTTGGTTTTGAAGAGTGTTTTGGTGAAAAAATTTATTTTTTCGCCATTTTTTTTAAAGGTTTCTACAGAAACGTGCAAAAGTGTTGCCGATGAAAACGAATTTGTTTCATAGTTCCTATCCCACTTAAAATTATGCGATAAAAACGTTTGCACAGTTTAACAGTTTAAAAAAATTTTTTTTTTTTTGTTTTTGGGACTTGTTTTGGTCGAAATCGATTTTTTTCATCTTCAAGGCTCCAAATCATTTTTTATGTATGTGTTTCCGTAAGACCCACCAATAAGTATACCAAAATGATCAGGGGATGAGCTAAGTTGATTTAGCCATGTCCGTCTGTCCGTCCGTCCGTCCGTCCGTCCGTCTGTCCGTTTGTTTGAACGCAAGCTAGTCCCTCAATTTTTGAGATATCTTGATGAAATTTGGTAAGCAGGCATATTTTGATAGGGGATTTGACATTTGTCGGAATCGACTGGATCGGACTTACTATAGCATATACCTCTCATACAATCGATTGTTCAATAGGAGGGTTTTCGCCATTTCTGCCTCATTTTAACAGCTAGCAACATCAAAATTTACCACATTTGCGTATTGGGCATAGATGGTTGTCTGAAAAAATCGTCAAGATCGGACATATTTATAATATATATCCCATACAACCGACTGTTCAGGTAAGAGGATTTTCATAATTTTTGTCGAAGTCTATTTTTAGTCCCATCTGGAACTTTTTTTCCTCAGCCCAAAACCTATCGAAAAATCGATGGCGCGATATGGGTTAACTTTCGTCTATGCAAATCAACCCAGCTTATTATACATACCTTAACATATAAGGTGTTATTGTAGATATGTATGTTCAGAAAATGTTGCGTGTACAAATGGTTTTCGTAGTCAGTTTGCCAGCAACCGAAAAATTACTTTCGCGCATTTGTGAGTAATAAAATCAAAATTTATTATCATACACAAAATGCAACGTGTTAAAAAAGAAAAAATACAAATAAAAATAAAAAGAACAAAAAAGGAAATAATTTTTAATAATAAAATATAATGCGTTTTTATTTTAATGTGGACATGAAAATAACAGCAATTTTTTTTTTTAGTAATTTTATTCTTTTAGTTTAGTAAACGGCTTCTCGTAGCATTCTCGAATCTCGAAAGATTCGTACGGTAGGTTGGCGAGCTTGTCGACAATCAATTCAGTCGCTGAATTGTCAGTATTACATAGAGCTTAAGATTTTTTTTCGTTTTGTGTACATATAATACTGCCAATGCAGCGACATTGAAATTCTAAAAGCTCCAGAGCATTACGGGTATTTCGGGGTTTGAGGATCTCGCGAGATTCCCAGCACGCGATTTCTCCAGCCTAGAAATTCTCGCTTTTGTTCGAGAACAAACCGTAAGCTCTACAAAAAATTTTGCCAATGCTGCCAAGAGCTAACAGTTTCTTGAGTTTATTCGAGAAAAAATTTCTCTCGAAATGCCGAGTTCACGATTTCTCGAGTCTCGAAATGTTCGGTTGTGTTTGAGAAGAAAACGAAACATATACATATAATCAGGAACGGAAAATAATAATAATTTTTTTTTTTCGGAATCGAATAAGTCCTGGTCAAAAAATTGGCCTAAGTGAAAATGTTTGAGTTCCCAGGTATGCCTATAGCAATATCAATTCGAATCATGCATCGTTTATATACTCAGCTGAGCAAAGCTCACAGAGTATATTAATTTTGTTCGCATAACGTTACCCCTAAAGGCATAAACTAATTAAGATAGATATAGACTTCTATATATCAAAATAATCTGGGTGAAAAAAGAAATTCATTTAGCCATGTCCGTCCGTCCGTCCGTCTGTCCGTTAACACGATAACTTGAGTAAGTTTTGGTATGTAGGTTTCTGGGCACACATGTAAGATCGCTATTTAAAATGAACGAAATCGGACCATAACTACGCCCACTTTTTCGATATCGAAAATTTCGAAAAACCGAAAAAGTGCGATAACTCATTACCAAAGACGGATAGAGCGATGAAACTTGGTAGGTGGGTTGAACTTATGACCCAGAATAGAAAGTTAGTAAAATTTTGGACAATGGGCGTGGCACCGCCCACTTTTAAAAGAAGGTAATTTAAAAGGTTTGCAAGCTGTAATTTGGCAGTCGTTGAAGCTATCATGATGAAATTTGGTAGGAAAGTTACTCCTATTACTATAGGTGTAACAAATTATTACGCATTACGGATTACGAACACGCCCACTTTAAAAAAAAATTTTTTTAAAGCAAAATTTTAACAAAAAATTGAATATCTTTACAGTATATGAGTAAATTATGTCAACATTCAACTCCAGTAATGATATGGCGCAACAAAATACAAAAATAAAAGAAAATTTCAAAATGGGCGTGGCTACGCCGTTTTTCATTTAATTTGTCTAGGATACTTTTAATGCCATAAGTCGAACAAAAATTTACCAATCCTTGTGAAATTTGGTAGGGGCATAGATTCTATGACGGTAACTGTTTTCTGTGAAAATGGGCGAAATCGGTTAAAGCCACTCCCAGTTTTTATACACAGTCGACCGACTGTGCTTCCGCTCGGCCGTTAACACGATAACTTGAGCAAAAATCGGTATATCTTTACTAAACTTAGTTCACGTACTTATCTGAACTCACTTTATCTTGGTATAAAAAATGACCGAAACCCGACTATGACCACTCCCACTTTTTCGATATCGAAAATTACGAAAAATTTAAAAAAATTCCATAATTCTACACCAAATATGAAAAAAGGGATGAAACATTGTAATTCGATTGGTTTATTGGCGCAAAATATAACTTTAGAAAAAACTTTGTAAAATATGTATGTAATATTAAGTGGAAGAAAATGAAAAGTTCTGCAGGGCGAAATCCGAATCCCTTGGAATCTTGACAGGAATACTGTTCGTGGTATTACATATATAAATAATTAAGCGGTACCCGACAGATGATGTTCTGGGTCACCCTGGTGCACATTTTGATCGATATCTCGAAAACGCCTTCACATATACAACTAAGGGCCACTCCCTTTTAAAACCCTCATTAATACCTTTAATTTAATACGCATATCATACAAACACATTCTCGAGTCACCCCTGGTCCAACTTAATGGCGATATATCGAAATGGCGTCCACCTATAGAACTATGGCACACTCCCTTTTAAAATATTCTTTAATACCTTCCATTTGATACCCATGTCATACAAACACATTCCAGAGTTACCCTAGCTTCATTTTCCGACATCGTAATTTTTCCTTATTTTGTCTCCAAAGCTCTCAGCTGAGTATGTAATGTTCGGTTACACCCAAACTTAGCCTTCCTTACTTGTTATTTTTCGAACTTTTTCCAGAAAAGTCCACATATAAAAGTAAAATCTGTATTTTTATTTTTTGAGTCCCATAGAACTAGTTAACCTCGGACTTTTAATTTTTATTTTTTATCCGAATTAAAAAAAATTTTTTATTTCTGAAAAGCCGTTACTTAGTTATCAAGCGGGACTTTTATTTTGGCCTTAAAAAATAAAAGTCCGGATTTAACTTTTATTTCCGGACTTTTATTTTTAAAGGTCCGAGTTTAACTAGTTCTATCGGACTCAAAAAATAAAAATCCGAAAATAACTTTGATCTTGATCCAAATAATTAGCATACTAATTTCTAATAATTGTTGGTTATTGCCAACAACATGAAATTCGTTATTTTCTGTAACCATGATTCACTGAAATCTACCATCATTCCACCAATATAAAATAGCAAATTAAATGAAAAGTGAAATAAGCGGCTTTTACTGCATTAACAGCGATGTAGAGCCATCCAATAGATACTTAATTGTTGTAGCAATGGATAAAACACCTAAAACTTTATTCATATTATGACGAATTTAGTGAAACTCCGCTTATTTTACACATTCTACTAATGTTCGTATCGCTAAACTTTGAATAAATAACTTTAATGTTCAATAATGCAAAATGGCTTTTATTAAAGTACTTCACAATAACACTGATACCTCACAACTAATAGCTTGATTAAATCAAACTGATTGGTCGCGCCTCAGCTGGTGCTGCTTTTATACTCTTAGGTTTCCTCGTTGGCATATTTCTAGGCGTTTCTATTTCTAGAATTTACTACTTGTTTACCAGCTATAAATTGCTCAGCTATAACTACAGATGCACGATTATAGCTTCTCGCATAGGCATATGCGCGTGTATATGTGAGTGATCCTTCCACCGTCGATTGCCTTCTTTTGGGAGTATCTCTTAGGTTTCCTCGTTGGCATATGTCTAGGCGTTTCTATTTCTAGAATTTACTACTTGTTTACCAGCTATAAATTGCTCAGCTATAACTACAGATCCACAATTATAGCTTCTCGCATAGGCATATGCGCGTGTATATGTGAGTGATACTTCCACCGTCGATTGCCTTCTTTTGGGAGTATCTCAGATATATGCATGTGTTTGTGCGTTTCTCTCCGCTGCTTGTATGGACATATGTGTAGACATAATGATTGATTTCTTTGTGTGCATACAAGTCACTGCTTAGTATCGGCTTAGAGATGATAGTATCCCTTAGTGTTGCTAATATTCGTCACAATATAAATTACATTAAGCCCTACTACGAACCCATATGTCACCGCAAAGTATGCTAATTTCCATTCAGAACTTTTTTATGATTTTTGAAGAGTATGATTATTTCCATGTGGCAAGTTTAAAGCTCAAATTCGCTACAAATACAAGAAATTTAAAATCAACTGAATTTTACTGAATTGACTGAATTTGCCCGAAAATTTTGTTAAATACCGTTAGCAACATTTCGTATGGCGACAATTTCTCGAACACACATCCGAAACTTTAAAACAGAGTTCTGCTTTATTTAAAAATTGTATTAAAGTCCCTTTATTGCGGCTTGCAGTGACTTAAAATGGTTCTACTAGCACAATTCTAAGTGTTCCTCTTATGTTGATTTGTACAGCATTACTGAGCTGTGTGCAGTAGTCTCCAGCCAATGTATGGTTGTAGGTCATACATGTTATAACAATACGCTCGCATATGCATGGCTCACGTCAACAGTTCATTGTCCAAGCTACCGAAACATTGATGTATATAAATCTCAGCCAAATCTCTCCTATTGAAGGTGCATATGTGTGTCCATTACAACATCTCAGCAGAAATTCTTCAAATAAAGTAAGGTCTCCATAGTGAGTATTCTTATATGTACAGTGTGTTTGCAGGTAGTAGACCTTTCTTGTCGACTAGGGACAATTTGTGGCAGCTTACTTCCCTCTACGTTGTATTTGTGAATCTTTACCACCGCCACTGGATGTCACTGTACCAACACGGCCAGAAGCAACACCATGTAACCAACCAGCTTACGTAAAAATATCTCTCCGGAACCCATTTCCTATCTCACTAACAAACCAATACACAAAAGCGACCCCAAACATCATGGATTTAGGGGTGGGAGGGCGTTATAGCCTAGAAGGTTCCCTGTGGTCATACCAAATCGTTCCCGAGATGGTCGGGCTAGTACCCTAATGGTGCTTTTTACCGGAGCGTGCCGCATCTGCATCCTGCAAAGGACCTTCAATATCGACAATACTCCCCAGGACCTTGTGGGAGTGTCCCTATCGCTACAACAACAATATTAACCAAAGAGCATACATAACAAGAGACGTCAATTCGTATGTTTGATATCAAACACTCGCTACAAAAGATTGTGGTTATTGACAGTTGCTTCCCACTTTTCATTTTAATTTTCGTCGCATGTCAAAACACTAGAGCAGTGTTGCCAGAACTTTTTTGCAGAAAAAGCTATATGGACAAAAATTAAAGGCTTAAAGGAGCGAAATAAAATTTTTTAAAGCTAAGAATAAATATAAATAAATGTAAGGCGCGATAACCTACGAAGAGATTTTATGCCGAGCTTCTCTTCCAATTTGCGTCGTGCTCCTTTTTAATTTTTCCTACAAATTGACGACATCTGCAAGGCAGACGAGTTTTCACTGAGAGCTTCTCATGGCAGAAATACACTCGGAGTGTTTGCCAGACACTGCCGAGGGCCGACCCCGCTTAGAAAAATTTTCTCCTAATTGAAAAACCTTATTTCTAAAAATTTGATGTTGCTTTGTCCGGGGCGTGAACCCAGGATCTTCGGTGTGATAGGCGGAGCTAAAAGTTAAAGGCACCTTGCCCATTTACATAAATAAGACCCAAAATATTTCAATATAACAGTGCTATTCATCATCTGATGTATGAGAATTAATGAGATCATTTCTTATAACAAAGTCGTGGCAGCATACAAATTGTGGCATAACAAAATCGTGGCAATATTTCTTACAGAATAAGAAAAGGGATACAAACTCAGCCATTTTGCAGAGTGACAGGTACCTAGTTTAAATCGACTCGCTTGAATGCACTAAATGTAAAATTTTGTTTTCAATTAATTTTTTCGCTGGCCATCTTATTGGCTCCATTAATGGAAAGCTTTATAAAATTACAAAGAGGAACACGTGATTTTGAAATAAATTCTTAATTTAATCGATCGAAATATCTAGATTTTAGTTAACGTTACAAATATTGTAGCTTACGGTTTTTGATCAATTTAGATAAAAAAAAAACAATATTGTGACCAATTTAGCGCAACTCCGCTTATGTGCAACCTTCTGCTAACGTTCGAATCACTAAGCTGTTGAATAAATAACTGCAATATTCAATAATGCAAAATGGTCTTTATTAGACTACTTTCACAATAACACTTCTACTTGTCAACAGATAGCGTGCTTAAATCAAACTGATTACTGATTACTCAGCTTAACTCCTTTTATACTCTGTGATGTCTCGTTCGCATACTTCTAGGCGTTTCTATTTCTAGAATTTACTACTCGTTTACCAGCTATAAATTTCTCAGCTATAACTACAGATGCACCATTATTATAGCTTCTTGCATAGCCATATGCGCGTGTATATGTGAGTGATACTTCGACAGATGATTGCCTACTTTTGGGAGTATCTCAGATATATGCATGTGTTTATGCTTCGCTCCGCTGCTTGTATGGACATACATATGTATAGACATAATGATTAATTTGTTGATGTGCATACAAGTCACTGCTTAGTATTGGCTTAGAGATGATAGTATCCCTTAGTGTTGCTAATATTCGTCACAATATTTTGATATTTTAGGTAATTAACATACAACCTAGAATATTATTAAAAAAAATGATATATATATTAAACTTGTCCCTACAACAAAACAACCATGCCGCATTTTTTAAAACTCCTCTAATTTTATTCTTTCATTCGCAACCAAGAGCAGGTATATTTTTGAGTGCCCTCGAGAGCCTGCGTTTTAGAGGCATTTAAGTAGAGGCTGTTGAAGCTGTAAACAATACCATTCACAAATATACAATGCAGGATTGGGCCCAAAATCTACCCTTGCGATACACCGGAAGTAATTTTCATGCAAAAGGAAATTTTGTCTGCACCATGCACTTGTTGATATCAGGCCGACAGATATGTAACCGTAAACTTAGGCGATGTAGCGCTAAATCCAAAACAATTCTACGCGGTATCTATACATTTTTTCTTAGACCATTTTAAAGTATGAAACAGCTTTGCTTATAAAATAGTAACGGATATTAAGCAACAGGGCGCTCCCGCTCAAACAAAAACAGGTCTTAAGCCGCACTGATAAGGTTCCACCAATTGATGCACGGTGGGCTTATTCCCCAATAGTTTGCGCAGATTGTAGGATCCAGTCATAGCGTTTTCTTTTCTGAAATAAATTGTTGCCTAAGTAAATGGTAAAGTCTTAATAGAGTTACTCCTACCCCAGAAAATTTTGAACATTTATAGTGCATGCAAATAACATATGTAAATGGCTACGCTGCGTATTAGCTGATTTTTACAAACGCGCTGTAAATGATAATAAAAATTCATTAGCAATTTTTTCATTCATTTAAATTTTCTTCGCTAAAAATTCGTAAAGTTACGAAAATAAATTGCCGCTATCAGCTGGTTTAGCACAGTTGCACTGCCACACCGCCATTTTATGCAGGGTAAAAGTTTAACGCTTTTGCGTTGCGAGCAGGCAACAATTTTCACAAAAGAACGAAATACCCCGTAAAGGCGTTACCTGCTTTTTAGAATAGAACAAAATATATTAACAACCCTTGTGCGGCGTGCAAAAAGCGTAACACTTTTGCCAGAAAAGAAAACGCTATAAGTAAATAATTGCCGTTTGAAACAAATTAAGTAAAATTATTTGTTTAAGTGTAATGTCAAGTGTAGTCAGATGAATGCAATAGCCTTATACTCCCAACTAGACTTTCAGCTGAAATATTTTTTGACTACGCGTGGATATATAGTCAAGCTAAACTAGCCATAAAGGCGCCATAGCCGCCAATTATCATCATCACATTTTATTAGATCATAAACGGAGCCAGGAAAATATTTTAATTTGAAATTCGTTTTGCTTAGACAGAAGAACTTTGCTGCTGAACTGATTACAAAAATGATCTAGTTTACATGTGCCACAAACAATCAAACTCGTTTTTAACTAAATGCACAGTTACGCATGTACATTAGAGTGGTCTTAAAAATTTGACTACCGCTCCTCAAAACCCCGGAAAGGTTACTGGATGTGGAGATTAGGAATACCATGCACATAGGAAACTCTCAACACGCGTATTCCAAAGGAAAATCCATCGAGCTACTAAAATAGAAGGAGGGATTGTCTTCAAAGACTTCAACCTAGGCATCTTTTTCGATAAAGAGGAAGCGCTTCACAACGTCTTAGTGCACATGAGGTTAGATTAGACACTTGCAAAATTCCACAATACGGTACGCATTCAGAGGCATTCCCCAAGGAGGGGTGGTTGTTGTTGTTGTCGTTGTAGCGATAACGACACTCCCCGAAGGCCTTGGGTAGTATTATTGATTTTGACGATCCTTTGCCAGATGCAGATCCGGTAACAAGTACCATTTATGTACTAAGGTATCGGTTATGATTTGGTATGATCACATGAAACTGATGCATCCTTTACTGTGAAATCTAGTGGCGAAAGCTTTATTAATGAAGCAAGAGAGTTCTGCCCTGGAGCGACACCAGATTTCCCATTCCACTATACGCGAAACCATAACGGAAAACTTGCGTCTACTTGTTTACATCCGTTGCAATTTGCTCAGGCTGTCAAGCAGCGATCTTCAAGGTAGGATTGCTTACTCAAAGGTAGCAAAAGATTGCAGACAGTCACTAAATAAACTAGCCTCTCAGTGCACCACACTACGATGTGGTTCTCAGGTCAAAGTATTGCACCTGGGAACTGTGTTGCTAATTAACTAGCGAGGTAAGCCTCTCAACAGACCCAGTTAATGCAGTTAAGGCACATCGCTCTTCCTTCTGCTATATGAAAATATTTCCTCACGGGCACCGGAACCTACTTGTGGGCTCTATCGACTAATTTGGTACGCATAAATGAGAGCCGAACTAGATTCCTTATCAAATCAATGTCCGATATGTACTGGAATCCTCTTGTGAGGTTCCACGACCAACTTAGCTCGCATAAATAAGACCCGAACTATGTTCCTTATCAAATCAATGTCAGATGGATACTGCAACCCACATGCGAGGTCTCTCGACCAATTTGGTACGTACAAATGAGAGTCGAGCTGGGTCCTTTACCAAATCAATGTCACATATCGATATATTCACGGGACACTGGGAATCTTAACTAATGAGTTCTGTCGAAACTTTCGGGATGAGGATGAGATAGAAAGTGTTGAAAATTTCCTCTGTAGATTCCCGGCTTCAGCTATGACAACTTCGGAATGTCTGAATAACTCCTTCATAGGCTGTTTAGCGGAGCAGCTTGCCTAAGCTTAAATTGAAGGCATCCGGTGCTAAGTTCCTCATCAAAGTCAATCGTTCCTCCCCCACACATTTTTCCTTTGCGTGGAAGTAATCAATATCGCAACTCTTAGGCAGATTACGCCAGCTTAAGGGGTACATTCCTGTTGAAAATGCCGAAACCCGTTTTTTTTTTAATTTTCGAAAATAATGCCCGACAAAATTTTATAAAAAGTTGTAAGTGTGCTGTTTTACTAATAGTGTATTTATAAAAAGAAAATGAAAACGAAAACAATTAAGCAATATCCAATGTTTCAGAGCCAATTGACGTATCAAGTCACATATTTCTTCCACATTGGTTAAGGACCACGCCCATTTTATAAACATTTTTTTAAGGAGCAAAGACCAACTCACTTTCAAAATACCATTATATCAAGAAATTAAGAGACTAAAATATTTGAAATTTGTGTTTCACTCCTCAATTTTCGACCATTCATTATTCTACGTTTGGATGGCCATTACTTGAAGAAGAATTGAAATATTGTGAAGAAAGTACTTATCTTTATTTTTTTTTTTATAAATATGAATATTTTTAATAAATTCGACCAAAATCATTTAATAAGCATCCCCTTTTGACAACACTTGGTGTTAAAAAGCTGAAACTGTTCGATAACCCTTAGCTAAGAATGTTTTGTCCAGCTGTAGTTCTTGTTCCTATTTTTCTTAATTTTTTTTTCTCTTACTCCATTAACTTAACAAACCGGTCGACGGAATCATTTACAACAGTTAAATTCTCAACAACATGAATTCCTATTTAAATCCAGACTCTATGCCATTTGGATAGGTGTACTTTAAAAGAATCGGTAAAATATCTTTCGAAAAACGAAAATCCTTTTTTGGTTCACGGAGTCTTCGCTGCTTTCGAGAAACATAACTTGCACTTCCGCTATCTTAAAATTAGAAAAATTTTTAAAGTGATATCAGCAATGAAGTATGACGTTGAGTTTAACGAAATCTTATGCATTATGAGTAGATTATGGCGCATATGACATGAAAACTTCCGACCTTTGTTGCATGCAAAGCAAAAGAAGAAGAATTCGACATTTGCTTTGGATAAGTGTGCTTTCACACTCAGCAAGTGAAATTATTTTCCCATTCGTTGGTTTTAACATTTTTCACAGTTATAAAATATTGTTACGAATATTAGCAACACTAAGGGGTACTGCCATCTCTAAGCCGATGCTGGGAGTGACTTGTATGCACATCCATAAATCAATCATTATGTATCTACATAAATAATTCAATCATTGTGTACGTACACGCAGCGGAGGAGCAGCGCACAGCCACATGCAAATATCTTATCTGAGATATGTAATATAATTGTGGAAGTGTCGCTCACAAACACACGCGCATGCGCTGTGAGAGAAGCTATAAAAATTGTGCATCTGTAGTTATAGCTGAGAAACTTATAGCAGATAACCAACTAGTAGATTCTAGAACAGAAGCGCCTAGAAGATGCAACGACGAAATCAGAGAGCACAAAAGGCCTCAACAATATAGGCGCTACAATCAGTTTTCGATTAAGCACGCTATCTGTCGGGCAATAGTAAAGTTATTTATTGTGAAGTACTTTAATAAAAGCCATTTTGCACTATTAAATATTGGAGTTATTTATTCAACAGTTTAGTGATTCGAACTTAGCAGAAGGATTGCAAGTAAATTCGTTACAATATATAAATGCAAGGCACGAAATATGCTAGTAAATATGCATTTTTCCTGTATTGTGAGAATGTTTATAACAATGCTTCTTGAAATTTTGTATGTGAATGGGCAAGGCGAAATAAACTTCAATTGCTAAGTCTGAAGTGATTTTATATTTATAAACGCAACATCTTGCGTGATTGTGGCGATTTTACTGACATACAAAAGATTGCGTTGAACGCATTTATATGAAAAATTTGATTGTGTCTCGGCCATGAAGCTCGAATTGACGCAAAACGTACCGTGGAGTGATTTAAAGTTTTTTAGTTGAATAAATGGAAGAAATAAGTACCGAAATAACAAAGGAATTTTGCAGATATTTTGACATTCATTAAATTGTTATAAATATGCTTTAGGGGAGAAATAGCATATTAACAACTTTTTATTAGGTTTTGTCGGGCATGACTCGAAAATTACAACCAAAAAAAAAACCATTCTGAGCATTTTCATGGCAATGTGCCACGCCTTAACCTGAATGTGCCACGCCTTAACCAAGAGTTTGGAACTTAATTACCTACATACAAAGGAATAATTTGAGGGGGCGGTACAACTTTTTTATAAACTTTTATTTTTTTCATACAAAATATGTTCAGTCTAATGTACATGCATACATATATAACTTCAAAACAATCACTCACTCGCTCATTCACCGATGCGTTCTTTTCATTCATAAATTTAAATTTCATGCAATAACAACTTGCTCTCATTTCAAAATTGTGCTTATTTAGTTACTACCTCAATAGCATTCTTTCATTACTCAAAGTTGTCTGTTTTGCTGTCAAATTTACAATTCATTTACATTCATATTGATGCTACTTGTATTTAGTGAAATAGACAGACATTTGTTTTAAAGTTCCCTTCAATAATTTCCGATCATTAATTATAATTAATCATACGAGTTTGCATGAATGAATGGTTGTGATTATTGAATTCTTTTATGGGTAGACAAGTCAATGAACCTTATGTAAATACCAGCAGACCCGGCAGACGTTGTTCTGCCCTAAATTTGGCCTATCTGCATACATTTTAGAAAAGCTTTTACTGGAACTTCAGTGCAAAATAACAACAATATTTTGCACAGAGCACAGAACATGCTCGATCGTTTCCTCCTCCGGCCCGGACTTCCTACATCTGCTATCACTGACCAAGCCTAATTTGAAGGCATGTGACGCCAGAAGCCTGTGTCCAGTCAGAATACGCGTCATGAGTCTACAGTCCTCTCTTTTTAATGATTGAAGCAACTTTTTTAATCTAAGGTTGTAAGACCTACACATAATCATCGACACTTTACAGCCCCGCGCTTGAACACGCGCCTTTCCTGCTTGGTCGATCATGTCCACCTCTTCGCTTAATCTCGCCCAGTCTAACTGGGACGTCTACGGAGCATTCGCTTTTTCATTCCCATCTATTCCCATATGCCCTGGCACCCAATATAGATGTATGCTTCTCCCTGTCCCGATTCTCTCCAGAGACTGCTTACACTCTAACACGTATTTAGATGCTGTGCTATGCGAGATTATTGCCTTAATTGCTGCATGAATGTCAACATAAAAGTTAAGACGGTTGCAGGTTAAGCTATTCTCTTCCAGGGTTTCTACTGCTTTGGTTACGGCTACTATATCCGCTTGGAAAACGCTACAGTAATCCGGCAGTCTGTAGGATTTATTTATTTCCAGATCAGCACAGTATATCAAAGACCCTACTCCTTCCACTACTTTGGAACCACCCTTGCGCCAACCGTCCACCTCTATTGTGGTCTTAAGATCGCCCTCGAAGTACAGATAGTGAATCAGGTAGTCTGTTCGTCTTGTGATTGACGACGCCATAATATTATGGCGTATGAAAGGTGCTCAAGCTGTCCCGAGGCACCGAGCCTGGTTGCAGTTTTTAACGCCATGTTCTTAGCTATCAGGTCTACAGGTGGAATGTGCAGAATGGCATACAGTGTAGCCGTCGGGTTTGTTTTCAGGGCTCCTGTAATGCTAAGCATTGATAGTCTGCATACCCCCTCTAATTTTTTGAGGTAGGTCGTTTTTTGTGTGGCTTTCCACCAAACAAGGACTCCATAGTATAGAATAGGGCTTACAATCGCTGTAAAGACCCAAAGAGAAAGAGGGGCAATAAGCCCCACGTACAACCTAGCATTCTTTTATATGAATAAAGTGCCGTTGAAGCCTTCTTCACCCTCTCCTCCACGTTGAGCTTCCATGACAGCTTACTGTCTAGGATGTTTCCTGGCGGACGAGGCGATACATGTGTACACAGATGGTTCTAAAGTAGTGGAAGGAGTAGGGTCTGCGGTATACTGTGCTGATCCGGAAATAAGCAGATCCTACAGGCTGCCGGATTACTGTAGCGTTTTCCAAGCAGAAATATTAGCCGTAACCAAAGCAGTAGAAACCTTGGAAGAGAATAGCTTAAGCTGCAACCGTGTTAACTTTTATATTGACAGTAAAGCAGCAATTAAGGCAATAATCTCGCATAGCACAGCATCTAAATGCGTGTTAGAGTGTAAGCAGTCTCTGGAGAGAATCGGGACAGGGAGAAGCATACATCTATATTGGGTCCCAAGGCATATTGGAATAGATGGGAATGAAAAAGCGGGCGAACTAGCCAAAAAGGGGGCATCGCTTGAAGCTTGCTCCGTAGACGTCCCAATTAGACTGGACGAGATTAAGCGAAGGCGAGAGGTGCACATGATCGACCAAGCGGGAAAGGCGTGGGTTCAAGCGCGGGGCTGTAAAGTGTGGAAGATTATGTGTAGGTCTTACAACCTTAGACTAACAAAGTTGCTTCTATCATTAAAAAGAGACGACTGTAGACTCATGACGGGTATTTTGACTGGACACTGCCTTCTGGCGTCACATGCCTTTAAACTAGGGTTGGACAGTGATAGCAGATGGTGGAAGTGCGGGTTCGAGGTGGAAACGATCGAGCACGTTCTGTGCTCGTGCCCTGCACTTGCCAGGCTAAGACTCCAGCTATTAGGAGTGATACAGCTGTCAGATCTAGAAGCAGGAAGTGGCTTAAGTCCTAGGACACTTCTAGTATTTGCCAAGAGGACGGAGTTATTTTATAACATAGGTCCTGGTTTTTGATAGGGTTTTTCAGTTTGTTCGTTAAGACAAACTACGGACTCAATCAGTCTATGTGAGGTCCTTCCGGCCAGTTCAACCTAACTTTTTCGTCATGGCTTGAGCGTTATTTTATGGACTATAAGGCTGTTTTGCATTGTGCTCGGAGCCATTTTGGGGCTTTGTTGGGAGCGTTTCGGAATAGTTTCGCAACTATTTCATGATTTTTCACCGGTATAATTTCGGGTATATTTCAGATAACTTCGGGAAAGTTTTTGTAATAATTTCGGTAATTATTCGGGATTTTGTTTGGAATTATTTTGGGACCGTTTCGGGTATGTGTTTGAGGTGATTACGGAAATGGTTGTGAAAAGTGTTCGAAATTATTTAACGTTAACTATCTTCGGGCCATGATGCGATTGTTTTTGGTACAATTTCGGGATTGTTTTCTGTACAATAGGACCATTTCCGTATTGTGCTTGAGACAATTTGGGGACTGTGTCAGGATAATTTCGGGACTATGTTGTGATTTGTGCCGGTATAATTTCCGGAATATTCCAGATAAATTTGGAAGTATTTCGAATATGTTAAGAATAGATTCGAGATTTTGTTCGATGTTATTTGGGCATGGTTTCGCAAACGTTGCGGAACTGTGGTTGGGGTAATTTCGTGTATATTAAGAAAATATTTTTTCAAAAATTTTTGGGGCTGTTAGGGATCTCTTCGAGACTATGTTGCGATTATTTAAGAATTGTTTCGAGTTTCGTTTGAGATCATTTGCGGTTGTTTCGTGATCATTTCAGGATTGGTCTCGGTATTATTTCTGAACTGTTTCTTCATAATTGTTGGGTTATTTTCTCGTCTATGGTTCCGTTCCCATATTATGTTCGGACCATTTCGGGTCTATTTAAAAACCGATTGTTTTCCGGCTATTTCCTGGTTGTTCCCGGAATGATTTCCAAAATATTTCAGGTAAGTTCGTGAAAGTTTCGCTATAGTTTCAATACTTATTCTGGATTTTGTTTGAGATAATTTCAGAAATGTCTTATGACCATTCCGGGAATGTGCTTGGGTTATTTTCGAAGATTTATAGATAATATTTTACGAACCATTTCGAGATCCGTCTTATATCATTGGAGGCTGTTTTGGCTATTTTATTATTTTTCGAGTCAATTTGGAATAATTTCGGGACTATCTGAATTATTGCAGCATTATTATCGTGATTCTCGGGACCAGACCGGGATTGTGCCTCGTTTTGCTAAATTCAACGACAATTTTTTTATTGAATGTTTTTTTCATGTAATGTACGTATTTTTTCTGAGTGTGCTTACAAGTTCGAAAGCTAATGACACAAATTCATAAAATTATATCACACACGCATATTTTCCGGAAAACATTACCACGACACGCATCTGCTCATCAATATTTACATACCTAAACATTGGCGCTAACATCTACCTATGCCGGCAACATTAATTAAACGCACATTTTTATTGTTATTTATGTATGCCATAAAATAATAAGCAATAATAAAAAAGCTACATAAAAGCAATCATGATAATTGGTGTTATTGTTTTTTGTTGTTGTGCCTTTTGCTGGCGTGTGCCACTAACAACATTTATTAATTTGTTAGCAATTTGGCTACTGTGCGTCCAAGTGACCGGCCAGACAACATGTCGAATATACAATAAATGCCATTGTGAGAAAACAACAACGTGCTAATAGATAAAACTATAAATATGTTTATGTATGAAGTTATGTTTGGTGCTTTTGTATTTTAGTTTGGCGCATACTCGCACGTTTTTGTGTGAATGTGTGAAGAAATGATAATTTTCAAATGTGTTGAAAATATAAAAGCAACAATAATAAGTCATTGAAATTTATACACGTTTGGCTAGTGAACTATTTTTGTTTTATCATTCATTCGGCATTTTATTGCTTGTACATCAGGGATGATAAATGCACTTTTTCATTTTGAACTAAACGAGGAAAAAAATGTACCAAAAGTCTTCGGATGTGAATTTGAACCAAACTAGAGCTATATTCTGCTTCTTTATCCAAAAACTGTTTTTAGTCAGAAAACTTTCTAACACAAATTAAAGGTAGTATAGCAGGGAAATATGATTATGAAGAAATGTTTTTCCAGTAAAAATAATAAAAGAAGTTTATCGATTGAAGCGTACAATTATGTACATATATAAAAACATTTCTTTATTGAGTACCAGTAATACTATGTTCAAACAGAAAAATAAATTGAGGAAATTTCGATTTGAATTGAGTGCTGTTCATACAACTCGATTTAGCTTACACAATAGTAATTTGATAGCTGGTTGGCTCATCTCTACAGCAAGAACATACCTTTGTTCAGACTGTCAAAATGAACACGCACATTATTAGGCGAATGAAATGGAATGAAAACATAAAACTTTGAAATTTTTGTGTGTTGTAAGAAAATGTGTTCAATGTTTTGGTTTCATTTTGATTTTGCCATCTTATTTTGACAATCCGTACTCCAGTGAAATGAAAGACATAAAATCAGCTTATTAGATGAGCCAACCATATAGTTCAGCCATGCGTAACTGACGTTTAAGTATACTCAATAAACACACTTTACAATGTTGCATTTGCAGTTTGAAACAATTTATTACGCAATTTTTTTAAATTGGCAATTTATTATTACAATTTATTATATGACAAATTGCGTAATAAATTGCCCAAATAGTATAAATTGCCAATTTGGTGTGTGTTTGAACCTAGTATAAGGAAAATAAAATTAATATTTAAAAAAATAACAGCTGCATTCAATGCAAAAAACATTTTAAATACAAACGATTTAGATTCAGGTATAAAAGTTGACAAATGTTCGCCTAGATCTATACTAAGAATTCATGTTTAGGGTTGCCAGATTTTTATTTCGGGTTCCCGGGACAAACCTCAAATTTGAGCCAAATTCCCGGGATTTTTAAAAATTTTCCGGGTCATTTAAACTCATTTATTTATAAAAAATATTTTTATGAAACAGGCTAATAATTACTACGTTTACTGTGTTTAATGCGAATTCAATATTCTATGGATTCATTTTGCTAACGTTATTTTAAAACACAACACTTCCCCATGCAAAATGAATATTTAGGTGTGCGATGTGTCAAACATTGACAATATTCAGACCACAGTAGGGATGAATTTTTCTTCCTTACAGAGTTACATGCAACTAATGCTAATGACCTGAATACAATCGAAGCCGCAAATATGGCCATGTTTCGTAGCAGATTATAATTTATTAATTTTGATATTGTGAAAATGCCGGGAAACTTTAAAATTTGTGAAAAATACGGGATGTCCCGGCCAATACGGGACATTTGGCAACGCTATTCATATTTCAATCACTACATTAACAGTTCTGCTTCTTTGAGTTTTTTTAAATATCTCAGTTGACAAAAAGCTTTTTTTCGTATCTATATTATGACAACTACTGTTAGTTGATTTCATCAAGTCTTTAGTTTTAATTAAATTCGAAGCTGTGTTTATTTGAAGTCTATCTCTACACTTATAAAAAAAAATAAAATGTAAGGCGCGATAACTTCCGAAGGCCGAGCTTCTCTTCCAATTTGCGTCGTGCTCCTCTGTATTTTCCCTACATGTTTTATGCCGACTCCGAACGGCATCTGCAAGGCAGATGAGTTTTCACTGAGAGCTTTTCATGGCAGAAATACACCCGGAGCGCTTGCCAAACACTGCCGAGGGGCGGCCCGCTTAGAAAAATTTTCTTCTAATTAAAAAACCTTATTTCTAAAATTTTGATGTTGCTTTGACCGGGGTGGTATCCCAGGCCTACGCACTTAGTTTTATTTAAATTTTGTATAGGAAATATCCTTTCTACGTTTGTGGATGAATGTGGAATCGACAACATGCCTTGAACTATTCTATAAATATTGGAAAACGGTTACGCATTTAATTTATTTTTAACTGATCTTAATTCTTCCCAAAAGCTGCATATATTTAAATTCTTGAATTTTTTAAGGCTCTCATGCTCTGCTAAAACCCTAAATTCAGAATTAATTTTCTCTATTTTATCAAATGCAGATTTCGGAAACAAGTTCATAACTAAAGGCACAATACTATTTGTTTCACCGCTTAAAATACTTTCTGGTGAAAGCTTTGCACCCCCAACAACAAAGTTTTATCATTCAAATTTACTTTCTTTAATAACGTACTACAAAAGTGTATATAAAATTGTTTAGCACAGCTCTTAGATTTGTGTACGTCATCTTTTTCGAAAAGATTGTTTGATAGAATAATACCCACATTAACACCGCAGTAAACTTCATCTGAGGTTAAGTGATTTTCGCCTGAATCAATATGTAACATCCAAATAGGACTGGAGTCTAAATAAGATTTTTTTTATAAAATTTTTAATTTGATAATAAGTAAATGTATTCGAATATCTTCAGACTGCATTTCTATATTCACACTATTTGTTTCATTTAAATATAATAAAGAAATGTAAAATATACTTTATAAATAGGACTTTGAAAAGTTCCAGATACAAGATAAATATTTTGCTCAAGAATTCTATCTATGACTGCTTGTCTAGAAAGCCACCTTGTGGGGGCGTACTTTAGTATAACATGCATTTATGTACCGAAATGTTCTTGAAAATTCTGAAAGTCCGCCCTCCTAATGGGGCTGTTACAAAAATGATAGTTTACGTCTTTTAAAAATTTATCAATTTTGTTGGGAAATACATCACAAGCGGCCATTGAAGCTAAATTTAAAATGTGACAAACATATCCATTAACATGCAGATTTGGAACAACTTGCTTTAGCCTTGCTTGCACTCCGCTTTTTGCTCCCATCATAATCGAGCAATTTTCGGCACTGAAACCAATAATTTTTTCAAGTGGTATTGAATGGTCTTTCAAAGATTTAATAATGGCGTTAAAAATACCCTCCGTGCTGCCATCGGTCGAAGGTATCATATCTAAAAATCTATCAATGCACTTTTTATCAAAAATTCGAACCGAAACTGCCAAATTTTTTGATATACATATATCAGCCGTTTCATCTATTTTTAGAGAGTAATAATTCTTCTGACAAAATGCAATTATGGATGTATACTTTTCTGCCCCTGTTATTTATTATTTTCTGTGCTTTAATTCTATTGATGCAAAATTTGTTCGCAATTTTAGAATCTGTTATGCTATTTTTCATAAACATATTCAAATGATCCATAATTGCAAATGGCAAATTGTGCTCGGCAACAAAACAACTTAACTATATATTTTCTTTGAACAATTTAAAATTTTTGTGTACATTCAGAGCTGCTTTGCAAATGACTTCAAGTGTAGTGCTGTATTTTACAAAAATGTACCAAATATGTCAATGTAGTACCAACGTACTTTCGGGAAGCGAAATGTATCAAAAAAAGTACAAATGTACCATGATTATCATCACTGTTGTACATATTTTTGTTGTTGTTTGCTCATAAATTTATCGACAGCTACTGCTTACTACTGCGGAACGAATGTGCGCTGCTGCTCATTTCAATGGGCTCAGAAATTTCATTTAAAATTTGAGCTGCATAACAAATTGTGGGAAATGCAATTTAAAAATTGAATTTGAATAATTGCAAATATTTTAGAGGAAATATGTTAATTAAAATTTGAGAAGTTAATTGAAGCAAACATTTCTTTAATAAGGTGAATGCAAGAGCTCCATTTGAAAGGGAGCCATAAAATCTGGAGTATGGAATAAAGTCCTTCTCTGTGACAGAAACTTTTCATTTCGCTACAATTTGATCGATATTCATCAAATGTAGTGCCATCGGCTTAAAATCCCTTTCTAGGCTATCACGCCTTGCGTTTATTTTATTTATAAATGCCATTGACGGCAATCCAAAGATATCAAGCTCGTCTGTTTTCACAACTGCGTAGACGACTCAAATTTTGATCTTTCATTTGAATATCAAGGCATATCACTTTATTTAGGTTACGGTTAGGAAGTGCCTTATTTCACCAGATCTCTGTGTTGTTTCCCAAAACTCTTCCTTTGCAAATATGAAAGTCCTATTCAAATAGTAGAATAAATTTTTAACTACTGTGTGACTTATTTTGAAAAAAATTCTGGCGTTCTGATGGCGTTGCTTAGGTAAGTAGGCTGAACTTACAGTTAGTCATCTTTCTCTTGATTTGGGAAGAGCTAAACGCGGTTTGATGAATCCGAAAACAATCCGAAAACTATCCTGCAACAGTCTTGAATAATAATTTTTTGTTGTTATATCGGCCTACTGATTTTAAGATCGCGGGTTCGAATCGAGCTCAAGGCCTAACAATAATTTTTTATCATTATTATTGTTATGATAAATTTTTTCTTAATTGAAAAAATTTTTAAATTAGAATAGAAGAAAGAAAAAATTTAAGACAACTGCCAAAGCTCGTTGTATAGATCCATTTCGGGAACTGCTAAATTCCTTCATCGGCAACGTTTAGGCGCCGCTGCTATAACCATTCAGCCACCACAGCGGTTTTTTGTTTGTCTTCATTAATCCTACTTCTATTCTGGTTCGTGCCAATTGATATTCACAACACTGCGACATCTGTTGCAGAATAGCTGTGAAAATTGGACTTGTTTGTTGGCAATGCTACCATAGTGTCATATTTTATTGACACTTTTTTTTTTCCCCGTGCTCTGGGATGTATTAACAATTTTTTGTTGTTATATCGGCCTACTGATTTTAAGATCGCGGGTTCGAATCGAGCTCAAGGCCTAACAATAATTTTTTATCATTATTATTGTTATGATAAATTTTTTCTTAATTGAAAAAATTTTTAAATTAGAATAGAAGAAAGAAAAAATTTAAGACAACTGCCAAAGCTCGTTGTATAGATCCATTTCGGGAACTGCTAAATTCCTTCATCGGCAACGTTTAGGCGCCGCTGCTATAACCATTCAGCCACCACAGCGGTTTTTTGTTTGTCTTCATTAATCCTACTTCTATTCTGGTTCGTGCCAATTGATATTCACAACACTGCGACATCTGTTGCAGAATAGCTGTGAAAATTGGACTTGTTTGTTGGCAATGCTACCATAGTGTCATATTTTATTGACACTTTTTTTTTTCCCCGTGCTCTGGGATGTATTAACAATTTTTTGTTGTTATATCGGCCTACTGATTTTAAGATCGCGGGTTCGCAGTTGTCTTAAATTTTTTCTTTCTTCTATTCTAATTTAAAAATTTTTTCAATTAAGAAAAAATTTATCATAACAATAATAATGATAAAAAATTATTGTTAGGCCTTGAGCTCGATTCGAACCCGCGGTCTTGAATAATATTTAAAACGGTCCTCAAATTTTGCGAAATATCACAAAATTACCACGAATTGATCCATAAATTGTCGAAAATTGCTAACGACAGCAATCCAATGGCTAGTCCTTAAATGATACAGATATAGTATACAAACAATTCAGAACTAGTTTACAAATTATCCCTTCAATATTCCCGTAATGCATTCGATAGAGTCATGATATACCGTTAAAATATTGCCAAAATATTCCGGTAACTATCACGAAAATAGCCCTGGTATATTGCTGAAATGATTCCGAAATAAACGGAAAGGAGCCCTAATATGATCTGCTGATAGTACGAAACAATTTGGAATGACTGCTAAATTGATGCCAGAAACAATTGTAAATGACTTAGAATGGTTGCTAAGTGGCCGTAAAAGCAATCTTCAATCGATCTCGAAATGGTCACGTACACTGAAAGAAAAATACTGGTAAAATCAATCGAAATACGGGTCAATTCAACCGAAATTTCTGTCAATTGTTATCCATCGCAACAAGATGTTGAATCAACTGCGCACAAATCGTTGACTCTTAATTGACCGTTTTACTAGTTAAATGAACAAAAAAAGTTGTTGCGACAGCTTTGTACGAAAGTACCTATGTTGCGGCATTTGCAAGGAAGATGAGTTTTCACTGAGACCTTTTCATGGCAGAAATACACTCGGAGTGCTTGCCGAACAGTGCCGAGGGGCGACCCCGCTTATGAAAATTTTCTTATAATTGATAAACCATTTTTCTAAAATTTTTATGTTGCTTTCCCGGGGTGTGAACCCAGGGTCTTCGGTGTGGTAGGCGGAGCACGCTACCATCATACCACGGCGGCCGCCATATACATACGTAAATATGTGCATACATATAGTACACAGCATACATAAGTACAAAGTAGAGAGCGCAGTGAGCGTAAAATTCTCTTTGAAATTTGCTCATGTATTGACTGTTGATCGCTGTTGAAATGACCAGTGGGATCAGTTGTGTTAACAAAGAGATCAGTTAAATTGATTAGGAATCTATCAATTTTACAGAATTTTGTTAACTTAAGAGCGACAATTTCTCTTCTATTGAAATGACTAAACTAATTTGTTCGCTTGACAAAGAACTCGGTTGAATTAATCATAATTCGATCAATTTCAGCGAATCTCCGTTATGTCATGAACAACAGAACCGATTTGTTAATTTTACTAGCACAATTTCTTTCAGTGTAATGATGCCGAAAATGGGTCCGACATTATCCGGCGTTAGTCCCAAAATAATTCCGAAGTGATCACGAAACAAAACAGTCCCCAGATGATTTGAAATAATCTCGAAAACAATGCGGAAATAGATCAAAGTTATCCCGGAAACAACTTGATATGATCCGGATTTAGCCTCGAAATAATCTTGAAAAAATTGCGAAAAGATCCAGAAGTAATTCGGCGACAGCGATCCTGGATTATAACCGAATTGTTCCCATAGACATAATATAATCCAGAGATATTCCGGAAAATATTACAGTTTGATCCCGAAAAAAATTTCGATATCACAACTAACTGATTACGGATTAGTTCCGAATGAGTTCTGAAAATGATTTAAATCATAGATTGTCAGCTAGTAAAATATTTATTTTGGGGCTCACTTCACCATATTATTATTCTCTTTCGTTTAGTATCTGATGGATCCGCAGAGTAACAACATCGAAAGAGCATTTTCTTTATTTGCTCATTTAAAAAAAATATTGTTTGCAAACAAACGCTCATGTGCAGAATGTTTTAAGGGCCCTTTGAACAAACACGTCTTTATTGCTATGCTCTCAATCCATAGGCGGGGCAACGCGAAAGCCAAAGCAAAAGCAACAGAGTTCAAAAATTTACATTTTTCCATGCACTGTCAATCCCTTATTCCATTCTCCTAAATTGTATGCGAAATCCATTAATTCTTATTTTTATTCTATTTATTTTGAAAAATATTTCATGGGAAAAAATTTGTTATTTTTAAAATTTAATCAATGAACATAAATCAAAAATTGAGGCTTCTTGCGTTCCATGGCGCAACGGTACAAGGTGGCAGCATGGAACAGCTGATTACAAACTTTTTTTATTTGATTTGATACATCAACTTCCGGCGCAGTACGATTTTGACATTTGTCCATCGGATTTACAAAAACAAAGTACATGGAATTTGTATTTATGATTGTAGGTATGTCACCATGCTGCCACCTGTATCATTCCGCTATGTTGCGATCATTGTGGCAGGTAAACCTCCAGCGTGCGTTATTTCAAAGTGAACCACACGCCAAAACAACGCAAAAGTTGAATGAGCTCGGACCTTAATTGTTTAATGCCAGCAATATGTTTTGTTTTAATTTTTTTGCAAGAGTAAAGCAATAAAATAACTTTTTGTATAGCAAATTTACGTATTATTTTTTGAGTGCTAACAAATATGCGTGCTTACGTCTGCCTTGCTGTTCGTTAATCAACGACTAACCTAATATCCTTAAAACAAGTTCAATCAGATTATAGCTTTCACACATGCATGAAAGCTATTAAATCTATAGCATAGACGAAGAAAGCCACATTTTCAATTGTTTTTGATATATAAGTGCGATCTCTTAAAATTACAAATATTTTTATTTTTATTCCATATTCAGACTAAGTTAATTGCTGAGCGGAGCGTCTCAAAATCTTCTCAAAAACCGCACAATTTGTATGACAGCCTTCATCTTCATAAACATTTTATGCACACAACTTCTTTGCGTACGAGTAGCAAAACTCATTTCAATAAATAAGTAAATATTTACATTGCGGCATATCAAACATCAATTTATATTCTTTTGTTGCAAGTTTGTACGAGAAATATGAGATAATAAAAAAATCACAAACTTTGAGCATTAGAATATTATTATTTCGCATGTTTGCATAACAGCTTATTGCCTAAATTTCCATATACAACACATATATGCATATGTATGTATACAAGTGTAACACCAGCAAACATTCGGAGTCAAAAAAGAGTCAGAAAGGAATCCTAATTCGGATCGTTTACGCTCATTATGAGCTCATTTATGAGTCCTCAATGAATGTACTTACCTTCTTGCGACGATCGCCATATATGAGCTTCGTTTCATACATTATGTGAGCCTAAATAGGAGTCCGACCATACTCATATTACGTTTATAAACAGCTCATAGTTTGCTTCTTATACGAGTATCTTCGGGGTCTTTTATGTGCTTGATATAAGGGATTAGCATTGGCTAAATCGGAGCGGATTTTGGACGTATGGCATACAAAATGGGAAGCATATTCGCAATACTGGTTGGGAAATAAGAATTTTGTAGGAAATCATTAAAAGTAAGACATACCGGCGACAGCTCTCATTACAGACAGGCTCGACAGACCAACCAGGGCATAACACGGAGGCAGTTTTCTCGAAATACTTTGTACATTGTTAAAAGGCCGATCATTGCGTGTATGATTAGATAGAAGTGTCCATGTCAATTTAAATCCGGAACAGCAAGACACATTATAAGCTATAATTTTATTCAAATTGAATGTGAAAGAAAATTTTTTCAAAATAAAATATAAATATTTGTTCCAAAGTTGCTCTGTTTGCTGAACACTCTTGGCATACATTTTATAATTTTCATCATATCGAAGTCACAAAAGACTTCTGTATGGTCATATTTCTGAGGCTCATATTTTCACATATTTCGGAATCACATTGGTTTCCTAAATTATGAGCGGTACGAGAATGTTTTAGGGGACCCTCCAATTTAATTCAGAAACCAATAAGAGACCAAAATATGTGAGAATTTTGAGCATCAGAAATATGATGTTATAGGAGTCTTTTATGACTCTGGTATTAAGCAAATTATCAGCTGCATGCCGAAAGTTTATAAACGAAACAAATACACTTTGGAAAAAATATTCATATTTTATTTTGAAAATTTTGCATTGCTTAAAACGTTTATTTTTGTTCTTGCTTAATATTGCATGGATGTTATTCCTTTTGTTTTTGCGAAACATCTCTAATCATTGGATCCTAAAATAGTGAGTATTTCATTCACCTTCCAATCGACTTTCACCGCAGAATCACCTCAATCGGTATGCCCTACATACGCAAATAGATCATTAAGTTCCAAGAACTTCCTTCGAAATGCCTGTGGAGACTTCAATAATGGGAAAAATCTTTTCCAAGATTTGATCCGATATTTTAAATCCCATATTGCAATGCCCAAAAGTTGTCATTCAAGAACTAAAAAAAAGCATAAAATGAGGTTTGAGAGAGTCATAAATCACACCAAAAAGTTTGTTTTGGCAAAAAAATTCGTAAATGATAAATTTTGGGAGCCCAATAAGTGCTGAAGATGAGCTGTTTATGAATCCATTTGGTGTCATATATGACGCTTCGATTTCGGATTCCTTTAAAAGACCTTTATGACTCCGAATGTTTGCTGGGAAGTCATAGAAGCGTGTAAAAGCGTGTGCCTTTGGCTAATATTTTAAATTTTCAGTCACGTTTCAGTTAAAAAAGGAAAGAAAAAGCAAAAAAGTTTAGTCTATAGACCCATATTAGAGTTAAGAAAAATCTGACAATGTAAGGTGCATATTTAGTTACAAGATATATATATGAAAGAGTGTTGTTTGTATTGTTGTTGTGCATGCATAATTTCACCAAAAGCACGTACCAAAGCAAAGAATGAAAGAAAAGAAAAAAGCTAACACATATTTGGCGCCAATATGGTTTGTGCGGTTGTAATGTTTATACCCGTAAAAAATTTTTGTTGAGCTAAAAAAATTAATACATATTGGCCCGTAATCATAGTCGCTGACTAAAATACTCTTTAGTTAAAATCTTGCCTAAATTAAAAATGGGATTTAAAATTTTGGTCTGTCATAGACATATTAAACACAGTTTTCAGCTAAAATAAGCGTGTACAGGGTATCCGCCTTAAAAAAAGGTATTGATTGGCGCTATGAAGAAATTTTTTAGACATTTTTAAAGTTCACCCTGTTCCTTACAACCGTGGTTACTTGACTCCACGTATAAACAAGTAAGGAAGGTTAAGTTCGGGTGTAACCGAACATTACATACTCAACTGAGAGCTTTGGAGATAAAATAAGGGAATATCACCATTTATCAAAATGAACCTAGGGTAACCCTGGAATGTATTTGTATGAAATTTGTATCAAATGAAAGGCATTAATGAGAGTTTTAAAAGGGAGTGGTTGTAGTTGTATATGTGAAGGCGTTTTCCAGATATCGAGCAAAATGTGGACCAGGGTGACCCAGAACATCATCTGTTGGATACCGCTAATTTATTTGTATACATACGTAATACCTGCCAAGATTTCAAGGGTTTTTTATTTCGCCCTGCAGAACTTTTTCATTTTCTTCTCCTTAATATGGTAGGTGTCACAACCATTGTACATAGTTTTTTTCTAGAGTTATATTTCGCGTCAATAAACCAATCTGTTCATCCCTTTTTCGTATTTGGTATAGAATTATGGCATTTTTTTCATTTTCCGTAATTTTCGATATCGAAAAAGTGGGCGTGGTCATAGTCGGATTTCGTTAATTTTTTATACCAAGATAAAGTGAGTTCAGATAAGTACGTGAACTAAGTTCATTAAAGATATGTCGATTTTTGCTCAAGTTATCGTGTTAACGGCCATGCGGAAGGACGGACGGACGACTGTGTATAAAAACTGGGCGTGGCATCAACCGATTGCGCCCATTTTTACAGAAAACAGTTAACGTCATAAAATCTATGCCCGTACCAAATTTCAAAAGGATTGGTTAATTTTTGTTCGACTTATGGCGTTAAAAATATCCTAGACAAATTAAATGAAAAAGGGCGGAGCCATGCCCATTTTGAAATTTTCTTTTATTTTTGTATTTTGTTGCACCATATCATTACTGGAGTTGAATGTTGACATAATTTACCTCTATTCTGTAAGATATTAAATTTTTTGTTAAAATTTGACTTTTAAATTTTTTTTAAAGTATTTTGCTAATTTTTGTTTAGCACATGTATAGTAATAGTAGTAACGTTCCTGCCAAAGTTCATCATGATATCTTCAACGACTGTCAAATTACAGCTTGCAAAATTTTTAAATTACCTTCTTTTAAGAGTGGGCGGTGCTACGCCCGTTGTCCAAAATTTTACTAATTTTCGATTCTGCGTCATAAGTTCAACTCACCTACCAAGTTTCATCGCTTTATCTGTCTTTAGTAATGGATTATCGCACTGTTTCGGTTTTTCGAAATTTTCGATATCGAAAAAGTTGGCGTGGTTATAGTCCGATATCGTTCATTTTAAATAGCGATCTGAGTTGAGTGCTCAGGAACCTACGTACCAAATTTCATCAAGATACGTCAAAATTTACTCAAGTTATCGTGTTAACGGACGGACGGACGGACAGACATGGCTCAATCAAATTGTTTTTCGATCCTGATGATTTTGATATATGGAAGTCTATATCTATCTCGATTCCTTTATACCTATACAACCAACCGTTATCCAATCAATCTTAATATACTCTGTGAGCTGTGCTCAACTGAGTATAAAAATGGTAGTTTTTTACTTGACAAAAACTCTTACAATAGCACATAAATTGTCAAAGGTGTACCTGAAAACCCGTTTTGATCATAATTCGGTGGAGGATAATTATCATTCAATTCCATTTAAAAGTTATTAGCAAACGTTTTGTAAAAATTCGCAGTTTTTTAGCAGCCGTCAATTTAAAATTGAGTGCACAATCTTTTAATTGAACATGAACATACTTATTTAAAGAAAATTTACTTAAGATCGTTCTTAAAAAATTATCTAAATCTCGCTAAATAAACGAATGAGTAGTTAAAGCGGATTTAGGCTCCTTAAAGCAAACGAAGCAACAAGGCTAGGCTATCCACTTATACACTCGTGTCCATGTTGAATAGTTTATATAGTTTGTAAGAATGTTGTAAAGAAAAGTAGTTTGCATTAAGCCAGATGTGACGGCCGAAATGATGCAAACCTTAAATGTTAGGAGGCCCTAACCGTTAAAGCCGTTTAATTTAATATATCCGAAACCGAATAGGGATATCTCTAACCTCGATACTAATAAGTATGCAGGACATTCAATGATAATCAGGTTAAAATAAATTTAGGTTTGTCTTCGCAAAGTCAGCATAAATAAAGGGAGTTTAATATAGTTTTCCATAGGAAAGAAGCGACCTAGAATATTGAGCCATTGCACATGGACCTGCAAAGTGTAATTCCCGTACCAAGCAGTTCTTAAAATTTTTGTTGCTAATTCTTGTTGTATTCCGTATTTTATTTCACGCTTTCTTTTAAAAGGAATTGGCAAATGTAAAGGGGAATAGAAGACACAAAAGAAAATACCAGCAGAATTTAATTCAAAAATTCTGTAATGGAATTCAATAATTAGAAATCAGAAATAAGAAATTGTCCTTTTATTATTAGATATTACAAAAAACAGAATAATTACCTTCAAACGGCTGCGAAACTGGTGAAAATTGTATCAGCGCAAAACGCCTTTTTAGTTAATTCTTTTCTATTTACAACAATATCACCAAAATTACATCAACCACATTGAAAGTCTAAAACTTTTTTTGTTTGCAAAAATATCTTGACAGAGTACAAGTATTACTTTGCCGCCTTCGGATTATTGCTTCCGAAATTAAAACGCGTCATTTGAAACCTCTCCCGAAATTTTTTGACATGTATTAAACATCGACGCCTGTGGTAAATAATTCCTTCCATTGAATATTTATTTCTAAATTTAATGCCAATATCAGTATAGGATGCTACTTTTTCCTCAAAAGATACTAAAATATCAGAACTCACAAATATCTTTGAATGCGGAATAGTCTTAATTAAAGATTTCGCATATGTGGAGCCAAGTAACCATCGCACATTTTAGTTCATCGCGTTTAAATAGCAAATTGTTTAATTTCTCGCAAATTGTGACAGCAGATCACTAACTTAAATCCTACTTTAAAAAATTAAAATCGGGCCCATGCCATTTTAAATTTAAAATAATTTTTTAGAGATAAAATAGTGCTTAAGTGGATTATAACAGACTTAATATTATATTTAATTTAGAACCATGTTTAAGCCAATAAAACTCTATTTTATTTTATATTTACAAATTTTTGTAAGGGGCTTAGAAGGCTTTCAGGCGGAAATGCAAATTTTAGTGAAGAATATACGTTTTTTTTATCCGACTTAATTTTTTTCTAATTTGATATTGAGTGAGTGTCTAGAAACAAAAAAACCTTTAAAAAAACATTTTCTTTATGATGAGATGAATGGAAGTTCACACTACTAAGACTGCCGATTCGAAAAATGCCCTATATCAGCAAACGATTGAAAATCGCCCTATCTAGGAATAATTTTAAAAAAATCTACCAAAAAATATATTCAGTACATTTCAGATATTTTAAGACCTTTACAAAAAAAATTTTGATTTAATCCGTTTTAATATCAAGACTGTTAACATTTTGTTTGTTATACTTCAAATAAAAAATTCTGATTTTTTTTACAATATATTTCTTCTATTTATTTTTAAAATTTTATAATTTTTTTTTAAATATTTTGTTTTTCAAAATTGCACAATTCTTAATTTTGTGTATATATTTTTTTAATTTCTTATAGGCTCTTGTCCTCCCTCCTATTTTACATGCACTGATGGCAGTTGCATACCGATGCGATGGAAATGCGACTCCAAACCCGATTGTGCTGATGGCTTTGATGAGCCGAGTGAATGCGGTGAGTGTTTGGAAGATAATACATTTATTTAAAATTTAACATTCAGTGCTCCAAATCGAACTAACCCTTAAATTGTTCAAGTTATTATCATTCTCAATGGCGCTATCGCCATTCTTTCTTCGGCGGTGTGTTGTTGTCCTCATGCACTGACATATCCCTCTGATAATCTGTAGTTTTTTTCCGAGCACATTTGGTCTAGGCCTGTAGTATTCCACACCTAAGCACTGTAGAGGGATTAGTCTTACCAATTTCGGAAAAGTGAGCAGTAGTATACGCCAACCAGACCTTAAACTGTTTTTGTAATCGATGTACTACCGGCCGTCTATTGTTAAGAAGCATTCAAGGATAGTTGTGACTGATGTTGTGTCCATTCAAATATTATTTGGGGCTATCTCCGCGAACCTTGACAACCGCTTTCATGACAATTGTGATGGTACACACAAATTATTTTCTGGATTATTTAGGGGTTGTTTTAGATATAACGGTGACGGATATAAATTCGAGACTAAGAAGGATTTCGTCTATTTGGGAACCAGCATTAACAGCAAAAAATTTTCCGTAGAGTAACTCTTGCCAAAAAGTGCTACTTTGGACTGAGTAAGCAATCGAAAAGTAAAGTCTCGACGAACAAAAATCACGTTCTACAAGTCATTGATTTTACCTGTCCTTATGTATGGCGTGGAACCATGGACGGTGTCGAAATAAGATGAGATGGCTCTTGGAGTGTTCGAGAGAAAAGTTCTGCAGAAGATTTATGATCCTATCCGTGATGTCGGCGGCAAGTATCGAAGTAGTTATAAGCTGTATAAGCTTTACGCAGATGTTACGATAGTGCAGCAAATAAAAACCCAAAAGCTTCGCAGGTTAGGTAATATTATGCGCATGGACGAAGACGCTCCGGCCAAGAAAGTATTTCAGTCGACATCGCAGTTTTTAAGTAGAGAAAGGAGGATACCTAAACTGAGTTGGGAGACGCAGGTGGAGGAAGACCTGACCTCCCTCGGTACATCCAATTGGCGTCAGTTATCGCGGAACAGGGATAGTATACGAAATCTGTCTGAGCTCGTCTCCCAGAAATGATACCGAAATGATGGCCAGATTCACCTTAATCAAAACCGTAAGCGATCCAGGAATGATCCGATGATAGTCCCGAACGAGTTTTGATATTAAACCAAAAAATACCAAAATCATGTTGAAATGGTCAATAAACGAAATAGCACCTAATAAACGATCCCGATCATTTCGGCGTAGTTTTCGGAATGACATAGTGAAGGTTATCTCGAAAGTCTTCAAAACTATTTCCAAATGGGTTTAATTTTAGAACTGTTTCGGGAAGATCATCGATAGTTCCTAGTTTGCTTTCGGGATAATTTGGTGACTATTTAGGAAATATTTCGCAATCATTCCAGTTTTTTCGGGCTAATTTGGATGATTCTGATATCATTCCGGATAATTCCATATAAAGACATTATCTTCATTGTCGTAATTATCTTCATTATCGTTAATTAAATGACTAGATTTCACATAGAAATGTTTCCCTTTGATAATTATGAACAGTGAGATACCGATTCTTTTTCGTAGACAAAGTACCACCTCTAGATCCTAGGCATTATACATATGTTAACGCGTAGATAATCTATTGAGGATTTATTGTAGATTAGTCCATGTGTAAGCGTGGTCTTAGGTGCAGTTACATTTTTGGGCTCCTTTCAGACCCTTTTGCCAACAATTTCGGCACTTTTCGGTTTCATTTTGGGACTCCTTTGGGATCATCATCATATAATTTTGGGATGGTTATATTTGGTAAACATTTCAGTTTTTTCGGTTCATATAGCCGGAATGTTGTCGCAATGAACTCGAGGCTGTCTCCGGATAATTTCAACATTCTTTCATGTTCATTTCAGATTTTTTTGGGGAACGTTTCGAAAACGTTCCTGGACTATCTCGTCAATGTTTTGGCATTGTTCTCGGGATAATTTCTGAACTACTTTAGTATAGTTGCGGATAACTTCAGAGCTAACCCAGAACCAGTCCAGTACTATCTCCGAATATTTTTGGAAGTGTTTTCGTGATGATTTTGGCACTATTTCGGAAGTGTTTTGAAATCATTTCGCGACTGGCTTAAGGGTGATATAAGGACTGTTTCGGTATTCGATAATACTACTGTACAGATCCTTTCTGAGCAATTTAGAAATTTATTAGGAACTAACTCCGGATCATATCGTAATTATTCTGGTACCATTTCGAAATATTTTTGGAATCATTTCTTATTATTTTTGGTTTGTTTTTGAGATCACTCCCATCTTCCGATAGGAACAGTTTTTATAAATTTGTTATGACTACGAGTGTACTTGACATAGGCTAAAAGTATTTGGCAGGAGGATTGCGCTTTTTTTTTATAAAACATGTAATGTAACTTGAGATGGCCTTAAGGGTAGAATGTTTAACGATTTTTTCTGTAGAGCCTAATTTTAAGCTTAAAATTGTTTAATTAAACCTAGTTCTCTTCATAATATCGGCTAAAGACCATTTACGTTGTCTCGGTACCTTGTAGACTATGACAGCTTAATAGTTTGTGGAGACTTCAATGTTAATCTGCTTGTTCGTGACTCATATAGTAAGAGTATGTTAAATTATGTATCTGGTGCTGGTCTAAGTGTTGTCAATAACAATGTGCCAACCAGGTTTGGTGTTAATTGTTGTCCTAGTCTTCTGGATTATTTTATTGTTTCTGACCCTTCAATAGTTTTAAAATTTGACCAGATGCCATTTTTATCAGACCATGACCTTATATTTTGTTCCTTAGATATACAATTTAACCGCTGTAGTACCTTTAGTTTTAGGGATTACCGCTTACTTGACTATAATGCTTTGTGTTCTGATTTGTCCTGTGTTAATTGGAGTGATTGTTGGTTACTAGTGTCTGCTGATGAAAAACTTGAGTTCCTTAACAGCCAAATCATTAATGCCTTTAACATACATGTGCCTATTCGCTCAAGTAGACCTAGAAATGTTTCGTGTCCGTGGTTTAATGGCCAAGTTCAAGCGGCAATAAAAGCACGTAGTAGGGCATACCAATCGTGGAGGAGGAGTAAAAGTAATGTTGCATGGCTTGCCTATAAAGCTGCCAGAAATATCGCTACTAAGATAATAAGGAACGAAAAAAGTAGATTTTTTACCTCAAGGCTTTACCCTTCGCTACCTCCAAAAACTCTTAGGCGTAATCTAAAAAGCTTGCGAGTATATGGAAAGGACAAACATGTATGTGAACTAAATGCTGACACCCTTAATGATGCGTTTGTGAGTAGTCCTGCGGGCGCTGTAAATCTTACTGCACCTTTTCCAAATGCTTATGGGCGCTACTGTGGAGAAAATTTTGAGTTCAGGGCGGTATCCGAATGCGACGTGGTAAGGTGCCTACTTAAAGTTAAATCCAATGCCATCGGGGTTGATGGTATACCAATAAAATTTGTAAAAATTATTCTACCATTTATACTGAGTACCTTCACACACATCATCAACTATTGCATCACAACTTCTCGGTTTCCTGAATCGTGGAAATTTGCTATGGTAAGACCCGTCCCGAAGAAACGGCTTGCAAACTCGGTCCGTGATTATCGACCCATTAGCATATTGCCCGCGCTGTCGAAAGTTTTTGAGAGGCTGCTAGCAGAGCACATAATTTTGCACATTTCTAGAAATAACCTCTTATCACCACACCAATCGGGCTTTAGAGCCAAGTATAGTTGTACAACGGCACTACTTAAAATTCTTGATGACATACGCACACCTTTTGATAAGAACCAAGCTTTGTCTATTAGATTTTTCTAAAGCTTTTGATTCTGTTGACCATGCGTTACTTTCTTATAAACTTAAAACATATTTTGGATTTGCCTACAGTGCTTTGATGGTAATGGAGAGTTACTTAACAGGAAGATCACAACTTGTTAATACTGGTTGCGAAATTTCGGGGAACAAACACCTTCCCCGCGGTGTTCCGCAGGGTTCCATTCCTGGGCCTTTGTTATTCAGTATTTTCGTAAACGATATCTTTTCGGTTTGTCAGCACATGAAAATGCACGCATATGCAGATGACATACAATTAGATTTGTCTGATAGTTTCACGGACGTAGCCAACCTCTGTCTTAAAGTAAATAATGATTTATTGTCAGTACAGAGCTGGGCCAATAATAATGGTCTCTGCCTTAATGCAACTAAATCGTTCATTTTGCCCATTTCGAAGAATAGCTCCGTTGATGCCCTTGCCTCAACAATATACATTGGAAACACGGCTTTACAAATTGTTTCTAAAATTAAAAATTTGGGTTTCGTTATCAACTCTAATCTAACTTGTGAAGACCACATCAATACAGTCATGGGTAAAGTGTATACCACTTTGCGCAATCTTAGGCAACCTGCACCTTTCACACCTCCGCATATTAGAAGAAAACTGGCCCTACAGCTTCTTTTGCCAATAATAAACTATTCAGAGCTCGTTTATAACAAGTTGGACTCATGTTCTGCACACAAAGTTGAGGTCGCCTTTAATCATGTAACTCGTTACGTTTTCGGTTTACGAAAGTTTGATCATATTTCGGCTTGGAGGTCCAAGCTATTAGGATGTAACATATTTGACTACCAAAAAGCTAGAAGTGTGCTTTTTTTGCACCGCTTGATTGTCACAAAATCACTAGCATATCTTTTTGAGAAATTGACATTCACTATGTCTCCCAGGACGAGTAATCTAGTTGTGCCTAACTTTAACTTCGTTGTTTCGACAAGGGTGTTTTTCGTCAACACCGTACGTATTTGGAACTCTATCCCAGCTGCAATTAGGAATAATGTAAACGAAAGCAACTACAAACATATTATTTTCAGTTATTTTTCTAGTCAACAAACTTAAACAGAGCATTTATTTTATATTTATCTTATCTTAATCTAATTTAACCAAAATTTAAAATTTTAAAAATTTAAAGTTTTGTAGTATTGTTTTGATATGCTTGTTTTCTAGCATCTTTTATTTATTTATTTAAATGAATTATATGAATTATGTTTGTTGTACTACAAAAGACAATTTGTCTTACTGTACTAATGTATATTCTCCGAATAAATGAAAAATGAAATGAAAATGAACCATGTTTTTGAAATTCTATAAATCAGTTTGTGGATACAGAATGTAGGCTGTTGGGATACAATTAAAGCTTAAATATTAGCTCATCGTAACTCGTACAGATACCATCCCTAATGAATTTCGAAGTCCAGTGTATTATACAAGACTTCGTACGCAAACCGATTTCTTGACTATTTTTGAATCCCTGGCGATAAACAGGAGAGATTCCGCTCTTTAAAAGATAAGCATACCAAGGAACCTATTTGCAATACTTACCAAGAATCATAATGACCATAATACGTTCCTCATATTTCTTTGCATGACTCCCTTCGCCATCTAGGTATATCAATTTTAAATTTGTTTTCTTATTTCCCATTAGAAACAACTTTTATCGAGACTTACAAATTTCGTTGTAAGTAAATTAGATTCCCACGTTAAAGCTTCCACCCAGCTTGTGAAAACCGCATTTTAAATTATCAATAAAAATAATTTATTGAATTGAACTTTAACCTTTTAATTACAGTGAACGCCACAAAATGCAACGAGGGACAATTTCAATGCAAGCGTTCACGTAAATGCGTACCCAACAATTGGGTGTGCGACAGCGAATATGACTGCGGCGAATTCGATACATCCGATGAGATAAACTGTAAGTACAAAGTTCTAATTTGATATGTCTATATGAGTACTAGGATAAAAATGCATTTGTTAAGCTTAATAGACCAACATATTTCAAATATAAACAGAGATTTAGAAAAAGGCTTATACGATCATCGACAAGTGAGCTTTTTACGCAAAGGAAAACTTAAAATGAGAGCAAACGTTTTTGACGTTTGTCATACCATATTTTGCGGACAAAAGAAGTACAATTGTCCCACAACTTGTATAGTGTCCTTCAAGGAGTGCTTTTTAGAATTAGAATTCATAATGTCAGGCAGTACTCGTTAAATTCATTTAAAGCTATGCGAATTACAAAAAAAATTAAATTTAAATCATGATAACAACAACACCTCTTCTTTCATCTACTATATGCCAAAAATATGCAACAACTTCCACTTTTAAACATTTCCAATTGATAAAACTATTTAGGTCACACGGATGAATTGAAATGTCTTCCATATCAGAGCGAATGCAGTAATGGTGCTTGCCTGGATATATCGCGTTTTTGCGATGGCATCTGGGATTGTGATAGTGATGAGCTCAAGTGTGGTAAGTAAGATAAATTATGAAATGTGTCGCAAACAATAAAAAGTAACACCATTTACTTTCCGCCCCACCGCAGATACACAGGATGCGCAATGTGCGCACCTCAATTGTTCCTTCAACTGCAAGCTGACAACACGCGATGGTCCCACATGCTATTGCCCGCTTGGTCAGGTGTCTGTTAATAGCACAAAATGCACAGATTTCGACGAGTGCAGTATAGAGGGTACTTGCGATCAGCTGTGTCGCAATACGCCTGGCTCTTATGAATGTACTTGTGTGGCTGGTTATGCCAAGCAAAATAATCATTGCACAGCGATAAATGGTAAGTGGTTAAAACAGACAGAAAAATGGTGTGAAATATTTTCACTTCAAATGCGTGCACTTAAAAAAATTATCTACTACTCTGACTTTGCCCTGCAGTGCCGCGCAACGAAAATGCATCGCTGGTATTTTTTACACAAAACGATATGCGTCGCATTAGCAGCAATGGTGAGCTGTTGGATCATTATGTATCTGGTGAACTATCTGCCATTGAAATTTGGCATCGCAATCGTACGGTGTGTGCCATGTATTCGAGCGCTTGGACGACGGTTAGTATGCGTTGTCATCGCATTGATGATCTAAATGCCAGTTGGCCAATGCCTTTGCCGGAAATGGTAACCAGCATGCATTGTAAGTTTGCACTCATGTGGTGCAATGCCACATACATGTTGTATGTCTGCATATGTATTAATATCTGTATGATTTCATTAATATCTTGTAGCTATCGATAAATTACGTTTGGACTGGATATCAGGCAATTGGTATTTCCTCAACAACGAACTGAGTCTCGTTTTTATGTGCACAAATACAATGCAATATTGCAATGTTCTGCTAGAGGATGTAATGAATCCGTCCTCATTAGTATTGGATCCCACCAAAGGGTAAGGCTGTAATGTGTGTGTGTGTGTGTGTGTAATGCGCGCATTTTTTTGTTTTTTCTCGTTCACATACATACATAAATATCACGTTTCGTTATATGCAATTAACGTTTGTTATTCTGCTTTTTCTCTTTGCATATTTGCTCATCTTCATTCAACACGCATTGTATAGTTTTATGTTTTTCACCGAATGGAGTCCCAGCTTGTCACGTGTAAGACTCGATGGCCGCAATCGTACCATATTGGTTTCCACGCAAATTTACTATCCCAGTCGTATGACATTGGATTTGCCCAATGAGCATATTTATTGGATAGACATTTATAAAGATTTCATTGAGCGTGTTGATTACGAAGGACGCAATCGTTGGGCTATGAAAAAGACTGCAGACGTAAGTTTTGTTATGCTTAAGAAAAATTGTATGTTTAAGGGTATGCCATGGCGTACGAGTGATATTTTTATACTCAGTTGAGCAGAGCTCACAGAGTATATTAACTTTGATTGGATAACGGTTGGTTGTAGAGGTATAAAGGAATCGAGATGGATATAGACTTCCATATATCAAAATCATCAGTATCGAAATAAAATTTGATTGAGCCATGTCAGTCCGTCCATCCGTCCGTCCGTTAACACGATAACTTGAGTAAATTTTGAGGTATCTTGATGAAATTTGGTATGTACGTTCCTGGGCACTCATCTCAGATCGCTATTTAAAATGTCCGAAATCCGACTATGACCACGCCCACTTTTTCGATATCGAAAATTACGAAAAATGAAAAAAATGCCATAATTCTATACCAAATACGAAAAAAGGGATGAAACATGGTAATTGGATTGGTTTATTGACGGAAAATATAACTTTAGAAAAAAACTTTGTAAAATGGGTTTGACACCTACCATATTAAGTAGAAGAAAATGAAAAAGTTCTGCAGGGCGAAATCAAAAGCCCTTGGAATCTTGGCAGGAATACTTTTCGTGGTATTACATATATAAATAAATTAGCGGTACCCGACAGATGATGGTCTGGATCACCCTGGTCCACATTTTCATCGATATCTCGAAAACGCCTTCACATATACAACTATGGACCACTCCCTTTTAAAACCCTCATTAATACCTTTAATTTGATACCCATATCGTACAAACACATTCTAGAGTCACCCCTGGTCCACGTTTATGGCGATATCTCGAAAAGGCGTACACATATAGAACTAAGGCCCACTCCCTTTTAAAATACTCATTAACACCTTTCACTTGATACCCATATCGTACAAACAAATTCTAGAGTAACCCCTGGTCCACCTTTATGGCGATATCTCGAAAAGGCGTCCACCTATAGAACTATGGCGTCTTAAAATACTCTTTAATACCTTCCATTTGATACACATGTCATACAAACACATTCCAGGGTTACCCTAGGTTCATTTTCCAACATGGTGATTTTCCTTTACTTTGTCTCCATAGCTCTCAACTGAGTATGTAATGTTCGGTTACACCCGAACTTAGCCTTCCTTACTTGTTTTCTTTGTATTTGACCAGGGCTCTCCCGTGATAGAACATTGTGACATGAAAAATTATTTTATATGAAATGCTAAACACATGTCATTTTCTGGGCGCGTAACATTACATTTTAATAAACTAATCCAAAGCTAGGAATCAAAAATATTAGCCCTTTATACATTAAAAACTTTATAGTTTAGGCTATCCAAAAAGATAAACGCCTTTTGAAATATATTGATATTTGAGGGAGGTATGGACTTATAATTAAATCCTGAAATTCCCACAATGTTCAAAAAAATAGTTACATGTTTTTGTTCTATCACGGGAGGGCTGTGCAAATCACAATACATATACAAAAAAAAATTGAAAAATTTTTTGCTGTAAATTTGTTAACGTAAATTTGAATATCATATCGAAGGCTTCATATGGAAATGCTTTTTCTTTGCACTTTCATATGAAATTCAGGCACTTTCATATGAATTGAATTTATATGTGCGGGCATATATGGGAGTGCTATTCAAAGTGTGAATTTGCATCTGTGCCTATTTTCAGGGCAAAACAGAAATAAAAGTCCTATAAGTATATAGGCGTTGAGCAGCTTTGATATTAGCCCCTTAACTGCTGACGTAGACGCATCGTCTACTGGAATTATTTGCTAAAATATATATTAATAATTTTCTCTACCTTCCTTCACACAGACGCATATTGTATTGAAATCTCTACATGCGGTCGAAGTTTTCGAGAACACTGTCTATATAGCACCGTGGGTTGATACGGTGATTGTTAAAATCAACAAATTTACGCTAAAAGCCGAAGAGATAGTGAAAGATGTGGAAAGACCTTATGATTTTCGAGTGTTTCATCGACAGAAGCAGCCAGAAGGTATGTGAATTTTTTTTTCATTTTAAATATCATACTAAATTTAAGTGTATTTGACATAAGTATGCCCACGGGTTTGCTGGGGGCAGCCTAAATGTGGAACTTTTTTATAAATCCCTATCGAGTACTATAAAATATCAAAAATAGGAAATATTACACTTTACACTATAGACTGGATACCTCGAGGGTGCCAACAGCGCAACATGCTAATCGACTATGCTATAGGCAGCAATAGAAGATGCCCTCCAAAATAAAGACTCTATACCCTAGGAATTGCAAATTCTACTATAATTATTAGACTGCATTTCAGTATTTTAAGTGCTAAGCTGGGAGCAAGTGAGAGCGGCTCCTAAGGGCGGTGTAGATAGCTTACTTCAACAGCTCAACACAAATGAGGTCAAAGTAATGTCCTACATACGCATGACGTACTAGTGCTGGTATCAAGTCGGGGACCGTACGTTATCAGCAGGATAGTGAAGGCATCACCAGCTTAGTAGCTGGGCGGCGGCAGCAGGAATCAGCTCGCTATCGCTGGAACACCTGCTGTCCGATTTACCAGCGCACTGCGGCAGCATAATGAAGTTTCTTGGAAAAGCCTTTTTCGAGAGTATTTCAGAATTCAAAAAATTTACACCAAGAAGGTTCTCAAGTAGAGTTTTTTTGAAAATTCTACAGTTTAAGCCCATATATCCCGATGCAAACAGGCTAGTACCAGAAGGTGCTGCACCGGATAGTACCAAATTGAAACATGAATAACAACAACAACATAATGATAATGGGTTCTAGGTAATAAAGTGGCAATGGAGATATGAAGTACTTTCTATATGAAGCTGCTTTAAAAGCATTTTAGAGTCAAGAGCCGTTGTATGTTATTCGGATAAAAATTAAGCTTGACACATCTGTATTTTGAACTCTTGCCTCCTTAATCGCAGAAGTGGGACTAGTATATGGCAAAAGTTTAGGTAAGGTTATCGTGGCTAACCTAAGAAAAGACGATCTAAGTTGATAAGGGACCTAGTTCCCATCTAACGAATGCGCCTAACATTGGAATTCTCGGTTAATGCACAATTAGAAGAGGTGGCGAGAGAAGGAGGAGAGAAGGAGAAGGATTACATCAGTCTGTTCTATGGCCTTCCTTGTTAGCTCATCAGCAACATAGTTCCCAGGTATATCACTGTGATCTGAGACCCATATCACCGCGCTTCCCAAGGCAGTCGGTTCTATGTACCGGAGCGACTCGGGATTTTTCCCGACCAAGGACTGTCATTTCAGTGTGACCCCATTTAATTTGTTTCGTCCCTCCCACAAATTGTCATCCTCCCAGCAGCTCCTTGCAGCAGGACTGCTACATATTCTCTTACTCCGGGAAGGTATCGAACCCAATCCGGGTCCGTCTCCTGACCCCGGTCCTGAGAAATGGTTTTGCTGCATTTGCCAGAAAAGAATCTTTTTAGGACGGTCATACTCTGTTCAGTGTGTCTCGTGCAAGGGATGGTTGCATCGGACAGGTTGTTCTGGGCTTGATCCCAAAACCCGACGTCCACGTAACTTTTATAAATCTTTTGTGGCTCCTTGCTGCTCACGCCCAAAGGCGTCCCGTAGTCTACGCCTAAGCGTATCCCCACTACCTTCCAGCAGCTTCGCTGCTCAGCAAGCCACAACAAGTACCCGCTGCTGCTCGCGCCCCACGGCGCCAACAACTCATACAGCTGATAGTAGAGTTGGTAGCAATGCTGAGCATCAGCCCCTGCCCCCGTCTTCTTCTCCCCCCCTCTTTTCTGGCAGCAATCCTGCAGGTCAGGGAAGCAGACTCTTAGTCCCTGCCTCCGTTTGCACCGTCTGCCAGCACAGAATATATAGGTTTGCGACATCCGCGCAATGCAGCTCCTGCCTTGGGTGGTGCCACTTTCCTAGATGTTCTGGTCTCCGCGACGGCAACCCCTCGACGGGTTTCATCGCGCCATGTTGCCAGGTCGCAAACCCAAATCATCCGGGTACCCCAATGCTTGCCCAAGGGCGCCCAGTCCCAAGGCCACAACAGCAATTGCGTCCTGGCCTTCCACAACCTAGGCGTAGTCACAGTCTGCAGTTCAACTGTAATGGACTAACTGGGAAGATTACGGAGATAGTCGATTTCATGAAGCGGCACAACATCCGCATTGCTGCGATTCAAGAGACTAAACTCACAGCAAGATCTGCATTGCAGACCTGCTCTGGTTATAATGTCCACAGGAAAGACCGCGAGAGCGGAAATGGAGGCGGCCTCGCGTTTATTATACACCACTCTGTGCAATATCATATATTTGATCCTGGCATCGACCGCAGTGACAATGTCTTAGAACGTCAAGGCCTATCTGTCCGGTCAGGCGATGCAAATCTAGAAATCATCAACATCTACATCCCTCCTGTCACCTGTTGCCCCAGTGGATACCGCCCTAATATCGAGGCCTTACTCACTGGCAACAATCGCATTATCTTAGGCGATTTCAATGCCCATCACGACCTATGGCATTCAAACTTGCGGGCGGACAGTAGGGGTGAGATGTTGGCGGATCAAATAGATGAAACGACGTTCTGCACAATAAACGGAGACGCCCCCACACGTATGGTAGGAAGCTGTCATAGCTCGCCAGATATCTCAATCGTGAGCGCAGAACTCGTAAACTGCGTCAACTGGCAGCCGATGGTAACATTGGCATCCGACCACCTGCCCATACTTATTTCGCTCGAGCGTACCGCCGACTTCATCGTCACCGAAAAACGCACTTTCATAAACTTCAAAAAAGGAAAGTGGGAAGAATATAAATCTGCAACAGACAGCAGCTTTGCTGCCCTCCCTATCCCGACTGATGCCCGCCAAGGGGAGCGTGCCTTCCGTAAGGTCATTGAATCCGCCTCGGCACATTTCATTCCCGCCGGGAGAATTCCCGAAATCCGGCCCCACTTCCCGGCGGAGGCCGCGAGCTTAGCGAGGGAACGCGACCTTATAAGACAGCTTGATCCAGGCGACCCCCAAATAAGGGATATAAACCAACGCATCAGATTGCTTGTGGACGAACACAAGCGGGCGAAATGGGAAGAGCACCTAAGAGGTTGTAACCTCTCTACCGGTGTAGGTAAACTTTGGTCCACCGTAAAGTCCCTATCGAATCCGACTAAGCACAAAGACAAAGTTTCCATCGCCTTTGGCGATAAGGTGCTGTCGGATGCGAAAAAATGCGCGAGCGCTTTCTGCCGACAATATATAATGCATCCTACGGTCGACAAAGATAGACGGAGAGCCAATAGACGCGCACATAAACACAAACTCAGTGCGTCACCAATTACCATCACCGCTAGAGAGGTTGAGGACGCCATTGGTCGCGCTAAACCATCCAAAGCAGTGGGCCCAGACGGCATAGCCATGCCGATGCTTAAAAACCTAGGGAAAGAGGGCTTCAAATATTTAGCGCATGTCTTCAACCTGTCTCTTTCCACCTTTGTCATACCCGAGAAATGGAAAATGGCCAAGGTGGTCCCGCTACTAAAGCCTGGGAAACCAGCTAACGTAGGTGAGTCATATCGTCCGATATCTCTCCTATCGCCAGTGGCAAAGACGCTTGAAGCCATTTTGCTCCCTTATTTCCAAGCACATTTGCAGCTAGCCCCTCATCAGCATGGCTTCAGAAAACTTCATAGCACTACCTCCGCGCTAAATGTCATTAGCACCCAGATAAATTGCGGTTTGAATCAATATCCCCACCATAGAACAGTACTCGTAGCGTTAGACCTATCAAAAGCTTTTGATACGGTCAACCATGGCTCGTTACTGCAAGACTTGGAAGGGTCTACCCTTCCCCCATGTCTTAAAAGGTGGACCGCAAATTATCTGGGTGGTCGGCAGGCATCGGTGCAATTCAGAAACGAAACATCAAAACAAAGGAGAATTAAACAAAGGGTGCCACAGGGTCGTGTCCTATCCCCGCTTTTGTTTAATTTCTACATATCAAAGCTACCTTCACCACCGGAAGGAGTAACAATCGTTTCCTACGCCGATGACTGCACAATAATGGCCACAGGCCCAGGCCCAAAGATCGATGAGCTATGCAATAAAATAAACGGCTATCTCCCTGATCTCTCCAGTTTTTTCGCCTCGCGAAACCTGTCATTGTCACCGACTAAATCTTCCGCGACCTTATTTACAACATGGACGCCCCAAATGTCGACCATATTGAACATCCACGTCGATGGCACTACGCTACCGACTGTCCTACACCCCAAAATCTAGGGTGTGACGTTTGATCAGGATCTACATTTTGGTGCGCACGCAACCGCAATTGTTCCAAGAATTCAGAGCCGTAATAAAATCCTCAAATCCCTTGCTGGCAGTACCTGGGGAAAAGATAAAGAAACGCTCTTGACCACATACAAAGCAATTAGCCAGCCGATTACGTGCTACGCGTCACCCATATGGTCGCCAAGCCTAAAAACCACCCACTGGAAGAAACTACAGGCCTGCCAAAATACTGCTCTCAGAATCGCCACGGGCTGTCTTCTTATGTCCCCAGAACACCATCTGCATAATGAGGCGAGAATACTCCCCATCAGGGAGAGAAATGAGATGCTGACCAAACAGTTTCTGTTGAATACCCAGAAACCTGGGCATCCCAACAGACATCTGATTGACGAACCAGCACCGCCTAGGGGCCTAAGGAGTCATCTCCGTAAGCATTTTGAGGAAATACGGCACCTGAGAACCCAGCCGTATGAAGCGGGAAAACACAAGCAGGTCCTTGGTGAACTCCATAGACAGGCGTCGGACCTTTATGTCGGGAATTGCCCGGTGAATCCAGTACTTGAAGGAAAATATCCAGAACTCGCAGAAGAGGAACGCATACTCCCCAGGGAAACGCGTGTCACTCTTGCTCAACTTCGTTCTGGATACTGTAACAGGTTAAACTCTTACCTATCCAGAATCAACCCCGACATACAAAATGTATGCCCTGCTTGCAATGTGTCCCCACATGACACCAACCATCTCTTTAATTGTAATGTGGAACCAACGCCTCTAACACCCCTTTCATTATGGTCCACCCCTGTTGAAACGGCAAGTTTCCTTGGACTCCCGTTAGAGGATATTGACGACAATTTGTGATCGGTCGCGGCTATTAGGTGGGGCGAGCATTGCTACAACAACAACAACACCCATATCACCATTATGGTGCACCAAGAGGCTAGGTCGTTAAACGATTGTCAGCAATATATTGCAGCCTTTATGGTAGTGCTCTTGCTTTGGAGAGCTTAATCGAAGTCGAAGTTGATTGCAACGGACGTGAGATTCTTAGATAGTAGCCATCGAGCAGCATCTTTCGCGGCTATTAGTTTTGCCTGAAACACGCTGCAATAGTTTGGTAGCCTCGAATAACAACAGTTCCCTTGGTTTAATACTCTAAATAGATTATTGGATCTCATATTCATAAGTGACAATTTTTGTTGTAAAGTTAGTGAGTGCTTGAATCCAGTTACTTCTAAGGACAGTCATCATCTACCACTTGTCGTTGAGTTTAGTTTTTATCATTTTCCTCCGGTTACTACTGACAGTAAATTAATCTTTAATTATTCTTTGTGTGACTTTGCAAGTCTCAATGATTTTTTACTTGAAATAAATTGGGAGGAGCTACTTGGTGGGCTTGATACTTCTGTTGGCTTTTCCACTTTTAAGTCTATTTTATTCACCCAATGTTTGGATAGAATCCCCTTGCGGGTAAAAAGAGCGTACGAGTTACCTTGGTACACTAAGGGATTAAAAAAACTTAAGAATTTTAAAAACAAATTCTTAAAAAAATTTCAAAAGAATAAGAATAACATGTTTTTTTAGTAAATATAAGTCGCACTTAAAGGATTTTAATATTTTGGATAAAACTCTTTATTCTGAGTATATGCGCAATATCGAGGGTAACATCAAATCGAATCCAAAAAGTTTTTCCGCTAGTGTGCCTACCGGAGTTTTCCTGGATGATAACTCGGCGAAAACTCCAAATGAGGGTGCTAACTTATTTGCTGATTTTTTTAAATCCAATTTTTCAGTGGATGATAATTATCAACCGCTCGATTTTTCGAATAGTCTGAACTCTGCCTTAAATTTCGGAGCTCTACATCTTTCTTTTGATGATATTAGTGGAGCTATTAATAATCTTAAGTTTTCTTCTCAAACAGATTTAGACGGATTTTCTCCCATCTTATTGAAAAATTGTCCGGCCTTGGTTTATCCTCTCCAACTTATTTTCAACAAATCACTCTCCTCTGGGAATTTTATTGATTATTCGAAGGTTACGTCTATTACGCCTATCTTCAAGTGTGGCAACAAAAATGATGTGCGTAACTACAGACCCATATCCAAACTGACCACTGTTTCCAAAATTTTTCAGCATGCAGTCTATGCTAAGTTGAGCTTTGCGGTTAAGTCCCTTATTTCTCCTTATCAGCATGGTTTCGTTGCGGAGAGGTCGACGATTTCTAACCTTGCTGTTTTCAGTGAGTATTGCATTGAGTCTTTTTCAGCTGGCTCGCAGGTAGATTGTCTCTATACTGACTTTTCAAAAGCCTTTGATAGGGTCTCCCATAGAGTCCTAATTAATAAACTAGGATGCTTTGGTTTTCATTCTTCCTTCCTGTTATGATTCAGTTCATATTTTTCCAGCAGGCGGAGTGTTGTCACTGTTGATGGGGAGTGTTCTATTCCCTTTATTGCCTCTTCAGGGGTACCACAGGGGAGTATACTAGGTCCATTATTATTTAATCTTTTTACTAATGACATTAGCAATTGCTTTACATTTGCTAAATGTCTCCTTTATGCTGATGACCTAAAATTGTTTTCAATTTTTTAAGTCGCCTGATGATATATTGAAATTGCAAAATGGCATTACCAAACTACATCTGTGGTGTCTCAAGTCTCATCTGTCTTTAAATGCATGTAAATGCTTTAATGTGACTTATTCTAAGTCATCCAATATACTTCGCTTAAAATATAGTATTTCTAATTGTGAGCTTCGAAGTCTTAGTGAGAGTAAGGACCTTGGGGTTATATTTGATAGCAAGTTTTCCTTCAGTAATCATATTAGCCACGTTACCTCTAAATCTTGCTCAATGCTGGGTTTTGTTAGGCGCAATTCCGCGAAGTTCTGTGACCCTTTTACTTTTAGAGCTCTCTATACTTCTTTTGTCAGGTCTCATTTAGAATATGCTGTCTTTATTTGGAGACCTAGTACTATGATAGCTATAAATAAACTAGAGAGAATACAAAAACTCTTTCTTAAGTATGCTCTTTGGACGTTAAATTTTGAGGAGCCCATACCATCTTATACTGCTCATCTTACACTGTTAAGTCTCAAATCTTTGGAGAGTCGAAGATCTATACTCTCCTTGTCCTTTACTTTCAAAATTGTCAAGGGCCTAATTGACTGTCCATATTTATTAGAAAGGATTCGGTTTAATGTCCCTCAACGGTTTCTTCGTAATATGTCCCCTTTCTATGCGGTTAATACGAGAACGCTATATGCTCGTAATGCTCCCGTAAATCGTGCTTTAAGAGAGTTTAATTCACTAAGTGATGCTATCACTTTGTATTTTTCGATGCCAATTAATGCTTTTTTCGCGTTGCTTAACTCAGCCCTATAAGTGGTTCGATTTATACACAAAATTAGTATGTAACCTATAAATTAGTTAAGTACATACTCTGTAAGGTTTGTATTCCAAAGACTCATAATTAAATAAAGAAATGAAGAAATAAAAACCAGACGTTGAAACGCCTGTTCACGTTCTCTGCGAATTTGCTGCTTACATAAGAACATCTATATTGTAGTGGAATAAAAAATCTATATTGTAGTGAAACTTAAACTTTCATCACCCACCTTTAAATCTTCAATTGCTCACACTTAAAATGAAAACTTTTCGTGATTTATCGTTTAACAATTTCCTTTTCTGTTTTTCTCCTCCCCACAGTGGCACATCAATGTCGCGATAACAACGGTAATTGCAATCAAATTTGTATTCCGTTATGGACGAAAAATTTCGCTACTGTCCAGTGTCAATGTACAGCTGGCTATAAATTACGTAACCGCACCGATTGTGTACCCGTACGCAATGACAAATTTTTACTTTATGCCAAAGAACGTTTGGCCAGCATTACAGGCGTATTGTTGAATGTGCAGGATGTGCAACAGTTGCTCAAACGTGGTGAACATACCGATGCCATAGTTCCAATTTACAATGTAACCAAACCCATGGGTGTCGATGTGAATATACGCGACAAATTGGTGTACTTTGTTGTGATGAAAGCGTAAGTATTCTCAAAATGCTGATACTGTTGCATGCTTACATGCATACCGCATACATATCTACATACACGCATACATTCATATAAATGATGCTGCAATATATATGTTTTACACAATTTGCAGTTCAAATTACGTGCTGCATAGCCAATCCATTGCAACGGGCGAACGAAAAGTTTTGGTTAACGGCAGCGGAAGCTCTTCAATTTTGGCATACGATTGGATTACACAGCACTTGTATTGGGGTGAGGGAAAATCGTTGCGTGTAGCATCCATTAAAAATATGAGCAAACATTTTACGCTGCCAATCGCTGAAATGCCAATGTAAGCTTTTAAATGTTAATATTGCACTTAGAAGTTAATACATAAAATTTTCATTATTTTATTTTTTTTTAATACCACACAGCTCATTGGTGTTGCATCCCACCGAGGGTATGTTATATTTCACACATTGGTTGGGTGATTCAAAAGGCAAAATATATAGTGCATGGCTTGATGGCACACATAAAACCGTATTGGCAGAGAGCGTTAAGGATATGCCAATGTCATGGCCGCTCAGTTTGAATATTGACCGCAGGGGCAAAAGGCTTTACTGGTATGTTTGTGGTTTCTTTTTTGTATAAAATTTAAATAAATGACATGTAAAGACTAAATCGAAATTTGCTTTAATTTATCTCCCACCATTAATAGGTGTGATGTGAAAGCTAATAGCATAGAGCGCATGAATTTGGATGGCTCACAGCGCGTTGTACTTTTCAAAGATTCCGAGTTTCAGCCTTTGTCAATGGCTTTTCATAATGGCGTAATTTTTTGGGTTGACAAGAAGAATGGCGCAATTAGACGTTTCACGGTGCATCATAATGCTAAATTAGCATTGAAGGGCAGGTAAGTACTTCTGCAAAGGTTTAGGTTAAATTGTCCGGTTCATGCGGACCTTACATAGACTTATGAGTTCATAGCGTTTCTGCCAATATGGGATCAAATATAATTTGAGTCTTTACATTTTGAGGTCCTTCGTTTTGTCCGCTTGTATATCGTCTTTCAGAGAAATTTACACAAAATTTTGCTGATAGCTTACCGTGGGACACCTATCATATAAGTCGAATATTTCGTAGCCACCTATTTCTTGTAAAATGCACACTGGAAGATTGAAATTCGGCAGGGCCCCATCCCGTTAACTCGTAGGAAAATTCAGAAAGGAGCACGAGACAAATTGGAAGAAAAACTCAACTTAAATAACTTCGGAGATTCATCACGCCTTGAATTTTCTTAAAAAGAATAGAAGTTTTAAGAGATTTTGAAGCGGGAGTGGGTACGGGAGTGGTAATCGAAATGAATGTGGGTAGCGCGAATAGAGAGTAAGTGTAGGGGGATTTTACCGGCCATTAAAAAGGGATCTGAAAATTATAAAATCGTACACAGTGGTTTTCAAGCAACTTGACTATGGATGTGAATGAAATTTAGTACACTGATAGCTGAGAGGCTGGAAAGGTCTACTAGCTATGTTTAAAAAGATCGACGTCTAAGCAAATTTGGGGAAAAGTGAGCATTAGTTTAAAACTATTATGAGACTATTTCGGGAACATCTCTAGATTAGCTATTCATTATTTTTGCTTTCGTAAAGCACAATTTCAAGGCAGTCTCGATTTCAGAATTGTTTTCTGGATCATTTATTGGCAGTTTCAGACTTACCTACGGATTGTATTGGGATGGTTTGAGTTATCACTTCCAAAACATGTATTTCGAAATTTTTTGGAATTGCTTTCGTGTTATTTAGTTTCGAAACTCCTCCGGCCTCTAAAACATTTTGAATTCCGTTTAGCTATCTAGTAGGGTTTTCGTACATTATTTTATCAGCCAAAACCTCAATATACTTGCATTTCGTCTTCACTTTTCAACTTCGTTCTCCTATACAACTATTGAACAATTTAAATTACACTATTTCTTATCTATATTCTCTCTCTAGTCAAACGGATATACATCTCGTAGAACGCGGCGACACCTCACACCTCAAAGTATTCGATCCCATTAGTCAGCCAGCAACAGTTGCGATGAACGCCTGCGCGAAATCGAAATACCCTGGTATTTGTTTGAACACCCCACCGGGTCCAGTCTGTCGTTGCCCAGATAATTTCACACTCAATGCTAATGGCTTACAATGCATACCACAAGTAAAGCTGAATGAACCCACAGGTAATTGTACTTCAGGCTTCCAATGTGCCAAAACAAAACAATGTGTCGACACGAAGGACGTTTGCGATGGATTTGATGATTGCAGTGATGGCAGCGATGAAAGCAGTGAACAAAATGGACCATGTAATACAAAGAAATGTGACTTAAGTTTACATTTCATTTGTAATGATCGTTGCTATCAACGCGCATTGCTATGCAGCTCCATTGTTTATTGCAAAGATGGCACCGATCAGTTGAATTGTGAGAAGCACACTTGCAATAGCAATGAGTTTACGTGCGCGAAAAGTGGCAAATGCATACAACTGTCATGGGTGAATGATGGTGTGGCGGATTGTGGTAAGTGCGAGTGTATGAGAATATGTGAAATTTATGAACATTATTTTTTAATGGTTGCTATTTGTATTAATTACAGGTCCAGATGATTCATCAGATGAGTCAGCGGAATATACGTTAGATGAAAAATGTCCAGAATTTGATTGCAAGAATGGCAAATGCAGACCTTTTTCCGATGTTTGTGATGGCATAGATCAGTGCGGGTGAGTTGGTGCATAGCATTTAAAGCTTTTCACTTTTTTTTAACCATTTTTTTTTGTGATTGATTTAAATTATAAGCCAACAAATGTTGGCGAATCTGGTAACGCGCCATCTCGAAAAATGCCCAACCTATAATAAAATGTTCCAGTTATTGAGGTTAGGGTCAAGCAAATGATCCATTATGTCAATTTTGAAAACAGATGCGGTTGTAGCGTGTCAAAAAGCCAACAGAATCGGGACATCGGGTCGTGGCTCTGTCTGAACCTAAAAAAAAAAATGGAAAACATCACTTGGCGTCTGAGCTGGTTTTCAGGTTAGGACCACAGCACGACCTGATAGGCCAATTGACATAACGGAATTTAAGGGCCAATTAATTGTGACTTTGCCATAACCAGATAAAACAGGTTATCGAACCAACTTTATGGAAATCAATGTAATGCATTAATGGTGGCATACCATAACGCTAACGCCATAACCACACCATAGCCAACCGATTGGTTTTTGGTTTTTCGCCATATCCATAACCTAAAAATATTTGAGTTGGAGAATTTATTAACTTGTTGTGGATTTTATTTATTGTTTTGGATACGTTTTGACTAACCGACTTATTTTTTGTGGTATATGTTTGTAATTTTTTGCGTTTTCTTCATTTTTATGAAATTTTCATAATTTTTAGGTTAAGGCACCATTAATCGATCACATTGGAGATGGTTATGGATATGGGTATGGTTACGACTATGGCGTTAGGGTTAAGGAAGTTTAATTAAAATAAAATAAATGACAGGCACGATAACCTCCGAAGAGATTTAAGGCCGAGCATCTCTTCCAGGAAGTTTAATTGACCCTTTAAATTCAGAGCAAAGCATAAAAGTTCTTGGAACACACATGTCGTATTACTAGGTACGCGAAATTTTTTTTTTTTGTGCGGCTGTGTGTTTTACCGTTTTCAATTTTATCGAAGATCCGATCAAAGATAAGAGGTTATATAATGCCTGATATATAAGATTGCAAATATACAATTTAAATAAGAAAAAAGACGGAGAACGCCTACATTTTTATACTATTAATAAAGAAATTCCAGTGTCTAATTTCGGAAGCCAACATTTACTTTGGCTTACTTCGAAAAATGAAGAAATTCCTTTATTGTTAACTAGCAGACCCGGCAGACGTTGTTCTGCCCTAAATTTGGCCTATCTGCATACGTTTTAATAAACTTTTTCCGTCTAACTCTGCCCTACCTCTCTACACTTTTTCCTTATCTTTTTATTCACTCCTCCCTCCATCTTTTTCGCTTCATCTCCATCTTCATTTCATTATATCTCTTTCTCAGCCTCATTCTCTATTTGCTCTTCTATCAACTTTTTCTCCTTCTTCTTCATCTCTTATTGCCAGTCCCAGAGGGTGGTCTGTATTTTTTTCCAGTCCCATTCCGAGTCTCAGTCCCAGTCCCACTCCGAGTCTCAGTCTCAGTCCCAGTCCTAGTCCTAATCCCAGTCCCAATCCGTCTCTGGTATACTTCCCGCAAAAAAGCATCGTAAATACTAATATAGGCAAATTTATATACGAAATTTCAGGCAAATCGAATAGGACGTATGTAAATAGGAATGTGGGTATTATTAATTCTTGTCTTTATTTCGGCTTCGCATGCATATTTATAAGTTTTGCCAGGTTGATGCGACTAAATCGAATATCACAATGAACTTTAGAGCTCTCGGCAACAGCTTTCATTTAATATCCATAATGCACACACATTTTAGGGGTATCCGGGTCCATGTTTTGGCCTATATCTCGAGACCGTAGTCACCCAGCGGCGTAAAACTTACTCTATACTAAAGCATACATCATCAGCTTCAATTTGATATCCATATTGTATAAACACATTCCAGGGGTACCCGGGTCTACGTTTTGGGCTATATCTCGAGACCCTAGTCACCCAGGGGTATGAAAATTATCCTGTACTATAGCACTCATCAACAGCTTTCATTTGATATCCATATCGTATAAACACATTCTAGAGGTACCCGGGTCCACGTTTTGATCTCAAGACCCTAGGACACGTAGCGAAAAAAAGGTAGGCGTTGGCCGATTCTCAGACCTACCTAATATGCTCACAAAATTTCATGAGAATCGGTTAAGCCGATTCGGAGGAGTTCAGCCTCTAAAACCGTGACAAAAGAATTTTATATATTAGATTACCCACATTTTTAAATACAAAAAAAAAAAAAACAAAATCGATTAAAAAGAGTTCAATGTCGACTCGAAAGCCAATGTCTATGTTTTGGAAGCTAACATCGAAAAACCGAGAACTTACTTTTGTACTTAGGGTTCCATCTCTTCGAAAAAAAATTGGTTTGACTCAAAACCAGAAAATTTGTCGAAAGCCCAGAAAAAAAATTGTTATAACTCTACCCAATTAATATCTCTTGTTATCTCTCTTTTGTTTTGTAGCGATAATTCCGATGAGCGTGGCTGCGAATTTGAATGCGGACGCGGTGAACATTACTGTGTGCCCATCGGTTGCTATGGTGAGCTACATATGTGCGATGGCATACAAGACTGTTTCGATTTCAGTGACGAAGCTAATTGTAATGAAACAAAAAGCGACAATCATCCCATAGATTTGGGTGAAGCGCATGTGTGTGGTCCATTTGAGTTTGGTTGCACCGATCCATTCGAATGTATACCAGAGTTTTTGCGTTGCGATGGCATCGCGCACTGTTTCGATAAATCTGACGAACTCAATTGCACTTCGCTACACCCCTCCAGAGTTGACTTCAATGAAACTTTGCTTACTTGTGAGCCACCAGATCGTGTATGCGCCGTTTCGAATAAATGCATTAGCGTTAAACAATTGTGCGATGGTAATATCGACTGCGAAGATGCAACCGATGAAGGATTCCTCTGCGCTGATAAGATGTGTGACAAAACCAATGAGTGTTCGCACTATTGTCACAATGCACCTGAAGGTTTTATATGTTCCTGTCCGCCGCATATGTTTTTGCAGCCGAATGGACGTCGCTGTAGCATGCAACATGCTTGTGAGCATTGGGACACTTGTTCGCAGATTTGTGAGACTGTCGGTAAAGTGTACGAGTGTAAATGTCATGAAGGTTATGCACTTGAGTACGATCGTTTTAGCTGCAAGAGCACGGCCGTAGATGATCCATATGTCATATTCACGAATCGCCAAGAGATACGTGGCGTTAATTTGAAAAATTCGGTGGTGAGCAACTTTTATACATCGCTGCGTAATACGATCGCATTAGATTTTCTGTATAGCAATGAGTCGGTGCAAATATTTTGGACAGATGTGATTGATGATAAAATATATCGCGGACATTTAGTAGGCGAGAGTCTACGTAAAGTAGAGGCTGTCGTGCATTCCGGCTTGTCGACGACTGAGGGTTTGGCGGTGGATTGGATTGGTATGAATTTGTATTGGGTTGATTCGAATTTGGATCAGATTGAGGTGGCAAAATTAAATGGCAGCTTTCGGCGCACTTTAGTAGCTGGCGATATGGAGAGTCCACGTGCTATAGCACTCGATCCACGTGAAGGTCTACTCTTTTGGACAGATTGGGATGATAATTTTCCGCGTATTGAGCGCTGTTCTATGGCGGGTGAGCAACGACGCACTATCTCAACTACATCACAGGTGTCAGCTGGTTGGCCAAATGGTCTAACCTTGGATTATACACAGAAGCGCGTCTACTGGGTGGATGCTAAATCGGATTCAATCTCAACAATTAAATATGATGGCTCTGATCATCATTCGGTGGTGCGTGATGAGGATATATTATCGCATCCGTTTGCGATATCTGTCTTTGAAAATTATGTTTACTGGACCGATTGGCGTACAACGTCGGTAATACGCGCAAACAAGTGGAATGGTTCAAATATACAAGTAATCCAACGCACACAGACGCAACCATTTGGCATACAGGTGCTACATTCTAGTCGGCAGCCGCAGGCGGATAATCCATGCGGCACGAATAATGGCGGTTGTTCGCATTTGTGTTTATTAACGTGAGTAGTGCTGTAAGTTCTTAGGTGTGCATATATTAACTTGTATCTCTTTTTTTAGTTTTAAGAAAGGTTACAAGTGTGAGTGTCCGCACATAATGCGTTTAGATCCCGCAGATCAACGTACTTGCGTGCCCAATGAGCAGGTGCTACTCTTTATAATGGGCGACGAGATACGTGGTATTGATTTGATGCAACCAAATCATCACACCATACCAACTATACGACAATCGCCACAGGTCAGTTGTTACTTTTTTCATAAAATTAAGTTTTGTGTTCTTAAAACTTTATTTAATCTTTCAGGTGATAGCCCCGCAACGTGTTGACTTTACCGTTGATGATAGCCGTATTTATTGGTCTGACATACAATTGAATGAAATAAAAACGGCGGGCATTTCAAATGGTCTTATCGACACTATCATTAATACCGATATACAAAAACCATATGGCTTTGCTATTGATTGGATAGCACGAAATATGTACTTTTCAACTGGAAAGACAAAGTGCCAAATATTGGCGAGCAACTTGAAAGGAGAATTTGTCACAGAAATACATAGAAACCTCGAATTGGTGGAGAGTATCGCTTTGGATCCCGCAAAGTAAGTTTCTACTGGATGTATTATAAGGGATGAAACCGACTAAAAATAACTCGGGGGCTGAAGGATCTTTAAATTGTTTCGCTTTCTCCGACAACCCTCTATTTTGGTTAATAAAGTTAAAATTTTCTTTAGAATATTTCATAAGCCGATGGCGCATTATAGCTCCATTGAAAGTCGAATAAAATAAGAGAAGGAAAAAGGGACAGTCCACACATATCCTTATGGAAGTAGCTAGGGATTCGTGAATTATTAAATATGTTAACGTATAGGTAGATGTTGGACGGGATTAGGAAACCAGATCGACTCATTTGCTGTGTGATTTTATAGCGACAGCTAATTTCAGACAAAGAGCTTAGAGCTAATTGTTATTTGCGAACCTAAAAAAAGTAACAAAACGTGAATGAAATCAAATTACCCGGTTCATTGTTCAAATTAAGCGGTCTGATATAAAGTCGCGGGTACTGATGCAATAAATAGGCATGCAAGAGGATATAGCTACCGAGCATATATATTCAATGTGTCCACCTTTACCGTTCTGAGAAATGATAACAAGCCCAGATATAACTGCGGCTCAAACCTCATCTGATATATCTCCTTTCGCCGGTAATCAAAACACTTGAAAGTGTTCTTCCTTATTACACCACTCACCCGAGTTTAGGCAATCATCAGAAAGGCTTCCTTAAAATTCGTAGCAACACAACCGCCTAAACTTCATAAATACTTGGAAAAATTGAGGGCTCAACCAACAATCGCTTCGCAAGGCACTCTTCGTGGCACTCAACCAGCCAAAAGCTTTTGAGGCAGTCAGCCATGTCAAAAGTCTAAAGAGGCGGACACCAAACTATCTGAATGCCAGGCAGACGCTTGTTCGATTAAATGTTGAAACGCCGAAATTAAGAAAGACTCAAGAAGAGTCCCACAGGATGCTACCAAAACTTATTTCCCTACCAGAAGGCGTAACCATAGTTTCCTTGGTAGACTACTAGAGAAGATAAAGTCCGGACCCATCGGAGACTTCGGCCATGTTGCGGTTATGGGGCGGTCCTTTGCTGGATTGAACCTGGTACTCTCCGATACTAGCATCTTCTAAAACTAGCACAACTGCCTTTTGAAATATTTTTAACGCCATAATCTTTGCGGTCTGTGGTTTTAAGTCGCCTCTTACGACAGGCATGCCTACCGCGTAAAATATTCGTAGCTCTTTAACCTTTATTTACATAAGCTCTGCTGTAAAATAAAAAGGGGGCCTAACGTAAATGCGACTAAATCCCCACACCCGAAGGTTCGAGGGGTCAAAAAAATTCTCTATATGGCAGTACAGCTTGTGCCAGAAGTTGCCAGTATGGGAGCATGCCAGATTAATGTCCAACAAAAAACACCCAAGATCGCAACCCTCACCTTAACCTGTGGAGAGTTATTTCGCAGATACAACAACAACAACAACAACAACAATATTCAGCCAAAGGCGATGGGTTCCTTTGAAGAGGCACGACCGATTTACCTCGTTCCAACCATTGCTGTAAGAGTTTTAACTCCTATATATCCAACTTCCTGCATACGCGATGTCATACGCCTTTTGGTTTAGTTACTACTTCCACCCGGCTTAGCAAACAGCCAACCAAGATATCAGATCCATGAGGTTGCAGACATCCTTTCAAAATTAGCTTAACGTGGGTATCCGAGAGAGGAAAATATACTAATGTTTGCATGCACTGTAGTTGCAGCTTTTATCTACAACTAAATTTAAAAATATTTGTTCCCATTTCTGTTTTGAAAGCTTAACCCTAACACGTTTTCGATGTTGGTTTCAATCCTCGACTTATGAAAACATTATTTTTAAGTTACTAACGGAATTGATTTACTTCGGATATTTTCAGTGGTAAAATGTATTGGATACACTCAGAGCGCGATTCAAAATTGTGGCTGATTGAGCAAAGCAACCTGGATGGCTCAGATCGTAGCATTATTTTTCAACACAACAAAACCTTGCTGAGTTTAACAATGGATTTTGATTCGGAACGCTTATATTATGTCTATGATAATTCTGGTATAGCGTACTACGATATTGTGCAAAAGAGTGTCGTGGAAACTTTGCCATCAAGTGATGTCATGACCATAAGTTCGGTGACGGTCTACAATGGTTCTATTTATTTCCCAGAAAATATACAAAGTGTTATTATGAGCTGTGAAAAGGATTCATGTCAGAATATGAACAATTTGCGCAAGAATACAAGTAAGTATTTTCAGTGCAGTGTATTTCTGTGAAATCGGATCTTAAAGCTTATTTCTTTCTTTGCATTTGCAGAAAGTGTGCAATCGCTGAAAATGTTTTACTCGGAGGCACAGACTGGCACCAACACATGCGCCGGCGTGCAGCGCGGTGGTTGCGATCATCTTTGCTTGGCCATATCAGCTACGGAGCACAGGTGCCGTTGCGCCATCGGTTATGATATACTCAGTACAAATACTAGCCGATGTGTGGGAAAATCTGAATTTATTTTCTACTCCAATCATGAACTCAAGGGTATTGAATTGCAGGATCCGAGCAATGCGGAGGAAATTTTAGAAGAAAAGCCGGTAAGTGAGCGCACATTTTTGAAAAAAGTAAAAAAAAAAAACTTTTAAAACCTTTTATTATAAAAGTCAAAAATAATTTCGCGATTGGGTTCGGGATCACTTTCGGGTAGTTTCGGGATTCTTGGAGAAGCCTTTCGGAACTATTTCGTGATCACTACAGTGTTATTTCGTGATCATTTCCAGATTGTTTTTTGTATCGTATTGTAGAAATTTTGGACATATTTCCAGATAGTTTCGGGACTACTATGTGATAACTTGGGGATTGGTTTCGGAATCATTTCGGCACTGTTTTGGTATCACTGCAGGATCATTTCATCAAGTGATTAATTTTGAGACTATTTCGGGAACATTCCAGAACAGTTTGGGATTATTTACGGGATCAGTGCGGTACTATTTCAGGATAATTTCAGGACCGTTTAAAGATGGTTTTCGGAGCTGTTTCGGGATCATTCCAGTACCGTTTCAGAATCATTTCGGGACTTACTTAATGGCTGTGAACAATTTAAGCGGCTATGGGAGTATTTCAGAATATTTTTGGAGACTGTTTCCGGAACACTCCATGACCTTTTCGGAATCATTTAGGGATCAGGATAGGAATATTTTGGGTTAATTCAAGGATAGTTAGTTAGTTGTTTCGAGATCATTTTGGATTTGTTTTCAGAAGTATGGAGCCATATTTTCACAGAAGCGAATATAAATTTACCACATAATGTAAAAAAAAACATATTGGCGCATAATCATAGACAAAATAAAATAGGTTTTAAATTTAGTTGCAGCTTTTTGACATAATTTTCTATGAGCTATCTGTCAAAAAAGCTGCAACTAAATTTAAAACCTATTTTATTTCGACTATGAATATGCGCCATTATCTTTAGGTAGACTTCATTAAAGGCGATTTTAGACAAATGTGAGAAAATTTTGTCAGATTTTCCAAAATTTGGCTGAGAAAGCGGTTCCGGTCAGCAAAAGATATTTAGCATTGAAAACAAGATAGAGAAGACATTGTTTTCTCTAATATTTTTTTGTGTTTCTTTATTCCGAACAGGCACTCGCACCCATTTCACGGATTTCGCTAGCCACTTACATCGACTACCTTGCCGCAGACGATTATTTGTTTTGGGGTGATAGTGAGCGCGGCACAATTTCGCGTATCAAACGCGATGGCACACAACGCTTGGACATATTACCAGTTATGGAGACCACTGATCCCAAACAACAAGATTGGTTGGGTGGCATTGCTGTGGATTGGATAGCGCGTAATATTTATTGGAGCGATATGAAACGAAATCTCATTGAAGTTGCGCGTTTAGATGGCTCACATCGTCATGTGGTTGCCTCAAATGTTGAATCACCAAAAGCGCTCGCCGTGGATCCGGTACAGGGTTTACTCTTCTATGTGGGTAATGGCATTATAGGACGCACTGGCTTAGATGGCAGCCAAACGTTTATATTAGCTAATCAAACGGGCACTGTAAGCAATCTTATTTTGGACACAGATGCAACAAAAGTTTATTGGTGTGATAGTGGCGCAAAAACTATTATGAAAGTAGATTATGATGGTAACTTGAAGACGCTATTACTTAATCACAGTCTTGAAAATCCAGTGGCATTAGCTAAGTTAGATGATTATCTTTATTGGGCAGATAACAATAACAACAAGGGTAGCATAAAAGTTGCGCCCATTTCAAATCTATCCGATTGTAGAGAGTTGCTCAAATCAGAAAATAATGCTTTAAAAGATTTGAAAATCTTTTCAAACCGCGTACAGAAGGGTACAAACTTATGCGTGGAAAATAATGGCGGTTGCGAGCATCTTTGTTTATTCAATGGCACCAGTGCGATATGCGCTTGCTCACACAGCCGTCTGGCAGCGGATGGCAGCAGTTGCGAGCCTTATGATAACTTTTTGTTATTCTCCTACCGCAGCACCATCGAAAGCATACACATGACAGATCATATGAACAAAAATGGGCCGATACATGCTATACATAATACAACTTTTATGCGCAATGTAATCGCTTTGAGTTACGATTATGAGAATAGTTTGATATTCTATTCGGATGTACAAATGAGCACAATTAATTCAGTACAATTCAATGGTAGTCGCAATCAGGTGTTGGTGAATCATCAGGGACGTGTAGAAGGACTCACTTATGATATTGTTAATAAAATGCTATTTTGGACTTCGAATAATGATGCTTCGATACGTAGTCTTGAATTGTTGCATTTGAACGAAAATGCAGACAACAACACGCAATTTGTGAAACGTGTGCTGATGCTTAACTCCAATGATAAACCAAGAGGTATCGCGGTGGAACCTTGCATGGGTATGATTTATTGGACGAATTGGAATGAAGAGACGCCATCGATACAACGCGCTTACGTCACTGGTTATGGCGTTGAATCTATTATACGTACGGATGTCAAAATACCTAACGCGCTCACTTTGGATTTCGAAGAACGTAAACTGTATTGGGCTGATGCGCGTCTAGATAAAATCGAGCGCGCCGACTATGATGGCTCACATCGTACAGTGTTAGCGCATTCCACACCAAAACATGCCTTTTCTATGGCTGTCTATGGAGATTTGCTCTTCTGGACCGATTGGGCTTTACATGCTGTAGTGCGTGCGAGTAAGTACTCGGGTGCGTATGTGGTATTGTTACGTGAGAATATCGACCGCCCAATGGGTATTGTTGCTGTACAAAATACAACCATCAATTGTGATTCGAATCAATGCAAAATCTTGAATGGCGGTTGTGAAGATGTTTGCATGTTAAATAAGAATGGCACAGCAATTTGCCAATGTACAAGAGGCACATTGGCGGCAGATGGACGTCGTTGTTTGTTAAGACCGAATGCCAACTGTGACAAAGATCAATTCTCTTGCGTGTCCGGCGAATGCATACCATTGGAGTTGACTTGTGATAATATCACACATTGCTTGGATGGCTCCGATGAGCAGCGTAGCTATTGTATTATACGCGAATGCCCAACGCATTTCTTTATGTGCAACAATCATCGTTGTATACCACAAAATCAAACATGCGATGATAAACACCAATGTGGCGATGGCTCCGACGAATCTGAGTTGGTATGCAAATGTGAGGCCGACAAGTTTCGTTGTAATAGTGGTGAATGTATATCTATGCAATTCGTTTGTGATAATGTGCGTGATTGCAAAGATTTTAGTGATGAGAAACATTGTCCGCCACGCGACTGCCCGAGCGGTGATGTGATGTTCGAACATTGTGTTAATTCGAGCGGTTGCTTTATGCCATCTTGGCGCTGTGATGGTGATAATGATTGTCCGGATGGTAGCGATGAATTGAATTGTGAAAATATGCCAAAAGAAAGATGTGAGCCGGACAAGTTTCAATGCCCGGATGGACGTTGTATCTATGAGCGTTGGCATTGTGATGGCGAGAACGATTGCAAAGATGTGGTGGGCTCATTGAGTGCCGATGAGATAGGCTGTCGCAGAGAATGTCGTAAAAATGAATTCCAATGTGATAATAGTACTTGTATACCAAGCAGTTGGCAATGTGATGGTAAACCCGATTGTGAAGATAGCTCAGATGAGGGCGCACATTGTCCGAATAGAGTGTGTCGACCGAATTTCTTTCAATGTAAATCATCAGGACGTTGCATACCACAAAAATGGGTTTGTGATGGTGAAAATGATTGTCCAGCGCCAGGTAGAGAGGATGAAGGCAAGCTTTGTGCAGCCGCATCGGTACCACATGAACTCGAATGCTTGCCACCATCTTTTCTATGTTCGAATGGTGTGTGCTTGGATCGACATTATGTTTGTGATGGTGATTATGATTGTGCGGGTGGTGATGATGAATATGAAAATTGTGAACCATACACACAAACGCAAGTATGCGATGCTGAGAAAGAATTTCAATGTAATGATATGCAATGTATAGCAAAGAATCTAACATGTGATACCAAGCCAGATTGTGTTGATGGCTCTGATGAAGCAGCACACCTATGTGCATTTTCACACAAGCTGTGTCAGGGTATAGATGATTTCCGCTGTAAAAATGGTGCTTGCATATCAACCGATTTACTATGTGATGGACGTAATGATTGTGCAGATTTTACAGATGAAGAGCTCTGCAATGTAAATGAATGCATCATACCTGATATGTGTGAACACACTTGCATTGATAAAGTAATCGGTTTTGAGTGTCAATGCAATCCTGGCTATAAGTTGCTTGCTTCCAATCATCATCTTTGTGAAGATATCGATGAGTGTCATGAAATGCATCCTTGCTCACAGATTTGTGTTAATACATACGGTTCGTATAAATGCCTTTGTGGTAAGGGTTATGAGTTGATGGATCATAATACCTGCAAGGCAACCAGTAATGAGACTGTTAAGTTTATTTTCGCTAATCGTTATTACATCAGACAAGTTGATATGCGCGGCAATGGCTCCATACTCATACATCAGCTGTCGAATGTTGTTGCGTTGGATTATGATTGGGATACGAAATGCTTGTATTGGTCAGATGTCACATCAACGGTGGGCATGATAAAACGCTATTGTCCTGCTGAAAACAAAACTACAACATTACATCAAGCGTTGGTCAAAAATCCAGATGGTTTGGCTGTAGATTGGGTGGGTAAGAATTTGTATTGGTGCGACAAAGGTTTGGACACAATTGAGGTCTCAAAATTGGATGGCAAATATCGGCGTGTATTAATTAACGAGAACTTACGCGAACCACGTGGCATTGCATTGGATCCTTTCAATCGGCATATATTTTGGTCAGATTGGGGCGATAATCCTCATATTGGCAAGGCAGGCATGGATGGCTCCAATCCACAAGTTATTGTGCGCGACAATTTGGGTTGGCCTAATGCGTTAACAATTTCTTTTGAAACGAATGAACTCTTTTGGGGTGATGCACGTGAAGATACCATTTCAGTTTCGGATTTAGATGGCAAAAATATTAGACTACTGCTAGCGCGTAGCATAAATCCGCAACTGAACTTGCATCACATTTTCGCTATAGCCGTATGGGAGGATAAAATATATTGGTCTGATTGGGAAACAAAGTCAATTGAATATTGCAACAAATATAATGGACTAAATTGTTCAACACTCGTTACAATAATACATCGCCCAATGGATTTACGTGTATACCATCCATATAGACAACAACAACCGTCAACACCTAATCCTTGCTTAACAGCAGGCTGCAGCACGCTTTGTCTACTCTCGCCAGAAGCACCGTACTACAAATGCGTTTGTCCGAATAACTTTTTGTTGGACAAAGATGGCAAATCATGTCATGCTAATTGCACGGCCGCACATTTCGAATGCGCCAATACATATAAATGCATACCATTTTATTGGAAGTGTGACACACAGGATGATTGTGGTGATGGTAGCGATGAACCCGCCACTTGTCCCACTTTTCATTGTGAACCTGGACAATACCAATGCGATAATAAGAAATGTATTTATCCATCGGCTATATGCGATAACGTCAATAATTGTGGCGATAATTCTGACGAGCGTAATTGCGAAAAATTCACTTGCTTCGAAAATCACATGAAATGTGAAGCTTCAACAAATACGAGCGCTTTCTGTATTAGCAATGGCAAGAAGTGCGATGGTGTCGCTGATTGTCCAAATGGTGAAGATGAAGCCGGTTGCACGCCACTTGTTTGTAATAAGGAACAATTCCAGTGCGGCAACAATCGTTGTATGCCTTATGTGTGGGTTTGCGATGGTGATATTGATTGTCCCGACAAATCGGATGAGGAAGGCTGCGATTTAGTGACTTGTCAACCAAGCGATTTTCAGTAAGTGAAAGCAATTTTTTCTGAGTATTGGATCAACGTAATATATTTTGCAGAGATCAGGCCATAAGCAAAAAGTAATTTCTCCATTTTTCGAAGATGGCCTACAAAACATAGTTATTGACTTACGAAGCTTGAAATTTGGGCCTTTCCAATATATATTTTCCAATTCAATGTGGGGCTGGGTAGCATCATAGATATCTGGGCACAGCAACAAACACCAAAAAAACTTGGCGGATCTACAAATGTATTCTCGTGCTTTTTGAAGCTGGAACTTCGAATTTGTCTGTTCGGTCGCCGGTCGGCCCTAACCTTAAAAATTACAAAATTCACGGTTTAAGCATTTTTTGGAGGTAGGCCCGATTTGCGGCCAGATAGAATGATTTGGATAGCGGATTCAGACTCAACGCATCAAAATACATGGGAATATATGTCTGGCATCACCAGAACCGCCAAGTTTTGTTCCAGGGTTCAGCCCTATCCTAAAAAAACAGAGAAAGTGTTGTGGTGATTGAGCGTTTGTTGAAGTTAGGGCTGCACCGCGTTTCGCTAGCTCACTTCTGATAACAGATTCGAATTCAACCCATCAAAATGTACGAGAATACATGTTAATACATCGATTTCTATTTTTTTGAAAATCTGCGTATTGAGGCAAAAAAGGAAAAGAAAAGGAAAAGAAAAGGAAAGCAAAACACGCCTACATTTTTGGTTTTTAAATTGTGTATATATCTACGGTAATTACAAAATATGTATGTATATTTGGAAGGCTCCGAAGTCGATTTCGCAAGCCAACTCTATGTTTTGTAGTTGTTGTTTTGAGGGCTAACATCGAAAAATTTGAAATTGCTTATGGCGCGATCGCTCCAAAAAAATTAGTTTGGCCCAGCGGAGTGCTATAAAGCGTAATGAATAATTTCCCTTTATTATTTCGTTTTTTAGATGCAATTCTGGACGTTGCATACCAATGGCTTGGCGTTGCGATGGCGAAAACGACTGTCCGAATGGCGAAGATGAGCCACCTACATGCCGTTCATTGAAGGAGAGCTGTGATCCAACTTACTTTAAGTGCAATAACTCCAAGTGTATACCAGGGCGTTGGCGTTGTGATTATGAGAATGACTGTGGTGATGGTAGCGATGAGCTGAATTGTCAGATGCGCAATTGTTCGGAGAGCGAGTTCCGTTGTGGCACAGGCAAGTGTATTAAGCATGATTATCGCTGTGATGGCGAGATACACTGCGACGACAGTAGCGATGAGATCAATTGCAATATAACGTGCAAAGCGAATCAATTCAAATGTGCAGCTTTTAATACTTGCATCAATAAGTAAGTATTAAGTGTAGAGGTGAAGAGGGAAAATATTTAATTCTTGCTTTGTTTGTGTTGTATCACAGACAATATCAATGCGATGGCGATGACGATTGTCCGGATGGTTCGGATGAGGTGAACTGTACTTGTCCAGCTAATTACTTCACATGCGCAAATGGCAAGTGCATAATGTCTAGATGGAAGTGCGATGGTTGGGATGATTGCACCGATGGTAGTGATGAAAGTATTGCAACTTGTGCGCACGAACACTGTCATGCAAATGCATTCAAGTAAGTTCAATGTGAAATTTTAATTCTTTGATGCAAAAATGCTTAGTACTTAAAATTGTAGATGTTCAAATTTGAAATGTATACGCAAATCAGCGCTTTGTGATGGCGTCAACGATTGTGAGAATCAAGAAGATGAATCGGATGAGGTTTGTGCTGCGCTACCAAAGTGTCGACACGATCAATTCCAGTGCGAAAACGATGATTGCATATCGAAAACTTTCCGCTGTGATGGCCAATACAATTGTATAGATGGGTCAGATGAGATGAATTGTCAGCCGCCCGTTTGTGGTTTTGGCACATGCTCACAAATTTGTATTGAAAAGAAGGCAGGACATTATAATTGCAAATGCACAGAGGGCTATCACAAGGGACCGAAAAAGAACGACACTTGTTTAGCTTCTGGTAAGAAGTTGTAGAAAAATTACTTTTTAGTTTTTTTTTTAAATGGTTTTTTTTTGTATTTCCTTCAAAAAGGTCCCGATCAAATTCTTTTATTAGCTTCTGAGCAGGAGTTTCGTTTTATTTTACCTGCTAAACAAGAGGGCACCACGGTGGTCGGATTTTTCCAAACGGATAGCTTGAAAATTGATGTTTTCGATATACTCATTCGCCCAAAGGATACGCTACTCTTCTGGATCGATTCACATCACGGCAAAGTGCATACGATGAAAATTGCTACACCGCATACTGAGACGAGTGGGCGCATGCGCAGAGATTTAAAGGAATTGACAGCATTTAATGTATGTGCAAAATTTCGTTTTGTGGCTGAGATGTCGTCTTATTTTAGTAGCCGCTGAAAAAGGGAATTTAGTTCAAGTACATTTGATAAAGCAAATTTGTTCAAATGCGCTTCAGTAGTTGGAAATGTATTATATACCTACGTCTGCGTGTAAAATGATAGCAACAGAATTTTAAGAAAAATTGTGTCAATTAAAGAAAATATCTACATATAACAAAGCCTTGTAAAAATGTTCGAAAATATTTTCGAAAAAGTAGGAAATCCGTGATCCTTTCAAAACTAAACGTAAAAATATCCAAATATTCATTTAAAATTTTAGGACCCTTTTTCAGTATTTAGTTTGCAGCTCAATTGTCCGACAAATTACATGTTTGAAATCTCTTTGTATTCGCAATTATTTAAAAACAAAAAATTTCTGAAGGGCGTTTCATGCAGTGGCGTAGCTACCTTGGGTGGCACCCGGTGCGAAAGTTGGTAGTGTCAACCCATCGAAAGTAAAAAGCAATAAATTGTGTATGATAAAGGTCATGGATCATTTAAACTCAGCAATTACTTCATCGAATTTTATATTTTGCTTTGCCTCGTATCCGATGGCTAATATACCAAGATTGCTAAGCCGCGATTGGGTCATTGTTGCCCGCAAATAGTTTTTTTTATTAATTTTAATTTACTGAAACTTCTCTCACATGAAGCTGCAGACACGAAAACCGTCATGATTCATGAACAATTTCAATGCAATCATAAGATTAGGAAGAGATTCTGTAAATTCCCATTCTATAATAAACTTAAAAAAAAAAAAACACACACACACACACTTCACGAAACAAACGAGAAATGTTGCAACTGAGACGTTAAAGATCACGAGTATGTGACGGGGAATCCCCCACGACAACGTCAGACTCTTTTGCGGGAATCCCCGAATTATACATAGCGCTGAGCTAGTGCAAGTGGAGGAAGCCTAGAAAAAGAAATTTTTCTGCTAGCGATTTTTTGTTTGTTTGTACGTTGTTCTTAAAATTGAGAGACCGGGTGGGTGTCACCTCAAAAAAGGTGACACCCGGTGCGGCCCGTCCCCTCCTCCCCCCTTTGGTGCGCCACTTGTTTCATGTGACCATTTGGTATGTCTAAGATACAGTCAATATAAGTTTCATTGGGAGTGCAAGTGAGTGTGGAAGTAGGAGTGGGGGTGGTAGTAAAAGTGAAAGTGGGAGTGAGAGTAGTGGGGGGTAAGAGTGGACGTGAAATGGTTGATTTCGGTAAAAGGTAGAAGGAATGAAAGGAGAGGTATAGGAAGATAGTGAAGAAGTGGAAGGTTATGAGAATAATAAGTAGAATAGGAAGGACCATATTTCAATTGTAGCCACAGCAATTTTCTTGTACAACAAACCTAAATACTGATCGGAATAACATTTCTAGACTTAGTGCCAATTTTAAGAGACATCAAATGTATATTTTGTTGGACTTAATGTATTAAATACTGGGTGACACTTCTCTCATTTTGCAACTCGAAAAACATTTTGAAATTTGTTTACATGGGCCCGTATTGCGTTTTACGATCAGTGACTGAAAACCATTTTCACGATAACTTTTCAACTGTCAAAATAGTTCTAAAAGTTATAATACGTTCTGGATCTAACGATTACTATTTGTCGTAAGTTCACATATGTACCTAATCCAATCCACCATTTCAAAGGGATTGTGATTTAAAAAATTAGTTTGGATCACGGATCGTAAAATGTAATACGGGCCTTCGTCTTCGTTGCACCATTTATTAAAGTTTTCTAAAAACTAACAAAAATAAAAAAAGAAGAAAATAATTTATAAACTCAGCAAATCTTAGTAATCACTATTTTGTACTCGATTATATATATGTGGAGATTTAGCGTTTTAAAAGGGATAGGGCGTTCTCCAGTCAATTGTCGTGAGAGTACACTCTCGAAGGGGCAGCCAAGCTAAGACGATCTTATACTCTGCCTTAGATTTATTAAATACTAAGGCAATCCACAAGTTCTTATATTCGCTGTATGTGTTTTGTTTCAATGAAATTTTATACTGGAAACCATGGAAACAGCTTTAAACTTAATTTATTACAAATAATATGACACACTTGTGAATTGCCCTACTAACTATTTGACTTGTGATTTGCTAACAGTCTTTGAATTTAATTGAAAATATGTATGTATGTATCTTCTATATAGATCCCCGATCTGAATGATCCTAAATCATTAGCTGTTGATTGGGTTACACAAATGGTATATATAATAGATTCGCGACACAATCAAATCATCGCCACCACCATCGATGGCAAGAAGTTCGTTTCATTGGCATCAACCGGTATGAATCCAACCGATATTGTACTCGAGCCCGAATCACGTATTATGATTTGGTCAACATTGGAAAATGGTATTTTGGTTGCGTCACTCGATGGTACCAACAAAAAAAGCTTAGTTGAACGCGATGTTGGCTGGCCCATTAGTTTGTCAATCGATTATCCAACCGGACGTTTGTATTGGGCTGATTACCGTAAAGGCACGATCGAAACATGTCGTTTGAATGGCAAAGATCGTAATGTGGTGCGTCGTTTTTCCAACAAAGGTGAGTGAAATTGAAGATTACTACTGTTAGTTTTGAAAAAATTAAGAGTATGATTTCAACAGAAAAACCACAAAAAATTGATGTTTTCGAGGATTATTTGTATATTAAATTGTACGATCAAAGCATTATTAAAATGAACAAATTCGGTGTGGACAATGGTACTTATTTACTCAAAGGCTATCGTTCATCTGATATTGGCATTTTACATGTACTCAAACAAAATCGTAATAGTGAGTATTGTTTAGTTTGCCGAACGAGTTCAAAGGTTTACTTATAACTTTTTTACTTCTCATCTGCTATTAGTAACAAATCCTTGCGCCAAAGATCCATGCAAACCGAAACGTGCTATGTGCATTCTTTCATCTGAAGCACGCAATGGTTTCTCCTGCAAATGTCCCAGTGATCTCATTATGGTCGATGACGAGTGTAAAGCGCATACCGAGGTACCAGACTATTGTCCATTAAAATGTAATCTAGGCACCTGCAAGGTAATCGATCATGTACCCAAGTGCATATGTCAACCACAATTCGAGGGGGAGCTATGTGAGCATTCGCGTTGCTCTGGATATTGTTTGAATTATGGATTGTGCACGGTTGCGCCTCAAATACCCGGTAGCGGCGATGCGCCACCATTGAAATGCAGCTGCACACCTGGTTGGTCTGGACCACGCTGTGAAACCTCTGTACCGGAATGCCAAAGTCGCTGTCATAATGGTGGCTCTTGCCTGATCACAGACGAAGGTATGAAGTGCACATGCCCGGAATTGTATGTGGGTGAACAATGTGAGCATTGCGTGAATTTAACTTGCGCTAATGGTGGCATTTGTCGTCAAACTTTAAAAGGCACCACACAATGCGAGTGTCCTGATGGGTAAGATTCGAGCAAGCACATATTTGGCATAAACATTATTTAATTTAATCGATTTTTTTTTTTTTCATGCATCAGCTTCACTGGTAAACGTTGTGAGGTAAATGTATGCGATGGTTTTTGTAAGAATCAAGGAGTTTGCAGTATAGGCACCAAAGGCGGTCCACAATGTCAATGCCCGCATGGCTTCTATGGCGAACAATGCGAATCGGATTCATGTCAAACATTTTGTTTTAATGGCGGCGTATGCTTAGAAAAGGCACAACATTTGACATGCTCTTGTGGTGAGCGCTTCGAGGGAGAGCGCTGCGAAACCGACTTGTGTAAAACGGCGACACCACCGCACTGTGAGTTAATACAAAAACTAGCTTAAATTTTTGCGTGATTCTAAAAATTGATATTGATTACTTGTTATTATTTAGTCTGCGATGAATCTGAGTTACCATCACGTAATCCTTGTACCGGTATTATATGCCAGAATAGCGGTACTTGTCACGTTATCAAGGGCATTGCTATGTGCAACTGTACCGATCAGTGGAATGGTGAATTTTGTGAGGTTAGAGAAAAATATACTTACACGCATACTAATCTATAAGCACATGTTCTCAACCGCAATTTTGTTTGTCCATTTAGCGTCCAGTGGCTGAGGATAACCCCTGTGTTGGCTTTTGCAAAAATAGCGGCGTTTGCCATTTGGATGCTTATACAGTGCCACATTGCAGCTGCATTGGCGAATGGGAGGGTGATGCATGTAATATGCCACCGAAATGTATTAGCAGCTGTGGTGTTTGCCGCACAGGCAGCTCAATCAATGAATGCCTGTAAGTATAACGGGCATATGAGTGCAATAAGAGATGTTGTAGTAGTGATACAATTTTCTTAAAATTTCTTACAGTTGCTCGAACGGTAGGATTACGCCATGTTTAGCTGAAAGCGCGGATAATTTGAATATCGAGCGTCAACAAGGACAGGAACGCGCAGCGAATGTGCTCTCTGTATTAGTTGTGATGTTGGCGATTGCTATATTATTGCTGACACTATTCGGTGGTGCTGTTTATTTCCTCAAGTAAGTAACTGCTAACATAAAATAAATGAATTGGGCTCAAGGCACGATGCGGTAAAGATCCCGCTGTTAGACAGTGTTTTAGCGTATAGTATAAGGTTTTGATCACAGTCCAAAATATTTGTTGCTCCGGCGGGGTAAGGTTGTATCTATTGACGTTGGTTTAGGGAGAGTATAAGGGTAGTTGGTTTCGTAATTTTTCGTCCAACATGGTTTTTTTTAAACTCGAGTTAAATATAAAATGATATCATGCAGTTGCCTGATCTTCGTTGGTATCTCATAAAGTTTATTCGAGCATTTAACCCTGCCAGTTGGTATTTGTAGTTACGAACTGTGTGTTAATAGTCAGGTAATCGTAAAGTAGGTTTAGTACTATACTACCTATTCTAGATGGTAATTTCTACTGGAAGTTCAACGTTCAGGAAAGAGTGAACAAAGCGTCAACGGCACTTTATGCATTTAAAATAATAATGGAGTATGGCCTACAGACCACCCTCTTCAATCGGGAATATACAACGATTGTAAACCATATCCTAACCTATGGAGTCATTGTATGGTGGACTGGCTTACGAAAAAGTACCCTAAAAAATAATAAGGAGATTAAGGCCGAGCCTCAATTCCAATTCCCCTCGTGCATATTTTTATTTTTTCGTGCTCGTGTTTTGCCTTCGCAAGGAGAAGTCTCGAGGTATTACATCGCAGCAAGTAGGCCAAGTCCTAGAAAGCTTCTAGTATTGGTTTTTGATAGGGTTTTTCAATTTGATCGGAAAGTTTTGGTAACTGGTAATATGGAAACAGATCAAGCTAACCTAATCTTCAACAGGCCGTCAGCTTAGTTATCTTAAGAGTACAGGTGAAAGGGTGTCCTATGAGACTTGTTTTGTCGTGACGTCTGCCTTTGCAGGATGAGAAAAAAAAAAACAATTTATTCGTCACACATCTTCTGCCTAACTCTCAGAACCAAAAGGACGTGGAGAAGCTGATTAGTTTGTTGTTGTTGTTGGAACTACCCGAAGGTCTCGGGGAGTGTTATCGATGTTGATGGTCCTTTGCCGAACATAGATTACGTACGTTCCGGTAACAAGATCTTTTACGGTGCAAGCCCAACCATCTCATCTCGAGAACGATTTAATATGACCACATTGAAAGCCATCCCACCTCCCCAACCCCTATTTCCATATATGTAGTTCTATGTGATAGCCGGATCCTCGGCTGCTAAAGAAACGGGTTTCGCCACGTGTAGGTGAGGTTGATAATTGGGTTGAAGAAGCTATATATTGCGCTGCCAACACCTTGAAAGGGTTGCGGTACACAACCCCTTGAATTATTTGGGTATTTAAGTCGCCTCTTACGACAGGCATACCTGCCGGAGGTATATTCTAAGCCCGTTGGAGTCTGATTAGTTTATAGTAAATATCTTCAAAGCCTTTTCTCCCGGGAGAGGGGCTTAAACTCGCACTACTGCAATGATCACCTCAACCGATTCTAACAAAGTCTGTTAACGAGTTACCCTGTTTTTGGGGCTTTCTTATTTACTTTGTATGTTATCATTTTTGCATAGAAATCTTTAAGATTATCATAATACCTTTCAGAAAACATCGCATATCTCAACCGTTTTCTCATGCGCGTCTCACTGATAACGTTGAAATAATGCTTACAAATCCAATGTACCGGGGCGATGCGGACGAAACACCAGCGTTCGTGCACGAGGATGATAAGGTAGGTTGAAACGATTTTTTTTTTCTTTTAACATTTATCAAGTATTTAATATTTTATAATTTTCTGTAATATGTTTTTAGGGTAATTTTGCGAATCCCGTTTACGAATCCATGTATGCGGATGCAATTGTTGAGCCAGCGGCAGTTGCCGAAAATGTCTTAAGTACAGCGCCCGATGAACGCAAAGGTTTGCTGCAACATTCGCATGATGACACAAATACACCGGATATTCTTTGATGATTAACTGAAAATGAAGTGTGCTAATGTGGTTGCTAATTATTCTGCTCGATGGTGGAAGAAATTATTGAAGAAAAAAAAAAGAACGGCAACAAAAATTTTATTCTAACAATAACATTTAAATGAAATCGCAAGCAAAATCGCTGATATTTCTATATACACTCATACATGTAAAGGACTGATAGTGTAAAAAATATTTTTTGTTTGTATTTATTAATTTTCCATATGAAAATGCCATTAGTACGATAGATATCATGAATTGGTTTTGTAAAAAAAAGAGTTGCAATTTTAGTATAAAGAAATTTCTATGATAAATTATAGGCTAAAATTATTAGAATTAACAAAATTTCCATATACATATGTGTGTATATGTATATATAACCAGCTGCGTGAACGAAAACAGAAGTGAAGGTTCTTAGCAAGTTGTTGTTGTAGCAGTGCTTTGCCATATCCATTTGGTGCGTTCACGCTTAACAAGTGTTGACAATTATTTTCTTATTTTGTTTATTATCGTTGATTTTAGAAAAAAAACATGAATCAATTACTAGAGGTTTGTTCTTCAATGATGATACTCCCAAATTTAAAAATCTGGACGGGTTGCTTTCGCGAAGTAAGGAAAACGGGGAATAATTCAATCCCCTTCAGTGAAATTGTAGCAGACAAGTATCTTTGGTAGTATATTAGTAGTAATAATAAATTTGTAAATTCCAAAAGTTTTTGGGGAAATAATTCATTTTCGTCTAAATATTTCGTGTTATGTTGGTTTGGTCCTTCGTTCAGAAATTGCACTGTCTCAAAATTTGTTTCCAAAACTCCCAACATGAGCATAATTTCGATGCATTTTGTCATAAGAGGTAGTTAATGAAAAGTATTCCGAGATGAATCGTTCTTCAATCTAACTCTAATATAGGGCGGTTTTGTGACAAATCCTAAAATTGGGAAAATTTTGAAAAATATTTTGAGATAGCATGATTTTGAACAGGCAGCCGACATTGGGTGATACGCTACTCAGCAGCCGCAATGAACTGACAAAAACAAAAATAATCCTAACTTGACTTTGACAGAAGAGTTAAGCTTTTGTTCAGTCCCGCTACACAGGGAGTATTCACCTTTTTATTCTGAAATTTCGGAAAGCTCTTTTCCGTTAAGTATTCATGGAAGCGTTCCGGATAAACTGTTAATTTAGAATATGCGGAATACGTTCATTTGATACTACCTCACGAGGTCCGAATATGCATAATATTCCAAATATAAACCGATTCTCCAAATTCTAAAATGAAGACGAATGTTCCGAACATATGAAATTAATAGAACAGATGGTCGACTTTTAATACGCGCCCTAAAATATCGAGAGAAGTGTCAAAAGACGCGCATTGACCCCGATAACAGTAATTCGAAGGCTGAAATCAAAATTTTAGCTCGTTCAAAAGATATTGACGAAAAACCGAAAAATTACCCCGGGTTGCGTTTGCGGCCTTCAGCCGAGCTTATAAAAAATAACCAGGCCGGTCCACCAATGAGGTGGGATCAAAATTAAATGCGTGCAAAATCGCTTTGTACACAAAATCTTTTTTAGTGCACAAAAACATTACAACAACCACATGAAAATTGCCAACTTCAACTGCAAATATCTCCGGAGAGAGATACAATTTTTCTCTTCCGCCTTAGGATTATTGTTGTCGAGGTCACCTCTCTCGATATTTTTGGACGCGTATTAGCAGCAGACAGCTGTTCTAGACCTGAATAAGTTAATATGCCCAATGAGTACATTTCGTTATGGCATCTCTATTATTTACTAATGACATTTTTACGTGAATCGATTTAATAGTCGAGGTTTTGACGTTGAACGATGAATTTTGAATTAGTTTAGGTTTCGTATGTTCATAAGTTTACGAGAGTGCACGATTCCTTGGTGTCCGCACTTTTCATAAAACCTATGTTCAGCCACACTAATAGATCATGGCATAGTTAATAAATTCATCATAAAATTAAAATAAATGTTCTAAGGAATTATGCAGTTAAGTACTTATCGGGTATTTGTAAACTGATTGCTTCCTGTTTCTACTACTAATATTTTTCGAAAATTCGCAAAGAAACAACACAGTTAACGGATGTCAATTCGATTTGGGAGCAAAATGGCTGCAATTGTCAAAAAATGTGTCTGTCGAGCAAACCTCTTGTGATTGTATCATGGAAAAAAACTGCAATGAATCGTGTAAATAAATCTAAGCAAACTCCGAAACAGCTTCGAAAAAAGTCGAAAAATGTAAAAAAAAAAATATTTGGATGAACATTTCGAATATTTTATTCGTTCTTTTTTTGTATGCAGTTTTGTGGCCCTATTAGTTTTAGCCTGACAAAGTACAAGTTAATAAAATCTCTCAGAATATGTATTAATTTTTGACAATTTTTGTCCGAGAATTGTTTTCGATTGTCATAGCTTTAGCTACACAAATTATTTAAGTTTTTCTGAAATCAACGGAAATATATAAAGGAAGAAAATTGATAAAGTTTGTTAAGTATTTTCACTGCGATTTACGCGTTCACAACTGTATCTAAACAGTGAGCATATTGAATTTTTGTAAATAGTTAATAATAATTTTATGGTAGCTTTTTTCATGCTGAAACATTTGTAGAGTATATCGGCTGCTGATTGGAATATCACCTTGCCTCGGCTGCAGTTTCGAAGACGCAATAATTTAAAAGACTTAATAATAACGTCCTATGCCAGAATTTGTTTCAAAAATGCCCTATGTAAGATTAAATTCAATACACTTTGACATTAGCTGAGGCGTTTTTGAAAAAAAAAAAAATGCTGAGATAGGGCGTTTTTGAAGCATATTCTGAAATAGGGAGTTATTCAAAAAAATGTCTGAGATAGTGGGGTTTCTAAATGGCAGCCAAGATAGGGTGATATTCCACTCAGCCGCTGATATCTATTAACGCCAAACACTTGCTATATAAATTTTTACACCCATGACCACAATAATAGAAACAACGCGTTTTGACTAATTATGACCAATTAACTTTCTTGTTTAATTAGTTTTCTTTATAATAATTTTTAAAATTTTTTAATTTTATATTCAGTCTTTAATATTTGGCGGATGCCCCTTTTGCTTTTATGACTGTAGCAATTCCCTGGGACATTGTCCAGGCTAATTAAAGCAAAAGCGATCCGAAATAAATATACAAAATAACTATTTTGTATGTGCTTGCTAGGTGTGTTGTTTCTTTAACAGTAAAGAACTTAAAATTTTATGTTGATTTACGAAGTCTTGTGGAAAAAACTTAACAATGATAGAGCGATGAACTCTAGTAAATATGTATATAAAATAATTCTGATGAAAGAATCTCGACTAGGAAATATGTATGTAGACAATTTTTCATGTGGATATTCCCATTTTGCTTGGCTTCCAGAAAATTTAGATTTCTAGATACCTTGTACTTGATATATGTACTCATTTCTATTTTTGAAGAAAATAATAGATAGCTCAAAAGTATCGCACATATGGACCCGTACTCATTCCAAAACTCCCTTGCAAAAGAGTTGGAAATAGTCACGTAATGCGACCGTTTCGCACTACAGGTTTAATTACTGTATCCGAACTGATGCTAATCGAATGCACAGCGTAACATATGGTAGCCATACAGATTGTGCTACCAACGCTAAAACTTGGGCTATATGTGTCTAAATTAATTAATTAAAGCTTGCGCCTATTTCGAAACCACTTAAGACTGAGCTAACTGGGACGCTTTTAAAAGGTCTGCATGGTGGGCAGTTGCCATATGGCACATTATCAATATGCTTAAAGTGTGAGGGCTATGGAAATGTCTATGTTGTGCCTAATGGAGTCCAAGGGGGCTCTAGTTCTTGTTCTCCACGTACATATATCAAAAGTAAAAATTTTGGTAGTCAGTTTCCGATGTTGAAATCAACATAATTTTTGTGAAATATTGTTCTATCTGACATGACTGTGATCAGAGACAGCTTCATATCGATTCAGACCTGTCTTATATATGTATCATAAGTCATAGTTCTTAACAAAGATACGGATTCAAAAGAAAGCTTCGGAAAGGTATACGAAAAAGGTTCCAAAAGCAGCCAAAATGAGCAATACGAAGTCTGAAAGCATACGAAAAAGACTCAAAAATTAGAAAAAGTATCAGACAAATTTTCCAAAACGACTTCAAAATGGTTATCGAAATCAGTTAAAAAGGCTCATACAACGCTACAAATTCATGGAATTGTAAGTCATATTGGACTCTCTTCAATGAATCATTGCAAAGAGCCCACGCAAGACGATTTTATAATGATTTAGGGCTCCAAAAAATTTGCGTTTTACGGCTAATTTCTGTTTTTAGTCAATTGCCAAAACCAGACGTTTCTATTACTATAGTTATTGATGTATATCTATATTTAGTTAGCAATAAGTTTCTAAGCTATTACCAGTTATAATTTGTTTTTAAAGAATGTATTTTTGTATGTACAAAAATTTTAATTTCATTTGCATTATTGAAATTGGTCGAAAAGAAAAGAGCCCGTACAATATGCAGGGTTATGCAATTGTAGTGTAATCTATACAAACGATCATCAGAAGCACAGCAGCTCAACCCCTTTACGTCTATAGCACTTTTTTTTCGTATTGGCTTGAAAAATAGGCACAGATACAAATTCACACAATGAATATAAAAATACTTTCATAGCACTTCCACATGCCCTCACATATAAAATCGATTCATATGAAAGTGCATGAAGTTCATATGAAAGTGCAAAGAAAAAGCACTTCCATACGAATCCAAGGCATTTCGGTATGGTATTCAAATTGACACCAAATTCTAAAATATTTTAGCACTAAGAAAAAAATTTTATTTCAAATTTTATTCATTAAGGGGGCCATCGAAATTCTTTAAACATTTAAAATAATTTAAATTTTTTTTTTTCAATTTAAACAAGGTTTAGTGTACATATAATTTTGTATATGTATTGTGATTTGCACTTCCATATAAAAATATTTGAACAACCCTGATCAGAAATATTGTTTAACCACTGACGAGGGGCATTTATAAACAAACATATTTTGAAGTTTGTTGTTAATTTTTTTTTGGAGTGGAACATAGATTTTCTTTACTTTTCTTGTTTCAAAACTTATGAATATTGCGAGGCGTGAGAAAGGCACAACTTTTTGGGAATAAACAATATATGTGAAGCTTTGCGAAAAAAACGTCGTATGCGCTAGTTTTCGCATGATGGCCTTTGTACGGCGCAATTACTGTCGGCTCTGAATGTTCATAACTCAAAAAAGTCATTAAAATATCGATCTCTGGTTTCTACCAGTTTCTAGAACGACCTTTCATTTGTTATAAATCGTTAACATTTTTTGTTTCTTTTGCAGTTAGGGGTCAAGGAGCGTCACATATAAAGCTGTCATTAGTATAAGTTCGGCATAATTGCCAGATATACCAGTGCTAACTTCAATTGCAGTGCTTACTTCACTCATGCGATATTACAAAGTTTTTAAATAAAATATTTCAACGAATACGCACGAATCGCACAAGTTTCTAAAGCGCACACATCTAAAATATTTTACTTAATCCATATTTCACTGACCCTACAAGTGTGCGGTGAAATTGAAAAATGTTCACGTAAAACTACACAAATATTTGTATCTTCATACTCGAAATTTCGAATATACATACATACTCACAAAACATGAGTTTGCGGCCAAAACCAAAATTTCCGTAAATTAGTCATTAACAGTTTTATTTTATTTATTCTATGTGCAAGCTTGCCATCTCTTAAAGCGAAGATATTTTGTGGCTTAAAAATGTGAATTTATAAATAAATTAGTGAAGCACCCTAATCTGGGGCAAATCGCACAAGTTCTAAGCTGCAAAATAACGTCAACCCCAAAAATTTTTCGTGGCGTATACGGAAATAAGTAAGCTATTGGCTAATATAAAGTAAAATTTATATAAACGCAGTTTTCATCCAAAATTTTGCGTATGCAACTTTTTTTCTATTTGATACGGTCTACGAGCTACGTAATATTATGTGAACCGCAAAATATGTATATTCATAGTATGCTTTCCTTAACATATCTAGTAGTGGTACTAAACCTAGTCGTTCCTCGAATAAGCGAAATCCTTTTCACATTGACGCAGCTAGCTTCATAATTTGGTGAAAAATTAAAACACTTAAAAGCAGCTGTAAATGATATTTATAGTTTTTAGTAACAAAAATATTGAACAAAATTTTATTTTAATTTTTGTAAATAGTGCTGCATATTAATATAGATAGTTTTAAGCTTTATAAGAAAATTTTATAATAGTTTACTGTTGCCATTTGGTTTCGGTGTCTTATTTTAAATTTATATTTGTACATCTAAGGCTCTGTTTTCCGTGCGGATTTAAACTTTAGTTTAAGATGACTAGAGCTTAATCCACCCACTTGGTCTGCCTAACTTGTGCTGAGCAGAAAATTTGTATTCAACTAGCGAGACAGGCTCATATAAAATTTACTAAATTTGTACACGGCGATTGTTACTATGACAGATTTCTGAATTTCACTTCATCATCAGCTAGCTTTTCGAGAGCTGAGTTTTGAACTCGAAATCTAATTATTCTCTTATATCAATAATGTTGTTTGTCCGTGATGGACTTCTAAACTACTTAACCGATTTTAATCAAATTTGCACACCGTATGCAGTTTGATCCAACTTGAAAGATAAAGGGACCGATCTATTCCAACAAATTCTGTTCACCGTTCGATTTCCCGAAATTTTTTCCGGGAAGGGGACTAGGGACCAATCAAATCGTACAAATTCTGTTCACCGTTCGATTTTCTCGACATTTTGTATATAGGCAGCGTTTTACCTAGATAAGTATTTACGATACTTTTTTCCGGGAAGGGGACCAGGGGCCGAAAAATTCGTACAAATTCTATTCACGGGTCGATTTGTCCGAAATTTGGTATATATGTAGGTAGTAGATAAGAATTTAAGACACTTTTTGTCTGGGAACTGGCACTGGGACTTGGGCTGGGACTGGCACTGGGAACAAGGGATGGAGAAGCGTAAGAAGAACTTAGAGAGAAAAGAGGGAAGTAGAATTAGATAGAGTTAGACGAAGATAGAGAGCAAGGAAAAGAAGTGAGGGAAAAGATGGAGAGGAAGAAAGAGACGCAGAAAAAGAGAAAGGCCGAGGGAAGGGTGAATAAAAAGATAACAAAAAGGGGGAGAGAGGGGAAAGGAGAGTAAAGGGTAAAAATTAAAGTTATGCTCTAGAAAAACGTCTGCCGGGCTTGCTAGTAAATAGTATGAATGAAAATCCAATGTTATTTATACAGTTCTGTTGAATGCGCCAAAAAATATTCCCTACAACTTGTATAAAAACTTTTTAGCATATATCGCTCGTTTAATTGCAAACTGATGCACCGCGAAATTTTCGTTTTTGGAGATTTTTATAACTGACTTAAGACATTATGTCTAGTCTTATATAAAACGTAATGGGATAAAACTGGCAGAAATAGCTATCTTTGCATCTTTGTTTTTATAGATTTTGGACGCTTAACTGTCTAGTAAAGTTATTGAATTCAACGCTACACAAGATTACCTCATTGAATATTTTGAATTTTTAATGTAAAGTGAATTAACACGAAATGAGTCTAAATTCTACTAGCAGAAAAGTAAATTTTTTATAATTTTTTTTTGCCTATTATAAAGCGTGCTGCGCGTCATATATATGGCTGAGTGGATAGAGGCATATGCCTTTACGCTAGTATGAAGTATGGATGTTGGAGATTTTCAGTTCAAAAGTCAACTACCGAAAAGCTAGCTGATGAAGAAGTGAAATTCAGAAACATGTCCTAGTAACCATCGCGGTGTACACACTTTGTAATTCTTCTCTAATATCAATAGAAAATTTTACATATGTATGTACATACATATGTTATTGCACAAAAAAGCAAGGTTAAACTCTACTTAGTCAACATTAACTGGAGTTTAAACTAGCACCTAAAAACCAGGCCTTAAGAGTAGTTTAAAGAAGTGAACGAATTTTTGAAGACTCTAATTAGTTACCACACATTTACATGCATACACATAAAATATTTAAAAAGATACGAACAAATATATGCATTTAAGAGAACATATTTGAGATTCTTTAATAGCTTTAAGTTAACATATACAAAATTATATACATATACATATTTATAAATATAAGTGAATAGACATGAATTATGTACGTATGTATGCATGCGCTTGTTGCATTTAAAAGAGCAATTGTAAAATATTTATATAAAAACAACCAGTCAACATAAATTCAATTCAAGCAATTTAAGCTAAATAATAGTACGTATGTATATAAGCGTGCATACAAATGTATGTACATATATGTGAAATGTAAACGTTTTTTTCTGTTTAACACGCGAAATAAAAAGTTTTTCAAATTTCAAACGTGATCCAACTTTGCTTAATTTATTTAAATTTTTGTTGTTATATCGGCCTACTGGCTGGTAGGATTGCGGGTTCGAATCGAGCTTAAGGCCTAACAATAATTATTTAATCTTATTATTGTTATGATACATTTTTTTTTTAATGAAAAAATTATTTAAATTGGAATAAAAGAAAGAAAAAGTTTAGACAACTGCTAAAGCTCGTTGTATAGATCCATTTCGGGAACTGCTAAATTCCTATGGTTCTATAACTAACGGTTAAGGCACTATGTGGATTAGTCGATTTGTCGATAACTATAGTATATCTCTTGAACCAAGGCAAATGACAAAGTGTTTGTTTTTGCCATATATAGGCACCTACTTGTATATTAATTAGGGCTGTGAACTGCATCCGGATTTTTCAACTATTCGGATAAACCGGATATTCGAATAGCAAAAAATCCGGCTATTCGGATATCCGGATTCATAACTGGGAAATCCGGATATCCATATGCCCGGATACTGGAATATAAAAGTTGTATATCTGCATATCAGGATTGAACGAAGCAAACGTCGAAAAAATATTCACAAAATATGTTTGTATATTATTAAATTAACGCCAAAAATTAAAAAGCTACAATTTTACTTTTGTTGTTTACGGCCTTTGAATTATAACTTTTTAAATATAAACGAGCTCTAGGCCAAATATTTATATTCTTAATAAAACACAATACGTGAATTTTGGATATACAATTATATTATTTAATTTGTCGATATTTCGACTTCAGTCTGAAGTCATCATCAGGACTAGGTACGAAAAGAACAAACATACATATTAAAATCATAAAAATACACATTGGCACAAGTACAGAACTTACATTTTTGAATGCAATATGTCGACTAGTGTAACAAAAATATAAGTTTACGAACAGTGCAAAGCAAATAACAATAAAATGTAAATAACACACAGCCGTTATCATAAACAAAAAATGAACATAAGCAGAAAGTTATCTAAATGAGTAGTGAGCGCCGCTCAAGTGATATCAGCTGCAGCCTGCAGGTGAACTCTTTGGTAAACAGTGGGTGATGCTCTTATCTATTATTGTTGTTGTTGTTGATCAGCTGCCTAAAGGCAGAGGCAATACCAATTGTATCAGATTTGAAGTTCATGCGTTTGTCGCTGGGTGTATTTATTATGTGCAACATCTCTAATACAATTTTACAAAGAAGTGAAAATAAGAACAGGGCCATTTTTTTATATTGTGAAAAAACGCTGTTAATTGATTTAAATGCCCTACGAATTTATTGTTATTAATGTTAAATAAACATATGTATATGGTACATCAATTTCGTGCTTTCACTGGATATCCAAAAATACGGTTTGTCTAAGCTTTGGGCAATTGAGGGCGAGCAGTTTAATAAGAGTTATAAATGAGTAATTTTATGTGCTTGTAAGCGTATGAGTCGTGGCACAGTGGCTGACGTACCCGACCAAACGCCCGGGGTTGCGGGTTCAACTCCCACCAAGCATTCCCTTTTTTTTTAAATTTATAAATTATTATTATTAATGGACTGTATTGAGTTTATGGGGTTTTTGATTTAATGTATTCCATTTATTGAGTTGGGTAGTTTTAGTGTTATTGGTGTGTTTAAGTCATGGGAGGATGCATAGCATCAGTACACCTTTATTTATTTAATTTGGGGGCGAGCACTGGGGGGCTCTGAGGCTTCGCTCTACTGAGCCACCTCATCCTCTATTTGAAGAACCCTTTAAAATGTGATATGGAGGCGAGCACGGGACGGCTCTGAGGTATTGGCACCCCATTTTCTACAAGAAAAACCTCTATTTATTTAATTTGGGGCGAGAGTTGGGCACTCTGAGGTTTCGCTCTAATGAGCCACCTCATCTTCTATTTGAAGAACCCCTTCAAAGTGTGATATGGAGGCGAGCACTCGGCTCTGATGTATTAGCACACCATCCGAAGAACCTCGATTTTAATTAAAAACCTCAAACTATGTCTTTAGAATATTTCACTAACCAGTTGAGAATTACAAGCACACTCAATGGCTACTGAAATAAACGAACGAAAAATGTTCATAGTTTAAGTCGCTTAAACATACTCCCCCCTTAGACGGCTTAGTCGTCTAATGAAACTTCCATACGAGCCAGTCATCCGGCTCGAAGGACCATGTCTAAGCTTTGGGCAATTGAGGGCGAGCAGTTTAATAAGAGTTATAAATGAGTAATTTTATGTGCTTGTAAGCGTATGAGTCGTGGCACAGTGGCTGACGTACCCGACCAAACGCCCGGGGTTGCGGGTTCAACTCCCACCAAGCATTCCTTTTTTTTTAAATTTATAAATTATTATTATTAATGGACTGTATTGAGTTTATGGGGTTTTTGATTTAATGTATTCCATTTATTGAGTTGGGTAGTTTTAGTGTTATTGGTGTGTTTAAGTCATGGGAGGATGCATAGCATCAGTACACCTTTATTTATTTAATTTGGGGGCGAGCACTGGGGGGCTCTGAGGCTTCGCTCTACTGAGCCACCTCATCCTCTATTTGAAGAACCCTTTAAAATGTGATATGGAGGCGAGCACGGGACGGCTCTGAGGTATTGGCACCCCATTTTCTACAAGAAAAACCTCTATTTATTTAATTTGGGGCGAGAGTTGGGCACTCTGAGGTTTCGCTCTAATGAGCCACCTCATCTTCTATTTGAAGAACCCCTTCAAAGTGTGATATGGAGGCGAGCACTCGGCTCTGATGTATTAGCACACCATCCGAAGAACCTCGATTTTAATTAAAAACCTCAAACTATGTCTTTAGAATATTTCACTAACCAGTTGAGAATTACAAGCACACTCAATGGCTACTGAAATAAACGAACGAAAAATGTTCATAGTTTAAGTCGCTTAAACACGGTTATTAACCGGATCTTCACATATCCGGATATCCGGATAGTTTCACAAACGAATATTAACCGGATATCCATGCCGTCCGGATTTATCTGTGTCAACGGATATCCGTATGGATATCCGGATTTTCGAATATGCGGATAGTCCCATCCCTAATATTAATACACAGCTTGATATAAAGTTCCATCATTAACCCTTCAAGGCACTCATTTGAATTTATCGGTAGACAAATGACCCAACATCTAAATCGCCCTATATTTCTTAAACTAAGCAGGATTTTCGAAACTCTTGTTTTGCTTTATATAGCATCCTGTTGATTAACTCACAATTTTACTCAAGGCTCTATCCTTAACGGTTCAATTTCTATTAGCGCTATATCGGTTGATCGATCAGTGCTGACTACTAACTGCTTTTTGTGTATATCTACTGAGCAAAGCAGAATTGTAAAGTTTTTTGTTTTGCATTCATAATACACCAAATGAAGATAAATCCACAATTTGATTCAAGGTTCTGGGTAAGGCTTTTTCAACTGAGCACCGTTTTCACCAAAGTCAATATTTTGCGATGATATTTGGTCAGCGCCGAGTCTTGTGGTCGAGAAGAACACTGTGTGAATTTTGTTGCAAAATACTGCATGGTTTTTTTTTTTAAATTGGCAATTAAATATTTTTGGACTGTTTTGGGAAATTAATTGTTTATCCGAAAGTAAGCGTCCAAATGGGACAACTTTTTAGGTCTAGATTCAAAAGACATTCAAGTACAGGGCAAAATAATTTTTTTTGCAAAAATTGTTTTGTTGGTGGTTTGCAATAAATTTTGTATAAAAAATTTTATATTTAAACAATTTCTCCGCCTTGCGGCCGGAAATTTTAAAGAAAAGCTTATGTAAAAACAATTTCTGAGATAATCTACGAAAAAAATGCTTGATATCTGACATAGTTCGAAAACTTTGCTTTGTTTTACGAAAGCTTTAGTACTAAAAATTTTGTTTTCAATAAGGAAAAAAATAAAAATAGAGTTATTAATAATTATTTTGTTTGCATTGATATTAACTACGAGCATATTGGTGAACAAAATGCCGAATCCAAATCACTGGTGAACCCTTCTCAAAAAAATAACCATAATAGAGTGTACACAAATTTAGTGCGAATAAGTGATGAAAATGTTAAATTTAGTGAGCTAGCCGGACAATACGTTGGTCGAACGTGTAGAAAATATTTATACAGCGGAAAATTACATTCGTCTCCTAATGGAAATACTGGTCATACCCTATGCAAAGGTTATAATTATTTTTCAGGTCACGTAAATAAATTCCACTGTTGAAGACGGTTCGCAAAATATTGTGGAAAATCCTATGGACGACAGTAAAAAAAATCTGAAAAATAAGCCGAACTACTGACGGCAGTATTCTTAATGTAATTGGCACTTGATGGAATTTTTTCTGGATCTGCTCTCGATGGTTTGGAGATCCGGCTAGCTCGCTAAATTTAACATTTTCATAACTTATTCGCACTAAATTTGTGTACACTGTATGTATTATGGTTATTTTTTGGAATAGGGTTCACCAGTGATTTGGATTCGGCATTTTGTTCACCAATATGCTCGTAGCTAATATCAATGCAAACAAAATAATTATTAATAACTCTATTTTTATTTTTTTCCTTATTGAAAACAAAATTTTTAGTACTAAAGCTTTCGTAAAACAAAGCAATGTTTTCGAACTATGTCAGATATCAAGCATTTTTTTCGTAGATTATCTCAGAAATTGTTTTTACATAAGTTGTTCTTTAAAATTTCCGGCCGCAAGGCGGAGAAATTGTTTAAATATAAAACTTTTTATACAAAATTTATTACAAACCACCAACAAAAACAATTTTTGCAAAAAAAAATTATTTTGCCCTGTACTTGAATGTCTTTTTAATCTATACCTAAAAAATTGTCCCATTTGGACGCTTACTTTCGGATAAACAATTAATTTCCCAAAACAGTCCAAAAATATTTAATTGCCAATTTAAAAAAAAAAAAAAAACCATGCAGAATTTTGCAACAAAATTCACACAGTGTTCTTCTCGACCACAAGACTCGGCGCTGACCAAATATCATCGCAAAATATTGACTTTGTTGAAAACGCTGATCAGTTGAAAAAGCCTTACCCTTCTATCATTAACGGTAAAGGCGTTACGTGGATTAATCCGTTTATCGATAACTACAGTAAATTTGTGTATATCTTTTGACTGAAGACAAATGAAAAATTTTTGTTTTTGCATTCTGCAAGTAGGCTTTAATGTAAAAAAAAATGGTTCAAAACTGATTCCAAAATGCGATTGAAAAATTATTTTCAGTTTTTGATCATCAAAAGTAAACAAATTTTATTAATCTCTTTGCTCTTTGCTCAACGTTATTCAAAAATAGAGCTGTTCGACCCCTATACACTCATAACTCTTTTGTTTTTCTTTTGCACTGAAGAATAAGCACAGATACAAATTTACACTTTGCATAAAAAAAAAACAACTTCATAGCACTTCCATATGTGACCCGGCCTATGAAAAGGTGGCTTATGACTCAAAAAAAAAAAAAAAACTACTAAGCAACTGAAGAAACGCATTGTTTATCAGCTGTTTCTCACAATTTCTTTTTTGAGTCATAAGCCACCTTGGCATAGGCCGGGTCACATATGCTCTCACTTGTAAATTCGATTCATTTGAAAGTGCTTGAAATTCATATGAAAGTGCAAAGAAAATGCATTTCCATATGAAGCCAAAGCACTACGGTATGATATTCAAATTTACACTAACAAATTGACACCAAAAAACTTTTCAAAAATATTGTAGCACTGAGAAAAATTTTTATTCAAAATTTATTTATTAAGAGGATCATCAACATTTTTTAAACATTTAAGTAAATTTTTTTTATTTAAAAAAGTTTCAGTGTATATATAATTTTGTATTTGTATTGTCGTTTAAATTGAAAAAAAATGTAAGGCACAATAACCTCCGTAGAGATTTTAGGCCGAGCTTCTCTTCCAATTTTCGCCGTGCTCCTTTTTAATTTTTCCTACAAATTGGCGGGACGGGACCTACTTGTTTTATGCCGACTCCGAAGGGCATCTGCGAGGCAGATGAGTTTTCACTGAGAGCTTTTCATGGCAGAAATACAATCGGAGCGCTTGCCAGACACTGCCGAAGGGCGACCCCGCTTAGAAAAATGTCCTTCTAATTGAAAAACCTTATTTCTAAAATTTTGATGTTGTTTTGCCCGGGGTGTGAACCGCGGGCATTCGGTGTGGTAGGCGGAGCACGCGACCATCACACTACGGTGGATGTCAATTTTGTATTGTGATTTGCACTTCAATACAAAAGTTTTTGAACAGTTCAAAAATGATGCCAAAAAGTGATCGAAAAGCGATTTTCAGTTTATCATATTTGATTATTTCGTTTGTAAAATTGTATGGTAACTCAGTACTTAGTCATAGAAAGCAATCAAATCGTATTGATATAGAGAACAATTCGAAATTCAATCATCCAAATGCTGTGTGGGAATGTATTGAGAAAAACTCAAAATGAAGGTGTATTCAAATTGGTCCGATTAATACATTTTGTAGCTTTGTATTTAATCAACAAAAGTTCAATACATGTCATATACTACATGTGTACTGAATTAATATTACTACTGATCCTTATCTTTTCCATTTTTTACTGAAGTACTGTAGTTTGGTCGCTGTGTTGCGGTTTCTACGCGTGATATTGGAAAATAATCAATTATCTTGGCAACTTCTTCTGGCCGACAACAGAATGTATAACCCAGTGTTGGTAAGCGTCGTAGATTTCCAAAAGTGCTATTCTTCAACCAATCAACTTCATCACATACGTCAACGCTGCAGAATTCGCTATGTCCTGGGTTTACAACCTGTTTGTATGCGAAATATATTAATATGTATGTAATTAACAAATAAAAGAGGAATAAAAACAAAATGACTAGACTGGATCCTTATTCATAGTTACGTAAGTAGAAAAAAATAACTAAAAACGCGACACATTTTTTTTATTGATTGCTCTTAAAAAACTATAATTGCATTTTTTTTACGTTTGAGTTCTACAAACGTTTTTAAGTAGTATTTTTTTTTTTTTAATTTTTTGGTGAAACAAGAGGTGGACTTCAGAGTGCTGCAACTTAAATAGCAAACAAAATTTTGTCAATACGATTTCAAAGCTCAAAGAAATTTTGAAGGAAATATTGAGTTTCTCAAGACTAAAATAATGATATGTCAACTTTAAAACTCGGAGGCTAGATAGGTAACTGAAATAAAAAGGAGAAAGATTTCAGAAAGATGTAAAACAAGTAAGGAAGGCTAAGTTCGGGTGTAACCGAACATTACATACTCAGCTGAGAGCTATGGAGACAAAATAAGGGCAAATCACCATGTAGGAAAATTAACCTAGGATAACCCTGGAGTGTGTATCAAATGGAAGGTATTAAAGAGTATTTTAAGAGGGAATAGGCCATAGTTCTATGGGTGGACGCATTTAGGGATATCGCCATAAAGGTGGACCAGGGGTGACTCTAGAATGCGTTTGTACAATATGGGTATCAAACGAAAAGCGTTAATGAGTATTTTAAAAGGGAGTGAGCCTTAGTTCTATAGGTGGACGCCTTTTCGAGATATCGTCATAAAGGTGGACCAGCGTGACTCTAGAATGCGTTTGTACAATATGGGTATCAAACGAAAAGTGTTAATGAGTATTTTAAAAGGGCGTGGGCCATAGTTCTATACGTCTTTTCGAGATATTGCCATAAAGTTGGAGCAGGGGCGACTCTAGAATTTGTTTGTAAGATATGGGTATAAAATTAAAGGAGTTATTGAGTATTTTAAAAGGGCGTGGACCTTAGTTCTATAGGTGTATGCCTTTTCGAGATATCGCCATAAAAGTGGACCAGGGGTGACTCTAGAATTTGTTTGTACGATATGGGTCAAACGAAAGGTGTTAATGAGTATTTTAAAAGGGCGTGGGCCTTAGTTCTATAGGTGGACGCCTTTTCGAGATATCGCCATAAAAGTGGACCAGGGGTGACTCTAGAATTTGTTTGTGTGATATGGGTATCAAATGAAAGGCGTTAATGAGTACTTTAAAAGGGAGTGGTGGTAGTTGTATATGTAAAGGCGTTTTCGAGATATTGACCAAACTGTGGACCAGGGTGACCCAGAACATCATCTGTAGGGTATCGCTAATTTATTAATATATGTAATACCACGCAGAGTATTCCTGCCTTGATTCCAAGGGCTTCTGATTTCGCCCTGCAGAACTTTTTCATATTCTTCTACTTAACATGGTAGGTGTCACACCCATTTTGCAAAGTTTTTTTCTAAAGTTATATTTTGCGTCATAAACTAATCCAATTACCATGTTTCATCCCCTTTATGGTAATTGGTATAGAATTATGGCATATTTTTCATTTTTCGTAACTTTCGATAACGAAAAAGTGGGCGTGGTCACATTCGGATTTCGTCCATTTTTTACAACAATACAAAGTGAGTTCAGATAAATACGTGAACTGAGTTTAGTAGAGATTCACCGATTTTTGTTGTAGTTATAGTGTTAACGGCCGAGCGGAAGGATAGACGGTCGGCTGTGTATAAAAACTGGGCGTGGCTTCAAACCGATTTCGCCCTTTTTCACAGAAAACAGCTATCGTCCTAGAATCTAAGCCCCTACCAACTTTCACAAAGATTGGTAAATTTTTGTTCGATTTATGGCATTAAAATTATCATAGACAAATTAAATGAAAAAGGGCGGAGCCACGCCCATTTCGTAACTTTCTTTTATTTTAGTATTTTATTGCACCATATCATTACTGGAGTCGAATGTTGACATAATTTACTTATATACTGTAAAGATATTAAATTTTTTGTTAAAATTTGACTTAAAAAAAAATTTTTTTTTAAAGTGTGCGCGGTCGTTCTCCGATTTTGCTAATTTTTATTAAGCATACATATAGTAATAGAAATAACGTACCTGCCAAATTTCATCATGATATCTTCAATGACTGCCAAATTACAGCTTGCAAAACTTTTAAATTACCTTCTTTTAACAGTGGGCGGTGCCACGCCCATTGTCCAAAATTTTACTAATTTTCTATTCTGCGTCATAAGCTAAACTCACCTACCAAGTTTCATCGCTTTAACCGTCTTTGGTAATGAATTATCGCACTTTTACGGTTTTTCGAAATTTTCGATATCGAAAAAGTGGGCGTGGTTATAGTCCGATATCGTTCATTTTAAATAGGGATATGAGGTGAGTGCCCAGGAATCCTCATACCAAATTTAATCAAGATACCTCAAGATTTACTCAAGTTATCGTGTTAACGGGCAGACGGACGGACGGACGGACGGACATGGCTCAATCATTTTTTTTTTCGATACTGATGATTTTGATATATGGAGGTCTATATCTATCTCGATTCCTTTATACCTGTACAACCAACCGTTATCCAATCAAGGTTAATATACTCCGTGAGCTCTGCTCAACTGAGTATAAAATTGTTAATGTCGTTTCCAGACCCTCAAAGATGATTCAAATTTAGTAGTGATCTTTTGCTACTTTTTTTCAACCCAATCTAATATTCATCTGATTATGCTTATCAACAATGCTGCTCAACCCCTATATATTTGTAGCACTTTTGTTTTTGTTTTGCCCTGATACAAATTTACACTTTGAATCTAAAAAGAAAAAATTCATAGCACTGGCATATGCCCTCGCATATAAATTTGATTCATATGAAAGTGCTTGAATTTCATATGAAAGTGCAAAGAAAAAGCACTTCCATATGAAGCCAAAGCACTTCGGTATGATATTCAAATTTACACTAACAAATTGACAACAAAATTTTTTTCAAAAATATTGTAGCACTGAGAAAATTTTTAATTCAAAATTTATAAACTAAGAGGTTCATCAAAACGCTTTAAACATTTAAAATATTTTTTTTTTTGTTTTTCAATTTAAAAAAGTATCAGTGTACGTATAATTTTGTAAATACATTGTGATTTTCACTGCAATATAAACATTTTTGAACAGCCCTGCTTATCAACCATAATATAAGTGATTCAAACTTATTCTATATCCGTCAAAAGCCATTTATTCAAATCTAAGAAGATTTCCAATAAACAGAAATAAGGAAGAATTAAATTTGATGCATTTAGCTTGCATCAGTTGAAGACGGCGGCTCCAGATGACAAACGACAATTAGCAATGCTTGACGACAACCGTGGCATTGGCTTTATGAATACTTTGGACTAGGCAACCAAAAATATAAATTATAGCAAATATTTGAAAGAATCTTAATTGTGTTGCGATAAAAATGAATGATTTTAACTTATAATGTCTTCTATTAACTTCTCTTTTAGTATTTATTGATAAAATTAAAAGGGCGCCACTCTCCGTCGCTCTCCAAAAATAAGATTAGTTTTAAATTGAGCCCACGATACATGTTACGATCGGTGATTGAAACTAATTTTTTTAAATAACAATAGCTGTGAAATGGTGGATCGGATTAGTGGCATATGCGAGCGACAAATAGTACCTGTTAGGTCCATAATTTAAGTAATAAAAATTTTTGAAATAGCTTAAGTGAAAATGGTTTTCAGTCACTGATCGTAATACTTAAAACGTGCTCAGGCCACAACGGCATGCGTGATTGATTTTCATGCTGCCGTGTGGCGCCGAGCTATGTGTTAAAATTATTTGATAGATGTCGTTTTGTAGCCGCCGTCGTCAATGTAATTAGGTCTTTTAGAGCATCGTTCTACAGACTCCAAATCGTCATGATTATTTTAAAAAATAAAAATGAGCTAAGATTGTTCTAAAATTTAACTTACATATGGTGAATTATGTGCTATAACCACAACATCTTTTTCCTGTTCAGTGCTATTTATTGGTTTCAAGTATGCCCAGATGTATGCTGGAGCATTGACCGTTGTATCCTCAGTCGTGACGGAGACCATATAATTTTTGATTGTACTACAATTCCTACCCTCCGTAGGTATTGTGGCATTACCATAAGTGCCCGTATAAACCAAATACTTAACAGATTGTGAGCGATCGTGTAAAGCTTGAAGGAAGTAATGCCAGTTTTGTTGGCGTAATTGACGCCACCACATTGTTGTGAAAATATAATTAAACTCTGTAATTTCATTTTCTAGCGTTTTATCTTGCATTAAGCTCATTAAATCAAAATTAAAAGCATTTAAAAGCGCGTTTTGCGAGTTGTCTCTTGATATGTTAAATTTGTGTTGGCTGAAAAATTAAGATATTTAGATGAAATTTTACAAGCAAATAATAAGTTGCACGCGGAGCAGATATAATGGGGATTCGACATTGCTCAATTTTAAATGTAGATCAGAGGCCAATGACAATGATACTTAGGAAAATTGCACGGTTCGGATGGATTCTTGCTATCAATTTTCAAGATACTTCCAATTGGGCTACGAACATAATGCCTCATAATAAGTTGGGCACTCGATGACAATGCATTGAATAAGGGGGGAAATTCCAACAGTTGACGCGCCGGGCGATATATTTAGAAATTTCGTACCAAACGAGGGAGAATCTTGCGATCAAGTTTTGTGAGCCTACACATTGAGCTACAAACGTGCAAAGTCACACGTAGTTCAAATGACCAAGACAATGCAACAAGAAGACAAGAGGCCCGCGGGTCGTGATAATTAGAAAATTTATAGGAAATTTGGAATCATTTGATCGATTTTTATGTAACTTCCTGGCAAGCTAGAGATTTGCAATTTTATTCGTGTTCCAGAGTTCAAAGAGAGTGCAATTTATATAAAAAAGAGGTTTCGCTAAGAGGAGCACAGTTCATGATATTTAGAAAATAAAAACGAACTGGACGGGGAAAGGCGAATCTTGAGACTGAGCCACTTGAAAATTCAGACAATGCTTAGAGCAACGATAAAAAAAGGAATAAAGATCCGCCAAGTTACACAACTTTTTCTCTCGTAGCCTTAACTCTAACATATCCCTAAAAGTGCGGTAAAAGGAGAAAAGTGTAGTAAGATAGGGATTTATTGTTTTTTTTTTTTTTTAATTAAAATTAGTATACGTCGAGTCATACAATTAAATGCGCAGGAAATGCGCATACTTATCAACTGATATGGAGCTAAGCGCCAACCTAAATACCTAAAAGACTGACCATTTTAGGACTACTACAATATTGTTTCGTGAAAATTTCATGATGACTTCAGAGACACTTCGATATTAATTAAATGGCGTTTTCTTTTGTGAACATAATGCTGCTCTGGTGATTACTCTCAGCCTCTCTCAGTAAGATAGTGTGTGTTCCATTCATAAAATATTTCCAATTGAATTAGAAAAGTGGTACCATTACCTACAACTTTGGCCTTTTTACAGAACCCCAAGTAGCCCAGTACAAAAGTTAGAATCTTAGAGTGCAACATGAAGGCAGCATTTTTTCCAGAAAAGAAAACGCCATAAGTATCATTTCAAAACTAATTTGATGTAGATTTAGGGCAATTTCAAGATCAATTCTGGATAATTTTCGGAATCATTTCGAAACTATTTCGTGAGCAGTTTCAGTCATTTTGATAATATTTCGAAACCATTTTAGTATTGTTATAGGATGACATCGCGATTATTTTCGGAACCATTTCGAGACCAATTTGGAATAATTTCACGATCACTTCAGGATAATTTGAGTTATAATTTTGAGACAACTTCTGGATAATTTCGAAGCTATTACGAACTCATTTCGGCACAGTTACAGAATCATTTCAGGATCACTTGGGGATTATTGAAACACCATTATAAAGGTTGTTTTTATGATAAATGCCATCTAACTGCACTAAAACTTTATAATCAGTATATATGTATCTTACCTCATGAACGGATAATAGTTTTCGAGACCGCCAACCAGTTCGTCTAAATTAACCGACAACTCGTTGCTGTATTTTTGCTTTGATAGTAATTGAATTCAATTTGGAATAAGTATGTATGTACATATAGTAGGCAATCCGTTTATATTTACCTCGCTAAAAATGGCAGCATCTCTGTACGAAACATAACTGGCATATTTCAGTTCGAATTTATCAATATCATAGCAAAGAGCAGCTATAATTTTATCTTCAATATTATGTAGTGGTGCACCAATCGCATAACTCATGTATTTTATACAATTCGGCAGTTTTTTTTTTTTGCTTTCATATAGATCATAAGTAGTGGAAGATTTACAAGAAACCCTGATCTGTTCTACGTTGGCAGTTCTTTGGTTATTCAAAACAATTTTATTGTTTGAATTACACATTATTTTCAAAACGTTTGTTGGTAAATTATCGTCCCCTCCGTACTCGTAACTGCTGCAAAATAAAAAAAAAATTTTGATAAATATATTTTTATATACTTTTGACCGCAAGACAAAAGCAGGAACCCCTTTTATTCAAATAGGCTCAAAATATGTTGGTTTAAGACGATTTTCTTTAAGTATTTATGCCCTTGTACAGTCAGTATGAGGCACGAGTTTGTGGGTTTCTAACGTTACTTCATTCTTTTTTTCTTTTGTTTTAATATGAAGACCAAATTAGAGACGCGTAGCCGATCGACTTGCATGTGTTTGTTATACAGAGCTGTACTTGTACACAAAATATTATAACTTTGATTGGATATCGGTTGGTTGTACAGGTATAAAGGAATTGTGATAGATATAGACTTCCATATATCAAAATCAACAGTATCGAAAAAAAAATTTCATTAAGCCATGTCCGTCCGTCTGTCCGTCCGTCTATCCGCCCGTTAACACAATAACTTGAGCATATATTGAGATATCCTCACCAAACCGGACGATAACTATTGACACTTTTTCGATAAATTTATAAAAATTTATAAAAATGGAAAAAAATTAGATATTTCTACACGAATACCGCTAAGCTAATGAAATTTGGTAGTTGGATTGGTTTTATGACGCAAAACATAACTTTCAAAAATTGTTGTAATATGGACGTGGCACCACCCACATTTGGAACAAAAAAATTTTGAAGTTTAACAAGTCGTTAATCAAAAACCGTTAAAGATATTACATTGAAATTCGGCAGATGCACTATCCTTGCCAAATTATATAGATAGATAAATAATCAAAATCGGTTGAACACAACGCCCACTTTTCCTTAACAAATTTAGCAATAACTCGATGGTATTTAACTACACACAAAGCAAACAACAACAGCGTTTCAAATGCACAGCTGGGTATGTAATGTTTGGTTTCACCCGAAATTAGACTTACTGTTTTTTCCCAAGTTCTACGGGCAAATGATTTGAAACTTTATATAAATATGAATTTTTTAAATACATTTACATCGAAACTCGAAACAAAACTTTTGAGCCCATTATGCAGAAAAACAATTTTTTTCTGAAACCTTTGCAGTTTCCTTCGGCGCTAATGATGTGCATTAGGGTTATCCTTATTTATTAATTTTCCGATTTTTTCCAGTCACACACATTTAAACGGAATTGCTGCCAACATAAATATAACACATAAATTTCGGTTCCGATTTTCTCTCCAAGGATCAAAGTTAAATTTCTCTATTACCGTTTCAAGTTGTGAAACTGCATAAAATCAGATACTTGATTTATATAATTCCTCTGATATTTTGTTAAATTACTTTCTTAGACGATCATAACTATTGCCATTATATTCAATCTCTGTATTACAATACGCCGTAATAGATTCTCCTATAGATATTTGTATAAAATTTCCCTGCGGTTTGAATACAATTTTCTTCGAACCCAGTGATTTTGTGAAAAGAGGCACAGGATAAACTAATGATATATGACACGAAGACACTAAGTCCCAGCCTGCCACTAAAACTAATAAATACAAAATTGTATATTTATACATTTTTGACTGTTCGACTTTGAATATGGGCAGCAACTGAAGCGAAGTTTGATAATCGATAGGAATTTATACTTAAGCCGCAATGGCACACACATATATTCATAGGCAGGGCGTTGGAAAATATCCCTGCAGAAAATGTGTTTTTTCGGGATTGATCAAGAACTAGTCGCACTTTTGACATATTTAAATGCGTAGAATGAGCTGCTCCTTTAGCATATATAAAGTCCTCTCCCGTCAAACGAAAATCATGCTCTACAAGTCATTTATTGTACCCGTCCTGCTATATGGTACAAAAGCATGGACCGTGACAATATCTGATGCAGCGGCTCTGGTAGTGTTCGAGAGAAAAGTCCTTCGAAAGATTTACACACCTCTACGCGTTGGTGACAGAGAGTATCGAAGAAGATTTAATGAAGAGCTGTATATGCTCTAAGCGTCAATTAAGCAAGTAAGTAAGTAAGAGATCATCAAAGTGTGCAAAACATCTCACATAAGGGATACTCACAAAGTTTTTCAAGTTATAAAATTTTTTTCAAACAAAAAAAAAAAAAAAAAACAACGTCACAGGTCATGCATCCACAGCTATTGCACCAATGCTCCGACGGTGGCGCATGCCAACAAATTTCATCTGTAGAAGCTGTCAGGATGAGGAGGAAGAGAAGCCGGTTGCTTACTTTCTCCGTCGATGCTCAGGACTGCAAACAAGACGACTCAGATTTCTGAGAGCACGGTTTTTCGACAGTCTGGCAGAGGTTAGGAGAGTGGATCTTTAACCCCTACTGAAGTTCATCCGAGACAGCAAGTGTCTCGTTGAGAACCACTAGGATGTAATCTGGTGGGACGAATGTGCCCTCACTCGGCACTCACAATGAAGAAATATGTCTCCGAGTGGAAGTGTGTGAAAATCCTACGCACGCTTTCTTAACCTAACCTTACCGAAAGCCCGCAACAGGAATGCAGTAATTTTATCAATAATTTGACCACATTTTTAGACTGCTACAACGAGCAAACAAGAAAATTATTAGGCGATGCCTTGACAAATCATAATGATATATATGCGACTAAGTTTCCGCACATCCAAAATATGCCTTAATTATTTATTTACATAAAAATTTCTTTTTATATAAATAATACAATATAAATTAGCTATTAGAAGAAAATGTAGCAAGATAATTTAAATCAATAAAGAAAAAGAGCTAGAAGCTAAGTATACGAGAAATTTTAGCTTTAAATGCCAAAAAAGCAAATGCACCAAAATGGCAACACTGGTCGTTGTCAACGGGACAGCATCGAATCAGCATCACGTACGGACGCTTCGCTTTATTTATGATTGCTAGGAGAAATGTTTCATAACTGATGATGGGCGAAATTGACTAGACTACTTAGAAATCCTATTTTTGTTCAGTTGACCTATGAAGCCTTCATTCATACAAGTTCAAATAATGTTTGCCCCATCCGAACAGCCTCATGCTAATTTATTTGCCTCAAGAACTGAAAAAAAAAACCTTTCGTTAACGAAATCAAACTGAAATGTCTGCATCACATGTTTATTATATACTTAAGCTTAAGTTTTGATAACATCTATTTGGGTACATTAAAACTCGCGATATCGCATGCTGGAATAATTAATAATAAGCACTTGATTCGAGTTTAGTTGACATTTTTGTATCAGCAGAATTTGATTACAGTTCGTTTGTATCTATATAGGTACAATTGTACATTAGACTATCTTCCCTAATATTCCAAGGAGCCACTTTCTGCTTCTATGTCTGACAGCTGTACCACTCCACATATGTAGTTGGAGTCTTAGCCTGGCAAGCCTAATTTAAATGCATGTGACGTCAGAAGGCAGTGTCCAGTCAGAATACAAGTCATGAGTCATCAGCCCTCTCTTTTAAAGATAGAAGTAACTTTGTTAGTGCATGATTGTAAGACCTAGACATGATCATCGGCACTATGCTGCTCCGCGCTTCGGTCAACGCCTTACCCGCTTAGCCGAGCATATCCACCTCACACCTTCTTTCAGTCTTGTCCAATCTTATTGGGACGTCCACATTTTCTATTCCCACATGTCCTGGAACCCAATATCTCTTCCCAGAGATCGCTTAGACTCTAACAGACTTTTAGCTGTTGTGTTATGCAAGACTATTGCATTAATTACTGCTTGTCTGTCAATATAAAAATTAGCGCGGCTTCAGTTTAAAGTATTTTCATCCAGTGTTTTACTGCTTTGTTTACGGCTACTTTTTCCGCCTGAAAAACACTATAGTGATCTAGCAGCTTGTAGAATCGGTTTATTTCCGGATCAGCGCAGTATACCACAGATCGTACTCCTTCCACTACTTTGGAGCCATAGGTGTACACGTGTTTCACCTCGTCGGCCATTTTAGCACTCACTATCCACCTTTATTGTGGATCTAAGGGCCCCTTCAAAGCGCATATACGAAATCAGGTAGTCCGTTCGTCCTGTAATTGATAACGCTATACTAATGTGGCGGAATGGTTTGCACTAAAGCTGCCCTGAGGCACTGACCCCCGTTGCAGTTGCCTGATTGTGATATGTTCTTTGCCATCATTGATAGCCTGCATACCCCCATAATTTTTTAAGGTAGGATCTTTTTTGTGTAGCTGACCTCCAAACGAGGACACCAAAGTATAGGATAGGCATAACAATCACTGTAAATAACCAATGAGAGAGAGAGGGCGATAAACCTTACGTACATCACAGCATTCTTTTACATGCATAAAGTGCCGTCAAGGCCTTCTTCACTCACTCCTCCAAGTTGGGCTTCCACGACAACATTCCAAAGTAATCGTTTATCTATTTTAATCGGATTTATACGATCGATTGTACCTTGGGACTTAAGTGGACGAGATTGATTTGAAAATTATTCCTATGATATTTTCGGATAATCAATACGACGTAGATTTAGGACAGTTTTCACTATCTTCAGTTAACGCTAAATCGTGCGGTGATCTGTCAAATAAAGCGCCAGTTAGCGTTATATTTAAAATAACACTGTAGCACATATAAGCTGTTCCGATAAGTCAATAGGGCTGATTATATTCAACACGGTGTCTACAGACCACAACCACAATAAAGCAAAGCTTGACGACAACTGTAGCCAAGCATTGGCTTCTTAATTATTTTGAAAGCGGCAGCCACCAATATGAATTACAGCAAACAGTAGCGAAAAATTTAGAAAAAAATACTAATTACGTTTAAAATACGCCCAAACGAATGATTTTAGCTTTTATTATCTGTTATTTACTTCTATATTAGTTTTTATTGACAAAATAAAATGGATGCCACTCACTGTCGCTTCCAAAAAATTGAATTAGGTTTAATCTGGCTACAACGGCTTTCGTGATTGATTGTCGTGCCGCTCTGTCGCGCCGAAAATAACGACACTCATAAGAACATGTGTAACAAGTAAGGAAGCTAAGTTCGTGTGTAACCGAACACTACATACTCAGCTGAGAGCTATAGAGACAAAATAAGGGAAAATCACCATGTAGGAAAATGAACCTCGGGTAACCCTGGAATGTGTTTGTATGACATGTGTATCAAATGTAAGGTATTAAAGAGTATTTGAGGATGGAGTAGGCCATAGTTCTATGGATGGACGCCATTTAGGGATATCGCCATAAATGTGGACCAGGGGTGACTCTATAATACGTTTGAACGATATGGGTATCAAATTAAAGGTATTAATGAGGGTTTTAAAAGGGAGTGGTGGTAATTTTATATGTGAAGGCGTTTTCGAGATATCGACCAAAATTAAGATCAAGATTAAGATTGATTCATTCATTTTCCTTACCATCCGTCGGGTACAGCTAATTTATTTATATATGTAATACCACGATACTGTTCCTGCCAAGATTCCAAGGGCTTTTGAATTCGCCCTGCAGAACTTTTTCATTTTCTTCAACTTAATGTGGTAGGTGTCACACCTATTTTGCAAAGATTTTTCTAAAGTTATATTTTGCGTCAACAAACCAATCCAATTACCATGTTTCATCCCTTTTTTCGTATTTGGTATAGAATTATGGCATTTTTTTCATTTTTCGTAACTATCGATAACGAAAAAGTGGGCGTGGTCATAGTCGGATTTCGGCCATTTTTTTACCAATGCAAGGTGAGTTCAGATAAGTACGTGAACTGAGTTTAGAAAAGATATATCGATTTTTGCTCAAGTTATCGTGTTAACGGCCGACCGGAAGGACAGACGGTGGACTGTGTATAAAAACCAGGCGTGGCTTCAACCGATGTCGCCCTTTTTCACAGAAAACAGTTAACGTCCTAGAATCTATGCCCCTACCAAATTTCACAGGGATTAGTAAATTTTTGTTCGACTTATGGCATTAAAAGTATTCTAGACGAATTAAATGAAAAAGGGCGGAGCCACGCCCATTTTGAAATTTTCTTTTTTTTTTTGTATTTTGTTGCACCATATCATTACTGTAGTTGAATTTTGACATAACTTACTGATATACTGTAAATATATTAAATTTTTTGTTGTTTGCGTGGTCGTTCTCCGATTTTGCTAATTTTTATTAAGCATTCATATATTAATAGGAGTAACGTGCATGCCAAATTTCATCATGATATCTTTAACGACTGCCAAATTACAGCTTGCAAAACATTTAATATACCTTCTTTTAAAAGTGGGCGGTGCCACGCCCATTGTCAAAAATTTTACTAATTTTCTATTCTGCGTCATAAGTTCAACTCACCTACCAAGTTTCATCGCTTTATCCGTCTTTGGTAATGAATTATCGCACTTTATCGGTTATTCGAAATTTTCGATATCGAAAAAGTGGGCGTGGTTATAGTCCGATATCGTTCATTTTAAATAGCAACCTGAGACGATTGCCCAGGAACCTGATACCTCAAAATTTACTCAAGTTATCGTGTTAACGGACAGACGGACGGACGGACGGATATGGCTCAATAACATTTTTTTTCGATACTGATGATTTTGATATATGGAAGTCTATATCTATCTCGATTCCTTTATACCTGCACAACCAACCGTTATCCAATCAAAATTAATATACTCAGTGAGCTCTGCTCAACTGAGTATAATAATATGACAGATGTGCCGACTATACCGCCGTCGTGAATGTAATCAGCCCTAATATGCCGATGAAAAGGAAAACAGCCACACATACATGTGCACAGCAATCAACGGCGAATATTACTCAGCCATATACACACATATGCATAGAAGGCAACAGCGAGAGCGCATAAGAGCTCAGACGTTATTACACATACATCTAAACAGCAGCTAAAGGTGCAGAAGTTTTTGCCCACACAGAAATGAGAAATAAATAAGCAAATGTTCGAAAAGGCTGTTCTCAAAAAGTCTGGACTCTGTGAGAAATAGGCAAGCGAGCCAACTGATAGTTTAAAGGCAACGTAAGCAAAGGAATAGTCAATCAGTTGATTTTATAAATTTGTAAGTGAAGTATGTGAGTAAGTTTATTGTGAATTACTACTATCATAATAGTGCTGTAGACAAAGAACATTTTGCCATACTGAATATTTGAGTTATGTATTCGACAGTTCAGCGATTCGAACTATAACAGAGGGTGTAGAATAAGCAAGAATTTCTAAAATTCGCTACAACAACTACAATAAGAATTTTGTATTAAATTATCTTGTTTGTCCTGGCAAATAAGGCGGAAATTGGCTTTTTATACTCAGTTGAGCAGAGCTCACAGAGTATATTAAGTTTGATTGGATAACGGTTGGTTGTACATATATAAAGGAATCGAGATAGATATAGACTTCCATATATCAAAATAATCAGGATCGAAAAAAAATTTGATTGAGCCATGTCCGTCCGTCCGTCCGTCCGCCCGTTAACACGATAACTTGAGTAAATTTTGAGGTATCTTGATGAAATTTGGTATGTAGGTTCCTGAGCACTCATCTCAGATCGCTGTTTAAAATGAACGATATCTGACTATAACCGCGCCCACTTTTTCGATATCGAAAATTTCGAAAAACCGAAAAAGTGCGATAATTCATTACAAAAGACAGATAAAGCGACGAAACTTGGTAGATGAGTTGAACTTATGACGCAGAATAGAAAATTAGTAAAATTTTGGACAATGGGCGTGGCAGCGCCCACTTTTAAAAGAAGGTAATTTAAAACTTTTGCAAGCTGTAATTTGGCAGTCGGTGAAGATATCATGATGAAATTTGGCAGGAACGTTACTCCTATTACTATATGTACGTTTAATAAAAATTAGCAAAATCGGAGAAGGACCACGCCCACTTTTGAAAAAAGAATTTTTTTAAAGTAAAATTTTAACAAAAAATTTAATATCTTTACAGTATATAAGTAAATTATGTCAACATTCAACTCCAGTAATGTATGGTGCAACAAAATACAAAACAAAAAGAAAATTTCAAAATGGGCGTGGATCCGCCCTTTTTCATTTAATTCGTCTAGAATACTTTTAATGCCATAAGTCGAACAAAAATTAACCAATCCTTTTGAAATTTGGTAGATTTTATGACGTTAGCTGTTTTCTGTGAAAATGGGCGAAATCGATTGACGCCACGCCCAGTTTTTATACACAGTTGTCCGTCTGTCCTTCCGGATGGCCGTTAACACGATAAGTTGAGCAAAAATCGACATATCTTTAATGAACTTAGTTCACGTGCTTACTTGAACTCACTTTATCTTGGTATAAAAAATGAACGAAATCCGACTATGACCACGCCCACTTTTTCGATATCGAAAATTGCGAAAAATAAAAAATGCCATAATTCTATACCAAATACGAAAAAAGGGATGAAACATGGTAAGGTAATTGGATTGTTTTATTGACGCGAAATAACACTTTAGAAAAAACTTTATAAAATGGGTGTGACACCTACCATATTAAGTAGAAGAAAATGAAAAAGTTCTGCAGGGCGAAATCAAAAGCCCTTGGAATCTTGGCAGGAATACTGTTCGTGGTATGAAATATATAAATAAATTAGCGGTATCCAACAGATAATGTTCTGGGTCACCCTGGTCCACATTTTGGTCGATATCTGGAAAACACCTTCACATATACAACTACCACCACTCCCTTTTAAAATTCTCATTAGTACCTTTAATTTGATACCCATATCGTACAAACTCATTCTAGAGTCACCCCTGGTCCACCTTTATGGCGATATCTCGAAAAGGCGTCCGCTTATAGAACTAAGGCCCACTCCCTTTTAAAATACTCATTAACTCCTTTCGTTTGATACCCATATTGCACAAACGAATTCTAGAGTCACCCCTGCTCCACCTTTATGGCGATATCTCGAAACGGCGTCCACCTATGGAACTAAGGATTACTCCCTTTTAAAATACTCATTAACACCTTTCTTTTGATACCCATATTGTACAAACAAATTCGAGGGTCACCCCTGGTCCACCTTTATGGCGATATCTCGAAAATGCGACCACCTATTCAACAACCACCGCTCCCTTTTAAAACCCTCATTAATACCTTTAATTTGATACCCATATCGTACAAACTCATTCTAGAGTCACCCCTGGTCCACCTTTATGGCGATATCTCGAAAAGGCGTCCGCTTATAGAACTAAGGCCCACTCCCTTTTAAAATACTCATTAACTCCTTTCGTTTGATACCCATATTGCACAAACGAATTCTAGAGTCACCCCTGCTCCACCTTTATGGCGATATCTCGAAACGGCGTCCACCTATGGAACTAAGGATTACTCCCTTTTAAAATACTCATTAACACCTTTCTTTTGATACCCATATCGTACAAACACATTCTAGAGTCACCCTGGTCCACCTTTATGGCGATATTTCGAAACGGCGTCCACCTATAGAACTAAGGCTCACTCCCTTTTAAAATACTCATTAACCCATTTCGTTTGATACCCATATTGTACAAACAAATTCTAGGGCCACCCCTGGTCCACCTTTGTGGCGATATCTCGAAACGGCGTCCACCTATGGAACTAAGGATTACTCCCTTTTAAAATACTCATTAACACCTTTCTTTTGATACCCATATTGTACAAACAAATTCTAGGGTCACCCCTGGTCCACCTTTATGGCGATATCTCGAAACGGCGTCCACCTATGGAACTAAGGATTACTCCCTTTTAAAATACTCATTAACACCTATCTTTTGATACCCATATCGACAAACGCATTCTAGAGTCACCCCTGGTCCACCTTTATGGCTATATCCCTAAATGGCGTCCACCTATAGAACTATGGCCCACTCCCTCATAAAATACTCTTTAATGCCTTTGATTTGATACACATGTCATACAAACACATTCCAGGGTTTCCCTCGGTTCATTTTCGTACATGGTTATTTTCCCTTATGTTGTCACCATAGCTCTCAACTGAGTATGTAATGTTCGGTTACACCCGAACTTAACCTTCCTTACTTGTTTTGATTGGAACTTAATTATTTCATATCCAATTTATATATTTGTTTTGTCACAATTTTGGCCTTAAAAAGTTCTGTAATTGCCATACATGCCCCTTTGAGCTCTGAAGTCGTTTTAGTATAGTTTGAGCTATGAAAAAACGACTATTTGAATACAACGACGAATTAATTTTAAAAATCGCATGCCAAATAACCAATGTACGATACAATAAATATAAATAAAATTTTCCGAGACTCTCTGAACGTAAGCTTCAAATTAAGAAGCGGACTTTTGCAATTTGTTTATTTTAGATGGGAACCAACCCAGTCTAATATACAACAACTGTATACAAAATCTTGAGTCTCTGCTTTCATAAATTGGTTCGTTTAGATGAATTCTCGTTGCGTCTACAATACATTGTTTCACACTTTGACCGAAATAAGCAAAACAAAAAGTGAGTCTAAGTTCGAGTGAAAGGAAGATTATATAATCAGCTGTGTGCGTCGTCTTTTTAATCAACATTTTTTTCTCAACTTGTCGTATAAACAAAAGCTTGAAAATTTACAACAACAAAGATTTACAATCAATGATTTGATTGCAATTAATAGTAAATTTACAATCATCTGCCCTTGATTTGATTGAAATCAATTCGGGGATATAGTCAAATCCTATGATTGCAATCATCGACAAGAAATCATTTGAAATTTGTGTAAGTTGCTTGATAAACTTATTCATAATTTTGCTACCCCATCGGTTACTTCGATGATTTTAATATGCAGCACTGACATTCACAGATAGACGAACGGATTTAGCTTAATCAAGTTCTTGTTTGATCCTAACCATTTCGATGTTTGGATGACGATTATATATTTTGTGTGCTATGCACAACTGAGTATAATATTAGTCGTATATGTATGCATGCATTGGGGAAAGATAAGGATTAAAGTGTTAAAGTTTCAATCATTTTTTCTTCTTTTTTTTTAACCTAAAAATAACGCAAAATCAGCAAACTTTTTTTTGTTTCACATATAGGATGATTAAATAAAACTCAGATTTTGTTTCTCCTTGAAATACACGCGTGAACTAACTTTGCTGTTACAAAGATCGCATAAGAAGTTTGGGAACAATTTTCAAATACTGGCACATGCATTCTTGCTCTTCGTAAAGATGAAATCAAGTAAGTAGCCACGTGAGGTGTCCATAACATCCTCAAGGCATCTCAATGTCTCCCTTGGTTGGGTCTCCGGGGTTGAAGGGAATGAATTTGTAGATGAGATGGCCCGGAAATGTTCCGAAATGTACATACACGAGGCGGACAGCTTCGTACGATCACCGCTGGATTATCTTCTGAATGAAATCGACAAATATAAGTTTAAGGCAACGGACTTGCTGTGTACCAACCGCGCTGATTGCGAGGTAGCATAGTATTTATGGCCAAATTTGTATAGGAAAGAAACTAGCTTTCTTCCCAAGCTAAGCTAATTTACAGTGAGAATACTTACGAGTGTCATCACAGGTAATTGCGCTAATGCAGAAGCTTTCAGGATGAGGAGGGAGAGTAAACGGGTTCATCGCTTTCTCTGCCGATGTTCAGTACTGCAAACAAGAGCACTCAGATTTATGGGTACAAGGTTTTTCGAAAGTCTAGCAGAGGTTGGGAAGGTAGATCTTTCACTCCTACTTTAGTTCTAGTTTTTTTCTAGTTCTAGAAATTTTTATGTAAATAAATAATTAAGGCATATTTTGGATGTGCGGAAACTTAGTCGCATATATATCATTACTAGCCTTTACCCGCGGCCCCGTCCGCAAGGAAAATTTTAAATATATGGGCTATTCGCGTTAGCCTGCTTATTATCTGTTTAAAATTTAGTTTTCTGTCTAATGCATTTTATTTTTGTAATTGAGTAAAAAAAAGAACTAATGAGCTGATAACCCGATAGGATCCCAAATGATCCCGAAATTATCCAGAAAAAGCTACGAAATGACCCCAACGCTATCGCGGACGGATCCCGAAAACCATCCAGAAATGATCCCGGAAGGGTGCAAAAACTATCCCGGAAAAGTAACAAAAAATCCCCAAATGGCTCCTACGGCATCCCGGACGGCTCCAGAAATGATCTCGGAAGGGTCCCCAAATGATCCCAAAATGGTCCCGAAATGACCCTGATGGATCCGGCAAACCATCAAGAAATTATGCCGAAAGGGTCCCAAAATGATCCCGAAATAATACAGAAAAAGTCACGAAACGACCCCTAGAGGATCCCCAAATGACCCCTTAATAGCCCCGAAAAGGTCCCGAAATAACCCCTACGGGATCCCGGACAAATCCCGAAAACCATCCAGAAATGATGCCGGAAGGAATCCCAAATGATTCCGTAAAAGTCCCGCATTGATTCCGACGGGATCCCGAATGGAAACCGAAAATCATCCAGAAGTGATGCCGGAAAGGTCCTCAAATGATCACCTAATAGTCCCGAAATGACCCTTAAGGGGTCATGGACGGATCCCATAAACCATCCAGAAATGATCCCGATATAGTCCCGAAGAAGTCAAATGACCCTGACGGGATCTCGACCGCACCCCTAAATGACCCTGACGGGATCCCGGACAGATCCCGAAATCCATCCAGAAATGATCTTGGGAGGGACCCCAAATGATCCCGAAAAAGTCCCGCAATGATTCCGAGGGGATCCTGATCGGATACCGAAAACCATCCAGAAGTGATGCCGGAAAGGTCCTCAAATGATCACCTAATACCAAAATGACCCTGACGGCATCCCGGACTGATCCCAAAATCCATTCAGAAATGATCTTGGGAAGGTCCCAAAATTATCCCGAAATAGTCTCGGAAAAGTTCAGAAATTACCCTGACGGGTTCCCGGACGAATCCTGAAAGCCATCTCTAAATGATCCCGAAAAAGTCCCGAAATGACCCTGACTGGACCCCGAAAGGATCCCGAAAACTATCCAGAAATGATGCCGGAAATGTCCTCAAATGATCACCTAATAGTTCCGAAAAGACCCTGACGGGATCCCGAACGGATCCCGACAACTATCTAGAAATGATGCCGAAAGGGTCCGCAAATGATACCGTATTAGTCGAGAAAAAGTCCCGAAATGAACCCGACGGGATGCCGGACGAATCCCAAAAACCATCCACAAATGATGCCGGAAGGGACACCAAATGATCCCGAAAAAGTCCCGCAATAATTCCGACGGGATCCTGAGCGGATACCGAAAACCATCCAGAAGTGATGCCGAAAAGGTCCTCAAATGATCACCTAATAGTCCCAAAATTACTCTGATGGCATCCCGGACAGATCCCGAAATCCATCCAGAAATGATCTTGGGAGGGTCCCAAAATTATACCGAAATAGTCTGGGAAAAGTCCAGAAATTACCCTGACGGATCCCGGACGAATCCTGAAAACCAATCTTAAATGATGCCGAAAAAGTCCCGAAATGACCCTGATGGGACCCGGAAAGGATCCCGAAAACTAACCAGAAATGATGCCGGAAAGGTCCTCAAATGATCTCCCAATAGTTCCGAAAAGACCCTGACGGGATCCCGAACGGATCCCGACAACTATCCAGAAATGATACCGAAAGGGCCCGCAAATGATCCCGTATTAGTCGAGAAAAAGTCCCGAAATGACCCCGACGGGATGCCGGACGGATGCCAAAAACCATCCAGAAATGATGTCGGAAGGGACCCCAATGATCCCGAAAAAGTCCCGCAATTATTCCGACGGAAATCTGAACGGATACCGAAAACCATCCAGAAGTGATGCCGGAACGGTCCTCAAATGCACACCTAGTAGTCTCAAAATGACCCTGAGGGCATCCCGGACAAATCCCGAAATCCATCCAGAAATGATCTTGGGAAGGTCCCAAAATGATCCCGAAATAGTCTCGGAAAAGTCCAAAAATTACCCTGACGGGTTCCCGGACGAATCCTGAAAGCCATCCTTAAATGATCCCGAAAAAGCCCCGAAATGACCCTGACGGGATCCCGAAAGGATTCCAAAAACTATCCAGAAATGATGCCGGAAAGGTCCTCAAATGATCCCCTAATAGTTCCGAAATGACCGTGACGGGATCCCGAACGGATCCCGACAACTATCCAGAAATTATGCCGAAAGGGTCCGCAAATGATCCCGTATTAGTCGAGAAAAAGACCCGAAATGACCCCGACGGGATCCCGGACGAATTCCAAAAACCATCCAGAAATGATGCCGGTAGATATCCCAAATGATCCCGAAATAATCCCGAAATGACCTCGTCGGCATCCCGGACGGATACCGAATATTATCCAGAAATGATGCCGGAAAGGTCCACAAATGATCCCCTAATAGTCCCGAAATTACCCTGATGGGATCCCGAATGATCCCGAAAAAGTCCCCAAATGACCCCGACGATATCCCGGACGGATCCCGAAAACCATCCAGAAATGATGCCGGAAGAGCCCCCAAATGATCCCGAAAAAGTCCCCAAATGACCCCGACGAGATCCCGCACGGATCCCGAAAACCATCCAGAAATGATGCCGGAAGAGCCCCAAATGATCCCGAAAAAGTCCCCAAATGACCCCGACATACTCCAGAAAAGGTTCCGAAATTGCTCCGAGGGAATCAACGACGGATCGCGAAAACCATACAGAAATGATTCCGGAAGGATCCCAAAATGATCCCGAAATAGTCCGGAAATGACCCAGATGGGATCCCGCACAGATCCAGAAATGATCCCGGAAGGGTCCAAAAACTATCCCGGAAAAGTAACAAAAAATCCCGAAATGGCTCTTACGGCATCCCGGACGGATCCAGAAATGATCTCGGAAGGGTCCCCAAATGATCCCAAAATGGTCCCGAAATGACCCTGATGGATCCGGCAAACCATCAAGAAATTATGCCGGAAGGGTCCCCAAATGATCCCGAAATAAAACAGAAAAAGTCACGAAACGACCCCTAGAGGATCCCTAAATGATCCCGTATTAGCCCCGAAAAAGTCCCAAAATGACCCTGACGGGATCCCGAAAGGATTCCGAAAACAATACAGAAATGATGCCTGAAAGGTCCTCAAATGATCCCCTAATAGTCCCGAAATGACCGTGACGGGATCCCGACAACTATCCAGAAATGATGCCGAAAGGGTCCGCAAATGATCCCGTATTAGTCGAAAAAAAGTCCCGAAAGGACCACGACGGGATCCCGGACGAATCCCAAAAACCATCCAGAAATGATGCCGGTAGGTATCCCAAATGATCCCGAAATAGTCCCGAAATGACCTCGTCGGCATCCCGGACGGATCCCGAAAATTATCCAGAAATGATGCCGGAAAGGTTCCCAAATGATCCCCTAATAGTCCCGAAATTACCCTAATGGGATCCCGGACGGATCCCGAAAACCATCCAGAAATGATGCCGAAAGGGTTCCCAAATGATCCCGTATTAGTCGCGAAAAAGTCCCGAAATGACCCCGACGGGATCCCGAAAACCATCCATAAATGATGCCGAAAGGGTTCCCAAATGATCCCGTATTAGTCGCGAAAAAGTCCCGAAATGACCCCGACGGGATCCCGGACGGATCCAGAAAACCATCCAGAAATGATGCCGGATGAGCCCCAAAATGATCCCGAAAAAGTCCCCAAATGACCCCGACGAGATCCCGGACGGATCCCGAAAACCATCCAGAAATGATGCCGGAAGAGCCCCCAAATGATCCCGAAAAAGTCCCCAAATGACCCCGACGATATCCCGGACGGATCCCGAAAATCATCCAGAAATGATGCCGGAAGAGCCCCCAAATTATCCCGAAAAAGTCCCCATATGACCCCGACGAGATCCCGCACGGATCCCGAAAACCATCCAGAAATGATGCCGGAAGGGTCCTCAAATGATCGCGAAATAGTCCCGAAATGATTCCGGAATAGTCCCGAAAATGTTCCAAAATAACCCCGACGGGATCCCGGACGGATCCCGTAAACTATACAGAAATGATCCCGGAAGGGTCCCAAAATGATCCCGAAATAGTCCCGAAAAAGTCCCGAAATTACCCCGGCGTAATCCCGGACCGATCCCGAAAACCATCCAGAAATGATCCCGGAAGGGTCTCGATATGACCCTTACGGGATTACAAATAAGGTGACGCTAATTATAAAACCATGTTAATAAGGCAGCAGGCGCATTGGAGCGAATAAAAAGTTAGATAGAAACATACAGGTAAAGCTAATAAAAGCGTGCTAATAAAAACAATTGATGGAGGGCGGACGGCGGGAGTAGAGGAGAGGACCACTGATCGTTCCTCCAAAATTGTCTAGATCTCGTTCTGTATGTACCAGATACCAAAAACTATTGATTTAGGAGAAAATTTAGATTGAGTTATAACAATTTGTGGATTTTACACCAGAGGGGGAGATATAGGGGGGCGGGCAGAGGGTGTCACTGCTTACTTTGTAAGCCCTCGATTTATTTGACCCCTTGAGTCTGTGATATTGGTGAAGGCCAGTATACGTAAAGTTATAATGTGTAAAAATTATGAAAAATAATTTCTCGAAGGGGTCGTGGGACCCCCACCCCTCTTTCCATGTTCGAAAAAAATTTCGCTAGTAGACTACTGTCTGTGTCCCAAATTTCATCAAAATCCGTGTAGCCATTCTGGCGTGATTCAGTCGCAAAGACGAAAAAATATAATAATTAAATTATAACTGTTCCTAGGGGGCGGGGACCACGCCCCTTTTGAAAAATATATAGCTAGTAGATCCTTCTAGACTATTGGCTATATGTGTGCAAAATTTCATACAAATCGGTCCAGCCGTTCTTGCGTGATTGAGTCACAAAGACAAACGTCTGGACAAACATCCAAACATCCAAACATCCAAACATCTTAACATCCAAACTTTCCCATTTATAATATATATAAATAATACAATATAAATTAGCTATTAGCAGAAAATATAGCAAGATAATTTAAGTCAGTAAAGAAACAGAGCTAGAAGCTAAGTATACCAAACATTTTAGCTTTAAATGCCAAAAAAGCAAATGCACCAAAATGGCAACACTGGTCGTTTTTAACGGTACAGCATCGAATCAGCATCACGTACGGACGCTTCGCTTTATTTATGATTGCTAGGAGAAATGTTTCATAACTGATGATGGGCGAAATTGACTAGACTACTTAGAAATCCTATTTTTGCTCAGTTGACCTATGAAGCCTTCATTCATACAAGTTCAAATAATGTTTGCCCCATCCGAACAGCCTCATGCTAATTTATTCGCCTCAAGAGCTGCAAAAAAACTTTTGTTAACGAAATCAAACTGAAATGTCTGCATCACATGTTTATTATATACTTAAGCTTAAGTTTTGATAACATCTATTTGGGTACATTAAAACTCGCGATATCGCATGCTGGAATAATTAATAATAAGCACTTGATTCGAGTTTAGTTGAAATTTTTGTATCAGCAGAGTTTGATTACAGTTCGTTTGTATCTATGTAGGTACAATTGTACATTAGACTATCTTCCCTAACATTCCAAGGAGCCACTTTCTGCTTCTATGTCTGACAGCTGTACCACTCCACATATGTAGTTGGAGTCTTAGCCTGGCAAGCCTATATTAAATGCATGTGACGTCAGAAGGCAGTGTCCAGTCAGAATACAAGTCATGAGTCATCAGCCCTCTCTTTTAAATGATAGAAGTAACTTTGTTAGTGCAAGATTGTAAGACCTAGACATGATCATCGGCACTATGCTGCTCCGCGCTTCGGTCAACGCCTTACCCGCTTAGCCGAGCATATCCACCTCACACCTTCTTTCAGTCTTGCCCAATCTTATTGGGACGTCCACATTTTCTATTCCCACATGTCCTGGAACCCAATATCCCTTCCCAGAGATCGCTTAGACTCTAACAGACTTTTAGCTGTTGTGTTATGCAAGACTATTGCCTTAATTATTGCTTGTCTGTCAATATAAAAATTAGCGCGGCTGCAGTTTAAAGTATTTTCATCCAGTGTTTTACTGCTTTGTTTACGGCTACTTTTTCCGCCTGAAAAACACTATAGTGATCTAGCAGCTTGTAGAATCGGTTTATTTCCGGATCAGCGCAGTATACCACAGATCGTACTCCTTCCACTACTTTGGAGCCATAGGTGTACACGTGTTTCACCTCGTCGGCCATTTTAGCACTTACTATCCACCTTTATTGTGGATCTAAGGGCCCCTTCGAAGCGCATATACGAAATCAGGTAGTCCGTTCGTCCTGTAATTGATAACGCTATACTAATGTGGCGGAATGGTTTGCACTAAAGCTGCCCTGAGGCACTGAGCCCCGTTGCAGTTGCCTGATTGTGATATGTTCTTTGCCATCATTGATAGCCTGCATACCCCCATAATTTTTTAAGGTAGGATCTTTTTTGTGTAGCTGACCTCCAAACGAGGACACCAAAGTATAGGATAGGCATAACAATCACTGTAAATAACCAATGAGAGAGAGAGGGCGATAAACCTTACGTACATCACAGCATTCTTTTACATGCATAAAGTGCCGTCAAGGCCTTCTTCACTCACTCCTCCAAGTTGGGCTTCCACGCCAACATTCCAAAGTAATCGTTTATCTATTTTAATTGGATTTATACGATCGATTGTACCTTGGGACTTAAGTGGACGAGATTGATTTGAAAATTATTCCTATGATATTTTCGGATAATCAATAGGACGTAGATTTAGGACAGTTTTCACTATCTTCAGTTAACGCTAAATCGTGCGGTGATCTGTCAAATAAAGCGCCAGTTAGCGTTATATTTAAAATAACACTGTAGCACATATAAGCTGTTCCGATAAGTCAATAGGGCTGATTATATTCAACACGGTGTCTACAGACCACAACCACAATAAAGCAAAGCTTGACGACAACCGTAGCCAAGCATTGGCTTCTTAATTACTTTGAAAGCGGCAGCCACCAATATGAATTACAGCAAACAGTAGCGAAAAATTTAGAAAAAAATACTAATTACGTTTAAAATACGCCCAAACGAATGATTTTAGCTTTTATTATCTGTTATTTACTTCTATATTAGTTTTTATTGACAAAATAAAATGGATGCCACTCACTGTCGCTTCCAAAAAATTGAATTAGGTTTAATCTGGCTACAACGGCTTTCGTGATTGATTGTCGTGCCGCTCTGTCGCGCCGAAAATAACGACACTCATAAGAACATGTGTAACAAGTAAGGAAGCTAAGTTCGTGTGTAACCGAACACTACATACTCAGCTGAGAGCTATAGAGACAAAATAAGGGAAAATCACCATGTAGGAAAATGAACCTCGGGTAACCCTGGAATGTGTTTGTATGACATGTGTATCAAATGGAAGGTATTAAAGAGTATTTGAGGATGGAGTAGGCCATAGTTCTATGGATGGACGCCATTTAGGGATATCGCCATAAATGTGGACCAGGGGTGACTCTATAATACGTTTGAACGATATGGGTATCAAATTAAAGGTATTAATGAGGGTTTTAAAAGGGAGTGGTGGTAATTTTATATGTGAAGGCGTTTTCGAGATATCGACCAAAATTAAGATCAAGATTAAGATTGATTCATTCATTTTCCTTACCATCCGTCGGGTACAGCTAATTTATTTATATATGTAATACCACGATACTGTTCCTGCCAAGATTCCAAGGGCTTTTGAATTCGCCCTGCAGAACTTTTTCATTTTCTTCAACTTAATGTGGTAGGTGTCACACCTATTTTGCAAAGATTTTTCTAAAGTTATATTTTGCGTCAACAAACCAATCCAATTACCATGTTTCATCCCTTTTTTCGTATTTGGTATAGAATTATGGCATTTTTTTCATTTTTCGTAACTATCGATAACGAAAAAGTGGGCGTGGTCATAGTCGGATTTCGGCCATTTTTTTACCAATGCAAGGTGAGTTCAGATAAGTACGTGAACTGAGTTTAGAAAAGATATATCGATTTTTGCTCAAGTTATCGTGTTAACGGCCGACCGGAAGGACAGACGGTGGACTGTGTATAAAAACCAGGCGTGGCTTCAACCGATGTCGCCCTTTTTCACAGAAAACAGTTAACGTCCTAGAATCTATGCCCCTACCAAATTTCACAGGGATTAGTAAATTTTTGTTCGACTTATGGCATTAAAAGTATTCTAGACGAATTAAATGAAAAAGGGCGGAGCCACGCCCATTTTGAAATTTTCTTTTTTTTTTTTGTATTTTGTTGCACCATATCATTACTGGAGTTGAATGTTGACATAATTTACTGATATACTGTAAATATATTAAATTTTTTGTTGTTTGCGTGGTCGTTCTCCGATTTTGCTAATTTTTATTAAGAATTCATATAGTAATAGGAGTAACGTGCATGCCAAATTTCATCATGATATCTTTAACGACTGCCAAATTACAGCTTGCAAAACATTTAAAATACCTTCTTTTAAAAGTGGGCGGTGCCACGCCCATTGTCAAAAATTTTACTAATTTTCTATTCTGCGTCATAAGTTCAACTCACCTACCAAGTTTCATCGCTTTATCCGTCTTTGGTAATGAATTGTCGCACTTTATCGGTTATTCGAAATTTTCGATATCGAAAAAGTGGGCGTGGTTATAGTCCGATATCGTTCATTTTAAATAGCGACCTGAGACGATTGCCCAGGAACCTGATACCTCAAAATTTACTCAAGTTATCGCGTTAACGGACAGACGGATGGACGGACGGACATGGCTCAATAACATTTTTTTCGATACTGATGATTTTGATATATGGAAGTCTATATCTATCTCGATTCCTTTATACCTGTACAACCAACTATTATCCAATCAAAGTTAATATACTCAGTGAGCTCTGCTCAACTGAGTATAATAATATGACAGATGTGCCGACTATACCGCCGTCGTGAATGTAATCAGCCCTAATATGCCGATGAAAAGGAAAACAGCCACACATACATGTGCACAGCAATCAACGGCGAATATTACTCAGCCATATACACACATATGCATAGAAGGCAACAGCGAGAGCGCATAAGAGCTCAGACGTTATTACACATACATCTAAACAGCAGCTAAAGGTGCAGAAGTTTTTGCCCACACAGAAATGAGAAATAAATAAGCAAATGTTCGAAAAGGCTGTTCTCAAAAAGTCTGGACTCTGTGAGAAATAGGCAAGCGAGCCAACTGAAAGTTTAAAGGCAACGTAAGCAAAGGAATAGTCAATCAGTTGATTTTATAAATTTGTAAGTGAAGTATGTGAGTAAGTTTATTGTGAATTACTACTATCATAATAGTGCTGTAGACAAAGAACATTTTGCCATACTGAATATTTGAGTTATGTATTCGACAGTTCAGCGATTCGAACTATAACAGAGGGTGCAGAATAAGCAAGAATTTCTAAAATTCGCTACAACAACTACAATAAGAAAATTGTATTAAATTATCTTGTTTGTCCTGGCAAATACGGCGGAAATTGGCTTTTTATACTCAGTTGAGCAGAGCTCACAGAGTATATTAAGTTTGATTGGATAACGGTTGGTTGTACATATATAAAGGAATCGAGATGGATATAGACTTCCATATATCAAAATAATCAGGATCGAAAAAAAATTTGATTGAGCCATGTCCGTCCGTCCGTCCGTCCGTCCGTTAACACGATAATTTGAGTAAATTTTGAGGTATCTTAATGAAATTTGGATGTAGGTTCCTGAGCACTCATCTCAGATCGCTGTTTAAAATGAACGATATCTGACTATAACCACGCCCACTTTTTCGATATCGAAAATTTCGAAAAACCGAAAAAGTGCGATAATTCATTACAAAAGACAGATAAAGCGACGAATCTTGGTAGATGAGTTGAACTTATGACGCAGAATAGAAAATTAGTAAAATTTTGGACAATGGGCGTGGCAGCGCCCACTTTTAAAAGAAGGTAATTTAAAACTTTGCAAGCTGTATTTTGGCAGTCGGTGAAGATATCATGATGAAATTTGGCAGGAACGTTACTCCTATTACTATTTGTACGTTTAATAAAAATTAGCAAAATCGGAGAAGGACCACGCCCACTTTTGAAAAAAAAATTTTTTTAAAGTAAAATTTTAACAAAAAATTTAATATCTTTACAGTATATAAGTAAATTATGTCAACATTCAACTCCAGTAATGTATGGTGCAACAAAATACAAAAAAAAAAAAGAAAATTTCAAAATGGGCGTGGCTCCGCCCCTTTTCATTTAATTCGTCTAGAATACTTTTAATGCCATAAGTCGGACAAAAATTAACCAATCCTTTTGAAATTTGGTAGATTTTATGACGTTAGCTGTTTTCTGTGAAAATGGGCGAAATCGATTGACGCCACGCCCAGTTTTTATACACAGTTGTCCGTCTGTCCTTCCGCATGGCCGTTAACACGATAAGTTGACCAAAAATCGACATATCTTTAATGAACTTAGTTCACGTGCTTACTTGAACTCACTTTATCTTGGTATAAAAAATGAACGAAATCCGACTATGACCACGCCCACTTTTTCGATATCGAAAATTACGAAAAATGAAAAAAATGCCATAATTCTATACCAAATACGAAAAAAGGGATGAAACATGGTAATTGGATTGGTTTGTTGACGCAAAATATAACTTTAGAAAAATCTTTGCAAAATGGGTGTGACACCTACCACATTAAGTTGAAGAAAATGAAAAAGTTCTGCAGGGCGAATTCAAAAGCCCTTGGAATCTTGGCAGGAACAGTATCGTGGTATTACATATATAAATAAATTAGCGGTATCCAACAGATAATGTTCTGGGTCACCCTGGTCCTCATTTTGGTCGATATCTGGAAAACACCTTCACATATACAACTACCACCACTCCCTTTTAAAACTCTCATTAATACCTTTAATTTGATACCCATATCATACAAACTCATTCTAGAGTCACCCCTGGTCCACCTTTATGGCGATATCTCGAAAAGGCGTCCGCCTATAGAACTAAGGCCCACTCCCTTTTAAAATACTCATTAACTCCTTTCGTTTGATACCCATATTGCACAAACGAATTCTAGAGTCACCCCTGCTCCACCTTTATGGCGATATCTTGAAACGGCGTCCACCTATGGAACTAAGAATTACTCCCTTTTAAAATACTCATTAACTCCTTTCGTTTGATACCCATATTGTACAAACAAATTCGAGGGTCACCCCTGGTCCACCTTTATGGCGATATCTCGAAAATGCGACCACCTATTCAACAACCACCACTCCCTTTTAAAACCCCCATTAATACCTTTAATTTGATACCCATATCGTACAAACACATTCTAGAGTCACCCTGGTCCACCTTTATGGCGATATTTCGAAACGGCGTCCACCTATAGAACTAAGGCTCACTCCCTTTTAAAATACTTATTAACTCCTTTCGTTTGATACCCATATTGTACAAACAAATTCTAGGGCCACCCCTGGTCCACCTTTGTGGCGATATCTCGAAACGGCGTCCACCTATGGAACTAAGGATTACTCCCTTTTAAAATACTCATTAACACCTATCTTTTGATACCCATATCGACAAACGCATTCTAGAGTCACCCCTGGTCCACCTTTATGGCTATATCCCTAAATGGCGTCCACCTATAGAACTATGGCCCACTCCCTCATAAAATACTCTTTAATGCCTTTCATTTGATACACATGTCATACAAACACATTCCAGGGTTTCGCTCGGTTCATTTTCGTACATGTTTATTTTCCCTTATGTTGTCACCATAGCTCTCAACTGAGTATGTAATGTTCGGTTACACCCGAACTTAACCTTCCTAACTTGTTTTGATTGGAACTTAATTATTTCATATCCAATTTATATATTTGTTTTGTCACAATTTTGGCCTTAAAAAGTTCTGTAATTGCCATACATGCCCCTTTGAGCTCTGAAGTCATTTTAGTATAGTTTGAGCTATGAAAAAACGACTATTTGAATACAACGACGAATTAATTTTAAAAATCGTATGCCAAATAACCAATGTACGATACGATAAATATAAATAAAATTTTCCGAGACTCTCTGAACGTAAGCTTCAAATTAAGAAGCGGACTTTTGCAATTTGTTTATTTTAGATGGGAACCAACACAGTCTAATATACAACAACTGTATACAAAATCTTGAGTCTCTGCTTTCATAAATTGGTTCGTTTAGATGAATTTTCGTTGCGTCTACAATACATTGTTTCACACTTTGACCGAAATAAGCAAAACAAAAAGTGAGTCTAAGTTCGAGTGAAAGGAAGATTATATAATCAGCTGTGTGCGTCGTCTTTTTAATCAACATTTTTTTCTCAATTTGTCGTATAAACAAAAGCTTGAAAATTTACAATAACAAAGATTTACAATCAATGATTTGATTGCAATTAATAGTAAATTTACAATCATCTGCCCTTGATTTGATTGAAATCAATTCGGGGATATAGTCAAATCTTATGATTGCAATCATCGACAAGAAATCATTTGAAATTTGTGTAAGTTGCTTGATAAACTTATTCATAATTTTGCTACCCCATCGGTTACTTCGATGATTTTAATATGCAGCACTGACATTCACAGATAGACGAACGGATTTAGCTTAATCAAGTTCTTGTTTGATCCTAACCATTTCGATGTTTGGATGACGATTATATATTTTGTGTGCTATGCACAACTGAGTATAATATTAGTCGTATATGTATGCATGCATTGGGGAAAGATAAGGATTAAAGTGTTAAAGTTTCAATCATTTTTTCTTCTTTTTTTTTTAAGCCTAAAAATAACGCAAAATCAGCAAACTTTTTTTGTTTCACAAACAAAACTCTGATCTTGTTTCTCCTTGAAATACACGCGTGAACTAACTTTGCTGTTACAAAGATCGCATAAGAAGTTTGGGAACAATTTTCAAATACTGGCACATGCATTCTTGCTCTTGGTAAAGATGAAATCAAGTAAGTAGCCACGTGAGGTGTCCATAACATCCTCAAGGCATCTCAATGTCTCCCTTGGTTGGGCCTCCGGGGATGAAGGGAATGAATTTGTAGATGAGATGGCCCGGAAATGTTCCGAAATGTACATACACGAGGCGGATAGCTTCGTACGACTACCGCTGGATTATCTTCTGAATGAAATCGACAAATATAAGTTTAAGCAACGGACTTGCTGTGTACCAACCGCGCTGATTGCGAGGTAGCATAGTATTTATGGCCAAATTTGTATAGGAAAGAAACTAGCTTTCTTCCCAAGCTAAGCTAATTTACAGTGAGAATACTTACGAGTGTCATCACAGGTATTTGCGCTATTGCAGAAGCTTTCAGGATGAGGAGGGAGAGTAAACGGGTTCATCGCTTTCTCTGCCGATGTTCAATACTGCAAACAAGAGCACTCAGATTTATGGGTACAAGGTTTTTCGAAAGTCTAGCAGAGGTTGGGAAGGTAGATCTTTCACTCCTACTTTAGTTCTAGTTTGGATGAATGTGCCTCCACACGGAATTTTCTAAGGGCACACACAATAGATAAATATGTCTCCGAGTAAAAGTGTGGATAATTCCCGCGCACACTCTGGGGGTCACCGTTGATAAAATACTCAATAATACATCCTACTTCTCAACAGCCAAAAAGGCATTTTCTACCCCTTTGATTTCGTGGGGAGTGCTTCCATGCAGTACTAGGTTCAATATAAACCAATTTACTTCGCTATGTTCTATAAGAATACTACAAAACCAAATCGTTCACGTTGTAATCGACGGCAGGCTTAGCAGCAGTATCCTGGACGTACGCACTATACGAGGTAAAATAAAGACTCGGGCTATTACTTTGGGAGTCACGGAAGTGAAATATAATGTCGAAAAGCGGCTCATGAAATAAAGAACTGATGGTTAGCTCACTCAGCACTCAAAATTGCTCTCACTCAAAATGTTCGATGTTATCACTCAATACATTCTACTACTTTGGAGATCATAGGTTTCCACCAAGCCCGCAAAAACAACTGCTTCGGTGAGGAATGTCGAGCAATGTTGAATAAAACGAAACTGCAAAAACGTGCGCCATTTGTGAGCGTTATGGTGGATCGAAGGTGGTAGAGGAGCGCCTTCTTAGAAGAAGGAAACGCAAGGTCGGCTGGACTGTGTGAGTGCGGGGAGCTTCAGATGCTGTCTGATAGGAATATTGACGGAATATTTTGTTTGAAACAAACAACACCGCTGTTTGGAAAAAGAGGAGTGCGGGATCTCCATCCAGTTAAGCGTCAATTAATGAAGATGGTAGTTTAAAAGCCGATCTGCTGTGAAAACTCATCGGTCTTGCAAATTCCGTTGGGAGTCTGCGTAAAATATGTGAGATTTACACAAACTTTTAGAGAAGCTCGGTCTAAATCACTTCGGAGGTATATTGCGCCTCATTAAGTAGAGCGCACGACTTTGATCCAGAGCACGTAGACTCGAAGTCTGGAGACGGCTTGCACAGTTTGTTTTTAATACAAGTGAATTATTAGCTAGTTTAAAACTTAAACCAAGTCATGTGTATGTAACACAAAAAAGTTTCAAATTTAGGCTCAAACTTTCAACCCAAACGTTAAACTTTCGCAATATTAAAATATAAAATATCGTTTAATTTTTCTAAATTTGAAAAATTGTATTTTGTTTTTGGAATAGTAAGTAGAAAATTTTTCAGACAACCTGCCATAGCTGCGCAGATAGATCCATTTCGAAGGGTGCTAAAAGCCTTCATCATCAGTACGCTTTAGGCATGCTGCGCTAACCATTTAGCTATACAGCGGTGGTAAAAACAAAAACAATTAATACCGTTTAATAAAATTTTATTTTATCATTTTATTTATACACGTATATATGTATGTACGTGATTTTTTGATTAGTTGATTACATTAGCTACATCGTCTGCTCGACAACAGAAAGTGTAACCAAATGTAGGAATACGCCGAAGGTGACCAAATTGGCTCTCTTTTAACCATGAAATTTCATCACATATATCATTCGTACAAAATTCGCTATGATCTGGAGCTACCACCTATCAATAGAAACAAATTAATTCTAATTCTAATTAAATAATTTGCAAAACGAGCCTGTTCAACTTACGTAGGGTGAATTGTGTGCAATAACAACGAATTCCCCTTCATTGTCAGTTGAAAGTGACTTCACATAAGACCAAATGTACGTTGGTGCGGTTACTACCAAATTAGACGAACGCACACTCAAATCAACTAACAAATCAGTAGCGCCTTTCCTTACAGGCATAGTTGCGTTTCCATAACTACCAATGTATACCAAATATTTTTCAGATTTTGTGCGTTCCTTTAACGCATCAAGAAAGAAACGCCAATTGTTTTGTCTTAATGTACGCCACCACATTATGTTGAAAATATAGGCGAAGTCACTTTTCTTTGTCTCATCAAGATCATCTTGCAGGATACTATCGAAATCGAATTGGAAATCCTTGAAAAATATGTCATCCATATTTCGCATTTGATCTCTTGAATTATTAAAAGAACTTTGACTGCAAAATATGAGTAAAAAAAATAAAATTTTAAAAATTTCATGTACTAGATATGTATATAAATAGTCCAAGAAAAAGTGGCGAAAATATGAGTTTTATAAAGGCTGCTATTTTCAGAATAGGTCACTCTTAAGTCAAAATTTAATAAGCTCAGAATTTCAGAGCTGGGAAAAATTTTACTAAAATTTAAAATTCGTTCACGATGGTCAGCTTATCACAAATATCAAGAACCTACAGGTCAAATATTAACCCTTTCGATCCGACTTTTGTAGAATGTATATGGAAACATAATTTTTGATTATTTAAAGTTGAAATAGGTCAGTAAATATGTGGTAGCATGATGATCACCGTATTTTTTGTCTACAATGATATTTAAGGCGGGACTTATGTGTCCCATTAGGGTTTTATAATGGGACATATATGTCCCATACGTATTTATTACGCATGTATGCATAACATTTTTTTAAACAATAAAAGTGTTATTTATGCAGGTTTTTATTAAATTTGGTATAAAAAAGTAAAATATTTCATTTTGTACATAAGTTCATACATAGCATTTCAAAATTATATGCAAAGAGCAGAAAATAATTCCCAGCCAGCATTTTTTGAAAATTTTGATCAAAAAGTATTAAAATATTATACCCCAAGACGATTAAAAACGTTCAAATTTAAAAGCATTTTCTGTTCAAAAATAACTGTATCGTCGGGAGAAAAATGTACCATAAATGCGGTTATTCTTGAATAACCATTTACGATTCATATTTCGAAACGCTTTTTATTCATAATTCATATCATTGTAAAATTGAGCTATAATTGTTTTATAGTAATATTTGACTGCTTTTCACAGTCATTTTCTGATCATATTCGTGATCATATTTAAATCGTTTTGGTTGAGATTTTTGAATCATTTTTGAATGCGATTATGAAGCATTCATTCTTCATATCTAATTCAAAATAAGATACTACATAATAATCTTATTTCATCAGGGGAAGAAAGCATGCGGAAGTGAGCTATTTGAACCACAGGTCACTCGCAAACAAACTTGACCGATATACACCTGCGACTACAACATCCAACATCAGCTATGATCGTCAATATCTTAAAATGCGATACGGTACGGGATGCTGAAGCCGTATCCAGGTGTATGTCAAGATCGTTTCACCAAATAGCTCACAACCTTTGTATTGTCCAACTATTATGTATTTTCGGGGAAGCCGAAGGTGGAGAAATGGTTAGGGAAATCTTCGGTCACGAGCAGCATTTACATTATTTCTTGTCTTGAAGAATATGTATAATTGTATAAGTAATAAACATTTTATATATTTTTTCTGAGCTTCATGATTGAAAAAATAAGATTTTCATTGAAAAGTAAAATTTTAACAAGTATAAAATTCATTATTCAGTCAACAAATATATTCACAAAAGATTCAGAAAGCTGAATTAAAAATGATTATAAATTCTTGATCACCTAAAGTAAACACATTTGATTTAAATATAATTCCAAAATGTGATTGAAAAACCATATTCAGCTTCTGATCATCAAAGGTAAGCATACTTTATTATTCCTTTTGTTGTTTTTTAAGAAATATAAAAATTTAATCGTCAAAGGACTTTAAAAATTATTCCAAAAAGTGACGGAAAAATGATTTTCAGTTTTTGATCATCAAAAGTATTCATATTTGATTATTTCTTTTGTTGAATTGTATGATAACTCATTATTTAGTCAGAAAGAGTAATCAAATTGTATTTATATGTAGGGAAATTCAAAATTGTATCATCTAAATGCTGAGTGGGTTTATGAATGAGCAGAAGCGAAACAGTTTTTACAAAAAGCCAAATTAAAAGTTTTGCAAATAGTTTTCGTACTTTTCTCAAATATCCTCTGGGCACATGAGGCACATCAACGTCTCGTAGTTCCTTAGATCGGCAAATGTTCGCCAACGTTTTTCATATTCCACAGGCTGTTTGATCGCCTTCCCTGCCGACGAGATCTTCATTTGCAACAAAGGACTCAAGTTGTACTATAAAGTCTAGAAAGGAAGTTTTTTTGGATGCACCTCTGAGTGAGTAACCCACGCTTTCTCAGCACCCATCATTATAACGCGATAAAAAACTTTCTTCCACCATTTGGTTGACCTGCGATCAATATAAATGCCATTTCAAAAACGCATCCAATCACTATATCAACTTCACCAGCATTTGAACAAGGTATTCTTTGCCGCTTAGCCTTTGATTTACTCATTATATCTATCCTTTCATTTGTGCACTGTGCAATATATTGTGGCAAACTTTTTGGAAAGATTTTACGATATATATTAGATGGTGTTGCAAGGCATAACATGCTCTCTGCGATTTTGCAATTACGGCTATTGGTGAGTCACTAGGAGAGCTCCAAATCATAACTTCGGGACTAGTGACATTAGGTACAACCGCTGTCTCATGTTGATCATTACCGTTAACATCCTCATCCAAGTAGCCTTGTTCTGAGTCACTTGAATAAACTTCAATGTCACTGTTACCTTCTGAGGGATCGTAAAGGCTATCGCTTCCACTACTTAAATCAGTACCTGATTACTACTAAAATGTACTACTAAAATCATTCTGGTCGTCTTCCAGAATATTTGCGATTTCTTTTCACTTAGTTTTGTTGCCATTTAAATTTCCTAAAAGAAATTAACATTAAACATATATAGGGTCGAAAACTACCTACTGGGACATAAGCGTCCCAAAGTAAATAAATATCCAAAATCTTTGAAAATAAACAACATAAATATATATTTTGTAACTTCCCGTAATAAAATGCCGATTCCGATTTAAAAACAGTAACGAATTAATGATTTTGAACAATTATTTTAAGCACAAGAACACATTTAGCACGAGTTTCTTTGAGAACTGTCGACAAATTAATGAGAAAAATAAAAAATCGCATAATAACGTACATGTTTATAATGGTAAAATACAAATTACTCCATAAACTAATGTTTGGGACTTTTTTGCGCCAATTTAAATAACTTATTAGAGATTTAGGAACTTACAAACTTTTCGTGGGACAATAGTGTCCCTGGAGGGTCGAAAGGGTTAAGTAATGTGACGTCAGCGACACTGTTCTGATATTAAACTGTACTGATGAAAAAGTTTATTTATGCCTGTAGCTATTAATTGAAAATTGTATCCTTGTCTTCCAATTTCGCGTAGTAAATGCGGAAAACGCGCGCGCTGTTCCCAAAACAATCCAAGCACAACGTTGAGGGTTTAGTTACAGAATCCTCTTAGCTATTTATACCCCTCCAACACTTTCGCCATTACGTATTTGTCCTTCTTCTGCCAACTTGATTTAAAGCTCTCGGTGTCTTTTTCGACTCCACCCGATCCTAGTATATTATGATTGTTTTCCTTAGAACTTGTCAGATTAATATAGCCTGTGCTGCAGCATACTTTCCCTAGCTCCGTGTGCAACATATCATCGGACTGCTTTCGCACTGACTCTCTTTCGTATGTCGAGATAAAAAGAATGTCGAAGTGACTTTCAGTCCTTAGTCATAATACTCGGATTGTGGCACCGCAGAAGGGTTAGCACATCCTTCAACTTAACCAAGCGTGGATTTTATAATAAACTTTAAGGTGGCGTGCAATAGTGTCAATGGAACTGGCGTCAATTGACATTGATACGCTTTTGAAGGAGAATTATTATAGGAGAATGGTTAAAGCAGCGGCGCCTAAACGTTGCCGATGAAGGAATTTAGCAGTTCCCGAAATGGATCTATAAAACGAGCTTTGGCAGTTGTCTAAATTTTTTCTTATTTTTGCAAAAGCGAATTAATGTTAAAACTTCTTATGGACACAACCACCAATCTTTAGAATAAAATATTTGTTGCCTATTACAATAAGATTAAAAATCGTACAATTTTTTATTCCAAATACTCATCAGCGGCCCTTGTCAGAAATTATGGAGATTAAAGCAAATAAAAAATTTAAACTGGGCCAGCTCAACGCCAAATTTGGACTAACAACCGCAACGCAAGTCATATTCTTATTACTCCCAGCTCCTTTTTGCGTGGGCGGCGTTATTGACATTAATTCTCTTTCGGATTTGGAATTAGTGTCATTGGCATTAATCCTCTTTCAAAAGCGCATTAGTGTCAATTGGCGTTAGTTTCATTGACAATATTGCACGTCACCAACTACAAGTATTATGCAGATCAAATTGCACACTCATATCGTTCTTTTTTGAATCGGGAACTACTCCCTCCAGCCATTTCAAGTGCTCCATCAAGTCAAACACAGCGAATTGAAGAAAGAAAGCGATTTGCTTGGGTTGACCCGCAACATGTGGATCATGAAACTAAAAAGGGTTCTTGTTACAGATCTGCACATTTCAATAGATATATATCGCAAGATAACAGTTAGCATTACGGATTTACAGCATTACGACCATGTGTGCTGCACGAAAATCTCGGATTCTGGATATTATCATTCGAATGTAACCTTTATTTAAGCATCCGATCGCTAGCTTTTCATTCAGCCCAAAACCTCATCTTCCTCATACCGATTACAGTAGCAAGGGTTCCATGATGCAGAGATAGAGCCCAGTTAGTGAAGGAACCGCGGCCGCCGAACGCAGTACAATTTTTATGCCGCCCATAACAGAGTTCGTTTACTTTCCGCTTACTTTCCGCTCTACAAGACTTCTTCATCGCTTGTAGCGCTTTCATCTCTCTTGAATTCTGATAATATACTAGACTATATACAACACTAAAACTTATTTGTTAAACAGCTGTTAAAGAAAACTATTTCCTCCAAAAATGTCTATTCACTTTTCGAAGGTCTTCTTTAAAACTTGTCGTACCACAAAAAAGTACGGATTGATTGAATTCAATATCTATAAATTACTTACCTCATAAAGTGAAAGTAGTTATCAAGATTGTCGACCTTTTGTCCAAAATCTGCTGAAAGCTCATTAGAATGGCCCTGTTGAAAATTTATAAAATTAGAGTGAGTACATACAGTTTAAGTTGAATTTTAGTAGCGAATGAATATCGCTGCTTTTGATATGGACGAATTTGGGTCTTATGCATAATAAAAAGACGATACAAATTTTTAAGTACTTCGCTTATATAAATGGACCAAAAGAATCGAAAAAAATTTTTTTTGAACAAAGACATAATCTTGTTGAACTTTGACCTTTATATTTTTGTTCCTCATAAAAATTTTTACAGTGGTTATTTGAATATCAAAGTTCAACAAGATATTCTCCTTTTGTTGCTTGTTATCTGACCTGAACTATGCGTAAGGTTTCATGTGTATAGCTCAATGAATAGTTACTTAAAAATCGATCGCAAGATTCCACAATTCTAAATCTAGAAAACTCTTTCATCCTACAATTTAAAAAATCCTAAATTTAGTTCAAAGTTTCAGGTCTCTGTGTTATCGGGAAGTTTCTTAAAATTCGAAAACAAAATTTCATAGTTCGGACGACTTTTTTAATTTTCACGATCCCTGAACCCTCATCTTAAATTGTCGTCGGGGTCCGATGTGTGTTCTAGGTTTCAAAACTCCAGATCTCCGTTAAGTTACTCAAACATGAATTGCCAGATTCTCCAAATTTGTATGGAAATCGGCGGAAATCATCAACCGAAACTAATATAAAGGAGGTAAAAAGTGAGCATATGGTTAGACTTGATCTTCTGAGTAATAACTTGAGTGTCAGCAAGTTAATCGTTGTTTTTTTAGCACGAGGCCTTTTATTTTAAATATATAAAGACATGAATATATGAAGAATGTGCTATTTTGTGATAACAACACAGTTTGTTTGAAGTTCGACCATGCACTGGTTTATCGATATGATGGAAGCATATTTGACCACAACTGACCAACGGGTCAGATTGAGATAAATTTTGATGTCAGTAATTTAGAACTAATGTATACCAAGCATAAATAATTTATTCATCTCATACAGTTATGTACAAAAAGTGTATTACTGTAACCAGTTAAAAAAATCCTAAAATCTAGCACGAGCCAATATAATTTAATCGGATCATGTCATGTTTCAATATTTATATGCCTGCTTTCCCTATGTTTAATTTGACCAGTAAGACAAATAAGGAAAACGGCAATTGTCCAACGGTATGGCATAAAAAAACGAACATGAAATATGAGCTTGTATTTTGACCACACACTGCTTTATCGACTTCGAGTCAGTTATGTGATATGATGGATACATATTTGACCACAAATAACCAGTGGATCAGCTTGAGGTAGATCATGATATTAAACCTAAGGAAAACTAAGCATTAGTTCTTTATAAAATTCGTAAAAATCCGACTAATCAGTGATAAAAAACTGTTTTGTTTGGTAATATTGAATTTCATAAAATCTTAAAAACCGGTTAAAAACTTAGTACTTAGGTAATACATTTGAAGTTAACTGCTAACTTTACAAAGCCAAACTATTTATGTTTATTTCACACTAAACGTAAACACTAAATAAACATTCAGTCTGTATGAAGTTCTTACTGGCCGGCCAGTTGAATCTAAGGAAGAGGTTGATGGCTGCGTGTGATTTGATACATCAAAATAATAGAGGTATTCTCTATGTCTAGAAACAAAGAAAGTTTTCTATTTTACGGTCAATACTTAGCATATACATTTTATATTTAACATTTAACGCCAAATTGCAGGATATTATCGAAAGGACAGTAAGTACTTGTGTTTCTGACTGTTATATTTTTGGCCTAGAAAACGTGGGGTATTTCCTATGCCTCTTAGATTGTGAGTATTGGCCTAATATTGTTCTTTCACTCATTGATTTATTCAATTATTTACATATATGTATGTATGTATGTATCTTAAGTACCTCGTGAGAAATCCACATATCATGTTTCTGATATGCTATATAATTAGCATATTTCAAAGTAAAACTCTCGATATCATAACATAACGCAAACTTAGTAGTTGTCCCCATAAATGGAGTTTTTTCACCGATGACGTAATTCATATACCCATCACAATTTGGTAATTTCTTTTGACTTTCGTATAGTTGTGGACCCGAAGTAGATTTGCAATAAGCAGTCAATGTTTCGCCATATATGTCAGGTAGCTTTTCTATACGATTATCTTTGTTACAGGTAATAAACGCTGTTTGTTGAACATTATAGCTTGAACTATAATAGGGTGCTCTGTATTTGATAGAGGAGGGTTACATTATTTCACAAACATATTTTTTATTGATTAATTTTATTTTTCTTCTTTTTTTTATAATTTATCAAATGAGACGATACATATCAAAAGTGTCTAAGCCCACAGATTTCATTTTTCAAATTACATTAAACCAAATCCATAGTTTAAAACTAAAAAAAATATACCTACAGTAGCTAACAGAAAAATTTCTCATTTGGAATTCTGTGATTTTTTTGGATAATGTCGTACTTAGCCTGACAGTGAGCAAGTTCGGGTCTCTCAAAATTCGACTTGATATTTAACAAATTTTTTATCCGAAGTGGTTTCTGGTTTCACAATTGTATGAAGCCCTCCTCTCCTGTGGTTCTCGGTCGGGGCTGTTTATTGTTCTCTCGCAGCCAGCCTATCTAGAAATGGGAATAAAGTGTTGTTGTTGTTGTAGCGAGAAGGACACTCCGCACAGCTTTTGGGGATTATAATTGATGATCCTTTGCCGGATATAGGTCCGGCACATTCCAATAAAAAACCTAATTAAGGCACTAGGCCGATCACCCAGGGAACGATTTTATATGACCACATTGCACCTTTTAAGCCAACCTGCCCCATCCCTTAATTTCATGAGGAACTTGGAGACGCTAGAGCGCTTATCAACGCCTTGAATCTATTAACTATCTACCAGTAGTAGTCCTGTTAGCCTGAGCTCAACCGCATGTTTGATATGTATCGACTCAATATGTATGTTAGCACTATATGGGATAGATTGTTTTTTTCTCGGTAGAGAGTGAACCATAAACAAAAAAAAATTTATCTTAAAAAAATTAAAAATGTTATTTATTGAGTTTACTAATTGATTTGCTCTTAAAAATCTTAGCGATTTTGGGCGTTTCGTAACAAGTCATGCCAGTTATCATTGTTTCGCGACAACAGACGCCAATTGAGATCGCCAATGGAGGTCAAGTTTTTCTCCTCCTGCCACTGTCAGCTCAGTGGAAGTCTCCTCCTTTCTCTGCTTCCCAAATGCGGTGCCGATTGAAATATTTGCTTGCACTATCTTCATATCTGCGTAGAGCAAAATAAAAAACAAATACTTGGCGCGATTTACTTCCAAGGAGATTCAAGGCGAACTTTTCTTCTAATTTGTATGGTGCTTCTTTTCAATTTCCTGCAAATTGGCGGGATGAGACCTACATGTTTTATGCCGATTCTGAAAGGCAGCTGCAAAGCAAATGAATTTTAGCTGAGTGACCTTGTTTGGAAACACTTTTTTTCTAATTAAACAAAAAAATTAAAACTGTTGCTTTGCCCACGACTTGAACCCAGGACCTTTGGTGTGAATAGCAAGGCACGCTACTATCACACCACGGCGGCCACCAAAAGCTCATAGAGCACACCATTATATCTTCTGCGATACTCGTCCTTGACAGCACGGACAGGATCTTAATGTCTTAGTTAAAACAAAAACAAAAAAACACGAAAGGTTCCATTTCAAACTTCGAAAACGCATTTTTATATTTTGTAGCTTAACTGCAAAAACAAAAAACAAAAAAACTTTTTTGCTTTAAGCTCGATCTCTTTCAATGCCTAGCCAGGTACTATACAGAGTAATAGATTTTAAACAGTAATAGATTTATCATACAAACTAAGGAATGTTTTATCCTTTTGTATAGCCAAGCTCTCTCAAAACTACACATCCATGCATAAAACATGGAAAATCCCAAAGTGCGACATAACGGATTCATTGATATATCTATTTTATTAATATTTTTATTTATAAATTTTTTTTTGGAACTAGTCATCTTACTCTAAATTTAATCCGCTGCCACAATAAATCTTAATACTTTCTCCAATACTCAGACGTATTCCACTTTTTTTTGCTCGAAACGTAATATTTTTTGAACCGAATTGTTTTGAAAAGAGAGGATATGGATATCGAACATAAACTTCGCATGATTGGCTAAATCCACATCCTAAAGCAATCAACACTAGAATACCGAAATTATCTTTAAACATTTTTTTTTCTGTAGTCAGCACACCGCTTGAACTGAATAGAAGCTGAAACTGATTTGACTAAAACTGAAGACTTTGTAATAAAATAATAAAGTTTACTTATATAAATATTATAAACTTTGTGCTTATGTATCTGTATGAAATCGGAATCGATTGTGTACAATGCTACATATGTGCGGATTGGTTTTGATTACTGATTTAAAACGAAGTACACTGAAAGAAAAATACTGGTAAAATCAACCAAAATACGGGTCAACTGAACCGAAATTTCTGTCAATTTTTATCCATCGCAACAAGATGTTGAATCAACTGCGCACAAATCGTTGATTCGTAATTGACCGTTTTAGTAGTCAAATGAACAAGAAAAAGTTGTTGCGACAGCTTTGTACGAAAGTACCTATGTTGCGGCATTTGCAAGGCAGATGAGTTTTCACTGAGATCTTTTCATGGCAGAAATACACTCGGAGTGCTTGCCGAACAATGCCGAGGAGCGACCCCGCTTAGGAAAATTTTCTTCTAATTGAAAAACCTTATTTCTAAAATTTTTATGTTGCCTTGCCCGGGATGTGAACCCAGAGTCTTCGGTGTGGTAGGCGGAGCACGCTACCATCACAACACGGCTGCCGCCATATACATATATAAATATGTGCATACATAGAGTACATAGCATACATAAGTACAAAGTAGAGAGCACAGTGAGCGTAAAATTATTTTTGAAATTCGCTCATGTATTGAATGTTGATCGCTGTTGAAATGACCAGTTAGATTGATTGGGAAACTGTCAATTTTACAGAATTTTGTTAACTTAAGAGCGACAATTTCTCTTCTGTTGAAATGACTAAACTAATTTGTTCGCTTGACAAAGAAGTCGGTCGAATTAACCATAATTTGATCAATTTCACCGAATCTCCGTTAAGTCAAGTAAAACAGAACCGATTTGTTGATTTTACTAGCACCATTTCTTTCATCGCAGTCCTGTCCCATGCTGTAAAAGTCAATTATCGTACCAGATGGAGCGGTTCTGGGAGTGTTCGAGAGGAAACCTTTTCTAAAGATTTACACAGCGGATACGCTGGCCAGATGATGTTCCGGCCAAGAAAGAATTTTCAGCGAAACCCGCGTATGGAAGCAAAGGAAGAGAGCGGCACCAATGCCGCTGTAAGGACTAGGTGGAAAACGTTTTAAATTCTCTTGGTGTGGTTCAATTGGCGCCAGTTAAATACTGCTTAATTGACTCATCCAATATAATGAGAACTAGTGCAAGCACTAAAAGAAATAGTTATTCCAAGCATGAACTTGTACGACTTTCTGCCTTAAAATTAAGCGATAAAAAACACGGTGAGTATGCTGTTCTCGCAATTGTTGCAATATCAACAAAGGGCACTGCCATTGATTATTTATTAATTCTATCGTTTTTATTATTTACTAGATGGATATGCGAGGCTTAGGCACGTTTTGACATTAACAGCTATACAATTTTAGTTACATATATCACTAGCAATAATAGAAATTGAAACTTTATTCAATTACTTTTAAACATCCTAAAAGGTAAACCGACAGTCGCCGCCAACACGTTCAGGTCCGTAAATTTTTCGAAGAACTTTTCTCTCGAACACTCCCAGAGCCGCCTCATCTGATGTTGTTATGGTCCATGCGTTTGCATCATATAGTAGGACTGGTACGATAAGTAACTTGTAAGACATGTACAGCGCAGTTGTCCTGGCCAATAAGATCAATGTCGTCAGCATGCGGCAGTAATTTTACGCTTTTTGAAATATTTTTTTAAATTGGTTAAGTTCTGCAGCTAGTTTAGTTTCGAACGGCTCGGAGAGGTCTTTCCCAATTCTGACTGAGCTGATGGTATTGCTCAACGTTCTTGTTGTTGTAGAGATAAGGACACTCCCCGAAGGCCTTGGGGAGTGTTATCGATGTTGATGGTCCTTTGCCGGATGCAGATCCGGTACGTTCCGGTACCAAGCTCGACCAGCTCGGGAACGATTTGTTATGACCACCTGCGACCTACCTTCTAGGCAATCCTGCCCTCCCACTCCCTACATACATAAGGAGGTCGGGGTCGCCAGAGCCTCGGCTGTTAATGAAACAGGATTCGCTACGGATAGGTGAGGTTGACAATTGGGTTGGAGAAGATATATATTGCGCTGGCAGCCCCTTGAATACGTCATTTTGCACAGCCGTATAAGTTTTGCGGGAAAACAAAATTTAGACATAGCGGCATATAGGCAGCTCATTTACGTGCTGTGGCAGGCGGCTTTAAAATCGACGAAGAGGTGGTCGCGGGGTTTTTGCAAGATTTGACGCATAATGAATATCTGGTCGATAATAGGTTTGTCATGTTTGAAGTCGCACTGATAAGGTTCAATCAGCCGATTTATGGCTGGCTTCAATCTTACGCACAATACGCTTGACTGGACCATATACGTGATACTAAGAAGGCTGATTTGGCAATAGTTGGCGCAGTTTGCAGGATCCTTCTTCTTAGGGGTATTAATAAAAATTGCACACTATCTTCTTCTTCTTCTTGTAGCGATAAGAAGACTTCCCGAAAGTACTATATTTTATTTTTCGTGAAATAGCACCATTAGATTCTAGAATGAGCATTGCGGGAACGATTTTATATGACCATGTTAAACCTTCTAGCTTATCCGACGAACTCCCTTCGCGAGGAAACTGGTGTTATGTACAAAATGGTCACCTTGGTAAAACTTAACATTGAAGAAATTGTGATAATTTATGGAAATATAACGAGTCATAAAGTCAATACTATGCAGTCTACAGCTTTTAACCTTAAAAAAAATACCACATGTATAACTGAGATTGGAGAACTGATGCATTTACAAAATTAACGACTAAGCCTTTATTAAATATGGAAACAAAAACATTATTGCCCGTAATTTAAATCTAAATAAAATTATCAATCATAAGAATATAAACTAGTGAATCTTAGCCTGAAACAAGTCCTAGTCTTTGTATGGTAGATTTGCGCCTGCGGATTATTCAGACAGTGTGGTGTGACGTAGAAACCCTATCTCATTAATATGCAAAACGAAATTTCATATATCATTTAATTTTTTTCTTTTTGTCAAAATTTGTTTATTTATTAGCCAAGGCGAATTTAGTATAGATTCGCCTTGTTATTAGCTATAAGGAACTTTAATCATTTTTTTACTCGGTTTATACATACATTATACATATATACATTACTTATTGCGTACACATGCCGTCTTCATTACGTCATTACGTCATTCCGACATTCAAGCTTGCGGTGTTGAGGCAACATTTTCAATTGCTTTAAAAGGAAAATAACCAATTTTATTGGCTACATCCTCAGGTCGGCAGCAAAAAGTGTAACCGAGCGATGGCAGATGCCTCAAGCTACCGAACTGACTATTTTTCAGCCATTTGATTTCATCGCATATGTCAACTTCACAAAACTCGCTGTGATCTGGATTCTTCTTCTGAAAAAAATGTATATATATATATATATATATATGTATATATATATATATATATATATATATATATATATATATATAAATATATATATGTATATTAGGGCGGGTCGATTTAAAAATCGCTCATTGCTCTGTGAAAATCGTATTCTAGGGATCAAAATAAGAAACTTTGCCGAAGGAACCATACGTCTAAAACGAATTCTGATGCCCCCCCCCCCCTTTGGGTCGAACTTTTGGGTAGGGGCAATTTCAATTCTACCAGTTCAATTCTTGTGGTGGCTTAAAAAAACAACACACGCAATTTTACGATCTGCAATTGTGTCACAGTGATACCTTCATATTTTAAAACGGTTGAATAAAAACCCACACAACTATGTTTACGACATGCAAATGCATCACAGTGATGCCTTGGTTTTAAAAGGGGGTTGTAAAAACGCTAATTTCTAATAATTTTTTTTAATTTCTTTTCTATTACTAAGTTAATTCATTTTTTAATTTACATATGTTCTGACTAAATAAATTTCTAAAGAGAAAAATAAACTCCAAAAAGAAAAAACATAGGCATTTCAAAGTGGGATTTTTCAAAATTTGCCCCTACGACCCAAAGGGGGGGACATCAGAGTTCGTTTTAGACGTATGGTTCCTTCGGCAAAGTTTCTTATTTTGCTCCCCAGAATATGATTTTCACAGAGTAATGGGCGATTTTTTTGCCTCCCCACAAATCGACCCGGCCTAATGTATATAGGTAAAGTTTAGGTAAAAAATATGCTAGCGATATATCTTGATATCTTACATAAGGCGAATTATGGCCTATCACAACGAATTCCTCATCCACACCGGTTGTAATTGATTTCAAATAAGCCCATATATATCCTGGTGCGTTGATTATCATATCCTCATTACTAATGTATACAATTTTGTTTTTAGGTGAAGTGCAGTTTTCCTTTATATCTGGTATGGTAACATTTCCAAAAGGAGCTACATGAACCACATATTTAGCAGTCTGGGAGCGTTCACTTATAGCGTCGACGAAGAAATGCCAATTTTCTTAACGCAGTTGATGCCACCACATTACATTAAAGATATATTTGAAGTCTTCAAGCTCCTTTTTTAGTGATTCATCCTGTATGATACTGTCGAATTCGAACTCATTTGCAGTGAAGGGCGATTTCGTAGATTGTGCAACTGCATTTTCAGAATTTCCACTTGATAACAAATAAATAAAATTTCATTTGGTATAAAAAATATATTCAGGCAACAAATTAGACCTGTGTAAACAATTTTACTTACTTTAAAAATTCAAAATATTTACTGAATCCATTAAGTTCTTGCTTGAGATTAAGAGATAATTCATTACCAACTTGAACCATATTGTAGACCACCACTTTCTTTTCGTAAGTAACATAAGATGCAAATTTCAATTCAAGATGATCTAGATCGTAGCAGACGGCAGATTTGATGACATCGCCAGTTTCCGGGAGTTTAAACCCGAATGCGTAGCTCGTAAAGTTTGTGCATTTTGGCAGATTCTTTTGACTTTCATAAAGCCTTAAACGAGGGTAAACAGGACATAAAACTTGAACGTCTTCATACGATGTGCCTAAAATCTTCAACGAATTCGATTCACAAGTGAAAACTTCCGTATCCTGACGAGGTGAACTAATGTCAATCCTCTGTTTCATTTGTCTATTGCTATGTAACAATACATTCATTGAAACAACAAATACAAGATAAAAAATGTAAAATATTATACCCCTCATCATACTCATCATACCCATATTGATACTGTCTAGACGAACTTGTAGATAAAGCATACACTGTTATTCCTCTACAATGAGCCCTTATAGTTTCTTCATCTTCCAAAGTCAATATATTTGAGTGCGCTCTAAAAACTATAGTCTTAGATCCAAAGTCCTTTGTAAAAATCGGTGATTGGCCTTTTATGGTAATTTGGCATGATAACACATATTTGCATCCTAAAAGTAAAGACACAATGAACACTAAGCTGGACATGCCGACTAATTTCACCACTTTAACACTTAGATCGATAATAACTATCTCGTCAAGGGTTTGCTGCCTTTTATACGTAAATATTGACATAAATTTTTATGAAGTATGTCTGTTAGGGTGTCCCTTATATGAACGAAATATTTCGTTTTGCAATTAACAAAACGCATACCCTCTAATTCGGTTCAGTATACAAACCTCTGCTTAAATAACAAATTTTAACTTTCCACGTAAACTTTAACCCGTGCCGACAGGGCCTCAAAAATAGCAGTTTCTTTTTTCATCTAGTAGCTGGATCAACGGAAATGTTCATTGCTTTGTTTAATAATAGAAATTTGTATTAAAGATTGTTTAATTTAAATATTGTTAATAGGATTACTCAGAACATTTCCTTTTTAAAGTCTTTTTTTTACAATCTGGATACATATTTCTATGTTCTTGCACACAGCGTAAAAGGAACTGCTTTTGTTCTTCTTCTGCGGTTATTAAACCATGAAAGTCTTGCATAAGTTTAACAGCTTTTTCAGCTATGCCATTAACTGCTTTTAAGCACAAAATCTTCCTTTTTGCTTCTATATAGGCCACGTTTTCTTCCCACGAAGATATATTTTCCTGAAGGAAACTGCAGTCAACTTTTAGCCTCGAAAATATATTTTTGCTTCTAATAGTGATGAAATCACTCAAAGATTTTTCTAAAACAAGAACAAAAGTTTAGCGTTTAGTAAATAGTGAGCATAGCTTAATACGTATGAATAAATATTCACCATATAAAGATATCGACGTTTCATCCTTCGATGGAACGTATCTCTTTCCGGAATCATCAAAGCTTTCTCTTTTTAAGTTAATTACAATGTTCTTCTTGGTTTGTTCATCAACGTCTTCGTCAAAAATTGATAGCAGGGTTATTTCTTCTGATAAATACCACAGGTGGTGACTGAATTTTCCTAAAGCTGCTTTGGAAATCAACTTGTCAACTCTTTCGTAATCCTTCAGGGTCTTTAAAAAGAGTAAGTCTTGATTCGGTGCTTTTACTGCTAAACTGCATCTTAGCCAGGGCTTAACATAAACTGTCACAATGAATAAAGAAATATCTCTAAGCGCTTGTTCGTCCTTGACGCTCATTTTAAATTGAGACTGCAACAAACATATATTTATAGAGTAAATAGCTCTTGCCATCCACCGAGCTTGATGCAATGCGCCTGGAGGTCTGATTTTAATTTTATTCTCAGAGTTTCCTCCCAAAAAAATAATAGCTAGTTCAATCAGTTCCCGATAATCATCTCGTACAATTGACTTCTCCAGTTCGTTGTAATAAAACTCCACCAATTCATTTATCATCGTCTCACAAAAGTGTTGTTTTACGAAATTAGAGCAGGGTTCGATAGCATTAGGATTAATATCCTTTCAGTTATCTTTCAACTTTTTAAATAGTGGAATCTCGGGACTGGTACTGTCCTCTTGGATTTTAGTTTGAAATACACTTTTGAGCACAAGTTCCTAAACATGATGACGACAAGCAAAAAGTAACAATTCTCTTTCTAATGCTTGCTCCAAAAGCACACAAGCTCCATTCAAGCGACCTGTATTAGATGCTGTCGTATCACAGCACATTATTTGTACCTTATCATTAAGGTTCCAATCATTTAGCGTATTTAGTACTGCATTTGCTTGATTTTTGCCGGAAGAGCTCTCTAATTTCGGGACTGCAAGAATTTGTTCTTTCTCTTCAAACGAAATAACGATTGGGAAGCGTTCTTCTTTAGAGCTTTTTACGTTGAGACTAGGTAACAGTTTTCCATCCGAATGAACAGCAACAACTTCGGGTATGTTATTCTGAAAATCAGATTTAATGGATTCTGCTCTATGTTTTCTCATTTGCGTTCGAATGCGTTGAATAGCGGATTTGTTGATTGGGTAATCGTCACAGTTAAGACCTAGTGCTTCCACTACAGCTTGAACTACATAAACAGAATCTCGAATGCTGAGTTGACATCTGTCTAAAGTCGCAACCAATTTTGGCGTGATGAAATTTTTTCTTCCTCTTTTTGCTACTGCACTTAAAGAACGAATTGATTGAGAAGTGGAAGGAGTCGGTTCGTTCAGACTTTCTTCAGAGCTTGCAGATTGGTCATGTAATTCTGTATGTGTCATATCCTTGTAAGCAGCAACAGATGTCGATACGGCATCTGAGGGCATTTGTTTTATTCTATATTTCTCTTTTGCTAGTTGTCTTAACCTTGCCTTTTCTTCAATTACAGCCAACTTTTTGTCTACACCCATTAAGCAACCTGGGCGGCCTGGCTCTCTCTGTTTACGTAAGAATACTTTATCTTCTTCTATTTTAATTCTGTTGAGAGCATCAGCATGTGCGATATCGAATAAATTATCCAAATCCTGTTGAAACTCCTCCTCGCGACGTTTATAAAAATCCGGTATCTTTTTACAATTTTTTTGCAGCTCTCGCCAGAACTGATAAAGATCCACAATTTTTTTAACACAATTAGGGAAAGCTCTGGTGGGTATTCTAGCTTTTTCCCATAATATAATGCACTCCCGAGCCACAAGATTTGCACTTTCACTAATATTTAACTTTATTTCGCGAATGTTGAAAAACAGAACCGCAAGAATTTGACGATCCGACGGTAATTTTGCGCCTGTTATTTGGTGATTAATCTCACCCACCAGAAATATACTGTTTTTATTGCTTCTTAGTTCCACTGACATTTTCGAAATGAAAAACCCGACAACTCAAGAATAATAATCCGTGCACGTCTTATTTGAACGAACAGTTATGTAGAAATTTTTTTCTATTAATAAGAAACGCCACCAAATCAGTTGGCCTAATATTGTCAAATTGTTTTTATTTGGAAAAAGCTAGCGTATTAGGGAAAACAGATTCAAGACGACAACGACGGTGCGGCATCTGTCAAATTATTTTTACACATGTTCTTATGGGGATTAATTTTTTGGGTACGACACGACAAAGCGGCAATTAATCATGAATGCCGCTGTCGCTAGATTAGATATATTTCTATTTTGACAGGCGACGGTCGTGGCGTCCTTTTTTCTTTTTGTGAATAAAAATCAAAATAAATGCAAATAGCCTTAAATATGTGTTGAAATTGATTTGTTATAAATTTTTTTAACACATGCAATACTTTTTTCTAAATTTTTTGTTGTTGTTTGAGCTAATGCAGAACTGTCCTTGTCGCTTTCATTATAATCAGTCGTCGGTGCTTGGCGGCAATTATCGTCAAGCTTCAGTTTTTCGTCGTTGTCGTTCGCAGTCGTCGTTTTGAATGTAGCCGGGCTATATTTCTGTATAAAGCTGAACTGCGTTGCATTGTTGTTCTAATACAGAAGGTGGCGCCACTGACGGATGAACATTTAACATGAAAATTTAATAACAATGTGATCCATATGGAACAATTTGTTGTTTCGAAAGAGCATTTGCGTGGTATTTGGTGGTATTTGGCTTTCAAAGAGTTCTTTTGCCAGTAAAATTGCCTTTTTTGTCTTTTTCCATAGAAAATCGAGTCCTTACGGGGAGGGTTTGAACCCGCTCTGGGTATGCGTTACAAAAAAAAGACTTCTAAAAATAAGGGGCCCCCTAATGTCTGTATGTAAGCACATTAGGCCCGCACAATTCTGCAAGGCAAATATCACCGCCGAAATTATAATTGCTGTTATTGGTACAAAAAAAAAATTATTCTACTGCATGTCCAAAATTTTTGTATACTTTTTCTATATAGAACTTTCCAATGGAGTGTGCTATTACAAAAAACATAGCTATGATATAAGACAACCCTGTGGAAAAAATTATCAATTCCTTAAGTTAAGTTTTTTTAACTAATACTTGACAATTTTACGGGACTCCGGAGAGTAAGTGACTACTACAAAAATTCAGCTATTAATTGATTGTTAAGGCATGCAGCGTTACCATGGCAACCATTGTTACTGAAAGCCCCGTCACATAAGTCGTCTTTTATATAGACAATCTTATGCATTAAGAGTAGATTGCACGTATTTATATGGAGGGTGAAACAAAATATGTTAGAAAATATGCTTCTGGTATAGTGAGAATGCTTATAACAGTGATTCGCAAAGTTTTGTACGCGAATGGGCAAGGCGAAATAAACTTCAATTGCCAAGTCTGAAGTTCCTACATATTTTCAAACGCAGCATCTTGCGTGATTGTGGCGATGTTACTGGCCTGCATAAGATTACGTTGAAGTCTTTTATATGAAAAACTTCATTGTGTCTCGGTCATTACATTAGAAGAGAAACCAAAATAAATTGCACCCCAATATTGCGCTGATAGCCTCATGTTGCTACTTTGGGTATTTTTTCATTTAATTGGGTAAAGCAAATGAGATATGCTTTAATGGAGAAAAAAACGAATGGCACGGTGCAATTGAGCCTCCTATTGAAATACCCTATAAACGCAAATTGTAAACAAAAATATAAATTTGCTTTGTTGCGATAAGAGTAAACACTTTCGTGTTGCAGCCGCAGTTGTATAAGTTTTGCGTGGACCTATTATCTGTAAGTCTTATGTTTCAAACTAATTATAGTCCTATGTATCTTTGGTATATGTCTAGAACGGTATTCTATTGTAATTTTGATAAATGAAATATTACCAGTATTTTTTTTTTGTGTGTATACAAATGTAGGTATATGACCACTGTTTACCACAAGCCGAATCAAAACTTTGGCCCAATGTTGTTCAAAGTTAAACATCGTCGGTACAATGCCAAAGAAACGAATGTGCCATTTTTGCTAACGAAATATTATATATGTCAAATTTTGCAAAGCCAAAGCAACAAATGTGCATTTTTTTGAAAAAAAAATTTTAAAATCATTTTTCAAATAACATTACTCAGTGGTTTACAAAAGTAAACCTTCCAATAGTGGTTGAAAAATACAAAATTAAATCTCTTTTTCTAACGATGTCTTATGCGTTTTTCTCAACACACCAAATATGCACATTCGTTTCTTTGGCATTGGACCCACGACATTACGAAACATTGTATATCAAAATATTACTTGCACTGATTTTGTTTATAATCAAACGTTTTCAGTTTATATTAAATTTTCTGATAATGCATCGAATTCGCATGCACATGTTGCACCTTTTTTGCACTTTTTGGAAACTGTATGGAAATATTTCTAAAAAGGGGATTTACCCGATATTTTTTAACGAATGTAATACAAAATTTTGTCCTCAACTATTCAGTCAAGCAGAACCTCAGAAAACTATTGCACCATATCAACCAATCAGGATTTCCACCTCCCAAGAAGGATATCGCAATAGATCTGATAAAAAATTGAGTAAGTCAAAAAATTTCGCATCAAAAGCACAAAATTCTACCGAAGGCTTTGGGGTGTTATCGATGTTGATGGTGGATCCGGTACAAACACCATTAAGGTACAAGCGTGACCATCTCGGGAGCGATTTAGTATGACCGCATGAAAACTTACCGCCCTCCCAACCCCTAGATCCATGAGGAGCTTGGGGCGTGAGAGCCTCGACTGTTAAAAAAGAGGTTTCGCCGCGGGGATGTGAGGTTGATATTGGGTTGAAGAAGCTATAAATTGCGCTACACAACCCCTTGAATTTATTTGGTATTTTAATCGCCCCCTACGACAGGCATACCTAACGACGGTATATTCTAAGCCCCCTAACCCGCTGGGGGAGTTGCCGAAACGATTTCATATACTTTTCGCTAATTTCGCTTTCCTCGTCTGGCTTATTGTTTCTCGAAATATTAGCTTTTCTGAAAGACAACAAAACATAATATCAAAAGTGGACATCAAACGTGTCAGACCAAATTTGCTATTTTTAAGCCAATCAATTTGATCGCAGATATCACGACAGAAAATCGCTGAACTTTTCAAGTGGTACTGCAAAAAAATGTAAGTTTTGAAAAATTTCCAAATTTATAAATTATACAAAATCCCAAACGTACATATGGCGAGTTGTAAGCAATAACAACAAACTCCTCATTCACATCATCTCTAAGCGATTTCAAATATGACCACACATAGGCTGGCGGCTTTACAGTAATAGCTCACCTCATAAACGAAAAGTAAGTGTTGAGGTTGACTAGTTTGGTTTTAAAATCAACCACTAATTGATTTGTACTCAACGCCGAATTGTTTACCTGAAATTTGAAAAAAAGAGAAAAACGGGTTTTTAATTAGACGGTGCCTGTCGTTGTTGTTGTTGTAGCGATAAGGTATCTCCCGAAGGCTTTGGGGAGTGTTATCGATGTGATGGTCCTTTGCCGGATACAGCTCCGGTACGCTCCGGTAACATGACACCATTAAGTTGCGCGACCACATTAAACCGTCGGGCCATCCCTCCCTCCCCATCCCGAAGTTCCATGAAGAGCTTGCGGTCGCCAGAGCCACGTCCGCTAGTGAAACAGGACTCGTCGCGGATAGGTGAGGTTGACAATTGGGGTTGGAGAAGCTATATATTGCGCTGGAAACCTGAAAGTGTTGCGCTACACAGCTCCTTGAATCTGGTATTTTAGTCGCCTCTTACGGCAGGCATACCTACCGCGGGTATATTCTGACCCTATAACCCGCTGGGGAGACGGTGCCTGAGGTGATTGGGCTTAGCTCCGCGTGATTTACCTTTGCCTCAGTAATTCGCCAGCTATGCGGTATGCAAATATGAAATTAATTATTATACATAGGTTCGGTGACAGCCCTACTCAGAAGGATTTTTAGAGAAAAGCTATATGAAATGTCTTTCGAGCGATATTTGCATATGTCATATTTTTTAAATGTTTAATATCCTAAAGGGCAGGACCTATGTAAGTGCGCTTAGCTGAGGCAAACCTAAGTGATAACTCTACTTGAAAATATTCCTATATAAAATCTTTTGCGTTTGATATTCATTTCGTCCCAACTGAGAAAATGTGTTACATATATTCAAAGAGGTGGCAACCTTGTATAAATTTTCTGAAAGCTAAGTGTAAGAGCTTCGAATAAATCATATATGAGCTATATAATTTTACAGACAAATGGAGCTCAGCAGCTTTCAATATAGTAGCGGACAAAGGAACATACATATATAATAATGAAGGAATGTATGTAGTAGGGTTAGGTGGTAACCCTAATTAAAAATATTTCTATGTAAGTACTGTATATGGTTGGTGGATATTCATATTGACGTATCTCGCTTATTTTCACAATTTCAAATCCGGAGTTGCAACACCCACACAAAAAGTCTTAAAATATAATGCACTATCTACATATGTATTAAATTTCATCCAAATCGGTAAATAAGCTTCAGAGATAGTAGTGGATAGACTAAGAGTATATATAATAATGTAAGGAGTTACCCATAAAATATTTCTTTACTACAGCGTAAAATACGTTTGAATTGGGATATTTAATAAAGTTTAAAAAATTTAATTCGATGGCAACCTTCTAAAAGTATCCTCCTCAGTGGCTACACCTTAATAAAAAGTATTTTATTTTCATGCAATATCTATTTACCAAATTCTATTCAAGTCGGTTGAGCTTTTTTGGCTTTTGGCATATTAACGCATGTATAAAGAAATAAATAGCACACCATTAGGCGATAACTCCTTTGGCAACTCTAAGGGCAACCTAAGTAATATGTTGATAGAAATATGTTTTTTTTTTAAATACGACCTAAAGTAATTTACCTCTGGTACCCAATTTTCATATTTCTTTAAACAAACTCAAACAGGTGGTAACCATTTAGACACCCTTAGCGGTGACTCTGGCAAAGATGATATCAAAATTTGAAACAATATCTGTTTACAAATTCTATTCAAACCTGTTGATCCTTTTTGGGATAGTAGCTGATATATAAAGCAATAGGTGATAGCTCTAGGTGGTAACCCCAACTACAAATAGTTTTGCTTTAGAAACGAACTAAAATATCTTATTTAATAATTTGGGTAAATTTAAATAACATGACATCAGAACGGATAAGGCGACAGCTGTTTCGATATTGAAGGGATTTACAAGGTATAATCGAAACAGCTGTCACCTTGTCCATACTGATGTCACGTTGTTTAAATTTTTCCCAAATTATTAAATAAATTATAAATTAAAAATTAAAAATTGCTTCAAATAAATGTTTGCATACAATTTAAGCAATAAGGGCAACCCCCGCTTAATTCATAAAATATCTTCTGATTGATACCACCATTGGCTTATGGTGTGTAATTTAAAAAAATTTAAATAGATGGCAACATTGTAGAAATATATTTGGTGGCAGCACATAAGGAGCAAATCCCAGATTATGACTTACTATTTCCATAGGTGGTAACCCTAACAGGCAACTCAACTTAAAAACATTTTTTGTTGTTCTCACATTGGCATATCGTAGTTTATTAAAAAACTTATTATTAAGTGGCAACATTGCAAAGCCATCCTTAGTGGTAAAACAAACCGGCTGATCAGCTTCGGAGATAGTCAATTAAAATACGTAAATGAATATGCAGAAGCGAGCAAAACAATAGCTGTAGCAATTTTTTTTCAAATACCATCAACTAAAATTTTTCCTTTTTTAAATTCGGTTGTTAAAAGAAGATATCTTAAATTTTGTAACTGCAACTCAAAAACATTTTCGTAAATAGATCGTTCAAAAGATATTAACGAAAGATCGAAAAAATTACCCCGGAGTGCTCCGAAACCGAGAGTGGGATCCATAGCATATTTGCCCAGAACACCTTTCTGCATTGGCGGCCTGTGGCCGCGCTTATAAAAATTACGTTGGGTGGGTCAAACACCGGTTGTGAGACCAAAACTATATCCGCGCAAAGCACTTATGTTCACGATTTTTTTTTGTGGGTAAAACAAAATCATCAAAATTACAAGAACCACATGAAAATTTTCAAAATTTTCTTTGCAAATATTTCTTGACAGACCCAAAATTGTTTACCTCCGCTTTCGGGTTCGAGATCCTGGATCCAAACCGCGTCTTATGATACCCCTCTTGATATTTTTGGACGTGTATTAAGAGTGTCATGCATTCGTATAGAAATACCAAATATATTACAGTTTGTTATATTTTTATTTTGAAAACAAAACCAAAATAAACAAGTAAGGAAGGCTAAGTTCTGGTGTAACCGAACATTACATACTCAGTTGAGAGCTATCGAGACAAAATAAGGGAAAACACCTCGTAGTAAAATGAACCTAGGGTAACCCTGGAATGTGTTTGTATGACACGTGTATCAAATGGAAGGTATTAAATAGTATTTTAAGAGGGAGTGGGCCATAGTTCTATAGATGGACGCCATTTAGGGATATCGCCATAACGGTGGACCAGGGCTGACACTAGAATTTGTTTGTACGATATGGGTATCAAACGAAAGGTGTTAATGAGTATTTTAAAAGGGAGTGGGCCTTAGTTCTTTATGTGGACGCCTTTTCGAGATATTGTCATAAAGGTGGACCAGGGGAGACTCTATAATGTGTTTGTACGATATGGGTATCAAATTAAAAGTATTAATGAGGGTTTTAAAAGGGAGTGGTGATAGTTGTATATGTGAAGGCATTTTCGAGATATCGACCAAAATGTGGACCAGGGTGACACAGAACTTCATCTGTCGGATACCGTTAATTTATTTATATATGTAATACCACGAACAGTTATCCTTCCAAGATTCCAAGGGCTTTTGATTTCGCCCTGCAAAACTTTTTCATTTTCTTATACTTTATATGGAAGGTGTCACACACATTTTACAAAGTTTTTGTCTAAAGTTATATTTTGCGTCAATAGACCAACCCAATTACCATGTTTCATCCCTTTTTTCGTATTTGGTATATTATTATGGCATTTTTTTCATTTTTAGTAATTTTCGATATCGAAAAGGTGGGCGTGGTCATAGTCGGCCTTAGTTCTTTATGTGGACGCCTTTTCGAGATATTGTCATAAAGGTGGACCAGGGGAGACTCTATAATGTGTTTGTACGATATGGGTATCAAATTAAAAGTATTAATGAGGGTTTTAAAAGGGAGTGGTGATAGTTGTATATGTGAAGGCATTTTCGAGATATCGACCAAAATGTGGACCAGGGTGACACAGAACTTCATCTGTCGGATACCGTTAATTTATTTATATATGTAATACCACGAACAGTTATCCTTCCAAGATTCCAAGGGCTTTTGATTTCGCCCTGCAAAACTTTTTCATTTTCTTATACTTTATATGGAAGGTGTCACACACATTTTACAAAGTTTTTGTCTAAAGTTATATTTTGCGTCAATAGACCAACCCAATTACCATGTTTCATCCCTTTTTTCGTATTTGGTATATTATTATGGCATTTTTTTCATTTTTAGTAATTTTCGATATCGAAAAGGTGGGCGTGGTCATAGTCGGATTTCGGCCATTTTTTACACCAATATAAAGTGCGTTCAGATAAGTGCGTGAACTGAGTTTAGTAAATATATATCAATTTTTGTGTTAACGGCCGAGCGGAAGGACAGACGGTCGACTGTGTATAAAAACTGGGCGTGGCTTCAACCGATTTCGCCCTTTTTCACAGAAAACAATTATCGTTCTAGAATCTAAGCCTCTGCCAAATTTCAAAATGATTGGTAATGTGTTGTTCGACATATGGCATTAAAAGTATCCTAGACAAATTAAATGAAAAAGGGCGGAGCCACGCCCATTTTGAAAATTTCTTTTATTTTTGTATTTTGTTGCACCATATCATTACTGGAGTTGAATTCTGACATAATTTACTTATATACTGTAAAGATATTAACTTTTCTTTTAAAAGTTGAATTAAAAAATTTTTTTTTTTAAAAAGTGGGCGTGGTTGTTCTCCGATTTTGCTAATTTTTATTAAGCAGACATATAGTAATAAGAGTAACGTTCCTGCCAAATTTCATCATGATATCTTCAACGACTGCCAAATTACAGCTTGCAAACTTCTAAATTACCTTCTTTTAAAAGTGGGCGGTGCCACGCCCATTGTCCAAAATTTTACTAATTTTCTATTCTGCGTCATAAGTTTAACTCCCTATCAAGTTTCATCGCTTAATCCGTATTTGGTAATGAATTATCGCACTTTTTCGATTTTTCGAAATTTTCGATATCGAAAAAATGGGCGTGGTTATTGTCCGATATCGTTCATTTTAAATAGCGATCTTGAATGAGTGTCCAGGAACCGACATACCAAATTTCATCAAGATACCTCAAAATTTACTCAAGTTATCGTGTTAACGGACAGACGGACGGACATGGCTCAATCAAATTTTGTTTCGATCCTGATGATTTTGATATATGGAAGTCTATATCTATCTCGATTCTTTTATACCTGTACAACCAACCGTTATCCAATCAAAGTTAATATACTCTGTGAGCTCTGCTCAACTGAGTATAAAAATGTGAGAGCAGTGAGAATTTTAAAATTTTTTTAAACGTCATTTCGGCTCTCATCGGTTTTACCTTGTAATATTTATATCATGGAATAAATATTTCCTATCGAAATTTAGATATACAATTATTTTATTATCTCACAATGAAAAATATTAATGACAAACTGAGCTTGAACTGCAGCGCCTCACCTATTCTTAAGCCATTCGATTTCATCGCATATGTCATCTGTCATCTGTGATCTGGATTATTCTTTTGAAAAAAAAAATAAAAAATTATATATATATAGGTGTATATGTATATAGGTAAAATTTTGTTAAAAAATATGCCTGCGAGATATCTTGATATATACGTAAGGCAAATTATAACCTATAACAACGAATTCCTCATTCACACCGGTTGTAATTGATTTCATATAAGCCCATATATATTCTGGTGCCGTGATTATCATATCCTCCTTACTGATGTATACAATTTTGTTTTTAGATGAAGTGCAGTTGTCCTTTATATCTGGTATGGTAACATTTATAAAAGTACCTACATGAACCACATACTTCACCGTTTGAGCGCGCTCACTTATAGCGTCGACGAAGAAACGCAAATTTTCTTGACGTAATTGACGCCACCATATTATATTTAAAATATATTTGAAATCATAAGCTCTAATTGCAGTGATTTGTCTTGTATTAAACTGTCGAATTGAAACTCGTTAATATTAAAAGGATATTTCAATGTTGTATACAATCTCTGAATTCAAACTGTAAGAGTGTAAATAAAAATATTCTTTTAATGACATTTGAACCATAAAAAAAAATAAATGTAAGGCGCGATAACCTCCGAAGAGATCTAAGGCCGAGCATTTGAACCATAGGATAGGATAAAATAAGCTTAACCTATAATGTTTAAGTTTACTTACCTTAGAAAATTGAAATATTTATTAAAGCCATTGAGATTTTGTTTGAGATTAAGAGATAACACATTACCATCATGAAGCTGTGATATACATATATCTGTATATATAAGTACGTAGATATGTGATATTATTCAAACATTTATTAAAAGACAAATCTAACAAGTAAGGAAGGCTAATTTCAGGTGTAACCGAACATAACATACTCAGCTGAGAGCTATGGAGACGAAATAAGGGAAAATCGCCATGTAAGAAAATGAAGCTAGGGTAACCCTGGAATGTGTTTGTATGACATGTGTATCAAATGGATGGTATTAAAGAATATTTTAAGAGGGCCATGGTTCTATAGGTGGACGCCTTTTCGAGATATCGCCATAAAGGTGCACCAGGGACGACTCTAGAATTTGTTTTAAAGATATGGGTATCAAATGAAAGGTGTTAAATTGCGTTCTGTTATATTTCGTTTCCTATACGCAAATTTGATTTCATGCACCCAGTATAAAAGTCATCTGTGTTGGTCGCTCATTATGCTTTTATTATAACACTTTCATATACATGTACATATGTAGGTATAACAGTTAAAAGTTGGTCTACTTATTTTTAGTCTCAAATTAGTTAACTAGTAGGTAGTTGACAAATAATGTAGAAAAAACCAGCCCTGACTATGTTTCGGCCATTGTCATACAAATGCGCTTAGCTTTTTTGAAAACCAAAAAAAAAAAAAAAAACAAATACAAATATCAGTGCATGTTAGCTTATTCTAAACAAACTTTTAGTTATGATGTTGTTTGCTTCAGCCAGGATTTCAGGAGCTGGGTATGTACTCTGGTATTGGAATTTCTTGTGCAGAAGTCGCAATTTCGTTGGCTTTAAAAGGAATATAATAAATTTTTTTTGCTACTTCCTCAGCGCTACAGCAGAAAGTGTAACCCAGCGACGGTAGATGTCTTAATCTAGCGAACATCCTATTTTTCAACCATTCGATTTCATCGCATATGTCAACTTCACAAAATTCGCTGTGATTTGGATTTTCTTTCTGTGAAAAAAAATTTTCAAAACATGGGATTAAAATTGCAAAAATATAGTGAATAAATTTGCGTGTCTTACATATGGAGAATTATGACCTATAATAACGAATTCCTCCTCCACACCTGGTGTTATTGATTTCAAATATGTCCATATATATCCTGGTGCCTTGATTATCATATCTTCATTAGCGATGGATACCACTTGGTTTTTAGATGAAGTGCAATTTTCTTGAGCAGTTGGTATAGCAACATTTCCAAAAGTGCCTACATTAACCACATACTTCACCGTTTGAGTGCGCTCGCTCAAGGCATCGAGGAAGAAATGCCAGTTTTCTTGACGCAGTTGACGCCACCACATTATATTAAAGACATACTTGAAGTCTTCAAGCTCCTTTTTTAGTGATTCATCCTGTATGATACTGTCGAATTCGAACTCATTTGCAGTGAAGGGCGATTTCGTAGATTGTGCAACTGCATTTTCAGAATTTCCACTTGATAACAAATAAATAAAATTTCATTTGGTATAAAAAATATATTCAGGCAACAAATTAGACCTGTGCAAACTATTTTACTTACTTTAAAAATTCAAAATATTTACTGAATCCATTAAGTTCTTGCTCGAGATTAAGAGATGATTCATTACCAACTTCAACCTTATTGTAGACCACCACTTTCTTTTCGTAAGTAACATAAGATGCAAATTTCAATTCGAGATGATCTAGATCATAGCAGACGGCAGATTTGATGACATCGCCAGTTTCCGGGAGTTTAAACCCGAATGCGTAGCTCGTAAAGTTTGGGCATTTTGGCAGCTTTTTTTGACTCATAAAGTCTTAAACTGGGGTAAACAGGACATAAAACTTGAACGTCTTCATACGATGTGCCTAAAATCTTCAATGAATTCGATTCACAAGTGAAAACTTCCGTATCCTGACGAGGTGAACTAATGTCAATCCTCTGTTTCATTTGTCTATTGCTATGTAACCATACATTCATTGAAACAACAAATACAAGATAAAAAATGTAAAATATTATACCCCTAATCATACTCATCATACCCATATTGATACTGCCTAGACGAACTTGTAGATAAAGCAGACACTGTTATTCCTCTACAATGGGCCCTTATAGTTTCTTCATCTTCCAAAGTCAATTTATTTGAGAGCGCTCTAAAAACTATAGTCTTAGATCCAAAGTCCATTGTAAATATCGGTGAATGACCTCTTATGGTAATTTGGCACGATAACACATAATTGCATCCTAAAAGTAAAGACACAATGAACACTAAGCTGGACATTCCGACTATTTTCACCACTTTAACACTTAGATCGAGAATAACTAGCGCGACAAGGGTTTGCTGCCTTTTATACGTTAATATTCAAGTAAATTTGTATGTAAATATGTATGCACATTAGGGCCGCACGAGTCTGCAAGGCAAATATCACCGCCAAAATTATAATTGCTTTAATTGGCACGAAAAAAAAATTATTCTACTACGTGCGTCCAAAATTCTGGTATACTTTTTACTATATAGAATTTTCCAATGGCGTGTGCTATTTAATAAAAAAACAGAGCTATGACATAATATAACCCTGTGGAAAAAAATGATCGATTCCTAAAAAAACCCAACTAATAGTTGACAATTTTACGGGACTCCGGAAAGTAAGTGACTGCTACAAAAATTCAGCTATTAACTGACTGTTAAGGCATGCAGCGTTCTCATGGCAACCATTGTAACTGAAAGCCCGTCACATAAGTAGCCTTTCATATAGATGCGTTTAACTCAATCTTATGCATTATGAGTAGACTGCACGTATTTTTATGGAGAGCGGTAGACTGAGCGAGACTGGTGCCATTTGACATGAAAAAGTAGCCAAATTTCAACTTTTGCTGCAGGCAAAGCATAAGAAGAAGAATTCGACATTTGCTTTGGCTAAGGGCGCTGACACACTTTGCAATTGAAATTATTTTTCCCACTTGTTGGTAACTTTTCTAACATTTTTAACAGCTAAAAACTGCAATTTGGCAAATGAATACGACACAAAGTATGTTAGCAAGTATATTTCTTGTATACTGAAAATGCTTATAACAGTGATTAGCAAAGTTTTGTACGCTGATTACATTCACGACGGCGGTGTAGCCGCCATATCTTTCATATTATTTTTACACATGTAACATGTGACATGTTCTTATGACTGTCGTTATTTTCGGCGCAACAGAGCAGCACGACAATCAATCACGAAAACCGTTGTAGCCAGATTAAACCTAATTCTATTTTTGGGAAGCGACAGTGAGTGGCGTCCTTTTTATTGTGTCAATAACAACTAAAATAGAAGTAAATAACAGATAATAAAAGCTAAAATCATCCTTTTGGGCGTTTTTAAAACATAATTAATTTTTTTTTCTAAATTTTTCTCTACTGTTTGCTGTAATTTATATTGGCGGCTGCCGCTTTCAAAGTAATCAAGAAGCCAATGCGTGGCTACGGTTGTCGTCAAGCTTTGCTTTATTGTGGCTGTGGTCTGTAGACGCCGTGTTGAATGTAATCAGTCCTATTGCGTTGAACTCATCTATATGAAAAACTACATTGTGTGTCGGTCATTACACTAGAATAGAAACCAAAATAAATTGTACGCCACTCTTGCGCTGATAGCTTCAAATGAGATATGCTCTAATGGAGAAAAAACGAATGACACGGTGCTGCCATTGGATTAAGTTGTATTGCTCTTGTAAAATAAGTTCTTATTCAATCAACTACTTTACAGTTGAGGCTCCTATTGAAATACCCTATAAATGCAAATTATAAACAAAAATATAGATTTGCGTTGTTGCGATAAGAGTAAACACTTTCGTGTCGCAGCCGCAGTTGTATAAGTTTTGTGCGGACCTATTATCTGTAAGTCTTATGTTTCAAACTAATTTAAGTCCTATGTATCTTTGGTATTTGTCTAGAATGGCATTCTATTGGTATTATGATAAATGAAATACCAACAGTATTTTTTTCTGTTTTTTAAAAATGTAAGTTTATGACCACTGTTTACCATAAGACGAGTCAAAACATTGGCCTAATGTCGTTCAAAGTTAAACATGCGAAACATTGTTTATCAAAGTATTACTTGCAGTGATTTTGTTTATAATCAAGAGTTTTCAGTTTATATTAAATTTTCTGATAATGCATCGAATTCGCATGCACATGTTGCAACTTTTTTGCACTTGTTTTAAACTGTATGAAAATATTTCTAAAAAGGGGATTTACCCGATATTTTTTAACGAATGTAATACAAAATTTTGTCCTCAACTATTCAGTCAAGCAGAACCTCAGAAAACTATTGCACCATATGAACCAATCAGGATTTCCACCTCTCAAGAAGGATATCGCAATAGATCTGATAAAACATTGAGTAAGTCAAACAATTTCGCATCAAAAGCACAAAATTCTCCTGTTGTTGTTGTTGCAGCTATAACGACACTCCCCGAAGGCCTTGTGGTGTTATCGATGGTGATGGTGCTTTGCCAGATGCAGATCCGGTACAAACACCATTAAGGTATAAGCCTGACTATCTCGGGAGTGATTTAGTATGACCGCATGAAACCTTACCGCCCTCCCAAACCCTAGATACATGAGGTGCTTAGAGCGCCAGAGCATCGGCTGTTAAAGAAAGAGGTTTCGCCGCGGGGATGTGAGGTTGACAATTGGGTTGGAGAAGCTATAAATTGCGCTACATAACCCCTTGAATTTTTTTGGTATTTTAGTCGCCTCCTACGACAGGCATACCCAACGTTGGTATATTCTAAGCCCTCTAACCCGCTGGGGGAGTTGCCTGGTTCGTAACAGTAGTTCCTTACTCTATCCACTTCATATCCTTCCTCACCCTATTACCATTTTCCCATTTTCCTGCTGCCCCCGGAATGATTTTATAAACTTTTCGCTAATTTCGCTTTCCTCGTCTGGCTTATTGTTTCTCGAAATATTAGCTTACCTGGCCTGCGGCCATATTTTTCGTATCACTCCCTCCTTAGCTTCATGAACTTTTGCGTGAACGTACGACCACCGAGAAAATAGCCACTTTTTAATAAAAATTTCAATTTAAATTAATATTTATTTAAAACTGAATTTATCATATAATAATAAAATCTAATATCTTTAGCCCTTTCAAATATTTTCCGCGGTTAGACCAATGGGAATTGTTTGAATGTACGCGCTACCTCTTCTGGAAGGCAACAAAACATAATACCAAAAGTGGACATCAAACGTGTAAGACCAAATTTGCTCTTTCTAAGCCAATCAATTTGATCGCAGATATCACGACAGAAAATCGCTGAACTTTTCAAGTGGTACTGCAAAAAAATGTAAGTTTTGAAAAATTTCCAAATTTATAAATTATACAAATCACAAACGTACATATGGCGAGTTGTAAGCAATAACAACAAACTCCTCATTCACATCATCTCTAAGCGATTTCAAATATGACCACACATAGGCTGGCGGCTTTACAGTAATAGCTCACCTCATAAACGAAAAGTAAGTGTTGAGGTTGACTAGTTTGGTTTTAAAATCAACCACTAATTGATTTGTACTCAACGCCGAATTGTTTACCTGAAATTTGAAAAAAAGAGAAAAACGGGTTTTTAATTAGACTGTGGCTGTTGTTGTTGTTGTTGTAGCGATAAGGTTTCTTCCCGAAGGCTTTGGGGAGTGTTATCGATGTGATGGTCCTTTGCCGGATGCAGATCCGGTACGCTCCGGTAACACGGCACCATTAAGTAGTACCGACCAACTCGGGAACATTAAACCGCCAGGCCATCCCTCCCTCCCCATCCCCAAGTTCCATGAGGAGCTTGCGGTCGCCAGAGCCTCGTCTGTTAGTGAAACAGGATTCGCCGCAGATTGGTGAGGTTGACAATTGGGTTTGGAGAAGCTATATATTGCGCTAGCAACCTGAAAGGTTTGCGCTACACAGCTCCTTGAATCTGGTATTTTAGTCGCCTCTTACGGCAGGCATACCTACAGCGGGTATATTCTGACCCTCTAACCCGCTGGGGGAGACGGTGCCTGAGGTGATTGGGCTTAGCTCCGCGTGATTTACCTTTGCCTCAGTAATTCGCCAGCTATGCGATATGCAAATACGAAATTAATTATTATATAAGTTAACACAGCAGTATGTATATCTTCACTTTAATTCATTACAAACATACATACATACATATATGCCCGTACAGCAGTGGCTGTACGCCGGCATTCAATTGCATTTTTGCATGCAAACATAAATATCATCACACAATGCTGCTGTGGCTAACTAAACACTTCGCTTAAATACGCTTTTGTCATACCGACACTTCGGGATATCCGAAGCAAAATCGTCAGTCAAGAAAACTTGAACAGTTGGTCGATAAAAAGTACTTAAGCGAGGTAGTTTCCTTAGAAGAGCGAGAATTATTAAAGTGGAAAAAGTGTTTAGTGAATAAAATTAAATAAAGTGTTTAACTAAAACAAAGTGTTTCATTTGTGAAGCGGTTTCCAGGCACCAACCAAAGAGATCAAAAATTTCGATCCAAAGAGATCAAAAACTTGTGCCCTGGAAACAGCATTTACTAACTGGCGCCCAACGTGGGGCTTTCGTCACCCAATAAAAAAAACCTTTTTGCCTGCGCTTTACAACAAACAATACATGTGTAAAAAAAAAATATTTTGCGCTTTATAAACGGCCAACAACAACAAATTTTACGTGTGTGCCGCCCAAAAAGTTTACGCTTTATAAACATTAATTGTGTGCAAAAGAATATATAGTTGCACTTTATAACAAACAGTACGTGTGTAAAAAAATAGTTTGCGCTTTATAAAAATTGACGGCCAACAAGAACAATACGTGTGTGCCGAAAAATGAAAAATAGTTTGCGCTTTACAACAAACAATACATGTGTGAACAAATTGACATATTTTGCGCTTTATAAACGGCCAACAACAACAAGTTTTACCTGTGTACCGCCCAAAAATAGTTTACGCTTTATAATTGTGTGCAAAAACATATAGTTGCACTTTATAACAAACATTACTTGCGTGCCAAATTTTTTTGCGCTTTATAAAATTAAGCGGCCAACAACAACAAACAATACTTGTGTGCCGCCCAAAAAATTAGCTTAACATTAACTATGTGCAAAAAATTATATAATTTGCGACTACCAACAACAAACATTACATGTGTGGAAAAAATAGTTTGCGGCTAACAACAACAAACATTACTTACAAAAAATATAACGCGCCCTATAAAACAAACGTTATGTGAGGTGTAGTAGCTCAAACACTCGAGCCCAATAAATCCTTTGCGGAATGTTGCGAAATATAAACTTTTTACAAGCAAAAAGCATGTGCTAAAATCTGAATGTCAAATTATTCACTATAAAGTGAATAAGTGCATCACAAAGTAGTATTATAAACTAAGCCATTTTAAACACGTGGAGACGAGATTGTTCGTAAACACAAATATATGAACAAGCGTGGAAAACCAACAACACTCAGTTCAACAATATTAAAAAAGAAATTTTTTTTTTTAAATACACAACCATCTTTAACCAAAAAGTGCATAAGCATATCAGAATATTTGAAAATTAAATACACCACGAGTGTAAAATCATCTTTAACCAAAAGCATATCAGAACCCGTGGAAATTCGATCTGCCGGAGCATTGAAAAAACAGAGCAAGGGAACAACTTACAGCATAATATATAGAAGATCCAGCGAATCGCAAGTTACCTAAAAGACAGTGCTACTATTTTCGGCGTCTGGTAAGAATACGACATTTACATTTTTTTTTTTTGGGTTTTTCAATGTCTATGTCTAAATTGTGCAATTAATCAATATAATTTTGTTGAGTGTAAACAATCGTTTATAGAAACAATATTTAGAGACTAACGAGGGCGGTGGTAAATAATTTTTATTTATTTATTTTTTTCCAATTAAATAAAATATTAAGCGAGTTAATTTGGTAAACATGGATCGCAACGCAGTGTTATCTCTAGTAGAATCGGTGGTCGAAGTCGCCAAGACCGAATTAGATAATAAAATTACACAAATTACTAGAGCTTTTGAAAACTTGTCTCCCTCACAAGAGGATCGTTATCCACCTGTCACAATAGTCCCTGGTGTGCAAAACACACATACAGATCTTAATCTTATTAAATCGGTGCCAGAGTTTAATGGCAACATAAGGGAATACCCAGCATGGAGGGCAGCAGCGAAATTTGCAACAAATTTTTACGTCGAAGGGTCCGAGGCATACTACGTTGCCATTGGAATTCTTCGTAACAAAATTACGCAGGCCGCGAATGAAAACTTGAGTTCATTCAGCACACCCCTAAATTTTCACGCAATAATTTTCAGACTGGACCAACTGTATGCTGACAAGCGACCTCTCTACATTTTAGAAAACGAACTAAATACTCTGCGACAGGGACGTATGACCATAGATGAATATTATTCCGCAGTAGACAAACAATTGACTTTAATAATTAATAAAAATATCATGACACATAGCGGTAACGAAACATTGACCTCAGCATTTAACAAACGAGCTAGGGACAACGCCCTTCGCGTTTTCATATCTGGTTTGAGACGCCCACTTTGCGATACTTTATTTTCCTCAAATCCACCGGATTTGCCGTCTGCACTTGCTATAGCGCAAGAGCTGCAACACAACCGAGCAAGGTATGATTTCGCGCAAACGTACGCCTTAGCTAGTCGATACAATAATAACCCAACTATATCCAGTACGCAGCCTCCAAGCTTTAACAATCACGCACAACCGCCGCGGACTTCTCAATCCAAACCAACGCCAATGGATGTGGATCCCGGAAGCTCCCAGTTTAGGAAACATACTGATCTTAAAAACAAACCATCAAACCAATTTAGCCAACAACAGCGCGGAAACAACTCGAACCAAGCCCAACTTCGTACGGAGCAACTTGGTTACGCGCAACAACAACAACCAAGTAATAATCCTAAAAGAACGTATACCGGCAATAATTCTACGCAACTACCATACAATAAAATACAGCGAATAAATACAATGGAAAACGAGTCATATTACTCCGAAAACTTTGAAACCCAATCAGTGGAGGAAGTTAATTTTTTAGAGTAAATTCGAACTTGCCAATTTTTAAAACGTACCATCTCGGATGGGCGAGTTCTTCAATTTCTCATAGATACAGGCACTTCTAAAAATTATGTTAAAAAACTCGATTTCTTTAAAGGTATATCAAAATTAGATAAACCATTTCAAGTCAGGTATATAAACGGTCTGAATAAAGTAGATGAAAAATGTCAGGTTTTTATACTGGGAGAAACAGCTACCTTTTATATTTTACCCCAACTAAAGAGTTTCGATGGCATCATCGGCTATGATTTTTTAAGAGCAATTGAAGCCCGACTAGATATTAAGGATAGCCTTCTTTTCCACAAAAAAGGAAAAGAAAGTTTTTATCATTTTCACTGCCAAGAGGTAAATACTATCATACCCATTAATAGAGACATATGTAGTAATATTCAAGAACTGATTAAATGCAACTCAAAGGCATTTGCGTCGCCAGATAGAGCTCTCCCTTTCAACACGCGAGTAATTGCAACCATTGAAACAACAACAGATGCACCCATCTACTCGCGAAGCTATCCATATCCTATGTCTGTAGCAGGTTTTGTTAACAAGGAGGTATCAGATTTACTCAGAGACGGCATAATCCAAAAATCTTACTCGTCGTATAATTCACCAATACACATAGTTACAAAAAAGGGGTTGGATGATGAAGGCAACCAGCGTTTAAGAATGGTGATCGATTTTAGAAAACTAAACGAAAAGACGTCTTCTGATAAATACCCTATTCCAGACACTTCAATAATACTTGCGAATCTGGGAAAATCAAACATCTTTACCACACTTGACCTTAAGTCAGGTTTTCACCAGATTCTTCTCGCGGAAAAAGATAGACCCAAAACTGCATTTAGCGTAAACAATGGGAAATACGAATTTTGCCGACTACCCTTTGGGCTTAAGAACGCCCCTAGTATTTTCCAGAGGGCGATCGATGACGTATTAAGGGAGCACATTGGCAAAATATGCCACGTTTACGTGGATGACATAATTGTCTTTTCCCCTGATGAAAAATCGCATTTCGAACACGTTGACTTAATATTGAAAAAAATAGGGGAAGCAGGCATGCGCGTCTCACTAGACAAATCAAAATTTTTTGAAAAAGAAGTTGAGTTTCTTGGGTTTGTGGTATCAGGAAAGGGAATTAGTACATGCCCGGACAAAATTGAGGCAATATCAAATTACCAGGAGCCTAAATCCCTTAGAGCATTGCGTTCCTTCCTTGGTCTTTCTGGCTATTACAGAAGGTTTATTAAGAACTACGCTCAAATATCCAAACCTCTTACAAGATACTTGAGAGGTGAAAACGGTCATGTTAAAAGCAAACACTCGAAAAATATTCCAATCTCCTTCGATAACGATGCAAAGCAAGCCTTTAAAAAACTAAAAAATGTCTTATCATCCGAAGATGTCCTTCTGCAACACCCGGATTATTCCAAACCCTTCGAAATTACAACAGACGCTTCATCCGTGGCTTTAGGTGCTGTGCTATCACAAGGCGGCAAGCCAATAACAATGGTTTCTCGAACACTCTCCAAAAGTGAAGAAAATTACGCTACTAATGAGCGGGAATTACTTGCGATAGTATGGGCTTTCCAAAAACTAAGACACTATCTTTATGGTGTAAAAAATATTCACGTTTTTACAGACCACCAGCCGTTAACATTCGCAATATCCGAAAAAAATCCGAACTCGAAGCTGAAGCGATGGACTGCTTTTATCGATTCCTACTCCCCTAAGTATTTTTACAAACCGGGAAAAGAAAACGTAGTGGCCGATGCCTTGTCGCGGCAATACATACACAATTTTTCTGAAGACACAGTACATAGTGAAATTTCTTCTAGTGACGTCATAAAAACAATAAATCATCCAATTAACCAGTTTAAAACTCAAATTTTACTTTCTCAATCTAACTTTAATAGCAAAAATACAAAAATTATATTTCAAAAGTTTCTCCGCCATACAATAAGATTCAGTTCACCAGAATACCTGCTACAATCACTTCGTAGTTGTATAAACCCAGACGGTGTAAACGGAATTTTCTGCGAGCTCGAAACACTAGCGAAAATACAATCGCTTATATTATCTAACTTTCCAGGCATAAAATTTTTGCACACAGAAAAATTTGTGATTGACCTTGTTAATAAGGATGACCAAATAGAGACTGCAACTACCGAGCACAATAGAGCACACCGGTCAATACATGAAAACTATAAACAAATCACCAATGAATATTACTTTCCAGAAATTAAGAAAACCCTAACGACTATATCGAAAAATTGCAAAATTTGTCTCGAAAATAAATATAAAAGGCATCCGCCTAAGGCGAATTTAGGGAAAACACCTATTCCAGAATACCCAGGCGAAATCCTACATATCGACATATTTTCAGTTAACAAAGAACACTTTCTGACCTGCATTTGTAAATTTTCAAAATTTGCCATAACAATTCCGATACAATCAAGATCAACCATAGACATAAAAAATTCGTTACTAATTTTACTTAACAAGTTTAAAAACACTAAAATTTTAGTATCAGACAATGAAAAGTCCTTCCAATCAAACACAATATCTAATATGCTCAGAGATTATTTTAAAATAGAACAGTTTTTCATACCGCCTTTGCACAGCAGGAGCAACGGACAGGTGGAACGTTTTCACTCCACCGTAACAGAGATAGCACGTTGCATAAAATCCGAACAAAACATATCAGACATTACTGAACTTATGCTTCTTGCAACCTATAAATACAACAACTCAATACATTCCACTGTTGAAGCCAAACCAATAGATATAATTAATACTTTTTCAGAACTTCACCTAAACCAAATCAAATCAAAACTAATCTCCGCCCAAGACAAAGTTCTAAAACGCTTTGGCAATAATAATCGAGTTTTCAATGAAGGTGACATAGTTTTTGTTCGACGTAATAAACGGTTGGGTACAAAACTAAACAAAATTTATATTCAGGCTACCGTCCAAAAAGATTTAGGTACGACCGTAATGATAAACGGTAAAAAAATTCACAAGGACAACATTAGATAATAATGCAAATACGTATTAACTTTTGATAAAATCAACATGTAAAAAAAAAAAAAAAAAACACTAAATATAAATAATTGTAAAACTAAGAATTTTTTTATATAAGACCACAAAAATTTACATTACTATTAATGTCATATACTTTTGCCTAAAACAAATACATATAATGTATAGGCGTCAATCAAAAAAGTTAATTAAAATTTAATCCAAATTGATTAATTAAATTTTTTTTTATATTCACGTGATAACATTAAAACGCGAAAATTTTGCATGCCATTTACAAAAAGTTTATAATGAACTTTTGCCTGAAACAAATACATATAATGTATAGGCACCAATAAAAAATTTTTTTGTTAAAATTCAATTCAAATGAATTCATAAATTTTTTTTAATATTCAAGAAAATTTTTCATGCCATTTACAAAAAATTTATAATGAACTTTTGCCTAAAACAAATACATATAATGTATAGGCGTTATTCTAAAAAAATAATTACAGCCAAAAACTTTATAATTTAAGTTAACCAAAAAATTTTTTTAAGTATCTTTGCCGAAAGCAAATACATATAATGTAAGTGTAGACGCTAGTCTTACAACAATTTCATAATACTCAAACAAATTCAAGAAATTTATCTAACTTTAGTATAAAAAAAAAAAAAAAAAAACTTTTACAACACAGAATCTATAAATTTATGAATATAGCCTTTTCTTGCAACTTACAAATGATAATTGTAAACATAGTTTAAGCATATCTATGCATCTCTTATATTTGCATAAGCTTTTCTATACAAAGAACAATACAACTTTTTTACAACGTACATAGTTATAAGAAACAAATAGAATTCCTATTTTAGGTTTATTAGAGTCTGTCGGATCGAGGACGATCCGAGATTAAGAGGGGGAGGAGTTAACACAGCAGTATGTATATCTTCACTTTAATTCATTACAAACATACATACATACATATATGCCCGTACAGCAGTGGCTGTACGCCGGCATTCAATTGCATTTTTGCATGCAAACATAAATATCATCACACAATGCTGCTGTGGCTAACTAAACACTTCGCTTAAATACGCCTTTGTCATACCGACACTTCGGGATAACCGAAGCAAAATCGTCAGTCAAGAAAACTTGAACAGTTGGTCGATAAAAAGTACTTAAGCGAGGTAGTTTCCTTAGAAGAGCGAGAATTATTAAAGTGGAAAAAGTGTTTAGTGAATAAAATTAAATAAAGTGTTTAACTAAAACAAAGTGTTTCATTTGTGAAGCGGTTTCCAGGCACCAACCAAAGAGATCAAAAATTTCGATCCAAAGAGATCAAAAACTTGTGCCCTGGAAACAGCATTTACTAACTTATATAGGTTAGGTGACAGCCCTACTCAGAAGGATTTTTAGAGAAAATCTATATGAAATGTTCAATATCCTAAAGAGCAGGACCTAGGTAGGTGCGCTTAGCTGAGGCATACCTAGGTGATAACTCTACTTGAAAATATTCCTATATAAAATCTTTTGCGTTTGATATTCATTTCGTCACAACTGAGAAAATTTGTTACATATATTCAAAGAGGTGTCAACCTTGTATAGATTTTCTAAGAGCTAAGTGAAAGAGCTTCGAATAAATCATATTATGAGTTATATAAAATTTCATACAAATGGAGCTTAGCAGCTTTCGATATAGTAGCGGACAAAAATATATATATATATATATAATAATGAAAGAATGTATATAGTAGGGTTAGGTGGTAACCCTAATTAAAAATATTTCTATGTAAGTACTGTATATGGTTGGTGGATATTCATATTGACGTATCTCGCTTATTTTCCCAATTTCAAATCCGGAGTTGGAACACCTACACAAAAAGTCTTAAAATATAATACACTATCTACATATGTATTAAATTTCATCCAAATCGGTATATAAGCTTCGGAGACAGTAGTAGATAGACAAAGAGTATATAATATATATGTACTATATTATATATACTATATATAATAGTATAAGGTGACAACCCATAAAGTATTTCTTTACTTCGGCGTAAAATAAGTTTGAAACCAACATTGTGAAATTTAATAAAGTTTAAAAAAGTTTAAATCGGTGGCAACCTCCTAAAGGTATCTTCCTCAGTGGCTGCACCTTAATAAAAATTTTGGTATTGTCAAGCAATAGCTATTTACCTAATTATATTCAATTCGGATGAGTTTTTTGGCATATTATCGCATTTGTAAAGAAATAAATAACACACCGTTAGGTGGCAACTCACTTAGAAATACTTTTTTTGAAGTACGACTGAAAAGATTGGAACATACCGCTTAATTTAACAAAAATTCAAACTTGTAAAAGGTCTCTAGTTTCGCAAGTAGAAAGTTTCAAAATGTGATACTCTTTTTGTGTAAAACATTTATTTAATTACTTCTCAGATAGCAGCGGATATTTAAATAAAAATAAATACAAAAGATTATTTGGTAACTCTAGGGGCAACCTAAGTAATATGTTGATAGAAATATGTTTTTTTATACTCAGTTGAGCAGAGCTCACAGAGTATATTAACTTTGATTGGATAACGGTTGGTTGTACAGGTATAACGGAATCGAGATAGATATAGACTTCCATATATCAAAATCATCAGTATCGAAAAAAAATTCGATTGAGTTATGTCCGTCCGTCTGTCCGTTAACACGATAACTTGAGTAAATTTTGAGGTATCTTGATGAAATTTGGTATGTAGGTTCCTGGGCACTCATCTCAGATCGCTGTTTAAAATGAACGATATCGGACAATAACCACGCCCACTTTTTCGATATCGAAAATTTCGAAAAATCGAAAAAGTGCGATAATTCATTACCAAATAAGGATTAAGAGATGAAACTTGGTAGGTGAGTTGAACTTATGACTCAGAATAGAAAATTAGTAAAATTTTGGACAATGGGCGTGTCACCGCCCACTTTTAAAAGAAGGTAATTTAGAAGTTTTGCAAGTCGTTGAAGATATCATTATGAAATTTGGCAGGAACGTTACTCCTATTACTATATGTACACTTAATAAAAATTAGCGAAATCGGAGAACGACCAGGCCCACTTTTTAAAAAAATTATGCCAACATTAAATTCCAGTAATGATATGGTGCAACAAAATACAAAAATTAAAGAAAATTTCAAAATGGGCGCGGCTTCGCCCTTTTGCATTTAATTTGTCTAAGATACTTTTAATGCCATAAGTCGAACACAAATTTACCAATCCTTGTAAAATTTGGTAGAGGCTTAGATTCTATGACGATGACAGTTTTCTGTGTCTGTCCTTCCGTTATTATTTATATTTATAATTTATTTAATAATTTGGGAAAAATTTAAATAACGCGACATCAGGACGAACAAGGCGACAGCTGTTTCGATATTGAAGAGATTTACAAGGTATAATCGAAACAGCTGTCACCTTGTCCGTCCTGATGTCCCGTTGTTTAAATTTTTCCCAAATTATTAAATAAATTATAAATTAAAAATTGCTTCAAATAAATGTTTTCATGCAATTAAAGCAATAATTCATAAAATATCTTCTGCTTGATACCGCCATTGGCTTATGTTGTGTAATTTAAAAAAATTTAAATAGATGGCAACATTGTACAAATATATTTGGTGGCAGCACATAAGGAGAAAACCCCAGTTTATGACTTACTATTTCTATAGGTGGTAACCCTAACAGGCAACTCAACTTAAAAACATTTTTTGTTGTTCTAACATTGGCATATCGTAGTTTATTAAAAACACTATTATTAAGTGGTAACATTGAAAAGCCATCCTTAGTGGTAAAACAAATCGATTGATCAGCTTCCGAGATAGTCAATTAAAATACGTAAATGAATATGCAGAAGCGAGCAAAACAATAGCTGTAGCAATTTTTTTTTTTCAAATACCATCAACTAAAATTGTTCCTTTTTTAAATTCGGGTTTTAAGAGAAGATATCTTAAATTTTGTAACTGCAAATCAAAAACATTTTCGTAAATACTAAAAAATAAATTTTACAAAAATTTTCAATTTTTTTTTGGAGTTCTCTGGATTTTTTTGGTTTGCAGTTTTGTAGCCCAAACAATTTTGGTCTGAGAAATTTCACGCTATTGATTTCTCAAAGCTCGCATTGATTTTTGATAATTTTTTCTGAAGGGTGTTTCAAACTTTTTTCATATAAAAAATTATGTTCACACTTTATATGTAGGTACATATGTACATATGTATATTTAAAACGACTTTCAAACAAAATTCTCAAAAGACAATGAAAATTTCGAGAGAGCGCTAATTTGTGCCTTGTTAGACTTATATTGATTGGCTACAAAGCTGCATACTCAAAAAAAAATTCAGAGAACTCCAAATAAAAAGTTCGAAATTTCTGTAAAATTTTCTCGAATTTTCAAAAACCTTTTTAAGATCGTTTTGCATAGTTTCTATTATAAAATTCATAGAAGTTTTTTTTTAAATTATCGATAGCAAAAAAAAATTTTTAATTAAAATTTTATTGAATATAATAAAAATTGGCACTGTTTTTTCTGCTGTTCGCTGCTGCAAGCTTTTCTCGTTCAAAATTATAATCTTAGCACGCTAATACAACTCACCTGAATTATATTATTATATTGCGGTCGATAAGCCAAGTAGTTGACATATTTAAGCGCTAGTGTATCCAGATCATAACACATACCAGCCGATATGATGTCTTTAACATTCGACCCATCGCATAGTTCATGTATTGATTACATTTCGGCAATTTCGTGCCACTTTCGTACAGCGTTTGCTTCCATGGATTTTGACAGCTAATAAAAACGGAATTAACAGTGGAGTCCTTATAAACGCTTACATTCGCATTACGATAATGTATGCGATTGCCTTTGTAACATTTAAATTGTTTACTACCGCCAGCGATAATATTTTGTGTGGCACTGTTCAATTTAGTTTGAATACTAAGGAACATTTAAATGGTTGAAGTAATGTAACACAGAAACTTATTATAATATATATGAAAATACTACTCACTTGACGCCATTTAGACAATGTACCTCCAACTCATCCGTTTCATTCATCTTGATCGCGCCCTCCTCTTGGGCATACATAATGCGATTGACATTATCTGATTTCATTATGATTGGTAAATTGCCATGGACATTAAGTAAACATGCGGCACTTACACCGCTTATACTGCTAATAATGAACATCAGAGCAACGCTCATAATTACGCTGCATCGGCGTTTTAGCAGCATTTCTCTGTTGCAGTTTTCGGTGACAGCGTTAGACTATCAAAATGGTGCTACTAGTTTCAATTTAAGATTTTTGCAGCTTTTTATATCTCTTATTGAGCCTACTCTCGTTTGCTATTCTACTTTTGAACAGTTGTTTTAGACATCGATTAGCATTAACTTAGATCTGCTTTAATTGTGAATAACCGATAAAACATTCAATGGAAAAACATCTGTTCGAGAGAATTCAATTCGTTATTGTCAGCTGCTGATTCGAATTTTTTATTGATTTGGCATATATAAAGGACTCATTATACTTGCCGTTTTTAAAGGTGGTAAGCAACAAGAAGAGAATATCACCTCCTCAGTACTTTTTACTCCAGTCAACGGCTTTTGAGTGGTAGGCTGTCACATTTTCATAAACACTTCAATTATCCTTTTTTAATCCCTATGATAAAGTCAAAGTCCACTGCTTTAAGTTTAGCTTTGCGCGCATTTTAATAGTGATATGTATGATCAAATCCAGCGAAGAATCAATCTTGCCAATAAATGCTACTTTGGACTAGGTAGGCAATTGAAAAGTAAAGTCCTCTCTCGGCGAACGAAAATCATACTCTACAAGTCACTTATCGTACCCGTCCTGCTATATGGGGCAGAAGCATGGACCATGACAACAGCAGATGAAGCGGCTTTGGGAGTGTTCGAGAGAAAAGTTCTTCGAAAGATTTATGGACCTCTACGCGTTGGCGATGGCGAGTACCGAAGAAGATTTAATGATGAGCTGTACGAGCTATACGCAGATATCAACATAGTCCAGCGAATTAAAACGCAGCGGCTGCGCTGGCTAGGCCATGTTATGCGAATGAAAGATGATGCTCCGGCCAAGAAAGTGTTTCTATCGGAACCCGCCTATGGAAGCAGAGGTAGAGGGCGGCCCCCACTCCGTTGGAAGGACCAGGTGGAAAACGATTTAAACTCCCTTGGTGTGACCAATTGGCGCCGGTTGGCAGAGCGAAGGAGCGACTGGCGCGCCTTGTTGGACGGCCATAACCGTTTAGACGGTTAAGCGCCAATTAAGTAAGTAAGTAAGCTTGTAAAAAACACTTAAGTACTTATATTCTGAAAAGAAGAAAAACCTTACAAAAATTCATTACAATCAAAAAAATGCTTCACAAAATATTGAATTAAGCAATAGATAAGTGGAAAAGCAAAATAAGTGCGCGCCCCCAAACAGCTACACGGAGTACCCAGCGTTCACGTATAACAAGTGCAAAGCAGTGTTCAATACTCAAACATACTTTCAACCGCACATACCAACACATATGATAATATTTGTATTAGGGTAATCTTCCATGGCAATGAAAGAAATGAATTTTGTAAATAGATATAATAAGCAAAAACTGAAAACTTCTTTTCACATATTAACGAAATTGCACTGCAGTCTCAGATTTGCATATGTGGCCATTCCCTAGTGACGGGTGAGATTTTTTGACTCCAATTTTACTCAAACTTTCTTAACTTCTCTTTAAATTTGAGTTATGGAAATTTTAAATTTTTCCCAAATTATTAAATTGAATTATGGAAGTTTGGCACTTGCAGGCAAATACTCATTTATTACTAATGAAATAAAAAATTTAGGTGTTTATTTTACACAAAACACTTCAATTTTCTAAGGTTGGCGGCAGCGTTCTCCACCTGCCACACCGAGGATCCTTGGTTTTATGCCTGGGCAATTAGGTAAATATTCCGAGTATTGCTGCCATGAAAAGCCTTGGAAATGCCGTTCGGAGTCCGCGTAAAACAATTTGTACAAAAAATCAAAATGGAACACGACGCAAATTTTAAGAGAAGCTCCACATAATTTTTATTCGGAGGTGTATCGCGCCGTTTTTTTATTGTTCTGAAGTGTAGAACTTTTCGAATAGTGACGGGTGGTACTACGAAATCAACCGCATATGTGAGTTTTTTTGATCTACAAAACTAAAAACTTCCACACTATTTGAAATGTAGTAAAAAAAATGTACATTATTTTCCGCGCAGTACATGAGCGAAACAAAAAAAATAGAAAACTCGAGAAGTCTGCATAATAACCTCGATTTTAATATTATTTTTTAGGATTTTAAAAGATTAATGAGCTTAACACCGGAAAATAATAATTTTTATTCAATTTATTATTTATTTTTCTTGTCTCACAAAGTGCATTGATTTTTTACGATTTTTTGCCGAAGGTTATTTTACATTTTCTTCCATACGAGGGGCGCTCAGTTTTATATAGAAAAAAATCTGAAAAACCGTTGGGAAAAAATTGTCAAAAATCACTAAAAATTCTGAGGGACATACAACGTTAGTAAACTAAAATTTATGCTATGAAATGGCATACTCAAGAAAATTCATAAAAATCTAAATTTAAAAAAATCTAAATTTCATGTAGATTTTACGAATTTTTCGAAAGCGTTTTTGTGATTGATTTGCAAAATCTTATTAAATTTTTTTCTTAAATTATGGAAAATAAAAAACAAAAGAATACAAAAAATCGAATGAAGGAAAATTTAAACATTTTGTTTAATAATAAATGTATATTGGAACGATTTTCCGTCATCCCTTGTCAAATTTGGTTTCGGGACAAACCGTTTTCGGAGTTGTCCACATTTGGTCGATATCTGGAAAACGCCTTCACATATACAACTACCACCACTCCCTTTTAAAACTCTCATTAATACCTTTAACTTGATACCCATTTCGTACAAACTCATTCTAGAGTCACCCCTGGTCCACCTTTATGGCGATATCTCGAAAAGGCGTCCGCCTATAGAACTAAGGCCCACTCCCTTTTAAAATACTCATTAACTCCTTTCGTTTGATACCCATATTGCACAAACGAATTCTAGAGTCACCCCTGCTCCACCTTTATGGCGATATCTCGAAACGGCGTCCATCTATGGAACTAAGGATTACTCCCTTTTAAAATACTCATTAACACCTTTCATTTGATACCCATATCGTATAAACTCATTCTAGAGTCACCCCTGGTCCACCTTTAAGGCGATATCTCGAAAAGGCGTCCGCCTATAGAACTAAGGCCCACTCCCTTTTAAAATATTCATTAACTCCTTTCGTTTGATACCCATATTGCACAAACGAATTCTAGAGTCACCCCTGCTCCACCTTTATGGCAATATCTCGAAACGGCGTCCACCTATGGAACTAAGGATTACTCCCTTTTAAAATACTCATTAACACCTTTCTTTTGATACCCATATTGTACAAACAAATTCGAGGGTCACCCCTGGTCCACCTTTATGGCGATATCTCGAAAATGCGACCACCTATTCAACAACCACCACTCCCTTTTAAAACCCTCATTAATACCTTTAATTTGATACCCATATCGTATAAACACATTCTAGAGTCACCCTGGTCCACCTTTATGGCGATATTTCGAAACGGCGTCCACCTATAGAACTAAGGCTCACTCCCTTTTAAAATACTCATTAACACCTTTCGTTTGATGCCCATATTGTACAAACAAATTCTAGGGCCACCCCTGGTCCACCTTTGTGGCGATATCTCGAAACGGCGTCCACCTATGGAACTAAGGATTACTCCCTTTTAAAATACTCATTAACACCTTTCTTTTGATACCCATATTGTACAAACGAATTCTAGGGTCACCCCTGGTCCACCTTTATGGCGATATCTCGAAACGGCGTCCACCTATGGAACTAAGGATTACTCCCTTTTAAAATACTCATTAACACCTATCTTTTGATACCCATATCGACAAACGCATTCTAGAGTCACCCCTGGTCCACCTTTATGGCTATATCCCTAAATGGCGTCCACCTATAGAACTATGGCCCACTCCCTCATAAAATACTCTTTAATGCCTTTGATTTGATACACATGTCATACAAACACATTCCAGGGTTTCCCTCGGTTCATTTTCGTACATGGTTATTTTCCCTTATGTTGTCACCATAGCTCTCAACTGAGTATGTAATGTTCGGTTACACCCGAACTTAACCTTCCTTACTTGTTTTGATTGGAACTTAATTATTTCATATCCAATTTATATATTTGTTTTGTCACAATTTTGGCCTTAAAAAGTTCTGTAATTGCCATACATGCCCCTTTGAGCTCTGAAGTCGTTTTAGTATAGTTTGAGCTATGAAAAAACAACTATTTGAATACAAAGACGAATTAATTTTAAAAATCGCATGCCAAATAACCAATGTACGATACAATAAATATAAATAAAATTTTCCGAGACTCTCTGAACGTAAGCTTCAAATTAAGAAGCGGACTTTTGCAATTTGTTTATTTTAGATGGGAACCAACCCAGTCTAATATACAACAACTGTATACAAAATCTTGAGTCTCTGCTTTCATAAATTGGTTCGTTTAGATGAATTCTCGTTGCGTCTACAATACATTGTTTCACACTTTGACCGAAATAAGCAAAACAAAAAGTGAGTCTAAGTTCGAGTGAAAGGAAGATTATATAATCAGCTGTGTGCGTCGTCTTTTTAATCAACATTTTTTTCTCAACTTGTCGTATAAACAAAAGCTTGAAAATGTACAACAACAAAGATTTACAATCAATGATTTGATTGCAATTAATAGTAAATTTACAATCATCTGCCCTTGATTTGATTGAAATCAATTCGGGGATATAGTCAAATCCTATGATTGCAATCATCGACAAGAAATCATTTGAAATTTGTGTAAGTTGCTTGATAAACTTATTCATAATTTTGCTACCCCATCGGTTACTTCGATGATTTTAATATGCAGCACTGACATTCACAGATAGACGAACGGATTTAGCTTAATCAAGTTCTTGTTTGATCCTAACCATTTCGATGTTTGGATGACGATTATATATTTTGTGTGCTATGCACAACTGAGTATAATATTAGTCGTATATGTATGCATGCATTGGGGAAAGATAAGGATTAAAGTGTTAAAGTTTCAATCATTTTTTCTTCTTTTTTTTTTAACCTAAAAATAACGCAAAATCAGCAAACTTTTTTTGTTTCACAAACAAAACTCTGATCTTGTTTCTCCTTGAAATACACGCGTGAACTAACTTTGCTGTTACAAAGATCGCATAAGAAGTTTGGGAACAATTTTCAAATACTGGCACATGCATTCTTGCTCTTGGTAAAGATGAAATCAAGTAAGTAGCCACGTGAGGTGTCCATAACATCCTCAAGGCATCTCAATGTCTCCCTTGGTTGGGCCTCCGGGGATGAAGGGAATGAATTTGTAGATGAGATGGCCCGGAAATGTTCCGAAATGTACATACACGAGGCGGATAGCTTCGTACGACTACCGCTGGATTATCTTCTGAATGAAATCGACAAATATAAGTTTAAGCAACGGACTTGCTGTGTACCAACCGCGCTGATTGCGAGGTAGCATAGTATTTATGGCCAAATTTGTATAGGAAAGAAACTAGCTTTCTTCCCAAGCTAAGCTAATTTACAGTGAGAATACTTACGAGTGTCATCACAGGTATTTGCGCTATTGCAGAAGCTTTCAGGATGAGGAGGGAGAGTAAACGGGTTCATCGCTTTCTCTGCCGATGTTCAATACTGCAAACAAGAGCACTCAGATTTATGGGTACAAGGTTTTTCGAAAGTCTAGCAGAGGTTGGGAAGGTAGATCTTTCACTCCTACTTTAGTTCTAGTTTGGATGAATGTGCCTCCACACGGAATTTTCTAAGGGCACACAATAGATAAATATGTCTCCGAGTAAAAGTGTGGATAATTCCCGCGCACACTCTGGGGGTCACCGTTGATAAAATACTCAATAATACATCCTACTTCTCAACAGCCAAAAAGGCATTTTCTACCCCTTTGATTTCGTGGGGAGTGCTTCCATGCAGTACTAGGTTCAATATAAACCAATTTACTTCGCTATGTTCTATAAGAATACTACAAAACCAAATCGTTCACGTTGTAATCGACGGCAGGCTTAGCATCAGTATCCTGGACGTACGCACTATACGAGGTAAAATAGAGACTCGGGCTATTACTTTGGGAGTCACGGAAGTGAAATATAATGTCGAAAAGCGGCTCATGAAACAAAGAACTGGTGGTTAGCTCACTCAGCACTCAAAATTGCTCTCACTCAAAATGTTCGATGTTATCACTCAATACATTCTACTACTTTGGAGATCATAGGTTTCCACCAAGCCCGCAAAAACAACTGCTTCGGTGAGGAATGTCGAGCAATGTTGGATTAAACGAAACTGCAAAAACGTGCGCCATTTGTGAGCGTTATGGTGGCTCGAAGGTGGTAGAGGGGCGCCTTCTTAGAAGAAGGAAACGCAAGGTCGGCTGGACTGTGTGAGTGCGGGGAGCTTCAGATGCTGTCCGATAGGAATATTGACGGAATATTTTGTTTGAAACAAACAACACCGCTGTTTGGAAAAAGAGGAGGGCGGGATCTCCATCCAGTTAAGCGTCAATTAATGAAGATGGTAGTATAAAAGCCGATCTGCTGTGAAAACTCATCGGTCTTGCAAATCCCGTTAGGAGTCTGCATAAAACATGTGAGATTTACACAAACTTTTAGAGAAGCTCGGCCTAATCACTTCGGAGGTATATTGCGCCTCATTAAGTAGAGCGCACGACTTTGATCCAGAGCACTTAGACTCGAAGTCTGGAGACGGCTTGCATAGTTTGTTTTTAATACAAGTGAATTATTAGCTAGTTTAAAACTTAAACCAAGTCATGTGTATGTACACAAACAAGTTTCAAATTTAGGCTCAAACTTTCAACCCAAACGTTAAACTTTCGCAATATTAAAATATAAAATATCGTTTAATTTTTCTAAATTTGAAAAATTGTATTTTATTTTTGGAATAGTAAGTAGAAAATTTTTCAGACAACCTGCCATAGCTGCGCAGATAGATCCATTTCGAAGGGTGCTAAGCCTTCATCATCAGTACGCTTTAGGCATGCTGCGCTAACCATTTAGCTATACAGCGGTGGTAAAAACAAAAACAATTAATATCGTTTAATAAAATTTTATTTTATCATTTTATTTATACACGTATATATGTATGTACGTGATTTTTTTATACATATAATTATGTTCATACAAAAAAAGTTTATGAAATTTTGATTAAACAGGGTTATCATCCTCAATATTCTTCGAGGTTTGAATATCTGTGGCTGCACCGGTTGTTGTCTCCATTTTTTCCTTCGCATAGGGGAAGTAGTTGATTACCTTAGCTACATCTTCTGCTCGACAACAGAAAGTGTAACCAAATGTAGGAATACGCCGAAGGTGACCAAATTGGCTCTCTTTCAACCATGCAATTTCATCACATATATCATTCGTACAAAATTCGCTATGATCTGGAGCTACCACCTATCAATAGAAACAAATTAATTCTAATTCTAATTAAATAATTTGTAAAATGCGCCTGTTCAACTTACGTAGGGTGAATTGTGTGCAATAACAACGAATTCCTCTTCGTTGTCAGTTGTGAGTGACTTCACATAAGACCAAATGTACGTTGGTGCGGTTACTACCAAATTAGACGAACGCACACTCAAATCAACTAACAAATCAGTAGCGCCTTTCCTTGCAGGCATAGTTGCGTTTCCATAACTACCAATGTATACCAAATATTTTTCCGATTTTGTGCGTTTCTTTAGCGCATCAAGAAAGAAACGCCAATTGTTTTGTCTTAATGTACGCCACCACATTATGTTGAAAATATAGGCGAAGTCACTTTTCTTTGTCTCATCAAGATCATCTTGCAGGATACTATCGAAATCGAATTGGAAATCCTTGAAAAATGTCTCATCCAAATTTTGCATTTGATCTCTTGAATTATTAAAAGAACTTTGACTGCAAAACATAAAAATATATGTATACAGATATATGTATATACATAAATAGTCCAAGAAAAAGTGACGAAAATATGAAAGAGTTTTTTAAAGGCTGCTATTTTCAGAATAGGTCGCTGTTAAGTCAAAATTTAATAAGCTCAGAACCTTCAGAGCTGGGAAAAATTTTACTAAAATTTAAAATTCGTGCACGATGGTCAGCTTATCACAAATATCAAGAACCTACAGGTCAAATATTAAGTCATATGACGTCAGCGACACTGTTCTGATATTAAACTGTACTGATGAAAAAGTTTATTTATGTCTATAGCTATTAATTGAAAATTGTATCCTTGTCTTCCAATTTCGCGTAGTAAATGCGGAAAACGCGCGCGCTGTTCCCAAAACAATCCAAGCACAATGTTGAGGGTTTAGTTACAGAATCCTTTTAGCTATTTATACCCCTCCAACACTTTCGCCATTACGTTTTTTTTTCCTTCTTCTGCCAACTTGATTTAAAGCTCTCGGTGTCTTTTTCGACTCCACCCGATCCTAGTATATTATGATTGTTTTCCTTGGAACTTGTCAGATTAATATAGCCTGTGCTGCAGCATACTTTCCCTAGCTCCGTGTGCAACATATCATCGGACTGCTTTCGTACTGACTCTCTTTCGTAAGTCGAGATAAAAAGAAGGTCGAAGTGACTTTCAGTCCTTAGTCATAATACCCGGATTGTGGCACCGCAGAAGGGTTAGCACATCCTTCAACTTAACCAAGCGTGGATTTTATAATAAACTTTAAGGTGGCGTGCAATAGTGTCAATGGAACTGGCGTCAATTGACATTGATACGCTTTTGAAGGAGAATTATTATAGGAGAATGGTTAAAGCAGCGGCGCCTAAACGTTGCCGATGAAGGAATTTAGCAGTTCCCGAAATGGATCTATAAAACGAGCTTTGGCAGTTGTCTAAATTTTTTCTTATTTTTGCAAAAGCGAATTAATGTTAAAACTTCTTATGGACACAACCACCAATCTTTAGAATAAAATATTTGTTGCCTATTACAATAAGATTAAAAATCGTACAATTTTTTATTCCAAATACTCATCAGCGGCCCTTGTCAGAAATTATGGAGATTAAAGCAAATAAAAAATTTAAACTGGGCCAGCTCAACGCCAAATTTGGACTAACAACCGCAACGCAAGTCATATTCTTATTACTCCCAGCTCCTTTTTGCGTGGGCGGCGTTATTGACATTAGTTCTCTTTCGGATTTGGAATTAGTGTCATTGGCACTAATCCTCTTTCAAAAGCGCATTAATGTCAATTGGCGTTAGTTTCATTGACAATATTGCACGTCACCAACTACAAGTATCATGCAGATCAAATTGCATACTCATATCGTTCTTTTTTGAATCGGGAACTACTCCCTCCAGCCATTTCAAGTGCTCCATCAAGTCAAACACAGCGAATTGAAGAAAGAAAGCGATTTGCTTGGGTTGACCCGCAACATGTGGATCATGAAACTAAAAAGGGTTCTTGTTACAGATCTCCACATTTCAATAGATATATATCGCAAGAGAACAGCCGGAGTTACAGCATTACGACCCTGTGTGCTGCACGAAAATCTCGGATTCTGGATGTTATCATTCGAATGTAAACTTTATTTAAGCATACGATCGCTAGCTTTTCATTCAGCCCAAATCCTCATCTTCCTCATACCGATTAGAGTAGCAATGGTTCCATGATGCAGAGATAGAGCCCAGTTAGTGAAGGAACCGCGGCCGCCGAACGCAGTACAATTTTTATGCCGCCCATAACAGAGTTCGTTTACTTTCCGCTCTACAAGACTTCTTCATCGCTTGTAGCGCTTTCATCTCTCTTGAATTCTGATAATATACTAGACTATATACGACACTAAAACTTGTTTAACAAATAAGCTGTTAAAGAAAACTATTTCCTCCAAAAATGTCTATTCACTTTTCGAAGGTCTTCTTTGAAACTTGTCGTACCACAAAAAAGTACGGATTGATTGAATTCAATATCTATAAATTACTTACCTCATAAAGTGAAAGTAGTTATCAAGATTGTCGACCTTTTGTCCAAAATCTGCTGAAAGCTCATTAGAATGGCCCTGTTGAAAATTTATAAAATTAGAGTGAGTACATACAGTTTAAGTTGAATTTTAGTAGCGAATGAATATCGCTGCTTTTGATATGGACGAATTTGGGTCTTATGCATAATAAAAAGACGATACAAATTTTTAAGTACTTCGCTTATATAAATGGACCAAAAGAATCGAAAAAATTTTTTTTTGAACAAAGACATATTCTTGTTGAACTTTGACCTTTACATTTTTGTTCCTCATAAAAATGTTTACAGTGGTTATTTGAATATCAAAGTTCAACAAGATATTCTCCTTTTGTTGCTTGTTATCTGACCTGAACTATGTGTAAGGTTTCATGTGTATAGCTCAATGAATAGTTACTTAAAAATCGATCGCAAGATTCCACAATTCTAAATCTAGAAAACTCTTTCATCCTACAATTTAAAAAATCCTAAATTTAGTTCAAAGTTTCAGGTCTCTGTGTTATCGGGAAGTTCCTTAAAATTCGAAAACAAAATTTCATAGTTCGGACGATCTCCGTTAAGTTACTCAAACATGAATTGCCAGATTCTCCAAATTTGTATGGAAATCGGCGGAAATCATCAACCGAAACTAATATAAAGGAGGTAAAAAGTGAGCATATGGTTAGACTTGATCTTCTGAGTAATAACTTGAGTGCCAGCAAGTTAATCGTTGTTTTTTTTTAGCACGAGGCCTTTTATTTTAAATATATAAAGACATGAATATATGAAGAATGTGCTATTTTGTGATAACAACACAGTTTGTTTGAAGTTCGACCATGCACTGGTTTATCGATATGATGGAAGCATATTTGACCACAACTGACCAATGGGTCAGTTTGAGATAGTTTTTCATGTCAGTAATTTAGAACTAATGAATACCAAGCATAAAGAAGTTATTCAGCTCATACAGTTATGTAAAAAAAGTGTATTCCTGTCACCAGTTAAAAAAATCCTGAAATCTAGCACGATAAACGGATCATGCCATGTTTCAATATTTATATGCCTGCTTTCCCTATGTTTAATTTGACCAGTAAGACCAATAAGGAAAACGGCAATTGTCCAACGGTATGGCATAAATAAACGAACATGAAATATGAGCTTGTATTTTGACCACACACTGTTTTATCGACTTCGAGTCAGTTATGTGATATGATGGATACATATTTGACCACAAATAACCAGTGGATCAGCTTGAGGTAGATCATGATATTAAACCTAAGGAAAACTAAGCATTAGTTCTTTATAAAATTCGTAAAAATCCGACTAATCAGTGATAAAAAACTGTTTTGTTTGGTATTATTTAATTTCATAAAATCTTAAAAACCGGTTAAAAAACTTACTACTTAGGTAATACATTTGAAGTTAACTGCTAACTTTACAAAGCCAAACTATTTATGTTTAGTTCACACTAAACGTAAACACTAAATAAACATTCAGTCTGTATGAAGTTCTTACTGGCCGGCCAGTTGAATCTAAGGAAGAGGTTGATGGCTGCGTGTGATTTGATACATCAAAATAATAGGGGTATTCTCTATGTCTAGAAATCATAGAAAGTTTTCTATTTTACGGTCAATACTTAGCATATACATTTTATATTTAACATTTAACGCCAAATTGCAGGATATTATCGAAAGGACAGTAAGTACTTGTGTTTCTGACTGTTATATTTTTGGCCTAGAAAACGTGGAGTATTTCCTATGCCTCTTAGATTGTGAGTATTGGCCTAATATTGTTCTTTCACTCATTGATTTATTCAATTATTTACATATATGTATGTATGTATGTATCTTAAGTACCTCGTGAGAAATCCACATATCATGTTTCTGATATGCTATATAATTAGCATATTTCAAAGTAAAACTCTCGATATCATAACATAACGCAAACTTAGTAGTTGTCCCCATAAATGGAGTTTTTTCACCGATGACGTAATTCATATATCCATCACAATTTGGTAATTTCTTTTGACTTTCGTATAGTTGTGGACCCGAAGTAGATTTGCAATAAGCAGTCAATGTTTCGCCATATATGTCAGGTAGCTTTTCTATACGATTATCTTTGTTACAGGTAATAAACGCTGTTTGTTGAACATTATAGCTTGAACTATAATAGGGTGCTCTGTATTTGATAGAGGAGGGCTACATTATTTCACAAACATATTTTTTATTGATTAATTTTATTTTTCTTCTTTTTTTTATAATTATATCAAATGAGACGATACATATCAAAAGTGCCTAAGCCCACAGATTTCATTTTTCAAATTCATTAAACCAAATCCATAGTTTAAAACTAAAAAAAATATACCTACAGTAGCTAACAGAAAAATTTCTCATTTGGAATTCTGTGATTTTTTTGGATAATGTCGTGCTTAGCCTGACAGTGAGCAAGTTCGGGTCTCTCAAAATTCGACTTGATATTTAACAAATTTTTTATCCGAAGTGGTTTCTGACTTTATTCCATAAAAAAAACCTGGTTTCACAATTGTATGAAGCCCTCCTCTCCTGTGGTTCTTGGTCGGGGCTGTTTATTGTTCTCTCGCAGCCAGCCTATCTAGAAATTGGAATTAAGTGTTGTTGTTATTGTAGCGAGAAGGACACTCCGCACAGCTTTTGGGGATTATTATTGATGATCCTTTGCCGGATATAGGTCCGGCACATTCCAATAAAAAACCTAATTAAGGCACTAGGCCGATCACATCGGGAACGATTTAATATGACCACATTGCACCTTTTAAGCCAACCTGCCCCATCCCTTAATTTCATGAGGAACTTGGAGACGCTAGAGCGCTTATCAACGCCTTGAATCTATTAACTATCTACCAGTAGTAGTCCTGTTGGCCTGAGCTCAACCGCATGTTTGATATGTATCGACTCAATATGTATGTTAGCACTATATGGGATAGATTGTTTTTTTCTCGGTAGAGAGTGAACCATAAACAAAAAAAAATGTATCTTAAAAAAATTAAAAATGTTATTTATTGAGTTTACTAATTGATTTGCTCTTAAAAATCTTAGCGATTTTGGGCGTTTCGTAACAAGTCATGCCAGCTATCATTGTTTCGCGACAACAGACGCCAATTGAGATCGCCAATGGAGGTCAAGTCTTTCTCCTCCTGCCACTGTCAGCTCAGTGGAAGTCTCCTCCTTTCTCTGCTTCCCAAATGCGGTGCCGATTGAAATATTTTCTTGCACTATCTTCATATCTGCGTAGAGTAAAATAAAAAACAAATACTTGGCGCGATTTACTTCCAAGGAGATTCAAGGCGAACTTTTCTTCTAATTTGTATGGTGCTTCTTTTCAATTTCCTGCAAATTGGCGGGATGAGACCTACATGTTTTATGCCGATTCTGAAAGGCAGCTGCAAAGCAAATGAATTTTAACTGAGTGACCTTGTTTGGAAACACTTTTTTTCTAATTAAACAAACAAATTAAAACTGTTGCTTTGCCCACGACTTGAACCCAGGACCTTTGGTGTGAATAGCAAGGCACGCTACTATCACACCACGGCGGCCACCAAAAGCTCATAGAGCACACCATTATATCTTCTGCGATACTCTTCCTTGACAGCACGGACAGGATCTTAATGTCTTAGTTAAAACAAAAACAAAAAAACACGAAAGGTTCCATTTCAAACTTCGAAAACGCATTCTTATATTTTGTAGCTTAACTGCAAAAACAAAAAAAAAACACTTTTTTGCTTTAAGCTCGATCTCTTTCAATGCCTAGCCAGGTACTATACAGAGTAATAGATTTTAAACAGTAATAGATTTATCATACAAACTAAGAAATGTTTTATCCTTTTGTATAGCCAAGCTCTCTCAAAACTACACATCCATGCATAAAACATGGAAAATCCCAAAGTGCGACATAACGGATTCATTGATATATCTATTTTATTAATATTTTTATTTATAAATTTTTTTTTGAAACTAGTCATCTTACTCTAAATTTAATCCGCTGCCACAATAAATCTTAATACTTTCTCCAATACTCAGACGTATTCCACTTTTTTTTGCTCGAAACGTAATATTTTTTGAACCGAATTGTTTTGAAAAGAGAGGATATGGATATCGAACATCAACTTCGCATGATTGGCTAAATCCACATCCTAAAGCAATCAACACTAGAATACCGAAATTATCTTTAAACATTTTTTTTCTGTAGTCAGCACACCGCTTGAACTGAATAGAAGCTGAAACTCATTTGACTAAAACTGAAGACTTTGTAATAAAATAATAAAGTTTACTTATATAAATATTATAAACTTTGTGCTTATGTATCTATATGAAATCGGAATCGATTGTGTACAATGCTACATATGTGCGGATTGGTTTTGATTACTGATTTAAAACGAAGTACACTGAAAGAAAAATACTGGTAAAATCAACCAAAATACGGGTCAACTGAACCGAAATTTCTGTCAATTTTTATCCATCGCAACAAGATGTTGAATCAACTGCGCACAAATCGTTGATTCGTAATTGACCGTTTTAGTAGTCAAATGAACAAGAAAAAGTTGTTGCGACAGCTTTGTACGAAAGTACCTACATATGTTGCGGCATTTGCAAGGCAGATGAGTTTTCACTGAGATCTTTTCATGGCAGAAATACACTCAGAGTGCTTGCCGAACAATGCCGAGGAGCGACCCCGCTTAGGAAAATTTTCTTCTAATTGAAAAACCTTATTTCTAAAATTTTTATGTTGCTTTGCCCGGGATGTGAACCCAGAGTCTTCGGTGTGGTAGGCGGAGCACGCTACCATCACAACACGGCTGCCGCTATATACATATATAAATATGTGCATACATATAGTGCATAGCATACATAAGTACAAAGTAGAGATCACAGTGAGCGTAAAATTATTTTTGAAATTCGCTCATGTATTGACTGTTGATCGCTGTTGAAATGACCAGTTAGATTGATTGGGAATCTGTCAATTTTACAGAATTTTGTTAACTTAAGAGCGACAATTTCTCTTCTGTTGAAATGACTAAACTAATTTGTTCGCTTGACAAAGAACTCGGTCGAATTAACCATAATTTGATCAATTTCACCGAATCTCCGTTAAGTCAAGTAAAACAGAACCGATTTGTTGATTTTACTAGCACCATTTCTTTCAGCGCAGTCCTGTCTCATGCTGTAAAAGTCAATTATCGTACCAGATGGAGCGGTTCTGGGAGTGTTCGAGAGGAAACCTTTTCTAAAGATTTACACAGCGGATACGCTGGCCAGATGATGTTCCGGCCAAGAAAGAATTTTCAGCGAAACCCGCGTATGGAAGCAAAGGAAGAGAGCGGCACCAATGCCGCTGTAAGGACTAGGTGGAAAACGTTTTAAATTCTCTTGGTGTGGTTCAATTGGCGCCAGCTAAATACTGCTTAATTGACTCATCCCATATAATGAGAACTAGTGCAAGCACTAAAAGAAATAGTTATTCCAAGCATGAACTTGTACGACTTTCTGCCTTAAAATTAATCGATAAAAAACACGGTGAGTATGCTGTTCTCGCAATTGTTGCAATATCAACAAAGGGCACTGCCATTGATTATTTATTAATTCTATCGTTTTCATTATTTACTAGATGGATATGCGAGGCTTAGGCACGTTTTGACATTAACAGCTATACATTTTTAGTTACATATATCACTAGCAATAATAGAAATTGAAACTTTATTCAATTACTTTTAAACATGCTAAAAGGTAAACCGACAGTCGCCGCCAACACGTTCAGGTCCGTAAATTTTTCGAAGAACTTTTCTCTCGAACACTCCCAGAGCCGCCTCATCTGATGTTGTTATGGTCCATGCGTTTGCATCATATAGCAGGACTGGTACGATAAGTAACTTGTAAGGCATGTACTTACAGCGCAGTTGTCCTGGCCAATGAGATCAATGTCGTCAGCATGCGGCAGTAATTTTACGCTTTTTAAAATATTTTTTTAAATTGGTTAAGTTCTGCAGCTAGTTTAGTTTCGAACGGCTCGGAGAGGTCTTTCCCAATTCTGACTGAGCTGATGGTATTGCTCAACGTTCTTGTTGTTGTAGAGATAAGGAAACTCCCCGAAGGCCTTGGGTAGTGTTATCGATGTTGATGGTCCTTTGCCGGATGCAGATCCGATACGTTCCGGTACCAAGCTCGACCAGCTCGGGAACGATTTATTATGACCACCTGCGACCTTCTAGGCAATCCTGCCCTCCCACTCCCTACATACATAAGGAGGTCGGGGTCGCCAGAGCCTCGGCTGTTAATGAAACAGGATTCGCTACGGATAGGTGAGGTTGACAATTGGGTTGGAGAAGATATATATTGCGCTGGCAGCCCCTTGAATACGTCATTTTGCACAGCCGTATAAGTTTTGCGGGAAAACAAAATTTAGACATAGCGGCATATAGGCAGCTCATTTACGTGCTGTGGCAGGCGGCTTTAAAATCGACGAAGAGGTGGTCGCGGGGTTTTTGCAAGATTTGACGCATAATGAATATCTGGTCGATAATAGGTTTGTCATGTTTGAAGTCGCACTGATAAGGTTCAATCAGCCGATTTATGGCTGGCTTCAATCTTACGCACAATACGCTTGACTGGACCATATACGTGATACTAAGAGGGCTGATTTGGCAATAGTTGGCGCAGTTTGCAGGATCCTTCTTCTTAGGGGTATTAATAAAAATTGCACACTATCGTCTCTTCTTCTTGTAGCGATAAGGCTTCCCGAAAGTATTATATTTTATTTTTCGTGAAATACCACCATTAGATTCTAGAATGAGCATTGCGGGAACGATTTTATATGACCATTTTAAACCTTCTAGCTCATCCGACGAACTCCCTTCGCGAGGAAACTGGTGTTATGTACAAAATGGTCACCTTGGTAAAACTTAACATTGAAGAAATTGTGATAATTTAAGGAAATATAACGAGTCATAAAGTCAATAATATGCAGTCTACAGCTTTTAACCTTAAAAAAAAAAATTCCACATGTATAACTGAGATTGGAGACCTGATGCATTTACAAAATTAACGACTAAGCCTTTATTAAATATCGAAACAAAAACATTATTGACCGTAATTTAAATCTAAATAAAATTATTTTAAATTTGCGCCTGCGGATTATTCAGACAGTGTGGTGAGACGTAGAAACCATATCTCATTAATATGCAAAAAGAAATTTCATATATCATTTAATTTTTTTCTTTTTGTCAAAATTTGTTTATTAATTAGCCAAGGCGAATTTAGTATAGATTCGCCTTGTTATTAGCTATAAGGAACTTTAATCAATTATACTTTTTTACTCGCTTTATACATACATTATACATATATACATTACTTATTGCTGTACACATGCCGTCTTCATTACGTCATTCCGATATTCAAGCTTGCGGTGTTGAGGCAACATTTTCAATTGCTTTAAAAGGAAAATAACCAATTTTATTGGCTACATCCTCAGGTCGGCAGCAAAAAGTGTAACCGAGCGATGGCAGATGCCTCAAGCTACCGAATTGACTATTTTTTAGCCATTTGATTTCATCGCATATGTCAACTTCACAAAACTCGCTGCGATCTGGATTCTTCTTCTGAAAAAAATGTATATATATATATATATATATATATAAATATATATATGTATATTAGGGCGGGTCGATTTAAAAATCGCTCAATGCTCTGTGAAAATCGTATTCTGAGGATCAAAATAAGAAACTTTGCCGAAGGAACCATACCTCCAAAACGAATTCTGATGCCCCCCCCCCCCCCCCTTGGGCCGAACTTTTGGGTAGGGGCAATTTCAATTCTACCTGCTGTGTCTTGTGGTGGCTTAAAAAAAGAACACAAGCAATTTTACGATCTGCAATTGTGTCACAGTGATACCTTCATTTTTTAAAACGGTTGAATAAAAAACCCACACAACTATGTTTACGACATGCAAATGCATCACAGTGATGCCTTGGTTTTAAAAGGGGGTTGTAAAAACGCTAATTTCTAATAATTTTTTTTAATTTCTTTTCTATTACTAAGTTAAATTCATTTTTTCATTCATAAATAAATTTCTAAAGAGAAAAATAAACTCCAAAAAGAAAAAACATAGGCATTTCAAAGTGGGATTTTTCAAAATTTGCCCTTGCGACCCAAAGGGGGGGGACATCAGAATTCGTTTTAGACGTATGGTTCCTTCGGCAAAGTTTCTTATTTTGATCCTCAGAATATGATTTTCACAGAGCAATGGGCGATTTTTTTTGCCTCCCCACAAATCGACCCGGTCTAATGTATATAGGTAAAGATTAGGTAAAAAAGATGCTAGCGATATATCTTGATATCTTACATAAAGCGAATTATGGCCTATCACAACGAATTCCTCATCCACACCGGTTGTAATTGATTTCAAATAAGCCCATATATATCCTGGTGCCTTGATTATCATATCCTCATTACTGATGTATACAATTTTGTTTTTAGGTGAAGTGCAGTTTTCCTTTATATCTGGTATGGTAACATTTCCAAAAGTACCTACATGAACCACATATTTAGCAGTCTGGGAGCGCTCACTTATAGCGTCGACGAAGAAACGCCAATTTTCTTGACGTAATTGACGCCACCACATTATATTTAAAATATATTTGAAATCATAAAGCTCTAATTGCAGTGATTTGTCTTGTATTAAACTATCGAATTGAAACTCTTTAATATTGAAAGGATATTTCAAGAAAATGTTGTCTACAATCTCTGAATTCGAACTATAAGAGTGTAAACAAAAATATTCTTTTAATGACATTTGAACCATACACGCAAGGAAAATAAGCTTAATCTATAATATTTAAGTTTACTTACTTTAGAAAATTGAAATATTTATTAAAGCCATTGAGATTTTGTTTGAGATTAAGATATAACACATTACCAACATGAAGCTGTGATATATATATATATATTTACATGTGTATATAGGTATGTGAGGTTATTCAATGCTTACCTTATGAGAAACCAATAGTTTATTTTGATCAGTTATATAAGAGGCGTATTTCAGTTCAAATTTGTCTAGGTCGTAACAGACGCCTGCCTTTATGATATCGCCTCCTTCTTGCAGTTTAATACCAAATGCGTAATTCATAAAATCTTTGCATTTTGGAAGCCTCTTGCTGCTTTCATACAGGCTAACATAAGGAGAGGAAGGGGGCAATAAATTCGTACATGTTCATAAGTATTGCTTAAAATCTCGATTGAATTTAATTTACAACTGAAAACTGCGCTGCCTTTTATAACAGCATTAAGAATAGGCTCATTGAATGCGTAATAGCGACTGAAATTTGAAAAAAAAAAAAAAATTTTTAAAAATGGACTTGATATTGAATAAACAATCTTACCTGCTTCCGAAAATCGTAAATAATACCATTTCATTACAGTATGCTTTTATAGTTTCACCTTCTTCTAAAGTGAAATTCTCTTCATGTGCTTTAAAAACTATAGTTCTTGATCCAAAACTTTTTGTAAAAATTGGTGATTCATTATTGATGTTAATATTACAGGATAACACATAGCAACATCCCAAAAGCAATGTCACAATAAATATTGAGCTAGACGTAGTCGTGACCATTTTCACTGCATTAATAAACATTTATACTAAAGCCTGAATCAAGCTGTGAAGCCTTTTATACGAAGAAGTAATATTAAAATTATATGTACCCTTCAGGGAAGTCAGTAACTAGTGATAAATATTGCTGGTTCAGAACTAGACCTTAAGTACCAATTTAGTTCTAGTTGGATAGTTTATAGATTTTCTCTAGTTCGAAAATCGAAAGCGTGCGTTTTTTTTAAACGAGTTTTATTTAGCTTGACTCTGTGTAGTGTTGTTTACGAATTTTGTAATTGAAATTCAAGTAATAGAGCAAGAGCCCGCGAAGCAGAATCAGTATAAAATTGCTTCGATGTTCTTTGAAGTTTAGAAGGATTAAACGTGTCTGGCTAATCAAACCACTATGGAAAGTGTCTGGCAATGAGGCAAGTGGCTTCTTATATCGTGACGAAGACCATATATGAAAATCAGTTTTTAAAAATGACGAAAGAAAGGTCTATTTTTCTGCAAAATTTTTGCACGATATCTCTTAAAGCCACTATGACTCAAGTTTTATAATAGACCAACGATTCTGCTTCACGGGCTCTTGCTCTATTACTTAAATTTCAATTACAAAATTCGTAAACAACGCAACACAGAGTCAAGCTAAATAAAAACCGTTTAAAAAAACTCACGCTTTCGATTTTCGAAATAGAGGAAATCTATAAACTATCGAACTAGAACTTAATTGGTATTTAAGGTCTAGTTCCGAACCAGCAATATTTATCACTAGTTACTGACTTCCCTGAAGGGTACATACAATTTTAATATGACGGCGGCCACCGTGGTGTGATGGTAGCGTGCTCCGCCTACCACATCGTATGCCCACCCGGGCAAAGCAACATCAAAATTTTAGAAATAAGGTTTTTCAATTAGAAGAAAATTTTTCTAAGCGGGGTCGCCCCTCGGCAGTGTTTGGCAAGCGCTCCGGGCGTATTTCTGCCATGAAAAGCTCTCAGTGAAAACTCATCTGCCTTGCAGATGCCGTTCAGAGTCGGCATAAAACATGTCGTCCGGCCGATTTGTAGGAAAAATCAATAGGAGCACGACGCAAATTGGAAGAGAAGCTCGGCCTTAGATCTCTTCGGAGGTTATCGCGCCTTACATTTATTTTTTTTGTTTTCAATATGACTCAAGTTTTATAGTAGACCAACGATTCTGCTTCAGTTGGAAGCATGCACTGACGAAATTTCAACTTTTATAAAATGACGAAGATCTGGCAGTCACGGGCTTTTATACTATAACTTTTATTATTATTATTATTATTATTACGATTCAGTAAAAAGAAAAAACTCCGCTAGGTGGCGCATAAATCGATATATTTCAAAAAATCGTATTTTGGTCCGACTTGGCTTATATTTAGAACATATATTATATACAGGAATAGAAATCGCTTTATGAAATAAAGTCCCGCTGGGTGCCGCAAGCATCGAGATAATAAAAAAAACCGATTTGGCTCATATTTGGAACAAATATTCCATACAGTCTGGTCTACTATCGACTTACGATAAGATTTCTATACTCAACATATTTTCGTGTACTTCAAAGCAGTCTTTGACAGCGCAAAAAGAAACTGATTGCATGCTGTTATGTTTGCCTTTAAGATTCCTGCAAAGTTAAAAAGGCTTTGCCAAAAGACATTGAGCAACACCGCCAGCTTCATAAGGTATGGGAAGCACCACTCCGAGCTATTCGAAACCAAATGGGGCTTCAGATAGGGCAACTCCCTTTCTTGCGATTTTTTTAACAAAATGCTGGAGTAGATATGTAATTCTAGCAGTAGAACTAAACCGTGATGCTACAATCTATTATAAGAGCATACAATTACTGACATATGCTGATGATAATGATATTATTGGCCTGAATAAACAAGCTGTGAAGCAGAACTTTCTCTGGATTAGATAAAAAGCAAAAAAAAGTGGGTCTTTCGGTTAATGAAGACGAAGGACTTGCTGTCATGCAATAAAGAATCAGCGTATTAGCGCCTTGGCAGTCACGTCATTGTTAACGGATATAAATTCAAAACTGTGAAAGATTTGGACTATTTGGAAACCAGCATTAAAAATAAAACAATGTCAGCTTACAAATTAAATGGACAACAGCTTTTGTCAACAAGTGTTACTTTGGACTGAGCAATTGAAAAGTAAAGTACTCTCACGGCGAACAAAAACCAAGCTCTACAAGTCGCTCATCATACTTGCCCTGATGTATTTCTCCACGGATGATGTCGAGAGAAGATGAGATAGCTCTTGAAGTGTTCGAGAGTAACAAAGTTCTTCGGAATAGTTGTGCTCCTGCCCGTAATGCCGAAGGCCAGTATGGAAGAAGATATCACGATGGTGCAGCGAATAAAAATCCAAAGGCTTCGCTGGCTGGGTCATGTTATGCGAATCGACGAAGACGCTCTGTCCAACAAAGTATTCCAGTCGACATAACAGTTTGAAAGCAGAGGAGGGGGAGACCTCAAGTGCGTTGGGAGAGGCACGACTTGACCTCCCTTGGTGCTCCCAATTGATGTCAGTAATCGCGAAATAGGAATAGCTGGCGTGACTTGTTACGGAACCGACCAAAAGCGATTAGAGTCGTGCTCCTTTTAATGTACAAATTGGCGGGACGGGACATATATGTTTTACGGCGACTCCGAAGGGCATCTGCAAGGCAAATGAGTTTTCACTGGAAAGGTTTTTATGGTAAAAATACACTCGGTATGTGTTGCCAAATCACTGACGAGGTGCGACCCCGCTTGAGAAAACTTTATTCCAATTGAAAAAAGCTCGTTTCTAAATTTTTGATGTTTCTTTGCGCGGAACTTGAACACAGTATTTTTGGTGTGGTAGGCGGAGCACGCTACCACCACAACACGGTGGCTGCCCTATCTTCTTGTTACTGAATATTAGGAGTGGCACAACTTTCACATCTCTAAGCGGCAAGTAGGCCAGGTCCTAGAAAACCTCTGGTACTCGTCGTAAGGGCAAAATTAATTTGTTACTTAAATCTTGGGTGTTTTTGAATTTTGGAAACAATTTTGTGATAACACTAACATCCAGTTCAAGCTTAACTAATTTAACCAAATAAAATGGTCCTCTAGGCTAACTTAATATATTTTTTGTGTATGCAGAATGGACTAGTTATTTCTAATTTACTACCTTTTGCGGCTGTAAACACAATCATAATTATATGTATGCATGCATATAATTTTCTTTTGCATGAAAACAAATGTTTACGTATGTCCAAGTAGAATAAGCTTATATATCACGCTGTTGCAAATTCGATCCTTACTTCATTTAAGCTACACCTAAATATTTACAAAAGTTTGCATATACATATGCAGCTTTAAGTGAGTTCATACAATAGGCACAGTTAAAATTCAGCATTGTGAAGTGTTTATGTCAAAATAGCCGTGTTTTTTTATCATGTATATATGTACATTAAGCTAGGTTGTTTTGAAAGTTAACCCATATCGCGCCATCGATTTTTCGATAAGTTTTCGGCTCAGGAAAAAAAAGTTCCACTAAGCATACTCAAAAAAATAATTTTCGAGCCTGCAAAATTTGAGTTTTTTGACTTTTTTTCTTTGATTTTTAAGGTTTTTTTGATGACCTACTTAAAAAATTTTCATTTGATTTTAAAATTTTCATGTATACCCTGTCCGACTCAAAATTGTCCGCTAAAAACTTTGGCGATAACAGTTTTTTGAAAAAAACAAAAAAAAATATTTTTTGGGCTTTGAGGAGTGTTTTGGTGAAAAAATTTATTTTTTCGCCATTTTTTTAAGGGTTTCTTCAGAAATGTGCAAAAGTGTTGCCGATGAAAACGAATTTGTATCATAGTTCCTATCCCACTTAGAATTATGCGATAAAACGTTGGCATTAACAGTTTTTAACAAAAAAAATTTTTTGTTTTTGTTTTTGAGACTTGTTTTGGTCGAAATAGATTTTTTCGTTATGTTTCCGTTAGACCCACCAATAGGTATACCAGAATGATCAGGGGATGAGCTAAGTTGATTTAGTCATGTCCGTCTGTCCGTTTGTTTGAACGCAAACTAGTCCCTCAATATTTAGATATCTTGATGAAATTTGGTAAGCACGCATATTTTGATGGGGGATTAGACATTTGTCGGAATCGACCGAATCGGACCACTATAGCATATATCTCCCATAAAATCGATTGTTCAGTAAGAGGGTTTTCGCCATTTCTGCCCCATTTCTGCCTCATTTTATCAGCTAGCAACATCAAATTTTACCACAAGCTTACGTATTAGGCACAGATTGTTGTCTGAAAAAATCATCAAGCAACACTTTTGCGCGTTTCTGAAGAAACCCTTAAAAAAAATGGCTAAAAAATAAATTTTTCCACCAAAACACTCCTCAAAACCCAACAAATATTTTTTTTTTTTTCAAAAACCTGTTATCGCCAAAGTTTTTAGCGGACAATTTTTAGTCGGACAAGGTATATATGAAAATTTTAAAATCAAATGAAAATTTTTTAAGTAGGTCATGAAAAAAACCTTAAAAATCAAAGAAACAAAAAGTCAAAAAACTCAAATTTTGCAGGCTCGATAATTATTTTTTTGGGTATGCTTAGTGGAACTTTTTTTCCTGAGGCCAAAACCTATCGAAAAATCGATGGCGCGATATAGGTTATAAATCGACCCAGCTTAATGTACATCTTCATATGCGGATAATAAAACGCTTATCACATAGATAATGTTTAGGATATCCATCTAGCTGCAATTATTGAAGAGCAGCAATGGTTAAATAACTCGCTACAAGACGGGATTAAGCACAATTGCAAAAAAATTACAAATTATATATCGTTTCCTATACCCAAATTTGATTTCATGCACCCACTATAAAAGTCATTTGTGTTGACCGCTCATTATATTTTTATTATAACACTTTCATATATATATGTATGTAGGTTTAACAGTTAAAAGTTGGCCTACTTATTTTTAGTCTGCAATTTTGTTTAACTAGTAGTTAGTTGACAAATAATGTAGAAATAACCTCCCCTGACTGTGTTTCGGCCATTGCCATATAAAAGCGCCTAGCTTTTTTGAAAAAAAAAAAAAACAGATATCAGTGCATGTTAGCTTATTTTAAACCAACTTTTAGTTATGATGATGTTTACTTCTGCTAGCAATCCAGTTGCTGGGTATGTACTCTGGTATTGGAATTTCTTGTGTAGAAGTCACAATTTCGGTGGCTTTAAAAGGAATATAATCAATTTTTTTTGCTACTTCCTCAGCGCTACAGCAGAAAGTGTAACCCAGCGACGGTAGATGTCTTAATCTAGCGAACATACTATTTTTCAACCATTCGATTTCTTCGCACTTATCAACTTCACAAAATTCGCTGTGATCTGGATTTTCTTTCTGTGAAAACATATTTTCAAAACATGAGATTAAGGTTGCAAAAATATGGTAAATAAAGTTGCGTGTCTTACATATGGAGAATTATGACCTATAATAACGAATTCCTCCTCCACACCTGGTGTTATTGATTTCAAATATGTCCATATATATCCTGGTGCCTTGATTATCATATCTTCATTAGCGATGGATACCACTTGGTTTTTAGATGAAGTGCAATTTTCTTGAGCAGCTGGTATAGTAACATTTCCAAAAGTGCCTACATTAACCATATACTTCACCGTCTGAGTGCGCTCGGTCAAGGCGTCGAGGAAGAAGTGCCAGTTTTCTTGACGCAATTGACGCCACCACATTATATTAAAGATATATTTGAAGTCATAAAGCTCAATTTTTAGTGATTCATCCTGTATTATACTGTCGAATTCGAACTCATTCGCACTGAAGGGTGATTTCGTAGATAATGCGACTACATTCCCGGATCTTTCACTTGACAACAAATATAACATTTCATTTGGTATAAAAAATATGATTCCCCCCAAAAAACAAAAATGCAGAAAGAAAAATTGAAAATTCAAAAGTCAAATTGCGCAAAATAAGTTTTTTTTTCTGTCTGATTACTTTCTGAATTTTGAATTCTGAAATTTGACTTCTGAATTTTCACTTCTGAAATTTGACTTCTGAGTTTTGACCTCTGAATTTTTTTCTTTCTGAAAAAAGAGTTCTGACTAATGTTTTCTGAAAAAATGTTTTTCGAATTTTTGTTTCCTGAATTTATAGGGGGCACCAAAAAATATATTCAGGCAACAAATTAGACCTGATTAAACTATTTTACTTACTTTAAAAATGCAAAATATTTACTGAATCCATTAAGTTCTTGCTTGAGATTAAGAGATAATTCATTACCAACGTTAACCTTTTTGTAGACCATCACTTTCTTTTCGTAAGTAACATAGGATGCAAATTTCAATTCAAGATGATCCAGATCGTAGCAGACGGCGGATTTGATGATATCGCCAGTTTCTTGCAGCTTAAACCCGAATGCGTAGCTCGTAAAATTTGTGCATTTTGGCAACTTTTTTTGACTTTCATAAAGTCTTAAACGAGGGTAATCTGGACAAAAAACTTGAACATTTTCATACGATGTGCCTAAAATCTTCAATGAATTCGATTCACAAGTGAAAACTTCGGTATCTTTAAGAGCTGAACTAATGTCAATTCTCTGCTTGATTTGTCTATTTCTACGTAACAATACATGTATTAAAATAAAAAATACATGATAACAAATTTAAGAATATTATACCCCTCTTCATACGCCTCATACTCATATTGATCCTGTGTAGACGAAGTCGTAGACAAAGCAGACACTGTTATTCCTCTACAATGAGCCCTTATACTTTCTCCATCATCCAAAGTCAATATATTTGAGTGCGCTCTAAAAACTATAGTCTTAGATCCAAAGTCCTTTGTAAATATCGGTGATTGACCTCTTATGGTAATTTGGCATGATAACACATATTTGCATCCTAAAAGTAAAGACACAATGAACACTAAGCTGGACATTTTCACCGCCGACTATTTTCACTACTTTAACACTTAGATCGAGAATAACTATCGCGTCAAGGGTTTGCTGCCTTTTATACGTTAATATTCAAGTAAATTTGTATGTAAATATGTATGCACATTAGGGCCGCACGATTCTGCAAGGCAAATATCACCGCCAAAATTTTAATTGCTTTTATTGGCACGAAAAAAAAATTATTCTACTACATGCGTCCAAAATTCTGGTATACTTTTTACTATATAGAATTTTCCAATGGCGTGTGCTATTAAAAAAAAAAACAGAGCTATGACATAAGATAACCCTGTGGAAAAAATGATCTATTCCTAAAAAAACCCAACTAATAGTTGACAATTTTACGGGACACCGGAAAGTAAGTGACTGCTACAAAAATTCAGCTATTAATTGACTGTTAAGGCATGCAGCGTTCTCATTGCAACCATTGTAACTGAAAGCCCCGTCACATAAGTAGCCTTTCATATAGATGCGTTTAACTCAATCTTATGCATTATGAGTAGATTGCACGTATTTTTATGGAGAGCGGTAGACTGAGCGAGACTGGTGCCATTTGACATGGAAAAGTAGCCAACTTTCAACTTTTGCTGCAGGCAAAGCATAAGAAGAAGAATTCGACATTTGCTTTGGCTAAGGGCGCTGAAACACTTTTCATATTTACAAACGCAGCCTCTTGCGTGATTGTGGCGATGTTACTAGCATGCATAAGATTAGGGCTGATTACATTCACGACGGTGGTGTAGCCGCCACATCTTTCATATTATTTTTACACATGTTCTTATGACTGTCATTATTTTCGGCGCAACAGAGCAGCACGACAATCAATCATGAAAGCCGTTGTAGCCAGATTAAACCTAATTCTATTTTTGAAAAGCGACAGTCAGTGGCGTTCTTTTTTTTTTGTCAATAACAACTAAAATAGAAGTAAATAACAGAAAATAGCCGTGTTTTTAACAGGCGTATATCCATTTACGCTTAAACTTGATGTGGCCTGCTAAGCGACAAACTTTAAATACACCTCTGAAATTGCTGCGCATAAATTTTGTCCTACTAAATTTCAATACGCATTATACTCAGATGTAACTGAAATATGTGTCTTTGTTTCACCATATACACTAATTCTATGTATTATATGTGTGTCCACAATTCATCGCAACTGATTCAGCTATATGTTATACCCTATGGCCATCAGAGCGTTGTGTCTCCGCTTTTCGGTACACCCTGTTGCTGTAGCTAGTTGTTTAACCACAGCCGCTAGATAGGTCTCCTAAGCATTATCTAAGCGAGGATAGGCGCTTTTTTTCACGCGCAAACGAAACGTATACGCGTGTAAAAAAAAACACGGCTAATAAAAGCTAAAATCATCCTTTTGGGCGTTTTTTAAACATAATAAATTTTTTTTTCTAAATTTTTCTCTACTGTTTGCAGTAATTTATATTGGCGGCTGCTGCTTTCAAAGTAATCAAGAAGCCAATGAGTGGCTACGGTTGTCGTCCAGCTTTGCTTTATTGTGGCTGTGGTCTGTAGACGCCGTGTTGAATGTAATCAGCCCTATTGCGTTGAACTCATCTATATGAAAAACTTCATTGTGTGTCGGTCATTACACTAGAATAGAAACCAAAATAAATTGTACGCCACTCTTGCGCTGATAGCTTCAAATGAGATATGCTCTAATGGAGGAAAAACGAATGGCACGGTGCTGCCATTGGATTAAGTTGTATTGCCCTTGTAAAATAAGTTCTTATTCAATCAACTACTTTACAATTGAGGCTCCTATTGAAATACCCTATAAATGCAAATTATAAACAAAAATATAGATTTGCGTTGTTGCGATAAGAGTAAACACTTTCGTGTTGGAGCCGCACTTGTATAAGTTTTGCGTGGACCTCTTATCTGTAAGTCTTATGTTCCAAACTAATTTAAGTCCTATATTTTTTGGTATTTGTCTAGAACGGTATTCTATTGTAATTTTGATAAATGAAATATTACCAGTATTTTTTTTTTTTTTTTATACAAATGTAGGTATATGACCACTGTTTACCACAAGCCGAATCAAAACTTTGACCCAATATCGTTCAAAGTTAAGGATGCGAAACATTGTTTATCAAAGCATTACTTGCAGTGATTTTGTTTATAATCAAGAGTTTTCAGTTTATATTAAATTTTCTGATAATGCATCGCATTCGCGTGCACATGTTGCAAATTTTTTGCACTTGTTGGAAACTGTATGAAAATATTTCTAAAAGTGGATTTACCCGATATTTTTTAACGAATGTAATACAAAATTTTGTCCTCAACTATTCAGGTGTACTTCTTCAAGCAGAACCTCAGAAAACTATTGCCCGATATGAACCAATCAGGATTTCCACCTCCCAAGAAGGATATCGCAATAGATCTGATAAAAAATTGAGTAAGTCAAAAAATTTAGCATCAAAAGCACAAAATTCTCCTGTTGTTGTTGTTGTAGCGATAACGACACTCCCCGAAGGCTTTGGTGTGTTATCGATGTTGACGGTGCTTTGCCGGATGCAGATCCGGTACAAACACCATTAAGGTACAAGCCTGACCATATCGGGAGCTATTTAGTATGACCGCATGAAACCTCACCGCCCTCCCGACCCCTAGATCCATGAGGAGCTTGAGGCGCCAGAGCCTCGACTGTTAAATAAAGAGGGTTCGCCGCGGGGAAGTAAGGTTAACAATTGGGTTGAAGAAGCTATAAATTGCGCTACATAGCCCCTTGAATTTATTTGGTATTTTAGTCGCCTCCTACGACAGGCATACCCAACGTTGGTATGTTCTAAGCCCCCTAACCCGCTGGGGGAGTTGCCTGGTTCGTTACAGTAGTACTCTGTCCACTTCATATCCTTCCTCACCCTATTACTATTTTCCCATTTTCCTGCTGCTCCCGGAACGATTTTATAAACTTTTCGCTAATTTCGCTTTCCTCGTCCGGCTTATTGTTTCTCGAAATATTAGCTTACCTGGCCTGCGGCCATATTCTTCGTATCACTCCATCCTTAGCTTCATGCACTTTTGCGTGAATGTTATTGGTCGTACGACCACCGAAAAAATGCGTGAACGTTCTTGGTCGTAGGACCACCGAGAAAATAACCACTTTTTAATAAAAATTTCAATTTAAATTAATATTCATTTAAAATTCAATTTATCGTATAATAATAGAATCTAATATCTTTAGCCTTTTCAAATATTTTCCGAGGTTAGACCAATGGGAATTGTTTGAATGTGCGTGCTACCTCTTCTGGAAGGCAACAAAACATAATACCAAAAGTGGACATCAAACGTGTAAGACCAAATTTTCTATTTTTAAGCCAATCAATTTGATCGCAGATATCACGACGAAAATCGCTGAACTTTTCAAATGGTACTGCAAAAAAATTTAAGTTTTTAAAAATTTCCAAATTATCTAAAATAATGCAAAATCACAAACGTACATATGGCGAGTTGTAACCAATAACAACAAATTCCTCATTCACATATCTCTAAGCGATTTCAATATGACCATACATAGGCTGGCGGCTGTACAACTAAACTACCAACTTCAACATTCAATGGAATTCCTTCAGCAGTTTTATTAGCACTGCCAGTTTCAGGTAAGCGCATTTCACCCCAAGTACCCATCTACACGCAGTAAGTGATTTCCTTAGCACGTGCAGAGAGCGCCTCCAAGTAGAAACGCCAATTGCCAATGCGTAAATTGCGCCACCACATTGTGTTGAAAATGTGCGAGAATTCGGCAAATTCATCCTGCAGCGGCACATCCTGCAACAAGCTCACATAATCGAAATCATAAGTTTCCAATATCGAGATTTCCATTTTTATATTCTCCAGTTCTTTATTAAACTCGTCTTGGCTAAATGAGGGAACAGAAATAAACTTAATTTAATTTTAAATTAAAACAGACTTGAGATTATTAGTTAATTTATGCAAAGAAAAGTTACTTTCCAGGAACTTAATGAATGATTTGTTACTTCATGGTACAGTAATAGCTCACCTCATAAACGAAAAGTAGGTATTGAGACTGCCAAGTTTGGTTTTAAAATCAACCACTAATTGATTTTTACTCAACGCCGAATTGTTTACCTGAAATTTGAAAAAAAAGAGAAAAACGGGCTTTTAATTAGACGGTGCCTGTGGTTGTTGTTGTAGCTATAAGGTTTCTTCCCGAAGGCTTTGGGGAGTGTTATCGATGTGATGGCCCTTTGCCGGATACAGATCCGGTACGCTCCGGTAAAACGGAACCATTAAAGTGCTAGCCCGAACATCTCGGGAACGATTTATATGGCCACATTAAACCGTCGGGCCATCCCTCCCTCCCCACCACCAAGTTCCATGAGGAGCTTGGTGTCGCCAGTGAAACAGTATTCGACGCGGATAGGTGAGGTTGACAATTGGGTTTGGAAAAGCTATATATTGCGCCGGCAACCTGAAAGGGTTGCGCTACACAGCCCCTTGAATCTGGTATTTTAGTCGCCTCTTACCACAGGCATACCTACCGCGGGTATACTCTGACCCCCAAACCCGCTGGGGGAGACGGTGTCTGAGGTGATTGTGCTTAGCTCCGCGTGATTTACCTTTGCCTCAGTAATTCGCCAGCTATGCGATATGCAAATACGAAATTAAGTATTATATATAGGTTAGGTGACAGCCCTACTCAGAAGGATTTTTAGAGAAAAGCTATATGAAATGTTCAATATCCTAAAGAGCAGGACCTAGGTAAGTGCGCTTAGCTGAGGCAAACTTAGGTGATAACTCTACTTGAAAATATTCCTATATAAAATCTTTTGCGTTTGATATTCATTTCGTCACAACTGAGAAAATGTGTTACATATATTCAAAAAGGTGGCAACCTTGTATAGATTTTCTAAGAGCTAAGTGTAAAAGCTTCGAATAAATCATATATGAGCTATATAAAATTACAGACAAATGGAGCTCAGCAGCTTTCGATATAGTAGCGGACAAAGGAACGTACATATATAATAATGAAGGAATGTCTGTAGTAGGGTTAGGTGGCAACCCTAATTAAAAATATTTCTATGTAAGTACTGTATAAGGTTGGTGGATATTCATGTTGACGTATCTCGCTTATTTTCCCAATTTCAAATCCGGAGTTACAACACTTACACAAAAGTCTTAAAATATAATACACTATCTACATATGTATTAAATTTCATCCAAATCAGTTTAAAGAAATATAAATCGATGGCAACCTTCTAAAAGTATCCTCTTCAGTGGCTACACCTTAATAAAAAGTATTGTATTTTCATGCAATATCTATGTACCAAATTCTATTCAAGTCTGTTGAGCTTTTTTGGCATATTAACGCATGTATAAAGAATTAATTAGCACACCGTTAGATGGCAACTCCTTTGGCAACTCTAAGGGCAGCCTAAGTAATATGTTGATAGAAATATATATTTTTTGTTTTTAATACTACCTATAGTAATTTCCCTTTGGTACCCAATTTTTATATTTCTTTTAACTAAAGAACAAAGTCAAACAGGTGGCAACCATTAAGACACCCTTAGCGGTGACCCTGGCAAAGATGATGTCAAAATTTGATACAATATCTATTTACAAATTCTATTCATACCTGTTGAGCCTTTTCGGGATAGTAGCTGATATATTAAGCAATAGGTGATAGCTCTAGGTGGCAACCCCAACTACAAATAGTTTTGCTTTAGAAACGAACTAAAATATCTTATTTAATAATTTGGGAAAAACTTAAATAACGTGACATCATGACGGACAAGGCGACAGCTATTTCGATATTGAAGAGATTTACAAGGTATAATCGAAACAGGTGTCACCTTGTCCGTCCTGATGTCACGTTGTTTAAATTTTTCCCAAATTATTAAAAAAATTATAAATTAAAAATTGCTTCAAATAAATGTTTTCATACAATTAAAGCAATAAGGGCAACCCCCGCTTAATTCATAAAATACCTTCTGTTTGATACCACCATTGGCTTATGTTGTGTAATTTAAAAAAATTTAAATAGATGGCAACATTGTAGAAATATATTTGGTGGCAGCACATAAGGAGAAAATCCCAGATTATGACTTACCATTTCTACAGGTGGTAACCCTAACTGGCAACTCAACTTAAAACCCTTTTTTGTTGTTCTCACATTAGCATATCGTAGTTTATTAAAAAAATTATTATTAAGTGGCAACTTTGCAATGCTTAGTGGTAAAAAATAAAATTAAAGAAAAAAAAAACTTTTTTAAAAATAAGCTTTTATTATTTTGGTTAATAAAATTAACTAAAAAGTAAACAATAAATTGACTCTAAAGAAATATAACACTTTATAAGTTCATTGTAAGCTTAAACGATAATTAGGCTTTTTCGTCTGCGACAAAAAAATCTATATTGTACATAATTATATATTTTTAACATTAAAACTTTACACCTAAATTATTAAAGCTTACAGCTTATATCACAGAAATTTTGACTTAAAATATCGATAGCAAAAAAAAAAAAACAATATAATTAAAGTTTTATTAAATATAATAAAAATTGCCACTGCTATTTTGCTGTTCGCTGTTGAAAATGCAAGCTTTTCTCGTTCAAAGTTATACCATTAGCACGCTAATACAACTCCCCTGAATCATCTTATTATATTGCGGTCGATAAGCCAAATAGTTGATATATTTAAGCGCTAGTGTATCCAGATAATAACACATACCAGCCTATATGATGTCCTTAACATTCGGTATAGCCAGATCCATCGCATAGTTCATGTATTGATTACATTCCGGCAATTTTGTGCCATGGATTTTGACAGCTAATAAAAACGAATTAACAGCGGAGTCCTTATAAACGCTTACATTCGCATTACGATAATGTATGCGATTGCGTTTGTAACATTTAAATTGTTTACTACCGCCAGCGATAATATTTTGTGTGGCACTGTTCAATTTAGTTTGAATACTAAACAAGTAAGGAAGGTTAAGTTCGGGTGTAACCGAACATTACATACTCAGTTGAGAGCTATGGTGACAACATAAGGGAAAATAACCATGTAGGAAAATGAACCGAGGGAAACCCTGGAATGTGTTTGTATGACATGTGTATCAAATGAAAGGCATTAAAGAGTATTTTATGAGGGAGTGGGCCATAGTTCTACAGGTGGACGCCATTTAGGAATATAGCCATAAAGGTGGATCAGGGTTGACTCTAGAATGCGTTTGTACGTTATGGGTATCAAATGAAAGATGTTAATGAGTATTTTAAAAGGGAGTAATCCTTAGTTCCATAGGTGGACGCCGTTTCGAGATATCGCCACAAAGGTGGACCAGGGGTGACCCTAGAATTTGTTTGTACAATATGGGCATCAAACGAATGGTGTTAATGAGTATTTTAAAAGGGAGTGAGCCTTAGTTCTATAGGTGGATGCCGTTTCGAAATATCGCCATAAAGGTGGACCAGTGGTGACTCTAGAATGTGTTTGTACGATATGGGTATCAAATTAAAGGTATAAATGAGGGTTTTAAAAGGGAGTGGTGGTTGTTGTATACGTTGTCGCCTTTTCGAGATATTGCCATAAAGGTGGGCCAGGGGTGACTCTAGAATGCGTTTGTACGATATGGGTATCAAATGAAAGGTGTTAATGAGTATTTTAAAAGGGCGTGGGGCTGAGTTCTATAGGTGGCCGCCTTTTCGAGATATCGCCATAAAGGTGGACCAGGGGTGACTCTAGAATGAGTTTGTACGATATGGGTATCAAATTAAAGGTATTAATGAGAGTTTTAAAAGGGAGTGGTGTGAAGGCGTTTTCCAGAAATCGACCAAAATGTGGACCAGGGTGACCCAGAACATCATCTGTTGGATACCGCTAATTTATTTATATATGTAATACCTGCCAAGATTTTAAGGGTTTTTTATTTCGCCCTGCAGAACTTTTTCATTTTCTTCTACTTAATATGGCAGGTGTTACAACCATTTTATAAAGTTTTTTCTAAAGTTATATTTCGCGGCAATAAAACAATCCAATTACCTTACCATGTTTCGTCCCTTTTTTCGTATTTGGTATAGAATTATGGCATTTTTTGCATTTTTCGTAATTTTCGATATCGAAAAAGTGGGCGTGGTCATAGTCGGATTTCGTTCGTTTTTCATACCAAGATAAAGTGAGTTCAAGTAAGCACGTGAACTAAGTTCATTAAAGATATGTCGATTTTTGCTCAAGTTATCGTGTTAACGGCCATGCGGAAGGACAGACGGACGACTGCGTATAAAAACTGGGTGTGGCATCAACAGATTTCGCCCATTTTCACAGAAAACAGTTATCGTCATAAAATCTATGCCCCTACCAAATTTCAAAAGATTGGTTAATTTTTGTTCGACTTATGGCGTTAAAAGTATCCTAGACAAATTAAATGAAAAAGGGCGGAGCCACGCCCATTTTGAAAATTTCTTTTATTTTTGTATTTTGTTGCACCATATCATTACTGGAATTGAATTTTGACATAATTTACTTATATACTGTAAAGATATTAAATTTTTTGCTAAAATTTGACTTTCAAAAAAATTTTTTTTTAAAAGTGGGCGTGGTCCTTCTCCGATTTTGCTAATTTTCATTAAGCGTACATATAGTGATAGTAGTAACGTTCCTGCCAAATTTCATCATGATATCTTCAACGACTGCCAAATTACAGCTTGCAGAACTTCTAAATTACCTTCTTTTAAAAGTGGGCGGTGCCACGCCCATTGTCCAAAATTTTACTAATTTTCTATTCTGCGTCATAATTTCAACTCATCTACCAAGTTTCGTCGCTTTAGCTGTCTTTTGTAATGCATTATCGCACTTTTTCGGTTTTTCGAAATTTTCGATATCGAAAAAGTGGGCGTGGTTATAGTCCGATATCGTTCATTTTAAATAGCGATCTGAGATGAGTACTCAGGAACCTACATACCAAATTTCATCAAGATACCTCAAAATTTACTCAAGTTATCGTGTTAACGGACGGACGGACATGGCTCAATAAAATTTTTTTTCGATCCTGATTATTTTGATATATGGAAGTCTATATCTATCTCGATTCCTTTATATATGTACAACCAACCGTTATCCAATCATACTTAATATACTCTGTGAGCTCTGCTCAACTGAGTATAAAAAATATAAATGGTTGAAGTAATGTAACACAGAAAGTTATTATAATATATATGAAAATATTACTCACTTGACACCATTTAGACAATGTCTATACTGCTAATAATGAACATCAAACCAACGGTCATAATTACGCTGCAGCGGCGTTTTAGCAGCATTTCTCTGTTGCAGTTTTCGGTGACTGCGTTAGACTATCAAAATGGTGCTACTAGTTTCAATTTAAGATTTGTGCAGCTTTTTATATCTTTTATTGAGCCTACTCTCGTTTGCTATTCTACTTTTGAACAGTTGTTTTAGACATCGATTAGCATTAACTTAGATCTGCTTTAATAGTGAATAACCGATAAAACATTCAATGGAAAAACATCTGTTCGAGAGAATTCAATTCGTTATTGTCAGCTGCTGATTCGATTTTTTTTATTGATTTGGCATATATAAAGGACTATCAATGGCTGATTATACTTGCCGTATATAAAAGTGGTGAGCAACAAGGAGAGAATATCACCTCCTCAGTACTTTTTACTCCAGTCAACGGCTTTTGATTGGTAGGCTGTCACATTTTCATAAACACTTCAAGTATCCTTTTTTAATCCCTATGATAAAGTCAAAGTCCACTGCTTTAAGTTTAGCTTTGCGCGCATTTTGATAGTGATATGTATGATCAAAGAGGAGTAACTGGGCTTACGGCCGTTTATTAAAATAAATCAATAAAATATTGCTTGTAAAACACTTAAGTACTTATATTCTCGAAAGAGGAAAAACCTTTCAAACATTCGTTACAATCAAAAGAAGTAAGGACGGGACTGTCTTCGGCTGTGCCGATTGGGCCGGAACAATAATCTTATCCCATTCATAATCTCCAACTAATGCGCTGTATAAGATAAGAAATATATAGTGAACAGATGTACATACCTAAATGATTTTAAGATAAATATAAAAAATGGCAAAAAATTCCCTTCTCTGAACGATCGGTTGTATGCGATATATATTATATATAGCTCCGATCGAAATGATTTTTTCATGAAATCTTCTATGATATATTAGAATAAATATCACCAAGTTTAACTGTGGCCGATTAGTTGGCAAAGGATGGTGTAGCACTCGCTGAATCGACGGTAGACGTCTCAATCTCTTTTGGGGAAATCGAAAAGAGACAGGAGTTGCATATGATCCATCAAGCAGGAAAAGTGTGGACAGAAGCGCGGGGCTGCAAAATTCCTAAGATCATGTGAAAATCCTACGATGTTACACTCAGAAAGTGGCTCACATATATGAAGAGAGAAAATTTTAGACTCACGATGGGCGTACTAACTGAACACTGCTTTCTGGCATCACATGCTTATAAGTTAGGCCTCGTCAGTAAAAGCAGATGTGGGAAGTGTAAGCTGCAGGAAGAAGCGGTTGAGCACGTGTTCGTGTTCTACGCTCGCCAGCTGAAGATTAGAGGCGGCAGAGTATCCAGAGGCAGCAATTAAGCTTTGTCCTATAAAACTTCTAGTATTTGCCAAGAGAACTGAGCGTAAGTTCTGGCACCGAATTTGGATTCTTCCATTTGCTCGTCAAACAAATCTTGTAACACTATGGACACATTCAGTTTATGTGAGGTCTTTATTGACAGGCCAGTTCAACCTAACCTAACATAGTAAACTACAAGCTTTGGCTTTTAACTGGTTGGGAAGTCATGCAAAGTTGGCATGGCATCCAATCTTTAAAGAAAATTATTTCGAAAACCGTTTTAAGCATTTTCATATTAAAAAAAATCAAAAATCACTCAAGGGGTGGTCAGCGCAATATTTAGCTTTTCCAACTCAATTAACAACCCCACACACCCGTGGCAAATCCTCTTTATTAACAACCGAGGCTCTGGCGACCCCGAACTCCTGATGGGTTTAGGTGTTTTAAATTAGAAAAAAGTGTTTCCAAGTGATTCGGCAACCTCTCCGAGTGTATTTCTGCCATTAAAAGCTTCTCAACGAAAAAACTTATTTGCCTTTCAGATGCCGTTCGGAGTCGGTTTAAAGCATATACATAGGTCCTGTTCCGCCACTTTGTAGGAAAATTTAGAGGAGCACGACGCAAATTGGAAGAAAAGCTTGGCCTAAGATCTCCTCGGAGCTTTGCGTGCCTTGTATTTATTTTATTTAAAAGAGATTGCGTTCTGTTATACTTCGTTTCCTATACCCAAATTCGATTTCATGCACCCAGTATAAAAGTCATTTGTGTTGGTCGCTTATTATGCTTTTATTATAACACTTTCATATATATGTGCATATGTAGGTATAACAGTTAAAAGTTGGTCTACTTATTTTTAGTCTGAAATTAGTTAACTAGTAGGTAGTTGACAAATAATGTAGAAATAACCAGCCCTGACTATGTTTCGGCCATTGTCATACAGATGCGCTTAGCTTTTTTGAAAAAAAAAAAAAACACAAATACGGATATCAGTGCATGTTAGCTTATTCTAAACTAACTTTTAGTTATGATGTTGTTTACTTCTGCCAGGATTTCAGGAGCTGGGTATGTACTCTGTTATTGGAATTTCTTGTGTAGAAGTCACAATTTCGTTGGCTTTAAAAGGAATATAATCAATTTTTTTTGCTACTTCCTCAGCGCTACAGCAGAAAGTGTAACCCAGCGTCGGTAAATGTCTTAATCTAGCGAACATACTATTTTTCAACCATTCGATTTCATCGCATATGTCAACTTCACAAAATTCGCTGTGATTTGGATTTTCTTTCTGTGAAAAAATATTTTCAAAACATGGGATTAAAGTTGCAAAAATATGGTAAATAAATTTTCGTGTCTTACATATGGAGAATTATGACCTATAATAACGAATTCCTCCTCCACACCTGGTGTTATTGATTTCAAATATGTCCATATATATCCTGGTGCCTTGATTATCATATCTTCATTAGCGATGGATACCACTTGGTTTTTAGATGAAGTGCAATTTTCTTGAGCAGCTGGTATAGTAACATTTCCAAAAGTGCCTACATTAACCACATACTTCACCGTTTGAGTGCGCTCGCTCAAGGCATCGAGGAAGAAATGCCAGTTTTCTTGACGCAATTGACGCCACCACATTATATTAAAGACATATTTGAAGTCTTGAAGCTCCTTTTTTAGTGATTCATCCTGTATTATACTGTCGAATTCGAACACATTTGCATTGAAGTGCGATTTCGCAGATTGTGCAACAGCATTTTCAGAATTTTCACTTGATAACAAATAAATAAAATTAAATTTGGAATAAAAAATATATTCAGGCAATAAATTAAACTTGAGTAAACTATTTTACTTTCTTTAAAAATTCAAAATATTTACTGAATCCATTAAGTTCTTGCTTGAGATTAAGAGATGATTCATTACCAACTTCAACCTTATTGTAGACCACCACTTTCTTTTCATAAGTAACATAAGATGCAAATTTTAATTCGAGATGATCCAGATCGTAGCAGACGGCAGATTTGATGACATCGCCAGTTTCCGAGAGTTTAAACTCGAATGCGTAGCTCGTAAAGTTTGCGCATTTTGGCAGCTTTTTTTGACTTTCATAAAGTCTTAAACTGGGGTAAACAGGACATAAAACTTGAACGTCTTCATACGATGTGCCTAAAATCTTCAATGAATTCGATTCACAAGTGAAAACTTCCGTATCCTGACGAGGTGAACTAATGTCAATCCTCTGTTTCATTTGTCTATTGCTATGTAACAATACATTCATTGAAACAAAAAATACAAGATAAAAAATGTAAAATATTATACCCCTAATCATACTCATTATACCCATATTGATACTGCCTAGACGAAGTTGTAGGTAAAGCAGACACTGTTATTCCTCTGCAATGAGCCCTTACAGTTTCTTCATCTTCCAAAGTCAATATATTTGAGAGCGCTCTAAAAACTATAGTCTTAGATCCAAAGACCATTGTAAATATCGGTGAATGACCTCTTATGGTAATTTGGCACGATAACACATAATTGCATCCTAAAAGTAAAGACACAATGAACACTAAGCTGGACATTCCGACTATTTTCACCACTTTAACACTTAGATCGAGAATAACTATCGCGTCAAGGGTTTGCTGCCTTTTATACGTTAATATTCAAGTAACTTTGTATGTAAATATGTATGCTTATTAGGGCCGCACGATTCTGCAAGGCAAATATCACCGCCAAAATTATAATTGCTTTTATTGGCACGAAAAAAAAAATTATTCTACTACATGCGTCCAAAATTCTGGTATACTTTTTACTATATAGAATTTTCCAATGGCGTGTGTTATTTAAAAAAAAAAAAAAACAGAGCTATGACATAAGATAACCCTGTGAAAAAAAATGATCGATTCCTTAGAAAGCCCAACTAATAGTTGACAACTTTACGGGACTCCGGAAAGTAAGTGACTGCTACAAAAATTCAGCTATTAATTGACTGTTAAGGCATGCAGCGTTCTCATGGCAACCATTGTAACTGAAAGCCCCGTCACATAAGTAGCCTTTCATATAGATGCGTTTAACTCAATCTTATGCATTATGAGTAGATTGCACGTATTTTTATGGAGAGCGGTAGACTGAGCGAGACTGGTGCCATTTGACATGGAAAAGTAGCCAACTTTCAACTTTTGCTGCAGGCAAAGCATAAGAAGAAGAATTCGACATTTGCTTTGGCTAAGGGCGCTGACACACTTTGCAATTGAAATTATTTTTCCCACTTGTTGGTAACTTTTCTAACATTTTTAACAGCTAAAAACTGCAATTTAGCAAATGTATAAGACACAAAGTATGTTAGCAAGTATATTTCTTGTATAGTGAGAATGCTTATAACAGTGATTAGCAAAGTTTTGTACGCGAATGGTGAAGGCGAAATAAACTTCAATTGCCAAGTCTGAAGTTCCTTCATATTTACAAACGCAACATCTTGCGTGATTGTCGCGATGTTACTGGCATGCATAAGATTAAGGCTGATTACATTCACGACGGCGGTGTAGCCGCCACATCTTTCATATTATTTATACACATGTTCTTATGACTGTCGTTATTTTCGGCGCAACAGAGCAGCACGACAATCAATCACGAAAGCCGTTGTAGCCAGATTAAACCTAATTCTATTTTTGGAAAGCGACAGTGAGTGGCGTCCTTTTTATTTTGTCAATAACAACTAAAATAGAAGTAAATAACAAATAATAAAAAATAAAATCATCTTTTGGGCGTTTTTTAAACATAACTAATATTTTTTTCTAAATTTTTCTCTACTGTTTGCTGTAATTTATATTGGCGGCTGCCGCTTTCAAAGTAATCAAGAAGCCAATGCGTGGCTACGGTTGTCGTCAAGCTTTGCTTTATTGTGGCTGTGGTCTGTAGACGCCGTGTTAAATGTAATCAGTCCTATTGCGTTGAACTCATCTATATGAAAAACTTCATGGTGTGTCGGTCATTACACTAGAATAGAAACCAAAATAAATTGTACGCCACTCTTGCGCTGATAGCTTCAAATGAGATATGCTCTAATGGAGAAAAAACGAATGACACTGTGCTGCCATTGGATTAAGTTGTATTGCTCTTGTAAAATAAGTTCTTATTCAATCAACTACTTTACAATTGAGGCTCCTATTGAAATACCCTATAAATGCAAATTATAAACAAAAATATAGATTTGCGTTGTTGCGATAAGAGTAAACACTTTCGTGTTGGAGCCGCACTTGTATAAGTTTTGCGTGGACCTCTTATCTGTAAGTCTTATGTTCCAAACTAATTTATGTCCTATATTTTTTGGTATTTGTCTAGAACGGTATTCTATTGTAATTTTGATAAATGAAATATTACCAGTATTTTTTTTTTTTTTTTATACAAATGTAGGTATATGACCACTGTTTACCACAAGCCGAATCAAAACTTTGACCCAATATCGTTCAAAGTTAAGGATGCGAAACATTGTTTATAAAAGCATTACTTGCAGTGATTTTGTTTATAATCAAGAGTTTTCAGTTTATATTAAATTTTCTGATAATGCATCGCATTCGCGTGCACATGTTGCAAATTTTTTGCACTTGTTGGAAACTGTATGAAAATATTTCTAAAAGTGGATTTACCCGATATTTTTTAACGAATGTAATACAAAATTTTGTCCTCAACTATTCAGGTGTACTTCTTCAAGCAGAACCTCAGAAAACTATTGCCCGATATGAACCAATCAGGATTTCCACCTCCCAAGAAGGATATCGCAATAGATCTGATAAAAAATTGAGTAAGTCAAAAAATTTAGCATCAAAAGCACAAAATTCTCCTGTTGTTGTTGTTGTAGCGATAACGACACTCCCCGAAGGCTTTGGTGTGTTATCGATGTTGACGGTGCTTTGCCGGATGCAGATCCGGTACAAACACCATTAAGGTACAAGCCTGACCATCTCGGGAGCGATTTAGTATGACCGCATGAAACCTCACCGCCCTCCCGACCCCTAGATCCATGAGGAGCTTGAGGCGCCAGAGCCTCGACTGTTAAATAAAGAGGTTTCGCCGCGGGGAAGTAAGGTTAACAATTGGGTTGAAGAAGCTATAAATTGCGCTACATAGCCCCTTGAATTTATTTGGTATTTTAGTCGCCTCCTGCGACAGGCATACCCAACGTTGGTATGTTCTAAGCCCCCTAACCCGCTGGGGGAGTTGCCTGGTTCGTTACAGTAGTACTCTATCCACTTCATATCCTTCCTCACCCTATTACTATTTTCCCATTTTCCTGCTGCTCCCGGAACGATTTTATAAACTTTTCGCTAATTTCGCTTTCCTCGTCCGGCTTATTGTTTCTCGAAATATTAGCTTACCTGGCCTGCGGCCATATTCTTCGTATCACTCCATCCTTAGCTTCATGAACTTTTGCGTGAATGTTATTGGTCGTACGACCACCGAAAAAATGCGTGAACGTTCTTGGTCCTACGACCACCGAGAAAATAGCCACTTTTTAATAAAAATTTCAATTTAAATTAATATTTATTTAAAATTCAATTTATCGTAAATAATAAAATCTAATATCTTTAGCCTTTTCAAATATTTTCCGAGGTTAGACCAATGGGAATTGTTTGAATGTACGTGCTACCTCTTCTGGAAGGCAACAAAACATAATACCAAAAGTGGACATCAAACGTGTAAGACCAAATTTGCTCTTTCTAAGCCAATCAATTTGATCGCAGATATCACGACAGAAAATCGCTGAACTTTTCAAGTGGTACTGCAAAAAAATGTAAGTTTTGAAAAATTTCCAAATTTATAAATTATACAAATCACAAACGTACATATGGCGAGTTGTAAGCAATAACAACAAACTCCTCATTCACATCATCTCTAAGCGATTTCAAATATGACCGCACATAAGCTGGCGGCTGTACAACTAAACTACCAACTTCAACAGTCAATGGAATTCCTTCAGCAGTTTTATTAGCACTGCCAGTTTCAGGTAAGCGCATTTCACCCCAAGTACCCATATAGACTCGGTAAGTGATTTCTTTAGCACGTGCAGAGAGCGCCTCCAAGTAGAAACGCCAATTGCCAATGCGTAAATTGCGCCACCACATTGTGTTGAAAATGTGCGAGAATTCGGCAAATTCATCCTGCAGCGGCACATCCTGCAACAAGCTCACATAATCGAAATCATAAGTTTCCAATATCGAGATTTCCTTTTTTATATTCTCCAGTTCTTTATTAAACGCGTCTTGGCTAAATGAGGGAACAGAAATAAACTAAATTTAATTTTAAATTAAAACAGACTTGAGATTATTAGTTAATTTATGCAAAGAAAAGTGGCTTTCCAGAAACTTACTGAATGATTTGTTACTTCAGGGTACAGTAATAGCTCACCTCATAAACGAAAAGTAGGTGTTGAGATTGCCTAGTTTGGTTTTAAAATCAACCACTAATTGATTTTTACTCAAAGCCGAATTGTTTACCTGAAATTTGAAAAAAAGAGAAAAACGGGTTTTTAATTAGACTGTGGCTGTTGTTGTTGTTGTTGTAGCGATAAGGTTTCTTCCCGAAGGCTTTGGGGAGTGTTATCGATGTGATGGTCCTTTGCCGGATGCAGATCCGGTACGCTCCGGTAACACGGCACCATTAAGTAGCACCGACCAACTCGGGAACATTAAACCGCCAGGCCATCCCTCCCTCCCCATCCCCAAGTTCCATGAGGAGCTTGCGGTCGCCAGAGCCTCGTCTGTTAGTGAAACAGGATTCGCCGCAGATAGGTGAGGTTGAGAATTGGGTTTGGAGAAGCTATATATTGCGCTAGCAACCTGAAAGGTTTGCGTTACACAGCTCCTTGAATCTGGTATTTTAGTCGCCTCTTACGGCAGGCATACCTACAGCGGGTATATTCTGACCCTCTAACCCGCTGGGGGAGACGGTGCCTGAGGTGATTGGGCTTAGCTCCGCGTGATTTACCTTTGCCTCAGTAATTCGCCAGCTATGCGATATGCAAATACGAAATTAATTATTATATATAGGTTAGGTGACAGCCCTACTCAGAAGGATTTTTAGAGAAAAGCTATATGAAATGTTCAATATCCTAAAGAGCAGGACCTAGGTAGGTGCGCTTAGCTGAGGCATACCTAGGTGATAACTCTACTTGAAAATATTCCTATATAAAATCTTTTGCGTTTGATATACATTTCGTCACAACTGAGAAAATGTGTTACATATATTCAAAAAGGTGTCAACCTTGTATAGATTTTCTATGAGCTAAGTGAAAGAGCTTCGAATAAATCATATTATGAGTTATATAAAATTTCATACAAATGGAGCTTAGCAGCTTTCGATATAGTAGCGGACAAAAAAAAATATATATATATAATAATGAAAGAATGTACATAGTAGGATTAGGTGGTATCCCTAATTAAAAATATTTCTATGTAAATGCCGTATATGGTTGGTGGATATTCATATTGACGTATCTCGCTTATTTTCCCAATTTCAAATCCGGAGTTGGAACACCTACACAAAAAGTCTTAAAATATAATACACTATCTACATATGTATTAAATTTCATCCAAATCGGTATATAAGCTTCGGAGACAGTAGTAGATAGACAAAGAGTATATAATATATATATACTATATTATATATACTATATATAATAGTATAAGGTGATAACCCATAAAGTATTTCTTTACTTCGGCGTAAAATAAGTTTGAAACCAACATTGTGAAATTTAATAAAGTTTAAAAAAGTTTAAATCGGTGGCAACCTCCTAAAGGTATCTTCCTCAGTGGCTGCACCTTAATAAAAATTTTGGTATTGTCAAGCAATAGCTATTTACCTAATTATATTCAATTCGGATGAGTTTTTTGGCATATTATCGCATTTGTAAAGAAATAAATAACACACCGTTAGGTGGCAACTCACTTAGAAATACTTTTTTTGAAGTACGACTGAAAAGATTGGAACATACCGCTTAATTTAACAAAAATTCAAACTTGTAAAAGGTCTCTAGTTTCGCAAGTAGAAAGTTTCAAAATGTGATACTCTTTTTGTGTAAAACATTTATTTAATTACTTCTCAGATAGCAGCGGATATTTAAATAAAAATAAATACAAAAGATTATTTAGTAACCCTAGGGGCAACCTAAGTAATATGTTGATAGAAATATGTTTTTTTTTATACTCAGTTGAGCAGAGATCACAGAGTATATTAACTTTGATTGGATAACGGTTGGTTGTACAGGTATAAAGGAGTCGAGATAGATATAGACTTCCATATATCAAAATCATCAGTATCGAAAAAAAATTCGATTGAGCCATGTCCGTCCGTCTGTCCGTTAACACGATAACTTGAGTAAATTTTGAGGTATCTTGATGAAATTTGGTATGTAGGTTCCCGGGCACTCATCTCAGATCGCTATTTATGAACGATATCGGACTATAATCACGCCCACTTTTTCGATATCGAAAATTTCGAAAAATAGAAAAAGTGCAATAATTCATTACCAAAGACGGATAAAGCTATGAAATTTGGTAGGTGAGTTGAACTTGTGACACAGAATAGAAAATTAGTAAAATTTTGGACAATGGGCATGGCACCGTCCACTTTTAAAAGAAGGTAATTTAGAAGTTTGCAAGCTGTAATTTGGCAGTCGTTGAAGATATCATTATGAAATTTGGCAGGAACGTTACTCTTATTACTATATGTACGCTTAATAAAAATTATCGAAATCGGAGAACGACCAGGCCCACTTTTAAAAAAAAAAATTTTTTTAAGTCAAATTTTAAAAGAAAAGTTAATATCTTTACAGTATATAAGTAAATTATATCAGCATTCAACTACAATAATGATATGGTGCAACAAAATACAAAAATTAAAGAAAATTTCAAAATGGGCGTGGCTTCGCCCTTTTTCATTTAATTTGTCTAGGATACTTTTAATGCCATAAGTCGAATCCTTGTGAAATTTGGTAGAGGCTCAGATTCTAGGACGATGACATTTTTCTGTGAAAAAGGGCAAAATCGGTTGAAGCCACGCCCAGTTTTTATACACAGTCGGCTATCTCTCCTCCCGCTCGGCCGTTAACACGATAACTTGAGCAAAAATCGATATATCTTTACTATACTCAGTTCACGCACTTTGTATTGGTATAAAAAATGGACGAAATCCGACTGTGACCACGTCCACTTTTTCGATATCGAAAATCACAAAAAATGAAAAAAATGCCATAATTCTATACCAAATACGAAAAAAGGCATGAGACATGGTAATTGGATTGGTTTATTGACGCAAAATATAACTTCAGAAAAAACTTTGTAAAATGGGTGTGACACCTACCATATTATGTAGAAGAAAATGAAAAAGTTCTGCAGGGCGAAATCAAAAGCCCTTGGAATCTTGGCAGGAATACTGTCCGTGGTATTACATATATAAATAAATTAGCGGTACCCGACAGATGATGTTCTGGGTCACCCTGGTCCACATTTTGGTCGATATCTCGAAAACGCCTTCACATATACAACTACCACCACTCCCTTTTAAAACCCTCTTTAATACCTTTAATTTGATACCCATATCGTACAAACATATTATAGAGTCACCCCTGGTCCACCTTTATGACGATATAACGAAAAGGCATCTACCTATAGAACTAAGGCCCATTCCCTTTTAAAATACCCATTAGCACCTTTCATTTGATACCCATATCGTACAAACAAACTCTAGAGTCACCCCTTGTTCACCTTTATGGCGATATCTCGAAAAGGCGTCCACCTATAGAACTATGGCCCACTGCCTCTTAAAATACTCTTTAATACCTTCCATTTGATACACATGTCATACAAACACATTCCAGGGTTACCCTAGGCTCATTTTCCTATATGGTGATTTTCCCTTATTTTGTCTCCATAGCTCTCAACTGAGTATGTAATGTTCGGTTACACCCGAACTTAGCCTTCCTTACTTGTTTTTAAATACGACCTGAAGTAATTTCCCTTTGATACCAAATTTTTATATTTCTTTTAATTAAAAAACAAACTCGAAGAGGTGGCAACCATTTACACACCCTTAGCGGTGACTCTGGCGAAGATGATATCAAAATTTGATACAAAATCTGTTTAAAACTTCTATTCAAGCCTGTTGAGCCTTTTCGGGATAGTAGCTGATATTTAAAGCAATAGGCGATAGCTCTAGGTGGTAACCCCATCTACAAATATTTTTGCTTTCGAAACGAAAAATTTAAATAACGCGACATCAGGACGGACAAGGCGACAGCTGTTTCGATATTGAAGAGATTTACAAGGTATAATCGAAACAGCTGTCACCTTGTCCGTCCTGATGTCCCGTTGTTTAAATTTTTCCCAAATTATTAAATAAATTATAAATTAAAAATTGCTTCAAATAAATGTTTTCATACAATTAAAGCAATAATTCATAAAATATCTTCTGCTTGATACCGCCATTGGCTTATGTTGTGTAATTTAAAAAAATTTAAATAGATGGCAACATTGTAGAAATATATTTGGTGGCAGCACATAAGGAGAAAATCCCAGTTTATGACTTTCTATTTCTATAGGTGGTAACCCTAACAGGCAACTCAACTTAAAAACATTTTTTGTTGTTCTAACATTGGCATATCGTAGTTTATTAAAAACACTATTATTAAGTGGCAACATTGAAAAGCCATCCTTAGTGGTAAAACAAATCGATTGATCAGCTTCCGAGATAGTCAATTAAAATACGTAAATGAATATGCAGAAGCGAGCAAAACAATAGCTATAGCAATTTTTTTTTTCAAATACCATCAACTAAAATTTTTCCTTTTTTAAATTCGGGTTTTAAGAGAAGATATCTTAAATTTTGTAACTGCTACTCAAAAACATTTTCGTAAATACTAAAAAATAAATTTTACGAAAATTTTCAATTTTTTTTTTTTGAGTTCTCTGGATTTTTTTGGTTTGCAGTTTTGTAGCCCAAACAATTTTGGTCTGAGAAATTTCACGCTATTGATTTCTCAAAGCTCGCATTGATTTTTGATAATTTTTTTCTGAAGGGTGTTTCAAACTTTTTTCATATAAAAATAATGTTCGCACTTTATATGGAGGTACATACATATGTATATTTAAAACGACTTTCAAACAAAATTTTCAAAAGACAATGAAAATTTCAAGAGAGCGCTTATTTGTGCCTTGTTAGACTTATATTGATTGGCTACAAAACTGCATACTCAAAAAAATTCAGAGAACTCCAAATAAAAAGTTCGTAATTTCTGTAAAATTTTCTCGAATTTTCAAAAACCTTTTTAAGATCGTTTTGCATAGTTTATGTTATAAAATTCATAGAATTAAGTTTTTTTTTTAAATTATCGATAGCAAAAAAAAAATTTTTACTTAAAATTTTATTGAATATAATAAAAATTGGCACTGCTTTTTTTGCTGTTCGCTGCTGTAAATGCAAGCTTTCCTCGTTCAAAATTATAATCTTAGCACGCTAATACAACTCACCTGAATTATCTTATTATATTGCGGTCGATAAGCCAAGTAGTTGACATATTTAAGCGCTAGTGTATCCAGATCATAACACATACCAGCCGATATGATGTCTTTAACATTCGGTATAGCCAGACCCATCGCATAGTTCATGTATTGATTACATTTCGGCAATTTCGTGCCACTTTCGTACAGCGTTTGCTTCCATGGATTTTGACAGCTAATAAAAATGGAATTTACACTGGAGTCCTTATAAACGCTTACATTCGCATTACGATAATGTATGCGATTGCCTTTGTAACATTTAAATTGTTTACTACCGCCAGCGATAATATTTTGTGTGGCACTGTTCAATTTAGTTTGAATACTAAGGAACATTTAAATGGTTGAAGTAATGTAACACAGAAACTTATTATAATATATATGAAAATATTACTCACTTGACGCCATTTAGACAATGTACCTCCAACTCATCCGTTTCATTCATCTTGATCGCGCCCTCCTCTTGGGCATACATAATGCGATTGACATTATCTGATTTCATTATGATTGGTAAATTGCCATGGACATTAAGTAAACACGCGGCACTTACACCGCTTATACTGCTAATAATGAACATCAGAGCAACGGTCATAATTACGCTGCATCGGCGTTTTAGCAGCATTTCTCTGTTGCAGTTTTCAGTGACAGCGTTAGACTATCAAAATGGTGCTACTAGTTTCAATTTAAGATTTTTGCAGCTTTTTATATCTTTTATTGAGCCTACTCTCGCTTGCTATTCTACTTTTGAACAGTTGTTTTAGACATCGATTAGCATTAACTTAGATCTGCTTTAATAGTGAATAACCGATAAAACATTCAATGCAAAAACATCTGTTCGAGAGAATTCAATTCGTTATTGTCCGCTGCTGATTCGAATTTTTTTATTGATTTGGCATATATAAAGGACTATCAATGGCTGATTATACTTGCCGTATATAAAAGTGGTGAGCAACAAGGAGAGAATATCACCTCCTCAGTACTTTTTATTCCAGTCAACGGCTTTTTAGTGGTAGGCTGTCACATTTTCATAAACACTTCAAGTATCCTTTTTTAATTCCTATGATAAAGTCAAAGTCCACTGCTTTAAGTTTAGCTTTGCGCGCATTTTGATAGTGATATGTATGATCAAATCCAGCGAAGAATCAATCTTGCCAATAAATGCTACTTTGGACTAGGTAGGCAATTGAAAAGTAAAGTCCTCTCTCGGCGAACGAAAATCATACTCTACAAGTCACTTATCGTACCCGTCCTGCTATATGGGGCAGAAGCATGGACCATGACAACAGCAGATGAAGCGGCTTTGGGAGTGAAAAGTTCTTCGAAAGATTTATGGACCTCTACGCGTTGGCGATGGCGAGTACCGAAGAAGATTTAGTGATGAGCTGTACGAGCTATACGCAGACATCAACATAGTCCAGCGAATTAAAACGCAGCGGCTGCGCTGGCTAGGCCATGTTATGCGAATGAAAGATGATGCTCCGGCCAAGAAAGTGTTTCTATCGGAACCCGCCTATGGAAGCAGAGGTAGAGGGCGGCCAACACTCCGTTGGAAGGACCAGGTGGAAAACGATTTAAACTCCCTTGGTGTGACCAATTGGCGCCGGTTGGCGGAGCGAAGGAGCGACTGGCGCGCCTTGTTGGACGGCCATAACCGTTTAGACGGTTAAGCGCCAATTAAGTAAGTAAGTAAGCTTGTAAAAAACACTTAAGTACTTATATTCTCAAAAGAAGAAAAACCTTACAAAAATTCATTACAATCAAAAAAATGCTTCACAAAATATTGAATTAAGCAATAGATAAGTGGAAAAGCAAAATAAGTGCGCGCCCCAAACAGCTACACGGAGTACACAGCGTTCACGTATAACAAGTGCAAAGCAGTGTTCAATACTCAAACATACTTTCAACCGCACATACCAACACATATGATAATATTTGTATTAGGGTAATCTTCCATGGCAATGAAAGAAATGAATTTTGTGAATAGATATAATAAGCAAAAACTGAAAACTTCTTTTCAAATATTAACGAAATTGCACTGCAGTCTCAGATTTGCATATGTGGCATGCCCTAGTGACGGGTGAGATTTTTTGACTCCAATTTTACTCAAACTTTATTAACTTCTCTTTAAATTTGAGTTATGGAAATTTTAAATTTTTCCCAAATTATTAAATTGAATTATGGAAGTTTGGCACTTGCAGGCAAATGCTCATTTATTACTAAACTTATGAAATAAAAAATTTAGATGTTTATTTTACACAAAAAACTTCAAATTTCTAAGGTTGACGGCAGCGTTCTCCACCTGCCACACCGAGGATACTTGGTTTTATGTCTGAGCAAAACAACACCAAAAATTTACGAAGATGTGTTTTCAATTAGAAACAATTTTTCCAAGCGGGATCGTTCTCGGCGGTGATTAGGTAAACATTCCGAGTGTATTGCTGCCATGAAAAGCCTTGGAAATGCCGTTCGGAGTCCGCGTAAAACAATTTGTGCAAAAAATCAAAATGTAACACGACGCAAATTTTAAGAGAAGCTCCACATTATTTTTATTCGGAGGTGTATCACGCCCTTTTTTTATTGTCCTGAAGTGCAGAACTTTTCGAATAGTGACGGGTGGTACTACGAAATCAACCGCATATGTGAGTTTTTTTGATCTACAAAACTAAAAACTTACACACTATTTGAAATGTAGTAAAAAAATGTACATTATTTTCCGCGCAGTACATGAGCGAAACAAAAAAATTCGAAAACTCGAGAAGTCTGCATGATAACCTCGATTTCAATATTATTTTTTAGGATTTTAAAAGATTAATGATCTTAACACCGGAAAATAATAATTTTTATTCAATTTATTATTTATTTTTCTAGTCTCACAAAGTACATTGATTTTTTACGATTTTTTGCCGAAGGTTGTTTTACATTTTCTTCCATACGAGGGGCGCCCAGTTTTATATAGAAAAAAATCTGAAAAATCGTTGGGAAAAAAATTGTCAAAAATCATTGAAAATTCTGAGGGACATACAACGTTAGTAAACTAAAATTTATGCTATAAAACTGCATACTCAAGAAAATTTCAGAAAAATCTAAATTTAAAAAATCTAAATTTCATGCAGATTTTACGAATTTTTGAAATTTTTCGAAAGCGTTTTTGTGATTGATTTGCAAAATCTTATTAAATTTTTCTCTTAAATTATGGAAAATAAAAAACAAAAGAATACAAAAAATCGAATGAAGGAAAATTTAAACATTTTGTTTAATAATAAATGTATATTGGAACGATTTTCCGTCATCCCTTGTCAAATTTGGTTTCGGGACAAACCGGTTTCGGCGTTGTGCCATCACCAGTGCCGATTTTCGTTCTAAATCTGAGTATGCAGTTCATTTGGTGAAAAATATGCCTTTTGCGTTTTGCTGAATTTACGTAAATTTTGCAGATTTGTTTTCTTCGCATGCCATTTTTTCACATACAACTTATAATCTACAAGGAATTCTTTTTAAAACCAACAGTTTTAAAGACTTGAAACCTGAACTCATTTATTTTTTAGTTTCAACAAAAAAATTTTAAAATCGTAAATTTATTGAAATACTTTGATTTTTTTTTATTTCGCACGAAATTTTAAATTTTCAAGTAAACTATCTATGCGGTAGATTAAGTTTTATTTTATTAAAATTAATTAAGTTTGCCAAAAAAATAACGAAAACATTAAAAAAATTAATAAAAAATTTGGACGAATTATAAAAAAATTATTGTGCGTCCAAAAATTGGTTACAGCAAAAAAAAATCTTCTTGGTTGGGCTTGCGTACCCACAAATATTTCTCGTGCGGCCGGTACTGCTTTCCCTTATTATTTTGTCACTCCTTTATAAGTTATTCATACGCCGCGGCATCCCATATCGAGGGTGCAACGTACATATTGCGCACTTCACCATAAAAAGTCACATTTCAAAATAAAATCAGTATGATATTGCATGTCTGTATAGTACAAAAATTATATAAAATTTACATAAACACAATTTCGAAAGTAGTTTAGTGTAAGGAGCTGAATTGTGATCCATGGAGCGCACAATGAGGAGAAATATAATATTTTGTGTCATTACTATCTGCAGGTTGTAGTTCTTAGCTGACTTGGATATATCTTATTTTTATAGAAATATTTTGCTTTTTAGAAGAGGATGTCTAAAAAACTCCAAAAAACAAGTTTAAAAAAATGTGTTCTTTAAATTGTTAATAAAATAATTATGGACCACCTTAATATACATATCTACAAATGTATATGTGGCCGAAGCTTGAATAAGATCAAATGTACAAAAGGTTAGCGGGGATGGCTGTAAGAAGATTTGTATAAACACTCTCTCAACAACAACAACAATCACGGCAAAGAAAAAACAACAAAAAATACAACAATAAATTAAAACCAACCAAAAGATCCCTAGAAATAAAGTCCCGTCAACACTTTCAAGTATGTATGTGTGGGAATATTTCTGTAAAAATTAAAAAGAACAAGTGAAATGAGTATCCACGCCCGCGCACACAAACATAGCTACATACATATAAATTTATACACATTGCAAAGGCAATAAACTGTGTGAATGAATGTGCATAGTTATATTTGTATATTTGTACAGGCATGCAGGTATATTAAAGGATACGTGAAAGGATAAACTAAGGAAATGGATTGTTATGTATGTATATATTTTATGTGCGTTGATGAAAACAGATTTTTTTTATAGTTTTTTTTTACACTCAGTTTCATTATTATGCATTTTGACTAGATCATATCGAGATGAACGTGTGAATTTGGAACTTTAACAGCGAACAACCTGTTTTGTATGTTTGTATACTTACGTATATTAAGATCAGCATTTGCGGCCACCGTGGTGTGATGGCAGCGTGCTCCGCCTACCACACCGAAGATGCTGGGTTCACACCCGGGCAAAGCAACATAAAAATTAGAAATACGATTTTTCAATTAGAGGAAAATTTTTCTAGGCCATGTCGCCCCTCGGCAGTGTTTGGGAAGCACTCCGAGTGTATTTCTGCCATGAAAAGCTCTCAGTGAAAACTCATCTGCCTTACAGATGCCGTACGGTGGCGGCATAAAACAAGTAGGTCCCGTCCCGCCAATTTGTAGGAAAAATTAAAAAAAATGAGCACGACGGAAATAATTGGAAGAGAAGCTCGGCCTAAAATCTCTTCGGAGGTTATCGCGCCCTACATTCATTTTTTTGTTTTTTTGTTTTTAGATCAGCATATGACTGCATATATGTAGGAGAGTGTTGTATACTTAGTAAGCATATAACGAAATAGTAGGATGTTTGTTCTGCTCACAAGCGTTAGTGATTGAATATGTGCTGTGTATGTATGCATGCGTGTACACCGGAAATGCTGCCGGAGTAGATGTGGCATCACGCAATTCGAACGACTGCCACACGTTTGTTGGTTTGACAATTAAAACCAGAAGTCCATTTGCTTACGCTAACATCTAGAGACGTATGTATGTACACATTTTATTAATAATCGTAAAAGATCAGCGTCCTCACCGTTCCGTTATAAATAAGAAAGGAAAAAGTCTATATAAATGACCGTTAAGCACAAGTTATTACAAAATCGGCAAATTGCACATAACACTAAAAGTAGTACAAAAATTAGAATTCCAATGTAGTATATGAGATATTCTCTTTAACCCTTTTATGGCATAACGAACATATTAAGGTGGCATTGTACTGCGCTGACGCTTAACGAAAATTTGCTTGCCTACAAATGGGGCACACTCTAATGTATATATGTGTATATAAGGGTTGTCCTTATAAATCAAATTTCCAATTTTTTCTAGTTCTGACGATAATATCAACGTAAAAAATATTACAAATCAATTTTGTTCCCGATTGTAGACCATAAAGGGTGTCACACAGAAACAAATTTAAGATTTCTCTACGGTGATTAAAAAAAATAAATAAAATTTTTTGTTTTCTTATATCCATTGTATACTAGTATCCGATATCATATTTAAGTTTTGTTCTGATTGGAATGGGTTATGGGATAAGGTACGAGTGGTTAAAAGTTCATATATATTACTCATATAAAGCGTATTGAGTCTGTGCAGAAACAATTTTTAATTTTTGCTCTACGGGCCTTTAACTGGGACTCAAATCTTCATCTTCCGTCTTATAGAAGTAGACTACTTCTCATTGATTTGCCAATGTTCTCATTGATTTGTAATGTTCCAGCGTAAGCTAATTCTAGGTGAGGTTGACTCCTCTGAGCTGCTAAGCCGATTGAACTTTGCAGTTCCTGCTAGGGGGCGTCCAGACATTACGTGCCCTTCCATTTACCCCTGTGTCGTATAAATTTTGGCAAAAATGATCCTATATGTGTTTGGTGCTCGTACTGTAACGACTTGTATAATTGTATTAGTATCGAATGTTCGTTTGTTGCCTTACGCAATGCTATACTTTTCAGTCTCAACTGATATCTTAAAGTTTACTTGTTTAATTTGTAACGATAGTTTAATTTTAGTTCTTGTTTAACGTTAAACAAAATTGTAAATTTTTAACTAATTCCATTTTTAATTCTATACTTGTATATATTTTTACGCTATTTTTTTTTTTATATTACTTTCCTTTATATTTTGTTAGTCGACCACTCTTGTTAGTTGACTTTAAATAATTAAATAAAAAAAATAAGAAAAATAAAATATTTTAAAACATATGTTCATATGTATATTCAGTCTAGAAAACGTAATCTGAACTTAAACCCATGTGCCACACGTCTTTACCACATCTAATGGGGACGAAAATTTACATGTGATATCGCCAGCTATAGCTTTAACGAACTTCGGTATACGAACAAAAAAAAGTAGATCAAAATATTTGGTGTCTACATAAAAAATCTTAACTTTGACCCTGCGCAGCGGTGTTATTTTACTAAATAAGAACCAAAATTTATATGTCATATATTTGAACCTGGTATTATCGTTTAAAGGGGTGAGATAGGAAAACAACTGAAATTTGAGTTATAGGGACTACCTTAAAGTATATACAATAAAACGTATCAATCGTGTTAAAGACTTATATTATTTTCTAAAACGGGCCACAGTGCTTCAACGAAGAATTTTGAGTTTTCCTTACAATCGAAATACACAAATATTTATAGACTGAACTTTTCACCATTTTATTTTAAGGGAGTTCAGAGTTTTGTGAATTTTGTGTTGGAAACGTTGTTATAGCAAATGACAGCTATCGATCGTGAACAACTTTTTTTCGTTTTAAATTTTAATATTTTGTTTTGTTTTGTCAGTTGTGCATTTGCTATTCAAAATTGAAAAAAATAAACTACGGTTTTTGTGGTTGCGGAGTTGCCATGACGTAGCAAATGCATAGCCGTATAATTTTTTGGCGTTTGGTGTAAAAATACTACGCCAGTTTGCGAATGCAATGATGCTAGGCCATTTGCACAAAATCCTGAACTCACTTTTTGTATTTTTTTTTAAGCTTCGCTTCACCCTGAGTAAGAAAAAAAACGGCATTATTGTTAGAATTAATGGTTCATAAATATATGATAGTTTGACGAAGCTCTCTAATTGACTCATATGCAGACACAATGCACCTCTAGATCAAAACAGCGATCAACTCAAAAATTGCAATGTTAGTAAATCGAGTAAACAGTTCGGTGGGTACTAAGTTGGAAAGCTTGGAGGTACTCATAACTTCAAAATTTAAGATTTTTGAGTTAGCTCACTACTGATCTAGATGTTCGATATGTTAAATAGTTTTAATGCACAATACAGTGCATGCAGAAAAAATAGGTACATCCCAAGATATGATGCAAGGCATGATGTATCATGCCACGTGGAATAGAAAGACTTCATGAAAAGGGATGATATTGAACCGAATAACTCAGAGATGACGCCATTTTCAAGGAAGCCGAAAAAACCAATGTTGATAAACTTGCCTATTTTTGGTAGAAATTTTCAAAAGCACGTGGAGATGTTTCCATTTGCATATCGCACAGTCTAAAATCGCTTATGTTTTGCGGAAATAATTCACAATTCGTGCAAAAAATCATGTATGATAGCAAGTATAAATCAGTATATACGTACGCAGTGCCGGATCTGAGCATCTGAGAGGACCTAAGGGGCTAAAGAGATAAAAAGGTGGCACATAACTTATCGCTCTATTGTGATTAGAAACAGTGTATTCATATAAAAAGCAAATAACAAATATTTTATTTAGGTTTATTTAAATTTTCGTTACATAAGTAATACTTAAAAACTAATATAAAGGCAACTCAATGGCCACTTGTGTACTAGTCAGGACTACCCGACAATAAAAAAAGTTAAGCCAGCTCTTTGTACTCGGTTATGTGTATATCCTTAGACTTCTCTTTATACTTGGTGCTTCTTTCGTACTGCTTCAGGTATCCGAGTTTGCCCGCTTTGTGGTGCCTTTCACGATTCTAATCAGATCTTTTATACCCGTTTTATAACAAACGAACGTGTCTAATTTCGAGTATCAATAATTTCGTAGTAAGGCCCTTTGTACATCAGAATTTGCTGAGGAAACGCCTTTTCTCAGAATTGGTTTCGAAAACTCCCTTTCTCAATTAAAATTAAATACATTATTTATTTAAATATACGTTTATGAGCAAAAGCAGAGATAGGCTCATTTTCTATCCGGCAGTCCGTTTTCTTTTCCTTTTTGTAAAGTAGGTTTAGTTTACATGTGGCTCTTACGGCCCCTATGCTAGCACTAGCGCCTATTTCGTCGATGTTCATATTCGGTCCTGTGCATACAAAAGTACACACACACATGTAGCACTTATGTGTACAATATAATAACACGCATTGTGATAATTGCATTTGACGACCCTGCAAGAAATAAGTCGCGATTTGAATAACAATTTTCAAGTGATATTTTTTGTATTCAAAATTTTTTCAATAATACCTTTTTTTCTAGTAGATTATGCCGTATAAGTTGGAAAGGAATCAAAATCAAACAAGCTCTCAGACAAGGCCTATCGCAAGATTTATTTTACCTAATGTTGGAAAAGATAGTTTTGCGTACAATTGCTAAAATAAGTTGGTGATATTGATATCATTGGTCTTTATAAACATGGGATGACCTTAAAGTAATCTAGTGAAACTTTCCTAGGAAAGTGTATGGTATTTTATATGAAGCCAACAGGATACAGGAGGTCTAGAAACTTTACGAAAATATGAGCACACCGCCTCAGAAGGTATTCGTATCTACACCCCTACTTGGAAACAGAGGCAGGGTAATACCTCGCCTGAGTTAGGAGGGGCAAGTCGCGCAAGACCTGACCTATAGCACTTTCAAGTCAAATGAAACTTTTTTGAGCTTTTTTTTTTTAATTCAATAAAAATTTTTTTGAAATGAAATGAAGCTGTTTTTGAAACTAAATGCAATTTTTTTTTTAATTCAATTAAACTTTATTTGAAATTAAATTTTTTCAAATAAGATGAAACTTTTTTAACATCAAAACAAAACCCTTTTCAAATAAAATACATTTTTTATTCCAAATAAAACTACCTTTCGGCTTATAAGAAAATGCCGCGTGGTTCTTTGTTCACAAAGTTTTTACTGCAACGCTGTTTTTAATTGCGATTTTAAAATTTTAAATGAAGAATATCGCATTTTCAACACCAGTTGGGTTAGGTTAGTTTCAAGTGGCTGCCGTCCGCGTCGGAGCGGCACACCTAGGCCTTTATAGGCCCATTGTGAAACCACACGGATTTATTCCTACTCTCCTAATCAAACCAATTCGTGGAGTTTGTGAAGCTAACTAAGCGTCGTGTATTGACCTCAGCTATATCAGTCAGATCTTCGAGAAACACCTTGCCCATAAAACGTAGCCTCCATCTACAGAGCGCTAGATAATCGTAGAGTAGATGCCTAACAGTTTCAGGCTCTTCTTCGTTGCCGCAGCTTCTAAAATAATCATTAAATGGAGCGCCAATCATTTTCGCATGCAGTCCAATACAATCGTGACCAGTTAGAAGACCCAAAAATAAGAAAAGATCCCTCTTACGGAGGGTGAGAAGTTCACACGACCTCTTCTCATTCCATTCCGACCGTGTGAGTTTTGCTGTGTGGCATCTATCATGGTGCTTCCATCTGACTCCCGCTTCCATCAGTAGTGCCTCCTTTATCTTCAACACCAGCTAATTCAAGAACAATATTGTTTGACTGGGCTGAATCCGCAATGTCTCCGAGTTCCAAGTACTCTTCACTTGGGTGGGTGGGGCAAATAAAGCCTAAGCATCTAAAAGTCAATTTCAATTGTCTTAAAGGTAATTTATGTCACTGACTTGCATCCGCTTTCAAAATAGAAATAATGTCAATTAACTAAGTATTATTTGTCTTGAAACAAGTTTCATTTGACTTTAAAGAAAATTCATTTGACCTGAAAATGATTTACTTAGGTGCTCCAAAAGTTATCGCGTAGCAAGATTGACTACCGTAACTTACTATAAAGTGGCGTATATTTTCCCAGGCGCTTAACTATTGATGATAATAATGAAAATGATGGATTTTAATGACTTTATGCTGAATTCTTATGCAACAAATCAGTACTGAACGAAATACTTAGATTTTGTTGATTTGAATTTTTTTCAAAGCGTATAATTTTGTTGCTTGCAGGGTCATTTTCAGACTTACTACTATGAGTTCCTTGTTTACAATTGAATTTTGCATATGTTTGTTATCTTAATTTTGTTGTTATTTGTCGAAAATATGAATTGTATATGCTCTTCCGCACTAATAAACAGAGATTAGCTCAATTTTTGATTAACATTGCTAATAAAAAGGGAGTGCATGCTAGAAAGCGAGTATTAAACTTATTTTGTCGCGCAACGGATGCTTCGTGTAAATTGAACGCAAACGCAGTGTACGAAATCAGGCGTTTCTCTAGAATACAAAATCAGATATTCCAAAAAACAAAAATTAAATAAAAATTTTAAAGTATTGCAAGTAATATACATAAATTGAAGCTCAAACACGCGTATTTGAAAACTTATAAAAACGCATTTTATTTGAGTAGTTCATGATGATTCATCTTTTGTCGCTCGCTTTGTTAATCACGCTGCAAACCGTGTGCACTATGCCCATAGATGACTACGAGTCCACATCAACAAATAGCTTAACAACCGAGCTAGCAGCATCAACTACAGATACTCCATTTACTACCGACAAACCCACATTACAGGAATTGGATGAAGCTTTAACGAAAATAGCCAACGTCTATATGCAGGCGCTCTTCTCAGGTACGCACACCACCGAGTTGGAGACGGAATTGAATGCTTTAGAGATGCGTCTTTATGATTTACTGGACTCACTCTATAAGCAGGATCGTTTAGCGGATTATATGAAATATGAAGCTGATGTTACGCATCAATTAATTATTTATAGCTTATTGAAAAAACTTTTTGGTTATGCAAAAGATGAGAACTAGAAGAGTGATTTAATGGCAATGATGAAAACTTTATTCTTGATTTGATTTAGAAGATCATTGAAGTTTTCCACAATTTTATTGTGTAAGAATTGCAAGTTGTTAAGCGAATGAGAGTGCAATTATCGGCAAAGAGTCATAGAAAAAGGCTGAAGTACCTAGTAATCGATGCTATAACACGATACACCAAGCGATCTGTGTGTAGTGAAGAAATTGTGAAGTTTATATTAAACCGCAACATTTGCTAAAGAGCATAGAACAATGAGCTTAAAGAACATAAAAAGCAATGGTGTTAATTTTTTATGCGAAGCAAATAATTTATGGAAAATTTAAAGAATTACTTGTACATGTCCCAGTTACATTTATGTACTTACTAATAAATAAAACAAAACTTTTTAGCCATATGTTCTTATCATTACCAATTGGCACCTACCATCCTAAGGTCCTGACATACTTGCCATATTTATACGCATATTTTACTTAAGCATTGGTGTTGGCATCGATTAATGGTGCTATGGTATGATTGGCATTAATTTCCATAAGGTTGCTATGAAATATGGATATGGATATGGCATGTATGCCAGGGACTTAAGTAATTTTTTTCGTCATGTATCAAATTACGCTGGTCATCCTTGCTTCCAACACTGGTTTGGCGCTCCTCCACCAGTCTGATACAAGGACTCATTTTAAAATGTTTTTTTTGTGCTTGTGAAGTTCTGGTAAAATAAGTACCTTTGATGTGCAAAGAGTCCCAGAACATTTTGATGGTGAATCATACATTCTTTTGCCTGATGGTGATTACGTGGCGGTTTTCGAAATGGTACCATCGCAATATGCCAGTAAATGTTTTTTTATTTCTTTTCAGTTTCTCTTAGAAAAATATAATAATTGAATATTCAATTATTATAAGCCGGTGTTAAGCTCATGAATTCTTAAATAATATGTTCTAAGGAAAGTTATTTATTATTTTGATAATACCAGCTTTTTTTGTCAGTGAGATAATAGCTGTGTCTTTTTTACATGTATATACATTTGTACTTAAACTTTATGTATAATGCTAAGTGCATAACTTTATCTACACTTATGAAATTGTTGCGCAAATTGATACCAAAAAACTGTGTGTCTCCAATCTACTCCACTTTCAATTTTAGTATGCGTTATACAATATGACCTAAAAATTTTGTGCCTCCCCTATCTCTCCATACACTACTACTATGTGTAATTCCCCATATGCGTTTTTATTTTTAATTGCAAATGTAGATGTATATACATGTAAAACAAATATGGCTAATATTAGTTAAGGGTAATTTTCTCAAGCCAACTTTAAGGTTTACCTATCCGGTACAAATATTTTTCGGAATAAAGTTTGTTTATAGAGCAGATAAATTAAAATGTTCAAATATGAAAATGGTCCTAAATCGAGCAAAAATATAAAGCTTAGTTAAATAACGATCAAGTCGTTGATCGAAGAGCATAACACTTCAAAACAAAAAAATTGTTTGAAATAAGTTAGCACTTCTAAATAACCGGTTACTGAAGTAAGCAGTTCAAAAAAAAAACTGATTCCAACAAGGTTATCTGATCTCCAAAACTGAAAGCCTAAAAAAGTGACCGATTCAAAGATTAACTCGTTCACAAAATAGCCGATCAGTGAAAGTGACTGACTTCTGAATTCAAATTATTTTTATTTATTCAAAATGTATATTATAACATGAATCTTTAACATTTTTCCTCCGGTGCAAATAAAAAAAATATTTATTTTAATCGATTTCTTCAATTGAGGACTCAAGCGTTGAATCATTACTGCATCATTACTGCTCTAGTTCTGAAATAGCGCAAAACTATCGCATCAAGGCGCAGTATGAATTATAATTCTGCGCTACCGCAGTGCTTTCAGTTGAACCTTTTTAACATTGCCGACTAGATGATCGCGTTCTTAACTGGTTTAGTCGTAGGTATTACTGAAGTATGTAGTAGCAACCTTTGAAGAATCAAATCAAATGCATATATACATCTTTAGCTTAATTCACAAAGGCTCTAACCAACGAATTTAAAACTTTACAGGAGAAGGGAAAAAATATATTGTTTCCATATTCACCACATGCTGCTATTGCTTCTAACACTTTTTAAAATAAATCGGCAAAATAAGCAGTTTCGAAAGATCTGTTGGTTACAGCTTTGTGAATTAAACTAACGATATATTATAGCTCAGAACTCAGCGCTGTTGGTACAAGTGTAACTTCAACTGTCCCACTATGCTTCCAATTAGCACGAATTTAGAGGTAGTCATTAAGTCTGGCCCCGTATCGTGTGTTACGATTCGTATCGGAATCCATTCTTCATTAAATTAATTAATATGAAACTGCCAAACTATTTATACAAATTATGATAAATTATAAATCTAACTAATATGCAGTCTCTAGTTCACAAATGTCGTTATTGGGACTCACGGTTTCAGTGCTATTTTGATTTAATGTTTGAGTGAAAACTTGAGTTCGATACGAATCGTAACACACCATACGGGCCGCGTATTGCGAATCTATGGTTTTTGAAACTCCCCTTTTTTGGAAATATCAGCATTTAATTTGAAAATCGAACCACCCTCAAACGCCCTAATTCAGAAATTTTTAAAAATGTCCTATCTAGGCGTAAATTTAATATGTATTGACGTTAGATATGACATTATGGTGTTTAGGGTGTTTTTAAAAAACAGCTGGAATTGGGCGTTTTTGTATTGAATCGATAAGAAATTCTGAGAACAATACATCGATCGGAATACTAAAGCTCTCTTTATCTCCCGAATCCACATTGAATTTGGTGCTCTAACTATACAATTGGAATCGTATAATATAAATGCTCAGAAAGACCCAAGAGGAAAAGTTCTGGGATTCTTAAGGCAGCAGCGAAAAACGTCTAAAATTGTTGTCAAACTTCTTTGCTAGAAATAAGTTGATGTTAGAAAACTTAAATAATGACAAAACAAGAATCTTGAGCATTTTTTAGAAATTATTTTTATTTCAAATTTAAAATTACAGCTTTTTGTCTATTTGCAAACATATACAAACTCGTAAATCAAAGACAAATTGGAAATATATGCTATACTTACATACATACATGAACTCATAATCTATTGCGAATAATTAAAAACTTAAAATATGATCACGACAAATTCTTAGCATATTCTCGCCTATATTAATAACTTATATATGTAATTAAACATAAAGTTTGTTCTCTAATGTAGTTTTAAATTAAATTTCATCTAGTTAAGCTGATAGAAATATTTAATGTTTTCACAAAACTGAAACAAGTTATACATATATTTGACCAAACCCATCTATTGGCATGTACTCGGATTCAGCACCCCAAAATACGTGTCGGTATGTGGATCGTTACTGGCAATAGGCATATGAGTATAGTACACTGAAAGAAATGGTGCAAGTAAAATCAACAAATCGGTTCTGTTTTTCTTGACTTAACGGAGATTCGGTAAAATTGATCGAATTATGGTTAATTCGACCGAGTTCTTTGTCAAACGAACAAATTAGTTTAGTTATTTCAACAGAAGAGAAATTGGCGCTCTTAAGTTAACAAAATTCTGTAAAATTGACAGACTCCTTGTCAATCTAGTTGATTTTTCTGTTAACACAACTGATCTTACAGGTCATTTCAACGGCGATCAACTGTCAATACATGAGCAAATTTCAAAGAGAATTTTACTCTCACTGCGCTCTCTACTTTGCACTTATGACGATGGTGCCACTTGTTAAAAAAGAAAAAACACCAAAATAATAAAACCATCAAATCGAAAAAACACACAAAATGGGAAAACAACAAAAAACTAATTTTTCAGTTATCAATACAAAACGAAAAAACCCTTTTTTGAATTTACTGTGCAAAAATTATGAGATACCGGGGCACCTATTTATCGGGTACAATTTTGCAACTTCTCGTCCAAGCGAAATGCAAAATTGCGCCCTCTTCTTGCAAAAGTTTTGTTTGAACGAACAGGATTTTTCCAAAGTTAGTAACATTTTGTTCAAGTTTTTACGAATTTTCACTCACACGAACGAATTTAATAAGATAATAAAAAACATCCTTTTTTAATTTTGATGTTTCCGACAACATACAAGTTTGAGTTGTTTTGAAATCATTTCAACTTAAAGTATTACGAAAAAGAAATTTGCCGAATTACATGTAAAGTTACTCCAGTGGTGAATTACTTTCCTGCGATTTGATTCTTTACTTTTCTATAACTTACAAGTTCTCTTTTTAAAATGTTACGTTAAACATTTATACTACAAGTTTTGTTCGAAACAATAAAGTGTGGCAACTTCATGCGAGAGAAGAAATTGGGAATGAGCTGAGCTGCAACTGAAAGACTTGAAAATCAGTTTTGTGACTACTTCTTTCATTTCCATTTGCAAAGCGAAGTTCAAAACTATAAATTAAATAAATTATAAACAATAAAATTTGGTTAAAGTCCGTTTAATAAAACAAAATAATAAAGTGTATTATGTTTAATGTGTGCCAGCATATTTGATGTAAGCCCAATTGACGTTCGGTTAGTAAGTGCCACCGTGGTGTGATGGTAGCGTGCTCCGCCTGCCACACCGTGTGCCCCGGGTTCTCGCATCCCGGGCAAAGCAATACCAAATTTTAGAAATAAGGTTTTTCAATTAGAAGAAAATTTTTCTAAGCGCGGTCGCCCCTCGGCAGTGTTTGGCAAGCGCTCCGAGTGAACTTCTGCCATGAAAAGCTCTCAGTGAAAACCCATCTGCCTTGCAGATGCCGTTCGGAGTCGGCATAAAACATGTAGGTCCCGTTCGGCCAAATTGTAGGGAAAATCAAGAGGAGCACGACGCAAATTGGAAGAGAAGCTCGGCCTAAAATCTCTTCGGAGGTTGTCGCGCCTTACATTTACAACTTTTTTTGTTCATTTGACTACTAAAACGGTTAATTACGAATCAACGATTTGTGCGCAGTTGATTCAACATCTTGTTGTGATGGATAAACATTTACAGCAATTTCGGTTGAATTGACCCGTGTTCGGTTGATTTTACCAGTCTTTTTCTTTCAGTGTAAGGTTAGGGCAAGGTTTTTGCGACCATGTCACAAATAATTCCCACTTTAAGTTAACAATCAACAATCGTGATGTAAATATCATAAGATTATTTTTAAACTCTTCTGGTAGCAGAGAGTATTTTTTAATTTCTTATATTTCGCCATAACCGTAAAGTTTGCCGTAGGCAACAAAATAACAAAAAAAAAAATCCAATAAAAATTGTTTCGAATGCAAAATGTTTTAAAATGTATACAAAAATTGTGTTTGTACCAGTAGTGCACTCGGGAGCTACGGAAAACTATTCGGCGTTCACCTACGAGAGTAAGGCATTTGGGCGCCGAAATAGACAGTAAGCTCAGCTGGAAATAAAATATATCGAACGTAGCGTCGAAAAGGCTGCAGCAGGAGCTGTGGTCTACAACCCCAACTCGCGATATGGCTATATACGACCGTCGGCAGAACCATACTAACATATGGAGCCATAGTATAGTGGCCGACCATGGAAAAATAGTACAACATTACAAAGATGAATAGAGTACAGCGGGCATCCCTCGGAAAGGTAAAAGGTGCACTAAGGTCGTGTCTAACTGACGCACTAAATATGCTCCTAAACCAGCTACCTGTGGACCTTCACATATATGTATCGGCAACTTATTTGACATTAAGACTTCGTGAGTCTAACTACTGGAACTCTGGAAAGGTGTCGCTATCTGTCCGCCTACCCAATTTTGATATTATCTTCCAAATGGAAGTTCTGGGCATAGTTGGGGTGTATACGCTCCTGTGGGAGAACTCGGTGGGTGCGCGAGGTCTACTAAGATAGTCAAGCTGCACTCATGGCGCTTAACTCCCCCATCACTTCGACTAAGGCTGTCAGCAGCTGCAAGAGGTCGCTTTAAGCCACACCTAACTTCGCAAACAAAACCGTTATATGTGTACTCGGTCACTGGAACAGTAAGGACAACGCAAGGCAGACGAACTTATTATACTGCTGGTAGTAGGGGAAGTAGATAAATTTTATATAAAAGTTATCAGCAGGTTCATTGGCCATGCAAACTCAGCAGCAATTGGCTTCAGGCCCCGTGCGCTATTTGGGCTCGTATCCTTGGTATCCGGGAGGCACAGCAACCAACAAACCTGTCGTGTGGGCGCAGCGGCAAAGATCAGAAAAGCATGCAGTCAATCAGTTTTAGCTTATATGTACTTCTATGATCAAACACTCTCCATATAAACACATACTACTACAAAAAAAGGTGCGTTTGTATTCGAAGCTCTGCCGGCGTTCTGGTCTAAACTAATCCAAATGGTGATTTTCTATCGATTCTTGACAAATATGGAAACTCTAAAGTTTTGTCGCTTACGCCAATTTGGCGATTATAATTTCATATAAGGCGTAGTAATATACAATTTAGTATTATTTTTAACTAAAGCAAAATATTTTTGTTGCTTTCGGATAAAAAAGTAACTTTTAACTATGACTTAGTCTAAATTAAGCAAGGTGTTGAACAATTGAATGAAAATATAGTAGTCATAAAAAACATATAATACAAAAGATATAACACCTGAAAATCTTATAATTACAGTAGTGAACAAAAAAATAGCAGTGGGAATTTTTATCAAACGTCGAAAATTTAATTGTTTCTTTCTTTTACTTCCGATATTTTAAGAAAGTTTTGAAACTATCGAAACCGTTCGGAGACTAGAGAAAATTATACGAAAACTTCGAAGTTTTATGAAGTTACCTACATTTTTTTTACCTTTCATGAACATGAAATGGTATATTAACTTTGGTCCGATGTTTGTAAAGATGAGAAATATGGAAGATAGACTCAACATTAAGTATACCGAATTGATCAGGGCGACGAACTGAGTTGATATAGCTTTGTCCGTCTGTCCGTCCGTCCGTCTGTCCATCGGTCTGTCTGTTTGAACGCAAACTAGTCCCTCAAATTTTGAGATATCTCAAGGAAATATGGCACAAGGAAGTATTTTTGTATTATATTAGACATTTGTCGGATCCGGTAGGATCGGACCACTATAACAAATATCTCCTATACAGCCGAATGTTCAGATAAGACGATTTTGGTCATTTCTGCTGCAATTTAGAAAGTATAAAAGTGAAACTCGGTGATATATATTCTAAAATATCATAGAAGATTTTCTGAAAAAATCACTTGGATCGGAGCTATATATCGTATATATCCCATACAACCGACCGTTCAGATAGAAAGATTTTTGGAAATTTCTCCCTTAATTTCCAATATAAAAACGTTAAACTTGGTGATATTTATTCTAATATATCATAGAATTCATGAAAAAATCATTTCGATCGCAGCTATATATAATATATATCCCATACAACCGATCGTTCAGATCGAAAGATTTCTGGCCATTTCTCCCTTAGTTTCCAATATAAAAACGTGAAACTTGGTGATATTTATTCTAATATATCATAGGAGATTTCCTGTAAAAATCATTTCGATGGGATCTATATATAATATATATCCCATATAACCGAACGTTCAGATAAGGTGGTTTTTTGCCATTTTTTATTTTATATTTATCTTAAATCTGTACACTATATATTTCTTATCTTATACATCCGATTATTTGGAGATTACAAACGGGATAAGATAATTGTTCAGCCCCATTCATGAAAGGTATGAAGTCTTCGGCACAGCCGAAGGCAGTCCCGCCTTATTTATTTTAATATGCAATTTTGTAGCTCAAGCAAATTTAATCCGACAAAGTTCGAGATATAGGTGTCAAAATTCGCATTGACTTTTGAAAAATTTTTAACGAAGGTTTTTTATAAATTATTCTTCATACGCTTTTGAAATTTTTTTTTGTATGAAAGGCAATTTTAAAAAGGCTTCGAAAAAACAATTGTATAAAATCAATGCGAGTTTTGAGAAACCTATAACTCTTACTGTGTTAGGCTAAAATTAGTTGGGCTGCAAAACTGCATAATCCAAAAAATTCTGGAAGCTCGAAATATAAAGTTCAACATTTTTGTTTCAATTTTTTTGGAAATTTTCATAAAACTATTTTCAAATTGATTTGCATAGTTCCAGTTACAAAATTCATGAAAGTGTTTTCTTAAAATATCGAAACTAAAAAAAGTTTAATTGATGAAATTTGATAAAAAAAAAGTTGCCACTGCTATTTTGATGTTCACTACTGTATGTGCGCAATTCAAATCTGTTTATAATAATTCGTTACTATAAACTATATTTTCAAAAACTTCAAAAATAACTAACGTTAAGATTCTTAAATAGTCAAATGCGAGTTCGAAGCTTACCATTTGCTTCTACAAATATTTTCAACATGACTGTACAAAACTTAAATAAAACAAACAAGTGAAACACATAAATGCGATAGTAAAATTATTAGTGTATAAAAAACTTAACATTTAATAGTGAACAGAAAGCCAAGTAGGAGGTACTACACGGAAAAAAAAGAAAATCGTTTACTTACAATCAATCAAACTATTTGCAAAAAATAGCCTTTTGAATATTGTACAAGCCCTAAACATACATATCTAGCACCCTAGTAATTGCTTATAATTTGCGCTGTAAATCGCACTTTGTCCTTGACAAAGTCGATCAGCACAACATGTATCACCAGGGTCGCCACATATTATCGCTATCTTCTTTTAGTTCTTGTAATTTGTGTTTCTGTTTAACTAAAACTTGTTGTTGTCCAGCGATTAGTTTCGCATTTGATTCAACTTCATTTTTAATTTTGGATCCTAGCGCAATTTTTTTACTAGCTGGTGCTTCAGACGCATCACTAGAATCAGCTTCATCATCCAAGGTACGTTTTAACGACACATTCAATTCGACGCCACTATCGCTGCAATCTGTATTGTTGTTGTTGTTGTTGCTGGTCGTACTTGTATTACAACTGTTGGTTGTGCTGCCACTTGTTGAAGACACTTGTTGTTGCTGTAAATGCAAAGCAGCCGATGACAGCGAGGATGTTGAACAGGACAGTGATGATGTTTCTGCACTGGATGGTGTTGAAAAGACACCAGAAAAATTGTGATGCGACTGATTATCGCCAGTTACATCGAGCGGTGGTGTAGCTGGACGTGACCCTGTAAAGTCGGAGCTCGTATGCATGAGCGAATCATCACACTGACTTGATACGGACGAAATGGGACTTAAAGGTGGACTGTTTGTTGCCGTAGAACTTTGGTGATGCAACTGATGCGTAGGTGGTAAAGCACGTTGCTGTTGCTGCTGTGGCTGAGGCTGCTGAATTGGCGTTGCAGTTTTGGTTACTAAACCACCACTACCATTCAGAGGCACTGCGTTGCTATTGACAGCCATATTTATTGTAGGCGCATTACCAAGCAATTGCGCTGGTGCTGCGGGCGGTCTGCTAAATGCGCTCATACGCTTATAATTCGCCGCAAAGTCATTGATGGGCACATTTGCATGTGGCAAAATAGGTGCAGGCGCCACAGGCGTTGTTGTTGATGTAGCAACTGCAACGGGTGATATTGTGGCATTTGTGATATTTCTGGCATGTGCAAAGTTTACAAAAGGTAATGGGTTGTTTATACTATTATTGTTAGTATTATTATTTAAAATATTTGCATGTGCTGTTGGCATGATAAGCGCAAATTCGCCCGATGGTAGACGTGACGGTATTAGTTGTACGCCACCCATTTGTACAGGTGGCATGGACGGTGCTGCATTATTAATACCACTGATAAATACTCCGCTACCACCATTATTACTGCTGCTATTGTTGTTTAAGTCTTGTGGCATAGGTGGGAAGTGTGTACTTGCCGCTGGTGCATTCGCCATTGCTAGTGAACTAGCAGCTAATGCAGCACCGAATAGGCTATTAGGTGCTGTCATGCCCATACCCAGTTGTCCACGATAGCCATTGTTGAAGTTGGTCATAGAGCCAAGTTGTTCCAAATTGGTGGCGCAATTGTTTAAATGATTAGTGAGACGCTGACGCACCATAACATCAACTCCATCCAATTGATTGATGTAACGGTTGACCTCTTCGGCACATTCAATGAATCCAGTCTTGAATTTGTGTACCACAGTAGGATCGGTTTGTAAGGCCATATTGAGTTGCTGACGTTGCACTGATTGTAAATGTTTTACGGTCATTTCCAGTATATCAGCCTTTTCAAGTTTGGTATGACGAGCGGGCTGTGAAAGAAAGACGAATTTTAAGTTGATTTTTGTCATGGAGGTGGATTTCTTAATGCATACATATAAACTTATATTGTTTAATAATATATATATATATATGTATTAGCGCAGTACTTAAAAAAAATTAAAAGAAATTATTAAATTTTTTTTTAAGAACCACCTTAATGTACATATTATCTCGAAATTAATTCATCAAAGTATTGGTAAAGATAACCGCAGATTCAAAGAAAGTATAATTCTGGAGTTGCCTTTGGGGAGAAGGTAAGATCAAAGCTGTAAATCAAGGAGGAGTGACATAAAGTCAACGGTCGTAGCGCCAATTGAGCTTATGCTTGTTCAAATACCCATAAGTTGCAAAGTCAATTGACTTTTTAAATTCGACTTAACCAGAATTTGACCTTACGACCTTTTCATTCGACAAAACAGGACTTAACAGGAATACAGTTTTATGGCCTTATCAAGTGGTCAAAATGTAATTGGAAGTTATGGCCTTATTTCGCCCCTCTTAATAACACTGGTTTACAGCCAAAACGCACCAGAGATGCCATTATAAAATTCGTATGTAAAATCATTCCTTAAATCCGTAAATCAAGGGTATTTTTAATTCTATGGTCACGTTTTTGAGATATTTACGAATATCCGTTTTTTTCAAAAAAAAAAAAAAAATTGGGTCCACTTAATCATATATACATATCTCAAGAACAAATTAAGCAATTCCAAAACGGTTTGAAGCCTTTAAAAGGTAATAAAATTTGCTATAAACCGTGCATACAACACTTTTTAGTAGGCCCAGCAGATTCAAAGATAACGAACAATCATTACGGATTTTTTCAATTTTTTTTTTTTTTTGTAAAAATATAAAAAAATTTGTGTTTTGCGAGGAAGGATATCGAAAATTTTTTATTTTTTTGCAGATTTGTTTCTTTTCTATAAGCTATGTTTTATTACAAAAAAAATCAGCTTTCATTCAACAAAATCGATGGCCTTGTACAAAAGTTATAAGCATTCATGAAAATATTCCCATTTAATACTTAAGTACCCTACTGGTACATATGTGTTAGTATTTGTATATCAGTTAGTTAGTTTTTGCAGATTTTTTTGTTTTCTCTCTAAGCTCAGTTTTATTACAAAAAAAATAAGCTTTCACTGAACAAAATCGATGGACTAATACAAAAGTTATAAGCATTCAAGTAAATATATCCATTTAATACTTAAGTACCCTACTGGTACATATGTGTTAATATTCGCTAACTAACTGATATACGAATACTAACACATATGTAACAGTAGGGTACTTAAGTATTAAATGGATATATTTACTTGAATGCTTATAACTTTTGTATTAGTCCATCGATTTTGTTGAATGAAAGCTCTTTTTTTTGTAAGAAAACAGAGCTTAAATAAAAAAAAAAAAAAACAAAGTACACATTTTTTTATATTTTTACAAAAAAATGGAAAAAATCCGTAATGATTGTTCGTTATCTTTGAATCTGCAGGGCCTAGCAAAAAGTTTTGTATCCATAGTTAATAGCAAATTTAACACTACGGACTCAATCAGTCTATGTGAGGTCCTCATGGACCGGCCAGTTCAACCTAATAGCAAATTTTATTGCCTTCTAAAAGCTTCAAACCGTTTTGGAATTGCTCAATTCGTTCTAGGGATATGTATATATGATTAAGTGATCCCATTTTTTTTTTTTTTTGGAAAACCCATTATTCGTAAATATCTCAAAAACGTTACCATAGAATTAAAAATAACCTTGATTTTCGAAATCAGGGGTGATTTTGCATAGAAATTTCATAATGACGTCTCTGGTGCAGAAAAAAATTGGAATTTGTTATCCAGTGTAATTATAAATAATTCCTCAGTGAAAACATAATTCATTAGCAAAATAGTTCTGATTTAAATTAAAATATATAGACTGATTGCCGTAAAGTCCGAAAGTTTTATAGATTTGCTAGTTTCCTCCCGTAAGTGGAGTCGTAATTTTACCTTGGTCTGGTAAGACTATGACACTTTTATCTCATACAGCACCTTCAGCTATGCGATAAATTATTTCACACAATTCCGTAAAAATGTTTTTGAAGTTGCGCTTCTTTGTGAAATCTCTACCGCTCCACTTTGTTTTTGTCTGCTTCATTTTTTTTTTTTGGTTAAATTTTTCGACATCTAGCTCCTAATTGATTGCAATTTGTACGAAAATCCCACCACAAACTCTCACGGCAATAAAAAAATTGCAAAACAAAAAATTTCAGCGAATGCAAAAAAATGAACTTGAAAAGGAGTAAAAAAGTTATATATATGTATACTTTTATAATGTAGAAATTTGTATGTATACTAGACCGTTTCAGAAAAAAAAAGAAAATTGCAGAACAAAAAATTCAGCGAATGCAAAAAAATTAACTAGAAAAGAAGCAAATATTATATAAACAAATAGTTTACTGTTATTTGAGCATTAGACGGTTCCAGAAAAAATATTGAAATTGGAAACCCCGCACTATTTCATCGCGTGGAAAAAATGAGCCAGAAATGGTGTTCAAAAATTATATAATCAAAGAGTTTAACGTCTGATGAACACTAGACGGTTTCAGCAAAAATATAAAAAATTTTGAACAAAAACCTTAAGCGAATGCAAAAAAGTTAATTAGAAAAGAAACAAATATTATATAGGCAAAAGTTATTTGAGCGAATCAATTTCAGCGAATGCAAAAATATAAGCTTGGCAAGGTATTCCAAATTTTTATAAGCAAACCTTTTAACGTTTTATGAACATTAGACGGTTTCAGAAAAAAGAAATATAAAATTGCGAACAATAACTTTAAGCGAATGGAAAAAAATTAACTTGAAAAGAAGTAAAAAACTATATAAACGAGGTTCTTAAAGTTGTATGTACATTGGACGCTTTCAGAAAAAAGTTCAAAATTGCAAACCAAACATTTCAGCGAATGCAAAAAAAAAAATAACTTGAAAAATAGTAAAAAAAACTATATATGAACCAGAGTTTAAAGTATGTACATCAGACGGTTTCAGAAAAAAATTTTTATTAACAAAAAAGAAAAAATTCAACGAATTGAAAAAATGAACTGGAAATTAGTAAAAATTATATATATTAACAGTTTAAGCCGATACAATAGACCGTCCCAGAAAAAATGTATTTCTTTTCTTTAAAACATGATCAAAATTTCCTCAAAGTAGAGTATTACAAACAGAGTGCTAAATATTTTAGTTTACTAGGTTAGTGCCGGTAAAAACCGTTAGTTTTTGTAAAATTCTTGTAAATAAATGAAATTATTATTCATGTGGTTTCTTTAATGCGTATTGGGCTATTCACGTAGACTTGCATCTAAGGCTATCTGATTATGAGCTTATATTTTTTTACTTTATAACAAAAACAAAATACACTACACAGAAATACTTTTTAAATAGATAAATTGTTAATCTTGGTGACGTGAATGGACCATATTTTTTAAATGAAAGTAAATAAAAAGGTGATGGGTGTTTGGCGCCTAAGTTCAGATTTTGAATTTGTCTCCTTGGCTAAACACATAACTCAATAACTTCATAAAAATCCTAGTTAATTTATAGAATACACAAGTATGCGATATTTTGAATAGGGTCATCAGTTAGTTTTCCATAGACTTTAATATCATTGAATTCAGAATTCCAAAACTATCATGAATTTCCCTATCCACCACGTCGAATTTTTCAACAACAAAAGTGTTATTATTAAAATATATTTTCTATAGCCATACGAAACCGTATTTGGAGGAAGTGTGCCTGCGTACTAATAGGCCTCGGTTAGCTGCGACCTTGATTTAGATCTATAATGCTTGCCTGTGTACTATACCCAAGCTTCTTATCCCCGGGCAGGCAATGTATGAACACTTTTTTTAAATATCTTTGGTCTTAAATCTTTAGAGAGAAAAAATACAATATTTTGTTTAGCGGTCTAATGTACTTACTACATATACACATCCACTGCTACAACTGACCAAGCCACAACTTAAGTGCCGGCAACACAACTTTAGTCCAAGCATGCAAACGCCCTTGTTATTATTATATATATATTAAGGTGGATCGATTTGTATGGACGAAAGTTAACCGATATCGCGCCATCGATTTTTCGATAGGATTTGGGCCCAGGAAAAAAAGTTCCACTACGCATACCCAAAAAAAATTTTCAAGCCTGCGAAATGCAAATGCAAATTTGTTTAGTAGGTCATAAAAAAACCTTAAAAATCAAAGTCGACAAAAATTCAAAAAAATTGAATTTCGCACGCTCGAAAATAATTTTGTTTAGGTATGCGTAGTGGAACTTTTTTTCCTGAGCCCAAATCCTATCGAAAAATCGATGGCGCGATATCAGTTAATAAATCGTCCCAGTCTAATATATATATATATTTTTTTTATTAACTTGTATGAAGACTAGATGATCCCTGATGATCGGCACACGATCGTGACAGACAATATACAAAAAAAAAAAAAAAAAACAGCAAAAATAAAAAAATTAAGCAACTGGGGAGATGCTGGGAATTTATTTAAGCAAGGTTAGGATAACCAAAGATGCGCTGCCAAGTGTAGTGGCGTGAAGCTACTTGTCGGTGGCAGATCAGTTAAAATACACATGAAAAAATGTGCTAACACGAGTGAGTGTGTATGTTTGTTTTGCACTTATAAACAGTCGCGACGCTTTTGCTACTCACATCCAACCAACAATCGATGCAACCAGCCGCAATTTGAGTGCAAAATACCGCAACCAGGTTTAGAGCAATTGTTTTGCGATTTGTTGTCTTTAACCATTCTCAAACTCTCAATGCTCTTATTTTATACGTGTGATCTTCAGAAAAGTATTGCGGCTTTATAAAATGCTGATCAATATAAATGCATGCATATGTGCAAAGTTTTCGTTTGCAAATTTCAGCATCATCATTTAATTTGTCTTTTTTTTTTTGCTCAATTCTCTGCCCATTTTTGCTGATTCACAAGTCTGTAGTGGAGCATTTACTGGACAAGTTTCCCACGCAACACGTTTAACTTTTATGAATTTTTTGCTTTGTTTTTATTGTTTTTGTTGCTGTTGTAGTTCTTGTAGTCTTTGTTGATTTTTGCTACTTCTTTCGATTTTTTTTTTTGTCAGTCTGTCACAAAGCGCCGTCACTAGCACCGATCTTTTTCGCAATCAGCAACGTCATAACGTTCTCTATACGAGCAAACAAACCGAAGTTCGCCCCCAACTTAAGGGCACTTAACGTATGGCTAGCCTTAGTTATGATCATCATTATTATCCTTAAAATTAAACTCAATATTAAGTTGTTGAGGTCGTATTTCTCACACTTTATATATACTTCATATACTTATATATACAACTGTTAGTATGTTTAAAAGCACTTAGCACTATAAATGAGCGAAGGGTTTGGGCACAGCAGGATCACATTATTTTTGAATTTTTTCTTTTATTTTCTCTTTCTGCTAGTTATTTTGTGTTTCAGATTAGTTCAGTGTTTGTTGCTATAAATCGGTTTTTTTTCCTCTCCTTTTCACTTTTGTTTTGCTATTGCATTGACCCGAAACAGGTTCCCACTCAGCGAACTCGCAATTTTCTCATATTGCTCTTTGGTCTGAAACAAGTGATTTTATCACAGGCAATCATTTGCTTTTATCAGCGCCGCCACTACTACTGTCGGCTTGTTTTACACATACAAAGGATATGCCTCTTTTTTGCTGAGCCATTCCTTATTCGAATTGTATTATTTTTATACCCAGCTGTGCTTGTGCACAGAATATTATAACTTTAACAGCACAAAGATATGAAGTGATCATGTAGAGGAATTGAGTTAGATATACAGTAGAAAACACAAAAATAACAGTGAAATTTTTATAAAAATTTTTTCAATGATTTCTTTTTTTTATATTCGAAAATTTAAGAAAAAAACCTCCATTAACTTTGACTGAATTAAAAAAAAAACACATTTTCGAAAAATATTCGAAAATTCGAGTTCGAATTTCGAACTTCTCATTTCGAGCTCTACAAATTTTACTGTTTTCCAATAATTTTCTTGAATTTTCACACAAAATTGAAATTATTGAAAATATAAAAAAAAAGAATTAAATTAACGAAATTGGATAAAAAATTGCTTATGCTATTTTTGTGTTCGGTACTGTAGACCGCCTAGAACATCAAAGTTATCAGCTTCGAAAAAATTGCGATTGTGCCCTGTCCTACCACTTATCGGTCCCTTCGTACATTAACACGATTACTTAAACAAAAAGTGAGATATATTTACCGAATTTGAGATATGTGCACGATTTGCCTCAGTGCCGATTGGTTAAACTGGTCGGTCCATGAGGACCTCACATAGACTGAATGAGTCCATAGTGTTAGCGCCGATTGGTACTAAAAATGGAAAAATCGGACATAACAACGCCCACATTTTTGATATCGAAACTTTCGTAAAAGCAAAAACTAGTACAATTAATTAACGAATATCAATAAACTGATAAAATTTGGCTAGTGAATTGATCCTTTGGCGAAATTTTCAAATTTAAGAGAAGAAAATAAAAAAACATTTGCAATCCATAAATCAAAAGCCTTTTAAAGTGATAAAGTGTTAAAATTTAACAGACGTGCTCTACTTGCTATTGAGTATGGACCGCGTGAAAGCTTGCATAGGCGATTGATAACCACGCCCACTTAAAAAAAATGGATCGTCCTTTAAGAATGTGTGCAATACATTTGCGGTATGTAATAATATTAAACTTTTTCCCACCTTAACAGTGATGTAGTCGAGCTAAGTACGAAAATTAAAGAAAAAAATCTAAAATTAGCGTGACCACGCCTCCTTTTTAATTAATCTTTCCCCAATACTGTGAAAGCCATAAATCGCACAAAAATCTAATTATCATACCGAAGTATAATAAACCGCTGATTATGTGGCAACAAGTGTTTGTTGTTAAAATTAACGAAATCGGTTTAAAAGCCACGCCCGCATATTTCAAGTAGTTCCAAAAAATGTGTCTATATGACATCTCATCACCAAGCAAGCTACACACATAAGTTAAACTTTGAATTTTTTAAATTAAATTGATATAAGAAAATATTTTTTAAAGTAGGCGTAACACCGCCCACTTATCAGTAGACTAATTATGTTGTTTTAGTAGACGATCACATGTACTTTTATAAAAAAAAACTTTTTAAGCAAAGAGATCGGCATATTAATAAATTAGCAAACTCTAGGGCTTTTATTGAAAATCTGCAGCTGGGTATATATTATAAAGAAAAAAATCAAGGGAGTAAAAATTTTTAATTCATACTCATATTTTTGTGGCGCACCGCAGGACACTCGAGTGACAATGAGTTGTTAGGCAAGCCTTGGGTATGTGTGAGCCACTTGATCTTGGTTAGTTTTTTTGTTTTTGCTTTGTAATTGATTCTATTGAAATTTGACGCCGCTTAGTAATTGATTTTTATAGTTTAATGGCATTATTTTGTTAAACATAAATTGAGTAAATTTTTTTGTTAAAGGAATTCTTGGGAAAATGAAAGAGATGTATGAGTGTATGGGTGTAACTCTGTATAGCAAAATCTTTAAAGTATTTATTCTGTGCTAACTTTTATGCCTAACATGTTTATGTGGATAAATATATCTACGCACTGCATTAATTTATGAATGACTAGCAGAAAAACGTTTGCTCTTTTTACTATATCTTTTAAATATAAAATATTCCTCATAATAATGCAATTTACATATTTGATTTTCGATCTCTTTAATTGCTCATCAAAATTATCTGATCCACTGATCTTTTTCGAGTCTACTTACCTACATAAGAATGTATAATGTGTGAATCATCTATAAGTACCCTGCAGTCAAACCGACTAGGTGTAAACTACTTATAGTGATTCCCGAGCCAACTAGTCTGTCAATTTTTGTATTTTGTCAAGTGCAACGAAGAACAGCAACAACTCGGGATCTTCGTTCTTGAATTAACAGACATTCGGTAAAATTGATCGCATTATGGTTAATTCAACCAAGTTTTTTCTAAAGAGAACAAAACTTGTTTACTTGTAGCAACAGAAAATAAACCGTTGGTCTTAAGTTAACAATATTCTGTAAAAATAACAGATTCTCAATCAATTTTACTGAGTTTTCTATTAAAAGAACTGATTTAATTGGTAATTTCAACAGCGCTCAACTGTCAGTATTATGCAAAAACAACAGCTAGTTTTAAAGCGATGTTTATACTCACGGCGCTCATTCCTTTGTTCATGACCATGATGCCGCAAAAATCTCTGTCAAATGAACAACCTTCACTGTTATTCTAATATTGACAAAAATCTGTTATTTTAACAGTTTTCATTGGAATTGTAAGTTTCACAGAAATAATAATAAGTAAAAATGCTATGGCTTGCGAATATTGAAATATTTTTTGTTATTTTGACTGTTGAAACTAACTGTTTCAGACCGACTGATTCAGGAACAACAATTTTTGTGAAGTTGACAGCTATTTGCTTTGAATAAAAATTGACAAAAATTTCGTAATTCAGCTTTACCAGCTTATTTCTTTTAGTGTGGTATTATTAACATCGAAATGTCGTAAGAAATGTCAAAATCCACATTTGGGATAGTCTGAAACTAGTTCAAAATACATATATCAGTATAAGGGTCATGAATTTCATCTGCCCTAGTGGCGAGAACCAATATAATGTAAAAGGTTTACTCAGGATCCTTCAGCTCTAAACTCCACAGCATTCTCTAAAAAATTGAATTGTGTTGACACTACACCCCTCAAACATTCTCGAAGCGCTCATAATTTTGAAACCTAATATGAGTTCGAAATATGTAAAGAAATATGAGCCTTAGAAATATGATCATAAAGGAGTCTTAAATGACTCCGATATAAAGAAAAATGTTAGCCTTTTGCCAAGGGTGTTCAACAAACAAAGAAGCTTCATAACAGTAAGACTTCCCAATATGCTGCCCCATCTTAAATGACTAACGTCAAAAATCCGCCCTGAACGGGGCGATCCGAATGCATCCAAATGACACCGAAAAAGGTCATATAAAAATTAAATTATGAGCTATTTATGAACGTAACAGGAGTCTTATGGGACACCATTTGAGGGGTCGGATCGGACTCCCATTTGGAATCATATCGAACGACAATCGCAAGAAGGGAAACGCGTTCATTGCGGACTCCAAAAGGAGCTCATAAAGTGCGTATATGCTACAATTTAGAACACCTTTCTGATTCTTTCAATAGTCCGAATTTTTGCTGGGCATAGTATGGCCGTTTTTTATTAGTTTGATAAACAGCCAAAAAATTTAGTTATAAACTAGTACACTTTCTAACTAGCTTGATATTTTACTATATGGTTTATGCATAAGTACGCCTGGCTTAGTTAATTCATGACTATATGCATATATTTGTGTTTGCTTATTAACTTTCCCCGCTGCTGATCTTTTTGACCCTCGCGGCAGTATGAAATTGTTGACAAGCGATCGAAATTGTAAACAAATTAGTTGCTCATAAAAAATTTTATTTGACAATTTATAATTTAATCTGTTCTCAAAATATAATTTATTTTCGCATAATATGTATTAGTCGTAAAGTCCCGTAAAACTACAACAAACAACATCCGTTAGAAATCTACACTGAAAGAAAATGACTGGTAAAATCAACCGAAATACGGTATAATTCAACCGAAATTTCTATCAGTTTTCATCCATCGCAACAAGATGTTGAATCAACTGCGCACAAATCGTTGATTCGTAATTGACCGTTTTAGTAGTCAAATGAACAAAAAAAAGTTGTTGCGACAGTTTTGTATGAAAGTACCTATGTTGCGGCATTTGCAAGGCAGATGAGTTTTCACTGAGACCTTTTCATGGCAGAAATACACTCGGAGTGCTTGCCGAACAGTGCCGAGGGGCGACCCCGCTTAGAAAAATTTTCTTCTAATTGAAAATCCTTATTTCTAAGATTTTTATGTTGCTTTGCCCGTGGTGTGAACCCAAGGTCTTCGGTGTGGCAGGCGGAGCATGCTACCATCACACCACGGCGGCAGCCATGTACATACGTAAATATGTTTATACATATAGTTCACAGCATACATGAGTACAAAGTAGAGAGAGCAGTGAGCGTAAAATTCTCTTTGAAATATGTTCATGTATTTACTGTTGATCGCTGTTGAAATTACCAGTGAGATCAGTTGTGTTAACAAAAAAAAATCAGTTAGATTGATTAGGAATCTGTCAATTTTACCGAATTTTGTTAACTTAAGAGCGACAATTTCTTTTCTGTTGAAATGACTAAACTAATTTTTCCGCTTGACAAAGAACTCGGTCGAATTAACCATAATTCGATCAATTTCACCGAATCTTCGTTAAGTCAAGAACAACAGAACCGATTTGTTGATTTTTCTAGCAGAATTTCTTTCAGTGTACATATATTATTTCTTAATTTCGACTGCTGAGTGGAATATTGCCCTAGCTTTGCTGCCAGTTTAAAAGCGCCCTATCTCGCAATATTTTCCGAAAATTTCCTGTTTCAAAGTTTATTTCAAAATCACTCTATCTCGAAATTCGTTTGAATAACGGCCTATCTCAGAACTCTTTTCGCAAATACCCTATCTGACGTCAAAACGTGTTGAACTTATACTCAGAAAGGGCATTTTTGGAACAGAACCCGTGTCGTGTTATACGATCCGTGACCGAAATCAATTCTTTAAATTGCAATAGCGCTGAAATAGTGAATCGGTTTAATTAAATATATGGAATAGTGGCTACGAGTACACATTAAATCCATAAGTTGTATCATTTCCACGAACAGTTGGACAGGTTCATATACATATATCGTTTGAGTGATATTTATTTTCGATATGTGATTGTACAAATTTTGAAATAGAACATTTTCAAAAGATTTCTAGACCCGTATTACGTTTTACGATATGTGATCGAAAAAACATTTTTAAAATCAGAATAGCTCTGAAATGGCAGGTCGGATTAATGACATAAGTGAACTACCGATAAATAATACTCCTTATATCCATAACTTATTATAATTTTTAGAAATAGTTTTATAGTCGCTTAGTTATTCTTACGTCTTTCTTCATTGCTTCCAGTATAAGGGATTTCAACTCATTGAGACAATGATTTATCCGCGCTCGTCGTCTTTTCTCCATAATTGGTTTATTCGTCTGAAATAAAATGAATGAAATGTGAAAAGCATGTCTATTCTTTAAAGAGAAGCATATTAAGGTGAATACCCTCCTTCCATATGGGCCGTAAATTGTCTAGGCTTAAGATACACAATTTCGAATGGATCCAAAAACTTAACTTAACTTTGAAATATTGAAAATTTGTTTTAATGTTAAGTATACGTTCCTAAGAACTGTAAAAGTTTGAGCTTGTATTAGAACCTGAATTTTATGCAATGCTTAACATGACAAGACTTCTTTTTTACAACGATAATTTGTCCATACCCTAAAAAAATAATCTCACCGAATTAACGCATTAAAGGCGGTGCAAGTTCTCCATCTGTCCCTACCTAGTGCTTTCAACTAACACTTTCAGCATTGCGATGCCTTACAAAGTGGAAATTACTTTCAGTGCAGCACTTGCAGACTTTATCGCTGTTAGTAGAAGTTTGGCTGCCACCGGCCTCGCTGTACCCTTAGCACCGGTTCGAAAGTAATCATTTAACCGGTAGTGCGGGTTAAGATAACATATTTTTGGAGGATACACTGATAAATTTTGGGCCCAAGGCTGAAACTTTTTTGTACCGCATATATGACCTAACTTAATATGGTGTGGAACTAACTTGGTTTTAATTTTAAACCAGCGAAGTCTACACTCGCATATAAAAGAAAAGCGAAGAATTGTGTGACCACTCGGTAGGTTTTGAGTCGACAGTGTCGTGCATTATACCCACTGAGCTATCACAAATACCAATAAAACGTATTTTCTTTCTTTATTTTGAAACAATTTTGAGAGTGTAGATCAATTGAGCGTTAAGTTTTAAATTTAAACTGTATAGATAAAAAAAACCTCTTAGTACATTATGAGGATTCCAATTAAGGTCAACCGAATTAAGGTTAAACCGAATTTAGGCTCAACCTTATAACCTTGTATTAAAATTTCTTTACCCAATACATACCATGTGAGGGAATTCGAGAGTCGACAATGTAACGTTTATTATTTACGATTTATAGAATGCGAAACAACAATCAATTTTTTAAGAACAATGAAATACTCTTTGAAAGCTTCCTGCCTGAGTATAAACTATTCCATTTAGGTCTTGTTTCAGGCCAGTATCGTAGTATCGTGTAGTAAATGCTGATATTCAAAAATTACCCCTAACATTTTTCCAAAAACTTGGTTTGTGTGAGGGATCCTATCGCGCAACTTAACCTGTCCTAGACAAAATTCTCACATTTGACCGATTTCCTTGCCACAATACGGACCGTTCTGTGCAATGTATCAATAAAATGACCACCTAGCATAGGCAAAATAAAAAGGATCTTAACGCAATTCGGTACGCATGCAGTATTTCACTACTTTGTGTTCTGTTCAGTGGATCTCGAGATGCGTTATACGCCGAAAGAAAAATACTGATAAAATCAACTGAAATACGTGTCAATTCAACCGAAATTTCTGTCAATGTTTATCCATCTTAACGCAATTCGGTACGCATGCAGTATTTCACTACTTTGTGTTCTGTTCAGTGGATCTCGAGATGCGTTATACACCGGAAGAAAACGACTGGTACAATCAACCGAAATACGGGTCAATTCAACCGAAATTTCTGTCAATGTTTATCCATCGCAACAAGATGTTGAATCAACTGCGCACAAATCGTTGATTCGTAATTGACCGTTTTAGTAGTCAAATGAACAAAAAAAGTTGTTGCGACAGCTTTGTACGAAAGTACCTATGTTGCGGCATTTACAAGGCAGATGAGTTTTCACTGAGATCTTTTCATGGCAAAAATACACTCGGAGTGCTTTCCGAACAGTGCCGAGGGGCGACCCCGCTTAGGAAAATTTTCTTCTAATTGAAAACCTTATTTCTAAAATTTTTATGTTGCTTTGCCAACCCAGGGTCTTCGGTGTGGTAGGCGGAGCACGCTACCATCACACCACGGCGGCCGCCATATACATACGTAAATATGTGCATACATATAGTACACAGCATACATAAGTACAAAGTAGAGAGCGCAGTGAGCGTAAAATTCTCTTTGAAATTTGCTCATGTATTGACTGTTGATTGCTGTTGAAATGACCAGTGAGATCAGTTATGTTAACAAAAAAATCAGTTAGATTGATTAGGAATCTGTTAATTTTACAGAATTTTGTTAACTTAGGAGCGACAATTTCTCTTCTGTTGAAATGACTAAACTAATTTGTTCGCTTGAACCTCCCATTCAAATGGAATATATTATACTGCATATATCTGGATGTCGTAATGGTAGCATACTTAAAATTGGGAAGGAGCTATGTGACGTTAAGTCCTAAAACCTCCAGTAAAATGTGGAATGGGGAAAAACTATGGCTGCCGTACAAACTTAAGTTATTTTAACACCTAAAGTTTGACTGCATTGTTGAGTTTAGCTGTTATGCCTTTTGGACGTTTAGTAATCTGCCGCTGTTAAAAAAATTGTTTAGCTTCAGTCTATCTACATCTTCTATAAAAATCAAATTCTGTGTGTGTGTTCCCTATGAAAACGTGTTTGCTATACTTCGATCATCACCAAATTTTGGCTCGAGGTTCCTTCGATCAAGACGAAAGTTTTTCATATTTCAGAATTAAGAATTTTAAATTTAAATGTTTTGGTTTTTTGGCTATGCGAAAGAACTATCTTAGCTCCCAACAATGATCATGTTAACAAAATCTATGATCGCTTTCAAAATCAATTTCCTGGTGAAGTGACGAAATATAAATCAATCGACATAGTTACGAATGAAGATAAAATTGTGAATTATCCAAATGAATTTCTATACTCCTTAGAACCAAAAGGAATGCCTGCGCATATATCAAATTTGAAAATTGGCTCACCAGTCATGCTTCTTCGGAATGTAATCAAAGCAACAATCATCAGCGGTAAAAGCAATACAATAATATAAAATAAGATACAAGAATAAAATGTTTTAACAGAAAATTTCACCAAATATGCGTACAAAATTCAATTCAATTTACAGAACAATAAATTAAATTATCAACAAACAAAACAGAAAAAATAACGCAACATCCATTCGATCTCGGGCGTTACAACGTGCGCCTGGTAAAGCCAGTACAATATAAAAACCGGAAATTTACCTGAGTACTTAAGAACAAATATTAGAGTTAATTATGATGTCCATGGAAGAAATACAAGACAAAGAAATGATTTCTGAATCTGAACAGAATAGTCTTTTTTACAAAGGGTTAAAATTCTTCAATGAACTACCTGAATACATAAAAAATAGTGATAATAACTTCTTTAAAAAAAGGTTAAACACTTACTATAAATCTCTGAGGATAAAATAAATATTAAGATCTGAGCTGGTTTGTGATACGTAATCCTAATTTATATATCTGATTCTAAGGTAACAAATTTCCCCGTTTATATATATATATATACATATATCTATTTAAACTACTGTACCTATTGTTAATTAATGCAAATTTTTTTTCAATTGTATAAGCTAGGCTCTTAGAGTCGTAATAAATAAATAAATAATGAGATAATTAAGAATTTGTATTTTGTATGGAAGATTGAGTTCAATTGGGGCTTTAATGTAGAAAACTTGACTAACTATTTCCTTAAGCCTCTGTGTGAAATCGGCAATACATTTCTTAAATTTTTTTCGCCTAAATCTTCCATTTTCACTTTTAAAAATTTTATGTAGAGCCTTTGGGAATCTCGGGAATTAAATTGATATATATTTTTTTTTTTAATGTAACGGTCTATTTGTAGAATATTTAATGATTTTAAAGGGGAAGGCCCACAAACCAATGTTGTCAATTATTCTTTATTTAACAGACGCTTAAACGCCTCTTAAATGCTACATCCAATTAATCGCGCTATGAGAACAAAAATCTCACCTTTCTCAACTCAGCCTTGGAGAGCCCATGCGGATTCGACATTTGCGCCTGTCCACTGCCATTATAGCTGTCACTATAACCATTTGAACTATCAAAATCATCATCCGAATTGAATTCGTTTTTGTAATCCATTATTGTTTTTTTTTTTTTTTTTATATTTCCTTATTGATCATTAACGTAGTTCATTAAGTTTACAACGATAACGATTACAACAAAGCAATGTTAATTTCACATAAACACAAGCATTAATTAATGGCATTTACTCAGTCAACGTACACACACACAGATAAACATTAGCAGAAGTGATTTGTTTAAATAAATAAAAACAACAATAATACTTTTTTTTTAAACACAACACTTAAATGAAAAACTTTGGTCTACTACACAAGCGACTTAAGCGCAGAGTCATTCATTTTTGCTTTGATTTTATTGCACAAAATTTCTGCGATTTTTCATAATTTAATAGTGCTTTAACATTTTGTTGCAACACCTTTTTTCCGATCAAATAAAACTACAATTATTTTATATTTTGTCATTTCATTAAAAAAAATGTTTGCATATTTTTAAGCAAATATTTATTTCTTTTGCGGCGCGCACAACACACGACCACGCGCGTTCAACTCCAAAAGGATACTGATCGTAAGGACAGCGTACATACTGAATGATCCTTACATTTGTAAAACGGTGCTTACGAACGAAGCCAACCAATGAGCAACAACGTTGACTACTTGGCGTACGAAGACAGCAAGCCAGACATTGGACATTTACACACGACTCGCACACGAACGATCAACGTCACCTCCTTTACGTATTTTCTCACGCTCACCGAAAAAAAGAAACCGGCTGACTGTGTGTGCACTTTTATTACCTGAGTTCACCGTCGTGTTGATGATGTATTGGTTTTGGTGGTAAGTAGTTGTATGTTCACCGTGTGACTCTGCAACCGCTAGTCGCTTTGGCAGCCAGCAAGAAGGTATACAAATATACAGATAGATAGTCAGAGCGCACAGGTAAGTCGTTGTTGGCTTCGTTTGCTTTGCTTGTAGGCGCTCACAGGAATGCTTTTAGGAGTATGCAAGTAAGTCAGTAGCGTTAACGTTGTGGCATGGAACTACGTTTACTGCAACTGTGAATGTGGCTAGGGCTCTAACTGAAGTCGAGTGTGTGAATTTTGATGAAATGTATCGAAGCTGTGACAGCGATGAACGCGGCATTCCCCGTTTTGTTGTTTGTGTGAAGGGGGCGAAATTTGAAATTCCTGTGCATTGGTCACTTTCCGGTAAGCAAATGTATTTGCTTTATATATGTGTGTGTGCATTTGTGTGCGTGTTAATAAATAAATATTACCCTCATTGTAAACGTTTTGATCATCGTATCAACGAGTTGACACACAATCAAAGTGGTCACATAACTACACATCCGCATGTGTGTGTGTATGTATTTATGTGTTTTTGAATTTATTTAAATGACGGATATGACTTATATAAATTAATATAAAACAGTGAGAGTGAAATCACTCAACTTTGCTAGAATACATTTTATATTAATTCATTGTTTCTCATGCATTTGTCTGGGAGCAAGTAGGCACTTTTTGGTCATCATAGAATTCAAGTGGTAGTTAGCGCTAAACTCTATGAATGCAACGATCGCGCATGCGCTGCTTATTATGTAATAATAATAATAATATTTTGGCGCGATTTTTCTCCTAGGAGATTAAGGCAGACCGTCCTAAGCATTTTATGCAGACTCGGAACGTCATCTGCTGTCAATGTGTCCATATTCTTAGTGGGATTTGTTTGACGGCCAAACGGAAATACCCTAGTATATATCAAGATTTATGTTATAAAATAGCTGCATACTCTTGGCAAACACTTGAAGTTTTCTAGGACCTAGCTTAGTTGCTGAATCTAGATATGGCTTCTCTGGCACCCGCCGTCTGCTAAGGCGGATGAATTACTGAGAAGCTTTTCAAGACAGAGCTACAATTGTAGGGCTAGCCAAAATCTGTAATGATAATTTTTGATGTTAGATGACGTCAGATTTGAGCCTAGAACCTGTGGTATGGTAGGCCATTTTACAACCTCTTTATACCACGGGAGCTTAAAAGAAGCGTGAAATCAACCATAGCACAAACTTTCATATTAAAGGTTACCAAAATTAGCAGCTGACTCCCGGACTGAATGTAATTTATTTGTAAATTTGTGACAGCTCATGTGAAAAATATTAAGCCTCATAAAAATATCACATACCGGAAGACTAGTGAAAGTTAAATTTATTATAAGACTTTTGAAAATGGACCGAATGTGAAAAACACTTATTTTCGTAATTGAAATGACAAGTATTTTATTTTTTTTATTTTTATACATTGTAAACAATTTCTTCTTAGAACTGTTGAAAAAAGACTCGACACGATTTACTGCCGAGGAGATTCAGGTCTCTTCCAATTTTCGTCGTACTTCTTTCAAATCGTTCCTACAAAATTAAGGGACGATACCTTCAAGTTTTATGCCAACTCCGAAGCATCTCACGGCAGTAATACAATCGAAGTTTTTGCCCGCTTGGAAGAATTGTTTCAAATTAAAAAAAAAAATTCTGAAAATATTGATGTTGCTTTTCCCAGTGCTTGAACCTAGGACCTTCGGTATGTTAGGCGCGCGCAAGAAGGCAATTGGGAAAATGTTTTACAACGACAAGAGGCGGTTTTGATCAAGTATGCTTATAAACAGATCGATTATCACAGAAGTGCGTGTCCTAGTCCCACTCCCGGGAGAAAAGGTTTTGAAAGACTTACAAGCTATAATCGACACAGCTGTTGTCTTGTCCGTGCTGATGTCGTGTAGGTGTTTTCCAATCGTGTGCTGAGATAGGTCTTTTTGGTAGGAGAGCCTAGATAAAATGATCTTTTTGCTAGCCGATGAAATGCTACAGAAGACATGTAAAACCAATTCGTGTACTAGAAAGGAAAAAAAAAAATACTGTCAAATTAGTTGCTTTATTATCGAAGAGATATAGATTTGTAATCGAAAAAACATCCACCATTTATTGCAAAGATATCGTTTGGTTAATTTTTCGATAGCAAATGAATAATAAATCGGTATTTTTCAGATAATAAGTCGATATTTTTTCGACAACAAATCATTTCTTTATAACTAAACTACATATGATCGATAACATATTTATAAAAAATCGATATTTTTTCGATAATAAATCGACAAGTTTTCGATAATTCACTGATAATATAACTACATTACTCACTTGGATCTCCCGAGGATTTATCCAAAGTTGAGATCGGTATCATTCGGAGCTTTATCGTTGCTACCCAACGATTCTCTAAGTAGCTAGATCTAAGTCACCGTTATTTTTGGTGTATGTGGTATCACAACGGATCTTCGTGTTGTCCAAGTGAGCTATCCTTATCAGGGCAGCTACCACCTAACCTAACCTAACCTATAACTACATTTCTTCGAAAACAGTTATTATGAATAACAAACGGATAACTCTTCGATAACAAACCAATAATATGCCGATAAAAATCCGATAATAAAACAGCCCGATAATTTTTCGTATTCATAAATGAATTCGTCGAAACCCTGCAAAATTATTAAAAATTAGTACCAAAATAATACGAAAATAGTCGTTAACATAATCCCCTAACTATCTCGAAATAGCTGCGAAATGGTCGCAAGATGCTTCTATATTGATTTCAAAATAGTCTTGAAATAATACCGAAATTTTCTCTACCACATTTCCAAATTGAACTCGAAATTGCATTTAGAACAAGCCCGAAGTAATCTCAAAGTATTCCCGGAATTATTCCATCATTAGCACATAATAGTCTCAAAATGAGCCCAAAAATATCCCCGAACAGCCCAGAAATGATCTTAACTTGGTCCTGAAAATAGTCCCTGTATTACACCAAAAATATACGATCGGCACGAGATGTAGCATCGTGATAGTGAGAAAACGTTTGACAATAAAATGACCACTTTTTCTGGTTAAACGTCAAACTGCTTTTTTTTTTGGCAGTGGGAATTAAAATTTTGCACATCGTACCCAACAATGGTTGAGATCTTATATCATACCCATGCTAGAAGATCAACTCTTGCCGGTAAACCCAAAATATAAAGAATATTTACCTAAAATACGCTTTCAGCTCTATCAGAAAATATAACGAAAGTAAAAATATGTCCAGATTCGTACACTCATACACATTTACAAACTGAGAGTCGACACACCTACACTGAAAGTAATGGTGCTAGTAAAATCAACAAATCGGTTCTGTTGTTCTTGACTTAACGGATATTCGGTGAAATTGATCGAATTACGGTTAATTCGACCGAGTTCTTTGTCAAATGAACAAATTAGTTTAGTCATTTCAACAGAAGAGAAATTGTCGCTCTTAAGTTAACAAAATTCTGTAAAATTGACAGATTCCCGGTCAATCTAACTGATTTTTCTGTTAACACATCTGATCTCACTGGTCATTTCGACAGCGATCAACAGTCAATACATGAGCAAATTTCAAGGAGAATTTTACTCTCACTGCGCTCTCTACTTTGTACTTATAACGATGGTGCCACTTGTTAAAAAAAAATACCAAAATAAGAAAACCACCAAAACGAAAAACACACAAAATGGGAAAACAACAAAAAACTAGTTTTTCAGTTACTAATACAAAACGAAAAACCCTTTTTTGAATTTACTGCGCAAAAAATTATGAGATACCGGGACACTTATTTATCGGGTGCAATTTTGTAACTTCTCCTCCAAGCGAAAAGCAAAATTGCGCCTCTTGTTGCAAAAGATTTGTTTGAACGAACAGGATTTTTCTAAATTTAGTAAAATTTTTTTCAAGTTTTTAAGAATTTTCACTCACGGGAACGAATTTAATAAGATAATAAAAAACATCCTTTTTTAATGTTGATGTTTCCGACAACATAAAAGTTTGAGTTGTTTTGGAATCTTTTCAACTTAAAGTGTTACGAAAATTAAACTTTCCGAATTACATTTAAAGTTACTCCAGTGGTGAATTACCTTCCTGCGATCTGATTCTGTACTTTTCTATAACTTACAAGGTCTCTTTTTAAAATGTTACGTCAAACATTTATACAAGCTTTGTTCGAAACAAGCAAGTGTGGCAACTACATGCGAGAGAAGAAATTGAGAATGAGCTGAGCTGCAACCAAAAGAATTGAGAATCAGTTTTGTGACTACTATTTTCATTTCTATTTGCAAAGCGAAGTTCAAAACTATAAATTAAATAAATTATAAAATATAAAATTTGGCGAAAGTGCGTTTAATAAAACAAAATAATAAAGTGTATAATGTTTAATGTGTGCCAGCATATTTGATGTAAGCCCAATTGACGTTCGGTTAGTAAGTGCCACCGTGGTGTGATGGTAGCGTGCTCCGCCTGCCACACCGTATGCCCTGGGTTTCGCACCCCGGGCAAAGCAACATCAAAATTTTAGAAATAAGATTTTTCAATTAGAAGAAAATTTTTCTAAGCGGGGTCGCCCCTCGGCAGTGTTTGGCAAGCGCTCCGAGTGTATTTCTGCCATGAAAAGCTCTCAGTGAAAACTCATCTGCCTCTCAGCATAAAACATGTAGGTTCGGTCCGGCCAATTTGTAGGGAAAATCAAGAGGAGCACGATGCAAATTGGAAGAGAAGTTCGGCCTTAGATCTCTTCGGAGGTTATCGCGCCTTACATTTATTTATTTATATGGCAACATAGGTACTTTCATACAAAGCTGTCGCAGCAACTTTGTTAATTTGACTACTAAAACGGTCAATTACGAATCAATGATTTGTGCGCAATTGATTCAACATCTTGTTGCGATGGATAAAAATTAACAGAAATTTCGGTGGAATTGACCCGTAGTTCGGTTGGTTTTACCAGTCTTTTACTTTCAGTGTATGGGGTGTAGTGTAGGTAAGGAAACTTTCTTTTCTTTTACTCATAAATATGATTAAGTATACAAACAGAGAAACATACATTGGCACATATGCACTTAAACATACATACATATATCGACAGCTGCCAACTCAAGGCATATCATAACTTTGGCAGTCTACAGCATCGTCAAATAAAAGGAGGAGGGTAGGTTGATCGACTGCCCGTTCGCTAGGTTAGTTGGTTAGTTGCTCGCTTCGTCGAAATGGGGGTTGTGTTTTTGTGTAAGGCGCATTTAAGATTAAGATTTCGGCAAACTCATAATAAATGAAAACAAAAAGAAACAACCTAAAAAGGAGAAGTCATTACGGTTGATGGGATGCAGACAAGGCTAGTATGGCTGGTTCTTGGTGGGTTGCAGGCAATGGAACAGCTGTCGCAGTAATAATTAAATTTAGGCGTGGGAAAGTGTGAAATATTTGAGACTGACATATCATGGGACAAATACATACATACATATAGAAAAAGTGCTCCTATGCATTGTGTGTTTTTCAAGTTTATTGATATTTCTTTTGAGATTTTAAAACATTTTGCACGAGTCAGACGCGAGTAAATCTTGAATGCATGCAATTACGTTCCTGTGGATTTGAAAGCCAAAGGTGCGCATAATTAAATCTGCAATTGGACTGATAAAATTTGCAGCTGCAGGCAAGATCACAAATCGTATGCGGCAATCCTGTTTACTTTAGTACAGTCCTTGCAAAAAACTTGTTAGAAAAATTTATGAATCTGAATCTTAATTGACATATCGAGTTTTCACGGTTTACTTTTAAAGTAACTGACAGTAACTCCTTTTCTCACAATGATTTAATTGGTTATGTCTCTTATCTACGGAAGTTATTACATCAAGAAGATAAATTCTGGCTATTACGGGGATTGAGCCCATTGATTATTGCAGCCAGGGAATATATTCGGTTGAATTTGAACGGAGCCTCCCGAAAACGAGCAGTATTGGTGAGTAACGATGGCCTTACTCAAGCCAGGGGCGACGGTTCTTCTTCCCCGTGTTTAGAATAAACCGCTGAGCAATATAAATAAAGCTTATAGCGAGGATAAAGATTAGGGGAGAGGGAGAATAGGGCCGCGAACAAGGTAGGATTATATCGCGATGAATTAGACATGGAGAGCGAATCTTTTGTGGCATGCCTGCCGTGTGATAGTACATAAATCTACAGACCTAAAGGTTCGAGGGGCCAACAGAAATCGTTCTCAAGGTAGTCGAACTGATACCAGAAGTTGTTAGTAAAAGAGCGTACCGGATTCATACTCGGCAGAGGATTGCCCACATCCTAAATACTCCACTAAACAATATGGAGAGTAAACGCAAAGGAAAGTCAGCGAACTCTATAAGCGGGGCTTCAGGCAAATTCGAACCTAGAAGAGGAATGAGGACGTGCAAACACTCCCATTACTGTGGCAATAACTGATGGTAGCGATGCCGTGTAGATATGTGAAAAAGGGAAGCATCATGTTCGGGATGATGCGTTACAAACCGAGTAAACCGCGTTCTATGATTCATTTCAGTAGGGTAGACAAAATGTGGTTAAGTAGATAGGGTGCAACAATATCGCCAACTTGGGATGACTATAGGAAGTTTTCCAAATTACCAAAGGTAAGCCACAAGCAAGCGTTTTAATGCGGTGGATGGATCGACCGAAAGGCCAAGGTATAGATCGCGAATACCGACACGAAATTACCATTTGGCGTTAGAACCGAGTAAACCTCTTTCCCATCACTCGATTCATCAAGGGATCAGGTAGGACAATAGGGTTAAGATGATAGGGTGCAGACCTTCCAAAGCAAGCCACAAGCACGCGTTTTATGTGGTGGATAGAGTGCGACACCCAACGATACCAAAGGCTTAGGTATAGATATCATGCATGAAAGAGTCGGTGAATACGCTTCTTCTTCTGCAGCGTCAGAGCTTGAATATACCTACACAAAATTGGTATTGGGATAGAACAAAGAGCACAACTTTTCAGGGTGCAACGATCCCGTAACCTGCAGATGGTTAGAGGGAGTGGTTCCAAACCCACAAAGACGTATAGCATTGTCACGGTTTGAGGTGGTGAATAGAGCGCCGTTCCATCGATATCGAAATCCAGGGTATATATCACAAGTGTATGGAAGTCAGTAGATGCGCTGCACCATCTGTAGCATGAGAGCTTGAATATAAAAAATAAAAATAAAAATATATGTAAGACGCGATAACCTTCAAAGAGATTTTAGGCCTAATTTCTCTTCCAATTTGCGTTTTTTTAATTTTTTCTAGAAAAGGGCGAGTCGGTACCTACATGTTTTTTGTCTCCGAACGGCATCTGCAAGGCAGATGAGTTTTTCTGGGAAGCTTTTCCTGGCAGAAAGACACTCGAAGGGCTTGCCAAATCACTGCCGAAGGCGACCCGGCTTAGAAAAACTTTCTTCTCATTGAAAAAAAAAAAAAAAAATTGTTTTAAAAATTTGTATGTTGCTTTGCCGGGGGCGTGAACCCAGGATCTACGGCGTCGTAGGCCGAGCAAGCTACCACCACACCACGGCAGCTGAATATACTAGCAACTTGGTAGTTCGCGTAGCTCAGCCTACGAAGTAGGGTCAGTGCCACATCCTCTAATTAAAAAAGGGTGGAAGGAGATGATTAAACGCAGAGTTTGGGTAAATATCGTGTTGCGTGGCCAGGTTTTATATGCGCCTCAGAGAAAAATTACAAGCATAGCATACTAGAAGTAGACGAGGTTAAAATAGGCGCCAATAGCTTTATATCAAAGGCGCAGGAGGAGTATGTGGATATAATGACGAATACTGAAGGTCCTCCAAATAAAACTTCAACACAATAAAGTGGCTTCCAGCGAAATCTTCGGAATTCTTGAGTAGGGGTCGTTTGACGTAGCGCTGATCCAGAGCCAGGGCTCTCGTCTAAAGGAAAGCTACCTTATGTTTTTGTTTAATTCCGTTTCCAGTGTTGTGCAAATACCCTTCTTTATGCAGATAAGCTTTCATATGTGCATACGTATGTACACAGGTGGCGTTAATACTGAAAATTATTCTATGCATATCATATAATTATTGGAATACAATTTTCGTACTCATTTGCAAATATTGAACGCACGATTTAAACATTAAAAGACGTAAAAGGAATACAGTGAGCGTAGTTCTTCACGCACACTTGGTCCATTTCTACCACAGATCTCACGTAATTGTTTTGTATATTTCAACTTAATTTGTTCTCATATTTTTTTATTACTTCCCTCCCCTTTAAAAAGTGTGAGAAGGCATACGAAGAAATCAATAAACGAAGCAGCAGCCACAGATTTTTTTGATTACTAATTTTCTTTTGGCGTAACCAACATCTTTGCATTTTTTGTTTATTTCTTTTACGACCAGCAACCTTAACCTCAAAAAACGCAGACGTAATCAGACGACCATACAGTCAGCCTACCAGCCTGCCATTAGTAGGCCTTGCACAAATTGTGGGCCATGTGAAACTCGGCGTGCACGTTTCGTACGTGAATATTTGGGCTTCCTTTGTCTTTCGGACTGCCGCCTGGCATACGCGTCCATGTGGAGCGAAGTAGTATATATGTATGTGTGTGTGTGTGTGTGTGGTCGCCTTTATGCGTTTTTTAATCCAAATACAACGTATGCTATGTATGTACATGTGTAAACATAAAAATACGTCAGCTAGTTAATCTTCGTATTGAATTGCTTTAAGTATTTTTAGCTGCTGTAAGAGGCAACAACAATAAAGTGCAATAGGTAGAAGCGAGAGTCAGAAGCAAGCCCAACCAATGCCTAATAAAAAACTACCTATGAGAACTTTTTAGTAGGTTGTATTGTGAGTGATGAAAAAAAGTAAGGAAGGCTAAGTTCGGGTGTAACCGAACATTACATACTCAGCTGCCAAATTACAGCTTGCAAAACTTTTAAATTACCTTCTTTTAAAAGTGGGCGGTGCCACGCCCGTTGTCCAAAATTTTCTATGCTGCGTCATAAAGTCAACCCACTTACCAAGTTTCATCGCTATATCCGTCTTTGGTAATGAATTATCGCAATTTTTCGGTTTTCCGAAATTTTCGATATCGAAAAAGTGGGCGGTTATACTCCGATTTCGTTCATTTTAAATAGCGATCTGAGATGGGTGCCCAGTAACTTACATATCAAATTTCATTAAGCTACCTCAAAGTTATCGTGTTTACGGACAGACGGACGGACATGGCTAAATGAATTTCTTTTTTGAATGTGAGCTCTGCTCAGCTGAGTATAAAAATGCATTTGTGGGAAACATATGTAGCTCCCAATTAGATGATCCATTGGAGGCGTTCGATATGCGGTTTAAATAAGCGTGCGTGTATTTTTTGGTGAATTTAATTGAAAGGTTTCACGCCAAGACTATACTGAATGAAATTGCGTGGCGGTTATTTGAAAATTATGAAGAGCGAACATTTTGAAAGGGCGGAAGTTGTGTGGATAATGCGCTATGTTTTTTAGAGTTTCTAATTGGCAATAATTTCTCAGGCAATGTCGAGTTGTTTTAGAGCCGAACAGTTATTGATGTAACTTTACTATTTACTAAAACTGAGTGATATTATTGATCGTCCTACAATGCTTTTGGAATCCGCTTGCAGCTGCCTAGGATTTTGACAGCTAGCACAATTAAGTTTCACACATTCACGTTGCTGAAAAGTTCTACTTCAACTTCGACTCGACTGACTGAAGATAATACGCGTACTCTCATATCTACTTCCTTTTAGTGGTAGGTCGACATTACCATACCATTTACCCTTCCCGAATCGCTGCAGTCCTTTAGTATTTTATTAGAAGCACAGATTTAACCAAAATGTGCTCCGAATACTAGCTTTTAACCTTTTGTGCGACAAAATTTTCGATTTCAAACTTTAATTGGGACTCTACATGCATTCCTCAATGAATGACTGACTTGGTTGTTATTTCGACACATCAACATCAACAACAACAGGCGCTTAACTGCATAGGAGATATTGGGATTGCGCTGCTAGTCACGCATGTCATTTATAAGTTTTGGTAACATCATTTGTGAATAGCGAGGAAGGTCCTGTATTCCGCGGGATCTGCAGCTTACTGAGAAGTTGCAAACAATTCGTTGTATTTTGGCTTCAATCTTTCGCCGAATTCTCAGCCATTTCTGATTCTAGCACTCACGCCATCGGCCGTCATGTTTCTTTTCTATAATTAGATGTCCCCTACTTTCTTCTCTATCTTCGCATCAGGATTAAGCTCCCTATAGGTACTGTATCTTTTTTTTTCAAGGCCAATTATTTTTACGAGCTTGCTGGAGCCCTATAATATCTAATAAAACCACTCGGTTATATATTTAAGCGACGATTGCTAACAGCTTCCTATGGCACGCACTTCATTCGCTTATTGGAGGCATGGAGGTCTCCTGATTTAGTGCTAGTCCATATTCGAACCTCATAGAGTGAAAAGACTCCGCTGCGAAGTTCATCCGCCTCTATTCGTAGAGGATGAATTTTCCTACTCTAGGCCCAAACAGAACTTTCCAATGAACGGACGTCTCAGCAGGGTGAAATACTGCTACAGCAAAAGAAACCGTCGCAGGTTAAGTACTTGTATGCTTATTCTCTTAGTTCTTTCTCAGATGGTAATGGAATTAGAGTAGTTGTGAAGCGCAAGCCTTTCAAGGGCTTGCCCGCGCAGTTTATACAATTATCAACCGCACCTACCCATGGAGAATCCTGCTTATCCAGTAGGCGGCGCTCTAGCGGAGCAACTTGGACATACGGAGGGAGGGGGTTGAATAACCTAGAAGGTTCAATATGGTTATATCAAATTATGGGGTTATTCTCCAAAATATACCGGACCATTATTGGGCAAAGGACCAATAAATATCAATAGAACTCTCCGTGGGGTCTCCTTATCAGTACAAGAACAACAATACAATCTTAGTTTGAAAGGACTCTGTTAGGTTAAAAGAACTCTGTTAGAAAACTGCTTTTCCAATCCAGCACTTAGGCCACGGATATGCCCATTGCACAACCCATAACTGTTTCCAAGCCTTGATATGCCAGCTACCATAGTAAGAACCACTTCCTCGAGTCAACATACTTAAATACCGCACAATGACATAGCATACGCTGCACGATTTCTTTCATCCCAATATATATGCTGCTACTTTGTAGCTGTAGGACCCAACCAGCGTTGTGAGATCCTATTAAATAGTGCCCATTTAGAACCTTTACCAGGCCGCAATCTTTTCAGTGTTAGAAGCTCGTTTGGGCGTCCCTTATTTTAGGAAGGCCAAACTAGCCTTGATCTCGCTCATATTATATCCGTTCATGGTATCTGTGATTGCTCGGAGTATAAAAGACATCATAGGTATTACTACCGAATCATTTTGTAGAAGGCTGTGAGCAATCTTATTCTACCTAGCCAGCTCATCTGTGCTACTATTGCATGTACTCATTTAAGGCTTATACCTTAGTGTTAAGTGATATCATTGAGAGAAAGCCTGCATTCAGTATCATCGGCTTTATGTTGTCGTCGACATATGGGACCGTGGGCCTTAGTACAGCCTACTTTTCTGAGAAAATATTCACACATATCCCAACTTTAACGACAGTCACCAAATGATTTACTAATCCGCGGATAGTTAACATTGTCGCTTGTTATACGCTACTATGACCGAGAGGCGGAAAGAGATTTGTTCGGTTCCGGTTGAAAAACACCTCCTCTATTCACTTCTCATCTATAAGGGCCCATGCTCTCCAATTGCAGGCCCAAGGCACCAACAAAAAGGTCAACTTGTACAGCACGACATTGTAAAATATAAATTTTGAAATTTCCCACAATATAATGCGCCAAATGTTAATTAAATACCCTAAATAACCATACAGAAAAATCATGAGAACTTTCCAACATCTGTTCAAGTTTTATCATAAAATTAATAAAAATTAAAAAGAAAATCCAAATATGACGTAATAATAACTTTTGATTAGCATTCATGCACGCAATTAAATGACATCAACAATGACTGACACACCTTAATAGCGATGCATTCAAAAACAAAACACATCCAGAGGTGCATGCAAATGCAGTTCCGCCCCCCACACTTTACAGTCCTTTAATATCCTGAACGCTAAACATGCACTCACTAAATGCCTTGCCGACTCAGCTTTTCAGTCATAAAATTCCCATGCATTGCCACCCCATACACGATCATACCAACACAGACACACGTGACTGACACTGGCGCTACGAACTCGCCCCTACATGGCTGAGGGTTGTTTATGTTCCTTCGTTCCTTGTAAAACTTATTGTTTGTCTAATTTCAATATTTTAATTTTTGAATTTATATACATATATATATATATGGGGTATTCCATCCCATTTCGACCAATTTTGAACCCGACCCCTTTAGAATTGGCTGAAGGTTTTCTTCTTTTTCTAGCTTACGAAAAAGGTTTTTCAGAATTTTTTTCAAATTTTCTCATCCAACTCCAAAAAAGTTATGAATTTAAAAAAAAAACATCGTTTTTGTTTTCAACATGCTATGACTTTTTCAAAAATTGACCGTTGGGATCTTTTTTTTTTGTAAATTTGTTTTTAAATGTACTTTTCGGAAAAAATACAAAAAAATGTTTAAAGTTTTTTTTTTTTAAATTTTTCAGTTTTTCGAAATTTTTCGAATTTCGCCATTTTTTTTTTTTTTTTCTCATAAAATACTTCAATCAATTCTGCAATCATCCCCACTAATCCCGGAGTGGCCGATTTTTTTTATATTTTTTTTTTAATTGAAAAAAAAAATTTCAAAAATAAAATTTTTTTTTTATCAATTTTATTTATATAACAAAAAAATGTAAGAAAATGATTTTTAAGTATTCTATAAAGAAAAGAAATTTTTTTTTTATCAATTTTATTTATATAACAAAAAAATGTAAGAAAATGATTTTTAAGTATTCTATAAAGAAAAGAATACTTAAAAATCATTTTCTTACATTATTTTGTTATATAAATAAAATTGATAAAAAAAAAATTTTATTTTTGAAAATTTTGTTTTCAATTAAATAAAAAAAAATATAAAAAAAATCGGCCCACTCCGGGATTAGAGGGGATGATTGCAGCATTGATTGAAGTTTTTTATGAGAAAAAAAAAATGGCGAAATTCGAAAAATCTCGAAAAACTGAAAAATTAAAAAGTAAATTTAAAAACAAATTTAAAAAAAAAAAGATCCCAAACGGTCAATTTTTGAAAAAGTTATAGCATTTTCAAAACAAAAACGGTGTTTTTTTTTTAAATTCATAACTTTTTTTGAGTTGGATGAAAAAATATGAAAAAATTCCTAAAAAAGTTTTTCGTAAGCTAGAAAAAGAAAAAAACTTTCAGCCAATTCTAAAGGGGTCGGGTTCAAAATTGGTCGAAATGGAATGGAATACCCCATATATATATATAGCAACAACAACAATGGTATACATTTAACACTTGTTCAAGCATAACGTGCCTTTCGCTCTCTGCATTTATTTTCCTTTCATTATATTTATGTATGCCGTCGATTTTGTGTGAACTTATAAGTTCCTTCATAACAATACCAACGTAGTCCCTTTTATAATTCCTTCACTGCCGCTGGACTGTTTTACTTCCTTACTTCCTTCCTTACGCGTTGTCATTGTTTCCTGCGGTCTGTTTTATTTTTTATTTTAAAATACATGCATAGTACGAGTATTACTTTTGTTTTTGTTTTATGTTGCTTTAGTGGTGGTGATGTCGGCCGCATTCCCCTTCTGCACGTGGACTTCCTCGTAAGCCTATAAGCTGAAGTTTACAATGCACATCTGTGCGCTTGTCATCTAAAGTTATGCGCGATTTGAGCTGAGCTGAGCTGCGTTGCACTTTAGCCCCTCAGGTGAGCGTGAGAATACATTTTCTGTGGGAAATTTTATATATTTTTGAACACTTTTAGGTGTGCATTCAGGACTTTGTATTACTCTTTGCTTTACCTTTTGACAATTGAAAGTTTTAGTACATAAATTTAATTTCGTCTTTGTCAATATACAATTAGCCGATAAAGAGGTTCAGTTTCGAAATTGATTTTTCCTTACAAGCTCATCCACCATCTTTTTTTTCAAAACAGCGGAGTCGTTTTCTCTTCTCATCTCTAACGGCGGATGTTGATGAGAACTGTCCTCATAAGTTCGAAAACATGACTTAGTCGCGTTTGGCATTACGCAGTGGAAGGGTGGCTCCAGCTGGGTAAGGTCGTAGAAAACATCTATCTGACGTGAGGCGCGACTTAAGTGCACAAGCCTAAGTGTTGATGGGTCAACAAAATTCGGTTCGGCGGTAACCCTTCTAGTACCAGAAGGTGGTCGGATCTGATCGTTCCACATTCAAATTCGACTAAGGACGGCATATATCTGTAACTCTTCCTTAAACTTCGGTGTGAGTTTTCTTGGTTAGAACAAAGGTACCTGAGGGCACGCGATCATACACTGCAAATGAGTATCATATCGGTAAAACTCCTCAAAACTGCTTTTGCAGCTAGGTTGTGTTAGGCTAGGTTGAATTTTTTGACGATCAACGGGAAGAAGCCTACTCTCCAGCTAAATATTACATCCATTTTTAAAATGTCAGATTGTGATCGTTTAGTAGCATTCTATGGGGTGTTCTGCCTTCGGCATTCATGTCAAATTTGACTTGATTTCAGCCGGGATAGACTGCTTTTGCAGCTAGGTTGTGTTAGGCTAGGTTGAATTTTTTGACGATCAACGGGAGGAACCCTACTCTCCAGCTAAATATTACATCCATTTTTAAAATGTCAGATTGTGATCGTTTAGTAGCATTATATGGGGTGTTCTGCCTTCGGCATTCATGTCAAATTTGACTTGATTTCAGCCGGGATAGACTGTGGTATGCTGACAAATCCAGGGGAAGGCAAGCTTCAATACAGTCATTCCCTTAACAGCGTAATTGTTGGAAAAGCTTATCTGGAGCAGTCAATTGTTTAATTGGCTTATGGATACGTCGTTATTGCAATGGAGGATAGATGACCGGCCCAGCTTTTTAAAGAGTTTAGAATATTTACGTTGTAAGGCATGCCAGTCAAAAGTGTAGTCGGAATTGTACCAGAAGGTGCTATACCTAAACGTACCGTATTTATATCCGGCAAAACAGTTCCCAAATAAGCGAAACTTCCTAAGTCTTTGTGGAGAGTTTTTGAGGTTATAACTATAACAAAAACAAAGGCCGGTGAGAGTTTTTCTGCCAGAAATTCTAAGTAGGCCCTAAATTTTAGCTGCCCGATGACTTTAGCCTCTTCCTAGCGGAAGTTGAAGCAATTAACGACGCAGTTGATGAGATGCTAACCAATGGCACTATGGTTAGAGAATTTAACACTTCATATGGCCAATTAGCTATTAATATCCTCAAGTAAACCGTTTTGGATAGAGTGTGGCCTTTGAATGTCTGACCTCGTGTGCAATTACCTCGAACTGATTAAGAAACCCATGCCATAGCAATATACCGGGCGTCACGAGCATCTATTTGCCTGAATGAGTAAAAGTAATTCGCTAAGCTGTAGGAAACTGTGAGTTCGCCCGCACATCTTTGATCTCGTTATGCATGAGCAGACACTACTCTTTCAGTGTTGCAAGATCCCTTTCCCCTGAATTTTATGGCAGTCGATATGCCGAATAATTTTGTTTACCAAGGTTAATTTATTCCTGGTCATTGGGGTTAACGAGAGTCACTGTCCAATGGAAGTCCATATGTCTTAATGTACCCCCTTTGCAGCAGCTAATTTGAGGATGACAAAGTGGAATCATCGAGTCAATTCATGTTTAAGGTTTTGTCAGAAAAAGGCGGAAGTATTCCGGTCTCGCACTACTGGGATCTTCAGAAGATTTATCCTGGGCTGATATAAGTCGACGATTATAACGATTAGGTTATTTTATGTGGACCGCAAGAAACCTTTAAGCTCTCAAAGTGAGTTTCTTGAGTCAGTTTCTTGAATCCGATGCCAACGCAATTAAAAATGTGTAAATTCTGTGAGGAGGCCCAAGCACTGAAATATTCAAACATCCCTTTTTATAGATGTAACTGCCTAGCCATATGGGGTGGGTAAATTAGGACTGAATCTAAGAGTTTTTTGGATATTTCAGTGCTTGGGCCCCCTCACAGAACTTACACATTATTAATTTTCTTTGGTTTGGGATTCAGAACTATGTACATAAGTTAAAAATTTCCTGTATATAGTTCACAGTGAATCTACTTAAAAACCTATAGCATGATTTTCAAATTTTGCACTGATCGGTTCACATTAGGGTGTCTTAAAAATTCAAATTAACTATTTTTTTTACTGTCACCCAGGTAATATCATTGTTAAAAATCTTGTAAATTTTAGGATGTCTCACATAGCTAAAGCTCAGATTTGCCCATGAAGTCTTTATGAATTAAGATTACTTTTTATGTAATACCCAAAATCGATAATACTACGAAAGGCGCGATTCGTGCAGAAATATAAAATTTGTATCGTCCAGAATTAAGTGAAATGAAGAAAAGCAGCAAACAAAGAAAAAAAAATGTGGTTTGTTTTGTGCTGAATTTTCCGGACAAATAGGGACAGTCTAATACTATAGTCGTTGTGTATCATATGCATTTTGGCTATGATTGAAAACGGTTTAGGATGTGTGTTGAAAAAGTAGTCTGAGCTTTGAACATTTACGACGTGACTTAACCATCTAGGCTCCCACAGTCAATGTGTAAATCCAAGTGCAAGTATGATCCCAATCTCAACAAACAAATATATAAACGCATCTGCTTTGGTGTGCTAGAAAATCCTCAAAATCAAAAGACTTAAGCAACAAACCTAAATAAAAAAACACTCAAAATCTAATTAACCGCACAAGCCAAAGTATTTAAGTAGCATTCACGCAACCCTTTCTTAATAAGAAACTTCAATAGACGCACATTCATGCGTTCTGTGTTAAGCGCGTTTTCTGTTTTGGAGCAGTTAACAACAACACCTCTAATCCAAGCAATGAGCAATGTAATCAAAGAAAAGTAACCGTCACTTTCTTAAAGATGCTCAAAGTCAATCTGGTTGCAGCTGTTTTGTGGCATGTGCGCGCGTCTGTGTTTGTCTATCGGATTTTTCTTTACATTCAGTTTGCGGCACGTTTCTTCATTTTGGCGCACGCCATCCTACGACAGCGGTCATGCAATCAGCTGTTCGTTTGTTTAGTTTTCTAATTTTCAACAATAATAATAATGACTGGATTTGGAATTGGGCTCAAATATTGTTGTTTTATTAGATGAGTGTGTATAAAAATATGTATGTGTAGGCTTTTATAACGCATGCAGGCATTGCCCAATATGGTGGGTGATTTTAACGGCTGATACAATTTTGCAATAACTCACCTTTTGTGTTGTTTCTTCTAATTACCATTAATAGATTTTAGATACTGAACTAGCGTTGAAACTTTTCTGTCCGTTCAAAAAATGGCGTAAATCCATACAAAGAAGAAAGGGCCTCCAACCTTCTCTTCTGCATTAACAGCTTCTTGTTATCTTCTTACATTGGCATAACATGGGCCTAGCCAGTGCCTAAATTATTTCAGCCATCTCGCAACAACCAGAGATTCCAAGCCGTATTCTTCTTCTTGTAGCAGTACTTCGCCCCGTACAATAGGTGCGATCGCTCACAAATTGTCATTGTTGTCCTTTGACGGGCGTGCTAGGAAGCTTGCAGTTTCAATAGGGTTGCATTAGAGAGATATGTGTATTAGAGGCGTTGAGTTTACATTGTGTCAGATTGAAACGCGTCTCCCTGAGAAGTTTGCTTTCCCCAACGGCGATATGTGGGTATTGGACTCTGATAACGAGTGTCGTCACGCATTTATCGGCACAAGACTTTGCCGACTCTCCATGGATGAGACTGACGGTTTTTATACTTATATGACTCAAATAGCTGAACTCTTGTTTTCCGGATTTTTTCATAGTGCTTGCGAAATTACTTCTTATGTCCCTGGGAAGCTGACCTCTTCAATCAGATGTCACTTTACATTCCCAGGACTCTGAGTATTTAACAGAAAGCGTTTTTCAGAATTTCGTTTCTCCCCTTTATGGGGAGTATTCCTGCGTCACTGTGTAGAGATTTTCTGGCGACATAAGAAAACAATATGTGGTTCTTCTGGGCGCGGTGTTTTGACAGGCTTGCGGCTTCCTCTACTGTTTTTTTTTTTGTTTAAGCTTTAAGATCTAATTGGAGACGCATAGCACATAAGAAACTGGCCAATTGCTTAGTAGATAGCTTAGGCGTTTCTTTGCCCCAAGTGCTGCCGGCGTGGAACTTGAGTATTTTGTTACACTTCTGAACTATAACTAATTGCGGTTGCATGCTCGTCAAAATACACTCCCAGTATTTTTGTGTGACATACTGTCGATAGGTGGAAGTCTAATATTGTTAACATTTACTTTGCCCATAAATAAGTTCTCCGAGGGCTTGGGCGATGATAGTACCAAGTTACGCGAGTTGAAAACACTGGAACGACTAGGGAGATAGTTGTTAACTTCATAGCAATCTCATCAATGGAAGGGGCAGGACCTATGCCTGATCTGGACCGATGCTTACCGAGCACTCAAATAATTTGCGGTCCAACTTTTGAGACTAGGTTTAAGGTTAGACCTTTCCAAAGGCTAGCAGTAATGTGCTGTAATTGAGTGGGTCAAAGGCTTATGATAAGTCTAGCGCTACGAGTATTTTGTTGTGGTGAGATTCCTGGTTCAATTCTCAATTTATGTGTTGGAGGCATTTGGCGCGGGGGCGGTGCTGTGTAGTTTTTGGTAGTCTTACTGTTGGTTGCTAAATCGCAGGTTTGCCATGAAATAAGGGAGTTGGATGACTTTAAATATCTTGGCTATTGGCGACAGGAGACATATCGGATGATATGAGTATTATTCCATAGCTGGTTTCGCAGACTTTAGTAGCGGTACCACTCTGGGCATTTTCCACTTATCTGAGGTGACAAAAGTGGACATAAATAGTCTAGGGCGAAATGTACAGATTTTTCCAATTCAGCAGTTTGCTCCCCTTTCCTCTAATACCCAGCCAATTAAAGCGGGGCTTCTATTCGCTGCATCATGTTTATATTAGAGGTTTACGCCGATCACTTTACCAGCGGCGGCGGTGTAGGCTCTATTATATACCGGCTGCGCCGGCGTACGCCGGTGTTCTTACTTTAAAAAGCTTGATTTTTTCTATTTAAAAAAATTATATTTAGGAAAGATTTTGTTTGTATGTATTTAAGGAAATCAATGTTTTGGTCATTTCGGAAAGATCCGGCGTTCTGCCTCAAAATCTCGCAGATTGTTGAAAACATTTTCAGGAGTAGCTCCTTGCGGAAGGATTGTCCCTCGTTCACTTACTCCAGAGAGGCTTCGAACCTAACCCCGGTCTTTGGAATGCTGCGTCTGCTGAAAATTGAGATACATAAAATAGTCATACAACAAATTGAGATACATAAAATGGTCACACTTTTGTCTGTATATCTCGTGCAAAGCATAGTTTCGCCAGGGGTTAAGTCCTAATAATCGTCGCGAACAAAATTTCTTTAAATCATTTGTGGCTCCTTGGCGGTCACGCACAAAGCCGACTTACGGTTGCTACTAATGATCTTTTAATACTCATGACTCTCGTGGCACAGGGAGTCTCCAGTTATTTTGGCTGTTTTTAAGAGCTACAATTCCCGATGTGCGAACAATAGCAATCCCGAACACCAGTCGCTACCACGCCTCCTGACCCTCACACCATATGCCAGCACAGAAGCTATAAGACTGCGACTTCGAACTCATACCTTCGTCGATGTCGCTGTCCTAGAAGCTCTAGGTGTAGCTCCGAAGACTTTGCAACGGATGTTTTTGTCGCGCTATGCTGCCGAGCTACACCAGAGAAACACCTTGAAACGTTGGGGAGTGACTATTCGGCCAAGGTTGCCGCCCTCGAAATCATAAGCAGTCTAAGTGGATATCATTGCGTAACTCATGGGTGAAAATCGTATAATCCCCGGCGCATCTACATATGTAATTAAAATTGTACAAGGACCCTGGATAACATTTTTAAAATGTAGACCGAAGTTTGCAGACGTTTGTGTCCACAACATTGATTTCAATAGTCTTCGTTAAATCGAAGCGATATTTTAGAATTAAAGTCGACCGATTTTAAGTTGAAAGATGTTAACTGCTGTTTTCCGGCCTTATGATATAAAAACTCATTATGGATGACTAGTTCGACTGTCGACTACGTTAGGGTTGTAGCACACACGGTCATTAGTTCGACTGTCTTGGGAAAACAACAGTTAACATCTTTTAACTTAAAATCGGTCGACTTTCATTCTAAAATATCGTTTTGATTTAACGAAGACTATTGAAATCAATGTTGTGAACACAAACGTCTGCAAACTTCGGTCTACATTTTAAAAATTTTACCCAGGGTCCTTGTAAAATTTTAATTATCTAGCGCCGAGGATTATACGATTTTCACCAATTCCGCAATGACATCCACTTAGACGAGGGCGGCATCCTAGCTCGACAAAAGCATCCGTTGGAAAGTCTTCGGAGCGACGCCTAGAGCTTCGACGAAGGTATTAGTTCGAAGTCGCAGTCCTATAGCTTCTGTGCTGGCATATGGTGTGAGGGTCAGGAGGCGAGGTAGTGACTGGTGGTCGGGATTGCTATTGTTCGCACATCGGAAATTGTAGCTCTTAAAAACAGCCGAAAAAACTGGAGGCGCCCCGTATCACGAGAGTCATGCCATTAATAGCAACCGTAAGTCGCCTTTGTGCGTCACCTCCAAGGATCCACAAATGATTTAAAGAAATTGTGTTCGCGACGATTACTAGGAGTTAACCCTAGGTGAAACTACGCTTTAGACGACATATACAGACAAATTTGTGACTATTTTATGTATCTCTGTTTCTTTTCAGCAGACGTAGCAATACCAATTCCAAAGACCGGGGTTAGGTTCGAAGCCTCTCTGGAGTAAGTGAACGACGGACAATCCCTCCGCAAGGAGCTACTCCTGAAAATTTTTGAACGGTCTGCGAGATCTTGAGGAAAAAAACCCGGATCTTTCCGAAATAGCCAATACGTTGATTTCCTTAAATACATACAAACAAAACCTATCCTAAATATTATTTTTTTAAATAGAAAAATCAAGCTTTTTAAAGTAAGAACATCGGCGAACGCCGGCGCGCCGCCTACGCCGCCGCCCCAGGTATATAATAGAGTCTACGCCGTCGCCGCCGATAAAGTGATCGGCGTAAACCTCTATATCATACGCTGTACAAGAGCTAAGGCCTGGGAATAACGAAAATTATTGGTGCCCAGGGGGGAGTATTTGTAAAGAAAACTCAAAAGCTTATCACAATTGACGATTTTTTCAACTTTGACAACACTATGACTGCACACTGATCCAATCCCAACTACGTTCTGCAAAATAGAGGGCAAGGCGAATCCCAAGGCGAATTCAGTACCAGGTATTGTTATCCCAACAGCTGATTGCTTCTTCTTGATTATTTGCCATACAACGCCTTGTGCAACAATATGTCAGTTAGTCGAAATTAATGAAAATCGCCTTGGACGAATCCATACAAGGTGACAGTAAAGCGAATTCAACCAATTCGCCGTGCAGAAGAATGTCAAGTCAAAAGAAAATTTTCGTTCATTTCCATTATCTGATATATTGCTGTTCAAGGCGTTGTATGGAAAATAATCAAGAAGAAGCAATCAGCTGTTGGGATAACAACACATGGTACTGAATTCGCTCTGATAAAGGCTCAAGAAAAATTTTTTGCGTCTAATGGTTCGCAACGAACGTATGAATGTATCCCCCACAAGACATAATCCGAGCTTTTTCAAAATATCCAGAAAAGGCAAGATAGCATAATATCCAGACTTATCGAAATTTCGACAACTTTAAATTGCGATGAGTTACAATTCAGAATATTTCCGGAAATTATTATATTAGTAGCCGAATTCGCTTATGTATTTTTCAACCACCCTAATATACAGTGTCATTCACGAAACGCAACCCATGTCACTGCACCAAATGTTTTTCGAGTGCAGTGAGAGGTTGGTTGCATTTATGTGTGTGTGTGTAGCGCAGGGGGGAGAAAAATTTAAGGCTAAAATTATCGGAAATGCAAGAGTGCAGTTAATTTTTCTGCTTAGATTTACTTAATTTGTATTAAATAATAAAAATGGTATGCTCGAACCACCACAACCAATTCAATTCAAATGTGAAAATGTAAATTCTTCAAAATTAAAACTTCTAAAATACCGAAAAGGGAAAGTGCATTTTTACTCCTTTCTTTGATTCCTTTTCGTCAACACACAAAACAAAATTGTCGTCATTGCCATACTTAAAAAATTAATTTTTAATGGCAAACACATAGTGGCAATTGGCAAGAGTTTCCTATTGTGGGGCTCTATTTAAGTTTCGCATAGTTTAGGAGTTTAGGATATAAAATTAAGATATGACTTAAGCGGCAATTACCCACCGACGTGTGCCGTACGTACGGACGTTTGTCGTACGAAACACGTACTTAACATATTTGTGTGTGTATTGTTTACAGATAAGCACTGTTGCCATTGACCATTTTGCATGCATGCTTATGGAAACATCAACTTTTTCCAATTTAATTTTTTATGTTGTAAAAGGCTGGAATTAATATTAAATAAATATAAATAGATTACATAATTATAATTTGCACTTTTACATTATTATTTCGAATTATTTTCACAATTTTTCAAACTGCAAACGGTCAAAAATTAGCGCACAAAAGATTACTAGGCAACTCTGTCTAGTGAGAGAGTGATCAGCTGGCACGTTCTTACGGAAAAAATCATAATTGTTTTGATTTCTACGTTCCGGGCTACGTAAGTACGGGCGTTGCACGTCGGTGAGTGTTCGTTTACATTTCACACTCATAAGATAGGTCGTGTCAGCTGACACGTTTTTGGTACGCACGTTCGTGAGTAACTGCCGCATTAGTCGGTTATTCCTTATGACCATATGGTTCTAAATATTTCATACTTTTCTCCGCACTTTATATTGGTTTAGAATTTTAGGCAATGGAGTTTTAGCGTTAGCGAATGTTGGGATTCAAGGTCCGATCATAAGAAACGCTCAACAAGTTTTTTAATTGTCCCTTCGTAAGTCGAAGTTGACGTTCTTTAAAAATATATATTTGCATCAATTACAGCCTGAAATGATTTCTCAATCATTACAAGCATATATGTTATACTTCTTTATTGCTACTACAGGATGCGTACACGCACAAACATCAGAGCGCCGATATATTGCCTTTTAAATGTTTTTATATTCAATAATCGAATGTACCTGAATTTAAATTTTTTTCTTGTCATACTTATACTACTTCAATCACAATATAAATATAATAACAAAAATTCCCCAATAACAAAAATAATCTCTAGTTTGAAGCAAAAAATAAAAGAGAAACGTGAAAGTATGGCAAAAAATTCTCTAGGTCCCCTGGATTATATGAAAACGCGTAGATTATCTATTGGCGATTTATTGTTGATTAAGGCATGTGTAAACGTGGTCTTACAAGGGGATAAAATCTTAAGTGCTTTCTTATGACTTGGACACCGGTTGGACTTAAACGACGTGTAAATGCAGTGTAAATTAGTATAAGAATTTCTGCCGCATTCATAAGCTAATTCCCGGTTGTTGATTCTCTATGAAAATTTCGTAATGTGTCGAATTTCGAATTTATATATATATATATATATCGAATAATACATATTATACTATCGAATTCCTTAACTCTATAATAATTGATCTGCATAACCGATTCAATGAGAGGTAAACCATTAATCAAGAAAATCAGGGGCCGAAACTGCTATTCCTTTCATAATATAATTCCTTGCAAAACTATTAAGTTTGGACTTTTAATATATTTGGCTCAAGATAAAAATTATTTTCGGATTTTTATTACCTGAGTCCGATAGAACTAGTTAAACTCGAACTTTTAAAAATAAATGTCCGTAAAAAAGGTTAAATTCGGACTTTTATTTTTAAGGCCCATTTTTAAAACTCCGAGTTTAACTAGTTCTATCGGAGTCAAAAAATAAAAATACAGATTTTACTTTTATATGTGGACTTTTATGGAAAAAGTTCGAAAAATAAAAAGGATGTATGATTCGACATAATATTGCTATAGGGATACCTGGGAACTCAAATATTTTCACATAGGATAATTTTTTGACCAGGACTTTTTTGACTCCGATAAAAAAAAAAATAATTTTCCGTCTCTGAAGAAAAGACGTTATCCTTTTTTAACTTTACTCAAGAACAAAATAACACTGATCTTTTTCCAATAAATTTGAGTTGAACGAGAAAAATCGTAAATAAAAAACATATTCATCAGTTAACATTGATCAACCTTGTTTTGAAAATGACTTGAAAGATCGATATATATTGAGACGATTTTTCGTCATCCCCTGTCAAAAAAAAAAAAAAAAAAAAAATGGAACGAAAACGATGGAATCCTGTCGGACAATTAAAAAAAATGTAAGGCGAGATAACCTCCGAAGAGATTAAAGGCTGAGCTTCTCTTCCAATTTGCGTCGTGCTCCTCTTGATTTTATCCTACAAATTGGCCGGACGGGACCTACATGTTTTATGCCGACTCCGAACGGCATCTGCAAGGCAGATGAGTTTTCACTGAGAGCTTTTCATGGCAGAAATACACTCGGAGCGCTTGCCAGTCACTGCCGAGGGGCGACCCCGCTTAGACAAGTTTTCTTCTAATTGAAAAACCTTATTTCTAAAATTTTGATGTTGCTTTGCCCGGGAGTTGAACCCAGGGCATACGGTGTGATAGGCGGAGCACGCTACCATCACACCATGGTGGCCGCCTGTCGGACAATTAACAAACCAAAATGAGACTTGAAAGATCGATATGTCACTTAAAACTAAAGAGCAATAGAAAATTTTTCATAAAAAAAAAAATATATATATATATACGAACAAGAATACAAATTTATCACAATGGTTTAAAATATATTTTTTATCTTTGTTGTAGGCAATTACTTCATTTATCCTTTTAATTTCAATCGATTATTTAACATGAATTGTTTGTTTTTGTGATATTTTTACACTAGCAAATATTTAAGTCGGCCCCTTCCTCGGAATCGCGTAAATGTAAATGCCTTTGTTTACTATAATAAAAGCTGATGTAGAACTTCCAATCAGAGACGTAAAGCTGTACCCTTAACCTAATTATGGGTTTGTTTCATGAGTTTAACTTCTCATAGCCAGATAAACAAACTCAAATTTCTAGATTAGATGATTACTATGGCTGCTATTCGCTGCTACACGCATCGATTCTCTGCTAAGGTTCACTGTAAAGGTTAATATTTCTTCAATGTTTTATCTATACTTGAATGATAAATTGTCTTTTTTTTTGTAGAATTATTAAAATATGAATTCTGTTCCTCGCTATCAAAACTGTTGCCTTTTCAACCTTTTGAATAACTTTTCATCAACAAAGCAATATAGTGAATTTCTTAGATATATTTTCAGGTATTTTTTCATGTCTGGCAATGCTCGTACTGTCATTGCTAAAACACACACAATTGCTGGAAAGTAAAACCGAACAGCGACGCAAACGTCAGATAAGACGAGAAAATAAGATTGAGCGCGTAGAGAGGAACTTCGCTGGAGTGAGAGCGTAAAATGTGAATATTGTATTATTTCTCATAAATAGACCTGTGTGGCTGCTTTCGCATCAGTGGCACGTATATACAGCTGGAATTTCTTGAAGCATTTTATCTCATTCCCACAAATGCCCAGTCGATGCAGCTGCTGTGTTTTCGCTGGAGTCGCTTCAGTTCGCGTTTGAATTTTGTTGACACAAATTGAGATACAAAAGGAGAATATACGAAGAAGACACAAGGAAATTGTAAAAAAAAAAAAATCATAAAACATAAAGGAAGAAAAATAGGTGTGACAGCGCGTTGTGAAAAATATACATAATAAGCGAGATATATTGTGCGAAATAAATTAAAATTGTGTAGAAAAGGGCATTAAATAAGTGTTAAAGCGAGAAATATTCTCAGCAGCATGCAAAGTCCGAGAACGAATGCAGTCAATGGGGCAATACAATCATTGCCCAGTACATTGGCGCAGCTGGCGCTGAGGGATAAACAACCTCCACAATTGCCACAAACACAGCCGCCATGCGTACCCAACAAGAGTCATCTGGCCGATAGCACCGCGTCTACCAATGGTGGTAGTGGCGTGGGTGCCCTAAGTCGCAGCAACTCAACTGCTAGCGGCGCTGCTGATTCAAATAAGGTGACCACTGAACTGCAGGAGAAGGAAAACCAAAACCAGCAGAAGCAGAAACCGCCACTGCCTGTACGTAACAAACCAATGGAAATAGCGGGTTATGTCGGCTTCGCCAATCTGCCAAATCAAGTGTATCGTAAAGCGGTGAAACGCGGCTTCGAATTTACATTGATGGTTGTAGGTGCTAGCGGCTTGGGTAAATCAACGCTGATCAATTCCATGTTCATAGCTGATATTTACAATGCAGAACAATATCCTGGACCTTCGCTGCGACGCAAGAAGACAGTTGCCGTTGAGGCTACAAAGGTGCTGCTCAAAGAGAATGGTGTAAATTTAACGCTCACTGTCGTAGACACACCTGGTTTTGGTGACGCTGTCGACAATACAAATTGTTGGGTACCCATACTTGAGTATGTTGATAGCAAATATGAAGAATATTTGACAGCTGAGTCACGCGTTTACCGCAAACAGATTCCAGATAATCGTGTGCACTGCTGTTTGTATTTTATAGCGCCATCCGGCCATGGACTGCGACCATTAGATATAGCTTGTATGCAGAGTCTCTCGGATAAGGTGAATCTGGTGCCTATTATTGCCAAAGCAGATACAATGACACCGGACGAGGTGCATCTATTCAAAAAACAAATTTTAAATGAAATTGCACAGCACAAAATTAAGATTTACGATTTCCCTTCAACACTAGAAGATGCTGCCGAAGACGCAAAAACTACACAAAATTTGCGTGTACGCGTTCCTTTTGCTGTTGTGGGTGCCAATTCTATAATCGAAATGGATGGCAAAAAGTTACGCGGTCGCCGTTATCCATGGGGTTTAGTTGAAGTTGAAAATCTAGGTCACTGCGATTTCATCGCACTAAGAAATATGGTCATACGCACACATTTACAAGACTTAAAGGATGTTACCAACAACGTACACTACGAAAACTATCGGTGTCGCAAATTATCCGAGCTAGGACTAGTCGATGGCAAAGCCCGTCTTTCAAATAAAAATCCTTTGACACAAATGGAAGAAGAAAAACGTGAACATGAGTTGAAAATGAAGAAAATGGAAGCGGAAATGGAACAGGTCTTCGATATGAAAGTCAAAGAAAAAATGCAAAAACTTAAAGACTCTGAGCTGGAACTGGCGCGTCGTCATGAAGAACGTAAAAAAGCCTTGGAACTGCAAGTACGTGAGCTGGAGGAAAAGCGACGTGAATTCGAGCGTGAAAAGAAAGAATGGGAAGAAGCTAATCATATCACACTGGAGGAATTGAAACGACGTAGTCTTGGCGCAAATAGTAGCAGCGATAATGTTGATGGCAAGAAAGAAAAGAAGAAGAAGGGTCTGTTCTAAATTTAAAATATAAATCCTAGAAGCAGTATTTGAGTAACTTAAAACACAAAGAAACGATCTTAAGAATAAAGAACAAAATCAAAGCAAAGTGAAGAGCGAACAAAGAGATATTTAGTAGATGTGGCGTCATGGATGACGGCGTCAATAAAGGTAACAATGATGACGATAGTAATGCTATAATGACGGTAACGAGCTGACGACGATAATGATCTAGTTGACGAATTATATTAAGTAATGAAATACCTAAAATTGTTTAGATGTATGTATTTAAAATATGTACTAAATAACAAAGCAAGCAATCGCAGCAAATCACTCCTTAAAAAAAAAAAACAAAATTAATTGATTTTCCCCAAGCTCCCCTCCGCTAAAACACGAGTAGCGTACATACCCTTTCCTTGCATTAATTATAAAACTAATACCTTCTAAACATAAATCCTACATAAATATAATTAAAAAGAATATAATATGTAATAAAGTCTTTAGTTTAAAAATATTCAATATTTTCATTGCTTTTCATCTTTTCATCGGCCTTAAACGTGCCTGTTTGCCTACTTATTGCAGCTTCTCTGAACCAAACATTTTCCCAGGATATTATCTGCTTTTATTTTATATCTGGTCGCTTGCGTGAGCTTGCTCGTTATCGTGGCTACGCATTTTACTTGTTGCTGTATGCCATACTCTTTCTACAAATTGTTGATAAATTTGTTTATAGCGCTACAGTCATAATTGATCTGAAATACACAATGCACACACCGTTCATTTGATTATCTACTTTGCCTTAGCCATAGTCGTACGCCGCGTCTGGCCATATTTATGCATATACATAATTAGCCTAGTGGATCCATGTTTATATTTACATATATATGTAGATATGATACATGCGTTGGCGGTGTGCGTGGGAGTTAAATGAATGCATCACACTTTTGTGGTGATAATTATGTGAATTGTTGTAGGACATGAGGCTATATTATGTTGTTGGTTTTAGTCCATGCGTGCTCTATTCGCGTGTTGTAGATAAGCTTGTATGTGCTTTTGATGTATGCATGACTGGCGGCGTCTGCCGAAAATGAGTTTGATGAATTGTTGTTGGTAGCCCAATTAATTAAAAATTTAAATATAAAATAAAAATATGTAACAGATTAATACCATGTACCAAATCCAATCCATTTACAGAGTAGAAACAGTGTTATATTAAGCATTATCTGAGAAATACATACAAAAACAGATAAGTACATCATTGATATTCAACGTGTGAACATTTCCACCTCCACCACTACATCTGACGTTACCAAATAACCCCTATCTTTTATTGATAAACTAGCAGGGTAAAGGACATGCTATCGAAATAATTAGAATAATAAATTTCTCTCACCTCCCTAAATAATCTAATCTAATCTAATATACAGTCTATCATAATTGTTTAACAAATATTTGAAAACTTCAGATAATTTTTTTTCTACCAAATTTTTCAAGTATAGATTTTGAATAACTTGCAAAACATTTTTAAAGTTTAAAATTTTCGAAGTTTTTCGAAAATAAAGAAAAATTAATGTAATAAGAAAATATCTGACACACAGTTTGCTGACAATTTCACTACTATTTTTGTGTTCACAACTGCTCATATGCATCTACATTAGGGTCATCCGCATAGTTAAAATTTGTTTCGCTTTTTCCAGTGTTTAGGGGTGAACGGTTGAACTAGATTGAAAAATATCACATCTTAATTTTGTTCCCAACTGGAAACGGCTAAGGGCTGGCTCACAGTGGTAAATATTTAGATTTTAATGTATTGTGTCTTTATAGAGCAATCTGAACTTGAAGCCCTAAACAACACCATTTAACCGTTGTTAATTCGAAACAAAATTCGTACGTAATATCGTCTGCATTGGGATATTGGATATTGGAAACAAGAAAAAATAATTAACGTTTTTTCAGCCACCATAGAAAAATCATAACTTTGACCCCTATGAGACACGCCGGAGCCATTTCCAATCGGTATTAAAATTTTAATATGTTGATTTTGACTCTGCTATTACCATTTGTAGGGAGAGGCTGGTTAAGAATCGTTAATTTTCTTCATAAGAACCACCCTAAGGTAAAGTAGTAAATGTTTACAGCTACGAACAAGAAAATAGCACAATCAATTAACAAATTTTATCATTTACTTTCGTTATTAAAAAAAAACTTAAATGAATTGTGTTACTAAAACTTATGTAGTGCGATTTCAAAAACGTATTAAAAAATCTGCGTGAAAATTTCGCTTTTTTCTTCAAAAGAATTTTAGGCTTTTTTGAGTATGCGTTCTATACTGCCGTCCATAGCAAAAAGGCAGTAGTATGTAAAATGTGAAGATATCGGACAAATTTGCATTTTAATTTGCGAAATTTAAGATTTTTCAAGAAATATTAAATTTAAAAAGTTGTAAATTTAAAATGAGATTTTTGTTAATTTAATGAGTAAACTGTAGTCACTGCAGTAAGTGAACTTTACTACTTTGTCGCCATGGACGGCAGTATAGTGAAACGTGTCTAAAAGTTTTTATGTGAAAATTTCGAAAGCCACTTCCATTTTGACGAACACATTTAGAAAAATTCTTTGCTCAGTTTTCATTCATTTAGTTTTTTATAATACATATTAACGAAAAAAAGCTACATATTAAATTTTGTTAATAATTTGTGCTGCTATTTTGCTGCTCACAACTGTACAAAGCAAGTACTTACTACATGGTCCTACTATTTTCTTATGGTTTTTCTTGCCAACTTGCAAATTATTATTATTAAATTCCGTGAATTTTAATCAGCATATTACAAGACAGAACCGGAAGTCCAAAAATAGCTCAGCAAATAATTTTTCGCAATTTTTTTATTAATACATAGGCACATAGGGCTTTAAATTCATGAGCGCGTAGTCATAGTTAAAAAAATGGCTCTAAATTTAGTTGCTGCTGTTTTGACAGATAACTCTTGGAAAATGATGTACTAAAGTTATAACTAAAAATACTATTTCAATTTTTAATTTTCGCAAATTTTTAACAGTCGAGCTTCTTTAGAAATACGAAACATGAAATCCTATATTCTGTTATACGAGTTTAAAGGGCAGGCATTAGCAGCTAATCGACCAGTCATCGTTTATGTGTGTTTTAGCTGAATTAATTGAAAATTTATAGAGCAGTTCAATAACTGAGGGGAAAAAGTTAATACACAATTTTTTCGGAGCAATTTAACCTAAGTTTCATAATTCAGTTTACGCGGTAAAGTCAACATGCTTGGGTTTAGTGAGTGCATATAAATACATATGTATGGATGAATATATGGGTATATGTATATTAGGGTGGTTCAAAAAAGTTTAAATGTAGCATCTCAAAAGATTTGACCTGATGTTGTTGTAACGATAAGGACACTCCCAGAAGATTTTGGAGAATGTTATCGATGTTGATAGTCCTTTGGCGGTTTTGGATACGGTACGTTCCGGTAAAAAGCACTTACTACTCCGACCATATCGGGAAGGGATTCAAGGGGTTGTGTAGCGCAATATATAGCTTCTCCAACCCAATTGTCAACCTCACCTTCGAGCGGCGAATCCCGTTTCACTAATAGACGAGGCTCTGGCGAACCCAAGTTCCTCATGGAACTTGGGGGTGGGGAGGGAGGGATGGCCTGAAGGTTTAATGTGGCCATATAAATCGTTCCCGAGATGGTGGGGCCAGCACCTTAATGGTGCTGTGTTACCAGAGCGTATCGGATCTGTATCCGACAAAGGACCATCACATCGATAACACTCCCCAAAGCCTTCGGGGAGTAACCTAATCGCTACAACAACAACAACCATATCGGGAAATATGTAATATGACCACATTCTCCTTTCCAGGCCATACCAGAAACATTATACAGCTCTAACCAGCTTTAAGTGGACCTAATGGATGCATTATTCGGTTTTGATATTATTTTTTAATCGTCCGTTTTGTGAAAGCTTTATATCTTTTAGTTGTTTAAAATGGCCAGGCCAGGCCACCTATGAGAAAACGTGCTTTGTTTATAGGGTGGTGTAAAAATTATGTCTGTAATTTATGTAAGTGTAATACTAATAAAAAAATTAGATTTAAGCATTTTGAGGAAATACGGCACCTGAGAACCCAGCCGTATGAAGTGAAAAAACACAAGCAGGTCCTTGGTGAACTCCATAAACAGGCGTCGGACCTTTATGCCGGGAATTGCCCGGTGAATCCAGTACTTAACGAAAATTATCCAAAACTTGCGGAAGAGGAACGCATACTCCCCAGGGAAACGCGTGTCACTCTTGCTCAACTTCGTTCTGGATACTGTAACGGGTTAAACTCTTACCTATCCAGAATCAACCCCGACATACAAAATGTATGCCCCGCTTGCAATGTGTCCCCACATGACACCAACCATCTCTTCAATTGTAATGTGGAACCAACGCCTCTAACACCCCTTTCCTTATGGTCCACCCCTGTTGAAACGGCAAGTTTCCTTGGACTCCCGTTAGAGGATATTGATGACAATTTGTGATCGGTCGCGGCTATTAGGTGGGGCGAGCATTGATACAACAACAACAACTAATAAAAAAAAAAAAAACAGAAGTTTGTTGAAGAATCGCATACCCACAACATTTTTATTCCATACTTTGCCGACTTAGACGGAATATATTGTGTAAACCTAGTTCGCCCACGGTAAGGAAAATGTTGCTCATCTACTGTTATTGCTGCGTCAGGGGTATATGCTTCTTGAAGATTGTGATTCATCATAGTCAAAATGTCGTAAATTGGTGCAGATTTACCCAACAGCATACGTTCAGTACGGGCGTTAGCTCCATCAAAACGAACAAACCGAACCAACATTTTGAATCGATCTCACGTTGCATTATAAACATCAAAATGCCGAGAATCCAATAGACAATTGCCTGCATATTATTACAGTGGAGCACACCGGAAAATAATAGCAATCCAAACCAAGCAAATATCTTCGTTTTTAGGCAATTCTTCTTTGACCTCAAGCTCACTCTAAATATCAGGCACCTCTCCGTAATCAACAGGAATATAATCCTCATCATCATCATCGTCGGTGACATACTTATTATCTTTCTCATCCTCCGCTGCAGTAAATTTGCTCAGCACTTCCTCGTGATGGCGCACTTGTCCACTTGATAGATGATTACTATTTCTACAGATAGCTAATAGAGCCCTATCTACTTCGTCTAAAAGTGATATTTCTGTTCCAGCACAACATAAAAGAAAACACTTTATGCATAATACAGATCACTATTTTAATTGTAAATAAATACTAACTTGTCTCCACTCAAACAAAAATGATTGCAAAAAGCGAAATCAATCATACACAACGAAAATTTGCAACCAAATTCAATTCTAAAGGTACTGCAGATATCTGGCGCCTGTTCTCGTGCTTTTTTACTAAATCTAGTAAAACTGTCGAAAAGTACGGTGCATGACTACACCCAAATTGCAGTGGTGGCCTGTGCATGCCATTTACCCTAGCATATGAAGTTTTTGTGTAAAATATATTTTTTTTAAAATCACTTCGCTAGAAATGGTTATAAAATTTTCAGAAGCTTCACTAACAGACCGGTGAGGTATATTGGCGCCGTTTTTTGAAAAATTAATGAAACAAAAAGATATAACCCTTTAAAAATCGAAACGGCCTGCGTAGGCCACATCACACAACGGAGGGTTAAGCAAAGTTAGCTGATTGAAAAAATCCTATCCTCTTCCAGCATATTGAAATTCAATAAAAACTATTCTCTTTTAGGACCACTCTAATGCACGTAGTTCATATGCAAGAAAAAGTATATTTGTGTACATAAAACGCATAGCGAACAAATACAGCCTTGCGTGAGCTGTGCGCATGTGGAGTGGCATATGGGCATATGAGGCCAGAACAGGCCCAGCAATGCCTATTGGTGTTGTTGTTATGGTCTATCAAAGAGGCCAACTTCACAGCACAACACATTCCAAATACAGAAGTTACTTAGAAATTATTTAGCGGTATTGTTGAATTTTTTGCGATGAGTCGACGTGCCGCCGATCAATGAACGTTGTTCAAACGCAGACTTGAAGAGAGTCATAAAGCAGAGCTTTAAATTAAACAATAATTAAGTGGGTGAATGAATGAATGAATAGAAGGGGTTTCGGGAGCGGTAGGCCGACGTACACTTTTGATCGGACGGTTGATTGGGTGGCAGGAATTTAAATATTACATACATAATACCTACATACATATGTATTTATACACATACATACATATGTATATAGGTACGTTCACAAAAATTTGTTTCCATTGCATGACTCAAACTTACATATGTTTAAAAAAAACAACAAATATTTACCAACAACAACAATTTTAAAGAAGAAATCGTTTTTAATGTTGAAGTAAGAAAACAAAATGAAAAATATGGCGTTAAATGGTGCAAATGCGAACACGAAACTCATTTCATATAACAAGCAAAATAAGTCCCCAATGAACATTTTAAAATGCAACTATTCGAACAAAAAGAAAATTGTGTGGGGACGCCTTAGTTTGCGACTGGAATCAACATGTTCAATACCCTATATTAAAAATTAACGAAATTCAACGTTGGGTCTACATATATGTGCTAAGTCCACGAGTCTTTCATTCGTAGTTGTTCTCCAATTAAGTTAGTAAATAAAGAAGCGATTGAACTAAGAAAGTATCGTGCCTGACAACGCACTCTAAAACAACGTAGTAAATTATTTTAAGCCTACATCAAGAGCCGTGTAAGCATTCTTTTCGAGCTTGAATTATATAAGTTGAGTTGTGAATGTTTTGCAATAGCAGATTTTTTTGTATTCAACTTCAATTGCCTAATAATTTTGGATGGACGTTTAAAGGTCGATCAGGAAAACCGACTCTCAATTAAATGTTGAAAACATTGATGACTGACTCTTTTGAAGCTTTGGGGCTTAGCAAAATATTCTAAAATACTAAATAACAAGTAAAGGTGGCTAAGTTCGGGTGTAACCGAACATTATATACTCAGCGTGAGCTTCAATTGTACATTTCATTTCAGATAAATTACTTTTCTACATAACACGTGGCACCGCCCGTTTAAAAAAATTTCTCCCCATTTCCTCTTACCATAAAACTTGATAAGTGAAATATCATTGATTCCAAACTATTTTTTGCTAAGTTATAGCTTATTATTCTAGTCTACGACCCTTTTAAACTTGTTTTATATCTAAGTTGCCGTGGTCTTTAACCGATCCCATCCATTTTTACTAGAAATATTTTCTGCTATAAGGATAATATGTGCAAAGCACTCTGAGTATAAAAAATTTACAATGCTGTTGAAAAGTTCTTAAATTTATATTTTTACTTACCCTCTTATTCTTAAAAAGTAAAATAGGTTGCTAAAGCTCTTATAAATTAATAAATATTTTTTATAAATGCAATTTCATATTAAAAAAAAATGTCATTTTATTCATTTCTTTACTCGCAGATGTATTTCATATTTGCAATTCTATGGGTTTAATTTCCAATTTCGATACGATAACATATCGATACTCTTGTGCCCCCATACAGATACTTTCGAGTCGATTCTTTTAGTATCGTATGAATTTTAAGGTGAGAATCTGTGAATCCTGGGAAATCACTAGATATATGTCAGTGGTTTTAAGCATTCAATAGATCAATATCTGTCTGAATTCTAAGTTAGTTCTGGTAGACAAATGTGATTCTTGTCATATTTGTATAGATATTTTTAGTACAGTCTATCTCGATATTAACGAGAAGCCGATAAGCGACGCGTGATCTAGTTACTAATTGGTTAGATCAAAATTCGAATTTTCATTTTGTAACGAATTTAGTGCAATTCCGCTTATTTGCAACCTTCTAATAACGTTCGAATCACTAAACTGTTGAATAAATAACTCCACTATTCAATAATGCAAAATGGCCTTTATTAACTACTGCTCAACAGATAGCGTGCTTAAGTCAAACTGAATCGTCGTGCCTCAGCTGGTGCTGCTTTTATACTTTTTTGTTTCCTCGTTGACATATTTCTAGGCGTTTCTATTTCTAGAATTTGCTACTTGTTTACCAGCTATAAAATTATCAGCTATAACATAACTACAGATGCACGTTATAGCTTCTCATATGCGCGTGTATATGTGAGTGATAATTCCACAGATGATTGCCTACTTTTGGGAGTATCTCAGATATATGCATGTGTTTGTGCTCTCCGCTGCTTGTATGGACATATGTATAGACATAATGATTGATTTGATGATGTGCATACAAGTCGCTGCTTAGTATTGGCTTAGAGATGATAGTATCCCTTAGCGTTGCTAATATTCGTCACAATATAAAAAGAAGCTATCAGCTGTTCTACTACCAGCACCATGTACAAGGTGGGGCAAAAGTAATTACTCTATTGGAAAACGCTATAAGTTTTGAAAATGGCATCAAAGGTCGATTCTGTTTTGACATTTGTGGAATAAACAAGCGCAAAATACAAATGATTCGGTTCACTCATCCAGTACGCCGTTGAGGAACTCGACGAACGATAGGAGGACTAGAGACATGGGGTTTTTACAGGATGGGCTAAAGACACGAACTATTAGAGCCAAACCCAATATTCTAAATGAAACTTTTTTCCGATCACCATATTTACCCTTTCAAGGCTTTTTTGACGCTTTTTTGGTGAATATGCGTGGGGAATACGAGAAATTGTCTGCCGAAATTTTGGCAAAATTGATGGGAAATGTAAAATAACTTTTCCGATCTTATGGAACCTGAAACAAAGTTTTTCATTAGCAATAAAAGAAAAATCCAGCAAAAGAATGTCGAGTGATTATTTTTTTCCACCCACCTTGTATAACCGTGAAATGGTTCAGAAATCGCAAAGATTTTGTTTCTTTAACCACTTTCTCGTGGCCACCGGCCCCAGTCTACCACACCGAACGTTCTGAATGGGACTTAGTGAGGATTCCACTAGTGATATATACATATATGTATGTGAAGGGTATAAATATACCAAAAACAGTTTTATTAGCTAAATGGTATGCCCGTTTTGACTGGAGTCTTCTTCAAGTTTCCATAATGTACTTGGCTGTTGTGCATTATTTGGAAATGCATATATGTATATTTACTAGTCCCCTCCCCTCGTTCACTGTCCAACATAGTGGGGCCAATTGCGCCGCGCTGATATCGCTACCGGCGAACATTCAAATCCAAATGGTTTTAAGTGAACTTTAAAAATACAAAAAGTTTTATTTTATTGTCACACATTTTGATTTTAGTTCTCGAGCAGTGAATATGCTGATAAGCAATGGGGGAAACGTAGCAACATGCAGAATAAAAAAAAGATACAAATAAATATAGTAACAGCGACAACAGCAAAAAAATATTGAAAATTATTGGGTCGCGGACGCCAAAGCATGCACGCTTAAGTATACATCGGCATAGATATGTACATATTGATTTATGTGCATTAGACCGTTTCCGTTAATTCAAAAGGTATTCAAGCTCTAAGTTAAGATGCGAAAGAGACTTTGTGAAAAAAGAATGTATATATATCCGTGACAAGCAGCAAATAACTATTCCAAGGATACTTTCTGAGCCGGAGAGTTTTCTTCCATTCTCATAACATGATCTAGCCAGCGAAGCCTCTGGGCTTTTGTTTTTATCTGCTCATTCAGCTCATACACAACATCAAACTCTCAAAAACTCTATACCATCTTCTTTCGACACCGTCCCTTATGCCGATGCACACATCAGGATAAGTATAATGCTCGTCGGGAGAGGACTTTTTCAATTGCCTACTCCGCAAATAAACCGCTTTAGGCTAACAATGTTTGAGCTCTTAATAACATTTCCCAATTACACGAAGCCAACAGTACAATAGCTGCCGAATCGTGAATACACTGATTATCTCTTTGATAACAGCAAGTACTTTGCGTTGCCTTTGATCAACGCAATACCCACTTGTGTCTCTTTATCCAGGCCACATAAGGCGGAACATACGGCGGGTTTGTTAGAATATATATTATATCAATGCTGCTAGAATTGTCCTCTCCAGCACTAGGTTTAAAAAGTTGTCTTATTTGAAATCTCGATTGGATCGAATGGCCCACATTATTCGTTACTTTTTTTGAGAAGTCCTCTATATACATAAAGTTTTAGAAAGGTGGGGGGTGCCACAACTCCACCTAGGCAAAGGTTAAATTATCTATAATTCCACACAATTTATAGCAGCTATACAATATTTGGTGTAGAGATTCTATACATCGACTGCTGTGTGGAATATCACACGTTCTCCCATCCTGTTTCGAAAACGCTCTAGCTCAAAAAAAGTTTAAATAACGTCCCACTTCAGAATTTGTTTTAAAAACGCTATATGTGCTTAAATTCGATTTGTTTTGATATAAGGGGGTCGTTTTTGAAACAAATTCTGAAACAGTGTGCTTGGTAAAATTATTCTCAGCAAAGGCGTTTTCGAACTTGTGGCTAAAGTAGGCTGATATTCCACTCAGCCTTTTATATGAGGAGCTTGGGGTGGGAGGTGGATAGAGAGAATGAGAGGGTTAGAATAGGAGAAAAAATATGAGATGGAGAAGAAGAGCGGAAGAATTTGACAAGGAGACGAGGAAGGTCCATTTTTCAAATGAGGACGAGTCAGTTTTCGAATTATCTTTTAATTTTGGTTAAGATGAATTATTCGTAATAAAACCACTCGGCGAATATATGCAATTTTTAAGAACCAGGCTACGAATAAAGCACTTTTGAAAGAGTGGCTGAATATAAAACTTGCGATAGGAAATTTTCCTATTTCAATGAGAATATCAATCAATGCGAACACCACTTTTTAAAACCAAAATATATCATTTAAATTAGCGGCCGCCGTGGTGTGGTGGTAACGTGCTCCGCCTACCACACAGAGATTCCTGGGTTCAACTCCCTGTCAAAGTAGAGTGTATTTCTACCATGAAAAAGCTACTCAGTGAAAATTCATCTGCCCTGCAGATGACTTGGGAGTCGGCATTAAACATGTAGGTCGCCTCCCTCCAATTTATTTATTTACTTATTTAATCAGATATAGTAATCTATGAAATACATTAAAACTTGCAGACTACGCAACGAATTAAAAACAATTGCTACTATAATTCAGGTTAAAACTTCACTATAAGTTGTAATTTGAATTTAGACTTAAGAGCGCATAATCTTAGTTTGTTTTGTTGATTTTTCAACAGGGTGGATAATATACAGCGCAAAATCTATATCCAAAGGACTTGAGAACAAATTAAACTGACGTAACGTTCTGACAAGAGGTGCGTGATATGCATAGTTAGTCCTCACACATTCAAGAAAAATATGTCATTACTTCTTAGGTTCCAGTGAGGAACCAGGAAGTTAAGCCGTTCTAATAAAAAAGGGAACATCTAATAAGCCTTCAATTATGTCGAACACAAAGCTAAGAGATAATAAGTTTATTCTCTTCTGTAACGTTCTTAAGTTAAAGAAGGCATCTTGAATTATATGGATGGATAGGATCCACAAAGTTTAAACCGCGAAGGTCAAATTTTACAAAAACTTTTGCACCCGTTCTAGTCTTTTAATATGGCAATCGTAATATATCCTCCATATAAAAACTGAGTATTGCAGCTTGGAACGCACTAGTGATGTATAAAGAAGTTTTAAAAGGCATGGGTCAATTGAGTCTGCTGCACCAGCGAATGAAAGCAAGCATTGAATGGGATTTACTAATTGTATAATTTATATGATTTTGAAACATGAACTTAGAGTCGAAGATTACTCCAAAATCTCGAATTTCAGACTGGGTAGTTAGTCTAGACTCATTAATATAATAGGATGTAGAGTTTGAAGTGCGAGATTTGCAGAAAGTTATGTGAAAACATTTACTAGTATTAAGAAGCAAGTGATTTCTTTGGCACCAATCAGCTACTCTATTTAGATCTGCTTGAAGGCTAACCGCAACAGATGTACAGGTGATTTTTGAGAAGATTTTCAAATCATCTGCATACAGGTGGAACTTGGGGAGGCGAAAGAGGAGGTAATATCATTAATAGAGATAACTAAAAGGAGGAGATCTAAGATGCTGCCTTCATGGACTCCTGAGGAGGCAATAAAAGAAACGGACGCACAATCATCAACAATAATTTGTAGAGCAAATTGGAAGAGGAGCTCGGCCTAAATCTTTTCGGAGACAAATCACGTCAAGTATTTATTTTATTTTTATAAAACGGTTTTATTTAGGTTGACTGGACAGGCTGCACGGCTGCACGGCCGGCCGTTGTGATCGAATTTTGTGATTAAAATTTAAGTTATTTCCCGATAAGCTACAAGCTTGAAACTTGGAATATAGTTCAGATATCGAGATATTCATCGGTATCGAGATATTCACAAAAATCGTATTTGTGGTCCGATTTGGCTCATATTTGGAACATATAATACATACAAGAATAGAAAGCGACCTATGAAAAATGGAACATATAATACATACAAGAATAGAAAGCGACCTATGAAAAAAATCGCCGCTAGGTGGCGCATGGATCGAGATATTAACAAAAATCGTATTTGTGGTCCAATTTGGTTCATAAAAAAAAAAAATAAATGTAAGGCGCGATAACCTCCGAAGAGATCTAAGGCCGAGCTTCTCTTCCAATTTGCGTCGTGCTCCTCTTGATTTTTCCCTACAAATTGGCCGGACGGGACCTACATGTTTTATGCCGACTCCGAACGGCATCTGCAAGGCAGATGAGTTTTCACTGAGAGCTTTTCATGGCAGAAATACAATCGGAGCACTTGCCAGACACTGACGAGGGGCGACCCCGCTTAGAAAAATTTCTTCTAATTGAAAAATCTTATTTCTAAAATTTGATGTTGCTTTGCCCGGGAGTTGAACCCAGGGCATACGGTGTGATAGGCGGAGCACGCTACCATCACACCACGGTGGTCGCCAATTTGGTTCATATTTGGAACAAATATTACGTACAGTCCGGTAGAAGTGGCATCAAAATATTTTGGAGTTGTAGGAGGGACAAGCATACGTGGCGCAGAGTCGAGTAAAACCTTTGGAAGGATTATGTATTGAGGAATTAGATTGTAACAAATTGTCAGGAAAGAGTCCTTGTAATAATGAGTCACTAAATGAACTAAATAGATTGAGAAATAATAGGCACTTAAATAAAGACTAAAAACTTGAAAATAAAATAATTAAAAAAATTGTTTAAGTTAAACGGTTTTATGGAAAACAATACTCATATGAAATAATAATAATACTAAAAGCTAGAAAATAATTAGGTAGGTCCTAGGTACAAGTCATCACACTCCACATCAATCTGGGGCGTTGATCAGACAATTAAATAAAAGCGTTGGACGCGTCATATTTCTATTGATAGTCATAAGTAAAACCAACTGAACCTTAATCAGGTTATGCTACGCCTCACATTTTTAGAAATTTCACGCGCCCAACGCTTTTATTTAATTGTCTGATCAACGCCCTAGATTGATGTGGAGTGTGATTACTAGTACCTAGGACCTACCTAATTATTTTCTAGCTTTTAGTATTATTATTATTTCATGTAAGTATTGTTTTCAATAAAACCGTTTAACTTAAATGTTTTTTTAATTATTTTATTTAAAGTTTCTTTGAAGAGGCAATTTATTTTACTTTGCTGAAACGGTGTAATGCATACATTTCTATATACAAAAAACGCTTAACATATATACAAACGCATATTACAAAATGCTTGGGGGTATACTTTTATAAACAAACATTATTTTATTGGTGCCAAAAACCAGAAATTAAGAGGGCATTAACACTAAAGGTGCGTGCACACTAAGCGGCGCGACATGTAGCGGCAGCGGCGCTTCACTTTTTTGCCTATTTGATCAACATTGCCGCTCATGGCCGCGTCGCGCAGTTCTGCTGCCGCTAGGTGTGAATTGTTCCATAAGAATACATGCGAAGAATATTTTGCAGCGCAGTGTAGTGCAGCTCAGTGTGGCCTTAGCTTAAGTTTTCAATTTCATTTTCTATACTGCACATCTTGACAAAAGAAATACTAGTTACATACTTATATATGAACATACTTCAATTTGTTAAAGCTCATAAATAAAATAAGCTGTTAGTAAATATTTTTCTTGTTAATACAATCAATTTGTTTATTCAAATGTTTATAGCACTCTTTGAATTCGTATTTAAAAATCAAAACATTTTTGTTATTTAGACTGGCAATGCCATGTAATCAAAGCGATCGTACGATCATGAGAACACGAAAAATAGAGTGTTGGGGCAGAATTTTGCTCAGCTCTGCTCACTTACGCTCACGCACACATTTACTTAATTCAAACAAACAATTTAGTTGGTTTTTTTTCTCTTAAATAAAACAAAACAAAAACGCGATGACTAATGACTGAATGAAATGCCCAAGTCAGTATTAATGAGCCATCGTAAATGTTATAATTAGCCGATCAATTACGCTGCCTTAGTAAGTGGAAACAGTGACAGGCGCGAGTTAACATTCTTGAGAAACTTATTTAGTGGGTTTACCAGAAAAAGGTCCATTTATTTATTTAGTGGGTTTACCAGAAAAAGGTCCATTTGCCGTCAAATGATTTTAACTTTTGGCTGGTAGATGGAGACACTGAGATCAATGCAATGAAAAGACCGCCGAAAGCATAAGCTAGACTTGAGTACAAGTCATTAGTCGAATGTGCATTTAGGTAGTTCTGCTACACGAGCTTTGAATACACCAGCCTCTCCTCAAATTATATCAAATGCGTTCTTCAGTTTTGGAGAAACTTCAAATTTAGCAATATGGATTTTTATACTCAGCGTGCTTTGCACACAGAGTATATTGAATTTGATTGGATAACGGTTTGTTGTACAGGTATAAAGGAATCGAGATAGATATAGACTTACATATATCAAAATCATCAGTATCGAAAAAAATTTGATTGAGCCTTGCCCGTCCGTCCGCCTGTCCGTTAACACGATAACTTGAGTAAATATTGAGATATCTTCACCAAATTTGGTACACGAGCTTATCTGGCCCCAGAATAGATTGGTATTGAAAATGAGCGAAATCGGATGATAACCACGCCCACTTTTTATATATATAACATTTTGGAAAACACAAAAAACCTGATTATTTGGTAAATAATACACCTAGAATGTTGAAATTGAGACTCTTGATAAACATTTTTTAAAATGGGCGTGGCACCGCCCACTTGTGATAAAATCATTTTTTACATAAAATTAAAAATAATCAATAATTATAAAATTTTTAATAAAAATCAATTTCATAATAAAATATTAAACAAAAATAATCAATAATTTTAAAATCTAAAATTATTTTCTTTTAATAAAATAAAATAATCAATATTAATCAGAAATCAAAAATCGTTAAACCTATCGTAAAAAAATTCGGCAGAGAGGTTCCCTTTACTATAAGGAATGCTTTGAAGAAAAATTAACGAAATCGGTTAAGGGCCACGCCCACTTTTATATAAAAGATTTTCAAAAGGATCGTGGACGAATAAAATAAGCTATATCTTTGCAAAAAAGAGCTTTATATCAATGGCATTTCATTCCCAAGTGGATTTATAACAATAAATAGGAAAAACTTCAAATTTAAAAAAATGGGCGTGGCACCACCCCTTTTATGACTAAGCAACTTTCTATATTTCGGGAGCCATAACTCGAAGAAAAATTAACGGATCGTAATAAAATTTGGTACACAAATATTCCCTCTAGCAGGACATACATATTTCTAGAAAAATGGAGCAGATCGATTAAAGACCACGGCAACTTAGATATAAAACAAGTTTAAAAGGGTCGTAGACTAGAATAATAAGTCATAACTTAGCAAAAAATAGTTTTGAATCAATGATATTTCACTTATCAATTTTATTGTAAGAGAAAATCGGGAGACATTTTTTTTTTAAACGGGCGGTGCCAATGTAGAAAAGTAATTTATCTGAAATGAAATGTACAATTGAAGGTTACGCTGAGTATATAATGGTCCGTTACACCCGAACTTAGACACCTTTACTTGTTTTTCTTAAATTTTGTTTTTCAGTACGGTATTATGATAAAGATAAAGATATGTAGGAAAAGACTGTGGTTTGAAGAAAAGGCAGGGATTAAAGGAAAAGCCAGGGGAAAGGAAACGTCAGAGAGAAATGGAGATAAGATGAATTGGAATAGGGAGGAGAGAAAGTGAAATAGGAATAGGGAGGTACCTCTGTAGAGGGAAAGGAAGGTGGTGATGAGGTACAAAAAGGGGAAGGGAAAGTCGGGCGGTTGTAGGAAATGCTGGTGTTTGAAGAAAAGGCATGGGTTGAAGAAAAGCCAGGGGCAGGAAAAGGAGCAAGAAAGATGAGATAGCTCTGTAGAGGGAGAGTAAGGTGGAGATGAGGCACAAAAAAAGTGGGAAAGGAAAAGCCAGGCGGTTGTAGGAAAAGACTGGGGTTTGTAGATAAGGCAGGGGTTGAAGGAAAAGCCATGGGAAAGGAAAAGTCAGAGAGAAATGGAGATAAGATGAGTTGGAATAGGGAGGAGAGAAAGTGAAATAGGAATAGGGAGGTAGCTCTGTAGAGGGAAAGGAGACGGAGATGAGGTACAAAAAAGGGAAGGGAAAGTCAGGCGGTTGTAGGAAATGGTGGAGTTTGAAGAAAAGGCAGGAGTTGAAGAAAAATCCAGGGGAAAGGAAAATTCAGAGAGAAAGATAAGATGAATAGGAATAGGGAGGAAAGAAAGAGAGATAGGGAACGACGGAAACTAACAAGAGAAAAAGAGTAAGAATAAGAGGAGGTTGAAGGAAATGAAAGGAAAATTCAGAGAGAAAGATCAGATGAATAGGAATAGGTAGGAAAGAAAGAGACATAGGGAACGACGGAAACTAAGAAGAGAAAAAGAGCAAGAATAAGAGGAGGTTGAAGGAAATGAAACTGGGAGGAAAGGCATGAAATATGAGGAGACAAAACCGAGGGGGAACAATGGGAAGGAGTAAAGACATTGGGTTGAGGAAGCTAGACCGAAAATGAAGACGGTGATTGTGAAAAAAAGGTAGGACAAGGGCAATGAAAACTAAAAGGTTACGAGAAGGGGGGGGGGGATGAGTAATAAAGCAGGAGTACTGGAAGAGGTCAAAGGAACGGCTTGGGAGAGTGCTCCCCTCCACCAGGAAAGCAAGACGAAAAGAAAGAGAACGGTAGTGGGAAGCAAAATGATAAATTCAGATGTGAGCTGGAAAGTGAAGGGGGTGTAAAATAAAGGGAATGGAAGAATATAATGTGTGGGGTGGGGAGGGTACGAGCGCAGGGAAGCACGAGCAAATGAAGAAAGCCTTTTGCAATGGGTGAGGAAGAAGACAAAAATGTAGAATAATAGGATCTGTAGTAACGGATAGGGCGGTTTGACAGAAATCGTGTGAAGTAAATTTCTTTAGCTGGGACGCAGTACCGTTACAACTCAATTTCATGAAATCATAGCTTATCCTTGAATTATATTCTCTTGTTGAATTTTATTTGTAGCCAAAAACTATAGAATGTACAACTTTTGGACACTTGAATGACACTTTGAAATCAATCATACAGCTGTTGATGCCCAAGGGACTTATGTGCCAAGATGTTTTTGTCCTTCTAGCCACAACAGCAAGTAATTGCAAATCCTTCAATGATGTTTTTAAGAATTTTAGAAAGTATATAAATACGTGATTGCATGCAACATTCAATAAATCTGTGAAGAAATAAAATATGACCCAGATAGCAATCTACTGTATTCTTATTAATTCCTATTAAAATTTTGCGATTTTTTCGCAAGTTTGTCATTCATATGTGTGCGCATGCGTGCATGAATTTGAAATCTGTTTTCATGGTCACTTCTTTGTAACCACATTTTTATGCTTTTGATTTTCGACACTTTGGCCATTTAACGACGAGCAATTTGTGGTTGCCATACAGTCTTAACCACAAAACCGTTTAGCTCCAACTTTAACTGGATGTTAATTGTGAGTTTAATCTCTGCACGTTTGTGTAAATATGATTGGCCATTATTAAGGGTATGGTTGATTGCTTGTCCACAAGCGTTTTGAATGCAACTTTTTTTTTTCTTCTTCGTACAAATATCGGAAAAGTTTTCCCATCACTCGTATGATACGTTCATGTGATGGTCAATGGTCAGCCGCAACTGTTGCATCCTGACAGGCAGACAATAGCGACGCCAACATCTTTTAAGTGCCGATTTAGTTAGTAATAACAGTTGCTTAATGAATTGTAATTTCAATGATCAGTTTTGTACCAAAGTTAAGCGGCAACATGCTGCGTTTGCCAATTTCGTATATCCGGCGTAGAATGTGTGGAGTTTGAAATTTCGACCACACGTATCCAGGATGTCTAATAAAGAGTTTTGCTTCTTTGGGAAATTTCTAAAGGCTTATTCAAAGATGCTGCGCATGATAAGATGTATTCGCGCTCAATCCCATTTGCCCTGATGACCTAAAATCTTACTACTCAAAATTTCCCTTAGGAAAGTAAAATTTATGTCATTCACTAATTAGCGCTTTGTTTGCAACTATTCTCTCAAGAATTATTCTGTATACCTATTTGCATTGTAGTATATTTATTTTCAAAATAAACAACTAAATAGATATGGATATCAATTTGAGTTCCCCTAATGCAAATGCAAGGCTCTACAGCTAATCACCCTACATTATAATCATTTCCGTTTTCGACTACATTCGAAGTTTTGTATATGTGTGTGTGAGTGTGCTTTCCTAGCTACGTTGAGTGGTTGATCCTAGCGCAAGTCAAAAATATGGACCCTAAGGCATAACCAAACTAGGAGCATTTGTGTGTGCGTGTGTGTGTATGTGTGTATATATATATATATATATATATATATATATATATATGTGTGTGTGTGTGTGGTTATGTGCTGTCATATCCTCATTGACCTTTTTTGTTGCTGCCTTTTAAACTCCAAATATGTCAATGCGCCGGGGATACAAGAAGAATCTCACACTTTGTGGATGGTGAAAAAATTGGCACAGTTCACTGAATCGTAATGAATCGTTAATTAGCATAAATATGTAGATTTTTGTAAACAAATTTAAAATGTAATAGTAATGAAGTGCGAAGTAAAGGAATTGCGAAAGCAAAATTATCTTCAAATTTAAAACTTAAACGATTTCAGACCTGTTAAATATTGATTACTAATGGTAATGATTACCCGTTTAATTGATTATTTTCTTTAAAAGCCGTTTAATGATTGGTTGCCATTATTTTCTATTTTTAAAGATTACTTTCCAATTGATTAAAAAAAATCAATTACTTTGGATTATTTTTGATTTTTTCAATATTTGATCGTAAAATATCATGATTTCCTTAAAAATAAATAATCCTTAAAATTAGAAATTAACGGCAAAATAATCAAAAGTAATCAAAAAAAACCTTTTTTGATTATTTTTGATTTTTTCGATAATTTTTTTTTTTTTGATTTTCTTCAATATTCGAAAAAAATCATAATTTTTTTTTTGATTTATTTTAATGGTAATCAATTAGTAACTGCTTTTTTCGGAAGACAATTGAATTAATCATTGGCCATTAAAATATGCATCTAATTTATCGATTACTAATGCTAATTCAAATTTAACAGGTCTGAACGATTTATTATTTTTCTAAAAAATTTGTGTACAACAATATGTCAGTTAATCGAAATCTATGAAAATTTTATTTTGACTTCACATTCTTCTGCACGGCGAATTGGTTGCATTCAATTTGCCACCACCTAGTATACATTGGCCTTAACTCAATCAAAGAAATAAAGGCACAGTCGGTTAAAGTTAGGAAAAACGTGCTTAAATATTGGCTAATAGCAGCCATTGCATATGGAGGGGTTTGTTTTCCCGATAGCATGGCTTCCGTCGATGCCTTAGACGCCATAACGGATGTTTGAAATACAGCAACAACGTTCCACCAAACAAAGTCGTTAATTATGTAACTACGCTGGACGTCAAAAATGCCTTCAACTCCGTCAGGTGGCAAAATTTAATGCGAATTTTGAGAGACCTATAACTTTTACTTTATAAGACTAAAACTGATTGGGCTACAAAACTGCATACTAAAATAAAATAAAACTTTAAATTAGTAGCTCGAAGTTTTCATGAAATAAGTTCCACTCTCAAATACCAGAAATCTTCTAGGACCTACCGTACTTGCTGCGTCTAGATAGGAAAGTTGTGCCACTGTTCGTGGTTGAAGCCTTAATTAATCTGGCGAACGCGTTACACAAAAATAATATATGTATGCTCATTGCTTTTCATCCTGAAGCACGCACTTTATACATTAGCTATCTGTCTAAGCTTTGGTGATTCTGCGGGCGAATAGTTTTTTTGCTATTATATTATTTAAGTGGACTGTGTGTTATTTTAGAGAGGGAGGTTGCTATGCACCTGTTACACCTTGTATTTATTCATTGGGGGCGAGCACTGGGGGGCTCCAAGGTATTGGCTGCGAGTTGAGCCACCTTGTTTTGCTTTGAAAAACCTTGCTTTGGTATAAAAAACTTAAACTATGTCTTTAGAATATTTCACTAACCAGTTGAGAATTACAAGCACGCTCAATGGCAAATGAAACAAACGAACGAAAAATGTTCATAGTTTAAGTCACTTAAACACTATCGTTGGCGCGACCTTATTGATGGGCGAAGTTATCTTCCTGCAACTCACCATGCAACCGATCAAACTCGTTAATGTTCGGGATGTACCTCATCCTAATTAATAATTCATTATTTAAAAGTAAAGATAAAAGGGCCATCCTCATATTTGTATTCAGGGAATGTGCCATTTGGAGCCAGCGATTTAAAACTGGAAAAACCTTTTACCGTCCTTTTCAACTCTCAACCATAAGACCTTAAATTGTTTTTACCTAGAAGCGAAAATGTCGAGTAAATCTAAGCAACATGTTGAATCAACATGGAGCAACTTCCTGATGCCTTCTGATTAAATGTGACAAGTGGTGGAAGGTGCTGTGGAGAAGTTTCAAGTGTTAGTACGAAATGTTACTTTTTTATGAGGGCCAGAGTTCCTTAAGTACTAAAGTTTTAACTCTACGGTATTCTACACACATTGGCGAAGCACACCTTGAGACCAGTTTAAACTTTAAGGCCCGGTTTCTCAGTAGTTGGATAAGCTAAACTTCAACTAAGTTTGCTTAAACTCTAGTCAAATTTAAACTCCAGTAAAAGTAGATAGCAGTTTTTCAGTCACAATTTAACGCCGATTTAGGGGAATGCTTTTTTGTACGGCAACATTGGTTATTTATTATCTAGATAATTTGTAGATACGGCAATAGCTAGATTTTGTTGACTCAACCAACGTGGAAAAAATATTTCTCCAGCCTTCGAGAGACTTTGAGAAATGTATAGTTTTCAAAGTCTCTCTCTCCTCTCCAAGGTGATACCATCAAAGCCAACAGCTGTTTATTGTGAGAAATAAGCATCTGGAGAGCAATTCGCGTTCTATGAATTGATAAAAAAATTCACAGAACGTGAATTGCCCCCCTGGTTAGTTGATGAAGCGTTATATGTGACCCGGCATATGAAAAGGTGGTTTATGACTCAAAAAAAAATTACTACTACTAAGAAACTGAAGAAATGCATTGTTTATCTTTAACAGCTGTTTATCGCAATTTCTTTTTTGAGTCATAAGCCACCTTTTCATATGCCGGGTCACATATACTAAAAATAAATTATTAATGTTTTATTTATTTTCCTGAAAATGCTGTAGTATTGAATTCCTACATTTGCGTCCAATTAGATACCACAATTGAATACAAGTTGGGAGTTATAATTTTTTCAACTTAAGTAACAGCATTTTTTGCTTTATAAAAAATTCTTTTTTTCCTGAGAACGCTATGATTCCCAGTTTGAGCCACTGTTTCGAAAAGATTTGTGTATGTTCGTTATCAACATGAGCTCTAATGGTACGCAAGTCCAAATGCTTGTTGGTTATATACGAAGGAACGCACAGAAGTTGTATGTTAACTAGAGTTAAACCCTACCGGATCGGCCGCTTGAGCTAAGTTTAAACTTCAGTTAAAGTAGACTGAAAACTGCAGAATAATTTTAAGCGTAGTTTAACTGACAAACTGAGTTGAACTTGTACTGAAAAACCGGGCCTAAATACAAATTAAAACTAAACTAGACGAGCTGGACTAAAAGTTTGTTCAGAAAAATGTATCTGTGCGATGTCACCACCCATATCATGGTTACTTTGTTTAAAAATTGCTGTTGTACTGTGTAATTAGGCGCATGTGGTCTCATACGATTTTTAAGAGCCCATTACCACTCACGATCAGTATATCTCTCGCAGCTCTTACACTGGAAGAAATGGTGCTAGTACAATCAACAAATCGGTTCTGTTGTTCTTGTCTTAACGGAGATTCGGTGAAATTGATCGAATTATGGTTAATTTGACCGAGTTCTTTGTCAAGCGAACAAATTAGTTTAGTCATTTCAACAGAAGAGAAATTGCCGCTCTTAAGTTAACAAAATTCTGTAAAATTGAGAGATTCCTAATCAATCTAACTGAATTTTTTGTTAACACAACTGATATCACTGGTCATTTCAACAGCGATCAACAGTCAATACATGAGCAAATTTCAAAGAGAATTTTACGCTCACTGCGCTCTCTACTTTGTACTTATTTATGCTGTGTACTATATGTATGCACATATTTACGTATGTATATGGCGTGCTCCGCCTACCACACCAAAGGCCCTGGGTTCGCACCACCAACATAAAAATTTTAGAAATAAGGTTTTTCAATTAGAAGAAAATTTTCTTAAGCGGGGTCGCCCCTCGGCACTGTTCGGCAAGCACTCCGAGTGTATTTCTGCCATGAAAAGATCTCAGTGAAAACTCATCTGCCTTGCAAATGCCGCAACATAGGTACTTTCGTACAAAGCTGTCGCAACAACTTTTTTTGTTCATTTGAATTGACCGTATTTCGGTTGATTTTACCAGTCTTTTTCTCTTAGTGTATATGCGTTATTTGTTACTCGTAATGACCTATTGAGTATTGTTTGAAGCTTATGAGAATCAAGGATTCACCATAAGATAGGTTTTTTTTTTTATAAGATAGGTTTACGTAAGAATGTTTCATTGTTAATCAGCAATCCATCAAAAACTGCTGTATGAATATTTTTATGTATTTGCTAAGCCAACAACGCTATAGAGATAAGAATTTAAATGCCGATAAGACGTACTACATACATCATTTATTTGGTTCTCATGACGATTAACATGGGAACTCAGTTAAGGTTGTTATCTCTTCCTCGCATTGAAAGAAAAAAACACTAAAAATAGCCACAAAAGCGATCGAACAACAAGAAAAGCCAAATGGGAATATTATAAATGAAGGATACAAGTCATACGAGTACGAATAATAAAAAAAATATTAAAAAATAAAAATAAAAATAGAATATGAATACTCGCAATAAAAATTTTTGCGCTGACAAGCAAAGTAACACCTACGAAAAGTGAAGATATTACAAACAAACAGCCAGACAAACATGAACTGTGAAATACAACGAAAGGAGCAAAGCAGTCGCACAGGACACCTGTTGATGTTAATGAAAATATGAACCGAAATGAAATGAGTTCGCATAGCTATGCACGTACTTATATACATGTAGACATACACACACATTTACATATATAAATTGACTAAATAATGTGGGAAAAAGGATCCATACAAACAGCAATGCGCAAGTGCAACCACAATGAAGCGAGTACGAGCGTAAAAGACATGCAAAATATTCCCATGAACTTCTAAAGAAATTGAATACAACACAAATGAAGAGACATGATCAATAAGAACGGTTTAAGTGTAAGCGAACGAAACGCCAAAAAGAAATTCCCACCATATAAATTTTATATATTTGGATCAGAGAAAAGATAACTGCATTTGAGTCATACATACGCATAAATAATGTATGGAACGGTTTTTAAAATTTGTTCTATATCAAACGGTGAAAGCAAGGGCGGATATGAATCAAATATTATGCAACTCTATCTATGAAGCTTATCTATGTATCTTTAGGATTACTTATGTGAATAAGCGATTCGCACACTTTCAACATGCGAATTGTGACATATGTACACTGAAAGAAATGGTGCTAGTAAAATCAACAAATCGGTTCAGTTGTTCTTGGCTTAACGGAGATTCGATGAAATTGATCGAATTATGGTTAATTCGACCGAGTTCTTGGTCAAGCGAACAAATTAGTTTAGTCTTTTCAACAGAAGAGAGATTCCTAATCAATCTAACTGATTTTATTGTTAACACAAGTGATCTCACTGGTCATTTCAATAGCGATCAACAGTCAATACATGAGCAAATTTCAAAGAGAATCTTACGCTCACTGCGCTCTCTACTTTGTACTTATGTATGCTGTGTACTATATGTATGCACATATTTACGTGTGTATATGGCGGCCGCCGTGGTGTGATGGTAGCATACTCCGCCTACCACACCGAAGACCTTGGGTTCACACCCCGGGCAAAGGAACATAAAAATTTTAGAAATAAGGTTTTTCAATTAGAAGAAAATTTTCCCAAGCGGGGTCGCCCCTCGGCACTGTTCGGCAAGCACTCCGAGTGTATTTCTGCCATGAAAAGATCTCAGTGAAAACTCATCTGCCTTGCAAATGCCGCAACATAGGTACTTTCGTACAAAGCTGTCGAAAAAACTTTTTTTGTTCATTTGACTACTAAAACGGTCAATTACGAATCAACGATTTGTGCGCAGTTGATTCAACATCTTGTTGCGATGGATAAAAATTGACAGAAGTTTCGGTTGAATTGACCCGTATTTCGGTTGATTTTACCAGTCTTTTTCTTTCAGTGTACATACGATAAAGGGTTAAGAAAATGAATGAAAAGATCATTTATTTATAGTTATTAGCTTCCGGTTAAGACACATGAAAAGAAAAATGGAAAGGGAAGCAAAACGAAAGTACTTGAGATCGTATTTGCGCAATGAAGTGCACATTTAAGGAACTTCCTCAATTTGTGTCTTTGTATTAGCCTCTATTACTCTGCAAAAGATGCGATTAGCGTAGGATGACTCCGGATTGCGTTGCAAAAGAGTATGCGACTATAGCCAGTTTTGATCTCTTTATATTAATTGGAGGTATCCCTTTGGTTTGAGCATGTCCAATGGAGAGACCAACTGTACCTGTACATGCCTGAACGGGCGGTGTTGGCTAGGCCCTTTTTCTACTCGCCCTAATGCCCTTACAGGTACTAATCGATAGGTTCTCTTTGCATCCTTCAGGGTAATGTTATACAAACTTCTTCTTCCTCCTACGGGTACTGTCGGAGAGCTCCTCTTTCTTCGCTTAAGGTACTCTCGGACAATTTCTCTTTCAACCAGATTTTCTTAAAATAGGCTACATAACTTTCAATCTAAATGTACATAAAAGGGACTAGAGACATATATGTAATAATCCTATATTGGAAGTACAATATGCTCTTGTTATTTGTGTTAACAGTGCTTCGCCCCATCCAATGGGTGCGACCACTCACAAATTGTTATCAAAGTTCTCTAGCGTAAGTCCAAGGAAACTGACAGTTTCATCTGGTGCGGACTATAATTAGATTGGTGTTAGAGGCGTAGGTTCTACATTACAATTGAAAAGATGGTTGGTGTGATGTGGTAACACATCGTCTGCAGGACATACATTGCGTATGTTGGGGTCGACAAGTAAGAGTTTAACCTGTTACAGTATTTAGAACGAAGTTGGGCCGACGCATGTCTCCCTTGGTAGTGTGCTTTCTTCTTCTGCAAGAGAAGGAGATTGTACAGGCGTACAAACTGGCGACGCGTAGCACATGAGCTGCCGGCCATTTGCTTTGTACGTGGTTAGCAACGCTTTTTTATCTTTACTCCAAGTGCTGCAACTTGAGAATTGTGTTGCGGCTTTGGGTGACTGACAGTCGATAGCGTAACACCACCGACTTGAACGTCCAATATTTGCGTCAGCGGCCCTTCCACGTCGTAAACAGAGTGGCCATGGGTTTTGTTGGTGATAATGTGAGGTTGGGTGAAGAAACTAGAAAAAACAGGGGAGATAGCTGTTTATTTTAGTAACTAATTCACCTATTGGAGGGTCAGGTCCCGACGCCAATATGCTCTCAATGCTTTTGAATTCGAAATCAAGTAACACAGCCTACCTTTTTTATATTTACCTATATGACTATAGTTAACCAATTATACCCCAATGTAGACAAAATAGATCAATCGCAGACCCCTACTTTAGAGATCAATTGCACGATTTTTGCAGGGTGTATGTATATATTTAACATTAGCTAATTTTTTGACCTGAAAAAAAAGACACATATGTATGTACTTGTTCTGTTAGAAAAGCTGGATAGCTTAAAATATTTAATAAAAAAATTTGAGTGCTTAACAAGAAATTCTATTGTTCATCAATCGAACTCCGTTTTAGCAGTCCATTTGTTTTGGCATAAAAAATGTGACGTTCGATTTAATTTATAAACCAATTTTTTTCTCACGTGGCTCTTAAAAACGAGACATAATTAATTGAGTTCAATTTACAGCAGCGAGAACGAAAATAGTAGTAGCAAGTTTTTATAAAATTTTGTCAATTAAATTCTTGTCTTTTTTATTACCGATGATTGAAGGAAAAACTATTATGAATTTTGTAACAGAAACTGTGCAAAGCAATCTCAAAAGTAAATTCGAGAAAATTTTACCAAAATACTGAAATGTTTATTTGGATTTTTCTGAATTTTTTTCGTATTTTTATAGTCCATTAAATTTCAGTTTAACAAAGTCTCTCAAAATTCAAATTGACTTTTGAAATTTTTTTTACCGAAGGGTGTTTGAGATCTTCTTCCATATAAACAAGAAAGCTATGAATTCTTAGTTTGAAATAAAATAATTAAAAAAAAAATTTTTAAGTTAAACGGTTTTATTGAAAACAATACTTACATGAAATAATAATAATACTAAAAGTTAGAAAATAATTAGGTAGGTCCTAGGTACTATTCATCACACTCCACATCAATCTATGGCGTTGATCAGACAATTAAATAAAAGCGTTGCGGGCGTGAAATTTCTGAAAATGTAAGGCGTAGTATAACCTGATTACGGTTCAGTTGGTCTTATACATGACTATCAATACAGTTTTGTGAATATCTCGATACTTGCGCCACCTAGCGGCGATTTTTTCATATGTCGCTTTTTATTCTTGTATGTATTTTGTGTTCCGAATATGAGCCAAATCGAACCACAAATACGATTTTTGTGAATATCTCGATCCCTGCGCCACCTAGCGGCGTTTGTTTATAGGTCGCTTTCTATTCTTGTATGTATTATGTGTTCCAAATATGAGCCAAATCGGACCACAAATATGATTTTTGTGAATATATCGATACTTCCGCCACAGAGCGGGGATTTTTTTCTATTGTTGCATTGTCATCGGGTTCTGAACTATATTCCAAGTTTCAAGCTTGTAGCTTATCGGGAAGTTACTTAAATTTCAATTGCAAAATCTGTTCACAACGGCCGTGCGGCTTGCCTGTCAAGTCAAGCAAAATAAAACCGCTTAAAAAAACAAGCAAAAAAAAAACACCCTTTGGAAAAAAAATTGTCAAAAATCTATGCGAACTTTGATAAACTTATACTTTGTTAGACTAAAATTGCCTGGGCCACAAAAAAACTGCATACTAGAAAAAAATCAGAAAACTCTAAATAAAAATATTTTTGAGATTGAACTGCATAGTTTCAGTTACAAAATTCGGAATTGGTGTTTCTTAAATTAGAGAAAATAAAAGAAGAATTTAATAGAAGAAATTTGAAGAAAATTGTCGCTGATATTTTCGCTTTAAATTACTGAAAATGCTTTTGGTCACATAACATTCTATTGTTTCGGAGTACTTTCGCCTTAATGAGGCAATTTTTATTGCCGATATCGATTCTAGTTCGAAAGCGCTCTTTCTTAGGACTGTTTTCCAATACGCTTAATCTCCAAAATTGTATCACAATATATTTTTCAAAAACGCGCTATTTCGCCTAGGTTGAACTGCCCGATTCCTAAGGTACTCACATAAACTGTATTTGCCTATAGTGCTTAAAACAAAATTTTGTTTGGCGACCAAACTCGGCAAAAAAATTATCGAATTTATTTTGAGGTAAAGGCAATACAATTCTGAAATACATAGAACGGTTTTGAATAAAATTTCGAGGTATGACGATGTGAGAAATAATTTTGAGAAGGAGAGTTCCTCAACAGTTTTACACTGGCATGCGACAAAATTTTTTCTTTTAATCAGACAATGCAGTGAATAGCATACAAAAAATGTGAGGTGGCCATGGGCGCCAAATATAAATTTTTTTTTATCAGCCATGTGCTAATTTTTGAGATGAAGATCTTGATCTTGGTTTCGCAAACTTATCAAAGCGGTGAAATATATATTTTAATAAAATTAAATAAAGAAATTCAAATATATAATAGATTTACAATCACCGATGTTAAATGCTTTTTGGGCAATCGAATTAATTGCAATCCATTCACAGATGGAGTCAAGCACTATGATTGAATCACCCATAATGCAATCAATCTAAAATTTAAGTTTGCTTACTGATTAATCAACTATAAAGCAACGCTACGCTAATCGTTTTACCAAAAACCGAAATGATTCAAATGAACAATTAAACTATTGATTGCAATCACTATTTTTGACCAAATAATTGTGGATGCAACTTATATAGGTACAATCGGCGTTATACAATTACTGAGTGTAACCAAAGCGTGATTGCAATCAATTACTTTAGAACTAATACTATGTACAAACACGCACCAAATTGGCAATTTATACCATTTGGCCAATTTATTATGCAATTTGTCATATAATAAATTGTAATAATAAATTGCCAATTTAAAAAAATTGCGTAATAAATTGTTTCAAACTGCAAATGCAACCTTGTAAAGTGTCTTTATTGAGTAGATTTAAACGTCAGTTTACGCATGGCTCAACTATATGGCTGGCTCATCTCATCAGCTGATTTTATTTTTCTCATTTCACTCGAGTAGGGATTGTCAAAAGAAGATGGAAAACTCAAAATGAATCCAAAACATTGTACACATTTTCTTACAACACACAAAAATTTCAAAGTTTTATGATTCCATTCCATTCGCCTAATACAACACCCACATTTTGACAGTCTGAACAAAGGTATGTTGTTGCTGTAGAGCTGAGCCAACCAGCTATCAAATTACTATTGTTTAAGCTAAATTGAGTTGTATGAACACCACTCAATTTAAATCGAAATTGCATCAATTAAGTTTTATGTTTGAACATATTATAAGACACTAACAAAAACTGTTATATTTTGTGATTTCAATCAATTCTGATACATTAAGTACTGAGAAACCCAAATAGTCAAGTCCTATTTGGTGTACATATTAAATAAAACTGTTAAGTCGATTTATTAATAATTTAATACATTTTGTTAAACCCTTTTCATACATTTACGTATGTACATATGTATAATGATTCATAGTTTGAATTATATTCAATTATGCTTTCTTAAATTTAGGTTTGCATTTTCATTTTTGAATGTTTATGATTACCATATACATATGTATGTAAATACCTAGTAAAAACTATGTAAACAACGCAAATACCCGTTAATCAGATCATTCAATTATTTTCAATCATCCAATGTCCAAAGGCACGGTGTGTCATGGGCTGACAGCTTGAATTTTTAGTGAATTCATCATTGCCCTCATAACCATTTAAGTTATGCTTTTAATAAAAACAGACCACATAGACGAACTAAACAGTTGCTGAAACAATTGACAGCCTTGGGAAAGTACACTAGCAATTACATATAACTAACAGACTCAACACACTATGTCAGTGCATATGCATGTATATGTACATTAGACTGATTAAAAAACATGTTTGCTGGAATAAGCTGTTCTTTTAAAAAATACTTAAGTTCAAAATAGGATAAGGAAAAAAGTGTAATCGTAGATTAGTTTAATAACGAAGAAATTTTAAATTTTCGAAATTTTTACTCATCTACTTCAAAGGGCAGAACATAATATACCGGTAGCTGAAATGTTAATTTTGAAACAAGGACTTTATAGGCCCTCCTCATCAAAAAAAAAAAAAAGAAAAAGCAAAGCTATTTAGTGAGAAACTACACATGAAATATTACCAACTTCTTTATTTGTGTCCTTATTTGCGGCATTCTGACCTATATGGCTTTGCTTTTTTTAGGATATTCATATTGTAACGAATTTTTAGGAAATTCCACTTATTCCAACCTTCTGCTAACGTTCGAATCGCTAAATTGTCGAATAAATCACTCTAATATTTAATATTGCAAACTGGCCTTTATTAATACTACTTTGAGAGTAGTACTTCAAAATTTTAGTTCACAACCAATAGCGTGTTTAAATCAAAACTGCTTCCTTACTACTCAGCTTGTGCTGCTTTTATACTCTCTGTTGCCTTATCCGCATATTTCTCCAAATGTCTAGACGTTTCTCCTTCTAGAATCTACTACTTGGTTACCAGCTATATGCATGTGTATTTGTAGTTTATAGCCTCTCGCATAGCTATATGCGTGTGTATATATAAGTGCTACTTCGCCTGATGATTACCTGTGTTTGCGAGTATCTCTTCGTTGCCTTGTACGTACATATGGGTGTAAATGATGATTGATTTTTTTACGTACCAAGAGCTGGCAGCTAGCTTTATTGTTGTTGTGCCTTTATTTAATAACCGTTTAGTGATGTGAGTATCACTTAGTGATACTAATATTCGTCACAATACATTTTGGGATTCGAAGGCTCGGCCAAAAGGAATTATCGTTTCGCTATGCATCCTCTAGAAAAGGATATTTTCACACAACCTAATTCTCAAAGCCTAGCACAACAACTTCACTCAGCACCGACCAATATTTGTTTCAATTATTATTGTCATTAATATGGTATTCAGATCCTCTTCTCACAGATTTTATACTATATGTTTTACCGAAGTTACAGCTTTGGAATTGTGTTGAAAAACTGAATCTAAAAAGGGTGGAGCCACGCACATTTTTTTAAATTTTGAATCCATGTTGCTGGCGACCCATATGTTGGTTCATATATAATATTCGAACGAGTTCGCTTCATTAATATCTAATCTAGGTCGATGCGAAAAAGTGTCAGCTACAGATCAAGCCTTAGCTCAGAAATTATTGAGATCATGAAAAAGTATTTCAGGCTGACCTGTGGAGAATTTCATCATGTTCAACTGCCAGCTGAGCGTGAAATTGTAGCAAGTTTCCAAGTCCTATGTAAAAGCCTTAAATGGCTGGAAGAATTTTAATTTTCGTAATGAATACCAATTATTTTCGTGCCATAATATTTTTGAATAATTTTGAGTTGCCAGTGTAAATTTGTTTTTTATACCGAAGTGCTCGTTCATCATATGAAAGTGTCTTTGCTTTGCACTTACATATGAAAATCAAAAACTTTCATATGAATTTTATTTATATGTGAAAGCATAAGGAGTGCCTTGAAATGTTTTTTTATATTTGAAATGTAAATTTGTATTTGTGCTATGATTCAGAGCAAAAAACAAAACCAAAAGTGCTTGAAGTGTATAGGGGCTGTGCAGCTCTGTTCAAGAGCATCAAATATAAGAGACAATTTGCTCCAAATGGATCGGTCTAATGTCCATGCATTAAGTGCACATTTACTGTGATTTCACTTTCTATCAGAACGACAACAAACTTGCATACATACCATTTCTTTTATTATTTTTATGAAAAAAAATGAGCTTTGTGTTTGTTGCTTTTTTGTTACAATGTAAAAGCGAGCAATTTATGTATTGAAACTGTGACAAGTGGTTTTGTATTGTCAGTCAGCAATTTTTCCAACAATTACACTCAACGTCAAGCAGCTAACTTGCTAGTCAATCGCCACCCCGAATGCAGCACTTCCGCAACCCCTCTTCTCTTGACTGCGCTTCATGAACTTTCGCATATTTCCTAGTCATGAGTTTATATTAAAGTCATTGGCATCTATTTCCGGAACAGTTGCCAATTCAGTGAAGCCAATTCGATATGAATCGCGTTCGGTGCATTGCAGCAATGCAGCATTCAATGTAGATACTACATAGCAACAGACCATTGGTTGACGACTACATCTCTGAGTTACGTAGTTTCTTTTGTCATATGCAAATATCCTTTGAATTTTATTAAATCAATTTGTTGAAGCAATGCCAATTATAAGCTCTCGTTTGAGTTGTAGGCAAAGTGGATGTGCCCATTAATATCAAATATATAGATTTGAATGTGAACACTTTTCATTCTTTATTACATGAAAATGGCAAATAGTAGCAGATGAATCTGAAAAATTAGTAAGTAACGTAATATCAGAATTCATTTTGTTTTGTTGATTTTCGAACAGGTTGGATATCTGATGTATATTGGAATCATTTTCCGTCATCCCTTGTCAAATTCGGTTTGGAAACAAACTGGTTTCGGGATTGTGCCATCTTCAGTGCCATTTACAGTTCTAGTCTGTTGTTGTCGCTTGCGTTATACATATTTATAGTTCGTAGGTAGATGATATGGCCATACGTGCTCGTGTACCCACGAACTATAAATACAAGACGAACGACAACAAGAGATCAGAACGGAAAATGATACTGAGAATGGCACACCGCCGAAATCGATTTATCTCCTACCAAATTTGACAAGGCATGACGGTAATATCATAAATTATTTTTGTGTTTTGCTGTTAAACTCAATTTAAGATGAACTTCTTAGAGTAGAAGCAAATTTTTGGACTAGCTTTAGGTATTTCGCCAGCGTTAGACGCAATACTGCTGAAATATACTTTTATGTCGAAAAATCTAAAAGCCGCATGGTGGATAGTGTCATTACTGCTATACAAAAAGCAAGCTATACAAGGTACGGAAGGACCGGGAGAGAGGAAATGGAGGTGGTATCACATTCATCACCCATCGTACTGGCCATTATAACCTATTCGACCCCGACAGCGGCCGCAACACAGATCCTTTGAACGTGAAGATATTTCTGCGTTAGACCTAAGAGATCTCCAAATAAGGCACCTTGATAAGGATATTAGATGACTGGTCATTGAACATTAAAAACCATGGCGATGAGAGAATCAGCATCTTAGCAGATGTTTTAAGTTGGCACTATCCTCCTTTGCCATTCCTCACAAATGTAAGTTTTCAATAGTTGTGCGGCTGCTAAAGTATCGGAAACCAGCTAATGCTACTTTATTTCACTGCTTACTTTCGGCTAGTCATGACCAAAAGACATAGCACTACCGACGCGCTGAACGTCAATAACACCTAGATAAATCAGAAAAATTCCACAACGCGATAGTTATTGTGGCGCTGGACCTGCGGAAATGGCGCCTTATTCGGAGAGGTAGGTGAAATATCCTATCTTCGCAGTCAAAATAGGTGGGCCTTAAATTTTGGGCTAAACCACTCCAGCATGCAAATTGTCCCCATATGATACCAACCGTCTATTCAATTGCTATGTGGAACCAATGGATCTAACGACAATGCCCGTATGGCTCGCTTGAAACGGCTAGTTTCATTGGAATTTTGTAAGAGAAGTCTGACGACCATTCGTGAGTAGTTGCGCCCATTAGATTGGTTCGAAGCACTGCTAACACAGCTAAAAGTAGAGGACCCCGTTCTGTACTTACTTTTCTCTCTCTTCAAAATGTGCAAGTGCCTTCATTATATTTATATTTTCTCACTTATAATGCCTTTCTTCATTTCGCGATAACTGATACCAATTAGGTGCACCAGGGGAGGTCTAGTCTTCCTCCATCTGCCTCTCCCAGCTAAGTGGAGGTCTGCGACTCTGCTTCTAAACAGTGGTATTGACTTCAATACTTTCTTGGCCGGGGCGTCTTCGTACATTCGCATGACGTGACCTAGCCAGCGAAGCAGTTGGGTTTTTTTATTCGCTGCACTTTGATACACGCCGCCGGCATCTCGGACAGGGCCATAAATCTGTTTTTCTTGAACACTCCAAGAGCCACCTCATCTTCTCTCGACACCGTCCATGATTCTGAGTCATGCATCAGAACAGGTATGATGAGCCACTTTTAGAGCTGGATTTTTGTTCGTCGAGAGAGGACTTTACTTTTCATTTGCCTACCCAGTCCATAGTAGCACTTGTTGGCAGGAGTTATTCTCTGTTTGATTTTGAGTCCGTAAACATAAATGATCTCTAAAATACAGCTGTTTTATTCGAGTCACTCACGCTTCGAAACAAATGTTGGGGGGAAGACGAAATAGAGGTCCTGAAGTAGAATATAAGGGAACAGGAAAGGAGAGCTTATTTTAAAATGTGTAAGAGGTAGGGCCGCTTACAGCACCACATCCCATAAAAGTAAATCAATATTTTATGCTTTCGAGGAGTTTCCAAAGAAATCTCCTTGTGGTCCACAAAACTTGCCCACTAAATGTGAAACGAAAATCAATTACTTCGTGCCCAAAAACTAATCGAACTACTATCCACAAATTACTGGTTAACAGCAAGACGAAACAGATCAGTCGCAGTGTTGAAATTTCTAAGAAGTTACGCTGTCGGACACCCTCATATGCGCATCTATAATTCTACAAAACGCTGCAAGAAAATTGTTGTCTCATTGGCAGATTAGGCTGCGTTGAAGGTGCTAAATTCCAAGCGACATCTAGGTTAAACTACACAGCAGGACAGCACCCAACTAGAAGAAATTTTTACTCAAATACACTTCTGAGAAAGCAAGCAAAAAAAAAAAAAAATAAAAATCAAGAGAGCTCTGTTACGCTTTTCTTCGTTGAGGTAAAGACATTATCGTTGTTGATTGACATGTCTTGCATGTTGTTGTTGTGAACGCCTACGCCGCACTAGTGGACTAGTTTACTACAATAGACTTGTTTAATTGGGGTGTTAGGTTTTTTCGCTATAGTTGTTGTTGCAATTTAAAGTAAATGCGAAATTTTACGCGAGTGTCGACAGGAGGTCGCAAACCAAGAAACCAACAACTAAGTAAAAGAATGTGGAAGATTATAAAACCAACAAACGCATTGGAATTGACATCAAGTTTTTGTATTTGTATACTAAACGTAAAGCAAGATTCTGCGAAGTCGCTTTTAACAATTTAAGTAGGTAGGTATGTGGGATCGTGGAAGATAGAAAAGTGACGAGCGGTCAGTCATGGTCATGGTCAAGCATTTGTCACAAAGGCAATTGCTGAGATTAAAACACAAAAACGCCCTAAAAGTAGAATTTGTAAATATTTTTGGTAACTGAAAATTAATGTCACAAAGTAAATGCTAAACGCTTTGTATGTATGTATGCGTGTATGTAGTAACGATACACTAAATAAGCCAGTCCTTATAAAAGGCTTATTTAATTTTTTAGCAAAACTCTTATAACTCTTAGCTCCGACTACCAGTTAAAACAAAAATTGTGAATACTTTGTAGAACAAAACGCAAGAATCTGACAGGGTTGAATAGGCCATCAAACCGCTTTAAGTCGCATGTACCGGTAATTTATTTCCCGCAGAAGTATGCAAGCGGAGATGCGAATGTTATGGTCCATGCTCTCAAAAATCTATAATGTCTGTCTTAGTCTCTACCGTATGCCAAGAAGATGCACTGAGGGAAAGGCACACTTCACACTCAAAAGGAGACGAGCTTCAAACATAAAGCCTAATGACTTAAGGTATATAAGCCTTGATTTATTGCTCCTTAAAACCCCGGAAAGGTTACTGGATGTGGAGATTAGGAATATCATGCACATAGGAAACCTTTCTAACTCTCAACACGCGTATTCCAAAGGAAAATCCGTCGAGCTATTAAAATAGAAGGAGGGATTGTCTTCAAAGACTTCAACCTAGGCATCTTTTTCGATAAAGGGGAAGCGTTTTACAACGTCTTAGTGCACATGAGGTTAGATTAGTCACTTACAAAATTGCATAATACGGTACGCATTCAGAGGTATTCCCCAAGGAGTTGTGGTTGTTGTTGTTGTAGTTGTCGTTGTAGCGATAAGGACACTCCCCGAAGGCCTTGGGTAGTATTATTGATGTTGATGGTCCTTTGCCGGATGCAGATCCTGTACGTTCCGGTAACAAGCACCATTTATGTACTAAGGTATCGGGTATGATTTGGTATGACCACATGAAATTGGTTCATCCTCTGCTGTGAAATCTAGTAGCGAAAACTTTATTAATGAAGTAAGAGAGTTCTGCCCTGGAGGGACAACAGACAACTTGTTTACATCAAATTATCTGACAGAATCCCAGAGCAACGCCAATGGCATGATATTTTCTTAAAAGATCTCACCTTAAGTATTAGACCCCGGAGCCGCTGCAGCGTATCTCAGGCAGAACTAACACCAATAAAGGAGGATGATCGGTAGCTACTATATAAGAATCTCACGTCCGTTGCAAATTGCTCAGGCTGTCAAGCAGCGATCAAAGCTCTTCAAGGTAGGATTGCTTACTCAAAGGTAGCAAAAGATTGCAGACAGTCACTAAATAAACTAGCCTCTCAGTGCACCACAATACGATGTGGGTCTTAGGTCAAAATATTGCACCTGGGAACTGTGTTGCAGATGAACTGGCCTCTTAACAGACCGAGTTAATGCAGTTAAGGCACATCGCTCTTCCTTCTGCTACATGAAAATATTTCCTCACGGGCACTGGAACCCACGTGTGAGCTCTATCGACCAATTTGGTACACATAAATGAGAGCCGAACTAGATTCCTTAGCAAATCAATGCCCGATATGTACTGGAATCCTCTTGTGAGGTTCCTCGACCAACTTGGCTCGCACAATACGTACAAATGAGAGTCGAACTGGTTTCCTTATCAAATCAATGTCACATATCGAATCCTGGGAATCCTAACTAATGAGTTCTATCGAAACTTTCGGGATGAGGAGGAGATAGAAAGTGTTGAACATTTCCTCTGTAGATTCCCGGCTTTAGCCATGACAACTATGGAATGTCTGAATAACTCCTTCATAGGCTATTTAGCAGAGCAGCTTGCCTAAGCTGAAATTGAAGGCTAAGTTCCTCATCAACCTCAATCGTTCCTCCCCAGGTATATTGATCGGAATATTCACGGGACTCTAGGAATCATAACGATTGAGTTCTGTCGAAACTTTCGGGATGAGAAGGAGATAGAAATTGTTGAACATTTCCTCTGTACATTCCCGGCTTTATCCAGGACAACTATGGAGTATCTGAACAACTCCTTCCTAGGCTGTTTAGCGGAGCAGCTTGCCTAAGCTGTAATTGAAGGCACTCAGTGCTACATTAGACGGGTAAATTGGTTAAGACTTTTACATATTCAAAGGGGAAGAGTATTAGCTCATTTAGTGGTGTCACAATGTGCAAGCGGGCATAAGTGTGGCCCACCCCCTTGCTGGGAGGAAGCTACTATAACCTAATCTAACCTTTAGACCTTTTTTGTTCCTGTTTTAAGATGCCGATTTTCGTTCTGAGTGTATTTTCGACGAAGCTACTTATTTTTTGCACTCTTATGAGCGGCCCAGCATTTTTCCTAACAATCGCTTATGACACTTTTTGGTGGGTATGTAGGGAAAACTTAAACGCAGACCTATTTATGTTAGTATTGTTTCATAATTTTTCTTATTTGCGCTAAGAATGACGCTAATAATTGAAAATAATTTGTTTTTAGTATTGATGTTTTAAGAAGGATTTATTTTTCAGGATACTTTTTGGAATTTTGACGGTTTTCTATTTCTGGAACAAAACTAAAATAAAATATGCATTAATTTGTAAAAGAAAGTTCAAGAGAAACGATAAACAGTTGAAATAGTTTTGTTGCAAATGTTGAAAAGGTGAGTACAATTTTAATAAAATGCGTAAATTTTGTATAAAAATGAATGACAAAACAAAAAAAAAAAACTTCACTCAACGCAAGGACATAAGAAAAAGGACATGAAATTGAAAAGTCTCGCTTGCTAATGGCAGTGTTTGTGGCAATGTATTTTATTGCTTTGTATGTATAAATGTATTTTATGCTCTAGAAAACTAAATAGCGCTGATTATTACTTTGACGGTACATAGCATGTATATTTTTATATTCAGGAAAAAGAAAAACAAAAAACTTGCACATTATGTTCCAAGACCTTATTTCATACGAAAAGTACATCGTCCACATTCAACTAAGGGTGGTTAAAATTCGCTTGTAACTTGAATAATAATTTTAATTTATACATAGATATGATCATTCATATGAAACACACGTCAGTCGCATTCCTTGACAATTTCCGAGTTAACAAATGCGCAATTTCTCGAAAGATACAAATTTCAGCGAACTATTGAGCATAAGAAATCATAGAACCACCCCAAATAATGTACGTAAAAACATTTTCAGAATTCATTATAAATATCAACATAGCTATGCGTCATTTATATAAAGAAAATCCCGCTGCGCACTAAAAATCAGTACCACACACAGTTGCGCATGCGCCCTACCAAGTTCTTATCAAACTTCAAGTTTTTCAAATTCCAACGCCTTTTCTTGTGTCAACGCTTGCAAACAAAATGGCTGAAGCGTGTCCTTGCGCACTCCAATCGACAGAACAAAAACTTTCACACGCGTTCGCCACCATAGGAAGGAAGTGTAATAGTAATAGCAGAAAAATGAAAAAGAAAAATCAGCCAAACGAAGCGGAAAAACAAAAGAGGGGATTTCATATCCTTACGTGTTGTGCCATTGAAATTGACAAAAGGTTATAAAAGTTACCATTCGACTTCATATTCACTGCGCATGTAGGCCTTGGGTTGTTCTTTCAAAAATTCTTATTCATACGTGTATGCACAACCGGATTTTATTTTTAAAAAATATTTGTGCTCTAGCATCATTTATGCTTGATTGTCCAGCTTTTGCCAGAACTAGGCGAAAGTACTTCGGTCGCGACTCACTTGGATCTCCCGAGGATATATCCAAAGTTGAGATCGGTATCATTCGGAGCTTTATCGTTGCCACCCAACGATTCTCTAAGTAGCTAGATCTAAGTCACCGTTATTTTTGGTGTATGTGGTATCACAACGGACCTTCGTGTTGTCCAAGTGAGCTATCCTTATCAGGGCAGCTACCACCTAACCTATCCTATCCTATCCTTATGTACATGCATACACTGAAAGAAATGGTGCTAGTAAAATCAAAAAACCTGTTCTGTTGTTCTTGACTTAACGGAGATTCGGTGAAATTGATCGAATTATGGTTAATTCGACCGAGTTCTTTGTCCAGCGAACAAATTAGTTTAGTGATTTCAACAGGAGAGAAATTGTCGCTCTTAAGTTAACAAAATTTTGTAAAATTGACAGATTCCTAATCAATCTAACTGATTTTTCTGTTAACACAACTGATCTTACAAGTCATTTCAACGGCGATCAACTACCAATACATGAGCAAATTTCAAATTTCCCTACTTTTTACTTATGACGATGGTGCCATTTATTAAAAAAAAAACACCAAAATAAGAAAACCATCAAATCGAAAAAACACAAAATGGGAAAACAATAAAAAACTAGTTTTTCAGTTATCAGTACAAAACGAAAAAACCCCTTTTTTGAATTTACTGTGCAAAAATTATGAGATACCGGGACACTTATTTATCGGGTACAATTTTGCAACTTCTCCTCCAAGCGAAATGCAAAATTGCGCCCTCTTGCTGCAAAAGTTTTGTTTGAACGAATAGGATTTTTCCAAAGTTAGTAACATTTTGTTCAAGTTTTTATGAATGAACGAATCTAATAAGATAATAAAAAAAAACATCCTTTTTAAATGTTGATGTTTCCGACAAAATAAAAGTTTGAGTTGTTTTGGAATCGTTTCAACTTAAAGTATTACGAAAATTAAACTTGCCGAATTACATGTAAAGTTACTCCAGTGGTGAATTACCTTTCTGCGATTTGATTATTTACTTTTCTATAACTTACAAGTTCTCTTTTTAAAATGTTACGTCAAACATATATACTACAAGTTTTGTCCGAAACAATCAAGTGTGGCAACTACATGCGAGAGAAGAAATTGAGAATGAGCTGAGCTGCAACTGAAAGAATTGAGAATCAGTTTTGTGACTGCTATTTTCATTTCTATATTCATGTGTATGGATATGTAGCAAGCATGCGTATCTATGTATTCACATATTTACGTATTTATATGGCGGCCGCCGTGGTGTGATGGTAGCGTGCTCCGCCTACCACACCAAACACCCTGGGTTCACACCCGGGGAAATCAACATCAAAATTTTAGAAACAAACTTTTTCAATTAGAAGAAAAATTTTCTAAGCGGGGTCGCCCCTTGGCAGTGTTCGGCAAGTACTCCGAGTGTATTGCTGCCATGAAATGCTCTCAGTGAAAACTTATCTGCCTTGCAGATGCCGTTCTGAGTCGGCATAAAACAAGTAGGTTCCGTCCCGTCAATTTGTAAGAAAAATTAAAAAGGAGCAGGACGTAAATTGGAAGAGAAGTTGGGCCTAAAATCTCTTCGGCGGGTACCGCACCTTATTTATTTATATGGCAACATGGGTACTTTCATACAAAGCTGTCGCAACAACTTTTTGTTTTCATTTGACTACTAAAACGGTCAATTACGAATCAACGATTTGTGCGCAGTTGATTCGACATCTTGTTGCGATGGATACAAATTTACAGAAATTTCGGTTGAATTGACCCGTATTTCGGTTGATTTTACCAGTCTTTTTCTTTCAGTGTATGTGTGTATGTACGTGAGACTGGATATATTTGTATACAAAGGAAAACACAGAAAAATTTTTTATGTGCAAAAAATTTTCACAAACACAGCGACTTTTTTGATACCGAAAATTTTGAAAAATAGAAAAATATGCCGGTATTCAAAACTCTTACCACAAAATAGACTTGAGTTGTGAGTATCACTCGAATGATAACAACTTCGGATGAAAGCATGGATTGCTGATTCTGATTTCTCTTTGTCATATCAACAAACACTTGCGAATTTATTGATTCTACGAGGTACGATCCGTAGTAGCTGGTGCACTAAGGATTACCTACGGTTTCTGACATCACAATGAGCCAACTGGTTGTTTAAGTCTCAGACTGCGATGCAGCTTCTCAGCCCAGGTCTTTGAACCTTCTTTTAGCTAACACTTGCGTGGCTCTTCAGGACGTTCAAGGCTTGATTCGCGAACACTCAATATAAAAACTTTTCATGATTTGAAAATTGAACGTATGCTAAGAAAATATTAAAACGTCAAACGTTTAATTATATACATAAGTATTTTTTTTTTGAAACTGTATAAAGAATAATTGAGAACACCTGAAATCTATCCTAGAAATATTCACGGAGCGCTCTTAATTTACACTGAAAGAAAAACACTGGTAAAATCAACCGAAATACGGGTCAATTCAACCGAAATTTCTGTCAATTTTTATCCATCGCAACAAGATGTTGAATCGACTGTGCACAAATCTTTGATTCGTAATTGACCGTTTTAGTAGTCAAATGAAAAAAATTTGTTGCGACAGCTTTGTACGAAAGTACCTATATTGCGACATTTGCAAGGCAGATGAGTTTTCACTGAGATCTTTTCATGGCAGAAATACACTCGGAGTGCTTGCAGAACAGTGCCGAGGGGCGACCCCGCTTAGGAATTGAAAAAACCTTATTTCTAAAATTTTTATGTTGTTTTGCCCGGGGTGTGAACCCAGAGTCTTCGGTGTGGTAGGCGGAGCACGCTACCATCACACCACGGCGGTCGCCATATACACACGTAAATATGTGCATACATATTCTTACGAATATTAGCAAAACTAAGGGGTGCTGCCATCTCTAAGCCGATGCTAAGCAGTGACGTGAATTTTCATCAATAATTCAATCATTATGTATCTACATAAACGAAACAATAATTGCGTCTACACTTATGTACCATGTACATATACGAGCAGCGGAGAGTTAATGCACAAACACATGCATATATCTGAGATACTCCTGAAAGTATGCAATGAGAGAAGCTATAAAATCGTGCAGTTGTAATCGTGTAAATTCTGGAAGCGCCTAGAAGATGCGAACGTTGAAATCAGAGAGTATAAAAGACAGCAAATGTAGAGGCGCTGGAATTCAGTTTGATTTGAGTTATCAAGCAGTTTCGATTAAGACGCTATCTAGCGAGCCATAGCAGTATTATTTTGAAAGTCAGTTTCATTTAAGCTACCAGTTTGGTTATTAAGCCAGCTAGTTGCAAAGTATTAGTGTGAAGTACTTTAATAAAGACCATTTTTCCATTATTCAATATTGGAGTTATTTATTCAACAGTTTAGTGATACGAGCTTAGCAAAAGGGCAAATAAGAGGATTTGCAAGTAAATTCGTTACAATATATTACACAGCATACATAAGTACAAAGTAGAGAGCGCAGTGAGCGTAAAATTCTCTTTGAAATTTGCTCATGTATTGACTGTTGATCGCTGTTGAAATGACCAGTGAGATCAGTTGTGTTAACAAACAAATCAGTTAGATTGATTAGGAATCTGTCAATTTTACAGAATTTTGTTAACTTAAGAGCGCCAATTTCTGGTCTGTTGAAATGACTAAACTAATTTGTCCATTGACAAAGAACTCGGTCGAATTAACCATAATTCGCTCAATTTCACCGAATCTCCGTTAAGTCAGAACAACAGAACCGATTTGTTGATTTTACTAGCACCATTTCTTTCAGTGTAGTAATCCGATAGGAGACCGAAATATGTGAAAATTGTTAGCATCACAAATCTGATATTATAGGAGTCTCTTATGACTCTGATATGATTAAAATTATGAGCCGCATGGCGAAAGTTAATTTTTAGCAAAGCAATCTTGGAAGAAATATTCATATTTTATTATGAAATTTTTTTCATTTAAATTACATACATACATATGTAGGTACATAGGATATTGCTTATAACGTTTCTTCTGTTTGTGACTAAAATTGCATGGATGTAATTTCTTTTATTGTTGCTGACCATATCTAATCATAAGATCTTAAAAATGTGAGTCTTCCAACCGATTTTCACCGCAGGATCGCCTAAATCGGTATGCCTTACATATGTATGTATGTATGTATGGAAATTGTTCATTTAGTTCCAAAGACTCCCTGCGAAATGCTTGTGGAGACCGCAGTAATGTGAAGAATCTTTTCCAAAGTTTGCTCGAATATATTTCCCTTATTCCAATGTCCAAAAGTTGTCATTTATATGAATATATGCATGTGTATGTAAATATAGTATGAACCTATATGAAGAACAAAAAAATAAAAAATTCGGTTTGTGAAAGTTATAAAAGACTCCGAAAATCTTCGCAAAGTAGTCCGGAGCCCAATAAGTACTGAAAATTAGCTGTTTATAAGTCCATTTGGAGGCATATATGACTCTTATTTAGGGTCATACGATGTATGAGAAAAGGCACATATCGAGGGAAATACATTAATTTTGGACTCCTAAAAGAGTTCATAAAGAGCGTGAACGTTACAATTTTGGACTCCTTTAGGATACCTTTATGGCTCTAATTGTTTGCTGGGCTAATATCGTAAGTATGTATGTATGCGATGAAATCAAATTGAAAACTTTAAAAGCAAACGGAAAGTGCATAGTTCATTTGTCGTAAAGTAGTAACAATTTCGAAAAGACATATGGGCATATGCACGAATATTACTTCAACTTGGAAATATATAAAAAGTTATTGAAAAATCCACCCCTTTTGATTTGCACACTACGTCAGCGAAAGTCATAAAATGTAAATAAAGTAACTCAGTCTTAACCGCACAATTCCTTGGCTCATAAAAAGCCACTCTTTTGTTGCGCATGCGTACAATAATTATGAAAAATTTCGATTTGATTCAACCACCATAATGCCTCATTCTTAAGTGTGTTACCCTAGAAAACCTTATGGTTTACATCTTACACAAATCTTTTTACTTTAGTCGCCTTTCAAAAAGTTTTTTATGTTTTTGTTTTTTGGTCTAGGTACAGTTAATTTAGAATTTGATAGAATCGCAGTCATTATTTCTTGCGTTCGCTATTTAATAGTCACAAGCCAAGCGCACACCTGGTCACACGTGAAAAACCTCAATCGTAGGTATGTATCCCTAATCTTTTCTTTTCATTTAATTTAATGGCTTTTGCGCTTTTATTACGTATTGCGTGTGTTTTTGTCTTGTAGAAGAGGGGCTCCTTGCTACTTTGATATGGATATGTCAGTTATTTCGGCGTGATAAATTTGCTCTTATGTTCTGTGTTCCTTTATGCAAATAAATATGTGTCGTAGAGCCTCAGCGATCGTGTGTTGGGCGAATGTGTATACAAAAAAGGTACCGGTCTTGCAATCGACAGAAAATAGCCAACAAACATTTGATATAATTTGAATAACAGGTAAGGAGACATGTCTTTAGTTCTTAAGTAAATTACAAGCTGCCATCAGAAACTTATTGGGGTGGGAAATGCGACTCATATGTTTACCAGAAAAGCACCCCTACCTGCTAAAGGAAATTAAAAAATATTGATATAAAGTATAAAGGCATTACGCAGGCCAATAGTTAAAACAGTACTATAGTTACTTAAAGTTTATACTTCGTATCGGTAGATTTTACCCCTCCAGACTTCCATATTTTGGGTTACGAGTAAATATTCGAAAGCTTTGGATAATGGCGTGAAACATACAGAACAATACTCGTAGGACTAGTCTTATCTAAAACTTCTGACATAGTCAATCATTCAATTACCGACCAAGTCCTTATCGGTTATATTATACAACCACGTCGATGGCATAACTCTACCGACTGTCCAGCACCGAGCATGCCGCCGCAATTGCAGGATTGTGTGAAAACACTGCGCACAGAACTGCTACAGGATGCATTCTTATGTCACCAGCACCCCATCTCAACAGTGCAATGGAAACACTCTTCATAAAAAAGCGAAATGCTTAAAACAGTTTCTGTTAAATACTCAAAAACCAGAGCATCCAAATAGACATTTGATGGAACGATCTGCCCAGGAACATAAGCAGTTATCTCCGTAAGCACATGAGCATAAACAGGCCGTCAGGCTCATCCACGATGAGTCGACGCAGTCTTGTTGGATAACTTGAAGCACTGCCACAAAAATAACGAGAAGATACAAAACAGGCTTAAACAAGTATACGAATTGTAATTCTGAGTCAACATGCAATAGCCAAAAGGTAACGAATTTGGTAACAGAGGAAAGCCGAGACTTCCAATGAGATGTGAAAAACAGATGAAGAAAGTGTTGTTGCCTTTTATGTTGGCTAGCACTGATGGGAGGTTTTTCGCACCACTTTCTAGCTGCTTGTCTGCGATCAGTTGCCAATTGGCTGTAATACTTCGGCCATGTAAAATACAGAGTTGAGTCCCTTGTTTATCGGGCTGGAGATGCTGAGCCCTTGACAGTGTCCAAGAACCGCAGCGAGTTTGTAATTTTTTTACAATAACCTCAAATGAAATTTTCTCACGAGCGTCCGTGACGGTATTGCATACAATAACGGTGACATAACCTTTGATTACATAGAGATCTCGACTTTGGTTAGATACTCTAAAGATCAAAGTAAATCGATGCCGAACTACTTTAGTCTATTTAAGCCTAGATTCCACTTCATCATACTGCATACAATTGCAGTACGACGTGTTTTCAATTTAAATAGCTTAGCTTTATTTTCCTAAATGGTTTCGGTAGGCCACCTGCTATCCACTTCCGGCCAGAAGAATATCGATAGCCTAACAGACAGGTGTGTCTGCACAGTACTTGCATAGCTGAGTCGGGGCTCAGCGAGATTCGGATTTCTTTGTCGCACGCCAATTTCAGTTGATTTGTATTGGTTCGGCCTAAATGGTATGTGTAATAACTTTACAGGATACTACTACTCCAGTGATTCTAATGCTCCTTATCTTAAAATAAATCGTAGGAATCGCAAGGGAGACCAGACACACACAAATTAACTTCGATTGCAGCACAGTCGAACTCAGAGCCTTATTTACGACTTCCACTTGAGAGACATATCACTCATCAGGCAGCTTGAGTTTGCGGCTTACATCGAGCTAAAACTCTGAGATAAATCTTATATTTCAACTTCGACTTATCTTTAAACCATTTCACTTGTCAACTGTCCCAGTTGAATTCTTCCCCTTATATTTTCTAGAAACAACGAAAGTACTGAAATAGTTGCATGATGCAGTTGTCCGCACAAATATGTGGACTATCCTTCCTGCAGTAAAGTAGAATGCTGTACTACCTGTAATAAGAGGACCCATATCTAATATCACGAAACATGATCAACGCCTTGGCCGCAGTCTTCTTGCCTGTAATATCCACTTATTTGCAACATCATGTACAAGACCAATGTGAGTGTTGCCCTGAGAGCGGCGCTAATGTCAATCAGGGCTGGTAGTGTATGAGCGCCAACAACTAATTAATGCTCGCCGTGTATAATGACCAGAATACACAAAGAGTTATGTATATCAGCTCAACTAACATCTTGTAATGCCAAAGAAGGACTCATGGCAAGAAATCCCATATCCCTATCTCTCTCGCCTTCTGCAGGAGTGCAAGGTAATCGAGGCCTTCTTGGCCCTTTCCTACCTATTGAGTTTCCAAGGCAGCTGTGCGGCATAATTCCAATATATCTAATCCCATAAGACAATGCCAGTGATGGTGCCCCAATCGAGGGAGGCCTGGATCGTGCAGAATATGCAGAAAATTTCTCCTGACCAGCATTACCATGCTATCCACTAAAGTAGCTCCTCGGCAGCCGCTGGCATCGGCAATCTTCTGCAATCATTCTCACACTCGTACTCTCGACGCCTAAATCAACGCGCATGTGCTAGCTACAGGCAAGACATTATTAAACGCACCTATCAAACTATTTTAAAATTGAATGAAGTGCCGTTTGCGTTGAAGTACCCTTGCTATAAGTATGCAGCGATGTTGTGATAATATGCCACGAGGAATTTTATTACTAATAGGAATTTTTCCTCAGCTTTCTCGCTTCGCAAAACTTTATTTGAATTCCTAGTGTGTATCGGCAATCTAAAAGAGAGCTTGGAATGTATTGGTATTTTGTTTTTATCCAGAAATATATAGAAAAAAAATGATTGCAAGGGTTTATTTTGTTGAAATTTCTAATGTTTATAAATCACATCCTTTTTCGCGTGTGAATTTTTTGTGTACTTTTATATTTGTAGCTGCCGCACTCAGCATTGTCAACACAGCATGACAAGTGCATTTTCCCAGGATCATTTGCTTCGATTCCTTCACACAAACTCTCCAATCAATAAATACTCAAAAATACGCATTTTACCTACCGACATTCTCACAGAGCTTCTTCTTCTTCACTGTAATTTTTCATTCTGTTCCTTTTTGAATAAATAAATACAATTTGACTTATTAGTTTGTGAGTCCTTTTCATATGAATAAACATTCCTTTTCATGCTCATTCTGATCGTTATGATAATACTAATACCGCTATTGCGGCCGCTGAACTAAATACTTTTCGGTACAAGGTACGAGTACCTGTGAGAGCTATTCCATTTCTGTTATGTATTGATGTACGTATGTGCCTGTGCGAGTATGCTTCGTGAGAATTTATTCTATTTTACGTGCTTATGCATTTAATTTGATCCTTTTCGTTGTTGCTCTTTATTCATACAACATGCACTTGTTTCATGCATGCTTATAGACTTTTGTTTGTTTGTATGTGTAAGGATATCATACTTTACACATATGTATATACTTTAGACTGGGTCAGTCACCATACGAAGAAAAGGTTGCAAAAGTCTATCCCTTAACTTGAAACTTGTTTCAAGGCTTACAGAGAAAATTATTTTTTATGTGTAAACAACTTTGCTCCGTGTAGGTGTGGTCTGAGAAGGTGGTATGCTGTATGGGGGATTACAGTATGTAAGCGTAAGTGTAGTCACTAAACTGTAGCAAATAATGGCAAGGTGTGTTATCGATAAAGTATGACTAGTTATCGATTTTTTATCGAAAATATGTTGTTTTATTATCGAAAAGTTATCGATTATATATCAAATAATTCTCGATTATTTAATTTTTATTTTTTTTTCATCGAAAATTTTCGATTTCTTATTTCGGAGTATTACCAATTTCTTATGGGCGTGTTATCGATTTGGTAAATAAAATATCAATTTGCTATCGAAAAACTATCGATTTGTAATCAAAACTTTTTGGATGTTTTATCTACAAACTATGGATTTTTTACAAAAACTTATTGTTTTTTTTTTTGGTAAAGTTATCGATATTAAATTAAAAAATTATTAATTTTTAACCGAAAAGTGTCGACTTGTCGTGTGAGTGTTAAACATTTTGTATCGGCGTGTTATTGATTTGGTATAGAAAAATGTATCGATTTGTAGTCAAAGATGTATGGGTTTTTTATCGAACAGTTATCGATTTATTATCAAAAAGTTATCGATTTGATATCGAAAAATTATAGGAAAATAATCGATTTGTTATAAAAAATGTATGCGTTTGCTAAGTTTAGCGATTTGTTATCGGAGTGTTACCAATTTGTTATAGGCGTGTTAACGGTATGCTATTAAAAAGTTATCAACTCGTTATCGAAAAGTTGCCGACTTATTATCTGCGTGTTAGCGATTTGTTACCGACAACTTACCGGGCTGTTATGAAACGGATACCCATAAAACTGCAATATAAAATCGATGACAAATCTGTAACCTTGATAACAAGCTGGTCAGAAACCTATATATAAGGGGCCTATCAGTTGGCGATAACAAGACGAAAACAAACCGATAACTCGACTATAATTTCCATTTCGATAATAAGCAGATAGTAAAATAATAACTATTTGGTATCTGTTTAAGTGACTTAAACTATGAACATTTTTCCTTCGCTTGTTTCATTAACCGTTGAGTGTGCTTGTAATTCTCAAATAGTTAGTAAAATATTTTTAAGACAGAGTTTAAAACATTACACCCAAATCGGGGGGTTTTCATAGCAAAATAAGGTACCAGAACACGCAGCCAATACCTATATACGATAAGAAGCTCACTACGCTCTACCTAGTTAGTCTGGTATTTTTTATAGAGGTAAAGTTACGTTTGTTGTGTTATAACTTCAATTCCTAGGCGAGTTCTAGCTAAATGAAGAACAAAAGTTATCTAAGTCGACGTACACCTATATCTTTGAAGAACATTCAAAGGTCGTTGTAAACACTTTTCTAACTCCTTTTCAATTTAGGGCCACACTTTTCCAACTTTTTTCATCCCAATCTAATGTACTATTCCTTGCGTTATAATAAATGAAAGGGAGCAATAAATGGACAAACATTCAGACGAATTCTGCTCTCAAGTAGGCGCTATCATTTTATTGATTCATGAAGAATAAGATTCAGTGTGATAAAAAAAATAAGAAAAAATAAAAATAAAAAGGAATTGTAGGTGCATTGTAGTTGGCAGTATTGGGGATCAGTAGATTCCTTCAAAAAAAACTCAGAAATGTGCTTTGTGCACTATTTCTTTTGCTCTGTGTGAAATTCACACGCACTTGTTGGTTTCCTTTGGTTATTTGCTTTATTTTTTTTTTTTTTGTTTTGATCGCAATATTTCTAAGAACCACTTTGTTTTGCAGGATAATAGGGATTATTGTTGGTGGCTGTGAAAATAAAGAAATTGTGTCAAAACTATAATTGAGAATGCCTTTCAGCGCTTATTTGTTTGTTTAGCTAGACTATAATTAAATTAATTGCGTACTTGGGAGTTGTGAAAATATGTAATTTGGAGCGCTTAACGATAGGCTTGTGGGTAAGGGGCAATGCTGATATGCAGAAATGCTTTTGTTGGAAACATGGTTAGAGATTACATCGGAGATACATAAGTAGAGTTATTTTATATATAAAACTGGAATAAATATTGAATTCCAATAAAGTCTTTACCTATACTTGCTATAATCTTTTGCAAATACCTGAAACTTCTCAACTCATCAAGCGTAAAACCAGTTTTCAACCAAGAATCAAAATCACCAATGTCCTTGAAGAGTTCACAGCGCGCTGTGGCACACAACTCTACGCCGCTTAACTGCCTGGTTACCATGTATTTAGCAACTTTGATGCCTGTATAGCTGGCGCACAACACTTTTCATCCGAAATATTTATGTAACAATACCATTCCTAATTGCGCATATCCTTGAATAGCCTGCGTAAGTTTTTGTTGAATATACCAGTTTAAGCGCTGCGCATTGTTGCCGACATTTTCATAGCAAACAACTCGTAAAAGTTAAAGTCTTCAATCCGGTTAATGAGCAAAAATCCTTGAGCGCCAAAGGATTTCTTATACTACATCCTTTAGGGATTTGTCTCGTATGAAAGACAAGTTATTGTCTAAATAAATACAGCCAAAGTGATTATTTGCTTTTAAGTATTTGTATTTTGCCTATAAAAGGCAAATTCGTGGAATATTTAATGCAAGGATACGTCAAAGGATAATGCGCTAAAGTGTTGTAAGTCAGCAGCAATTGCGAACAGTTAACGCGAAACGGTAAGATTTCGTTTGACTGTATGCTAAACGCATTTTATGCGTTAGTATGTGTGCGCGCATAGTGAGGCGTGCAGGCTGGTAGAGAGCAAGAAGTTGGACTCCCATTTGAAAGGAAATCTATATATAATATGAGTTTTTTTAAGGATTTTACATGAATGTATACAAAAATTATAAAGAATTGCATGCTGCCATGTTATTGCATAAGATTCGTGTTGCCCAACTGATTATTGTAATTCTCAAAAAAAAAAAGGATACAAAAGCATTTTACGAGTCAATGCCCAACAAAAAAAATATAATAATAAATGCATTTCGTAGAAAAAGAAATCTTCACGCGCAGCTTATGCAATTTTGCATCAACATATTTTCGTATCCTTTTTCTAGCTAAAAACGCTTTCAAATATTGTTTTAATAAAAAAAATGTTAGTGTGGGTTATGTCGTTTGCTTGTATCAAGAAAAAAAGGATGCTAAAAAAAAAAAAAGGATTTTTGTTGTTAAAATTGCATAAGTTACGCCAGTTACGTAAAACGCGAAATGTGTTTACTGATGTTTACCGATTTTTATTTTTCCCAGAATGCACTTACTGCACTTTTAAGAAAAATAACGGGTAACCCCTGGACAAAAGAAATACAAATGAGTTGTAATCAAGTGTTTTTTTTTTCATAGTCTTCGTACACAATAGAATTGTATAAACTAAGCTGACCGCCGTGATGTGGTGGTAACGTGCTCCGTCTATCACACCGAAGATCTTGGGTTTGCGCCCCGGGCAAAGCAACATCAAAGTTTTAGAAACAAGTTTTTTATACCCAGCTGAGCAGAGCTCACAGAGTATTTTAACTTTGTTCGGTAACGATAACGGTAATCCGTAACGGCATAAACTAATCGAGATAGATATAGACTTCTATATAACAAAATGATCTGGGCGAAAAAAGAAATTCATTTAGCCATGTCCGTCCGTTCGTCCGTCCGTAAACACGATAACTTGAGTAAATTTTGAGGTATCTGGATAAAATTTGATATGTAGGTTCCTGGGCACCCATCTCAGATCGCTATTTAAAATGAACGAAATCGGACCATAACCACGCCCACTTTTTCGATATCGAAAATTTCGAAAAACCGAAAAACTGCGTCAATTCATTACTAAAGACGGCTAAAGCGATAAAACTTGGTAGGTGGGTTGATCCTATGGCACAGAATAGAAAATTAGTCAAATTTCGCACAATAGGCGTGGCACCGCCCACTTTTAAAAGAACGTAATTTCAAAGTTTTGCAAGCTGTAATTTGGCAGTCGTTGAAGATATCATGATGAAATTTGGCAGAAACGTTACTCCTATTACTATATGTACGCCTAATAAAAATTAGCAAAATCGGATTACGAACACTCCCACTTAAAAAAAAAATTTAGAAAATTTACCAATCCTTTTGAAATTTTGTAGGTGCATAGCTTTTATGACGCTAACTGTTTTCTTTGAAAATGGGCGAAACCGGTTGAAGCCACGCCCAGTTTTTATACACAGTCGTCCGTCTGTCCTTCCGCTCGGCCGTTAACACGGTAACTTGAGCAAAAATCGATATATCTTTACTAAACTCAGTTCACGTACTTATCTGAACTCACTTTATCTTGGTATAAAAAATGGCCGAAATCCGACTATGACCACGTCCACTTTTTCGATATCGAAAATTACGAAAAATGAAAAAAATGCCATAATTCTATACCAAATATGAAAAAAGAGATGAAACATGGTAATTGGATTGGTTTATTGACGCAAAATATAACTTTAGAAAAAACTTTGTAAAATGGTTGTGACACCTACCATATTAAGTAGAAGAAAATGAAAAAAAGTTCTGCAGGGCGAAATCAAAAGCCCTTGGAATCTTGGCAGGAATACTGTTCGTGGTATTACATATATAAATAAATTAACCGTACCCGACAGATGATGTTCTGGGTCACCGTGGTCCACATTTTGGTCGATATCTCGAAAACGCCTTCACATATACAAGTAAGGGCCACTCTCTTTTAAAACCCTCATTAATACCTTTAACTTGATACCCATATCGTACAAACACATTCTAGAGTCACCCCTGGTCCACCTTTATGGCGATATCTCGAAAAGGCGTCCACCTATAGAACTAAGGCTCACTCCCTTTTAAAATACTCATTAACACCCTTCATTTGATATCCATATCGTACAAGCACATTCTAGAGTCACCCCTGGTGCACCTTTATGGCGATATATTGAAAAGGCGTCCACCTATAGCACTAAGGCCCACCCCCTTTTAAAATACCCATTAACACCTTTCATTTGATACCCATATTGTACAAACACATTCTAGTGTCACCTCTGGTCCACCTTTATGGCGATATCTCGAAAAGGCGTCCACCTATAGAACTAAGGCCCACCCCCTTTTAAAATACTCATTAACACCCTTCATTTGATATCCATATCGTACAAACAAATTCTAGAGTCACCACTGGTCCACCTTTATGGCGATATTTCGAAACGGCATCCACCTATAGAACTAAGGCCCACTCCCTTTTAAAATACTCATTAACACCTTTCATTTGATACCCATATCGTACAAACAAATTCTAGAGTCACCACTGGTCCACCTTTATAGCGATATCCTGAAATGGCGTCCACCTATAGAACTATGGCCCACTCCCTTTTAAAATACTCTTTAATACCTTCCATTTGAAACCCATGTCATACAAACACATTCCAGGGTTACCCTCGGGTCATTTTCCTGCATGGTGATTTTCCCTTATTTTGTCTCCAAAGCTCTCAGCTGAGTATGTAATGTTCGGTTACACCTGAACTTAGCCTTCCTTACTTGTTCAGTTAGAAGGAACTTTTTCTAAGCGGGGTCCCCCTCGGCAGTGTTTTAGCAAACACTCCGAGTGTATTTCTGCCATTAAAAGCTTCTCAGTGAAAACTCATCTGCCTTACAGATGACGTTCGGAGTCGGCATAAAACATGGAGATCCCGTCGCGCCAATTTGTAGGAAAAACTAAAATAAATACGACGCAAATCGGAGAGAGAAACTCGGCCTAAAATCTCTTCAGAGGTAATCGCGCCTTTCATTTTATTTCTAAGCTAACCTCCTATGAAAATGTACCTTTTGTTTAAACAATATTTCTCAAAACTACTTCGTAGTATCTTTCTTAAAAATCATTATTGCTTTCTTATTATACTCACTTAAATCTAGATGACATGAGGCAGGCTCTCAAATGTAACTTCAGCGCTCGCTCGGTATGCAGAACGACTGGGGGCCTCCCTCAGGCCTTTCTTGTGGAAAATGAGCTCATGGGGCTTCGCCATGGACAAGGCAAAACGGGATGTGGGTGAACACCATAAAAAAGGAGCTGGTCAAGCGGGGATTCAAGGGGTTGATAAGCGCAATACAAAGCTTTATAGATTCAGAGATTCCGCAATCCAATTGTCTACCTCACCTACGCGATAGGAATCCTGTTACATATATGAATGTATCAAATACATATTTAGCAGGCGATGCCGGTGACCCCAAGTTACTCATGGAACTAGTGGGTGGGTAGGAGGTATGACTTAGAAGGTTTAATTTGGTCCTATTAATCGTTCCCGTGATGGTCGGGCTGGTACCTTAATGATGCTTACTACCGGAACGTACCGGCAAAGGACCATTAACATTGATAACACTCCCCGAAACCTTCGGGGAGTATATTTATATAATACAACGTCAACAACAACAGCTGGTCCTGCATACTAGAAAAACGCAATATTCCACTTCAAACTAGCTGAAACTGAAATACACTGCGATTAATAGCTACTCTGGAACCAAAACTCCAAATGAATTTGTAACAAGAATTTGAAGAGAGATCATAAAAAACTCTGGCAGTGTGTTAAGGCTTTTTGGGGTGTACTAGGGACTGCTGCCATATTCATCCATGGTATGCACATTCGACTGATATTAAGGAATGATACTCCAAGCTGGTGGAGGTAAACAAAAATGGAAATAAACTAAAGATTGGAAAGTTTTTGTGGTTTGGCTGGCAGGCCTGTAAATATCAGGCGCAGTAGCAGTAAGGGTTGTTTACTTGTTACTTGATGCAAAAAACCCCAGGCTGCGAAAATCAAACATGTGGAGGTACCACGCCACAAGAATGATCAAACGGTGTCAAACTGACGCAACGTTCGATATGGACCATATTAAGATAGGTGTTACTTTTAGCTACAGAGCATAAGGTATATTTCGAAGGAGAAGGGCTTAAACAGTGGTCCGTTTTTTACCGGATTTACAGTCTACACAAATGGCCCAAAGACGAAAAAAAGGAAATGGAGCTAAGTTCCTCGCTTGAAGATTCTGCGGGTGTATTTTAATCGTAGGCCAAGCTAAACTATTCCAGGGGAGTATAGTTTCAAGGACCACCATAACGTGCCTTCTTCTTAAACTAAAAATAAACAAATCTTTACTTTGGCGGAAGTAAAGAAGATGTATCTCTCGATCGTACTTAAGTTCAACTGGGGAAGCAAGATGCTCGCTGAAAACTAATTAGGAATTATTAGTTAAGTCGAACAACGATCACAATAGATAACAAGTAAGGAAGGCTAAGTTCGGGTGTAACCGAACATTACATACTCAGTTGAGAGCTATGGAGACAAAATAAGGGAAAATCACCATTTAGCAAAATGAACCTAGGGTAACCCAGGAATGTGTTTGTATGACATGTGTATCAAATGAAAGGGGTTAATGAGCATTTTAAAAGGGAGTGGGCCTTAGTTCTATAGGTTGGTGCCTTTTCGAGATATCGCCATAAAGGTGGACCAGGGGTGACTCTAGAATTTGTTTGTATGATATGGGTATCAAAAGAAAAGTGATAATGAGTATTTTAAAAGGGAGTGGGCCTTAGTTCGATAGGTGGACGCCTTTTCGAGATATCGCCATAAAGGTGGACCAGGGCTGACTCTAGAATTTGTTTGTACGATATGGGTATCAAATGAAAGGTGTTAATAAGCATTTTAAAAGGGAGTGGGCCTTAGTTCTATAGGTGGACGCCTTTTCGATATATCGCCATAAGGGTGGGCCAGGGGTGACTCTATAATGTGTTTGTACGATATGGGTATCAAATTAAAGGTATTAATGAGGGTTTTAAAAGGGAAGGGTGATCGTTGTATATGTGAAGGCGTTTTAGAGATATCGATGAAAATGTGGACCAGGGTGATCCAGACCATCATCTGTCGGGTACCGCTAATTTATTTATATATGTAATATCACGAATAGTATTCCTGCCAAGATTCCAAGGGCTTTTGATTTCGCCCTGCAGAACTTTTTCATTTTCTTCTACTTAATATGTCACACCCATTTTACAAAGTTTTATTCTAAAGTTATATTTTGCATCAATAGACCAATCCAAATACCATGTTTCATCCCTTTTTTTCGTATTTGGTATATAATTATGGCATTTTTTCATTTTTCGTATGTTTCGATATCGAAACAGTGGGCGTGGTCATAGTCGGATTTCGGCCATTTTTTACACCAATACAAAGTGAGTTCAGATAAGTACGTGAACTGAGTTTAGTAAAGATATATCGATTTTTGCTCAAGTTATCGTGTTAACGGCCGAGCGGAAGGACAGACGGCCGACGGTGTATAAAAACTGGGCGTCGCTTCAACCGATTTCGCCTGTTTTCACAGAAAACAGTTACTGTCCTAGAATCTAAGCCTCTACCAAATTTCACAAGGATTGGTAAATTTTTGTTCGACTTATGGCATTAAAAGTATCCTAGACAAATTAAATTAAAAAGGGCGGAGCCACGCCCATTTTGAAATTTTCTTTTATTTTTGTATTTTATTGCACCATATCATTACTGGGGTTGAATGTTGACATAATTTACTTATATACTGTAAAGATATTAACTTTTCTTTTAAAACTTGACTTAAAAAAATTTTTTTTTTTTAAAGTGGGCGTGGTCGTTCTCCGATTTTGCTAATTTTTATAAAGCATACATATAGTAATAAGGGTAACGTTCCTTCAAAATTTCATCATGATATCTTCAACGACTGCCAAATTACAGCTTGCAAAACTCCTAAACTACATTCTTTTAAAAGTGGGCGGTGCCACGCCCACTGTCCAAAATATTACTAATTTTCTATTCTGCGTCATAAGTTCAACTCACCTACCAATTTTCATCGCTTTATCCGTAGTTGGTAATGAATTATCGCACTTTTTCGATTTTTCGAAATTTTCGATATCGAAAAAGTGGGCGTGGTTATAGTCCGATATCGTTCATTTTAAATAGCAATCTGAGATGAGTGCCCAGGAACCTACATACCAAATTTCATCAAGATACCTCAAAATTTACTCAAGTTATCGTGTTAACGGACGGACGGACAGACATGGCTAAATGAATTTCTTTTTTTACCCAGATCATTTTGATATATAGAAGTCTATATCTATCTCGATTCCTTTATACCTGTACAACCAACCGTTATCCAATCAAAGTTAATATACTCTGTGAGCTCTGCTCAACTGAGTATAAAAATGTCGGCGAGTTGAAGTGAAAGTTTCTATGCACGCCTTCTCAGTATTACGTAACCTTTCAGAGAACTAGTCCCGTAAATTACTGCAATGGTAAGAGCAAGATATTTAAGATAGGGTTAGAGATTTTGAACAATTTTTGATGTTGTTCAAATGGAACCGCGTTGAAGAGCTTGTTCAGTAATGTAAGTTGTAGTTTACCTTGACGTGACCCGGGTGCCAATCACAGGGTGTGATGTGAACAGGTATTGATGGATCCAGTTCTGACACTCCTCTCTTCGGCCATCAACACCGCGTTCTTGAATTGAAGCAAGATTTCACTCAGTTGAGACTGGTATGCCCAGAGTGTTGTTGTTGCAGAACATTAACTTTCTTAGCCTTCATGAATGGAAATTGAGCTCCTCGAAAGAAATGGCTGACTTTTAGAAAGTCTTGTTAGGTGGCTGCTCTCATTGAGTAGACGATGTTGCAGACAACACGGCATATTGCCACAAAATGATTCTCATCAGGAAAGTTGACAACCCAACTATTCCTGCACTGAGGAGAATAAAAAGGCTGAGTAATTTCAGTGCTTTCGTTCCGCCCACTTTTGGATTTCTGCTGTAATACATTTTCTAGATATTTAAATTTCGGAAAATGACATGCTTAGGCGTACCTGGCCCACAAATTTCTTTTAATAAATAACACTGTGCATCAGTAATTTTGGAGGCGCAATCAATTTAGAAAGTTCCAGACCCATTTAGAAAAACCTCGAAATCCTTTGGCATTCTTTAACTCAGTGGTGCACAACACCGACAGAGTTACATATACAAAGGCAATTAATTTTTTAGTAGTATGTGTTTACATGGAGAATGTTTACTGCTTGAAGTACAAGCTATAACTGATTGACTGCTTGCTGTACCGAATAGCTGTCGCAGCGCTCACACGACATATAGGTGAGCGGCGCATAGTCTTCCGAAGCTCTCAAGTGCACCACTGCTTTAATTAAGTATATGAATGAATGCGTGAAAAGCGCGATAACGTCCGAAGAGATTTAAGGCCGAGCTTCTATTTCAATTTGCGTCGTGCTCCTACAACTTGGCTGGACGGGACCTACATGTTTTATGCCGACTTCGAACGGTATCTGCAAGGTAGACGAGTATTCACTGAGAGCTTTTCATGGCAGAAATATATTCGGAGTGCTTGCGAAACACTGCCGAGGAGCGACCCCGCGCAGAAAAATTTTCTTCTAATTGAAAAAAACTTGTTTCTAAAATTTTGATATTGCTTTGCCCGGGGTGTGAACCCAGGATCTTCGGTGTGGTAGGCAGAGTACGCTACCATCACACCACGGCGGCCGACATATATATAAAAGTTATGTTTTTTACCCAGAGTAGAAATCATTTCGTTCGCTGAGAATGCCCTTTGAATTACATTGAACAGTGCATTAAGAAACCTAACAAAATTCGCGAGAAAATTATGCTTTGAAATGTTACGCAAGCAATTGATATATATGAGACTACAATCATCCTTTTCTGCTCCGCGTTTACAAATAATCTACAGTCTTCATATTCTTTTCTACTTATTTTACTCATTCGTTAATTTGATATTTTTCCCAGCGTTTATATGCTTGCATATCCTTTCCCATGCACTTGTTTCCTTGCCTTCGACGGCCGTTGCACTCGGCATCTAATATACTCAAATCTACAATGGGGGATTCTACATACATACATACATACTTGTATTCAAATTTATACACTCTGAACTGAGGGTGGGCTACATAGCAACACAAATATTTTGCTTTGTCATTTACAGCCTCTTTTGGATTCCCACAGTGTGGCATTTCTGTGGTACATACATTTTGCGATTCGTTCCTTTACCTTGCTTGTGGTTCCTTTCGCTTGCATATCCTTTACGTTGCGACTGTTTTATTGTCTTTCTACACAGGTTGATGGGTATTTGTTTGTTAAAATTGAGCATTGGTTTTTAGCCTTTCGGATATGTGGGTTTGTGATGGATTCTTTACTGTTCGACTTTTTTACATTTGCATTGTTTGTTTTGCTTTGCAATTTGTTGTTGCACCGGAAGCAAATTTCATGCGGTTACATACGGAAATCTTGCTTTACTGTTTAGGGTGCGGAACTAGTTTTTTTAGAGTATTCTTTTACTTATATGTTTGTATATTTAAAATATTTCCCATTCGACTCTATAGACTCGGATAAGGTTAATGTGACAATTTGTTTTTTGTTCTCAAAATTACAAGGAACAAGTTCTATTGTTGTAAATGTGAAGATTCCGTTCTACTTTTGCGTATATGTCAATGAGAAGAAAGGTGTGAGAATAATCATCATTCCGCAATGATTGGTACTACTTCCAACAATTACTGTTAATCTTTATGAAATTAGGTCCTTTCTCGTTAATTCAATACCAATTTTGAAACGGAAATAAAATCCATTGCAGAGATGAAATAATTTACCATCGCTTGAAAAAATCAAACTATGACACACCTAATGATGACTAGGAAATAGTCGAGTTAGGCTCTCACGCACTAATGCCAAAATGTACAAATAAATACAACCATGTATGTGATAATGTTAGGACATCGTAATTTGATATCCGCTTATACACAGAAATACACTTGAAAACAGGATTTTCAAGGACATGGTGAAACATGGGTCGCCACATTTGATCCTTATATGAAAGCATTTAGTGAATAGGTAGGGGTCACACAGCCTTTGCTTACCCACATAGAAAATTCAAGTGCTTACAAATGCTCTTACAACGCATAGTTACATCATATCTACATTAGGTTGACCCTAATTTGTATGAAGAAAACATGTGAGCCGCACCGATGTTTGACAGAGAGGATACAACAGTTTCGACACGGGAGACTACTACAAAAGTAATTATTTGATTGGTTTGAAAGTTGGTCCTTATTACTTTAAGATAAATTTGTTTCAAGAATTCGGCCATGGAATGATCTACATTCACAGTATATGGAAAAATCTTGCTAATGAAGCGATTTGCCTGAAACTTTGAACCCTTTCGTTAATGTTTGCAAAACTCTTATTGGAGTTAAATTGTATGGTTTTAGAGCAAGAGAAGGAGAGTTGGAGGATGGCGAATGGGAACAGAGAGTTGTAGAGGTGAACAAGCACTGGTGTGGACCTGGGTCGCGTATAAGGGCAGTGACGAGTAGAGAAGGACTAATAAGGAAAGATGTAGGGTGGGAAAGGGGACGAAAGAAGCATGGGAGCGGGAAAGCTGAGAGAGAGAGGGAGAGGGTGTGAAGAAGAGGCAGAAACAGAGGTGAAAAAGTCGTGCGAAAAAAATTGTGGAAAATACAGGTAGGGCGGAAAAAGGGAGAGAGCGTTGAAGAGAGGGAAACGAATAATTAGAAGGTGTGAAGAAGAGAAAGAGCTTTAGGTAAAAAGCTTTGGAAAGAAAAAAAGAGTTTGAGTGGGTGAGAAAGAGAAGAGAAAGAGCTGACGTAGGGAAGATAGTGGCAAACACAGGTGGAGAGAATAGAAGGAGTGAGTGATTAAAATGTTCACCATAAATCAGGCTGAGTGTCCGCTATTCCAACTGGGTGAAAACAGATAAATTGAACACCTACAGTTTGAGCAAGGTGACATCCACCATTATTTAAGACATGGATGGGCTTTAGTGAGCACTAGCTGCACCGAGCGCTTGGCATCTAAAACTGACCAGAATAAACTTCCCACTTAGTAAGAGTGACGCTTCTTTATCTTTCCAGACGCACTTTTTGTAGATGTAGCCAAATTTGTTTTTGAGATCTACCTCAACACGCAAGTTGCAGCTCGGGCCAGGAGATTCGCGTCACAACTGTTTGGGATTTCACTGTGCCCTGTTATAGTTTCGTACCCCGGCCCTCTACTATAATCTGCGAGTATATATTAAACTTCAATATTAAACTCCCAAACACATGACGCACTCGATATCACCTGCCCACCGCGTTTGTAATACTTGTAAACTTGGAAGGCGCTTTAATGGTCGGGTAGGTTTAACTTATGACTTACTCTGAGTTCCTTCCACAAATAAGTTACCAGCCTCATCCTTAAACAAGTTTGCCAGAGCCCCACTCCTGATAAGTTCTATTTCCCACTAATACCTCGAAGCGATATGAGTTGCGAAGATAGCACCCGGCAAAGAAACTGATAGAGTAATTTTCCTTGACGGAATGAAGCCCCAGTAAAAATGTTCGAGTGTCCGTTTTTATAATTCTGTATTCTGCGTCTCGAATGTGAAATATAAATTACAACCTGGTTTGTGGTTTTTGTTGAAAAAAACTCAAATTCAGGTGCTCACAGCTTAATTGATAACTTTCATCTAAAATATCGCAAATTCCCTAACAGAACTAACATTCAAAAAAATGTCAAAGGTTATTCAAAGGTAAGGAGAATTAATCAAAATTTCAAAAATGATCATCAAAATTAAAATTTTTTTTTCAGAATTTCTAGAAAATTTTTGAGTATGCAGTTTTGTAGCCCAATTAATTCTTAGTAAAATAATGTGCAAGTTAGAATTAGCTCAAAATTTTTCCTGAATTTTCAGAATTATATTCGGCGTGGGCGTTGAGCAATTTCTTCCATACATCACATGAACAAAAATGCATTTTGTATGTGGGGAATTGCTCAACACCCTCGCCGAAAAAAAATTCTGACAATCCAGGAAAAATTTTGAGCTATTTCTAACTTGCACATTATTGCACTAAAATTAATTGAGCTACAAAACTGCATACTCAACACTCACACACCTACATAACCTACATACATATTTATTTTTACATGCCTTTTAATAGCACTACATTTATAGTTTTGAGTAGCGGCAAAGGAACCTGCAATTATTAATAAACAACCAACATTCTCACCCTCCTACTTCAAATGATTTCTTCCTTCCTTCCTTCCTCTTTGTTTCGTTTTTTATTTATTGTGTAATTTTTTAATTTTATTCAGAATGCAACAACTTGCCGTTAGGTTATTTGAGTTTAGCTGATTGCGTTTTGTTGGTGGCTTCTGTTCCGGTTCCTTGATTTTCTTGTGTTTGGATGTATGTGAGACGAGTTTTTTGGTCTTTGCATACCTTTTCAGACGTATCCACATACATGCAGTCTTCTATTATTTAAAAAATAGTGCTTGTTGTTGTAGTCACTTCCGGTTTGTGAGCGAGTTGTGTCTGTTGCATTTCGATTTCGACAGGACATTGAAGGGATTGTTTCAAGTGGCTATTCTTAGAAATTCGTTATAAATTTTGATTTCATAAATTTGAACATCTGGAGAATGAGATAAAGTTGATTCGGATGACTGTATAGAGATGTACTATTACCGTATATGTATGTATGTCTATGGCTAAAGGAATTCCCATATGAGTGAAAGTAAAATTAAAATATCTTTAAGTTCTATATTGTGGCAGCGAAAATTTTTGTAACAATTTTTGGTAAAACAAGTAAATTGACGTTTCCGCTATTTTTTGAAACAACTTCTACATCCCAAATTCATTTTAACAGGTAAGCGAGAATATTGCAGTGGGCCAAATCTTTTGACTTTGTTAGTACATTTTTAACAACTCGGATCCTTTACTCAGCGCGAGTTTTACGCCTGGTTTAGAATGAATCCTTTACAAGACGTTGACATTAACAGATGAGTTCAATGTATAGTTTAGGTGCTGTTTTGGTAAACAGGGATTGGGATATGCTGATGATATTGCAGTGGTAGTAGTGGCCCAGAAACTGGACCTGCTTCAAGCATTATATAATGACGCTGTAGGAAGAATAAAGAAGTGGCTGACCAATATGGGACTGGAGCTGGCTAGCCAAAAGTCAGAAGTGGTATTAGTAAGCTCCAAACGGTCGGCGAACTAGTTAGTCTTAACTGTTAGGGATCATCAAATCACCTCAAAGGATTCTCTAAAATACTTAGGAGTGCACGTTGATTAACTTTCAAAGAGCACTTCAATGCGGTGGGAGAGAAAATCACCAATGTTAATTGAGCATTGAGCACTTACATTGGTGGTCCGAGCGAAGCTACCCGTCCGCTATTGTCCACAGTAACCAGCTTGATAATACTATACGCAGCACCAGTGTGGTACGCATCTAAACGGATCCAACAAAAATATGTATTAGCAGCATACCGACTTGCAGCTATAAGAATAGCTAGTGCTTATCGGACGGAGCCCGATCTGTATAACACTAATATCGAACGACCATCTGAAAACGCCAAGAAAAGAGCAAGTACACAAACAATAGCTAAGTGGCAAGAACGGTGGGAGGCCTCGAGTAAAGGGCGTTGGACCTTCACGTTAGTTTGGGAGCTAGCTCAATGGAATTAGCGGAAGCACGGCGAACTGAGCCAATTTCTCACGCAGATACTGAGTGGACATGGCGGTTTCAAAGAGTGTTTATGGAAGCGTAGGATAGAGGAAGATCCTCTTTGCCCAAGGTGTACCACGGGGTTAGAAAACGCATTCATGTTCCACTGCCCCCGTTTTCACGAGGAAAGACTCACCTTGCATAGAATGCAACGGGAAGGAATGCTGCACTGCAGTGAGAAAAATGGCATTTATAGTGATGCCACGCCTGATGGATGTTGAGAGGGAGAGCAGAGAAATGCGCAGGCGAAGAAGTTGCGATTAAATCGACACTCAGACTCAGAGCAAATAACGGGAACCTGGACGCAGGGAGAACAGTAGGCTCTTAAAAAATGAGAAATATGGAACGCCACCCTGAAGCAATGCGAAAATGGTAAACGTTGGAGACGGTTCCAAAATTATGCCCCAAAAAAAAAAAAAAAGAAAAAAGGTGGAGTTTTGGGATTTATAAACGGAGCGGTCCATATAAGCAAATCCGAAAACAGCACTTAAGGAAACGCTACCCAGCTGCGAGCGTATGCAGTCTGGATAATAAAACTGGTCGTTTGGGAGCGTAATAGAAGAAAAGGATGAGGGTGGCAAGGATAAATCCATAAAAATGATTCCTACTAAAGACTTGGCTACACGGAACATGATAGCATCATATATGCGACATTAGAAACCCGGCATTAGGATATTTACAGGAAGTTTACGAGGTAGGGGAAGAAGATTTAGTCAAAGATAATACAAGCAAAATTTCAAATATCAGCATATAAAGGCTTGCCTTGACGTAGATAATAATCCAACATGATACTTTTGCTACCTCTTTTTAGACTCTCTCTATTTTTATTTCTGGCTTACTCAAAAAAATCATGTTATTCTAAAACGGTAACTTTGTCGCTCTTAAAAATTCTTTTTTGTTGTGAAACTTTCATCTTTATTATGAGTGTTTCTTGATTCGATATTCGATTCAAATAATTTATAAATTTTTTCTTATCGGTTCGTTTTATTTAGTCTTAAGCTGCCCACTTGTTACTTTGGGCTTAATGGTTTCCTCTTAAGTCCTTTAGGCTTGGAGCTGAGCGAGCTAAGACAGGAAACAACCTTCATGAAGATGAAATAAGCGCAGGCTGGATTGTAAAGGAAAAGAATAGTGGTATCATATATGCGCTCTACGACGGGAACAATCGAGCTGTTACTAAATAAAAAAAAAAAAAAAAAATAAATGTAAGGCGCGATAATCTCCGAAGAGATCCAATGCCGCGCTTCTCTTCCAATTTGCGTCGTGCTCCTATTTTTGTCCTAAAATTGCCGGAATGGGACCTACTTGTTTAATGCCGACTCCGAACGGCATCTGCAAGGCAGATGAGTTTTCACTGAGCACTTTTCATGATAGAAATACACTCGGAGTGCTTGCCAAACACTGCCGGGGGTGACCCTGCTAAGAAAAAATTTCTTCTAATTGCAAAAACTTGTTTCTAAAGTTTTTGATGTTGATTTTTCTGGGGAATGAACCCAGGATCTTCGGTATGGTAGGCGGAGCACGCTACCATCACACCATGGCGGCCGTCGAGCTGTTATTGCTGCGCGTCTAATTCCATTATTCAAAGAGGCTAGATTAATAAGAAATTGAGATCTTTAAAAGCAGCTGAGCTAAACGAAGTATAGTGCGATGTCAGAGTTACGAAAGTGGCCACTTAAAACAAGTTTTGGTGAGCGATTTTGGAGACGAAGTCATCAAGTTGACGTCCAATTTTGACTGAGGATAACCTTACCTTTAATATGAGGAAAAGACTTATGACGTACAACGTCCAATATATGCATCTAATACTGTTTTCACACAGAAACTTAATGATATCATTCCACCTGCTAATGAAATCGTAAATTTTGTGCTTCCACACAGAAGTAACTGCTCGATTAGTATGAAGGATGAGACAATCATGGCGGAACGATACAAGGTGGGAGCATGGTGACATACCTACAAAGAAAAAAAATTCCATGTACTTGTAAATTCGATGGACAAATGTCAAAATCGTACTGCGCCAGTAGTTGATGTATCAAATCAAATAAAAAAGGTTATAATCAGCTGTTCGATGCGGCCACCTTGTATCGTTCCGCCATGCAGACAATGACATTTGCTTTGAAAATTAAGAAGCGGAAACGGAAGCGGAACGCTGCCAACAGAGTTGCATTGTGCTTTTGACTTCATTAGGCATTCGATTAGCTACTAATGAAATAATATTAGTAGCTAATCGAATGCATAATGAACTCAAAAGCACAATGCAACTCTGTTGGCAGCTTTCCGCTTCCGTTTCCGCTTATTAGTTTTTCAAAATATCATTGTCTGCATGGCGGAACGATACAAGGTGGCCGCATCGAACAGCTGATTATAACCTTTTTTATTTTATTTGATACATCAACTACCGGCGCAGTACGATTTTGACATTTGTCCATCGAATTTACAAGTAAATGGAATTTTTTTTGTTTGTAGGTATGTCACCATGTTCCCACCTTGTATCGTTCCGCCATGATTGTCTGTTTCATCCTTCATACTAATCGAGCAGTTACTTCTGTGTGAAAGCAAAAAATTTACGATTTCATTAGCAGGTGAAATGAGATCATTAAGTTTCTGTGTGAAAACAGTATTAATGTAGAAAATTGCCTTTATTATTCAATAAGCCGTCTGTGTGAAATTAGTATAACCTTAGTTCAAAATTAGTGCTAAAGCAGTAAAAAAATAGTCATCGAGGTGAACCAGCGGAAGTGGAGTCCGATAAAGCAGACGAAGGTACTAAGTTAATGGTTTTCATGGAGGAAACGAAGTGAGAAAGATCAAGAAAAAGATTCAGATTGATAGCTGTGCTGGAGGCAGTTTAAGTGAACCAAGGACTGTGAAAGTTGCAATTTTTAAGCCTAAATGGTGAATTGAAGTGTAACCAATAAAGCCGCTTCCCATTTCATCCTTAGATAAACGGAGCTTCGACCTCCTATTAACAATTACTAAAAACACAATTTACTTTATTTAATTGGATCATTTTCAATTTTATAATCGCACTTCTGCACTTATGACTTTTATGCAATTATCTGAAGATTTGAGAGTGCATTGGCAGATCTCATAAAACATTTTTGTGTGCCGGTGTTAGTGAGTAAACAAATTTGGTTGGTCTCAAAGACCAATGTCAGTCAGTAAGTTCATTTTATTACCTATACCAAATAAAGGCGACAAATAATCAGGGAAAGAGTGGGAAGAGTTTGATTTCTACGCGTATTTATCGATCTTTGATGAGAAACGAGGTGGTGCGACCGGAATTGATTTATGCGGTGTGAGTCTCTTCGGAAGACCTCTAGAAAGTTTAGATCATTTTATGCGCTGGCACCACTTAACTGAGATTTTCTGTACATCAGCACATACCACACCGGAATTCTGCGTGCCGAAGATACTTAGCAATGCATAACATTTTCTGTAATCTCCTTCAAGACGATCACGATTTTTGACATCACAAACAGAAATTTGAGATCAGTTTTATTGATTTGTCGGCATGACTCACTGAGCCTTTTACTTTTGGACCATATAATCTCTTATTGTATTGTATCGTTTATGACATGCAGGCAGCAAACAAGCAAGGTTTGATGGAACCGACAGTAATGAGAAGGCTAATAAGCTGGCACAAGGAGCTCCTTAGAAACAAGTGAAGCAATAACAGCACAACGAAGCACAATCTAATTAAACGAGTTTCTGGAGCAACTTGGCCAGACGACGTTGATAATAGAAGTCTTCTAAGTAGACCTTTAACTGCCACCTATAATCTTATTTCATATTTTTTTGGAAATGCGCGGCTCTACCTAGAACACGTCTAAGATTAGAAAAAAGTTCGTCCAAGCGGATCGCTCCTCGGCAGTGGTTTGACAAACCTTCTGAATGTATTTCTGCTTAGAAAAGCTTCTCAATGAAGATTCATTTGCCTGCACATGTCGTTCGGAGTCGTCATAGAACATAAAATGACACCCCGTTAATTTGTAGGAAAAATTAAAAAGCAGAACGACGCAAAATGCAGGAGAGGCTCCTTTAATCTCCTCGGCGGTGAGTCGCGCCAAGTATTAAGTTTTTTTTTATATTGTTACGAATATTAGCAACACTAAGGGGTACTGCCATCTCTAAGCCGATACTAAGCTGTGACTGTATGCACATCCATAAATCAATCATGTATCTACATAAACGAATCAATCATTATGTCTACACATATGTACACGCAGCGGAGAAGAGATGCACATGCAGATATCTTATCTGAGATGCTCCCAAAAGTATGTAATTGTAATTGGGCAAGTGTCGCTCACAAATACACGCGCATATGAGAAGCTATATACGTACATCTGTAGTTATATTATATGGCGGTAACTAAGTAAATTCTGGAAGCGCCTAGAACATACCACGAGGAAATCACAGAGTATAAAAGGCAACAACAATGGAGGCGCAATAATCAGTTTTGATTAAGCACGCAATCTGTCGGGCAATAGTAGAGTTATTTATTGTGAAGTACTTTAATAAAGATCATTTTGCATTATTAAATATTGGAGTTATTCAACAGTTTAGTGATTCGAACTTAGCAGAAGGTTGCAAATAAGAGGATTTGCAAGTAAATTCGTTACACTATTTTTTATGAGCGACTCCAACCGATTGTAGAATGTAGGTTTTGACGAGCTCGATGTCATCAAAAGAGCTTGCTATATCTAGCCGATGTAGATTTTATACCACACTCGATATAAAAAAATGAATCTTGGGGTTCCAACATGTATGCAAATACGTTGGCAAAGAAAAAAAAAAACCTTTTATAAGTCTCTCGTCAGGCCAGGTACTAATACATAGCTCGAAATCATCGATGCCGTTGGAGTTTTGGAGATAAAAGTTTTCTCGAAGATGTATTGTCCTGTCCGCGATGCCGATCGCGAGTATCGAAGAAGGTAAATTGATCAACTGTAGGAGCTTTACGCAGGTATGAACGCATTCCCACAAATTAAAGCCCAATTTAGCTCGCTGGCTAGATCATCTTATGCAAATAGTCGAAGACGATCCGCCCAACACCAGTGTTTGGAAGCAGAGTAAGGGTGAGGCCTCCACTAAATTGGTAGAAACAAGTGGATCAAGACTAGATCCCCTTGGTGCTCCGAATAGTACTCAGTTATAGGGACGCGCGGATAGCTGGCTCAAAAAGAATTACCTAGGCAGCAGTTAAGCGCCAAGTAATAATGATTGATAAAGAACTCAAAATAATAAAAATTTCGTACCCAAACGCATTTTCTTGAAATCGTGCACTGTACAGCATTAACTTTCTGTATGCCCAAATAAAAATTCAGTGGTGAACTTACGTACGTGGGTTAATAAAAAAATATTTGTAAAGCTCTTTCAACAGGAAACTGATTTAGGTGCCATCTACTGGCGAATAGCAACGACAGAGCGGAGACAAGAACCAACATTTTGCTGTCACTGTATGCGGCCTGTTTTTGCTTCTGGCACAGTTTGTACGCCACTGCATTCAATGATGAATGAAATTTAGTGTCCTCAGTGAGTACAGGGTGGCGACAAATTTGTTTAACCCCAGCGGCTTGGCTATCAACAAAGATTGTTACGTTGGTGTTGGAGACCGCGCTATCTTGAAGCAGCTTTGCCGCTCTGTCTATGGCATAGACCTCGGCTTGGAATACACTGCATGCGTCAGGAAGTCGGAATGATTGGCTTAGCTGTAGTCCCCAGTATCGAGTACATCCCAGCTCCAGTTCCTTTTTTGATTCCCCTACCTTTGTCTAGGCCTACTTCCCATTCCTCCCTTGAAGGATACCGTATGTTCTGAACCTGGAAGTTCAAAACCACTGTGATGTTGTCTGTTTTGGATGTTAGGTACGTTATTATTCCGTTTAATTGCCCCTTCGTCATATCGTCCAGAATGGTCGCGTATCCGTGCTTAGCTGTTTTCCACATGCTGGATTCTCTTAGTCGTAGAGCTCCTCTAGCGGCTAATCCCTACACGAAGGCTTCCTGAGGTGCGCTCATCACGGCGCCTGACATTCCCAGGCATGTCAGCCTTTGTACCTTCCCGATACTCTGCTGATTACTCGTTTTGTCTAGCGCCTTCCACCAGACTAGAGCTCCATATGTTAGTATCGGTCGAATGACTGTGCTGTACATGCCATGAATGACATGTGGTGCCAGTCCCCAGTTCCGTTCAAAAGCCCTTTTGCAGGCGTAGTATGCTGCTAGAGCTTTCTTTGATCTCATCTCAACGTTCCTTCTCCAACTTAACTTGGAATGGAGTATAATTCCAAGATATTTCGCTTCCGAAGACAGGTTTAACGTTGTGCCATTTAACCTCGGTAAGTTAAAGGAGGGTATCTTTTTCTTTTTGTCGTGAACAGGACAAGTTCGGTTTTTGTTGGGTTTACCCCCAGCCCATTTTGCCCTACCCATTGCGAAATGTCGCAAAGTGCCGATTCCATGAGTTCGCTGATAGTTGGCAAGAATTTGCCTGTGATCAGAATCACTAAGACATCGGCATTTGCAACTACCTTTATTCCTTTTCTCCTACAGATTTCAAGAATTTCATTGACCACCAGTATCCAGAGAAGAGACGATAGCATCCCGCCTTGTGGGGAGGGTGCCTCTGGTGGTCATTTTGCTAATAGAACCGCGTCGCTTTAAGTGGTGCTCATTTCCGGGGCTGGGACTGGGAACGATACTCGGCCTGGGACTGGGACTGCGAATAAAGGGTGGAGAAGAATAAAAAGAACTACAGAGAAGACAAAAGAGGGAAGGAGAAAGAGACTGAGAAAGAGATAGAGTTAGACGAAGATAGAGAGACTTGAATAGATGGGGAAAATATGGAGAGGGAGAAAGGGACACAGATTATGAGAAAGGCAGACGGATGAGTGAATTAAAAGATAAGGAAAATATGGTGAGAGGAGGAGGGTAGAGGAGGAGGGAGAGTAAGAGGTAAAAACTTCGTAAAAGTTATGCATATAGACAAAAGTTAGGGCAGGACAACGTCTGCCGGGTTTGCTTGAAGGTTTTTTTTTATTTTTGTGTAATTCTTTTATTTTCTTTACATAATTTTTGTATCACATTTTAATTTTTATTACACTTTCACATATAAGCTTTAGTGTATCCAATTTGAATTATTTTTCAGCGTCGCCATCACGAACTACTACTATTTTTTGGTTGTTTTGTACGAAGACACAGATTGTTGCCACTAATGTTTGCGATGACCATGATGATGATGAGCATGCGAGCTGGAGGAAAGCAAATCCTTAGAATGACTAGTCGCGAGTTCGGGTAAGCGTCTGTTTGTGTTAGTTATTGTCCTTTAGTGACTGTTTACGACAAAGCACACGCCGAGGAGTAGGAAATTAAAAATGACCGAAATAAAGTTAAAATTTTTTTCACGATTTTCTTGTTACTCGCAAAAAAAAAGTAAACACCACATATGGAGATGACGAAAATGTATGTAAACCAAGCAAAATCTTATGAAAAAAGTTAATAAAAAGTATTAAAAAACTTAAAAATGAAATAAAGAAATAAATTACGAAAATAAATAGAAGAAACTAATTTGGCTTTAAAGTTGACGGCATGCGGCATGACATGGCCGCGCAGGGCAGGAGCAAGAACGCGAATGGACGCAAGGACTTTGTAACACTAAAAAGCTTGAGAGCAGCACATACATTCATGTTTGTTATGTAAAATAATGACAAGAAAAAAGTTGTGGACAATATCCAATTAAGTAAAATAACAAAGAGACTGGGTACTCAGTCGAGTTTGAGTTTTTAATTTATTATATTTTAAATTAGACTAAGGTAGAAGGCTGTTTTGGCCAAATGAGAAGTTTTTTCTACAATTCGTTTAGTATTTTACAATTTAACTTGTTTTTCTAGAAATCAGAGCTTCAAGCCCCGCAATGTTTTATTTTTTGATATGACACATACGCTTATAGCAGTGAATTCGATAGGGAAAGCTTTCTCGAATTTTCTGACCTACGGTAGCACGAAGACAGTGGAAAGCATTGTGTGGATAAGACAAGTGTGATAACTTCTGCATAGACGTCAAAATCACAAATAGAAGCGATCACCTGATTATTAGTTGACTATCGCGGTCTCATTCTGTATCTCTTTATACCACCCGCTGAAGATATGCGGCACTATGCGTCGCCATGTTGAACATACTGACATACTGCATAATGCCAAAACGCTGCCAAAACGCTAAAAGGTAGCCATCTTGAATATCCTGTGCGACAGTTGGCGGATTAGATTACACACTTGTTTTTTCCACAATGGTAGGAAGTTCTCATTGCAATAGGTTAGTCTTTGCTGGTTTAGATCAGTGGTCGGCAAAAATTAAAATGTAAGTGTGTTAGTGAGAGCATGAGCATCCCCGCAGAAAATTAAAGTTAAAGTTGCAACTAGCAGATGGAGTATTTCTTAAAAATAGTTATACCAAAATTTTTCGAAACTTTGATTTTTGATTCCTAAATAGTTTGCAATATAAGTCCCTTTGTTCTTCAAGATGTAGTCGCACATTTTTTGCAGAGCAGAAGCTTAACTATAATAACTTTTTTTTTGGCTCAGGAAAAAGTGTGTCCAGAATGCAATTGCTACAACTTTGTTTTTTTTTTTTAAATAATTAGAAAAGAAATCACATTGATTTGAAAGGTTCATAGCTATAAAATATCCAAAAAGGTAAAAACCCATGATTCAATTACTAGAGGTTTGTTCTTCAATGATGAGAGATCTTTGACACTCCCAAATTGAAAAATCTGGACGGTTTGCTTTTACGAAGTAAGGAAAACGGGGAATAATTCAATCAGTGAAATTGTAGTAGACAAGTATCTTTGGTAGTATATTAGTAGTGATAATAAATTGGTAAATGCCAAAAGTTTTTGGGGAAATAATTCATTTTCTACAAAATATTTCGTGCATAGATAAAGTTATGTTGGTTTGCTCATTCTTTCAGAAATTGTTTGAAGAATGTGGTACGTCAGAATTTTATTCAAAAATGTACTATCTCAAAATTTGTTTTTAAAACTCCCTACATGAACATAAGTTGAATGCATTTTTTCATAAGAGGGAGTTAATGAAAAGCATTGTGAGATGAAGCGTTCTTCAATCTAACTGTAATATAGGGCGGTTTTGTGACAAATCCTGAATTGGGAAATTTTTGAAAAATATTTCGAGATAGCATGATTTTGAACAGGCTGCCGACATGGGGTGTTACGATACCCAGCAGCTGCCGTGAACTGACAAAAACAAAAATAAAAGAAAATGTCTTATTGTCTTAGAACTTTATATTCCTACCTTGACTTTGACAGAAGAGTTAAGGTTTTGTGCGGTCCTGCTACACAGGGAGTATTCACCTTTTTATTCTGAAATTTCGGAAAGTTCTTTTCCGTTAAGTATTCATGAGAGCGTTCCAGATAAGCCGTTAATTTAGAATATTCGGAATACGTTCATTTGATACTACATCACGAGGTCCGAATATGCATAATATTCCAAATATAAACCGATTCTTCAAATTCTTAAATGGGGACGAATGTTTCGTACATACGGATTTAATGGAACAGAATGTCGACTTTTAATACGCGCCCAAAAATATCGAAAGAAGTGTCAAAAGACGCGTATTGACCTCGATAGCAATAATTCGATGGCGGAAATAAAAATTTTAGCTCGTTTAAAAGATATTGACGAAAAACCGAAAAATGACCCCGAGTTGCGTTGCCGGCTTTCGGCCGAGCTTATAAAAAATTACCCTGATCGGTCCATCAATGAGGTGGGATCAAAATTAAATGCGTGCAAAATACCTTTGTACACAACATCTTTTTCAGTGCACAAAAACATTACAACAACCACATGAAAAGTGCCAACTTCAACTGCAAATATCTCCAACAGAGATAAAATTTTTCTTTTCCGCCTTACCATTATTTTTGTCGAGGTGACCTCTCTCGACATTTTTGGGCGCGTATTAGCAGTAGACTCCTGTTGTAGACTTTTACCTGAATTAGTTAACATGCCCAATGAGTACATTTCGTTATGGCATCTCCATTATTTACTAATGACATTTTTACGTGAATCAATTTAGTAGTCGAGGTTTTGAGGGTGAACGATGAATTTTGATTTAGCTTAGGTTTCGTATATTCATAGGTTTACGAGAGTGCACGATTCCTTGGTGTCCGCACTTTTCATAAAACCTATGTTCAGCCACACTAATAGATCATGGCATAGTTAATAAATTCATCATAAAATTAAAATAAATGTTCTAAGGAATTATGCAGTGAAGTACTTATCGGGTATTTGTAGACTGATTGCTTCCTATTTCTACTACTAATATTTTTCGAAAATTCGCAAAGAAACAACACAGTTAACGGATGTCAATTCGATTTGGGAGCAAAATGGCTGCAATTTTCAAAAAATGTGCCTTTCGAACAAACCTCTTGTGATTGAATCATGGTAAAAACCCAAACTTAAAAAGGTTTGGACGATGAATTAATTATGTAAAGGCCATCTTACCAGCTACGTTGTCCAATCATAATATTTCTCACAGGGAATCTTAACATTTGTGCAGCAGCCGTGCGCAGTGCTTATTCGCTGTTGTGTCGGTGGCTAACGACAGAACGATGGAGAGCAAGAGTACGCGTGAAGCTAGTGGGGCTTAATTGAGCCATGGCGCGACGACGACTGGTTTGGATATCCCTGTGGAGAAACAAGCGCTTTAGGAAGGCCTTCAAAAGTCTTTTATCTCTACTTAAGGCTCCGACAGAGTTCTCTGAAATGAAATTATAAAAACCTGATTCTCAATTTGCTTTTGGAATAGTCCAAAATTTTATGTATACGATACCTAAAAGAAATACTGTAAAAAATGTTTACTTCTAATCGCCCACTTTTTTACCGTATATGGTTTGAGATTAATTACATCACTTTCGTTAGACACCATGGAGTGCGAAATCACAAAGCGTCGCAATAACGAGCACAAAAGCACACTCAAAATAAGCAGCAAAAGCACAAAATATTCCAAAAAAAAAAAAATTTAAATAAAAATCAGATGAAGTTTGTATAACACAAGGACCTTTGCATATTGAATCAGTCGATTTCACCATCTTCTCATATCAAATATGACGCACACATCCTAACTTACATTCATCCTCGTACATTCAAGTCCAGCCTGATTTAGCTTTTGCACATGCATTACTATAATTTTTTTCGTTTATTTATCTATGCAACCAAACACCAATTTATCACATTTAAGCTATGATTTTTTACTATTTTTTAAATTGTGCTTTGAATGACTGAAGGAAGAGATAATTTTGCATGAAATAGAAGGAACAAGCGGCTCTGCAACGGTTTCATGGAATTGGGCAGATTTTTTTTGATATGTCACGCTTAAATTCCTTGGTCTTTGTTTATTTTTTTTATACTCAGTTGAGCAGAGCTCATAGAGTATACTAACCTTGATTGGATAACGGTTGGTTGTACAGGTATAAAGGAATCGAGATAGATATAGACTTCCATATATCAAAATCACCAGGATCGAAAAAAAAATTTGATTGAGCCATGTCCGTCCGTCCGTTAACACGATAACTGGAGTAAATTTTGAGGTATCTTGATGAAATTTGGTACGTAGGTTCCTGAGAACTCATCTCAGATCGCTATTTAAAATGAACAATATCGGACTATAACCACGCCCACTTTTTCGAAATCGAAAATTTCGAAAAACCGAAAAAGTGCGATAATTCATTACCAAAGGCGAATAAAGCTATGGAACTTGGTAGGTGAGTTGAGCTTATGACGCGGAATAGAAAATTAGTAAAATTTTGGACAATGGGCGTGGCACCGCCCACTTTTAAAAGAAGGTAATTTAAAATTTTTTCAAACTGTAATTTGGCAGTCGTTGAAGATATCATGATGAAATTTGGCAGGAACGTTACTCCTATTACTATATGTATGCTTAATAAGATTAGCAAAATCGGAGAACGCCCACGCCCACTTTAAAAAAAAATTTTTTTTAAAGTCAAATTTTAACAAAAAATTTAATATCTTTACAGTATATAAGTAAATTATGTCAACATTCAACTCCAGTAATGATATGGTGCAACAAAATGCAAAAATAAAAGAAAATTTCAAAATGGGCGTGGCTCCGCCCTTTTTCATTTAATTTGTCTAGGATACTTTTAATGCCATAAGTCGAACAAAAATTTACCAATCCTTGTTAAATTTGGTAGGGGCTTAGACTCTGGGACGATAACTTATTTCTGTGAAAAAGGGCGAAATCGGTTGAAGCCACGCCCAGTTTTTATACACAGTCGACCGTCTGTCCTTCCGCATGGCCGTTAACACGATAACTTGAGCAAAAATCGATATATCTTTACTAAGCTCAATTCACGTACTTATCTGAACTCACTTTGTATTGGTATAAAAAATGGCCGAAATCGGACTATAACCACGCCCACGTAAAACGAAAAAAATGCCATAATTCTATACCAAATACGAAAAAAGGGATGAAACATGGTATTTGGATTATTTTATTGACGCAAAATATGACTTTAGAAAAAAACTTTGTAAAATGGGTGTGACACCTACCATATTAAGTAGAATGAAATGAAAAAGTTCTGCAGGGCGAAATAAAAAAACCCTTGAAATATTGGCAGGAATACTGTTCGTGGTATTATATATATAAATAAATTAGCGGTATCCAACAGATGATGTTCTGGGTCACCCTGGTCCACATTTTGGTCGATATCTGGAAAACGCCTTCACATATACAACTGCCACCACTCCCTTTTAAAAGCCTCATTAATACCTTCAATTTGATACCCATATCGTACAAACATATTCTATAGTCACCCCTGGTCCACCTTTATAGCTATATCTCGAGAAGGCGTCCACCTATAGAGCTAAGGCCCACTCCCTTTTAAAATACTTATTAGTACCTTTCGTTTGATACCCATATTGTACAAACGCATTCTAGAGTCACCCTGGTCCACCTTTATGCCGATATCTCGAAAAGGAGACCACCTATACAACTACCACCACTCCCTTTTAAAACCTTCATTAATATCTTTAATTTGATACCGATATCGTACAAACATATTCTAGATTCACCCCTGGCCCACCTTTATAGCTATATCTCGAAAAGGCGTCCACCTATAGAACTAAGCCCCACGCCCTTTTGAAATACTCATTAACATCTTTCGTTTGATACCCATATTGTACAAACGCATTCTAGAGTCACCCCTGATCCACCTTTATGGCGATATCTCGAAAAGGCGTTCACCTATAGAACTAAGACCCACTCCCTTTTAAAATGCTCATTAACCCCTTTCGTTTGATACCCGTATCGTACAAACAAACTCTAGGGTCACCCCAGGAGAGAGGACTTTACTTTTCAATTGCCTTCTAACTCCAAAATAGCACTTGGTGACAGTGCTTATCCGTGGGCGCCACGCCTTAGTATATATATCACCCTGAAGACTTCGTGACTTCGTACATTTCAATGGTGACCACTAATCGCTATAAATTGCACTGCAAATTCTCGAAGAAGTTACGCTACACAATCTCTTCCTCGTGGTTTCAAACCTGTAGTTCCAAAGAGGCACATATCTGCCAAGAAATAATCATGATGAGCCCTGACGACAGCAGCATCCTCGTTTTTTCCTCGTTAATCTCAAAGAAACATTGACAAAATATTTCTCCAACATTTGAGAAATTTGTAGTTCTCTAGTTGAGATTCAACATCATTCTCCCGTGGTTCCCAACCTTTGAGAAATTTATAGTTTTCAAGTTATTATTAAATATTATTTTTCCGTTATTTTCCAATCTTTGAGAAATTAATAGTTCTCAGGTCTTAATTTTGCATTATTCTCCCGCTATTCCTCAACCTTTGAAAAATTTAAGGTTTTTGAGTGGATATCCTCAAAAAATTATCTATGACTGAAGTATTAGAGCGCTATGGTGCTGAAGTTGATCGACTGTTGAGCTTGAGATTTAAGACAACTTGACTCTAAATTTAAACTATCATATGACTCAAACCTAAATGTTTACTGGATCCCTATAACCATTTTTTATCTTTCATTAGTTTACCAGCTTCCATAGTTGTATTCAATGTTCTTAGAAAGTACCTCAGGGAGTTTTGAGCCACTGTTGTCCGCACCTTTAAGCGACGGTGTTAGTAGTGATCTACAGACTGTAAACTTTTTAGTTTTTATACCTTTCATGAACATGAAATGGTATATTAACTTTGGTCCGATATTTGTAACTATGAGAAATATAGAAGATAGACTCACCATTAAGTATACCGAATTGATCAGGACGACGAACTGAGTTGATATAGCCATGTCCGTCTGTCCGTCCATCCGTCTGTCTGTTTGAACGCCAACTAGTCCCTCAAATTTTGAGATATCTGAATGAAATTTGGCACAAGGATGTATTTTTGTATTATATTAGACATTTGTAGGATCCGGTAGGATCGAACCACTATAACATATATCTCATATACAACCGATCGTTCGGATAAGACGATTTTGGTCATTCCTGCCGCAATTTAGAAAGTATAAACGTAAAATTCGGTGATATATATACTAATATATCATAGAAGATATCCTGAAAAAATCACTTTGATCTGAGCTATATATAGTTATATCCCATACAACCGATCGTTCAGATAGAAAAATTTTTGGCAATTTCTCCCTTAACTTCCAATATAAAAACTTTAAACTTGGTGATATTTATTCTAATATATCATAGAATATTTCCTGTAAAAATCATTTCGATCGGAGCTATATATAATATATATCCCATACAACCGATTGTTCAGATAAGGGGGTTTTTTGCCATTTTTCATTTTATATTAATCTTAAAAATCGTTTATGTATGTACATCTGTTCACTATATATTTCTTATCTTATTGAGTGGACTTGGAGATTTTCTCATCGCTTTCAGCTCTGCGTTTTCGTCCACCCACATTGTTGGAACTATTAGGACCGGTGCTGCAATGACGTGCAATGTGGCCTGGGTTGCCGCACTTGAAACATTTCATAACTCCAAAGTTTTTCTGTTGTGACCGCTTCAGTGCTTCCAAAATTGTGCATACCCAGTCTGGCCTTTCTACTTCCACGCGATGAGCTTTGTACGCTGGCTTACTCAAAAGTGAGCCTGTTTCCTGAGTTAGTGCATGCGATACCGTTTCAGCAAATGTTAGTTTTGGATTCGCATATGTAGCTCGTTTCGTTTCCACATCTCGTATACCATTTATAAAGCTCTGAATCTTTACCCTTTCAGTGTATTCCGCGGGTGCGTTCGCATTTGCAAGATGAGCCAATCTTTCAATGTCTGAGGCAAACTCCTGCAAAGTCTCGTTGGATTTTTTGGCAGCGGTTTTGCAATTCTATTTGGTAGATTTGTTTCCTGTGTTCGCTTCCGTAACGTCGTTCTACAGCGGCTATCAATGCTTCATAGGTGTTCCGCTCTCCTTCGGGAATCGTCTGTAGGATTTCGGCTGCTGGCCCTTCAATGCTACGAATAGAGCTGCAACTTTATCTTCAGCATTCCAGTTGTTCACTGCTGCGGTCTTCTCAAACTGTAGCTTAAAGACCTAGAAAGGAACAGAACCGTCAAAGGATGGTGTTTTTACCTTTGGATTGCTTGCTGAAACAGCTGTCCGATTTAATGCAACTCCTGTATACGACCTCTCAAAGCATCCACCTCGGCTTCGATTTTTTCCTCAAATTGCGTTATTTTCTCGTCCATACGCGCTTCGAGTTTTGATGATATGCGCGCCTCTTGCACTTCGAGTTGTACTGTTATGCGTGCCTCTTATTATTTCAGTTGTGTTTCCATCTTTGATGTAATCTGTGCCGACATTTCTGAAATACGCGTTTCTGGTGCTTCAATCTCTGATGTTATGCGTGTCTCCTGCGATTCCAGTTGGGATGACATTTGCGTCGACATTTCTGAAATGCGTGCCTCCTGTGCTTCCTCCTGTGCCAAAATCGTGTTCAAGCCTGTGCTCGTAACTGTCTGCGATGTTTCGTTTTTCTATTCAATTTTTGTTGTCTCCTCGCCATCAAGATGAAAGACATACTCTTCCACGTTAATTCCCTCTAATTCCATTGCCTCTCGTAGTCGTGCCTGAAGTTCGAGTTTATTGCCGGTCTTTCCTCAGTTGCTGGATCTTCAATTCACTCCACTTTGCCATGTCCAAGTTGTATTCAAAGTCTTTGGAATTTATTCAACAATTCATCTTCTGACACCAATTGTAACGAATTTACTGCAATTCCGCTTATTCCAAATCTTCTGCTAGCGTTCGAATCATTAAACTGTTGAATAAATAACTCCAATATTGAATAATGCAAAAATGGTCTTTATTAGACTACTTGAAAATAACGCTTATACTACGCAGCTAAAAGCTTGCTTAAATCAAACTGACTGACTGTGCCTCAACTGTTACTGCTTTTATACTGTTTGGTTTCATCGTTGGCATATTTCTAGGCGTTTCTATTTCTAGTATTCGCTAGTTACTTACCAGCTGTACTACGTTTATAGCTTCTCAAATGCGCGTGTATATGTGACTGATACTTGCACAAATAATTGCCTACTTTTGGGAGTATCTCAGATATATGCATGTGTTTGTGCGTTGCTCTCCGCTGCTTGTATGGACATATGTACAGACATAATGATAGACTTGTTGATGTGCATACAAGTCACTGCTTAGTATTGTCTTAGAGATGATATTATCCCTTAGCGCTGCTAATATTGGTCACAATAAGCTATAACTTAGCAAAAAATAGTTTTGAATCAATGAGATTTCACTTATCAAGTTTTATTGTAAGAGGAAGTGGGAAGACATTTTTTTTAAAGTAATATATCTGAAATGAAATGTACAATTGAAGCTCACGCTGAGTATATAATGTTCAGTTACACCCGAACTTAGACACCTTTACTTGTTATATGGTGGAATTGTTTTCTGAGTATCTGCTTGAAGAAGTACACCTCAATAGTTGAGAGCTAAATTTTGTGTTACATTTGTTAAAACATATCGGGTAAATCCCCCTTTTAGAAATATTTTCATATAGTTTCCAACAAGTGCAAAAAAGTTTCAATATGTGCATGCGAGTTCGATGCATTATCAGAAAATTTAATATAAACTGAAAACTTTTGATTATAAACAAAATCACTGCAAGTAATACTTTGATAAACAATGTTTCGCATCCTTAACTTTGAAAGATATTGGGCCAAAGTTTTGATTCGGCTTGTGGTAAACAGTGGTCCTATACCTACATTTGTATAAAAAAAAAAAAAATACTGGTAATATTTCATTCCTCATAATTCCAATAGAATGCCGTTCTAGACAAATACCAAAAAATATAGGACTTAAAGTAGTTTGGAACATAAGACTTAAGCGGCAATTACCCACCGACGTGTGCCGTACGTACGGACGTTTGTCGTACGAAACACGTTTGACCGAACCCTCAAGCCCGTAGGAATCAATGTGTGCGTCTGTGTACATGTACATAACATATTTGTGTGTGTACTGTTTACAGATAAGCACTGTTGCCATTGACCAGTTTGCATGCATGCTTATGGAAACATCAACTATTTCCAATTTAATTTTTGATGTTGTAAAAGGCTGGAATTAATATTAAATAAATATAAATAGATTACATATTTATAATCTGGACTTTTACATAATTATTTCGAATTATTTTCACAATTTTTCAAACTTTAATTATTAGGTGTTTTTGCATAAAACTGCAAACGGTCAAAAATTAGAGCACAAAAGTTTATTAGGCAACTCTATCTAGTGAGAGAGCGATCAGCTGACACGTTCTTACGGAAAAAATCTAAATTGTTTTGATTTCTACGTTCCGGGCTACGTACGTACGGTCGTTGCACGTCGATGAGTTTTCGTTTACATTGCACACTTATAAGATAGGTCGTGTCAGCTGACACGTTTTTGGTACGTACGTTCGTGAGTAACTGCCGCATTACAGATAAGAGGTCCAAACAAAACTTGTACCACTGCGGCTGCGATACGAAAGTGTTTACTCTTATCGCAACAATATTTATTTATTTATCTTATCGCATTGTATTTTTGTTTATAATTTGCGTTCATAGGGTATTTCAATAGGAGGGTCAATTGCACCGTGTCATTCGTTTCTCTTCCATTAGGGCATATCTCATTTGCTTTACCCAATTAAATGAAAATATACCCAAAGTAGCAACATAAGGCTATCAGCGCAAGAGTGGCGTGCAATTTATTTTGGTTTCTATTCTAATGTAATGGCCGAGACACAATGAAGTTTTTGCGTTTGTAAATATGAAGGACCTTCAAACATGGCAATTTAAGTTTATTTCGCCTTGGCCATTCACATACAAAATTTTGCGAATCACAGTTATAAACATTCTCACTATACCAGAAACATACTTTCTAACATATTTTGTCTGTTAAATTGCAGTTTTTAACTGTGAAAAATGTTAGAAAAGTTACCAACGAGTGGGAAAAATAATTTCACATGCAAATTGTGTCAGAACGATTAGCCAAAGCAAATGTTAAAACATTCTTCTTATGCTTTGCTTGCAACAGAAGTTGCAAGTTGACAATTTTTTCATGTCAGATGGCGCCAGTCTCGCTCAATCTACCGCTCTTCATAAAAATACGTGCAATCTACTCATAATGCATAAGATTGAATTAAACGCATCTATACGAAAAACTGCTTATGTGGCGGGCTTTCAGTTACAATGGTTGGCATGGTAACGCTGCATGCCTTAACAATCAAGTAATAGCAGAATTTTTGTAGTAGTCACTTACTTTCCGGAGTCCCGTAAAACTGTCAACTATTAGTTAGGTTTTTTAAGGAAATGTTTATTTTTTTCCACAGGGTTATCTTATGTAATAGCTATGTTTTTTTTAATAGCGCACGCTGTTGGAAAATGCTATATAGAAAAAGTATACAAGAATTTTGAACGCATGTAGTAGAATAATTTTTGTTTCGTACCAACAAAAGAAATTATAATTTCGGTGGTGATGTTTCAGTTGCAAAATCGTGTCGGCCTAATGTACATACATACACACATACTTACATACATATTTGAGTGAATATCAACGTATAAAAGGCAGCAAACCATTGACGCGATAGTTATTCCCGATCTAAGTGTTAGAGTAGTGAAAGTAGTCGGCATGTCCAGCTTAGTGTTCATTGTGTCCTTACTTTTAGGATGCAAATATGTGTTATCATGCCAAATTACCATAAAAGGCCAATCCCCGATTTTTACAAAGGACTTTGGATCTAAGACTATAGTTTTTAGAGCGCACTCAAATATATTGACTTTGGAAGATGAAGAAACTATAAGGGCTCATTGCAGAGGAATAACAGTGTCTACTTTGTCTACGAGTTCGTCTAGACAGTATCAATATGGGTATGATGAGTATGATGAGGGGTATAATATTTAACATTTTTTATCATGTATTTTTTGTTTCTATGCATGTATTGTTACATAGCAATAGACAAATCGAAGAGAGGATTGACATTAGTTCACCTCGTCAGGATACGGAAGTTTTCACTTGTGAATCGAATTCATTGAAGATTTTAGGCACATTGTATGAAGACGTTCAAGTTTTATGTCCTGTTTACCCTCGTTTAAGACTTTATGAAAGTCAAAAAAAGCTGCCAAAATGCACAAACTTTACGAGCTACGCATTCGGGTTTAAACTCCCGGAAACTGGCGATGTCATCAAATCTGCCGTCTGCTACGATCTAGATCATCTGGAATTGAAATTTGCATCTTATGTTACTTACGAAAAGAAAGTGATGGTCTACAATAAGGTTCAAGTTGGTAATGAATTATCTCTTAATCTCAAGCAAGAACTTAATGGATTCAGTAAATATTTTGAATTTTTAAAGTAAGTAAAATAGTTTACACAGATCTAATTTGTTGCCTGAATATATTTTTTATACCAAATTAAATTTTATTTATTTGTTATCAAGTGAAAATTCTGAAAATGCAGTTGCACAATCTGCGAAATCGTACTTCAATGCAAATGAGTTCGAATTCGACAGTATCATACAGGATGAATCACTAAAAAAGGAGCTTCAAGACTTCAAATATATCTTTAATGTAATGTGGTGGCGTCAACTGCGTCAAGAAAACTGGCATTTCTTCCTCGACGCCTTGAGCGAGCGCACTCAAACGGTGAAGTATGTGGTTAATGTAGGCACTTTTGGAAATGTTACTATACCAACTGCTCAAGAAAATTGCACTTCATCTAAAAACCAAGTGGTATCCATCGCTAATGAAGATATGATAATCAAGGCACCAGGATATATATGGACATATTTGAAATCAATAACACCAGGTGTGGAGGAGGAATTCGTTATTATAGGTCATAATTCTCCATATGTAAGACACGCAACTTTATTTACCATATTTTTGCAACCTTAATCTCATGTTTTGAAAAAATGTTTTCACAGAAAGAAAATCCAGATCACAGCGAATTTTGTAAAGTTGACATATGCGATGAAATCGAATGGTTGAAAAATAGTCTGTTCGGTAGATTAAGACATCTACCGACGCTGGGTTACACTTTCTGCTGTAGCGCTGAGGAAGTAGCAAAAAAAATTGATTATATTCCTTTTAAAGCCAACGAAATTGCGACTTCTACACAAGAAATTCCATTACCAGAGTTACCACGTGTTAGTTTAGAATAAGCTTACATGCATTGATATCTGTTTTTTTTTTGTGGTTTTCAAAAAAGCTTAGCGCATTTGTATGGAAATGGTCAGGGCTGGTTATTTCAACATTATTTGTCAAATACTAGTTAAGTAATTTCAGACGAAAAATAAGTATGCCAAGTTTTAACTGTTATACCTACATACATATATATGGAAGTGTTATAATAAAAACATAATGAGCGGCCAACACAGATGACTTTTATACTGGGTTCATGAAATCAAATTGGGGTATAGGAAACGAAATGTAATTTGCAAATTTTTTTTGCAATCTCTTATAAATAAAATAAATACAAGGCGCGATAAACTCCGAGGAGATTTTAGGCCGACCCTCTCTTCCAATTTTCATCGTACTCGTTTAAATTTTCCTACAAATTGGCGTGACGGGACCTATGTGTTTTAAGCCGACTCGGAATGGCATCAGAAAGACAAATAACTTTGATTCACTGAGAAACTTTTAATGACAGAAACACACTCGGAGTGTTTGCCGAATCACTTGGAAAAACTTTTTTCTAATTGAAAAAACTTGTTTCGATTTTTTTTTTTTGCTATGTATGGAAATCGAACCCAAGATCCTGTTGTAGTTGTTATTGTACCGATAAGGACACTGCCTGAAGGCCTTGTTATCGATGTTGATAGTCCTTTGCCTGATGCAGATCCAGTACGTTTCCGTAACAAGCACCATAAAGGCACTAGTCTGACCATCTCGGGAATGATTTGGTATGACCACTTGCAACCTTCTAGGCCATCCTGCCCGACCATTCCCTAAATCCATCGGGAGTTCGGGGTCGCCAGAGCCTCAGCTGTTAATGAAACAGGATTTGCCACGGGTGTGTGTGGTTGATAATTGGATTGGAAAAGCTATATATTGCGCTGGCAACCCTTTGGAGGTTTTTGATTTTTTTTAATATGAAAATGCTTAAAACGGTCTTCGAAATTTCTTCGAATTAATTTTGTTTAAAGATTGGTTGCCATGCCAACTTTGCATGACTTCCCAACCGGTTAAAAGCTAAAGCTGGTAGTTTACTATGTTAGGTTAGGTTGAACTGGCCTGTCAATAAAGACCTCACATAAACTGAATGTGTCCGTAGTGTTACAAGAATTTGTTTGACGAGCAAATGGAAGAATCCAAATCAGGTGCCAGGACTTACGTTCAGTTCTCTTGGCAAATACTAGAAGTTTTCTAGGACAAAGCTTAATTGCTGCCTCTGAACACTCTGTCGCCTATAATATTCAGCTGGCGAGCGCAGGACACGAACACGTGCTCAACCGTTTCTTCCTACAGTACACACTTCCTACATCTGCTCTTACTGACGAAGCCTAACTTATAAGCATGTGACGCCAGAAGGCAGTGTTCAGTTAATACGCCCATCGTGAGTCGTAAGTTTTCTCTCTTCATATATGTAAGCCACTTTCTGAGTTAACATCGTAGGATTTTCACATGAACTTAGGAATTTTGCAGCCCGCGCTTCTGTCCACACTTTTCCTGCTTGATGGATCATATGCAACTCCTGTCTCTTTTTGATTTCCCCAAAAAATATTGGGACATCTACCGTCGATTCAGCGAGTGCTGCACCATCTTTTGCCAACTAATCGTTCACAGTAAAGATGTATGGTGCGGCCTGTTCGAAGTTTTCCCTATGCTGCCTTGCATTCCTGGACACATCTTGACGAAGTACTGTTTGAGATTATTGCCTTAATCGGCGAATGACTATTAATATATATATTGACGCGACTGCAGCTTAAGCAAGCTTCCTCTAGTATTTCTGCTGCTTTCTTCAAGGCTATATTTTCTGCTTCAAAGACGCTGCAGTAATCTGGCTGCCTGTCTGGTCTACTTGTTTCTGGATGGACACAGTAAACAGAAGACCCGACCCGTACCGTTAACTTAGATCCATCGCTGTACACGTTTTTAGTATGTTTTGCTATTTTTGCACCCTGGCGCCAACCCTCCGACTCAGTTGTTGCCCCAAGATCCCTTTCGCGGCTCAGACACGGGACCATATATACCATTTGCCCTATATTAGATGACGTTATATTGCTATGGACATGCGGCCTGCACTCAAGCTGCCCCGAGGCCTTAAGCCTTGTTGCAGTTGCTAACTCAATATTTTTGGCCATTAGGTTGTTGTTTTTGTTGTAGCAGTGCTTCGCCCCATCCATTAGCTGCGACCAATCACAAATTGTCATCAATATCCTCTAACGGGAGTCCAAGGACGCTTGCTCTTTCAACAGGGGTGGACCATAATGAGAGGGGTGTTAGGGGCGTTAGTTCCACATTACAATTAAAGAGATGGTTCGTGACATGTGGGGACACATTGCAAGCAGGGCATAAATTTTATATGGCCGGGTTGATTATGGTTAGGTAAGATTTTAACCTGTTACAGTATCCAGATCGAAGTTGAGCTAGAGTGACTCGCGTTTCCCTGGGGAGTGTGCGTTCCTCTTCCGCGAGTTTTGGGTATTGTTCTTTGAGTACTGGATTCACCGAGCAATTCCTGGCATAAAGGTCCGACGCCTGTTTGTGGAGTTCACTGAGGACCTGCTTGTGTTTTTAGCCTCATACGGCTGAGTTCTCAATCGCCGTATTTCGTCATAATGCTCACGGAGATTACTCCTTAAGCCCCTGGGTGGTGTTGGCTCATCAATTAGATAACTGTTGGGATGCCCAGGTTTCTGGGTATTCAACAGGAACTGTTTGGTTAGCATCTCATTTCTATTCCTGCTGGGGAGTATTCTCGCCTAATTATGTTATATTAGATGGTGTTCTGGGGACATAAGAAGACAGCCCCTGGCGGTTCCGGGAGCAGTATTTTGGCAGGCCTGTAGCTTCTTCCAGTGAGCAGTTTTTAGGCTTGGCGACCATATAGGGGACGCGTAGCATGCAATCAACTGGCCAATTGCGTTGTAAGTGGTAATGAGCCTTTCTTTGTCTTTTCCCCAAGTACTGCCAGCAAGAGATTTGAGGATTTTATTACGGCTCTGGATTTTCGGTACAATTGCGACTGCACACTCCCAAAATGTAGATCCTGATCAGACGTCACACTCAAGAGTTTGGGGTGTAGGACAGTCGGTAGAGTATGGCCGTCGACGTGGATGTTCAAAATGGTCGACATTTGGGACGTCCCTATTGTAAATAAAGTCGGGGAGGATTTAGTCGGTGATAATGCCAGGCTTTGCGAGGAGAAAAAACTGGAGAGATCAGTGAGGTAGCCGTTTATTCTGTTACAAAGCTCATCGATCTTTGGCCATTATTGTGCCGTCATCGGCGTAGGAAACGATAGTAACTCCTTCTGTTGGCGAAGGTAGCTTTGATATGTAGAAGTTAAACAAAAGTGGGGATATGACACCACACTGTGGTACCTCTTGTTTAATTCTTTTTGGTTTTGTTGTTTCGTTTCTAAATTGCACCGATGCCTACCGACGACCCAGATAACTTAAGATATGAGAGAAGGGTAGACCTTTTCAGGTATTGCAGTAACGTGCCATGGTTGACCGTATCAAAAGCTTTTTAAAGGTCTACTGCAACGAGGACTCTTCTATGGTGGGGGTTTTGATTTAAATCGCAATTTATCTGGGTGCTAATGGCCATTAGGTCTGCAGGCGGCATGTGTAGAATGGCATGCAATGTTACCAGAAGTTTGTTTTAATGACCAAATTGAAAACCCTAACAAAAACCAGGACCTATATAATAAAATAACTCCGTCCTCTTGGCAAATACTAGAAGCTTTCTAGGACTTGCTAGTTACTTGCTGCGTGCGCAGAGCACGAGCCCAAACCGTGCTCGATCATTTCTACCTCCAGCTCGCACTTCCTACATCTGCTATCACTGACCAAACCTATTGTTCTTCCAGTTGAGATGACATTTCGGTTGACATTTGTTTCAAAACTGCTAGTATCGCGTTAGTGTCAACACTTGCCAATGGATTCGTAGTCTCTATCTTCTCCTCCATTTTAGTCGCTGGCTCTTCCACATCAGGATAAAAGACATACTCGTCCACATTAATTCCTTCCAACTCTATTACCTATCGTAGCCGTGCTTGGAGTTCGATCTTATTGCTAATATTCGTCACAATATACCTAACCACTTGCACTTTCTTTGCCATTGGCAATAAAACTAATTAGAAATTCATTCTCCGAGAAATCTCATTTAAACTTATCGTGCATTGAACTCTAAAAGCCATGAAAAGACAGCAAAAATCCATCAAAACAACATCGATTTCTAGAACAGGTTGTAATTATTAATAACATCTCCGCAGTTTCTCACTTAGTCTCTCATATGACCAAATTTTTTTCGGTTTGTTTCTATCTACGTCAAAAAGCAGTTAAGAGATTTGAGCGTTTTCTTGAAAGTTGTCTGCTGTGCGGGAGTACACTATGTTCTACCAATGGTAAATGATTTGAGTGATGTCAGAGACCAATTATGAGATGCTTTAAAGGGTTGCCACTTTTTAATATACAAAGACAAGGTATATGGTAGAATTTTAAATCTTCTTACTGTACCAAACGTCTCAACTAACAGTCACCACCTCAAGACAAAGCTCGTCAAATATTTATCTAGCTAACGAATGTCGAGCTTGGAGCGTTTAATGATTCGTTCTAAACGAATTTTGAAGCCATACTAGTGACCTTTTCTGATCCTTTTTTGAAAGAGAGCTCTCAAATGTGTTGAAATTAAACCACAGCTGGGTTAACTTTTTTAGAAACAAATAACCTGTGGCTTTGTAAGAAGAATTTCAGTAATAGTAACCGATACCGACTAGTAATTGCTTTATTATCGGCTTGTTATTGATAGCGAATTATTGTTGGCGAGTTATGGGTTTTGTTGTCGGCTTCTTATCGTAGAGTCATCGGCTTCTTATTGTATTATTATCGGCTTGTTAAAGAACGGGTTATGAGTATTTTTTTTATAACAAACCGATGATTCGTTGATATCAAATTGCTTAAATTCCTCTATGAAATCGATAATTTTTCTTGCACAAACCTATAAGCTTTTTAATTCGATAACTTTTCGATAAATACTCAATAACAAATCGATAATTTTGCAATAATATATCGATAACTTTTCGAAAAATAGTTGATAACTTTTTTATATTAAATCGACAAGTTTTTGATAGATTTTCGATAACCACTTTGTGATAATAAATCGATAAATACTCGATTACTTTTCGATTGTAAATCGATTTTTTTACCATATCGATAATTTTTTGATACCGAATCTATAAGTTTTTTACAAGAAAATGTATGAAAACCTTAATTATCGATCCGGCCTACATCACTAATTTTTTCCCACAATGCTTTGCAAACCGGGAAATCGATAATTTTTCTTGCATCAAATCTATAAGTTTTTGAGTTCGATAACTTTTCGATAAATACTCAATAACAAATCGATAATTATGCAATAATATATCGATAACTTTTCGAAAAATTGTTGATAATTTTTTTAAAGTAAATCGACATGTTCTCGATAAATTTTCGATAAATACTCAATAACAAATCCATAATTTGCAATAATATACCGATAACTTTCGAAAAATAATTGAAATAAGTTTTTGAGTTCGATAACTTTTCGATAAATACTCCATAACAAATCGATAATTTTGCAATAATATATCGATAACTTTTCGAAAATAGTTGATAATTTTTTTAAAGTAAATCGACATGTTCACGATAAATTTTCGATAAATACTCAATAACAAATTCTTAATTTTGCAATAATATACCGATAACTTTTCGAAATATAATTGATAACTTTCTTTATAGTAAATCGACAAGTTTTCGATAGATTTTCGATAACAACTTTGTGATAATAAATCGATAAATATTCGATTATTTTTAACATATCGATCGTTTCGGATAGTAAATCGATAAGTTTTTGACAGAAATCGATAGCCTTTCGATAAAAATCGATAGATTTTTGATAACAAGTCGATAAGCTTTCAACAAATAATCGATAACTTTGCCTCGACAAAAAATCGGTAACTCATTGAAAACCTTAGTTATTGGTCCGGCCTACATCATTAACTCTTTCCAACAAGGCTTTTAAACTGTCAGAAAAAGGTACTTTTTTTTGACATTTACGAAATAACACTACAAGAAAGTAAAATGAATGTTTGCAATGTGTAGTTTTATGTTTTATGGCAACTCTTAGATAAAAAGATAACTTGTTGAGTAGCATTACTTACAAATGCAGAATGTCTTGCGGCTAGTGAAAGGTGGTATAGAATGTCGATAAAAAGAAAACGCTGCTTATTGGCAACAACTTTTTAATGCTTGAACGCATGCGCAGAAGCTGCGTGCAGTTATTCTTTGGCGTTCAAGCGGGTCGGTTCAATAATTCTAATTTCCAGTAAATTTTATTTATAGCCATAATTAAAATATTGTCCAGCAATGTTATTTTCATATATTTTCCTAATATTTCATTGTGCTGTTTTTGTGACTGGGCTGTTTGAACAGTGCAATCATATCATAGATTTGAAAGCTGCTGAAAAGATATTAATAAGTTCACCCTTTTATCCAAATCCATATCCGGCTGGAACTTCATGTCGTTATACGTTGAAAGCACCAATAGATTATCAATTGGATCTCAAATGTGATATTGATATAAAATTGGTAAGAAAACGAGTTGGAAGAGTATAGCTATTGAGATCAACCTTATGTTTTGCTGAAGTTGATAGAACGCTCCAGGACAGTAGAGCCCCAGAGACTAATGTAACGATTTTTGTTGATAGCCTTCAAGGTATCACTTAAAAGTAAAAACATAAAGTCGTTTATAGTGAGGCTGTATCAAGCCTCGCTGGGGAGCAAATATTATCTAAATGCCTTCATTTTATAGGCACCTGGGTACAACAATATTTAAAGAAGCGAATTCGCTGATGAGATAAGATCGAAAGGATCCGAAATACATATATAGATTACAACGACTACTGAGGCTAAACGGGGAAGATACTATTAACGAACCTGCAACGAACTTGCTGTGGATCAACAGTGATGATTACGAGTTCTCAAAGTCGTTATTCCACGTCACGTTTTTCCAATAGTCTGACGGAAGTAAAGAAGGTGGATCTTTGGCACCTACTTAAGTTTATATTGCAAAACAACTGGTTTGATGAAAGCTTGCCCCAACGGGGGGACACGAATAAGTAAGCAAGACAGATAAATTGCAGGCAATGACTTTTTGGCTGCACTTTGTGTTCTGTCGCTCAAAGATTTGAAGACTTTCTCGCGACCCTTGACATAACTTATGATCGCGCTGATGTTTGTTGAGATAAAGAGCCTACTGTGAGTAAGTGCACTTTAAATCCTAGGATTGTTGAGGATGTGAATGAAATCTTTGCTAGTGAAGCCGTGTTGAAATTACTGATTTCTTGCAGTGAAGAAAAGGATGAGGTAAAAATTCAAACTTATATAGGAAATCTTTGTATGCTCAAATTTGAGGTCAAAATCTAAATGTATTAGGCGGTTGCTGTAATCTCTTCTCTTGGATGATATGATTTCGAGTTTAAAGGTTGAACAAAAAGGGGGGAAAACCTCACCTTTGCTACTTCTTTCCTATATCACTGTGTTTTCATACTTGATCCCGAAATACGACAGAGATTTGATAACAACTCAGGTATAAGGTACCCCATAGACAAAATTATGTCGACGCTGTTAATACCTTCTACAAGTTAAGTGAGGTTTACTGCGTGCGAGGTTTTTCTGTCCTAAATATCGCCTCTGGGTATTGCCTTATGGTAGCCAAGTTAGGAACACGCCTATTTGCAGCGAATAAAGTGCATAAATTGTATCAAGAATAGTGTGCCGTCGGGAAGTTGCTGACGAAACAAGCAGCTGATTACTCTAATTGGATTTCACACCCGGGAACTGTGAGAAGTTTCATCCTAATGAGCAGTCGGAGCACATTTATCCCCCACCTCGTCCCCACGTTGCTGGTACCATAAGTTGTCAACGAGCCCAGAAAAAAAACTGGTACCATGAGGAATGTCGAGTTGCCTCGAGAAAAATAATATGTACGTTGATTACGGGCGCAACATCGTGCGGTGTATGGCATCGTGACAAACTGGATAAAAAGGTGGGCAGCTGGGTCTTTGCACCTCAACTAGGGTGGAATCTATCCTTTAGCCTACCCTATCATTGTAGCGTTTATCAGGCGGAGGTGGCTGCTATAAATGAGGCCGCTGATCACTTGAGGAATGCTGTTTACGGCTAAAATTAAATTTGTATTTACTCTGACAGCCAGGCTGCACTAATAGCGCTTTGAGCGGTCACATGTAAGTCCAGGACAGTAGAAAAGTGCCGCAAATCTTTTAACGAGATCGCTGAGCAAACCTCGCTCAGTACCTGGACACTCGGAATACCGGGAAATGAGATGGCCGACGAACTTGCAAGAGGGTGCACATCTGTTCCGCTTTCGTCGTCCTGGAAGGGAATGAGCATGCCGCACGCTACCTGTAAGCTCAATTTGAAAGGAATTTTCCTTAGGGAAGCGAGTGTGAGATGGATCAATCTCGAATCCTGCTACGACACCAAGATCGTGTGGCCTGAATGGGACGCGAGACGTACAAGAAGTCTCCTTCTTCTTGGAAGGGGGGACATATCTCTGGTGGTTGGACTTATAACCGGCCACATAGCAATCGGGAAGCATGCACAACGGCTGGGTGCTCTTTATAATGATTACTACAGGAGGTGCAAAGACGAAGAGGAGATAGAAACAGTCAAGTATTTTCTGTGCGACTGTCCTGCGCTTTGGAGCAAGAGGAAGAAATCTCTGGGATCTCCCTTCTTTGGCAATCTTTGTGATATGGCTAAGTTGGCACCTAAGAAATTCCTGACATTTGCTGAATCAACCTGTTGGTTTGAGAAGGGGAGAGATCCACGTGGTATCACAATGGGACCGTTTGGGCATAAGTGCACTGGTGCTCGCACCGGTGGCCACTTTAACCTAACCTATCCTAACCATGGCATCGTTAAAGCGAAGAATTACCGACTTAGCTATTCAAACACGAAGGTGAAGAGTCTGTAACTACGCCAATTACCATTTAATCTGTACTTGGACTTCATCCGAGCAGATTAGGACCTGGTAAATCTACTATCGACCAGATTTTCACGATGATCTTTATTCTGGAGAGGACCAACAAAAGTAAAATCGGCATGCGTATGCTTCTTGGTTTGAGTTTCCTGCAAATCTAATACAGCCTTTTGAAATAAAGTTGAGCTAAAGATCTATATGGACCGACTACGTAATTGAAAAGTAAGGTTCCCTCTCAACGTTGCGATATACATACGGTTCGGAAGCAAAGACGTTGTCGACAGAAGACAAAACGCAAGTCGCTACTCTTACTTTACTTACGTCGCAAATATTCGGTCAGTAAAAAGTTGGCAACGTCTATACGATACGCTGCTTCCACCGTGTCGAAGTGCATAATTCATTCATTATTAATTGGCGCTTAATCGCCTAAGCGATTTTGGCCGTTTCATAACAATGCACGCCAGCTATCTCTGTTTCCCGATAGCTGTAGCCAATTAGAAGCACGAAGGGAGGTGAAGTCTTCATCCACCTTCAGCTCCCAACTCAGTGGAGGTCTCCCTCTTTCTATGCTTTCAGACTGCGGTATAGACCCTGGCCGGAGCGACTTCGTCCATTCGAATAGCATGACCTAGCCAGCACAGCTTTTGTGTTATCGTTATATTTGCATAAAGCTCATACAACTCATCACGATAACTCTTTCGATACTTGCCGCAGGCATAATGGACAGGACCATAAATCTTCCGTAGAACTGTTCTTTCGAAAACCCGAAGAACCTTTTCATCAACGCCGTCCATGATTCCGAGCCAAACATAAGGGCAGGTATGATGAGCGATTTGTAGAGCGTGATATTATCTTTCAATTGCCAAGCTTCCTCAAAGACATTTTCAAATTTCCTTCTTCTTAAACATTTGGCTCCTAAGCAAGCAGCCGAATAAAATGCAAATCGACTTAAAATTTTGACATGAGACATGTTTTCCATGGTAACATTACTGATATAGTCATAGATGGAAAAAAGCAATTAATTTTTCATAATCTTAAACAAAGAATGTACTGTAATTTGAAAGATGATTTAAAACCCTATTTAGTGATAATATTTGCTCAAAAATTTAATTCAAGTTAAGTCAACAATGAAAATTAACAGCACGAAAGCTGCTGCTGCAAAACCCAACCAATTCTCATTGGCTGGAGTAAGTCAATGCTCAAAGTGCCATAATCTCACTTTGCTGACTGCTCATACAAATTAACTCTGGAAAAAGTGAATATTTTTTTCCTTTGGAGTTTTTTTATAAACTTCTGTGCATGATTTTTATCTTTCCATGCTCTTAAGCATTAAGTTAAATATTTTTATAAAATTTAGTTTTCGTCTACATATAAATACATGTATACGTTTAATATTTTTACAACACATACACACCCTTTCTTTATACATTTTTTTTCATCTTCTTACCTTTTTTTCACATACGACCATAGCCTGCCGTTGTGTCCACAGCTCAGTTGAATGAACGTTGTTATGATGAGATTTTCTATTTCAACCGTGAAGGAAGTGAATTTTTATCCGGTTCTGAATACTTTTGTGGTAGCGGTAGTATGGAGAGAAAAAGTTTTCTAAATCGCGCTGTGATTTCATACATATCCATGCAACCGATGCGTTGGCAAGTCGGTAGCACTAAGGTGGGCGTGCCAGGAGGTCTTACAGTTGCAGCAGCAGGAGTGCCGCAAAAAAATCACCATATAAATAAGATTTACAATAAAAATAATATAAGTCATGCTCAGGCGATATCACATCATACAGATCATGCGACTAACACATCACGTCCTTCACAAGCAGCAGTTCAAAGTGAGCTTGGCAATGCTTTTACGCATTTAATTCAGTTGCTGTCTAACAGGATAGAGACGGGCGTCTTCATAGCACCGCCACCTATAAAGAAGCACAAAAATACTAAGCGCCCAAATAATAGACGTAAAGCCGTAAAACCAACGCCAAAAGCCTCTACAACAACGCAAAGCACGGATTTCTCAACATTTTCTGCATATCCATTGCTCCAGTTAAGCGTAACGAATGATTCTAATACTTTAAATTCAGTTGCAGCAACAACAATAGATAACTTCTCAAATACAACGCCTGTAATGAATTCTTCTAATCCCGATTTACGCATATTATCTTCGAATTCTCCCAGCTATAATGAATATTTAGGCGCTGGTAATGGCCGTTTCTCCTGCATAGTTGAGGCAGTTGCTGCTGAATGCGATTGTGGTTGGAGCGCGCATATGCTGAAAGTAGTGAGCCCATCGGGTGTGGCAGGCGTTAATGAGTACGTCTCCATGGCGGGTGTGTTGACTATTGAGTATGGCAAGATATTTTGTGGTGCTGTGATAAGTGAGTATCGTTTATACAAGTTTTTACAAAAATATGTTACGTTTACTAAATGATGCTTTCCAAAAAAACTTCTGCAGTTCATCATCGCTTCTTGCTATCCGCTGCACATTGTTTTATGTCCGCAGCCACAAATCGTTCGTCTTTGATTCAGGTGGTGGTTGGAGAACACGATCTTTCGACAGGTAAATAAAAATTACGTCGGAACCAAGTACTCGTGAATCTCGGTCAAGAGGTTTAGAGAACTAATGCTTTTGAGTAAAATAGAATTCGCCAAAGGTTTGAAGTCAAACTAAAACTAGAAACAAAATATTTCAGGCTTTTTGAGAAGAGCTTCGACTTTTTGATTCCTATCCGAGAGAGGCAAGTTTTTGTTGAATTGTCGGCTTACTACCGATAGCGAATAATAATCACCCCCTTATCGGCTAGTTATAATCGGCTTCTTATTGGTTTCTTATCGTCTTGTTATCGGCGGGTTTCATGTGTATCATTGATTCATATATTGAAGTTTTATCAGTATATGTTTGACAGTAAGCCGAAAAGTCATAGCTAACAAATCGATAAAACTTCGATAAAAAATTTGTAACACTTCTACGAGAAATCGATAACATTTTGATAACAAATGGATATTGTTTTGATAACAAGTCGTTAAATTTTCGATATAGAACTGATAATTATTCGGTAAGAAATCGATAGATTTTTAATATCAAATCGATAACACGCCAATTGGTAGCGCTAAGGAAATAAACAGATACTTTTTTCGATAACAAGTCGATTAAATTCGTATAACATATCAACAACTTCTTGATAAATTTTGAATAACTATTCGATTATCAAACTTTTTGATAACAAATTGCTATCTTAATAAAAAAATAGATAAGTTTTCGATAACGAATTAATAAACTTTCGATCACAAATGAATAACACCTCAATAACAATTTGCTAACAATCCGATAAAATGTCAATAAATTTCGTATAGCAAACTGATAACTTTTTGCTAACATATCGATAGCTTTTCGATAACAAATTGATAAGCTTGGAATGATAAATCGATAACTTTTCAATAACAAATAAATAGCTCATCAATTCAAAATCGGTAATTCATTGATAACTTTGTTACCAATAGAAAAATAATAACATTTCGATGCCAAATCAATAACTCGTCGATAACACACTTTTTTGCAAACCGATAACTCATTGATAAAGCATTTGGAACACGAACATAACCCGCCGATAGCAAAACGATAACAAATTGATAAAACGCCGGATCAAGTTGAAAGGAAGGCAATTGGGATAAAGTTTACTACAACTAAGGCACAACGTGGCTGAATGCGTTTGTAACACTTCAACCATCGTAGGAGTGCGGGTTCAAATCCCACTCCCGGGAGAAAAGGCTTTTAAGAGATTTACAAGATATAAACGAAACAGGTCTTGCCTTGTCTGTTCTGATGTCACGTTATTTAAATTTTTCCCAAATTATTAAATACGTTCCGGTCTCGGTTTTGTCATCTAATATTTACTTACCCCTGATCTCCTCTTCTTACATTTCCTTATCTCTCCTTTCCTTAGTTTTCTTTTCCTCGCTTGATTTCGCTTATATCACCTCTACCACTAACATTGTTTCCAGTTTATGCTTCAGTGCAGTGACTACTTTACGCTTACATTCCATCTATACTCCCCCTTCCGTGAGATGAAATATGTTTACAAATCAATAAATAATAGTTATGTTATAACTAAAGTTTTACGCTTATGTACTTTTAAAACTCCTCTTTTCAAAATTTTACTCATTAGCTTATGAGTCGATCTACACCAGCTACTACAGCATTGACGCGCTCATTTTACACGAAAACTTTCTTGCCACAGCGACTCACGTGCTCAACGATATAGCACTTTTGCGTACAAATAAAGCGATCGAATGGAATCGTGGTGTTGCGCCTGCTTGTCTGCCATTTCGTTCGTTTAGCGACACAGCTGCTGATCGCAAGCCTCCTCTAGCAGGGCAACAAGTGGAGACTGCCGGCTGGGGCAGTATTTCGTTTGGTGGTCCTCAATCTTTGATACTGCTACGCGCACAGCTGGATGTAATTGGTGCTGAGGAGTGTCGTAATGCTTTGGGTGTGGCACCGCCAGCAACATTTTGCACTTATACGCCGGGACGGGATACATGTCAGTATGATTCGGGTGGTGGTTTGTATATGCGTGATCATGGTCGTCTCTATGTGGTGGGAATTGTAAGCTATGGGTATGGTTGTGCAGCACGGCAACCATCGGTGAATACGAAAGTGGCATCACACCTACTTTGGATCAGAAGTCATACACCATTGGCCACGTATTGTTTAAAGTAATGGGTTAAGTAAGTGATGTAGAAATATATGCTCTAAAGTTTTTAGTGTAAGTAAAGATTTTAAAACCTAAAATAAAACAAATGCTTGAAAAAATTTTAAATACTATTGCAAAAAAATTGTTTCATAATCGATGCGCCTAAAAGCATATCTCACGCACAACGGATATTCACTCAACTTTTGCATTTAAGATACTTAGAATTTACATAGTACATATATATGTATCCTGTCTGTTTGTCTAGACAGCAACCTCAAGAAACGCAAGTACATACGCACAGACATACAACTTTTTGCTCCACTTTCTTACTTTTGATAGTTTTCTTCTTTTGACTCATTCCATAGGTTTGCATCAATTTCATGCGTATTTCCATATCCCCATATCTGGATTTTGCTTACAAATGTTTCATGTCTAGCCTCCTCTATTTGAGGCACTTTCTCTGTACAAATTCATAAAGCATACAAAATAAAAATGACAATGAAATGATATTGATTCTTCTTTCACTTCCGACCCGGCATGCGACTTAAAGAACTACAAAAACTGCGCGTGAATCAAATTTTTAAAGCATACTACTAGGCTGTTGAGTGAAAAAGCAATTCAATAAGTATTTTTCTCAGTATGAGTAGCAAAGTAAGTACAATTCAATATTTCTGTAGAGTATTTTTCAGGAGCATTTTCTTAACGCTATTCATTGGTTGTATTTATGTAGATAATTATAATCACTTCTAAAACCTCTTCAATTACGCCAGGTGTCAATTTTGACACTTGCGCTTGAACGAAAATCAATCGCAATTATTTTACGCTCCAAATGATATAACAAACATGAAAAGTTCTCCCGCCACTTCTAAATTTATTCATTTGCCTTTTTATTTAAAATCTAAGTACTCAATAGAAGTTCATACTCACCTGCTCAATTAAACGGAAATGTTAACTAATTAGCGCCTACAAGTATGCAATACAGTCTTGTAATTGGTTACATACAAATCGTGGGTGAAGCTAGAATAAAAGATATGTGTGTGTCAGTTCAATCAAAAGTATAGACGAATTTCCAATTAAATATGTTATAGCGAAATACAAATACGACGCCAAAGCACAGCAGCGTCGCACAGTGGCGCCTTTTGAGTTTTTTCTTTGCAAAAATCATAACTTTTGAACCAATGAAGATATTTATAAAATTTAAAATGCAAATGAAAGCTAATTATTTGAAGTTTTTATGTGTGAAGAATTTTAGAAAAATGCAAAAACAATATGTTTTTAGTAAAAAATAATAAAAATAAAATGAGATTTGTCTTATAATGACATATTTAAGTACTAAATAAGATAAACTAATGATTTTGATAGGATAGCGTGGCACTGCCCACTTATGATAAAAAGTTGTATCTAAGTAGTCACGTAATCAATAACTACCAAAATCGATAGACGTATTGTTTCTTTTAAATGGCAATACTCTTATAAAACTCAAATGTCCGTTTTTGGTGCCACAATAACGAGGTGCTTCAAAATACATCGTAAAATTTTACATGTTTTTTTGTTTTTTATTTACAAGCCAAATATGTATTTTATTAATAACTAAAAGTTATTGAAAGTGGTTCAGTGTAATTTTATTTGAGCTAAAGATTAAACAGCCAACGAATTTTGGAAAAGGGTAGTGGCACTGCCCATTTATGCTAAAAAGTTTGATCTTAGTAACCGCTTTACCAATTTGTACCAAACTCGATAGACGTATTGATTTCTATAAAAATTGAATACTCGTTTGAAAACGAAATGCCTAAGATTTAAAATAAATTTGATAAACTTTAGAGAAATGCAATAACGAAAAGTATATATTTATAAATTAATAAATTAATTAAAACTTTTATTTGAAATAAAAAATTAACTTGTACATAGATATTTATTCTATTATTATTGGGCGTATTTATGCCCAAGGTCGTTTAACTTTATTTGATGTAAAAAGTGAAGTTGCAGCTGGACGCAGGTAGACTTTATGAATTTAGGTAACTGAATATTTTACAAATAACTACTGTTAATATGTGCTCCGTCATATTTTAACATTTTTTTTTCATCAAAGTTTTAAAAAGGGCCTAAAAATAGGCAATTCAACTTTTAACAAAACAAAAAAATAATCCTAAATTAAATTATCTTTAATTGCTATACCAGAAAACGACAACCGGCCGCCTTATTTACTCACAAAACCATTTTAAATACAACGAAAAGGAAGAAAAATTTCAAATTTTTCCCAATATTGAAAATTGGTCAACTTTGAGCGGCTCTACCTGGTAAACTATGTATAAGATTTAGCGAACGCTTTCATGATTTTTTTCATTTTTGCCATGCTTTAACGGCAGAGGCGCCACTGTGCAAGTGTGGGTGTGGAAGGTTTGGCAAAAGCAATTTCGATGTGTCAATATAACAACTCTTTTATGGTGGATTTTTTATGCTGCCTGCAAAATTTGCAGTGCTTTGCGCTTCCCGTCTGTGTTCAATATCAGCTTAACGCTTTAGTGTTTTCTTTTCAAACACATTTTAATAATTAAAAAGCTAACGCATAACATATGAAGCACGCTTTTAGGCTTAGACTGAGACGAATGCGAATGCGAAGAGATTTTGTACATATCAGGTACAGTGAAACATACAGCGCCTAGAAGCATGCACCAATGATTTTTGGTCTTCATTTTGCAGCATACAGAAAAGTAAGTATATCCAGCTTATCACTCAAATAAGCCAAATACTTTTTGGTTGTTTGGGAACCAGGTAGATACACAATTTTGAAAATGTTGCATACTTTTAGGCTTAAATTATAAGCACTTCGTGAGTTTATTTTTAGTGAAATTACAGTATAAGTTTTGAATCTGTTATTTAGAAACTCAAACTTTTAGAAAAAAAATATTTTAAATTTATTCTGAAAATGTTCCACGATAAACTCATGATTGGTCTGAAGTATATCGTGGTATCTTTCCTACATCAAAGCAAAGAAAATTCCAAGAAACCAAGCTGAAATGTTTCCTATTACATCGGTGAACTGCCTAAAATATATTCGTTTCTTTTATGTAGTATTAGTTAAACTTTCCGTTAAATTGCTATAAATCCTCCTCATATGCATAAGTCGCAGATGTAGTTTTACGAACAACTCCCAAGTGCCCACTTTGAATTAACAACCAGGCCGCGTTTGGAGCGATCTTTTCATTAGAAAATTGCTGGCGTATTTCCTAGCGAAAGCGGCTACGAGGTGCAATGGAGGCGTGAAAAATTCTGCACTAATTGCAAACGAACTGCGCCTCAAGTACACACAGACACATATGTTCTCACACACACGCAGCTATACGCATACACACACACAAACTTAACAAATTTTTTTAGTATGGAGCAATTTTCAATTATTAAAGAGAGAAATGTATGCAACAAAATGCCGATTTTTTCCTCGCCTTTGCAATGTGATTGTTTGTATGCGCAAGCATAGATGTATTGGTCAGTTCGCCATTTTTATGGTAAATGCATGTCCAAGTGGCAATGCGGACTGAGTACGCTTAGTTGCGCTTTCTAAGCAGTAATTTCACGTTCTAGTTATATTTTTGTTAGCTGTTTTTTATTTTTTCCTTAGCTCATGTTCTGCGCCTAAATATATGATTTCAATAGCAGAATTTTTATTGTGCTCATTTCTTCGCTTTGAGCTGAATTCTGCTCGTTAAAGCCTGGCATGTATTTGCGTCATACTTTTTCATTTTAATTTTCGTTGCATTTCGAATGCATTGCCTTTTTTGCAACTGATTTTTTAGACAATTTTTATATAACGTTTTGCGCCTAAATGCATGCAAAGTCTGCCAACTAACGCTTACCCATTCATTAGCGCTTGCCACAGTGCAACGTAAAACCAATTTACCTTGTTGTAAAACACAGTTACACATACATATGCACAAATAAGCTGTACAAAATCGACGAATACAAAATTATTGTTAAAAATACTAAGTGCAGTTGTACTACATCTACATATATACATACATATTAACATTTACATGACTAAGCAAAGTGTTCGCGCTAAATTTGTATGTACCGTGCGTTTATTGAGATGCGCTTTGGCTGAGGCGCAGAAATTAGAAACGAAATTGGATTGGTGGGCTGTTGTGGGTTCCGTTGTTGTCTACGCTGATTGGCAGGGTGTGAGGATGTTTTTGTTATTGCTGCTGTCGGCAAGAGCAGGCTCAAAATGTTGGCAACACAAAACCATGCTGTCAAAAGAGCCTACCGCGCGACTAACGGTATAACTACAATTTAGATGTGTATATAGATGACCAGACTAACGATTTACTGCAAAAAATGCATAAAAATAAAATCATGATGACCTCTCTAACCACTGAAAATAAAAGCAAATACAAAATTGGTAATTCATAAAAAAACTAATTGTGAAAAGTATTCAACGAGGCTTTTCTCGAAAATTGCAGTTTTTATTTGTGCTCAACAAATTTGTTACAGTTAAAATTTTAAATGAGTGGTTGTGGAATAAGATTTTATATTGTTCATCGAAATGACTAAACGGATTCTTTCAATGATCGGGTCTTATGAAATTATATCATTTTATGCTAAATACGTGGATGACATAACATGCGTTTTAACTACTTATAACGAAGAGCTGGTACTGGAGTACCTCAACAAGCACACGGAAATATAAAATTTACAATGGAAACCGAAAAAGACGGAGGACTCAGCTATCTAGACCTCACGATAAATATTGATAAAGAAGCCAAAATATTTAACTATGACATATATAGAAAGTCAACGGCCACCGACACAATCATACACAGTACCTCAAATCACCCTCAACAGCATAACAATGCAGCATTAAGGCACTTGGTACATAGACTTGAAAGAACACCTCTTACACAAGAGGCATATAAGAGAGAACTTGAGGTCATATATAATATCGCTGCAAACAACGGATATAAAAAAGCACTAGTAGATAAGCTCAGAAGGACAAATGGAGAACCAAAAAGAAATAATGAAAAGGAAAATAATAGCTGGACGACTATGACATATACTGGAAAAGCAACATATAAATTGGCAAACTTCTTTAAAAAATACAACATTAACACAGCACTCAAAAGATAGAACAATCTAGGGCGAAAACTAAGAACTAACATTAACTCAGAGGATCCGTTTAGCAGCCACGGCGTATACAAGCTTACCTGCGGATGCCAGCATAGTTACATAGGACAAACAGGACGGCAAATAAGAACGAGGTTCAGAGAACATATTAGAGATTACAACAAAAAAATACGGAATCCAAACATTATACCCGAGTCTAACTTTGCGAATCACATGGTCGAGAATGGGTGTTACCCAGCAAACATCAATAAAATAGTTAGAGTTCTTCACATACAAGAAAAGGGCCGACGTCTCAACGTACTCGAAAACATGGAAATCTACAAACAGAAAACATTCGACGGTAGAATAAACGAACAGATAAACACAATTTCTGACAAAATATTGGAGCCTTTAAAACTTGTTTACAGGAAACAACTTAATCACACAGGTACAACAGACAAACACACAACAACAAATAAACACAAAACAATTAACACACCAAAACAAAAAACCGACAAAGAAGGTCAAACGACTAAAATCACAGATTTCTACCTACCCCAGTCAGCCACACAAATCGATTAGTAAACCACCCTCGGTTCTGAATGAACACACAGCACATACACATAACTAAATATACACAAGCATCAATTTGACAATACCTGCTCATATACCTACGAACTATAAATACAGGACAAACGACAACAACAGATCAGGACGAAAATCGACAATGATGATGGCACAACATCGAAACCGGTTTGTCTCAAAACCAAATTTGACAAGGGATGACGGAAAATCGTTCCAATATACATCATTATATAAATTTGTTATTCATCGACTTCATAGTTAGTTGGGGGCTCAAGTCTTCGTCCATTTGTCTCTCTCAATCCAATTGAGGCCTTTCTCTTACGCTGTTGCTAAATAAGAATATCAATAGAAATACTTTCAAGGCCGAACGTCATCATTCATTCAAATAATATCCGTTAGTCCGTGAAGCTTTGAGCTATTTGTACGATACACCAGAAGAACCACAAACCTTCCGGAGAACTTTTCTCTCAAATAACTTAAGGGCCATCCCATCCCATCTTCTTTCGAAAACGTTCATGATTTTGAGCCCTACATAACGAAATGTATGATGAGAGACTTACAGAGCGTGATTTTTGTACGCCCGTGAGAGGCTTGCCCACTTAGTCCAAGATAGTGCTTATTGACAAGAATGATACCCTGTTGGACTTGTTATCGCTGCTAATGCTAGTTTCCAGAGAAGGCAAGGAAGCAATTATAAGCTTTTGTAATATACAGGACCATTTTGAACAAGCTAGAATTATCTTTTCTAGGATCAGGTTAAACAAATTTAACTAAAGGATGTCTTGTGTGGAGCCTCGTTTGGTTTTAAATAGGGGAGATGTCCTTCCAAATCTCTGATGGTGTTGCTTGGCGAAGGGGGACTTGCAGAAAATTGAAACTTCTTGCCGTGCATAAAAATCTGGTTTGAAGCAATAGTAAATTTCCCAGCTATAAAGCCGCATAAGAAGTTTATCGGCTCTGGGTTTCGGTCCTGTGAAATGGCTTTTCTGCGATTAAATTTTGTAGATTGCCATTCTCACTTTGCTATAGTCGAATGGTGAAGCACATATTCCGTAGTCAGCAATTGGTTTATCATGCTCGTCATCTCCCAGCAATGCGTTTTCTGTGCATTCCTATAAAAATTTGCCACGGATTTGAACCCTTTTGGCCATTCGCAAATTTCTGATAGTATTTTCCAGGGACGGAAACTATTATTCTTTTTAGTTTCCTTGAAACTATTAATTTTGGACTTTTAATATATTTGGATCATGATAAAGATTATTTTCCGATTTTTATTATCTGAGCCCGATAGAACTAGTTAAACTCGGACTTTTAAAAATAAAAGTCCGGAAATAAAAGTTAAATCCGGACTTTTATTTTTTAAGGCCAAAATAAAAGTCCGGCTTGATAACAAAGAAACGGCCGAAATAAAAAAAATTTGAATTAATTTTTTTTTTATTTCGTATAAGCCGTTTCTTTGTTATCAAGCTGGACTTTTATTTTGGCCTTAAAAAATAAAAGTCCGGATTTAACTTTTATTTCCGGACTTTTATTTTTAAAAGTCCGAGTTTAACTACACCTTTTCAACCCAATAATGAGAAAGCGTAAGTTAGTAATGAGAAAACGTAAATTAAAATGGGAAAAGGTAAAGTGGTAATGAAAAACGGTAAATTAGTAATGAGAAAATATAAATTTTTATTGAGAATATGTAAATTTATAATGAGAAAACGTAAGTTTGTAATGAGAACTCTACACCTTTTCAAACCAATAATGAGAAAACGTAAATTTGTAATTAGAATAAGTAAATTAAAATGAGAAAGGTAAACTGATAAGGAGACCCCGTAAATTTTTAATGGGAATATGTAAATTTATAATGATAAAGGTAAACTGATAATGAGAAACTGTAAGTTAATAATGAGAAAATATAAATTTATATTGAGAATAAATAAATTTGTAATGAGAAAACGTAAACTTGTAATGAGATGGATTTTATAACTTTAGTTATTTAAACTTTATGCATGTAAATAGTAAGCAGGCTTTCAGAGAACAGAACATCATACTGCCCTTTTTGTATTCTGTCTTTAAAATAAATTAAAAAACGTAGAAAATTACATAGTCGGTACAATGGAGTTTCAAGATGACTGCGCGATTTGCTTAACAAATATGAAATACAAATGTATTTCCCGTGTTCTAAATTGTAACCATTTATTTCATACAACGTGTATTGCACCAATAGTGTCTCGAAGTGAAGCGTGCCCGATATGCAGAAATATTATTCAAGGTAAATACTCTTATCCTATTGATGCAAATATCTTTACACTTACCTACTTAACTGTTTTGATCGCCAGAAACTGAAACTTGCCAAAGGAGGACGTACAATAAAAATACGGAAAAAGATAGGGAGAGAATAGTTACTGCTGCGGCAAGAGCGGAGGACTGGACCAAGCTTGCCAATAATCTTGGCATCAGTTACAAGACGGCACATAGGTGGATTAGCAGTGGGAGCATTTCAATGAAACAGAGAACACACCAGCGACCCAAAAAAATGTTGAATGAGCACCTATCATGCATAATTGAATGGCTGGAGGAAGATTGTGGGCTTACCTTGCGTCAGATTAAGCAAAAACAATTCCGCGATTTTGGCGTGGACGTAAGCACTACAATTGTTGGAAATCATCTTGAGTGTTAAAAAAGTGCACACGCAACCTACTACGATAAACAGCGAGGCTAATAAGGAAAAAAGAGCCGAATATGTTAGAAAGCTAAATGCCTTCATACAGCAAGGTAAGCAAATAGTATGGATTGACGAAACCAAACTCTATCTGTTTTGTCGATCTACCCGTGGACGATCCAAAGTAGGGAAACGTGCTATTCAAACAATGCCCGCGGCGCGTTGTTCGAATGTACACTTGATAGGTGCCATTACGGAATCAAACATACTATCAATGGATCGAAAGCGAGGTTCGTTCACAGCCCGCGGCTGCGGAAATTGGATTTCCACCCTCATTCAAAAGTGGCAGCGGTTGGGCAACACCTTGGAAGAACTGGCAATTGTGTGTGATAATGCGCCTTGGCACTCAGGCATCGAGTCAGCGGTAGCCCAGCACTCCAACAATTTGTCACAAGTGCTTCGATTGATTCCATACTCACCTACGTTGAACCCCATAGAAATAGTATGGTCCAAACTTAAAGCAGAAGTAAAGACGATTCTGCGCGTACCTGTTCTAACTAGAGCAGGATTAGGCGAACAGCGGCTCCAGTATTTAGAAAACGCCATTGATGACGCCAAAACGAAGTTGACGGGAGGGGATTGTGCAAGAGCTGCACAGCATACAACAACATTTCATGCAGATGCACTCGCACAACAATACATGACAGTCAATAAATGAAAAAGTTAGATTTTGAAAAATTATCAGAGTTCTCATTATGAATTTACATATTCTCATTTTGAATTTGTGTTTTCTCATTACTAATTTACATTTTCTCATTACCCGTTTACATTTTGTTATTACTAATTTACGCTTTCTCATTACAGTTTACGTATTCTCTTTACAAAATTATATTTTCTCAATATAAAATTACATTTTCTCATTATAATTTACATTTTCTCATTACAAATTTACACATTCTCATTATTGGTTTGAAAAAGTGTAAAGTTCTCATTACAAAATTATGTTTTCTCATTACAAACTTACGTTTTCTATCTGACTCAAAACATAAAAATACAGATTTTATTTTTATATATGGAGTTTTATGGAAAAAGTTCGCAAAATTAAAAGGATGCATGATTCGACATGATATTGCTATAGGGATACCTGAGAACTCAAATGTTTTCACCCAGGATAATTTTTTTGACCCGGACTTTTTCGACTCCGAAAAAAAAATAATTATTTTCCGTCCCTGGTATTTTCGGCTATTATTCCTATCAGTCAACACCATAAGCATCAGGTACTCACGCCGGTCGGCCTGAGGCTTCTTTCTTCTAAGCGGTCGTCTATCTTCAATATACACCGCTTGCTGCTGCCCTCCTATGCAACGACGTTCTGTAGGCAATGTCCTTATTTTTCTAGACTGCGCAAAAGTCGTCATTGTATCAGTTGTTTTTCCGGGATCTCTGGAATTCTTTAGTGTTTGTTGCCACCTCACTTAATGAAAGAGCAACGTGTTTCCACTGCTCGTTAACTTCATCAAGTGGAAGATCGCTTTCAATGGAGAGCCGAAAGAAGGTACCATCAGTTTTCAGTGAGTCGATAGCAGGACACTGGTACTGTGCGTTCAGTCGATCAAGATGGGATGGATTTGGTTTCATAATATTCGATTAGGGGGGACTGTTACTTATGTTGTTGTTGTATATACAAAACTACTTCCCCAAAGTTTATAGGTGTGTTGCTAATTTGGGCAGTCCTTTAGCGGATATGATGATGATGAATCCAGCACGCTTCTTTAATGTCACCTTGTGGCAATAGCCCACCTGCCTCGGGAACGGTTTTTTGACTCGTCAAAACAGTCGGGAATGTTGATTTTTAAGGCTCTAGAGACAGTCAAGTTGTTTGGTGTATCTTTTTATGCTGACACCTTGTACTTCAGATGACCTTACTTCCAGCCATGGCGAAGTCGAGCAACCAAAACTCATTGGGTGATGCTATAACGAAGAGGTCCAATTTTCCTACGGTAGAGTCAAAGATCTCTTCTATGATCACCGTGTAGTTAGGGTTGTCAATTATGGTCTTGCTCTCGCATGGCAAGGGTGTTCAGCGCACGACTTTCATAGATTCTTGTTGTTGTTGTTGTTTGTAGCGATAGTGTTACTCCCCGAAGGCTTTGGGGAGTGTTATCGATGTGATGGTCCTTTGCCAGATACAGATCCGGTAACACATCACCATTAAGGTGCTAGCCCGACCATCTCGGGAACGATTTATATGTCCACATTAAACCTTCAGGCCATCATCCCTCCCTCCCCACCCCCAAGTTCCATGAGGAGCTTGGGTCGCCAGAGCCTCGTCTGTTAGTGAAACAGGATTCGCCTATTCGGATAGGTGAGGTTGAAAATTGGGTTTGGAGAAGCTGTATATTGCGCTGGCAACCTGAAGGGTTGCGCTACACAGCCCCTACACAGGCATACCTACCGCGGGTATATTCTGACCCCATAACCCGCTGGAGGGTTCACAGATTCTCAAAGAAAGTATTTATCCACATAGGCCGAAGTAATCCCTCCTTCTGGTTACTGCATTATGGGTCGCAAAGCCCTACTCTCATTCCAACGGGGCCCGTCCAAAATATCTCCAGTACGGCGGTAGTGTCTGCCCTGCATCAGGATATAAACCAGCGGACCATCGATACCTAACTTTGAAAGTATCCAGTCATTCTTGCTGCATTCTCTCAAATCCCAGTCCTTAATACTTATGCCACGTTTATGATATTCAATTGCAAACATATTAAGATTTTTCTGTTTCGAAGCTGCCCAGCCCATATAATGAGCTATACCTCAGCAACAGTCGCACCTCGTTATCACTAAATTGATTTCTTATATTGTCTGAATATCTATCCAAACAATGGTTGCATCATCTAAGCAGCGAACAGAAAAGTAGCAATGGAAACTCTTCACAAAATTTCGTTAACTAAATCTTTTTTTTTTAATTTTCAATATTTTAGAAAACAATTAACATGAATTCTATGGTTGAGACTATGCAAATAAATATCAAAAGCATTTTCGAAAAATATCGAAAATTCAAGAAAAAAGGTCGCAGTGCTTCCAGGCCTAATAATAATAATTTAAATTTCTCTAAGTTTTTTGGGTATGCAGTTTTGTAGCCCCATTGAAACTAGCGGACTGTAGGGTCATGGTAGATATTATGGCTGGACACTGCCTAAAATTAGACCTTCTCAATGATAGCGGATGTATTAAGTGCGGGTTAGAGTAGGAAACGATCAAGCATGTTTTGTGCTCGTGCTCTGCGCTCTCAAGGCTATGACTCCAGCTAAGAGTGTCAAAGCCATCAGATATAGAGGCAGTTGGTATCATAAGTCCTAAAAAGCTTCTAGTATTCGCCAAGAGAACGTAGTTATTTCATAGCATAGGTCCTGGTTTATGATAAATTTTTTTAGTTTGGCCCTTGAGCACACTTTTGGTAACACTATGGACTCATTCAGTCTTTGTCAGGTCCTCATGAAACGACCTAACCTAAATTTTGTAGCCCAATTAATTTAAATCTAACAAAGTACAAGTTTTAGGTCCTCAACATTCACATTGATTTTTGAAAATTTTTTTCGAAGGGTATTTCAGATTTTCTTTCATATAAAAAAAAAATTATTCACACCTTGTATGAAAGAAAGTCTAAACAAACCCTTGGAAAAAATTATTAAAAATCAAGCGAATCTTGAGAGAGCTACAACTTGTACTTTGTGTGATTAAATTTAATTGTGCTGCAAAACTGTACACTAAAAAATTTAGAGATTTGAAAAAAAGTTAAAATTTTTTTTTAAATTTTTGGTTTTTATTTTTATTTTTTCGAAAACGTTTTTGAGATTGGTTTGCATAGTTTCAATCAGTAACAGGTGTTGTTATCCCAACAGCTGATTGCTTCTTCTTGATTATTTTCCATACAACGCCTTGTACATTAATATGTCGGTTAATCAAAATCACTTTTCTTTTGAGTAGACATTTTTCGGCACGGCGAATTGAAGGAATTCCCTTTGCCACCACCTTGCATGGATTCGACTTGGTTTCAATTACAAAATTCATGGAATTTTTTTAGTATCAAAAAAATATATATATATTGTCACGGATTTATAAAAATTACCACTGCTGCTTTTCTGTTTGCACTTTTTTCTGCACCGGGTCCACGCAAGGGTTAAAGCCTTCTAGAATCTCGTTGCAAAAAACATACTTTAAAGTTTCGAATGCAATAATCTCTAGAAATATATATCTTTATCTGTTATTGTCATTTTCTCACCATTCTAGCAGAGCAAATGAATTTACCGTATTAAATGCTTCTTCTTCTCTTTGACAAACCTTCCGTTTCCCGTTAGTCATGCCACAGTTTTTCCGCTGCTTCCACATTTTTTTTGTTATTATTTTTATCATGAATAAAATGTAACCAAGTGCACTTAAGTAATTCTTCATAATTGTTATTGTCAACGGTGTTGTTGCCGCTCAACCCTACCAACAATACATACATGAATTACCTTCACGTTGACACACAAAGCGCCTCTAAGTTCATTTGTGTCGATATGCAAAAGCAGCACAATAACAATAACAACTTGTAACTTGTTAGTTATAATGTAAAAATAAAATATAATAAAAATGATACTTGACTGATCCGACTGTCACTGCACCGCACCGCACACCCACCCAACAGCTAGCATACTTAGAACACCAGCATCAGTCATTCAGTGTTTCAGCTTTACTGATGGCAAGTACTTCCTCAATGTACGGCATCAGCAGCAACATCAAAATCAACATCCTCATCAGATCAGCAACTGAAAAAAATTATAAATATAACGGAACACAGAACAATGTTGCAACAAAATCTCTTCACGCCAAAGTGGCCGAAGAAAAAATAAAACAAAATGTGTGGCATAAAAAAATTGTTTAAGAAATAAGAACACAAAGAGCTATCTACAACAAAACAACAAATACATGTGCATAAACAAATTTATACGCATTACAATAAAGCACCCACAATCACTGCAATAAAAACAAGTAAGGCAGGTTAAGTTCGGGTGTAACCGAACATTACATACTCAGTTGAGAGCTATGGAGACAAAATAAGGGAAAATCACCATGTAGGAAAATGAACCTAGGGAAACCCTGGAATGTGTTTGTATGACATGTGTATCAAATGAAAGGCATTAAAGAGTATTTTATGAGGGAGCGGGTCATAGTTCTATAGGTGAACGCCATTTAGGGATATAGCTATAAAGATGGATCAAGGTTGACTCTAGAATGCGTTTGTACGATATGGGTATCAAATGAAAGGTATTAATGAGTATTTTTAAAGGGAGTAATCCTTAGTTCCATAGGTGGATGCCGTTTCGAGATATCGCCACAAAGGTGGACCAGGGGTGACCCTAGAATTTGTTTGTACAATATGGGTATCAAAAAAAATGTGCTAATGAGTTTTTTAAAAGGGCGTTGGCCTCAGTTCCATAGGTGGATGCCTTTTCGAGATATCGCCAAAAAGGTGGACCAGGGGTGACTGTAGAATGTGTTTGTACGAAGTGGGTATCCAACTAAAGGTATTAATGAATGTTTTGAAATGGAATGGCCCTTACTTGTATATGTGAAGGCGTTTTCCAGATATCGACCAAAATTTGGACCAGGGTGACCCAGAACATCATCTGTTGCATACCGCTAATTTATTTATATATGCAATACCACGAATAGATTTCCTGCCAAGATTCCAAGGGCTGTGTATTTCGCCCTGCAGAACATTTTCATTTTCTTCTACTTAATATGGTAGGTGTCACAACCATTTTACAAAGTTTTTTCCAAAGTTATATTTCGCGTCAATAAACCAATCCAATTACCATGTTTCATCCCTTTTTTCGTATTCGGTATAGAATTATGGCATTTTTTTCATTTTTCGGAATTTTCGATATCGAAAAAGTGGGCGCGGTCATAGTCGGATCTCGTTCATTTTTTACACCAAGATAAAGTGCGTTCAGATAAGTACGTGAACTAAGTTCAGTAAAGATATGTCGATTTTTGCTGTAGTTATCGTGTTAACGGCCATGCGGAAGGACAGACGGACGACCGTGTATAAAAACTGGGCGTGGCTTCAACCGATTTCGCCCATTTTCACAGAAAGTAGTTAACGTCATAAAATCTATGCCCCTACCAAATTTAACAAGGATTGGTAAATTTTTGTTCGACTTATGGCATTAAAAGTATCCTAGACAATTTAAATGAAAAAGGGCGGAGCCACGCCCATTTTGAAATTTTCTTTTATTTTTGTATTTTGTTGCACTATATCATTACTGGAGTTGAATGTTGACATAATTTACTTATATACTGTAAAGATATTACATTTTTTGTTAAAATTTTACTTTGGTCCTTCTCCGATTTTGCTAATTTTTATTAAGCGTACATATGTACAGTAATAGGAGTAACGTTCCTGCCAAACTTCATCATGATATCTTCAACGACTGCCAAATTACAGCTTGCAAAAGTTTTAAATTACCTTCTTTTAAAAGTGGGCGGTGCCACGCCCATTGTCCAAAATTTTACTAATTTTCTATTCTGCGTCATAAGTTCAACTCATCTACCAAGTTTCCTCTCTTTATCTGTCTTTTGTAATGAATTATCGCACTTTTTCGGTTTTTCGAAATTTTCGATATGAAAACAGTGGGCGTGGTTATAGTCCGATATCGTTCATTTTAAATAGCGATCTGAGATGAGTGCTCAGGAACCCACATACCAAATTTCATCAAGATACCTCAAAAACGGACGGACATGGCTCAATCAAATTTTTTTTCGATACTGATGATTTTGATATATGGAAGTCTATATCTATCTCGATTCCTTTATATATGTACAACCAACCGTTATCCAATCAAACTTAATATACTCTGTGAGCTCTGCTCAACTGAGTATAAAAAGAAGAACAACAAATAAGTAATGTGAAAAGTGGAAAACAAAGAAAGCAAAAAGTAAAATGCAAATGGCAAAAGACCAAAAGACAAAAAGGGTTAATTCAAGTGAGCTACCAAACAATGTAGTAAGCGTGTGGAGTGCGCCTGGGTCTGCACTGGGACTGGCAGCAAAAGTGAAGTGCTCCACAGTTGCACCCACACCTGCACCTTCACTAACTGCCTGCAGTCAGCCAAGCACACTTGAGCTCTTCAATTCTATGCAATGCAAAGCGCTGTGACCCCATCGCTGACCCCGTTTCAGCAAAAAAAAAAAACCAAGCACACGCTGTACAAATTCACATTTATTTATATTTGTATTTTTTCGTTATTAAATAAAATTGCAGGCAACAACAAAATATTTACTCATGCTAAAAAAAGCAGCTGCGTTTGGTCAGTCGGCGCGCGTTCATCAGCCACTAAAGTTTTTGTGCCGTTCTTACTATCTTATACAATTTTTTTTGTTTCTTTGTTGTTGTTTTTGCTTATCCTATTTGCATGCGCTTGTCTATTTATCCTTTAGTGCTTCTGTGCAATTAACTAGCAAACAATCACAGCACTGCAACTACAACAAACAAAATGTTGCGACGCGAGCGCTTTTAACTCTAAGTTAATTTTTGATATTTTAATTATGCAATTGTTTTTTTGACCACTTAAATTTTTATAAATTTTTTTTTTTTTTGTGTTTTTGCTTACTTAATTACTGCCACTGTTGTTTTATAATATGGACGATCTTTATATATGTATTTTGCTCAGTTTGTATAGTAAGGGATTGCTTGTCTGATGTTGCTTCTGTCCTTATAATAACTTTGAGTATTTTATACCTTTCATGAAAATGAAATGGTATATTATATTTGTCAGGAATCTCAAAATTGTAATTCCTTAAAGGCAAATAAATAGACCCACCAATAAGCATACCGAAATGATCAGGATGAAGACCTGTGTCTGACTAGTATGCAAACTAGTCCCTCAATATTTGAGATATCTTGATAAAATTTGGTGAGCGGATATATTTAGGTGTCCGATTAGACATTTGTTGGAACCGACCGGATCGGACCACTATAGCATACATATATCCCCCATACAACCGATTTTTCAGGGAAAAGAGGATTTTTGTCACATATTCCTCAATTTATCAGATAGAAGCTTCAAACTTCACCATATGCTTTTGTTTATTCCACATATTGTTGTCTGAAAAAATGGGTTGGATTGGTCGCATATATAGCATATATCCCCCACAATAGATTGTTCAGTTAAGAAGCTTTTCGTAATTACTGCCCCATTTTAACAGCTAGAGGCTTCAAATTTCACCGAATGCTTACGTATATAGCATATATTGTTGTCTGAAAAAATCATGGAGATCGGTGGTATATATAGTATATACCCCATATAAATTGTAATTTCTGCCCCATTTTTTACGGCTAGAAGCTTCAAATTTCATCAAAGACTTACGTCTTATATTGTTGAAATAAGTTATTCGTGGTCATAGTTTTTACAAGCAGACCACAAAAAACCTGAAACTTTGCATCCTCATAAAAAGTACCTACCTACCTATTTTTACTTCCTTTATTACTTCCTTTATATTAGGTCGGTTGAATGTTTGTCCGCTTTTCATACAAACCTTGCAATCGATTTTTAAGTAACTTCTCATTGAGCTACAAACGTAAAACTTTACACATTGGTTAGAACAACGTGACAATGCAACAAAAGAAAAAAATCCGTTAGGTGGCGCACTGACCGAAATAATTAGATAAGAATTTGAAAATTTTCAAACCAGCTTTTAAGTAACTTCTCGATGAGCCAGAGACTTGAAATTTCAAACTTAGTTCAAAGGTCGATGACAGCCGATGACACGATATAAAAAAACTCGCTAGGAGGTGCACGGGAGGAGATATTTAGAAAAATCTTACGAAACGGAGAGAATTTTGGGATTGATCTTTATGTAAGTTCTCATTGAGCCACAATTGTAAAGCTTCACAGATAGGATAAGACGCCGAGAAAATTTAAGAAAAGGAGAAAAAATGTCCGTTAGATGGTACAAGGATCGAAATATTTAGATAAGAATTTAGAAATTTGGTGTTTTGAGATCGATTTTAAAGTATTTTCTCATTGAGGTACAAACATGAAACCTCAGAGACAGGTTAAGACACCGTGACAAAGGAACAAAAGGAGAAAAAAATTCCGTTAGGTGGCGCAGGGATCGAAAAAATTAGATAATAATTTGGAAATTTGAGATAATAATTTGAAATTTTTTAAGTAACTTCTCGATGAGCTAAAGGCTAACAATTTAGAGCTTAATTCAGAGGTCGATGACAGCTGATGACACAATAAAAAAGTTTTGCTGGGGGGCGCACGGACTGAGATATTTAGAAAAATCAAACGGAACGGCGGGAATTTTGGGATTGATTTGTATGTAAGTTCTCATTGAGCTACAAGCGCAAAACTAAACAGATAGGTTAAGACACCGAGAAAATATAAGAAAAGGAGAAAATAAAAACAAAATAAAAAAATTTTAAGCACTTCTTTATATAAATGTACAAAATGTCTCCTTATAAATAGACATGTTCTTGCTAAACTTGGATTTTTAAATTTTGACATAGAAATTGCAAAAATATTTATGAGAAGTAAAAATATAAAGGTGGAGTGCAATTTATTGACTAATAATATCTCCTTTCCTACCAACTTTCCAATCCAAGTAATGTACGCTCCACTTTTATATTTTTATTTCTTATACACTCAGAGAAAAAATCGTTCTAAAACGAACGAAACAAGTTCAAAATTAAGAACATTCATTGACAAAAGTCTGCTAAGTACGTTTTTTCTTAACTCGTGACCGATGGGCTTGTTTTAAGAACAGTTTTTCCAAGCACACCGTTCGTATTTTATGACCACTTTGGTATTGATGTGTGAACCTTCAGTGCTCATTTCAAGCAATACTTGGGCTTGATTTAACAATTTTCGTTCTCACGCTTCGAGAACGATTTGTGGTCGATTTAAAAATTTTCGGTCTCAATTCAAGAACGGTTTGTTCTTGATCTTTGTTGGAGGGGGTGGGGGGATGGAGAGGGAAGGTGATTTTTCCAATTAGTACTCATTTATTTATTTTTATTAATAATAATTTTTTTGTAATTAATAAAAAATATTAATAACAAAAAAGCTATTATTAAAGACCAAAAGATGAAAAAACGCATAATATGCATTTTTTTATGTCTTTCTCTTATTGAGAAATTGTTCATTTTATTGATGCAATCTGAATATATACTTAAAATATTTCATAACAAGTTTGAGAATTAGCTGTACATATATGAGTGGAACTGAACGAAAAATAAGAGTTAAAAAGATAGAATATAAAAAAATTGTTTTAAAAAACTTCAGAGTTTGGCGGTGATCGAACTCGAGCCACACGATTACAACAGCAACATCGTAGCCGCTGAGCCACTAGAACTGCTTGATAGATTGTGCCAAATGTTGTATTTAACATTTTAGTGCACACGAATTATACCGTTTCTTTTTTCTTGAACTTAATTTAAGAACATTGTTCTTAATTTAAGAACATTGTTCTCATTACTAGAACATTTGTTCATATTTTAAGACCAGCCGTTCTGTTTTCAAGAAAATGGTTGTCAGTTCAAGAACAAGGTTGTTGTTTTGAGAACAGGTCGTTCGTTTTTCAAGAACAAAAAAGTAAGAGCATGAAAAGCATGAAATGAGTCCGGTGGTGCTGGATTTTAGAACGGCGTTTTTCTCTGAGTGTAAGTATTTTTGCAATTTCTGTGTCAAAATTTAAAAATCAAAGTTTAGCAAAAATATGTCTTTATATAAGGAGACATTTTTCGCTCATTTTTGTCCATTTATATAAAGAAAGTGCTTAAATTTTTTTATTTTATTTTTATTTATTTTTTATTTTTTATTTATCTTAAAAATCGCTTAGGTATGTATGTACATCTGTTCACTATATATTTCTTATCTCATACAGCCGATTATTTGGATATTACAAATGGGATAAAATTATTGTTCAGCCCCATTCATAAAAGGTAGGAAGTCTTCGGTACAGGCAAAGACAGTCCCGTCCTTACTTGTTCAAATTATTTTATTGCATTTATTTCTCTGCTTGTTGTTGCTTTTATATGACGTCTGCCACAATTAAACTGCATTTCTACAAATATTTTGTTTTTGCTTTTTTGACATTAGTCCTGCTGCAAAGTCGTGGGTTGGATGAGAGCCATATTACGTGAGTAGACGCTTTGATGTTCCGCGCACAAATTAACGCAAGTGCTCTTATATGATTTTCATTTCATTTTTTTTCGAATTCCTGCTGTTTTATTTTACTTTCCTCATTTTAATTTATTATAATTACTATATGGTCTTAGTATGCATTTGTATTTTCTTCTTAATTGTTTTAAAATTATTTGCGTAAAATTTCAAGTTCATGTTCAAGTTAAAGTAAAAGTGGTCTGGTCCTTAAAACTCCGACAGCGAAGTGAAATCAGCTTAAGTGCCAATTATTATGTTGTTTCGTGTTTTTTTTTTTAATCTTTGATGTGAAAAATAAAATTTGCTGTTAAGGGTTAATTATGCAATGTAGTAATAGTTAAGTGCTTAATTAAGTGCAGAAAAGGACATACGGATTGCTTTTTGTTAGCGAAGCACGTTTCTATAATATTTTTTGAATTATTTTTTTTTTGTATACGCTAGACAAAAATCAGGAACTATATACTGCCAGAACTGAATTTATACTAACCGCATAAGCTTTAATTATAAATCAGGGGTGATATTTTCCTTGACCTTGACCGGAGCTTTAAAAATTATAATATGAATTAGAGAAGTGATGCTTACGCTACACGATTGTGGGGAAAAATAGGAGATCTCTTTGCTGCACCCAAAATGGTGCAACGAACGTGAATCTACAAAATTTTACCGAAATATGTTGATGAAGTTCTTAAAAAGTTTTATATTTTAAAATTGGAGGGGCTCAAACTATGACGACTTTCTGAAGTTTTTTGCCTCCTTGGATTTTTGGCAACCCGGGATTGTCCGGAAAATTATTCTGTATAGATTTCTTTATTAAATATATTGGTTTGATGAGCTTGAGGCCGTACAGTAAATAAAACACGTTTATTTTCCTTTTTCAAAAATATTTAATTGGTCGATATTTCGACTTCAACCTGAAGTCATCATCAGGCCTAACATATAGATTTCTTTATATGTTTTCCCAAATATTACATGTTACTAAGCTCATAAGAGCGCGCCTAAAGGTATTCTACACAATTATTATTAAAAAAATGAGTGTGCTGGTGGCTCTTCAGAAAATGTCGGTCAATACAATCTACAGCCCCGTCAAATAGGCAGTTTTTCATATCGATGCAATCTTATGCATGATGAGTAGATTATACGTAGTTTTATGCAGAACGGCGGATTGAGCGACATTGGCGCCATCTGACATGAAAAAGCAGCCAGCTTCCAACTTTTTTTGCAAGCAAAGCATAAGAAAAAGAATTCTACATTTGCATTGGCTACGGGTGCTTTCACACTTTGCAAGTGAAATTATTTTTCCCACATTTTGGTACTTTTCTAATATTTTTCACAGTTAAAAACTGCAATTTAACAAATGAAAAGAACACAAAATATGTTAGCAAGTATTATAAGTTGATTGTGGCTCAACCATCATGGTTGCTATGATTTTCCTGGTTTCACAATCGCACACCTACAACATAAACAAGGAGCTAAATCGAAAATCTTACATTTCGAAGTTATGAGCGCCTCCTCAATTCCCAATTATTTACCTACCATATTGTAAACTCGATTTACTAATACCTTCCCAAATCTCCTCGGAGATATATCGTGGCTAGCTATCGTTATATTCGTTTTATTTCTTAAGTCGAAGCAATTGTTTTCCCTCATTTCATACTTTATATTAAAAATAATTTAAAACAAATTTTCAAGCATAACTCATAAACAAATAAATAATGCGTGCATACATATGCATTCGAAATGGCACCAATTGGCATGAAATGGTTGAGTGAGTGCGTATGAAAAGTGCGCAGTGTGAGTGGTTTTAATTGCAATTTTCCATAAACTAGTATAAAACAATAGTGTCTGATATGTAGAGCATTGAAGGAGACTATTTTAATTTATATGCAAATCAAGTCTTTTGTCATCATCAGCAGCAGCAGCAACAAAAGCAGCAGGCGCGGCATGAGCAGCAGTCGTCGCGAAACGGCCTACATTGCGCAATAACTTTTAAAATTTTTGCAAAGAAGACATTCGTATATATATATTTTTACACTTGCCATAACTATCATAGATTGTTTAAACTGGTTTGATTTTGAAATTGACAGCTTTTCAGAAGGAACTTACTTAGAACTGAATTGAAATTGCCCACCACTTTAGCAATTTTAAATGAATTGTTTAAGTGCACCAATAATTCTTGCTAAACAGTCTTTTTTGCAGTTGAAGTTGAAGGGTATGACCTCCCTCTCAAAAGTTATCATAATAGCAGTTATTACAGTTTTTCAATGGGAGTGCGGATCTATTTGGGGCAAAACAGTTGCGTATTTGAGTTAAAAAATATTAAAAAACAATCTATTTCATTTCTCATTGACCTCATTTGACTTCTAAATAAAAATTAATACGGAAAAAAAATTTAGGTAGGGTTTCCTCTTTCTCATTTCAAAACATTAATTTGAAACTATTTTCTAGCGAATCGATCATATTGTAACGAATTTACTGCAATTCCTCTTATTTGCAACCTTCTGCTAACGTTCGAATCACTAAATTGTTGAATAAATAACTCCACTATTTAATAATGCAAAATAACACTACTATTGCTCGCCAAATAGCGTCTTAAATCAAACTGATTGTTGCGCCTCTACTGTTGCTGCCTTTTATACTCTGTGATTTCTCGTTCGCATACTTCTAGGCGCTTCCAGAATTTACTTAGTTACTGCTATAAAATTATAACTACAGATGCACGTGTATAGCTTCTCATATACGCGTGTATTTGTGAGCGACACTTCCACAATTATAAATGTCTACTTTTGGTAGCATCCCAGATAAGCTATCTGCATGTGTTTGCGCGTTGCTTCTCCGCTGCGTATACGTACATAATGATTGATTTATTGATGTGCATACAAGTCACTGCTTAGCATCTGCTTAGAGATGATAGTATCCCTTAGTTTTGCTAATATTCGTCACAATATTCTCGATGTTAGAATGAAATACAATGCGTTAAACCTTAGCCTTTCCTGTTTTTGCAAAGTGGGACACGTTTCTAACATTCAGACCAAGGGGTACGCATTTTATAGCAAAATTGGGCTTACTCCTAATTTCTGGCCACCCATGCTACAATTTTCTCAGAAAACAAAGCAATAGGCAGTATTCCCACCATACTGCAATTTCGCGAAAAAAGCAAAGAAAAAACTATCTTAATGCAGACGTTTCTTATATAAGCACTGAAATTTTCTACTTGGTTTAGAAAAAATCATCTTATCCTTGATGATGTGAATCATTGTTTCAGTATAAAAATTTAAGCAAACCTCTCTTTCCGAAATATATTATTAAATAGAGTAAATCTGCTTACTCCCTCGCCAAAGTGAGCCAATCTGTATTCCTCTTTTCGTTCGATGGAATCACACTAGAGAAGAAAACGCACTGGTCACAGAACCTACAAAGGCTCCCTGATAGCATGCCCTTCTTGTTTTTTTTTTTTCTTCTTGTAGAAAGAAGTAGACTCTCCGAAGGTTTTGGAGAGTTCTTGTTGATGTTGATGGTCATTTGCCGGTTATGCATCCGGTACGTCCGGAGCAGTAATATCATTAAAGTAACATTTTACCCGTCGGCCACCGTGGTGTGATGGTAGCGTGCTCCGCCTACCACACCGTATGCCCTGGGTTCACACCCCGGACAAAGCAACATCAAAATCTTAGAAATAAGGTTTTTCAATCAGAAGAAAAATTTTCTGAGCCTTGCAAATGCCGTTCGGATTCATCATAAAATAATGTAGGTCCCATCCGGCCAATTTGTAGGGAAAATCAAGAGGAGCACGACGCAAATTGGAAGAGAAGCTCGGCCTTAGATCTCTTCGGAGGTTATCGCGCCTTACATTTTTTTTTTTAACATTTTAACCCGGTAATCTAGGAAATGATTTGATATGATCACATTGAATCTTCTAGGTCATGCAACTCCTTTTCGTCCGTGAGGTAGGTAGGTGAGGTTGACAATTAGGTTGGACAATTTATGAGATGTGCTTGTAACCTTTTGAAAGAATTGCGCTACATAGCCCCTTGAATACCTTAACTCTAAATGTTTCTAATAAATTCTTAAGATATGGCATCCTGTCTGTGTTTGCTGGTCTTAAGCTACCAGTTTCCTGAATAGATACGACATATTAACATTATGAAATCAGTTTTTGACGCCCTTATTTTTGTAATGCGTCTAACAAGAGTTTTGATTTACAAGGTCCCATGATCTGGCGCCAGTGCCTTCTTCGAGTTTCTTCTCTTCTTCCCTGAGTTTATCTTTGGTGGAATGCGGATCGATTGCAATCAATGATTCAGATCTGACATACTTTTCAGCCTCTGTCTGGTCGTCGGATTCTCAAATTGCTCATTGCCCACTACATCTGGTTTTGTGGAAACTATATACCCTCTAGCCTCTACCCTCGGAAACTATCTATCCCTATCAAGCTGGGAGCTTGTTTCCTAGTTTTCTTCTCTTCTTGCATAGGGTAGGTAGTCCACCCAGCCGGTTAGGGGCTTAGAATATACCCGTGGCAGGCACGCCTAAACTAAAATACTAAACTGATTCAAGGAATTGCCAGCACAATTTATAGCTTCTCCAAAGCAATCGCCAAACTCACCTACCCGTGGAAAATCCTGTTTCTTTGGCAACCGAGGCTCTGGCGACCCCAAGTTCCTCATGGATCTAGGGGCGGGTGAGCGCAATGGCCTAGAAGGTTTCATGTGGTCATATTAAATCGTTCCCGAGACGGTCGGGCTAGTGCCTTAATGTTACTTCCTACCGGAACGTACTGTATGATGTATATCCGGCAAAGGACCATCAACATCGATAGCAATCCCGTGAACCGTCGGGGAGTATTCTTATCGCTATAACAACAAGAGCAACAGGGTAGGCATTCTTAGCATCGACTCTATGACAACGTGTAGCGAAGCAAGCTCCAGCAGTACCTCTATTACACTCGTTGTGCACTTGGAGATAACTTCCGTATTCCAAGCACATACTAGAAGTTATAGTTGTTTGAGTGCCCACCTCAGCAACGACTTGAAGTTCTTGAGGTCCGCTCCACCGCCCCTAAAACAGAATAATCCTTACTATTATGACCTTAATCCACCTCAACGTAAGGGTACGGATTTCCAGGACTTCACTGTGATGTGCCCATACCCGATTGTTGCTTTCTTGGCTCTAGACGAGATGTTGTCGAAATAACTCTATCATAATAGTTTTGTCTCCGAAGTACTTTACGTCGAAATTTAGGTGTCATACTGACAGGTAAAAGGAATAATGATAGTCTTGTGAGGCGCTCAATCACTGTGTGGAGCTCTACCTGGCTCCAAAAGAGTAGCTATAGCAATCCAAATCAAGTTTTAGTGCACAATGCCCATCTGTGCCTTAGGAGGGCAATGTTCTCGAAAAGAGAATTTCGTAGCCAGCGCTCCAAAAATTTCAAGTCATTTAAATTTCGTTATTAAAGAGGCTTGTATTAAATTTGTTTTTACTAAACAATCTAAGACACACAAACACCACCAGCACTCTGCACATAACGCAATATCCAGCGTAGATGTGCCGTCACCCTTGTATTCACGCCTACGCCATAACGTGCACCGCAAGACTCACCAAAGCTGATTACTCCCAGTGCATACAAACGCGGAGCCGCTGCGAGCTGTTGCTGTTGTTTAAAAATAACCGGACCACCAGAGTCATATTGGCAAGAGTCCTGTCCCAAACCGTTATAATCGTAGGTACAAATTTGTGAAGGCGAAATGGTTGTATTAAATTGGGATGCGCAAGCACTATTTTCGATTGTCATTAGTTCGGCTTTCTGTAATTTATTGGACTTAGGACCAGCGAAATAGGTGGTGCCCCAGCCGGCAACATCTACGGTGCGAAAAGTGAAACGATCAGAGCTGCGTATAATTGAAAAGAATAAAAAATTAAAATTACAAAAAGCTAAAAACAGATTGAAAGTGTTTTTGAACAAACGATTGTAGGAGCGGCAAACAAATCGGACCCACACCACGTGACCATTCAATGCGCTCAGCAGTGACGAGTAAAGCCACATCATTGATAACACTGATGTCGGTGGAGGCATAATTAGGATGTATAATAATCTGTTGAATCCGGTGTTGTACAGCGAATATTGAATCGGTGGCTAGATGGAATTCAGAACTTAAGTTGGGAAGGATTTCATAATTTTTCATTCCAAACTTACAACTGCTTAGATCGTGATCACCCAAATATGCGATGATGCGACGCGGATCAGATTGTGCGGACACGCAATGAGCTGCCGTCATAATATGACGATTACTTACTGAAAGAGAACACATTGAAACATCTTGTTTAAGTTAAACTTACTTCAAATTACTAATGCTGCCACTGCAGAAAACCGACTGCATAGAAGTGATATCACGCAGGGCTACCAACGCAGGATATTCATGCTTGGTCGCTTCTCGACCATTTGTTATGCGCGTCGCAGTAGTCCAACCACAACTGCAACCCTGCTGCCTTGCATAGGCTTGACAAAAGAAGCGACCCTGCTGATTCGTACCCGATGTCGTTGAGTAATAACCGATGGAAATAGAGCGAAAATGTGAACTGCGTAGAATGTTCGAATTCATGCAAAAAGTTTCGCTTTCACGAAAGTCTAAATCACCATCGCGCGAAATATAAAAATACTCCGAGCCACAGTTATTTGGATACTAGAATGAAGAATACAAGTTTTAGGTTAAAGGACTGCTAGATGATAAATGAAATAACGAAGCACTTACCAATTGGTAGATGCAGTTGAGCACTATCACATGCGCATAAGGCGCTATAATGCGATATCTGCAATTTGTTCCAGGCCTGTAAGCGTTCGGATAGTTGGGTGATGTTATGTTGAGGACTTGTTGATTGGAGGTTATATAATAGTCGCGTGTAGTGCAACTTGTTTGAGCCATTACGCATACCAGGTGCGTCAAAAGTACTGACAGGATATAGCGTTTGTAAGCGGCAAAGCCTTTAATTGATTGCGCTTGATGCTGCGACATTCTAGCTGATGCACTTTTCACTTGCAGACTGTGCTGTTGCTTACGGTTCTAGTTAAAATTTCAACACAAGAGTTTAAACTAACCCAATTTTAAGGCTTAACACAGCTATTTTCGCCTCATGCAGAAATCTTTAAGTAAATTTCATAAGTCATAAATCAATACACATTTCTTAAATTTTTTGTTTAATAATATTTATTTACACATTTATACACAACACTGTACAGCCAATACACAAACACACCTACAATTGAACAAAAATATTAAGTCAGCTGTTTGTTGCATGTCGTATAACCCGTCTGTTGACGTATCCAATTCAAATAGTAAGTAATGCGCGTATTCACGCCAGTACCATAAGCCTGCCCGCAGGCTTGGCCATAGCTGATACACCCAACAAGGAATAAGCGCGAGTTACGTAATACTACTGGACCACCCGAATCATATTGACAAGCATCACGTCCTGTGCCAGCATAGTCATTTGTGCACATTTGCGAAGCATAGATCGGTACATTATAACGCTGTTGACATACGGAATTGTCGATCACAATTAGATTGGCTTTCATTAGCGAATTGCTGGTTGGACCAGCAAAACTCTGAGTGCCCCAGCCGGCGACATCAACATATTTGTACGTGAAGGTTGTTGAGCTGGAAAGAGACGAATGAGGATATGATTTTAGTATGAAATGAAAAAATGCATTAAACGTGCAAGCATAAACTGATGTGTTTGCGGTAGAGTTCTACCGAAGGTGGGATTTTGAGCCGAAGTCAAACCGAGCATTCGGTTTTTATCTACTGATCGCACGATTTCCCATGCCGATGGTTTAATAATATCACTAAACAACTCTGGACTGGGTACCCAACCAAGCCACCTTCATAAACAAAAAAGTAATTTCCCCGTTTTTCGAAGTTAACCTCCAAAATACAGTTATTGAGGAAGTTCGAAGTTGGATCCTCTCTAATACATATACATCAGCGAACATTAAGTATACAATTTTGTATCTGAAATTATGCAAACTAATCTCAATAAGTTTTCGGAAAAATTGGAAAGTATTTGACCGAAGCTGAGATTTCGAGCCGAAGTCAAACCGAGCATTCAGTTTTTATCTACTGATCGCTCGATTTCCCAATTCGATGGTTTAATAATAACGCAAAACAGCACTCGGCTGCATACTGAACCAAGCCAACATTTTTTAAATACATAGATTGCTTCATAAAAAAAAAGTTTCCCGTTTTTCGAAGTACAGATATTGACGAAGTTCGAAGTTGGATCTTCCATAGCGCATATAAAGCAACGAACATGAAAGTAGTAGTAAACTTTCTTATCATTTCGTCAATTAAATTTTTATTAAAATTAAAGCAAATAATTTCAGAGAAAAACGTTTTCGAAAATATTGAAAAATTCGAAAAAAGTTCGAAAATTTCGAACTTTACATTTTAAGTTTTAAGTATTAAGTTTTGTAGCCCAGTTAATTTTGTATCTGAAACTATGCAACCCAATCTTAAATAAAATTTCGAAAATATTGGAAAAGTTCGAACTCTTAATTTACAGTTATAGCGCTCTCGAAATTCGCATTTATTTTCAAAAACTTTTTTCGCCATTCGTATGGAAAAAAATATAAAAACAACCTTTGGAAAAAAATAGCCAAAAATTAATACGAATTTGACGAGACCTTTTACTTTTGCTAGGTTGGACTATAATTGCTTGGGCTATAAAACTTAATGCTCGAAAACTTTCCAAATAGTGTAGTTTAGAAGTTTTTTTTTACCCATGATTATGGAAATAAAACAAAAAAAATTTAGTATACGTAACTTTAATTAAGGGTTTACTGCCATTTTTCTGCACTCTGCTGTATATAATATTAAAAAAAAAAAAAAATGTACAAAAAAAAAAAAGAATCTGAGTTCGATAAAAGAAACGAAAGATAATAAAAAAAAACGCAGCGACTTGTTTGAGACTAGGACTACACCGCTATTGGCTAGTCTTATTCTGGTAGTGAACTTGGCAAATCAAAACCCATTGAATAGTGTTAATGAGTGTTTTAAAAGGGAGTGGGCCTTAGTTCTATAGGTGGGCGCCTTTTCGAGATATCGCCATAAAGGTGGACCAGGGGTACTCTAGAATGCGTTTGTACCATATGGGTATGAAATGAAAGGTGTTAATGGGTATTTTAAAAGGGAGTGAGCCTTACTTCTATAGGAGGGCACCTTTTCGAGATATCGCCATAAAAGTGGATCAGGGGTGACTCTACATTTTGTTTGTACGATATGGATATCAAATGAAAGGTGTTAATGAGTATTTTAAAAGGAAGTGAGCCTTACTTCTATAGGAGGGCACCTTTTCGAGATATCGCCATAAAGGTCGACCAGGGGTGACTCTACAATTTGTTTGTACGATATGGATATCAAATAAAAGGTGTTAATGAGTATTTTAAAAGGGAGTGGGCCTTAGTTCTATAGGTGGACGCCTTTTCAAGATATCGCCATAAAGGTGGACCAGGGGTGACTCTAGAATGCGTTTGTACGATATGGGTATGAAATGAAAGGTGTTAATGACCAAATTAAAGGTATTATTGAAGGTTTTGAAAGGGACTGGCCCTTAGTTTTATATATGAAGGCGTCAACAAACCAATCCAGTCACCATTTTTCAACCCTTTTTTCGTATTTGGTATAGAATTATGGCATTTTTTTCATTTTTCGAAGTTTTCATATCGAAAAAGTGGGCGTGGGGGCGGATTTCGCCCACTTTTAACACCAAGATAAAGTGAGTTCAGATAAGTACGTGAACTAAGTTTAGTAAACATATATCGATTTTTGCTCAAGTTATCGTGTTAACCGCCGAGCGGAAGGTCTGACGGTCGACTGTGTATAAAAACTGGGCGTGGCTTCAACCGATTTCGCCCATTTTCACAGAAAACTGTTACCGTCATAGAAGCTTTGCCTTTACCAAATTTTATAAGGATTGGTAAAAAATATATTGAATTTTTTCTTAAAATGTGACTTTTAAAAAGTGGGCGTGTCCTTCATCCGATTTTGCTAAGTTTTATTCTCTGTAATAGGAGTAATGTTCCTGCCAAATTTCATCATGATATCTTCAACGACTGCCAAATTACAGATTGCAAAACTTTTAAATTACCTTCTTTTAAAAGTGGGCGGTGCCAGGCCCATTGCCCAAAATTTTACTAATTTTCGATTCTGCGTCATAGGTTCAACCCACCTTCCAATTTTCATCGCTTTATTCGACTTTGGTAATATACTATCGCGCTTTTTCGATTTTTCGAAATTTTCGATATCGAAAAAGTGGGCTTGGTTATAGTCCGATATCGTTCATTTTAAATAGCGGTCTGAGATGAGTGCCCAGGAATCTGCATACCAAATATCATCAAGATACCTCATAATTTACTCAAGATATCGTGTTAACGGACAGACGGACGGTCGGGCGGACATGTCTCAATCAAATTTTGAGGAACTCTATATCTATCTCGATTCCTTTATACCTGTACAACCAACCGTTATCAAATCAAAGTTAATATACTCTTTGCGCAAAGCACGCTGAGTATAACGATGGGGGGGAGGTCCAACTTCGATCTTTGAAAGCCAATGTATATGGTTTGGAGGCTTACTTCCAAAAGTGAAAAAATGTATTAAAATTTAAAATCTTCGGCTCTTGTGAGTTGATTATAAAATTATATAAGAGTAATCAGCAAACCGTAGCCGAATGATCGGACCCTAGTATGTTAAAAACTTACGCAGTTGGAGGTAGACAGATCGGTCCGACGCCAAGAGACCATTCTATATTTTGAGCGGTTTGTAAAAGACTGATATCATTCGTAGGCGGTTCATCAATGTAGCCAGGATATTCTATGATTCTTTGTATTTGATATGAAGCTGAATAGCGAGAGTTGCTAACTGTGAACAAAGCAAATTAGTGCATATTTATAGTAGGATAGAAGAGGAAAGAAGAAAGCGTGTGAGTAGTAAAAGTTATTACCTTGCGAAAGTTGAGTGAAACCAACACGCGCTATAATGTTAGCAGCCACAGGTTGCACACGCACACAGTGGGTAGCGGTAAGCAAAAATCGATGTGAAACTGCAAGTAAAAAAAAAAAAAAATTTATTATTTGAATTAACTGTTCTCAATTGGTGTGGTATTCATTATAATTTTAAAGTTTTTACTCACTTATTGAAGCGCCACAAAATGTTGCCGCACTAGATGTCCGATCCTGTAGCGCAGCCATGAATGGGAACTCATTATTGCTCACCGCTTGGCCATTGGCAATTTTAGTGGTCATAGACCAACCACAGTCACACTGCTGTGGTCTTACGGTCAACGTACAACGGAAATTGCCAGTAGAACCATAAGATGCATATGCTAAGGCAATTCTACGGAACATGGAGTTTCTAACAAATGTGCCTCGACCACAAAATTGTTCTGAATCGCGTAATTGAGCATCACCTTCACTGCTGACGTAAAGAAACTCAGTAGTGCAGGTGCCACCATTCTGTTTTGGTGAGATAAAAGAGAAAATATTGAAGTATATAATTTTTTTTTTTATTAAATAACAAAATGTATATCTTACGCTTGGCATATTGACTGTGCAATTGGCTTGTATGTAATAATCTTGTGGTGCTATAAATTGGTAGCGACATGATGTGCTTGATGGATAATTATTCGGATAATATGGTGATTCAATATACGAAGTACCCGGATTTAGGTTATATGTATTATCGCAGCCCTCAAAGAGTGCCCACGCGTTTTGTAGCGCACTTAGTAGTAGAAACAGCAATATGCTGAAACTCGGGGCTAAAATTGGGAATTGAAAGGTTTTTGTATAAATAAGTTTTTTATTTTGCTAAACTAAACAAATAACGAAAAATTAAACATAACTTTAACACTTTTCAGCTCTTATTGGTTACACAGGTTTCTAACCGCACATAATATTAATTTAAACAAGTGACACTTGTATTTGGATTTGGTTCTTAAAATCATATAGCCGTGTTTATTAATAAAATTTTTTCATTATATTTCTAGATTCGAGACTTTACATGAAACTAGCAGACCCGCCAGACGTTGTTCTGTCCTAACCTTGATCCATCTGCATAACTTTTAAGACGTTTTTACCTTTTACTCTCACTCTGCATCTTTCTTTTCCTCATCCTTTTATTTACTCCACTCTGAGTTTCTTTGTGTATATTTCTATATCACCATCATTTCCCTCACTTCTTTTCTGGCCCATCTGTCTCTATCTCTCTATCTTCGTCTAAGTCTGCCTCTTCCTCAGTCTCTTTCCCCATACGTCTTTTCTCTTATTTGTAATTTGTCTTTTTCTATTCCATCACTGATCGGAAAAAAGTGTCGTAAATACTAATAGGTACTCCTATGTACCAAATTTCAGGCAAATAGAACAATCCATACAGTTTGTATGAACAGATTGGCCTTGGTCCACTTCCCAAAAAAAAAGTATCGTTAGTACTTATCTAGGCAAAGGGTTACCTACCAATTTTCAAATCAAAACATGAATAGAATTTGTTTGAATAGATCGGTTCCTGGTTCACATTTTCCGAAAAAAAAGTATGGTAAATAGCTATCTAGGCAAACGCCTACCTATATACCAAACTTTAGGAAAATGTGACTATGAAGAGAAGTTGTGCGAACAGGTCGGTCCCTGGTTAACTTCCTGGAAAAAAAGTGTCGTAAGTACTAATCTAGACAAAGGGCTACCTATCTCGTATACCGTAAATTAGGCAAATCGATTTGTGAACAGATCGGTTCTTGAACCACTTCCCGGAAAGAAACTGCACAAGAACACTCTTCGGGTTGCTGTGAACTATCCCGCAAGTTTGAATAAAACAGTTGGAATGGTTTCGGAGTCCATAAGCTGCATACACATTCGACTTTATACATATAGATAATTGTCTATGAAGCGTTAAATTTGTCTTATCTCAGACCGTCACTAACCTAAAATCAGCGAGCTAATCCAATTTTTTTGCACGAAATATATATAAAATTCTAGGTGTGTTTACGTATGTCGACAATTTACAAACTCATGAAATTTAAATAAATTTACACACGTGTGTATATATAAAACAATTGGGGACGACTAGCAAATATGTAGAAATTTTTTCATGTGGATATTCTAATTTTGTTGTCTCCCAGAAAATTTATATTTCTAGATAAAAATAAAAATAAATGTAAGGCGCGATAACCTCCGAAGAGATCTAAGGCCGAGCTTCTTCTCCAATTTGCGTCGTGCTCCTCTTGATTTTCCCTACAAATTGGCCGGACGGGAACTACATGTTTTATGCCGACTCCGAACGGCATCTGCAAGGCAGATGAGTTGTCAATGAGAGCTTTTCATGGCAGAAATACACTAGGAGCGCTTGCCAAACATCGCCGAGGGGCGACCCCGCTTAGACAAATCTTCTTCTAATTGAAAAACCTTATTTCTACAATTTTGATGTTGCTTTGTCCAGGTTGCGAACCCAGGGCATATGGTATAGCAGGCGGAGCACGCTACCATCACACCACGGTGGCCGCCAGATTTCTAGATACTTTAAGGAAATTCCACTCCATATTGAGCTAGGTATGCGACATACAATTTCTGTTTGGACTTCTAGGTGCACTTTAGAAAAGTTTGTTTGCTAAGTTCGCTATCCTGAAATTTGGTTCTTGATAGTGAATGAAATGTACGATCACATCATTGAACAAGTAAGGAAGGCTAAGTTCGGGTGTAACCGAACATTACATACTCAGCTGAGAGCTATGGAGACAAAATAAGGGAAATCACCATGTAGGAAAATGAACCTGTGGGTTTTAAAAGGGAGTGGTGGTAGTTGTATATGCGAAGGAGCTTTCGAGATATCGACCAAAATGTGGACAAGGGTGACCCATAACCATCATCTGTCGGGTACCGCTAATTTATTTATATATGTAATACCCCGAACAGTATTCCTGCCAAGATTCCAAGGGCTTTTGATTTCGCCCTGCAGAACTTTTTCATTTTCTTCTACTTAATATGGTAGGTGTCACACCCATTTTACAAGGTTTTTTCTAAAGGTATATTTTGCGTCAATAAACCAATCCAATTACCATATTTCATCCCTTTTTTCGTATTTGATATAGAATTATGGCATTTTTTTCATTTTTCGTAATTTTCGATATCGAAAAAGTGGGCGTGGTCATAGTCGGATTTCGACCATTGTTTATACCCATACAAGGTGAGTTCTGATAAGTACGTGAACTTAGTTAAGTAAAGATATATCGATTTTTGCTCAAGTTATCATGTTAAGGGCCGAGCGGAATGACAGACAGTCGACTGTATATATAAACTGGGCGTGGCTTCAACCGATTTCGCCCTTTTTCACAGAAAACAGTTAACGCCCTAGAGTCTAAGCCCCTACCAAATTTCACAAGGATTGGTAAATTTTTGTTCGAATTATGGCATTAAAAGTATCGTAGACATTAAATGAAAAAGGGCGGAGCCACGCCCATTTTGAAAGTTTCTTTTATTTTTGTACTTTGTTGCACCATATCATTACTGGAGTTGAATGTTGACATAATTTACTTTTATACTGTAAAGATATTAAATTTCTTGTTAAAATTCGACTTTAAAAATGTTTTTTTTTTTTTAATTTGGCGTGGCCGTTCTCCGATTTTGCTAATTTTTATTAAGCATACATATATTAATAGGAGTAACGTTATTGCCAAATTTCATCATGATATCTTCAACGACTTCCAAATTACAGCTTGCAACACTTTTAAATTACCTTATTTTAAAAGTGGGCGGTGCCACGCCCATTTTCAAAATTTTTACTAATTTTCTATTCTGCGTCAGAAGCTCAACTCACCTACCAAGTTTAATCGCTTTATCCGTCTTTGGTAATGAATTATCGCACTTTTTCGGTTTTTCGAAATTTTCGATATCGAAAAAGTGGGCGTGGTTATAGTCCGATATCGTTCATTTTAAATAGCGATCTGAGATGAGTGCCCAGGTTATCGTGTTAACGGATGGACGGACGGACATGGCTCAATCAAATTTTTTTCGATACTGATGATTTTGATATATGGAAGTCTATATCTATCTCGATTCCTTTATTCCTATACAACCAACCGTTATCCAATCAAAGTTAATATACTCTGTGAGCTCTGCTCAACTGAGTATAACAAAAAATTGATAAAAAATTAGTGCAGTAATTTTTTTCTAGGTCCCAGGTGAATCCTTAATAAATATATATATTTTTCTGAATCATAAAAATCTCCAATCTTTCCATACTTTAATATGATATGCAGTCATATATGTATGTGCGTATGTACGCGCTTATTCCACGGATATTTTCAGATTTTAGTCCTGGTTTTTAAAAAAATTCGATATCCAAAATAAGTTTATTTCACTCACTTGCTTTTTGCGACATTTTGTTTATAACCGTACCGCCGACGTGTTAGACTTTCGACTGATCGTATTACCGTTAGTAAACGCTAATTAACTGTTGCTTAAAAGAAGTACAGATAGGGGATTCTACTTAAAAAATAAACACATACGTCGACACTTTTTCACATACTTATACAAAGATATAGTACAAAATATATAAACATTATGAATTTAGCTGATAAACGGTAAACTAAGATAATTTGCAGATAAAACAAAAAACAGTTAATAAAAAAATATGAAAAAATAATACAAACTTAACACCTAATTTCAAAAACACTTGTTTTGGTTAAAAGTCAATATGAAGTAGTATTTGTTGTTGCTACAGTATATTAAAACAAGTACGAATGAGAATGTGTGCGCATATGCGGAGGACATTATACCCTTCATGAAAATGGCTGAACCAAAACATGTTTGGAGTTTCAATATGTGAATTAATCAGATAATAACACTTTCTAAAAAGTGCTACTTTGGACTCAGTAGGCAATTCAAAAGTAAAGATCTCTCGCGACGAACAAAAATCACGCTCTACAAGTCGCTCATCATACCCGTCCTGAGGTATGGCTCGGAATCAGGGACGCTGTTGACAGAAGATCTGGTGACTCTTGGAGTGTTTGCAAAAAAAGTTCTCCGAAAGATTTACGGTCCAGTCCGTGATGCCGACGGAGAGTATCTAAGGAGCTATAATGATGAGCTGTATGAACTCTACTTAGATATGACGATAGTGCAGCGAATGGACGAAGACGCTTCGGTGAAGAAGGTATTTCAGTCGACACCGCAGTTTGGAAGCAGAGGAAGGAGGAGACCCCAACTGAGTTGGCAGAGGAAGTTGACCTACCTCGGTGCTCCCAATTGTAATCAGTTAACGCATAGTTGCGTGACTTGTTACGAAACGGCAAAAATCGATTGGGATTGGGAAGCTCCAAGGTTTAAACTGTCGAAATTAGAAAGAAATTGTGATAAGACTGTAATCTGAAAAATTTGTTGTATAGGATGCTATAGTGCTCATATCCTCTCGGTTTCGGTAAATCTTTCATAAGACATGGAAAAACATACGCACACTAAATTAAAGGCCAGTCATAAAAGGTGTATTTATATTAAGAAGGAATAAAAGCGAAACTTATAAACATATCCGCGAAAGTACGGTAAAAAAACAAAACGTCAGTAGAAGCTGGGCTTATGATATTTCCCCCTAAAAGAACGATATATAGATTTATACAATAAAACGTGGACTTGTCTTTTTTTCCATAAGAAGCAGACATAACAGATCAATTAAATCGAGATTGTTTTAGGTGTCATTTCGGAAAAATTTCAAAGCCATTTCGATGCTGTTCCGTAAGAGGGGCAGTTGAGGCGCCCTTTCGTTTAAACTTAAGAGTTTTTGTAGTTATTATTTTGGGACAACTTCAGGATCATTTCAAGATTATTTCGAAACCATTTCGGAACAATTACAGGAATACTTCAGCATCATTTCGAGACTATTTTCAGAAAAAATGATAATAATTTCAGGACAATTTTAGGGTTAATTTATGATCCTGTAACTCTGCTGAAATTGTTCCGAAATAGTTTCGAAGCAATTACAAAATAAGTCCCGAAGTGTTCCCCTGCCCCAAAATTGACCCGAAACAATCTCGAAATGATTTTGAAATCTTCTCGAAATGTTATCTAACACACTACCGAATTGATCCAGATATTGTTCTGAATCGGTTCCGAAATAGTCAAGAAGTGAATCTGAAGTGATCCTGTAAATGTACCGAAATGATTTCGAAATAGCCTTGAAATTATACTTAAGTTGTCCTGAAATGATACCTTATATAGAAGTGATTCTAAAATTGTTCCGAATTCGTTACGATATATTCTCGAAGTGTTCACGAAAGGGTGCCGAAGTAGTTCCGTTTTATAATTTATAAATTTCGCTTTATTCACTCCTCAAACAAAAAAATATAATTTTAATCGCCGGCTTTTCAAATTTCGTAGCGATATCTCAAACTTTTAGAGACAAGATAGCGTTCACGCAAACAGACATACAAGCAGGCGGATAGGCAGCTTGACGGACAAATGGATATCGACCCAGCTCGTCATTTCTGTATTTTCATTATAATGAGTTTTGCCCTATGCCCTTCTCTTCTATTATAATAATTAGACCAAAGTTTAAATACTATTTTTTCATGTTCGTGAATGGTATAGAAAAATATTGTAGGAAAATAGTTTTCGAAAGCATAGAATTCCAGATAGTATAACGGTTAACTAATAAATATAAAAAACCTTTTCATACATATGTACAATAGCGAGGACGGAAATACCAGTGACAACTTTTATCAAATTTCGTCAATCAAATTTTTATTTTTATTTTTTGCAATAATTTAAAAAAACCAAAAGACTTCTACGAATTTTGTAACTGAAACCATGCAAACCATGCTGCCATAAACCAGACAGGGGAGGTCAATATAACTAAATAAAGTCGCATTGACAATACTTGCCCTCATAAATTTAAGCATTGCTTCGGGACTTATTTACAGCATTGATTTTTTCAGTATCCCAAGACCCAACATTTATCTATGGAAACTAGGCGTTGAGATTGGCTCATTGAGCAGGAATAAGTGGCTGGTGTAAAAATATCTAGCGATAGAAGATTTATAGCAACGATGCTTCAAGAAATCAGAGCTTATAGATTTACCTGATGGCAAAAAAAAAGAAATTTAGCTTATTAGAACTCGTTTTTTAGTAGCGCTGGCTAATCCTGGACACGTTTACACGTTTAGAGAAACATGAAAAACTTGAGCAGTCACATGATCAACCCGAAAGACATTGTTCCAACTTTCGTGATGCAATCTCAAAAAAAAAAAAAAAAACGCGGAAATTCAAGAAAGTTTTACGGTTATTTTAAACATTTTATTTAGAGTTTTCTGAATTTTTTTGAGTATAAAATCAATCTTGGTTTAACAAAGAAAAACTCATAGGTCTCTCACAATTCGTATCGATTTAAAAAATTTTGTTTCCAATCTCAAAAAATTTTTCAAAAAAATTCGGTAACTGGTGAAAATTTTACGAAAAGTTCAAGCTTTCAAAATTGTTTTGAATATGCAAAAGCTGTAGCCGAATCGATTTAAGTACGAGTTATACGTCTCTCAAAATTAGCTTTGACTTTAAAATTTTTTTTTGCATATTTTGTATGGAAACAAATCTGTAACACACTTCTGAAAAAAAAATACTGTCAAAAACCAATGTTAAAAAGACCTGTAACTTGTATTTTGTGGGACTTAAATTAATTTGGCTATGAAACTCCATAACCAAGGTTAGGTTAGGTTGAACTGGCCAGTCCATGGAGACCTCACATAGACTAAATAAGTCCGTAGTGTTACCAGAAGTTTGATTAACGACCAAACTGAAAACCCCTACCAAAAACAAGGACCTATGTTATAAAATAACTCCGTCCTCTTGGCAAATGCAAGAAGCTTCCTAGGATTTAAGCCACTTGCTGCTTCTAGATCTGACAGCTTTATCACTCCTAATAGCTGGAGTCTTAGCCTGGCAATCGCAGGGAAAGAGCACAGAACGTGCTCGATCGTTTTCTCCTCCAGCCCGCACTTCCTACATCTGCTATCACTGATCAAGCCTAATTTAAAGGCATAGTCTAGTCAGAATACCCGTCATGAGTCTACAGTCCTCTCTTTTTATGATAGAAGCAACTTTGTTAGTCTAAGGTTGTTAGACTTGCACATAATCTTCGACACTTTTCAGCACCGCGCTTGAACCCACGCCTTTCCTGCTTGGCCGATCATGTACACCTCTCGCCTTCGCTTAACTTCGCCCAGTTTAATTAGACGTCTATGGAGCAAGCCTCAAGGGATGCGCCCTTTTTAGCTAGTTCATCCGCTTTTTCATTCCCATCTATTCCTATATGCCCTGGGACCCGATTCTCTCCAGGGACTGCTTACACTCTAACATGCATTAAGTGCTGTGTCTTGTGCTGTGCTTGACTGTCAATATAAAAGTTAACACGATTGGAGCTTGGGCTATTTTCTTCCCGGGTTTCTACTGCTTTCGTTACGGCTACTATTTCCGCTTCGAAAATGCTACAGTAATCCGACAGCCTTTAGGATCTGTTTATTTCCAGATGAGCACAGTATACCGCAGACCCTACTCCTTCCACTACTTTGGAACCATCTGTGTACACATGTATCGCCTCGTCCGCCATTTGAGCACGCTTGCGCCAACCGTCCACCTCTATTGTGGCCTTAAGATCGCCCTTGAAGCGCAGATACGGCATCAGGTAGTCTGTTCGTCTTGTGATTGATGACGCTATACTACCATGGCCGTATGGTCGGCGCTCAATCTGACACCGAGCCTGGTTGCAGTTGTTAACGCTATGTTCTTTGCTACCAGGTCTACAGGTGGAATGTGTAGAATGGCATATAGTGCAGCTGTCAGGGCTCCCGTAATGCTAAGCATTGATAGTCCGCATATACCCTCTAATTTTTCCAAGTAGGTTATTTTTTGTGTGGCTTTCCACCAAACAAGAACTCCATAGTATAGGATAGGGCTTACAATCGCTGTAAAAACCCAATGAGAAAGAGAGGGCGATAAGCCCCACGTAAACCCCAGCATTCTTTAACATGCATAAAGTGCCGTTGAAGGCTTCTTCACCCTCTCCTCCACGTTGAGGTTCCATGAGAAGTTACTGTCTAGGATGATTCCTAGATACTTTGTGCAAGGTTTCTCCTGTAGGGTCACCCCTCCTAACTTAGGCCTGATCCAAATAACAAAAAAAAAAAAAAACAGTAAAAAAAAACTTCCAAGTAAAAAGTTCGAACTTTTCATACGTTTTTCAGTTACAAAATACGTGGAAATTTTTTCTCAAATTTTTTGAAATAAAAAAAGAAAAACGCACTTAATGAAGATACTGCTGATTTCGTGTTCGCTGCTGTACATATCTGTATATATTATTAACATCCAAAAAGTCTATATGTAGGAATTTTTCAAAGGGTAGGAATTTTTTCGACTATATATTGTTGACAAATTTTACTGTTTTTTTTTTTTGTTATTTTTTATTTATTTATTTGCACAAATGTTAAGTTGTTGCCAGCGTTTGTCAGTGTCAGTGAATTGTGTCGACGAGCGTTGCGAACTGATTGCACTGTGTTTATAAACCGGTTAAATTGCACTTAATTATTATTAATATTTTAAATTTATAAATCTTTATATATACAAATAGCAGTTTTTAGTAAATTAAAGCTTTTGTATAGATTCACCCATTTACTTTTACATTTTATTTAATTTGCAATTATTGTATAATTTTTATAGGTTTGCATAATTAGTAATTTTACTATATGCCATAGAGTTATGCCCTTACATAATTGACATACTTGATGATTGGAGGCGTGGAGAGTTTGAATAGCGACCTCTATTCGAACAACCCAGTTGGGTGGTTTACTGATAAGAAATAAAGCAATGACTTTGACAAATGTAAACCGGCAAGTTTTTGAACTTCAATGATTACCGTGAAAATACTCACACATGTGCACGTGCATTTCATATTTACAATAGCTAAACATATACACCAATGTTGGAAAAATACAATGTCAATGACAATGTTAATTCCAGTGTTACATATATTTTAAAAATAGGTAAGCAGTTAGTTGCATTAAGGTTAGATTATGTGCATTGTTCAAATATTAACTGCATGTGTATGAGTGCCCGATTGTTGTTATTGACTTACAATGCCACACTGAAAGAAATGGTGCTAGTAAAATCGACAAATCTGTTCTATTGTTCTTGACTTAAAGGAGATTCGGGGAAATTGATCAAATTGCGGTTACTTCGACCGAGTTCTTTGTCAATCGAATAAATTAGTTTAGTTATTTCAACAGAACAGAAATTGTCGCTCTTCAGTTAACAAAATTCTGTAAAATTGACAGATTCCTAATCAATCTAATTGATTTTTTTGTTAACACAACTGATCTCACTGGTCATTTCAACGGCGATCAACAGTCAATACATGAGCAAATTTCAAAGAGAATTTTACGCTCACTGCGCTCTCTACTTTGTACTTATGACGATGGTGCCACTTGTTAAAAAAAAACACCAAAATAAGAAAACCACCAAACCAAAAAACACTCAAAATGGAAAACAACAAAAAACTAGTTTTTCAGTTATCAATACAAAACGAAAAACCATTTTTTGAATTTACTGTACAAAAAATTATGAGATACCGGGACACCTATTTATCGGGTACAATTTTGCAACTTCTCTTCCAAGCGAAATGCAAAATTGCGCCCTCTTGTTGCAAACGTTTTGTTTGAAGAAACAGAATTTTTCTAAAGTAAGTAACATTTTGTTCAAGCTTTTACGAATTTTCACTCACGCGAACGTATCTAATAAGATAATAAAAAGCATCCTTTTCTTAATGTTAATGTTTTCGACAAGATAAAAGTTTGAGTTTTTTTTGGAATCGTTTCATCTTAAAGTGTTACGAAAATTAAACTTTCCGAATTACATGCAAAGTAACTTCAGTGGTGAATTAAATTTGATTCTTTACTTTTCTATAACTTACAAGTTCTCTGTTTAAAATGTTATGGCAAACATTTATAGTACAAGTTTTGTTCGAAACAATCAAGTGTGGCAACGACATGCGAGAGAAGGAATTGAGAATGAGCCGATCTGCAACTGAAAGAATTGAGAAACAGTTTTGTGACTACTAATTTCATTTCTATTTGCGAGGCGAAGTTTAAAACTACAAACTAAATAAATTATAAAATATAAAATTTGGTGAAAGTGTGTTTAATAAAACAAAATAATAAAGTGTGTAATATTTAATGTGTGCCAGCATATTTGATGTCCGCCCAATTGAAGTTCGGTTAGTAAGTGCCACCGTGGTGTGATGGTAGCATGCTCCGCCTACCACACGGAATGCCCTGGGTTCACACCCCGGGCAATGCAACATTAAAATTTTAGAAATAAGGTTTTTCAATTAGAAGACAATTTTTCTAAGCGGAGTCGCCCCTCGGCAGTGTTTGCCAAGCACTCTGAGTGTATTTCTGCCATTAAAAGCTCTCAGTGAAAACTCATCGCAGATGCCGTTCGGAGTCAGCATAAAACAAGTAGGTCCCGTCCCGCCAATTTGTAGGAAAAATTAAAAAGGAGTACGGCGCAAATTGGAAGAGAAGCTCGGCCTTAAATCTCTTCGGAGGTTACCGTGCCTTAAATTTAGTTTTTTTTTTATCGCAACAACCGTTTTTGTTCATTTGACAACTAAAACGGTCAATTACGAATCAACGTTTTGTGCGCAGTTGATTCAACATCTTGTTGCGATGGATAAAAATTCACAAAAATTTCCATTATTTGACCGGTATTTAGGTTGGTTTTACTAGTCCTTTTCTTTCAGTGAACTTACACTTTCTTCCAACTATGAGCCTCTCTTTGCCATAACATTTTGTCGTGTTTATTACATTTTTTTTTTCAAGTTGCAAATATTGTTAATTACAATTTCTAATGAGTTTTGCTTAGATCATTTCGGCTGCTTCCTCTTATCAGTTAATTGGGTGGTGTATTACTTGGAAACATGTTTTGGTTTGGTAAACTGTTTTTATTTCTAGGTATTTTTTTGCTTCGTAAGGCAGTAACTGTAAAAATTGGTCTCATAGACTAATACACAAAAATTTTTATTTTAATTACAATTCTAATTGGCCCTTCAGTCTATAAACCACAACAGAGGCTTCTCTACAAGAAACTAAACATTTCGTGCTATTTGAGAAGAGATAACGATAACGGCAAGCCATTGTTTTATTAGCGGCATATTATCGATAGCGAAATTATCGTCGAGTTAACGGTTTGCTATTGTTTCCTTATCGGCTTTTTATCGCCATTTTATCGATATCTGTTTCATAAAATATAAATCGATAACTCGGCAAAGACAAATTCTTTAGACCCGGATAACATTTCGATAGCAAATCGCTAACTTTTTGTAAACAAATCGATAAATTTTCGATAACAAATTTATAAAACGCCGATAGAAATTGGTAACACTAAATAATAAATCGATAAAATCGAGAACTTACTTACTTAATTAGCGCTTAACCGTCTAAACGGTTATGGCCGTCCAACAAGGCGCGCCAGTCGCTCCTTCGCTCCGCCAACCGGCGCCAATTGGTCACACCAAGGGAGTTTAAATCGTTTTCCACCTGGTCCTTCCAACGGAGTGGGGGCCGCCCTCTGCCTCTGCTTCCATAGGCGGGTTCCGATAGAAACACTTTCTTGGCGGGAGCATCATCTTACATTCGCATAGCATGGCCTAGCCAGCGCAGCCGCTGCGTTTTAATTCGCTGGACTGTGTTGATGTCTGCGTATAGCTCGTATAGCTCATCATTAAATCTTCTTTGGTACTCGCCATCGCCAACGCTTAGAGGTCCATAAATCTTTCAAAGAACTTTTCCCTCGAACACTCTCAAAGCCACATCCATGCTTCTGCCCCATATAGCATGACGGGTACGATAAGTGACTTGTAGAGTATGATTTTCGTTCGCCGAGAGAGGACTTTACTTTTCAATTGCCTACCTAGTCCAAAGTAGCATTTATTGGCAAGATTGATTCTTCGCTGGATTTCAGTACTGATGTTGATGCAGGTTCCCAAATAAACGAAGTTTTTTACTATTTCGAAATTATGGCTGCCAACAGTAGCGTGGTTTCCAAGGCGCGTATGCGCTGACTCTTTGCTCGATGACAGCCGGTACTTCGTTTTGTCCTCATTCACCATCAAACCCATCTTTCTTTTTCCAGTTTGGAGTAAGCAGAACTAACAAGCGGGTGTTGTTTCGAGAACTTTTCGAAAAATTATCGGAGTCAGTAAACTTTTAATGGCAAATCGACAAATTTTCGAAAAGAAGTATATAAACTTTTGCTAGCATATCGATAAATTTTTGGTAACAAATCGATATCAAATTCATAACGCGCCGATAAAAATTGATAGCACTCCGATGGTAAATCGATAACATTTTGATAGCATAGCAAAATTGGTCATACTAAATAATAAATCGATCACCTTTTTTTACCATATCGAAAACTTTTCGAAGAATAATCGATAAGTAAGTTTTTAATGGCAAATCGGCAATAATGAATCGATACATTTTCGATAACAATCCGATGCCAAACCATAGCACGCCAATAAGAAATTGGCATCACTCCGATAATAAATTGTAAACTCTTTGATAGCATAATCGACAACTTTTAAATGAATAATATGATATGAATAACAAATCGATAAAATAAACTGAGAACTCATCGATAACCTTTCTTATCGTTAGCAAGTTTTAATGGTTGTGGGCCTAGAATATATCCGCGGCAGGTATGCCTGTCGTAAGAGGCCACTAAAATACCCAGGCGGTTCAAGGGGTTGTGTAAAGCAACCCTTTCAAGGGGTTGCCAGCGCAATTTATAGCTTCTCCAACCTAATTGTCAACCTCATCTAGCCGTGGCGAATCCTGTTTTTGTAGCAGGCCAGGCTCTGGCGACCTCAAGTTCCATGGAACTAGGGGTTGGGGGGAAGGGATGGCCTAGAAGGTTCATTGTGGCCACATTAAATCGTTCTCGAGATGGTGCTTGTAACCGGAACTTAAAGTATCTGTATCCGAAAAAGGACCATCAACATCGGCAGCACTCCTCAAAACCTTTGGGGTGTTTCTTTATCGCTACAACAGCAATAAAGGTTGGATAAAAAATCGATAGCTCATGCGTCTATATCGATTAACTTATTTGCTGTCTGATTTGTGACCAACAAGTTTTTTCGGCTAGTCTCTAATTTGATCAATATAATATATTTCTTTTTAATTGATATGTTTTTCGTACCTTGTTATTGCCATTTAAAACGTAGTTACTTCAAAATACGTAAGATAACATCAATTGTCCAGTTAACGGTATAAATACAAACAATTATGAATGTAGTAGTGCGCACATTGTAGGCCATTTTGCACTTTCACCGGTGTTTTTCCGAAGGGAGCCAAAAAAGAAAACAAATATTTGAAATTGGGTTGCTGTAATAAAATTTTGTTAGTGCAACTATTTATTATTTAGATAAGCTTTTTTATGATTTGTTTTGAACGGTAGTTATGTTGTAAAAATTACCACGTGCGTGTAAAAATGGTTCGTTATCTTCATTGATCTGAAATTCGGCTAATAAAAATATCAATTTGATATGTAGTTTGATTAAACCACCAAAGCGTGACTACTATTTGCAAAAAAGTTTTTTAGGTATTAATAAACTCACACACCCAAACATAATTAGCAAAAATGCTTTACTATCTTATAAATGGCAATACATTTTTTGGAATTCGCCGGTAATAATTGGGTGTAATAAAGTAGTATAGTTTAGAGACAGCATAAGCGACTTAACATAAGGAAATTTAGTATATTTACAGACAAATAAGAAAAGAAAACTTAATAGAGCCCCGCGTTGGGCGCCATTGTTGCTGGAACTGTAGTAGGTACTTTGGATAGTTGGGCTACCATCATGCCTGCCGGCTGCCGCATCTAACCCCGCCTACAGGTAGTTGCATAATACAACTGTTCTGGGAAATTTATTGGACCCTTTGCAAGAACATTCGCAAGAACTTAAATGAAACGATCTGAAAAGCTATGGGGTTTAACGCTGCGGAGGAGTTAACAATTGCAGAGCAGCTGCCGCTTGCTTTATTTTTGTGATTATCTAAAAGTTTTAATATTTTCGGCCAGACCACATTTTAGCCCTGTTTGCCAAACTTGTCTTAAAGATTTTTTTCTCTCTCTACATAGTCGAATTAAGCACAGGTTGCCTACAAATTGCTTCTCTTCCTAGTTTTTATCACAAATATACTTCACATTGTTATTAATGGCTGATGGGCGAGCTTTACGCAGATATTAAGGTCGTGCAGAAAATAAAAGCCGAAAGGCTACGCTTCGGCGGTTAGGCGCCGACTAATGGCAATGGACGACTGAGTATTTTAAGTTTTATTTTCAAAGGTATATACGCCGACGACCGACGTGGTGTGGTGGTGGCGTGCTTCGCTTAGGATATCGAAGATCCTGGGTTTATGTCGCGAACAAAGCAACATCGAAATCTAAGAAACAAGTTTTTTCAATTAAAAGAAGTAAGGACGGGACTGTCTTCGGCTGTGCCTTTCATGAATGGGGCTGAACAATAATCTTATCGCGTTCGTAATCTCCAAATAATCAGATGTATAAGATAGGAAATATATAGTGAACAGATGTATATTAGACTGGGTTGGCCCCCATTCAAAAAAAAAGTTGCGTATGTCCGCCCATAAATTTGAAGATCATGTTGAGAGGGTTTCGGAAAATTTTTTTTTAAGTTTTTTTTTTTGATCCTTCGAAATACAGCCGAAACGGTTTTTTCGTTGTAACTTAGTTATTTGACGTCCGATTTTTAAAATTGATATGTCATTATTTTGGCCTTGAGAAGCTTCATATTTGCGTTAAATACCCTTTTAATCTATGAAGTAGTTTTCACATGATTCAGTCAGCTAACAAAATTTTACCGTAGAGATTGAGCCTTAAGTAAACAAAGTACTATCTCCGTTTTTCGAACTTAGCCTCCAAAAATAGATATCGGCTTAAGAAGTTCGAAATTCTATACATTTCGAAATTTTATTTTATTTTTTTGTTAACGCTTTCAGCAAATTGAAAAAGTAAATTTGTTGGCGTGGTCCGCTCTTTTCCCTTTTTAGAATCTTCAAATTTAGGGGCGGACATTAGCAACTTTTTTTTCGACCCAGTCTAATGTACATACCTACACGATTTTTAAGATAAATATAAATTAAAAAATGGCAAAGAAACCCCCTTATCTGAACTATCGGTTGTATGGGATATATATTATATATAGCTCCGATCGAAATGATTTTTACAGGATATCCTCTATGATATATTAGAATGTACATCACCGAGCTTTACCTTTCCAAATTAAGGGAGAAATGGCCAAAAATCTTTCTATCTGAACGATCGGTTGTATGGGAGTTATATGTTATAGTGGTCCGATCCTACCGGAGCCGACAAATGTCTAATTTAATACAAAAAACATCCTTGTGCCAAATTTCATTGAGATATCTCAAAATTTGAGGGACTTGTTTGCGTTCAAACAGCAGACGGACGGACGGACAGACGGACATGGCTATATCAACTCAGTTCGTCGCCCTGATCTATTTGGTATACTTAATGGTGAGTTTGTCTTCTATATTTCTCAACGTTACAAACATCGGGCCAAAGTTAATATACCATTTCATGTTCATGAAAGGTATAAAAAGTTTTTCTAAGCGGGGTCGACCCTCGGCAGAGATTTAACAAGCACTCTGAGTGCAATTCTGCCATGAAAAGCTACTCTGCCTTGCATATGCCGTTAAGAGTCGACATAAAAAATGTAGGTCTTGGACCGCCAATTTATAGGAAACATTAAAAGGAACGCAATGCAAGTTGGAAGAGAAGCTCAGCCTAAATCTCTGCTGAGGTAAATCGTGCAAAGTATTTTTATACCTTTCATGAAAATGAAATGGTATATTAATTTCGTCACGAAACCCAAAATTGTAAGTCCTTAAAGGAAAATAGATAGACCCACCATTAAGTATACCGAAATAATCAGGTTGAAGAGCTGAGTTGATTTAGCCATGTCCGTCTGTCCGTCTGTCTGTTTGTATGCAAACTAGTCCCTCAATTTTTGAGATATCTTAATAAAATTTGGTGAGCGGGTGTATTTGGGTGTCCGATTAGACATTTGTCGGAACCGGCCAGATCGGACCACTACAGCATATGTCCTTCATACAACCGATTTTTCAGAAAAAGAGGATTTTTGAAATATCTTACTCAATTTCACAGATTGAAGCTTCAAACTTCACCATATACTTTCGTATATTGCACATATTGTTGCCAGAAAAAATTGATGAGATCTGTCGTATATATAGTATATATACCCCACAACCGATTGTTCAGATAAGAAACTTTTCGTAATTACTGCCCTAGTTTAAGAGCTAGAGGCTTCAAATTTCACAAAATGGTTACGTATATAGCATATATTGTTGTCTGAAAAAATCATAGAGATCGGTTGTATATATAGTATATATCTCATACAACCGATTGTTCAGATAAGAATCTTTTCGCAATTTCTACCCCGTTTTAACAGTTAGAAGCTTCAAATTTCACAAAATGCTTACGTATATAGCATATATTGTTGTCTGAAAAAATCATAGAGATCGGTGGTATATATATTATATACTTCATATAAACTGTTATTTCTGCCCCTTTTTTACGGATAGAAGCTTCAGAATTCATCAAATTTCATCAAATATTTACGTTTACTTCATATATTTTTGAAATACGTGATTCGTAGTTATAGTTTTTACATGCAGACCACAAAAACGTGAAGCTTTGCATCCTCACATAAAGTACCTAACTGTTTTTTATTTTATATTTATCTTAAAAATCGTTTAGGTATGTAGATCTGTTCACTAGATATTTCTTATCTTATACATCCGATTATTCGGAGATTACGAACGGGATAAGATTATTGTTCAGACCCATTCATGAAAGGTATGAAGTCTTCGGTATAGCCGAAGACAGTCCCGTTCTTACTTGTTTTGTTTTAAGTCGTTGTATTCGTTTTGAAAGCGTTGTTGTTGTTGTTGTAGGAATAATTCCTTCTTATGTCCTTTTGAGCTCTGGCGTTGTCACGAAATCGTGTTTTCTTTGTTACTTTAAGAGGCTACAAATCATTAGCTGACACAATTTTATGAAAAGATCTCATTAAAAGTAAAAATAGAGATTCTAAAATCGGGCGTAAAACAGACATGTAAGGACAAAAAAAAAAACATAAGCTTAAGAATTTAGGGGTAGTTGTTTGCAACTATTTTTGCCATCTAGTCTAGTGTTCTGTTCTTTGAACAAATTCTTAAATCTGAAAAGGATATTTGCTTAAGATATTGAAAAAAAAAGTGGCCATTTTTCGGAATTTTTGTCTTTTTATTCTCCAGCATGAAATATAATGAAGAAAAGCAGTAAAAAAGAAATAAAAGTCTGAGTTTTTTCGTACTGAACTTTCCCGACGAACCGGGAAAACCATACCAAAAAAAAAAAAAAAAAAAAAAATAAAAAAGTATTTTGTGATTTGGTTTGTTTTTTAAATACTTTTAGGCGTCTGTTTTATGAAAAAATGGATTAATACACTTTAAAACAATTGCATAATTGATTTCTCTTAATTTCTAACAGTAGAACGAGGTGTTGCTTGCTCCGATCCTCTATTGTCAGATATCAAGTGAAATCAATTTTGCAATTAAGTATCTGAAACGATTTTTACTTAACACATGACAATTGCCAAATTTGTGAACGTTAAAGTCGACGTCCTCATCAGTTACATTGAGTGACTTTAAACTATCTTTAATCTTACTGAACTTCTTCTTCATAATGATAGACGCAGTTAAAAAGAGGCATATAAAAAGTATTAATCGCAAAATATGAAAAATTAGAATTTCAGTGATAAATTGTTTATGCCATCATTCCAGGAAAATGAAATGTGAAAAGCGTAAAACTTTTCAATACATCATAAAATGCAGGCGAAGCATGAAAAAGTGAAGAGTAGCTAGAAATGAAAAACCTTGAATACCCCTGCAAAAAATTTTATTGGTCTAGGATGAACCCAGCATTAGTCGCAAAGGGTAGGCGAGTTATGCCAGATTTGTTCTCTTTGTATGAGTTGAACTGTTCCCTTTTGTCTGAACATGTCCTATGAAGAGACTAATTATACCCCTTCATACCCGAAATGTAGCGATAGGATCAATTTGCACCCATATGAGTACATATAAAGACTAGTCCTTTTTCGTTTCAATAAGGACTCAAATATGGTCCAGTCGCATTTTTCATGACAGAAGCACAATCGAAGGGTTTGCGTAGTCACCACATCTATTTTATGTAAGTTGTTTGCACGCTTTTCAAAAAGGAATAAAAAATTTTCTTAGAAAATGTAACCCTAACTCCGGCGTAGTCGTTAAATCCTAGTAATTTAGGTTCGGTATAGGGCTCCGCATTTTTCTGAAGTAATTCGATTCAATCAGCTGTAATCTTTTTCAATTTTCTAACTTCGTTGCCGTTTTTTTAATATTTCTTAAAATGTGCTACATAGATTTTAAACTGACTAATCCCAACTGTACCCACAAGGGACTAAAGGGGTTCAATTATGCCCAAATGAAAACAAAAGAGATCAATCGGAGACCAATCTCTTTAGGGATATAATAAAGGCATGAATTAAAAAAACAACGCAGCATCGAATGAATGCTTGTAATATGCGTTTAGCTAAAGAATCGCGCAGCCTAAAAGTAGGCAACTTTCATCCATGCATGCATTCACATACTAGTAAATAACACCAATGCATCTAACTACACACACATGCGTATACTAAAACCATGTCTGTGCGTTTGTGTACAGTTTCAACCGTCTTTTGTTTTTTTCATTATTGCCACCCACTATTTCCACGCCACTGCACTAATCACCGTTTATGCAAACATTTTTTCAGTCACTTTTCACTTTATTGCTGTTATTGTTGTTGATGTTTTTGCATTCCATGGTTATGTACGTATTCATGGTTTTTATTAGAAATTTTTAATTACCCTGCATTGATGCTAAAACAAACAACAACAACATTAGTTACAGCAAAACTTCTAATACCAATTTACAAAAAAAAAAAAAAAAAAAACAAAAAAACAAACAAACTTGACTGGGCTGATGGTGGCGCATATGCAGGCTTTTAATGTTTGGGCCGTTGGTTAGTTAGTTGTAGGTTGTTGTTGTTGCTATTTCTCTAATGTAGCTGATGCTGTCCACCACCGTTATACACCACTACGTTTCTACGCTCATTTACTGTTGTTGCTGATTTTTTTTTTTGTATTAGCAGCCTGTCGGCCTGTTTGGGGATGTGCTTTTGTGGTTACGAAGCTTACACGCAACTCAATATGCACACACACACACACACACACACACACACACACACAACAAAAACAAACAGTGCAATCTGCTGCATAATATAGTAAATGTAAATATATGTACGAGTTTGTGCGTTTGTTTTTGTTGTGTACATTTGTGTGTGGGCACACACACACTACCAGTCCGCCAATCAGCTCAACGCACAAAAATTGTGGGCCGCAAAGTATCTGCTGTGTGTATGTGCCAACATTTGGAGTACAGCAGGAGCAGTGTGGAGGAGTAAAAAGGGTTGTATTGCTGTTCTCTCATTTGCTCTTAAATGTTGGTGTGAGTATAATTTTGCGGCTTTTAGCTTTTGTCCTCTTTTATCGTCATTTTGTTTTGTTGTTGCCGCACGCACTTTGGTCAGCTTGTATTTGACTTGACTTGTGTTAAGTGTGGGGAATGTGGGAGAGATAAAGCAAAGTTATTTTTGCTTATTCTTATCTTCTCCTCTTTCGTTTGTATCGCACTTTCATGATGGAGGCTAGAGGTTGACCACATTTGGAATTAATGATTTGTAATTAAATTTTTGCTGTCATGCTTTGATGATTTTTGCTTGTTGTTGAAGGAGATATTTATGAAAAACTTTCATCCTTCAGAAACTATATCTACATACATGAGTTGGCCTGTGCTTACGAAAAAAATGAAAAAAAAAAAAAAAATTAAAGCTCGTTTCGTGGTGATCTAAGGTCCTGAACATAATTGTCCTGTGTAATGGCCTTTTTTTTACCAGCTTCAGATAGTCCCTTAGCCATTTATGGGTTATCAAAATTCTCGTTAAGTCCATGAAGCTTCGGCTTCCAATTAAGTGCAAGTAAAAGTGTAAACAAAGGTCAGCTTTGAAGTTGGTTTTCGTGTATTCACAATAGATTTTTGTCAAAATTATAGAAATAATTGGGGTTTGGTCCAGATGTGTTGGTGAAAATGTGAAACTAAGCTATCTTAATGATTGATGAGATGATAAAAACGGTCCTATAAACTGTCAAACATCCAAATTGGCTGATGTTTAGGTAAAGTTTAGCATCTTTGAGCAACTTTTCTCATAATGTAACTAAAATATCTTATAACGATTTGTTGCTTTCTTGCAGGTATGTATGTAAGTTTTTTTAAGCGTTTACATTTTTTTTTTTGAATTTTTTTCTATAAGAGATAGCAGACAGCAGAAGGTTTTAATTTAGCGGTAAGGTATGTAAAGCTAATTATAATGTAATTTTTTCTAATGAGAAGCAAAATTCGTATGACATAAAGCATTGATATGGTGGTGGATGTGCGAAACAAAATGTCACTGCGTCATATATAATTTGGCCCTTAGCATTATATGAGAAAACCGATTTCGTTAAATGAACCGCTTTGAAGGACTGTGTGAAGGTGTCACCACAAAATGCAATTTTTATACTCAGCTGAGCAGAGCTCACCGAGTATATTAATTTTGTTCGCATAACGGTATTCCGTAACGGCATAAACTAATCGAGATAGATATAGACTTCTAAATATCAAAATGATCTGGGTGAAAAAAGAAATTCATTTAGCCATGTCCGTCCGTCCGTCCGTCCGTCTGCACGTTAACACGATAACTTGAGTAAATTTTGAGGTATCTTGATGAAATTTGGTGTGTAGGTTCCTGGACACTTACATCAGATTGCTGTTTAAAATGAACGAAATCGGACTATAACCACGCCCACTTTTTCGATACCGAAAATTTCGAAAAACACAAAAAGAGCGATAATTCATTACCAAAGACAGATAGAGCGATGAAACTTGGTAGGCGGGTTGACCTTATGACGCAGAATAGAAAGTTAGTAAAATTTTGGAAAATGGGCGTGGCACCGCCCACTTTAAAAGAAGGTAATTTGAAAGTTTTACAAGCTGTAATTTGGCAGTCGTTGAAGATAGCATGATGAAAATTGGCAGGAACGTTACTCTTATTACTATATGTACGCTTAATAAAAATTAGTAAAATCGGAGAAGGACCACGACCACTTTTAAAAAAAAAATTTTTTTTTAAGTCAAATTCAAACAAAAAATTGAATATCCTTGCAGTATATGAGTAAATTATGTCAACATTCAACTCCAGTAATGATATGGTGGAACAAAAACAAAAGTAAAAGAAAATTCCAAAATGGGCGTGGCTCCGCCCTTTTTTATTTAATTTGTCTAGAATACTTTTAATAAGTCGAAAAAACATTTACCAATCCTTTTGAAATTTGGTAGGGGCATAGATTTCATGACGTTAATTGTTTTCTGTGAAAATGGGCGAAATCGGTTGAAGCCATGCCCAGTTTTTATACACAGTCGACCGTCTGTCCTTCCCCTCGGCCGTTAACACGATAACTTGAGCAAAAACCGATATATCTTTAATAAACATTGTTCAAGTACTAATCTGAATTCACTTTATCTTGGTATAAAAAATGGCCGAAATCCGACTATGACCACGCCCACTTTTTCGATATCGAAAATTACGAAAAATTAAAAAAAGCCATAATTCTATACCAAATACCACAAAAGAGATGAAACATGGCAATTGGATTGGTTTATTAACGCAAAATATAACTTTAGAAAAAACTTTGTAAAATGGATGTGACACCTACCATATTAAGTAGAAAATAAAATGAAAAAGTTCTGCAGGGCGAAATCAAAAGCCATTGGAATCTTGGCAGGAATACTGTTCGTGGTTGAACATATATAAATAAATTAGCGGTACCCGACAGATGATGTTCTGGGTCACCCTGGTCCACATTTTGGTCGATATCTCGAAAACGCTGTGGTTCGCTTGACCAAGGTTATCCCAGGATAGCCAACACTTTTTTTAGTTAATTCACCTTTCGAAAAAACAAATTATCGCCAAAAAAAAGCTTCATTGTTTTTGTTTTTCTCTGCCAGTTGAATAAGGATTCTTGGTATGAATCAGTGGCTTAGTGAGGGGAGGGAGGGTGTATGGGAAAGGGGCATATTTACACGGGCGCTACCCATAGGAGGCGCCAAATTGGTCCGCTAACCAGAAATTCTTGGATAATTTGTATTTTTATTATAACTGATTTCTGGAAAATATTTATATACTAATATCCGGAACACTTGCGACAGGTTGTGGAATAATTGAAAGCATATTTTTCCCCTATTTTTATTTTAAACCACTGTATCCGCCTCGTCGGGCAGATGATGAGAAATTGAATATAATAAGCAAGCGGAAAGGAACGAACAGACTAAAAGTGAAGAGCGACAATAGCGCACCTTCAATTAACGCATAGTGGAAACAGGAGCTTCTGGCCATCAAGAATAAAGATATCGAGAGTAGAACGAAGCGCAATCGAGAGCGACCTATCGCAATATTGACCAACGCTTAGGACTGTCCACCGCTAGAGCTACGAAGCAGAGGAGAAAGCCGCAATAGTGATGAATCCTGCATAACAAGAGTTGCAAGACAAAACATCAGGGTGAGAATACTGATATCATTTATTTATTAATTAATTTTTTATATTATATATATAATTTATGGCCTACTCGTAGGATCAAAATGCAGATAAAACGAGAACTAAGCGTGCACCGTGAAGAACACAATGAACAATTTTAGTTATGGCCCTGCTGCTATTTGATTGCATAAATCCCTTTAGGCAAAAGAACTGCAGAGAGGGGCTGGTCTGTGTCATGAACACGAAGATGTGAGATGTGGTGAATTGCTCGTTCCAGTGTAAATATTATGCAGCTCTAGCTAGAATTTTATATGCAGTTATAACTTAACAGGCACGGCGCAAGCGCACTGTCCGATCCTTACAATAGAAGAACAAAGACGAAATTATGGGTCTATTGTGTGTCTTACAGTCGGAGAAAGAGCTATGCTCCTTTACGGACAATTACATTTAAAAACAAGTAAGGAAGGTTAAGTTCGGGTGTAACCGAACATTACATACTCAGTTGAGAGCTGTGGAGACAAAGTAAGGGAAATCACCATGTTGTAAAAGGAACCTAGGGAAACCCTGGAATGTGTTTGTATGACATGCGTATCAAATGAAAGGCATTAAACAGTATTTTATGAGGGAGTGGGCCATAGTTCTATAGGTGGACGCCATTTAGGGATATAGCCATAAAGGTGGATCAGGGTTGACTCTAGAATGCGTGTGTACGATATGGGTATCAAATGAAAGGTATTAATGAGCATTTTAAAAGGGAGTAATCCTTAGTTCCATAGGTGGACGCCGTTTCGAGATATCGCCAAAAAGGTGGACCAGGGGTGACCCTAGAATTTGTTTGCACAATATGGGCATCAAACGAAAGGTGTTAATGAGTATTTTAAAAGGGAGTGGGCCTTAGTTCTATAGGTGGACGCCGTTTCGAGATATCGCAATAAAGGGGGACCAGGGGTGACTCTAGACTTTGTTTGTACGATATGGGTATCAAATTAAAGGTGTTAATGAGTATTTTTAAAAGGGAGTGGGCCTTCGTTTTATAGGTGTTCGCCTTTTCGAGATATCGCCATAAAGGTGGACCAGGGGTGACTTTAAAATTTGTTTGTATGATATGGGTATCAAATGAAAGGTGTTAATGAGTATTTTAAAAGGGCGTGGGGCTTAGTTCTATAGGTGGACCCCTTTTCGAGATATCGCCATAAAGGTGGACCAGGGGTGACTCTAGAATTCGTTTGTGCAATATGGGTATGAAACGAAAGGAGTTAATGAGTATTTTAAGAGGGAGTGGGCCTTAGTTCTATAGGTGGACGCCTTTTCGAGATATCGCCATAAAGATGGACCAGGTGTGACTCTAGAATGCGTTTGTACGATATGGGTATCAAATGAAAGGTGTTAATGAGTATTTTAAGAGGGAGTGGGCCTTTCTGGACCAGGGGTGACTCTAGACTTTGTTTGTACGATGTGGGTATCAAATGAAAGGTGTTAATGAGTATTTTAAAAGGGAGTGGGCCTTCGTTCTATAGGTGTTCGCCTTTTTGAAATATCGCCATAAAGGTGGACCAGGGGTGACTCTAGAATGAGTTTGTACGATATGGGTATCAAATTAAAGGTATTAATGAGAGTTTTAAAAGGGAGTGGTGGTAGTTGTATATGAGAAGGCGTTTTCCAGATATCGCCCAAAATGTGGACCAGGGTGACCCAGAACATCATCTGTTGGTTACCGCTAATTTATTTATATATGTAATACCTGCCAAGATTTTAAGGGTTTTTTATTTCGCCCTGCAGAACTTTTTCATTTTCTTCTACTTAATATGGTAGGTGTCACAACCATTTTGTAAAGTTTTATTTCGCGTCAATAAAACAATCCAATTACCTTACCATGTTTCATCCCTTTTTTCGTATTTGGCATAGAATTATGGCATTTTTTCATTTTTCGTAATTTTCGATATCGAAAAAGTGGGCGTGTTCATAGTCGGATTTCGTTCATTTTTCATACCAAGATAAAGTGAGTTCAGATAAGTACGTGAACTGAGTTTAGTAAAGATATATCGATTTTTGCTCAAGTTATCGTGTTAACGGCCATGCGGAAGGACAGACGGACGACTGTGTATAAAAACTGGGCGTGGCAACAACCGATTTCGCCCATTTTCACAGAAAACAGTTAGCGCCATAAAGTCTATGCCCCTACCAAATTTCAAAAGGATTGGTTAATTTTTGTTCGACTTATGGCGTTAAAAGTATCCTAGACAAATTAAATGAAAAAGGGCGGAGCCACGCCCATTTTTAAATTTTCTTTTGTTTTTGTATTTTGTTGCACCATATCATTACTGGAGTTGAATGTTGACATAATTTACTTATATACTGTAAAGATATTAAATTTTTTGTTAAAATTTTACTTTAAAAAAAAATTTTTTTTAAAAGTGGTCGTGGTCCTTCTCCGATTTTGTTAATTTTTATTAAGCGTACATATAGTAATAAGAGTAACGTTCCTGCCAAATTTCATCATGATATCTTCAACGACTGCCAAATTACAGCTTGCAAAAATTTTAAATTACCTTCTTTTAAAAGTGGGCGGTGCCACGCCCATTGTCCAAAATTTTACTAATTTTCTATTTTGCGTCATAAGTTCAACTCATATACCAAGTTTCGTCGCTTTATCGGTCTTTTGTAATGAATTATCGCACTTTTTCTGTTTTTCGAAATTTTCGATATCGAAAAAGTGGGCGTGGTTATAGTCCGATATCGTTCATTTTAAATAGCGATCTGAGATGTGTGCTCAGGAACCTACATACCAAATTTCATCAAGATACCTCAAAATGTACTCAAGTTATCGTGTTAACGGACGGACGGACGGACGGACGGATATGGCTCAATCAAATTTTTTTTCGATACTGATTATTTTGATATATGGAAGTCTATATCTATCTCGATTCCTTTATATATGTACAACCAACCGTTATCCAATCAAACTTAATATACTCTGTGAGCTCTGCTCAACTGAGTATAAAAAAAAAATAAGCGCAAAGAACGATTATCGTAACACGCTAGAAGCGATGGCGTTGAAAATTGACTACGAAAGACAGTGAGGTAGCAATCCAGCAAAGCTATGTTGGTTATTTAACTGACCGATTACAGCAAACTTTAATGCCCAACTGCTACAACATAATGTCCAACGATTTTTGCTAATACTTTTTTGGCGGCCGCCATGGTGTGATGGTAGCGTGCTCCACTTACCACACCGAAGATTCTGAGTTCACGCCCCGGGCAAAGCAACATAAAAATTTTAGAAACAAGTTTTTTTAATTAGAAGAAAATTTTTCTAAGCGCGGTCGTCCCTCGCAGTGTTTGGCAAGCACACCGAGTATATTCCTGCCATGAAAAGCTCTCAGTGAAAACTCATCTGCCTTGCAGATGCCGTTCGGAGTCAGCATAAGACATGTAGGTCCTGTCCCGC